>NC_080745.1:40948894-42198894 GCF_020826845.1 Diceros bicornis minor | reverse complement strand
ATCCCTTATTCAATTTAATTCAATTTGGAAAATGTTACTGAGCACCTTAACACTGCATACTAAATGATGACGTATACAAAAGGCAAACTAACGTCCATTCAGTAAGCATCTACTAGAAGTCAGGTGCCAAGTTTGGACTTTACATTTCTGAACTCTCACATCCTTTCAATCACCCTGGGAGGTAGTTAATGTGATCCCCATTGAACACACGACATAGAGGCATAGAGCAGAGATAGAATTTGCTTAAGCCCAGATAGTAGGTGGTGGAGCTAAAATGTGAACTCAGATCAGCCTAATCCCAAAGCCCATGTTTTCCCCACCATTTAGCAATTTATCAATCTCTATCTTTGAGGTTTACAAGTCATGCATAGAGTTTACAAGTCATACATCTAAATATCTTAAAAAAGGGAAATGTCCTATAAGCACAATTCAAACCTCTAAAGGAAAGAGAGCATCTCTTCCAGGAACACTGGAGGCAAGTCTTCACAAAAAGGAACAGTGGCACAGAAACCGGGCATGGAGCTTCCATAAGATTCTGGCAGGATGGAAGCAAGGACGTTCCAGCAGCTCACAACAGCAAGAGCAAAGGCACGGAGATGGGACCCAGGAGCTATGCCTGAGAAATGAGGAGTGTCTGTGGGGTGCCTGGAGGCAGTGGGTGAAGACATGGCTGGCAAAGCAGGCTTGACCCAAGCCATAGAGAGGCCTGAATTTATCCCAGGGACAGTTTTTGAGCAGAGAAATAGCACAATCAGAATCGTGCTTCAGAATGTTTACTTAGAAATATTTGGTCCATTGGTGTTTTTCCCCTCTTTTAAATTTCATAAGGGAGTTTTGATCTTTGAAGAGCAAATAAGATCGGGGTTTTTTTGTCCTTTTCTACTTTTTAGTATGTGGATTTCCTTAGCTAGGTTCTTTACTACAGTACAAATCTGACCATTTAGTAACTCACTGTCTGAGCCTCACCTATTAGTCATTCAATATAGACCAATGTTATTTTCCCATTCACCAAATTACTTCAATATGGGCAAATGTGGATTGGTTGCTAAGATATTTCAATCAGCTCAGCTTGGTTAATCAAGAATATGGGTGTTGATGAATGGGTGAGTCCATCAGTGTCCCTCCTTAGGGGCTATGTCATTGTAACCTCACCACTCATTGAAATCAGCTCAAGTGGCTCCATGTTTTAGGAGAGGAAGCTGGGCTAACTGGACAAAACCAACAGATACTTAATTTGGAAGCAGAGAAAAAAATTGTATGTGAACACAAAGAGCTGGAGAGAAGAATATGGCCTGCTTTCTTTTTTGTTGTAATTCTTCAATGCTGCCTGACAATCAATTCAATTTAATATAACCTCCTGGGAAAGCACACTTTCTTCCTAAGCAGGAAACTGTAAAATGTCATAAATACATAAAAGGCAACTTACATCTGGAAGAGGAAAGACAGGTATGCTTCTAGAAGGAACACCTATGAGTTGAACCCTGAGAATTAAGCAGTTGGCACTGCTCATCTATCAATGTTTCTTTATTCCCAGCATAAGGCCTGCAGCTTAGGAACATGTTGAAAACTCCTCACTCAATTTTCCAAAGGAGATTATGAGCACCAGTGCTAGAAATGAAAGTCAAGGGGCAGTAGAAAGTTTTGATAAAGACATGGGAAGCAGGACGGTGTCTCCTCTCCATTCCCTCTGCCTCCCCACTCTCACTCCCAGGCCGAGCCCTCGCCACCTCACACTTGAGTTCCTTCACAGGTACCATTGTTCTCCTTTCCTTACTCTCTCCCTATCCCAGTTCACCCTGCGGTGAGCTTCCAGTGAAGTTGTATGCCCACTCATCCACCCTTCCCCACTTAGTGCCGGTGCCCTACTTCCTACTGCTCTGGATTTTCAAGCAGCTTCCAGAGGAGCCCCTATGTACTGTGAACAAGCCTCAGAGGGACGGCAAGGGGCATGGAAGTTGAGAGGTGGGTCCCAGACCCGCTCCTCCAATTCACCCAGAGTTAATCATTTTCATCTATTTTGTTCCCTGAGCTTCCCCTTAAGATTTCTTAATAAGAAAAAGCTTTCATCACCAAAAGAAGTTTGAGAACCACTGTTGCATATCACTGCAAGCCTGGGTTCATTCACCCCTCTCGTCATCTGGCCCACCCACTTCACCAGCCTCATCTCCAAACCACTCTCTCGCCCACCTTTCTCAGTACATTCATTCTGTTCCAACTCCCTCCAGGTCTTAAAGAACTTTTCCCTCTCTGAACTTTTTCTTAGGACATTTATTTGACTCTTAGTCATGTTTTGCCTTGCAGTCCATTTCTAATGCATTTTCGTCTCTGTATGTCTTGTCTTCCCAAATGGACCAAGGCTCAGGGTGAGGTGGGGGCCCCACTGCAGAGACATTCAGCGCTCACTCACACATGGGATCCTCACACGCGGTTCCTTCCTACCACCCTGCACTTGCTGACACCCTCCTCCACCCCAGCTCAGCTGCCCATTCAGAGGCTGAACGCTCCTTTCTTGCAGCTCACCCCCTGCCTCTGTCAATGATTTCCCAGGTTCCATTCTGTTCTGACTTCCCCTCTTAGATCTAATGCATATCTAGTCAATACTCTATGACACAGCACGTAATCATTGCCTGCCTTGAATTGTTCTCCGGTTGTTGCAGGTATTACTTTTGTCCCCCTGGACTGAGATGCAGGCTCACTGTGGCAATGGATGGGTCTTACACTTCTCAGTAAGGGCAGATGGCCTGATAGGCTTTTGGCAAACTACACTCAAAGCTCCTTGGATGAGTCGACTTCTCCTTAATTCCCACAGAATAGAATTTTCTCTTTCTGTTTTGAAAGGCCAACCCCACATTTATACTCAATGCTGCAAAAAACTGCTATAAAAGTTATGAACAGGGCTGTCCCATGGCTTAGCAGTTAAGTGCACGCGCTCCGCTACTGGCCTCCTGGGTTGGATCCCGGCGGGCACCGACGCACCGCTTCTCCGGCCATGCTGAGGCGGCATCCCACATACAGCAACTAGAAGGATGTGCAGCTATGACATACAGCTATCTACTGGGGCTTTGGGGAGAAAAAGGGGAAAAAAAGGAGGAGGATTGGCAATAGATGTTAGCTCAGGGCCAGTCTTCCTCAGCAAAAAGAGGAGGATTGGCATGGATGTTAGCTCAGGGCTCATCTTCCTCACACACACACACAAAGTTGCGAACATGTACAAAACAGTATGTTTTATAAGGAGAAGCCACAGCACCGTTGACCCCATTGCCGCCCTGGTCAGGCTTCTGTAGTTGTAAACAACAGGAGCATAGACACACCAGGCAAACATAAGGATTCAGGAGAGCAGCAAGTGAAGTGATGCCAAGGCCTCCTCGAACCGGAAGTGCCAGATACAAACGAGACTACCCCCAGCATCTCCCCAGAGAACACAAAGTCCGCTTTTCAAGCCAGGGCAGTTCCATTCCCTGGGGCCTCTCTGCGTCCACCTTTCTCTGTTTCCTCATGACTTCTCAGCTTCCCTATAACTTCAGAACGTTGTATAGACACATGCTTCTTCCTGCAGCCCAAAGGCTGAGAAAACTTTTAGTTCAGCACTGGCAACTCTCCATCCCCAGGTCCCTCCATTCAAATCTTAACAGAGAGAATCTGATTGGCTGAGCCCAGTCCGGGCTGGGTTCCCCTTCCATCAGGTGTCCAACAGGGAAGAAGGAGGTATGTCCTACAAACAGACCAACCTGAGTACGGAATCTCCGGGAAAGAATCTTATTAAGAAGGTATGACGGAGAGGCAAAGACTGGTCTCTATAGTGACATTTATTATTACTTGCAACACATTAAAAATGTGCCATTGGCTCCCTCTGATTTAACCTCTTCTGTTTTCCAAATACGCTATTTTCTCAAAAAGTGCTCCTAATTTCAAAGTACGAGGACAGAAGGAAATCAGAAGCTTGGACCCCACCTGGGTGAGACTGATTGTGCCCGGTCAGTCAAAACTGACACCAACAGGGTCTGTCTCAAAGACACTTCTTGTATCAATCCTCCTAAAAACCCCTAAGTTTAAGCAGACTCAAACTTTGCATGCAAATTGGGATACTCTCCTAAACTGATGAGCTTGCATTGTATTATTTGTATTTTGAGGCCATTAAAAATGCAGTTTCCTCTGGTTCTCTCAAAAGAATTTCATGCATATGTGTTCCGTGAGCTTTCCCCAGTGAATATCATTATATCATGGGATTTTTGACTGCTGGACAACACAGTATTTGTTGTTCAATAAAGAATACTTTGAAATGTGAGCTTAGTGTCTGAAAATCAGCACATTTTCTTTTTCAGACGAAAACTTCCAGGAAGCAGATTTCTTAAAATTCCTTTAGGTCTGCCAGTCTTATTTTCATCAGAACAAATAAGCTAGAAAAACTTGTTGTACACAGTGTTATTGGCCTCTTGTTCTCCATTCTGTAATTTTTAACATAGAAATTGTTCCCATAAAGTGAAGACCAAAAATAAATGAGAATTCCCACCAGGCCTCTAAGAAAAACATAGTCAAGTTATAAATTTCAGAAACAAGAAACTTAATTAATTTTCCAGTAAAGAATTATGGAGACACAACTAGCATTTTATGGACAAAAGGTGTATAACACCAAAACCAAACTAAACATTTTTGACACTACTTTACCTTCAGAGATAACAAATTATTGAATTTTCTGCCAAAAGAAAGACTTATAGAACCCGCAAGACTCAGATTTAACAGAAAACAAATCAGTATTATTGGACATTAATGATTTTTGAGACTTCGAGATGGATTTTATAGTCAACGGCAATGATTCTGTCTTACTCACATTGAATCATGTAGAAAGGAGGAATTTTGAAATTGGCATTTCCCACACAATTTATTGCCTACAACTAAAGGCAAACACTGGTTTTCCCCGGTGTCTCTCAACTTTACCTTCACTGCTTCTGCATAAGAGCAAAACTTCCTTAATAAGGTTTGTGTGTGAAATCAGAACTCTGCTGTAGGGGAGACGCTCTTCAGATCCTTCCAGCTACCACTTTCTTCCTCATCTTGTAGGTATACTTTGATATAAACTGTATTGCCTCTGCTTATATTCTTCCTAATAATCTACTTGATGCAATATACACACAACTATATTGTTATTTTTAGCAGACAGGCAGATCCTTTTTTCTGATTCTGAACATAGAGATAACACATTGTCCAAGAATTAATTGCTCCCTCCTCTGTGCTTTCGTGGCCAAGGGTACCTCTGTTCAAACACGAGTAATGTAAGTTGCCTTATATACGGAGTAGCTAACCAAACCACAAATGTCTCCCTCGATCATGCTTCTTGAGGAAAGAGTCTCCATCATCTTTGTATCTCCCAAGGTCCTTGCCATAGTACCTAGTGGTGCCGAGGGACAGCTTATGGATGTTGCAGTGTCCCATCCTCAGCCATCACAAATAAACACATAACCCAAAGGAAACTGTACTTGGCAAACTCAATCTTAAGACAATTTTTCTAGCCCACTCCTCTTCATCCTCCAACCTGGTTGCATAACCTAAGCCTCCTTCCTAAATAGAAATTCTAGGGCTGCCAGTCACTTAGGAGAAGGGAATAGGGGGCAGGGAGGAAAGGAAGATCAGGAGAGAAAGAAAGTGAGAAGGAGAAGGAAGAAGAGAGATGGTTAACATTTTTTGAGCCCCATATGCCTGGAATCTTGTTAAATACTTTACATGGTTTATCTCATTTAATCCTACCAACAGCCCTAAACGGAAATTATTTATTCTATTTTTCAGCTGAGAAAATTGCAAAGTTTAAGTAACTGCCCAGAGTCACTGGTAAGAGGCAAAGCCAAATACTCAGAAATTGTTAGAGGATTGAATAAACAATCTTATCACTAACCATCGCCTTTCCCCTGGTACTTCAGTGGAACCAATGGAGAGCTGAAGTAAGATAAAAGGAGTCCATCTTTCGCTACATAGCATTTCAGACACACACACATTCACCTGCCTATCAGATTGCATTAAGTGCTGAGTGTATTTAGCCAAGGATACAGAAAATTATTGGAAGTATGGCGGCCACTATAGCCACACTATAGCCTTCCATACCCAGGCCTCCAGACAAACTTCTCATTCCAGACAAACTTCCACTTAACAAGCTGTGTGCCTGCATTGAGGGAATGTTTACAAATATTGAGTTTCCTCTGGTTCTTGAATCATATTCAGTATTAACGAGGCCATATGTTCCTCTAGAAAGAGAAACCAATTAGAGAAACGCCATACTCAAGTGTCCCTGAACAATCTCTTCGTCTCCAACTTCCCCAGCTGAGGAAGCCTGCACACTCAATAAACTTCAAAACAACAATTTTAGTCTAATATTTCCATAAGTGTGAACCACCACCCCCTGTGTCAAAATGTCCTGGTACATTTGTTGGAAAAGCTCATGCCCCACCCTTCCTGGACCTACTGAATCAGGCTATCTAGGATTGCAAACCCAAAATGAGCATTGTTAACAAGCTCCCAGTGCCGTCCCTGTTCACTAACATCACAGCATGGCTGTGTAAGGTGGGGGAGGAGAATGCTCCCGGCTTGCAAGGAGAGTCTCATTTACGTGAGAATAACCTTCCATTGAAAACATTCAAAACCCATTACTGTTGCAAACTTTTCATTCTAGTATCTGGCTTTGTAGAAGAAGCCAGGGACCTAAAGTTTCAAGCTTTCTTAAAATTGTACTCATTAAACCTCATGTTAATCATGGATCAGGGATTGCACATTATACAACCCATTAAGCTTTTGTGTGTTCCTGGAAGACTGCAGATTGTATAAAAATACAAATGATCCAGCGGTTAAAATAATTGGCTATAATGAACAGCAAAATTAATTATGAATGACCACATTGCTTACCCAGTTGACCCAAGTCATTAGCAGATGTAATGGATCGGGCAAAAATAAGATACATTTTGGCTTCTACAAAGTGCTCCACAAGCATCCGCTGTAGTCCCAGGATCTCACTGCCAGCCCAGAGGATAAATGCAGGAGGCCAATGACGATCCTCTAGAGAAAGACTCACTATGAATCCATGATAAGAACATAATCCATTATGAAATCCTGGATTTATTATAGAGCAGGAAGAAAACTGTTCACCTTTTTCAGTTAAATTAACTCTTCTGTACCACCAAGATGTCTTCTGATTTAGCTAAGCAGTGACTTATTAAATTAGCATTTCCACCAATGTGTTCCGTGGAACACCAACCCTAAGTGATATTGGGGGTGCCAGGGAGATGGAAGAGGGGGTAGAAGCAGAGCTTCTGGAGCAAATAATTTTGGAAAATACCACATTCTTGTGCACATTTTGGGGAATCACAGTGCAAGCTAGCATGTTAAAAGTTCTGAGAGTCCAGCAGTAAAGAAACTCACTTCAGTTCTGCATTAGTCAATGACCTTGGCTGCAAGCAGCAGGATGAACTCTGCCTACTCTAAAGAGAAAAGGGAGTCAGAGAGACAATATGAAGTAGCTCCTAGAATAGATGGAAGGCTGGAAAACCGAGGATGTTAGGCATAGAAAAACACCAAAATAATCTGGCTAGGGCACTGCCACAGCCACCAGGAGTTATCTCATCTCCTCCTTTGACTTTGTGTCATTTCCCAGATGAACTGTCTCAGGAGGAAGCATTTGAACAGACATGCCCAGGTATGAGGCCTGTTCTCTGTTTTCTGGTTCCCTCCTCCTGGACTCACATATCAGAAACAATTTTCCAGCTCAACTTTGTTTAACCAAACATTTCCCTAAATTATTCTACCACTGTTTCATCATGTAACACCTATTAATGGCAGAACACACTTTTGGAAATGGAGTAAATAATAGTAAATGGGGTACATGATTAACATGTATCATAATAATTAGTATATGCCATCATTAGTATGGTTAATTTTGAAGGTATACTGAGCTATCGTTTATGTTTGCAATAGTATTCTGAACAGTTCATCCCTGGGAAGGCAGAGGTTCTGAGGCAAATCACTGTAAATGTCCCTATTCCCCCTCTTTTTTTTAATCTACATGAACTTTGGTTAAAATGAATCCCAAGGGCAGCCTTGGTGGGGAGAAATTAACAAGAACACAACCTGCTGTGCCTGGATGTGTTGAAGGGGGTCAGTACCTCATGGTCTCAGTGACGGTGGAGAAGAGGGTGATTTTGTTGTTACTCTTTCCATTAATACAATTACAATAATCCTTAGGGTGCTTCATATTTCACAGCATGCTTCCACCCACCTTACTTTTTTGATAGTAAAAGCTCTGGGCTGATGGTTCTCACATGAGCCCAGGATTCTCTGAGCCCCAGCACACAGACCTGCCTCCTCCCTGCTCAGCAACAGCCTGCCTCCCTGAGTCACTGCCTAGAAGTGTCTCTGACTATGAAATGTCACCAGCAACAAAATCACATACTGGATCTTACGTGATGTTAACCAAGGGAAGGATACTACTTTCTGGCCCTAAAGCATTAAGGCTTCTGTTGTTTGTGTCTTCAGTTTTCCCACACTTTGGAGTCTGGAGTATTCACAGTCAAATTAATCCCCAGAGAGTAAATGAGCTCAATGCAGGGGAAATGAGGACCAGTAGGGATGCAGCTGGCCCACACATGACAGAGAGGAGCAAACTGCATCTCACAAGCCTGGACGTTAGAGAGAGTCATGCAGCTGCTTACAGCCCCAAGAGGAAAGAGAGGTCCAGCATGCTGGTTCTGCCTTAACAGTGTCTAAAAGAAGCATGGGCTATGTCACCCCCTGCCTGCGTCTGCCTCTGCCCAGCCCATGTCCATACTAAAGGCCTGACCCTTTAGGCTGTGCCCAGCATAGTGAGTACCTGTGCACTCCGGCTGCTCCTGCTCACCAAAGATCAGGGCCCAGAGAGTCCACACCCATGCATTGGGCTAGAGCTCCAACATTGAACCTGACTAGTCAGCCAGGTGGTTGCCAGGAAGTTGCTACTTCCCCTTGATTTTCCCAACTAGAGTAGACACAAGCCCCGCGACCCAGGTCTCTGGGGTTGACCATGTTTCCTGTACCTTCTCGTTAACTCTAATGAACCTCTCTATCAGATAGGATTCAATTTGGCTGCACTAATAGAAAACCCAGAATAAGGAGGCTTAAAACCAAAAGATTTATTTCTTTGTGTAAAAGAAGTTTAAAAGTGAGTGGTCCAATACGGGTAAGTTGGCTTCACAAAGACATCGAGAAACTTTGGAGAAGGCAGGAGAAGAATTCCTGTCTTTCTGCTCTTCAAGGATTCTCGTGATCCAAAAAAGCTCCTAGAGCTCCATCCTCCAAATTCACATTTCAAGCAGTAGTAAGAAAGAAGGAGAGAAGATGCAGGGGACTTTCTCCAGCTGTCTATACTGCTTTAAAGGAAACTTTACAGAATTCCTTCATAATTTTCACTTTATTTCAATGGCTAGAACTTGGACACATTGCCATATGTAGCTTCAAGGGAGGCTGGGAAATATGGTTTTATGGTTGGATGCATTGCCACCCCCAATAATATAAAGGTTCTATTAGTGTATTAGTTAGAATTAAATTCTCATTAATGTAGGCAGTCCAGGGCTGGTTTGGTGGCTTCACAATTAGCAGAATCTCAGGTTCCTTTTACCTTGTGGTTCTACCATCCTCATCATGAGACTTCCAGATTGTCTTAATAAGTTTAGCCTACTATAACAGAATGCCATAGACTGGGTGGCTTAAGCAACAGACATATATTTCTCACAGTTCTGGAGGCTGGGAAGTTCATGATCAATGTGCCAGATTTGGTTCTTGAGGAGAGCTTGCAGATGGTCATTATCTCCCTGTGTGCTCACATGATCTCGTCTTTGTGTATGCACAGAAAAAGAGACAGAGTGAGCTCTGGTCTCTCTTCCTCTTCTTATAAGGACACTAATCCCATGATGGGGGGCCCCACCCTCATAACCTCATCTAAACCATTACCCCCAAGGGCCACTCCTCCTAATCTCATCACCTTGGGGGTTAGGGCTTCAACATATGAATTTTAGGGGGGCGCAAACATTCAGTCCATAACACTTCATAGTCTAGAATGGCTTCTCCTGTACTAGCCTTCACATCTACAGTCCAACTAGCTAGAAGAAAGTATGGAGACTTTAAAGACACTTCCTGAAGGTTCCATGTATCGCTCTACTTGCATCCCATTGACTAGAGCTTAGTCACATAGCCACACCTAGCTGAAAGGCAGGCTGAGAAATAAATTCTGAGTGGCCATGTGCCCAGCTAACATTTGGGAATTCTAATTCTGGAAGATGGGGAAATGCATGTAAGAGACAAGTATCAATTTCTGTCACCATTTGTGTTAATAATACCTACCATACCCTCCCTAATTCCACTGAGACATCCACCAGATGCTGAGACTTGCTTTGGTCGAGAAGCTCTGTCATAGCCCTGATGCCAGGATTAGATCCCTTGGACCTAATTCCTGTTGGATTGGACTAGATTTTGCCAGCTCTTCTTGAGTTTGAAATAATGGTGTCACTATAGTGCTGGCCAATCTTCCATCCTAACTATCTCCTACACTTCCCTAACCTTGTCTAAGAGTTTCCAGCATGTTTTATATTGCAGGCTTAGCCAGTTTCGACAAAGAAATAAAGGACTGTTGGTTACTTTTTAAAAAATGTTTTTCATCCATTTCTGATCATTTAGTATCAGGGAAGTTCCTCTTTTTAAATTGGCCTTTTGACAGAACCAAATGGATTTGCATTTGTAAACAGAAGCACGTTGATGGATGAAAAAAATGATTGAAGTGAGGTTTTGGCTTCAACTCAACCACTGAGCATTTTATACTTGTCCTCTGCATGATAATGTAGGAGGAAGCTCACCAATTTTGACCAACAAAAATCTCAAGTTCAGCCCACCATCTTGAAATAAAAACGTAGCCAATAAACATTTTCAAACAGGCATACCATGAGTAATAGTTATTTTGTCAAGTTCAAGGAAATTTTGTAGAAGTTTACAACTTTTAGATATGTCTGCTGGTCCTGTGCGAGGTTAACAGATCTTAGCACGTTAGACTTGGGAAAGGTTATAATACCACCATAATGGCGCCCAAGTTCACATCATCCTGAATACACGGACTGGTGAGAATACTGACTTTACAATAAGGAAATCTGGGTTTGTAACCAGTTCTAGTAGCACTTTTTAAACTTTGTATCTGTAGGCAAGTTTCTTTTCCTCAAAGAGCCTTAAATCTTTTTTCTCTCTAATGAAGATACCATCATTGGGTTATTTGAAGATTAAGTGACCACATGTGAGGAAGAAGACCACATGTGAGGAAGACCACTGTGTCTGGCCCACAGAAGACAGTCAGTAAATGTCCTCTGATCTGAATTTACATGGAGGAAAAAGTTCAGTGCTACACTAATTCAATACAGCACCTCTCACTCTTTTTCTTCATGGACATAAGAAAACCTCATTCCAAACTTCCCATTTTAGAAAGACAAACTAAATATTTTCAAAGCTCTGCAGTTAGTGTAGCATTCAGTACTATGAGCTGGTCAGTTATTTTTCATTAAAAAATATAAAAGCTTGTATTGGAAATTATACCCATAGAGTCCATTTAGTTTTACAACTTAATTATATGTAGTAAAACTTTACTGCCACATTTAACAGGTATTAACCTAATTCTTTCTAAATAAAAGCAGTACTTGACTGGAAGCGAGCCCTAAGTTGAGGGGGAAAAAAGGAACTCTCTTAAAGTATTTCCTTAGTATTTATTTTTCGAGAAAGGTCAACTCAGCTAATGCATGAGTTTGCTTAATGTCTTATTTGTGTTATCTCAATATTTTTAGTAAAACAAATTTGTTACTATGGTGTTCAGTTTTAGCATTACTACCAAATAGGCCAATATCAGGAAAGCAAAACCAACTGTGAGTTTTGCAATAACAAATTTTAGTCAATTGAGTTTACACGTTGGTGAAAACAATTTTCAAAACTCAGGAAATAGTTGGGAAATATGAGTCTTTTCAGTGGATTAATTTCATACTATATTCTGGAGGATTTGTCACTTTTTTAATAATAAAACCAAAAAAGAAAATGAATCTGTCCAAGTGCTGAAAATACATTACTTTTAATCTTAATACACTTCAGAGCAAAATCTTATCAGAAAGTCCACCTTATTTAAAGTGTTCCTGTATCAAATAAAATATTCTTTAAAGTTCTCAATAAAAATCCATAAAACACTATTAGGTCCTTAAAATATGTTTCATATAGGGGCCGGCCCGGTGGCGCAAGCGGTTGAGTGCGCGCGCTCCGCTGCGGCGGCCCGGGGTTCGCTGGTTCGGATCCCGGGCGCGCACCGACGCACTGCTTGGTAGGCCATGCTGTGGCGGCGTCCCATATAAAGTGGAGGAAGATGGGCACCGACGTTAGCCCAGGGCCGTCTTCCTCAGCGAAAAAAAGAGGAGGATTGGCGGATGTTAGCTCAGGGCTGATCTCCTCACAAAAAAAAAAAAAAAAAAAAAAAAAATAGGTTTCATATAGAATATTTACAACTCATAGCTTCAGAAGGTGCCAGCATACATATGCATGAGCAATAATACAGACTTCTTGGGTGATTATCTGAAATTCAATTTGACTCTACAGCTATTTATTGACTAGTGTATAATCAGAGATAGCAAGTTTATATAATGAGTGACATCCACACTCCACAAGACACCATATCAGCATCACCAACTATCATTTGTGGAACTCTCTGCTAGATATGCAGCCATATGGTAGGTTCTAGAGATATAAAGACATATAAAATACAACCCTGCCTCAAGAAGTTTATAGGATTATTCTTAATGTTGATAATGCCAGCATATTACATTTGCATAGTGCTTTTAAATTCACAAAATATACTCATATCCATTATTTCACTTAACACCCTCAAAATTCTTATAAGGCAGTTGTAGAAGAGGTAAAACCATTTCCATTTTATAGATTAAGTGAGCCTCAGCAATTAGGTAACCTGCCCAGGGTCACGAAGTCAAACTGACTGATGGCAGAAGTAGGATTAGAACTATGTTTATATCTAAGGATTTTCCACTCTAATAAACTTCTTCAAAACATTTATTTAGGAAGTCCAGACATATTGATAAGACTTATTAAACACCAACGTCGTATGGTAGATGCACAGGCCTAATGACCACTATAAGATGCATTGAGGAAGCTGTGGGAGAAAACTTTAGATCCGGACCCTCTCCGCACAGGCTTCAAGGAGAAGGCAAATCTGAACTGGTTGTGAAGGATGCTTGAGATGCGGAAAAGCAGGGAAGAACCAGCAGATTAAGCTTGATCCAAAATGTGCTCCTCGAATTCCCATCCTCCCTGGAGCGCAATAAGCTGAGGGTAATTCATATTTTTGTCAACCTTAACCTCCTAATGCCTAGCACAGGCCCCCTGAGTATTGTAGACTGTGTAGCAACACCTCTGACATCTTTCCATAATAGGCTGTCAATACATGTTTGGTAAATGGAGGGATGAATGAATTAGAATAAACACATGGACAAACAAACATTCATTCAAGCATTGGAAGCTCCCAAGGATTCAAGGCTTTGGAAGTCCTATCACATTTCTGAATGAATCTGTTCATTCATTCATTCGTTCATGCATTCCTTTATACATGAATTATATATACTTGAGTGGTTCTCAACTGGGATGATTTTGCCTCACAGGGGCTATTTGGAGACATTTTTCGGTTGTGACGACTAGGAAACTACTACTGGGATCTAGTGAGAGGGGCCAAGGATGCTGCTAAACATCTTGCAGTGCACAGGACAGCCCTCTGTAACAAAGAATTATCCAGTCCGAAATTTCAATAGTGCTGAGATTGAGAAACCTTGCTTTATAATAAGTGCTAGTAAAGATTTTGGTTTAGCGATGGGGACAGATATTTCAAATAAGTAAACAATCAGATTAATCATTATAAAAAGGAATAAATAATACTTATAAACTGGTAGGTACCATGGGAAAAAAAATTGTTGGGAAATTCTGGATGCCTTATTGCTTTTGAGCAGGAAAGGATAACTGGTCATTTCCAGAGGACAGCATTCCAGAAAATCTCAGGCAAACTAACTAGAAACCCACACACACCAGAAACCCAAGAAAAATTGGGTGCCTTTCTGGGAAAAAAATTCAATGCCTAAGGTAATTGTTCTGCTATTTTCCCTCTGAAATGTGGCGTCTCCCCCAACAACACTGTCAACATAAAGAAATTAAAAATAAATAGGAAAGTGTTTGAGACTCGATGAAATTCTCATTTTCTTTAAAATGTAAAGACAAATTTTTAAAAATAGAGAGTTATTGGGTTTAAAAAGACATCTGCTATCTGTCCAGGCTCCCTTTCTTGTGGGAATCAGCCCTTCTCCACTCCTTGTGATTCTGGGAGACTGCTAATCATGGGCCCTCTCATCTCTTTCACTAGAGTGGCCACATAACACATGCTGGACCAATCAGACTCTCTTCCAGGCACTCAGTCGGAAAGTCAATGAAGCAGAGTTGTTCAATGTCTCACCCTAAAGAACTTGTCTACACATTCCTGCCACCATGATCCCCAGGGCTGCTGTGACACTTGCTTTCCATAGACCCGGTTATTTGTTTATCCCTGGCTCCTGGGAGAAACTCCAGTGTTCTCCCAATAACTCACTTTCTCTCTTGAGTTGGCCAGAGTTGTTATCTTAGCTTGAATCAAAGAACCCTATCTGATATAGTTTGGTATTTTGTTTCAGGAATGGACAGTGGCTTAGAGAAGGAAGTAGGAAAAAAACAGAGCTTTTTTGTTTCAATCGATCACCCATCCTTCCAGTCCCAGCAACCATCATACCTGCCCTTGAAGCTTTCACTGACTGTTTCCATGTAAGGTCACCTCTCAATAGATATCGTCACCTGGAATGACCACTGTTCATTTAACATGCATTGTCTTTTTACTGCTAGTGTTTTTTCCTAGACTGTAAGGGCCTATGAAGGCAGGACCATACTTGGTATTTCTTCCTATCTTTCACATTTACAATTGAATATTCAATTAAGAATTGTTAAATGAATAACTGTGGAGGTCAGTCTCCACGATGCCCCAGTGACTCTCACCTCTTGGTATTCATGCCCTTGTATAGTTCTCTCTCACAGTGAATAGTGCTGACTTGTATATCTAATAGAATATTGTGGACATGAAGGTTTCTGACTTCTAAGCTAGATCCATAAAAGATGTTTGAGTTCCTGCCTTACTCTCTGTTAGATCACTCCATCTGAGAGAAGCCAGCCACTGTGTCATGAACAGACTCTACTAGCCTTATGGAGAGGTCCACTTGCTAAGGAATTAAATCTCTTGCCTACAGCCAGCACTTACTTGCCACTGTGAGCCATCTTAGAATTAAATCCTCCAGCACCAGTCAAGGCTTCAGATGACTGGCACTTGGGGCAACATTTTGACTCTAACCTCAAGAGAAACCCTGAGCCAGAACCATCCAGCTAAGCCACTTTCAAATTCCTGACCCACAGAAACTGTGAATTAGTACATGTTTGTTGCTGTTCTAAGCCACTAAGTTTTCAGATAATTTGATACACAGCAATAGATAACTAAAACAATAATTGATTCCATCCCGGGAGAAACACAAATCCCATGTTTATTTAACCATAAAAATGAAAGAAGGGGGGACAAATTTATTTGCTTCCTTGAAGAAAGAGTTCCTATAAACATAACCACTTTAATGTATGATGACTCAGTTCCACTTAAAGGCTGAAGGCAAAAACAAAAAAACATCTTCCATATTGTACTGATTATAACTCTTAACAAGTCAAATACTTAACAATAAATACAGTACCTTTTTAGGTACTTAGCTACTAAGAGATGAACAGGATGGATTTCTCATAGAGAAAATTCTTCTTCTGAACAAAGATGGAAAAAATATTACAAGTATGGTCACCAGATTTTCTGAACCCAAAATTAGAAAATAGGGTTGACTTTTATGAAGACAATGGACTAGAATATTTTAAACCAAGATAGTTCTAGAAAATTCAGGAGATATGGTCTCAGTACCCAAGACTGAACTGGATGTTTAAGACATGCTAAACACTGAACATAAACTATGGAAAAAGTTAAGCTACTATTAGAAGATTTATTCACAGTGTTTTGATTTATCGATGAGAAGGACAACAGCTTTAAAAAGACCTTGTACCATCCTGAGAGGGCTAATTGTGATTTCAAAGTACTACTGACTAGGAAAAGTCCTGCTAAGTAATAAAAAAATTATGTGAGTCATATGTGCTTAGAAAACCAAAGTATAGTATTTCTTCTGAGTCATGTTTCTAATAAACCAAGAAGACCTGAATGTTAAGTCTAAATGACTGTGTTTTCTTGTTTCTTTTTGACAGATAATAGAATATAAATTCGATTCTATCCAGCAAATTCACCACAAATTAATTCTTGTTTACAGATATTACAGGTTTTTAGAAAATATTATGTATATATGTATATATATGTATACACATATATGTGTGTGTTGTGTGTGTGTATTTTGTGTTTCCATACAAAATTTAATTTATAAAAACTGTGGCTGCATTCTAACAAACATAACTGAGTTTATGCATCTAAATAAGATTTGTCTCCCGTACTGAGTTCATAAACTTATTCCTAAGACATTGTAATTACTCAAAATACTTTCAGAACTCCTCATTTGCCTTCGACACCACTGAAAAGACAATAATTTGATGATTAGGAAAAGGCACACAATTTAGTGGTTAAGAACGGGGACTCTAGATTCAGACTTTCTGGGTTAAAAACCTGGCTTCGCCACTTACAAGGTGAGTAATCTTGGGAAATCACTTAACATCTCTGTGCCTTAGTTTTCTCATCTGAAAAACAGGAGTAATAAAAGAATCCATCTCTCAAAGTGGTGTGAGGAATGAATGAAATAGCATCTGTAGAACTCTTAAAACAGTCCCTGGCACATAGTGAGTACTCAACTAATGTGAGTCAGTGAGATTAGTTAGTTAGCTAGTTAATTAATTAGTAAGAGATGAGAATTTTCTCCAAAAATAAACTCCTCCTAAAAATGTGTGCAGTGGTGCCATAATTATAAAACACATTTACTCTCACAAAGAGAATAATACTCTTGGGAGGAAACAGTAAGTCTTGATACATTGTTCATGCTGTTGAATGAATCTGGTTGCCTTCCTGGAGACTTTTAGGATGCTTCTCTATAAACAAAGATCAAGTCAGCAACCAAGAAGAACTAGAAAAGCTGGATAATATGGAACAACAACAACAAAAAAAAACACAACTGTTTGAAAACATTGGATAGCGATGAAGGCAGCAAGGACCCTAGGGGCCAAGATCCTAGAGAAAAGGGACACTTTTGAGATAGGCCCAACTTCTAGCTTTCTGTTGTCCTCCAGGCATTTGCTGATTGTCACAGCTTGGGCAGAGAGGCTGCCAGCCGAGCAAAAAGCTATAGGAAAGAGGTAGAGCTGCTGAGTGGAGATTTTGATAGTCTCACAGGACTGGGAAACAGAAATTGAAGTCCATGGTCACCAAGTTATCCAGGTTATAAGGGACCAAGATTACAGATAAAAAGGAAGCAGAGGGAGGGAGGCTGAGCCTGACGGTTTGAGCCACACTTCCCCTTGAGGCATTTGCTGACTCAAGAGCTGACTGGACTCAGAGTCAGAGGGGCTGAGCAGAAAGCAGCAGAGAAGAGGCTGAGGAGCTAAATAGAGCAATTGACAGGATCAGGATGCAAGGAAGACAAAAACTGGAGTTCAGGGACACCAAGGAGAGGGCATGTGGTAACATCTCAAGCTTTCAGATCAGAATCCTGAAGAACTATTTTTTTAGGAATAAGGGCAATTGGGAAATTGACTAGACCTCAGGAAGACTGAAACCTAGCCTGGAACCAGTTCAGGCTCTAAGTGGATTAATGTAAACTACTCCTAGTTTAAACACCTGCCAGAAACTAAATCTTCTCTGGAGGGATTTTCATTAAAAATGTTCAGCATTCAAACAAAAATTACCAGGTGCATCAAGAGAAGGATCAAGAGAGAAAAAATATAGACCATAAAATAGACCCCATTGGTGATACCAAATCAACATTATCAGATATGAACTTTAAAATGACAGTGATCAATATATTCAGTAAAAGAGCAGTCAGGATGGAGAATTTTAGCAGACAACTAGAATCTACCAAAAAAAAAAAAGGACATTCTCAAACTGAAAATACAGTAACTGAAATTAAAAACTCATCAGATGTTTTAAACAGAAAATTGGACAAAAATGATGAGAAAGTAAGTGCATAAGAAGATAAATCAGTAGAAAATATCCAGAATGAAGGACAAAAAGGGAAAAGCATAGAACATACAGAAAATTTTATGAGAGACACAGGGGACAGGGTGAAAAATTCTAATGTGTAATTGAATCCTAGAAGATGAGGTGAGAGGGAATAAAGCAGAAGAAATAAGTGAAAAAATAAGCCAAGGAGTATTCAGAACTGACATTAGACATAAAAGCACAGATTCAAGAAGCACTATGAACCCCAAACAGGTTAAATACCAAACAAAATACAAAACCCTTAAGTATATTGTACTACAACTGTTAAAAACCAAAGACAAAGAGAAAACCTCAAAGGCAGCCGGAAAAAAATAAGGCACATTACTTCAAAGGAACAACAAAAGATTGATACGTGACTTCTCAACAAAACAGAATGAGGTTGGAGAAGTAGGAAGAGGCTATTACGTAGGGCCTTGTACATCATGTTAAGGATTTTCTTCTTTATTGGAAGAGAAATGGGAAGTTGTTAAAAGGCATAGAGCAGATTTATGTTTTGTTTTTTTTTAAGGTAGGTATGAAGCTGCTAGGAGCTACTACACGGGAAAGCCTGTGTGGAAAGGAATTCAAAAGACAGATTATGAAAGCAGACAGATGGAGGGGAAACCGATGCTTGAATACTTATTTAAGCCCCTGGTCCTTGAATCCATTTATGAATTAAGTTTCATAAGCCACTAAATTCCTTAACCAAAGTTTCTTGGCATTTTGCAGGGGTCCTTGGGTGCCAGGTCAAGGATCCCTGCTATTGGAGGATAAAGGAAAGGAACCTAACCTAACCTGAGGGAGGAGGCTCAGGGAAGAAGGTTCAGGGAAGCCTTTCTGAAAGAGGAAAAGGATCCTAGATGAGTAAAAATAGTCGTGTAGTAGAAGACATGGTGAGAGAAATGTTCCTCGCAGAGGGTTAATCCTTGTGAAGGAGACATTCATAGCTCATCTGGAGTTGTTTTCCATATGACGAGTCATTTTCCACGTGGCTGAGGCAAAGGGTGTGAGAAGGGTAGTCATGGAAGGCCTGCCAGGAGGAGTAGGCAAGACACCGCATACTCCGTGCTAAAGAACTTGCGCTTTACATGCAGGCTCTGGAAGTTCAAGTGATATAGAAGATATAAGACTAGTAAGCTTTTTCAATTGCATACAGAATGAGAGAAGGAGAGGCTCAAACTTGAATCCCAGATATCCGTTTAGGGCAACCCAGTGGTTAGAGCTGGTAGTGCAATTTACCAGGCAAAGAAAACAGGAAGGGGAGCCAGTCTAAGAGTAAAAGGGGTTAGGAGTAAGGTAGGGGAAGAGGATAAATTCAGTTTGGGGATATGATGACATGAGGGACGTCTGTGATGAGAACTGTGCCAGGCAACTGGAATCGGATGTATAGATCTGGAAGTTAGGAGAGAGCTCTGAACTGGTAAGTGATCAACATTTGCCTCCTGGTGGTTGAAACCTCAGCAGTGGGTCAGCAGGCTAGGATGAATATAGGTCAGAGGGCCGATGGGGTCAGTGAAGGAAATGTGCCCACAAAAGCAAGTTAGGAGGAATTATTAGAGAAATGAGAAGAGAACTAAGACAGAAGGAAAAGAAGATAGAGTTTAAAGAAGGGAGTCTTCAGGCTTCAGAACCAAAAGTAGCCTGGGCTTCTCCTGAATATTTGGTTTGTGGTCTTTTCTTATATTGGCTGGTAGAAGACTTATGACATACATCTAGCAACTGTACAGAACTTGAACGTCATTATGTTCATTAACTTTATCCTTAGTTTTATTTTTATTATTATTTCCCCCTCATTCTATTCTTTATTTTTTCTATTGTATTTCTTTGTATCACCATAGACCCTGAGATGGAGGGAAAATGAGTAACCAAACGCATTGCCTCTAGAATAAGATTCCAAGCTCCGGGCATACCACCGTGCCAACCACTCACAATTGTCTTGTGCACAGCATGCCTCTCTCGTTTACCTTACCTGCCTCAACCCTGCAGGCATTGGAGTCTGAGACTCCTAGTCTAAACAATCACTAAGATCCCTTTCTCCTCAAAATTGGATGAATCTGTATTCCTTCAATTCTAAAATCCCAGGAGTTGTTATCAAATATAATACCAAGTAGTCAGAAGAACAGTTGTTTCTATTAAGTTCCACTAAAAACATCGAAACAGTGAACATATATGATGTGCACGGCATTTGAGAAGAGATGGCTTGGGCTTCAAAAGCAACACGACCGCATTTACTCCGGGTCTTTGTTACTCATCACTATGAGGTCTGGAGCTAGCACACATGGTCAGTGGATTTAAAACAAAATGACTGAGTGGTACATCATTAGGCCATGATGTTCAAGGCTAATTCTGCATTAATGGCGTGATATTCTGTTTGGCTTTCTTCTATTAATATTTATAGAGTACTCATTACCATAGCAACTAAGTGCTTTCCACGAGAACTGATCGAATTGTCAGGGAGAGGTGAACAGGAGAGGGGAGGACCACTGCGGGAGTTGAAAGGAAGCTTCTAATCTCCCTCTAAATAACCCTTTCCTTCCCCTACGTGACAAAGCAGCGTTCTCACAGAGCATTTGTTTTATGCATTCCCTTCCAGAATCCTAGCAATATCCATTCTTGGTTCCTTGGAGCACTGCTGCATGCTACATGCCGTACTGGGCTCATCCTTGGTAAAAATGGTAAAACAGCAGTAGTTAGTCTTCAACCCTGATTTTACCTTTCTGTTCTCTTTTCCTCTTACAGGGAGGCAGTAGAGCATATTAATTTAGAGCCAGGCTTTGAAATCATGTTGCCTAGGTTTGAAGTCTAGCTCTTCCCCTTACTAGGTAGGTCTCCTATGGCAAGTTATTTAACCATTCTGGAGCTCAGTTTTCTCTTCTATGAAATGGAGATATTAAGAGTGCCTACTTCATAGGGTTATGATGAGAATCAAGTGAGTTGATAAATATTAAGAGCATTAAAGAATTCCTGGTACATGGTAAATGCTCAATAAATATTAGCTGTTATTTTGATGTATCCTTATCTTTTGTTCTGTCACCTGACACTCATGTTGCTCTGCTCTTCCTGGTTTTCAGTGAACGGACAAAACTTTTCCTCAAGGTGAGGTCCCTCCTAGACATACGCAGAGGAGTGAAGGAGAAAGGTGACTCCTGTCTGGCCAGATCAATTGGCCAGATCAAAAATGCCTAAACTTCTACCATTGGAAACTCATTTCTCTGAGTAAAGCAATGCCTTTACAAGGATGTTTTCCTACTAGATTTAACCTTCACGAAGGCAAGGAGCATGCCTCAATCATTTATCTCCAAATGTAGAGCCAAATTCACACTCACATCCCATTCATATTCAGGTGTAGATGAATAATGTGTTATCCCTCTCTGAGAATATGTACGCATGCATACATGAAGAGTTATGACAAGTCTACTATTTCAGGCTCTGTGACAGGTGGTAGGGGCTAACAAAAATGATTGAGGCATGCTCCTTGCCTTCAAGAAAGTTAAATCCAGTAGGAGAAAAACACTTGTAAAGGAAATGTTTTACCCAAAGAAATGAGTTTCCTTGGTGAAATTTTAGGTACTGAATCAGGAGGAATGTGGTAGGGTCTTTGTGAGTTCCTAAACCACACTGTGGAGATGACCACCAACCCTAGCAGATATAAGCCGGGCCCTGGCTTGGAGTCAGATGGCGTTCCTCCCTCAGAGAGTTTCCTGCCTGGTGTGGTGTGGCAGTGCTGATCAATGCTACTGACTCATCTTTGCACAATCACAGGGACTATCTCAGACGAAGTCGGAAGCACCAACACCCAACCCAAGAGTTAAGATTTCAGATAAGCAGCCTTGAAACTTGGAAGAGCTCGTTTTAGGATAAATGAAGGGACGCATTCCTTTACACTGTGGGTAGTAAATCCATTACCTCATCTGGAACTTGTTACTGCAAGAGCCTATATAAACTAAAATTAAAATTAGGTTCAAGAAGGTTGAGATAAATGTATGAATGAAGAGTTACAAACAGGCTCTTGAGATGAAGTTAAGGAGATTTCAATTCAATAAGAATCTACCAAGGATCTACTGCTATGTATTGACCACTCTTTGGACATATTCCTAACTTTCTAAAGGTTCCATTCTCTTCCATCAAATGTTCCTTGGTGCCACTCTTGAGGCAGGGGGCTGGGCTGGAGACAGAGTTTTCTCACCACTGGGAAATTTCTTATATCCTAATGCTTTTTATCAGCACAATTTGTGTGTCAGATCTTAATAAATGCAGATTCCCTTTCTCCCTCACCCAGACCTTGGAGAATCATTCTCCGAAAAGCAGTGGTTCAACTCCAGCAGAATAATTGGAAAGCCCAACCTGAGCACTAGAAAAAAGAAAGGAAAGCCACATCTGCTCAAGTTTTTCAACAGTTTACTTATTTAAATTGAAATACTCAGGCTAATTAAATACTGAAGGATATTTTTACTCTCTTGCATTCATCAGGTTGGGACCCATGGGTGGGATGACTTTAGTTACAGGCAGAGTAAGTCATCTCCCAGGAGGAGTGATAAGAGAGGCTCTGTAATGCCCTTTTGCCTCAACTCGTTGACAAACGCCCAAATACCATTGGGTCATAGCTTGGCCACTTTAGGTCAACTCACCCCCTAGTGTTTCTGCTGCAGTAGGGCCCAAGAATTTGCATTTCTGACAAGTTTCCAAGTGATGCTAACTCTGCCGGTCCAGGGACCACACTTTGGGGACCATTGCTCTAGGTCATTATGTCCACTCAAAAGCAATATCCACCTGGGATGGATTACACTGTCATCAGCCTCTTACACCCAAGGGTGAAAAAAGGCTCCAAGAGCAGGGTTAGATGGGGCAGCAGGGAAGAAGGAGCTTGAAGGTCCGGAGGGGACAATGAGGCTTGTTTTCAGTGCTTTGCTGTTTTGCCCAGAAGAAGGCTTTGGGCTGCTCCCCACATCCACTCCCCGTCTCTCACAATCCACCTGGCTCTCTTACTCTAGACCCATCTTCTGCAAGAGCCCTTCCTCAACCACAGGACTCCAGCCACTTCCCAAGCTGGTGGCTCAGCTGTCACTCTTGTCCATCTCCCTGTCAGGAACAGCTGCTCCCAATCCTCAGTGAACTAGCCTGTCAAGGAGTGACTGGCTGAGGCTCTGAATTGCAAATCACCCCAGTACTGGCCCAAACTCCCTGCCTAAGAGGCAGCTGTCCTGGGGGAGAGACTCCTTCCCCATTTCACATACACACACGCACACACACACACACACACAATCAGCTGTGTGCACCGGCCAGATGCTTCAAGTGGCCGCTGTTTTCTCCACCTATGGGGATCCTTTGGAGATTGCTCCTGGGCTTTAAATGCTATGCCCAGCCTCAGACCAACAGAGCAAAGACCCAAGGAAAAACCTGAATCACCAACAATGTGTGGCGAAGAGAAGGGAGGCTGGGGCGGAGGAGATAATTTGCCACTCAAAGTAAGTATCAGTCACCAGCATTTGGTTCTGGAATCTTGACATGTTTAGTCTCTTTTATCCACACATGTCAGTTGAGAGAAACTCCAATTAGGAGAAGATGAAAATAATAAATAAATCCACAGGACAGAATCCAGAATCTCTGAATTTGCCGACGGGAATAAGAAATGAGTGGTGATTCACTCTGAGCCCACTCATTCCTTCTTCTCACATTGATCAGCTGTGAAGTGAGAAAAAATTCACATACACTCATATTCAAACTCTTTCTCAGTCTCCACAGAAGGAGACTTTCCTTGTTCTGGAAACCCTGCCTGATCACTTAGAAATCACATGCATAATAATTGGAGGAGAGACTGGTCCGGCTGGATGCGAGCTGAATGGCATTCCACGCTCCTCCCCATCCTCCCTGGTTCTCTTCCCTCCACCACCCAAAGATGCACTTACTTCCTCCTCTGGTTACACTTCACCACCACAAACAGGGCACCCCCACTTTCTACAGAGCCTGAGTCTCTTTGGAAAACCTTCCAATGTGTCCATTCTTCTGAATATTGTTTTTTTTTTAATAGAAGCAGTCATCTTTAAACCATACAACTGAATCCTTCGTTGTCAGAGATTTTTTTTCTCAATAAAGAGTAATACTGCACCCAGTTAAATACCAACATTATCCATCTTTGTGTCTGACAAAGGTAAAAATATTAAATATATTACTTCAGTGAGAAGTGATTGCTGATAAACCATCTGATATCTCATCTTCCATGGAGTTATTTTAGGCACTTAAGTTGGCACGAATGTGCATCTTAATGCTCTAAATTAAAAAAAAAAATAGGAGTAAGAGTGTAAGCAAGTTGTGATTCTAAATGTGCTTTAACTGAAAACAGTGTCTCTAGGGAACACTTTTAAAAGACCCATCCTAATGTTCTTTGTACAATTAAGTTTATTTCCCAGGTTTATAAAATTCAATTGCATTTCTGCAAAAGAAAAAAATTCACCATCTTCCCCTCCTTATGACAAAGCCCCAGCAGCAAGTCATTATCACTTTTGACTAATCAGAGAGAAACCACCTGCAGGAATACTCCCCTTTCTGTTGCTCCCAGCAGAACCTTCCAAATGATGATTAATCACTGAATAAACGGCAGAATTGACAACAGCATAATGACAAAGAGAAAGCAGAGAAGGGGCCTGAACAGTCGGTGCATGTGGTCCAGCCCTAGTGGGTGGAAGGGCCGAAGAAGATGGATGACCCTGTGAGAGCTTGACACTTGAGTATCTTGTCTTTTACAAGGGGGGTCACTGCTGCCAAACTCAACAAATAAGGCAGCACGCATCAAGTGGACCTGCTTCCTATGGCTGTCAGAAGCAAGGAGAAATGTCTTAAAATTAAACTAATGAGCTGAAATTGGTATCCTAAGCTCAGATGATAAGAGATACTACAAATGACAGCCTAATCCATTATTGTGGAAAGCATTCAGAAGGTTTTACTGATTATAGCCTCAGATTACCTTAACCGTGTCCCTACTAATTTGAAAAATGATGAATCACTAAGTTCAAACAGGGCTCAGAAGAGTCAATTATACTAAGCAGCGATATCAAAAGCTCATATTTTCTACACTAAGGAATAAAACATGTTATGCCTAATAACAAACAGAAATGAGGCCTATTACCCACTCTCAGTTGACCAAGTCATTAGCAATAAGAATGTTTCTCTAATTTTTCAATATTTCTTTTCAGGATATATACTCCCTGCCCCAAGGACTCCTACTAGCCAAAGTTTATTAACATGAAAAAGACTTGTAGTACGTGAAATATTGATTTGCAGCCAGCTTAATGTCCTTCAGATACCATCAGTTTTCAAGCGTTTCATGCTCAAAAGAGCAGTTACTGGTCAGACTCATTATCCCTCAGGCTTCATCAATACCATCATCTTCATCACAATCATCTTCACCTTTATCAGTTATTTTTCTATAAAACGTAGAAAACTTTAAATTCACAAAAGAGTTTCATGCACATCTTTCCACTGGTCCTAACTTAAACAGATACTTCCAGCCAGTGCCCCCTTCTGCAAACATGACACTCTTTGACACTTGTCAATTCGGCCTTGTCTTAGGGACCACTTTCCACGTTAATTCATACCAATAGAAAGTATTTCATTGTATGGCTACGATATCATGTGTCAAGATTTCCCTGAATTCCAAGGTACTTTTTTTCTGCATTATGTCTTGTTCTCAACCATGCCTAGAACAATGTTTTGCACATTGTAGGTGCTCAGCAAATATCTGTTAAATGACTTTATTTTCTGTTTCCTTTTTCTAGACTCAACCAACACCAGGTCTTATATATGTGATCTTCAAAACCCTTCCCAAGGGTAGTTCTCTGGTATGGGTAAGTCACATTAAGACCTGAGTAAATGGCCAGCCCCGTGGCTTAGTGGTTATGAGCGCGCACTCTGCTACTGGCGGCTCGGGTTCGGATCCCAGGCGCGCACCGACGTACCCCTTCTCCAGCCATGCTGAGGCTGCGTCCCACATACAGCAACTAGAAGGATGTGCAACTATGACATACAGCTATCTGCTGGGGCTTTGGGGAACAAAAAGGGGAGGAGGATTGGCAATAGATGTTAGCTCAGAGCCAGTCTTCCTCAGCAAAAATAGGAGGATTAGCACGGATGCTAGCTCAGGCCTGATCTTCCTCACAAAAAAAAAAAGACCTGAGTAAAGCAATCGCATTGAAACAGCAGAGGAACTTAGGAACGGATGATTATAGATGGACCTTGAAATAGTGAACAACCCCCTTTCTCACCACTTACAATATGGCTGCATTGGGAATTACTTTTTCCCACCAAAATTCAAGCTCTACCATCCTCTAATACTAGAGACTTTAATCTCTCATTCAAAACTTAGCTTCAGATTCAAACTCTTTGGTCTGGCTTTGAAGCCCCTACCTGAGCTGACCCACACTGCCTGCTCAGCCAACCTTCCCTCTCTACCCTCTTCCCCCAACACATACTCACCATGTTTGGTCCTGCCTTCATCTTCCCGCGCCACTTGCACACCACCACCCTTCTCTGGAGCTCCCTCTCTTCTAAAATCTTATAATCTTGCATCAGATGCTTCGGGAGGCTATAACGAGCCACAGCCAGTGCGAGAGAGCAAGGACTTCAGGTGATCCAGCCTTTCCAGGTTCTCTATTTACTCACTATGTGACCTTGGGAAAATTGCTTAAACTTTCAATCTACATTTTAAACTACATCTCTAAAATGGGGGTGAAGATATGTACTTTAGAGCGTTATTGAAAATAATTAAATGAAACAATGTGTGAGAAATGTCTGGCCCAGATACTGCAAAGATTGTGTCATTCATCTCCAAATCCCCAGTATAAATCTTTGGGCCTGACACATAGTAGTAAATGTTTACTCAGTATTGAATAAAAAGTGAGCAGACACAGAGAGGGATAAAATACATGCACACGTGATCAAAGTTTTTAATTTAGTAAAATGTGACAGCTTTGGTTTTCTTATTTTATCTTTTATATTTAAATTATTTTATCTTTCATTTTTTTAAAAATCTCCTATTTCCTATATCTACCTAACCAAGTCAAACATTAGACATCTTTTATTAATGAGCAGCAGAAACCGAATGTCTAAACTCTTATCCTGGAATGGAGTTCCAGTTCCTCTGCTCCCCTTCTCCCACATCCTCCCATAGCCCCCAAGGGAAACCTGAGGGAACCCAAGGAAGCTCTTGTGCACGACAGGTGTGAATTTGCTAAAGATAGGAAAGCACAAGGCTCCCCACACTGAGCTCCTCTCTGCTGGGGAGATGGAAGGTTTAAAAGAAATCAAGGACACAGAGGTCCCTCTTGGCAACTTTCAAATATGCCCTGCAATAGTATTGACTGTAGTCACCATGCTGTAGATTACATCCCATGACTTGTTTATTTTATAACTGGAAGTTTGTACCTCTTGACCCTTGTCACCCATTTTGCCCACCCCCAACCCCTCTCCCCCCTGACAACCACCATTCTGTTCTACCTATGAGTTTTGTTTGGTTCAGTTTGGTTGGTATTTTAGATTCCTCATAAAGTTGTGATCATATGATATTTGTCTTTCTCTGTCTGACTTAACATGTATTGCATATTTGGAAGTTGCCAAGAAAGTAAATCTTAAAAGTTCTCATCACAAAAAAAAAAATTTTTTTAACTTTGTATGGTGACGGATGGTAACTAGACTTAATATGGTGATCATTTCACAGTATATACAAATATCGAATCATTACATTGTACACCTGAAACTAATAAAATGTTATATGTCAATTATACCTCAATAAAAAAAGAAAGAAAAGGACACAGAAGTACCCCTGAAGGCAACTAAAGGCAATAAATACTTAAGGTCAAATAGAAACTACTGGGGGAAAACACCATAGAAATTACTAAGTCGTTAAATAATGCTTAAGTAGAAGAAAACTAAATATGAAATGCAGCAAAATAAGATAACATGAGGTACCTTTAATCTGAGAGATTTGGGGAATTCTTAGTTTTGGGGGGTATTTTTTTGTGTGTATATGTGTGTTTCTGTTGTTTCTTTTTTGTTTTTTTCCCTAACAATCATATTTTTTACTCACATTAATCTTTGTTTTAGTTAATTAGTAACTACAAAAAAGGATAAAATATATTTATAAATTAAGTTCTTGGAGTAAAATAGAAAAGCAAATCAGAAAAAAGACACTTTTTCTGAAGACTTTTCTGAGAGAAGCTCTTCGTCCCACATCTTTCCGGAGTTTTTACTTTTGGGTTTCATATCCAGGAACACTCAAAACACGGTTATTTATAAACAAACCAAATTGCACAAAATGCACCATTTGTTCCTAAACTGAGTTCAAATTTATAAATGGTGCTTTTAACAAGTGTAACATCAATAACTATTTTCTACAACTCATTCTCTTCTCTCTGTGTCTTCAAAAAATGGATTTCTTTTCCCACTATGATTTAAATTTTTTTAACAGGGCCGGCCCCGTGGCTTAGCGGTTAAGTGCGCACGCTCTGCTGCCAGCGGCCCGGGGTTCGGAACCCGAGTGCGCACCGACGCACCGCTCCTCCCGCCATGCTGAGGCTGCGTCCCACATACAGCAACTAGAAGGATGTGCAGCTATGACAGACAACTATCTACTGGGGCTTTGGGGGAAAAATAAATAAATAAAATCTTTAATTTTTTTTAACAACTTTCATATATTGGGGGGAGGAGAAGGTTCAGCACGTAAAGTTTTACACCACTAATTATTAGCACTTGTTAGATATTTGAATTTGAGCCTACACAAGTATGTGCTCAATAAAATCTACTTCATTATACTCCAGTGTCCTGTGAAAGAGAGAAAAATGCTCCTCATGGAGATGTAATGTACAGCACAGTGACTACAGTCAATAATATTGTAGGACATATTTGAAAGTTGTCTACTGTGGTGTTTGGTTTTGCTCTCTAAACAAAGAGAAGCCCTAATTCCAGGCTGCCTGTATGCAATCTAGGAGCAGTGTAGAAGCAGACAATGCCTTCACCTGGAGGCCCACGCCTCCTGAATGTTCTTCCCCTCCTGATCGGACACAAGCTGAAATCTGTGAAGTTGTCTGCTCAGTCAGGCATTTTCCTGAAGCCTGTGGGTGGACTGGGATCAGAGATTAAAGTGGTGGCAAGTCTTTATTCATTATGACTACAGAGTAGTCTATCCAAGCCATCCATTTATAGGAACGGGAGATACTCTTGTAACTGCAAAGAACGTCATTAGCGTTTTATTTCCTCTCCCAACTACCTGTCTATGGTTGTTGTGCTCACTTTGACCCAATCAGGGCACAGAAAGAGTTTCCTGGCCTAGGGGATGAAAATGTGAAGTGGTTCACCCCCCAGGCCAGGCTGGACACACTGAAACGGCATGGTCCAGTGACCTAAGCAATGGGCTGGAAATTCCAGACTAATGATGCCCTTTCCAGCATCAGACTTGCTGTGTGATGCCAGGTGAAGCACCTACCTTCTCTGGACCTCTGCCTGGGCTTGTTTGCTACATGAAGGAAGCAGCCACTATGAGATAACATGCAACTAACAACCTTTCTGAGCCTCGGCTTCCTCATCTATAAAACGGGAATGACTAACTAGTGCCTCACAGGGTCAATGTAAGGTGAAAATGTATATAAAAACTCCAGTAATTTTTACAGTGCTGAACAAATTGGTTCTTCCTAGTGCCATTATTAGTAACAGGGTAAATCTGAGACTCAAATCCAGATTTGCTGACTCCCATTCCAGGACCCAAGAACAAAAAGCTAAACAGGCTAAATTCCCTTTTCTTTCCATGAACATCCAACAAATATTGGACCCCATGGGCTGTGGTTTCATGACACAAACATTCCTGCAAGTTTTGGAGCACATCCTAATATTGGCTAAGTCCAGAAAAATCCTGAAACCAGCAGCGCTTGGGGGTATTTTGGCAGTTCTTAAGTCGAAACCAAGAAAATGTGGTGCAACATTTTTATTTATGGGGAATGTCGAAGTGAACTACACTTCTCTTTTAAGTTCTCAAATGCATAGAAAGTTTCCGCTTGAGGATTAGACACAGAATGGCAAGGCTGCTTCGCTCCATGCTGAATCACACTTGGCCCTCCCTCATTATATCCCTAGTTAATTCTTCAGTAATTGGGGAGCTATGGTCTTTGCAAATGTCACAGTTTTACCACAGTGTATTTGCTTCTGGGTGGATTAGCATGAATGTGTCAATTGTATTGGATTGCCAATTTTGTGGGAGTGATTTGAAAGCCTGCAGAATAAACTGTTATTTAACTTGGGGAAATGGGAAGGAAAAAATGGAGCGTTTTATGTTTTGCTCCCTTTGGTTCATATTTGCATGAAATCCTCATAACCAAAGGCAGCTGGAATCCCGAGTATAATGATAACATTGGTGCTGAGAGGTTTGGACCTGGCTGGAAGGTGGGGCTTGTGTAGGAGGCAATTTTTTCATGCAGATGTAAAGCATAAGAAATATTTATTTGTAGAAATTACATATGAAGATTAGAAAAAATAGGCTTGTTTTTGAAGAACCTTGTTCACAGTATAAGCCAAAAGTATTCAGCTCATTTGATTTCCATGTAAAGACAGTCCCCATCACATCCACTTGCAAACATTCATCATTCTGTAGAACATTTGCCTGGCATTCTTTATCCAGAAGAAATTCTTGTTTGGGGTAATAATGCAATTAGATTATTTATACAAATCAGTTAACTCCAAACTGACAAAAATAAGTCTCTTTTTTCTGAAATCACCACAATCAAGGGCGGGACAATTAGGCCAATATATAGAGAGTGTTGAGTTTTCGAACATAGGTGCTATTGATAATAAATGAGCATCCTGTGCCCTTACCTCACTGGAGTAAAAGCCTAGGGCGTTGCTCTTTTCTTCCCCTTGGCTCCCGTGTATCTTTTCTGCCTTGTTCCTCTGCCCTCTTTAGTCTCCTGAACATATTATTAATGATCTCTATTATGATCACGAGGGTATTTTATGTTGAAGACTCCCACAGTGCGCACTGCAGAGCAAAGACACACAAACACCAAAATGGCGGCCACCCTTGCCCTACTGCACAGTAGATGAATTTTGGCCACAGTCTATTGGTGAAGCCTGGATTCCAATAGGTCACCCCTAAAGAGCAGGACATCACCGCTGCGTAAGGGCTTGATTAAGCAGAATCTAAATAACAAGAATGTCTAATTTTATTGTTGTCCATCTTTTTTTAAGAAGAAGAAAATAGAAAAATGCAATGAAAACGTGCTGTAGTAAAAGAAGTACTGGGCTAAGACACTAGAAACTTGGTCAGTAGTCCCAAGAATGCCTCTAACAAGTTCAGAGAGTTTGAGCAAGTCATTTATCTCCCTAGTCCTCAGTTTTCCAATCTGAAAATGAGTGGATTGGACTAGACTTCTGAACTTTTTCAGCTTTTAACGTCTATGATTCTAATTTTCACAATGTTCGTTTTTTATTAACTATTTTCTTATTACATAATCAACATATGTTCATTATGTAGTTATAACAAGTAAACAATAAAGAGCAAGTTTAAAATCACCTGCTGTCTTACCAATCTGAGTAACTGGGTTTGCAAATATATTAAGTATATATTCATTTGCAAATATATCAAAATGAACCTGTACCAAATATACTGAAATATATTAAACTAAAAATATATTAAAACAAGCTGATACCAAAATTTTTTTCCCAAAAGGTAACACTAAGCTTCTTTCTTATACCTGTTATCTTTCCCTTTCTCCATCTCCATCTGCTACAGGCCTGGATGTCAGAGAATGTTGGGCTCATGATGTCCTTGGCCGTCAGAGAGAAAGTACAGAACCTCAAAAGAGCACTCAGAGGAGCCATAAAGACCATTTGGAATTACCCTCTCATCTTTCAGATGAAAAAGTTGAGGCCAAAAGAGTCTGATATGTCAAACATCATGTCACTGGATGGCAGAGGCAGGGCTAGAACAAAGGTCTCCTGCCCTCTGTTCTAAAATAATTTGCACTCTTTTATTGTTCTCAGAGTTGTTTTTTTTTTTTTCTTCAATTTTAATTTAAACAGCAGGGCTGAAACTTTTTTTCTGATTCAACTTTGGTTAATAAGAAAACTTGATTTAACCAACTTTCTGGTTGATGGAGGTCTCACCTTACCACACTCCAACCTCACAGCCAGTCACTAGCAGGGTGGCTAGTGACCGGTGCCGTGAAGGTCAGGAATGAGTCATGGCAATAAATTGTGCTTAGTAGAAAAAGTACATGAGCCCATGTTCCTGCTACCCCTCACGGTGATATTAGACAAGCAACAGAACCTTAATTTTCCCTTAATTCATTGAGTTTTCTGGACCAAATGAAGGGACATCCCTACACATACCTTTAAAAAAGGGATGCCAGGAAACAATGTCAGATACTTAATAAGTATCTGTTGACTGATTCAGCTTGCTCCAATCAAAGGCACTGGTTTTCCTGGTGTTCTTGTTTATGATGAGATGGGGAAATAGCACCCACCCACGCCTATCTCACGGAGAGGCCAAGAGAGTGAGAGAGACAATGGAGATTAGATCCTTGGAAGAAAAGTACTATGTGTATTCAGATCCCATTCCCACTAACCATCAAGCCAAAGCACCTGGTCCCTGAGAGGCTACTTCCCCATTGTTGAGAACTATAGGGCTTATTCTCAGCGTATAAATGGCCTCATTCCCCAGATCACTCCACTTAACCTTTAAAACTCTTCACTGGCAGCTCTCCACCCACTTTGCTTTCCTAAATCATACCTGATCCTGGTCAAAGGCACATCAAAGGCATCTAGTCCTGTTGTCTTTTGTTTCTTTTTTTTTTTGTTTTCCCTACTCCAGCTCATGGAAAGGATACAAGACTTTCTCAAAGACAAGGCGAGGAAGCAGCTTTCTTGTTTTGAATAAAGCCTTCTGGATGATTCTGATATGCCCACCACCTCCTAATTCCCAGATGAGAATTCCTGATCCTGGTCCAGAAGAAACTGTGATCCAGAGATTGGAGATAGTGTGTCCAGGGTATCATCACTGGTTGGAAGAAGAGGAGGGGCAGTCTCTCTCTGATTTTAACTTTGACGATCCTTTGTTTCACTAGGTTCTTATCTTGTCATTCATGACATTGTTTAATTTTATTTCAGAATTTATCATGGTATCTCCCTACAGAATCAAGCAGAATGCTTTACATACAGTAGATGCTTAATAAATACAAGAATGAGTTAATTAATCCCAAACTTATTTTTCTCTTGCTACTCTTTACTTTTTACCACTTCTCTGGACAAGACTCTATTCCGTGGGTCTCAAACTTGAGCATGCATCAGAATACTTGGAGGGTTTGTTAAACAGATTGCTGGGCCCCACACTCAGAGTTTCTTATTTAATAGGTCTGGGAAGTGGCCTGGGAATTTGCATTTCTAACAAGTCCCCAGGGGATGCTGATACTGCTAGTCCAGGAAATGCACTTTGAGAACCACTGGTCTATCAACCAAGAACTGCATAGGGTCTTGCCTTTTTTGAAAAGGTTGGTTTTCAGCCATTTAAGGGTTCAATGCATACTTACCACTATGCTCAGGCATATGCTTAATCAGCGGTCTGATGTGCTTACCAATTTTCTTAAGCAACACTATTCATGGTAATCTGCAAAACTGATTATGTGTATGTGTGTGTGTGTGTATATACATACACACACACACACATATATATATCTTAATCTTTCTATCAAGGATTAAGTCTAGTCTAGAATATTTTTCCTCATTTATACTGTTATTTTCTCCTATGCGTACAAACAACGCTTATTAGCATAGGTTCATGTCTTGGTCCTCACCTAAAAGAAATTAGCACTAGCACTGTATTCTGTTGACTACTACTGTTCAATAATATTTATTTTAGAGAATCATCAAATTTAGAATTAGAATAGGCTACAAATATAACAACCTATTTTATAGATGAAGAAACTGAAGCCCATAAAGTTGTGAGTTTTCCAAGATTTCACAGTTAAGTTGCAGCACAGCCAAAACTAGAATCCAGCTCTGCTTTCTTCTATTTCCTCTTTTTTTTTTTTTTTTGAAAGCCTACCATGATGCCTCTCTGGTGTTTTGTGTGAGGCTATAATTGTGCGTGAGATTATTGAGACGTCTAATTCTTCTTTTTTTCAAACCTACATGTATCTATGAAGTCTTCCAACAGTTAACAATAATTCCTCCAATGATTAATTATACAAAGATCTAGATTTTCTATTAAAAAATACACTTGCAATAAAGATACTCTCTATTACCATAAATATCTCACTATTCTCAGGCACTGTGCTAAGTACTTTGTATGAAACACTCATTTAATCTTAGAATAAACTCTGGGGAGTGGGCATGACCCCCAATTTTCAAATATAAAAATTGACACACAAGAGCTTACTTGCCACATCACTAGGAAACCATTTCTTTTCTGAATCCCCACTAGACAGTGAGCTTCATAAGGGCAAGGACTGCCTGTATTGAATTACTATTTCCAATCCTATTCTAATTAATATTCTATCCAATTCTAATATTCAATCCAATTCTAATTAATATTTTTGGTCTTACCTACTGCTTCTGCACTCCTTATTCTACCTTGGAGTGCCTTAAATAATAAAAGCCTTTAGTTATCCTGGAATTAAGGAAGACTACGTTTCCTTATGCAGCAAAATCTAGAGTTTATTGTTACTGCCTAGAAATTTGTACACTACCAAAATTTTTCCAGCTCTTTTGGCATAATTGGGCCATTGTAGAAGCCTTTGCTTGCCAAGTGCTTTTTAGTTATTCACAGCGATCAACGTGATTCATCATCTCATCATTCCCATTCAACAGAGGGGAAACACACAAGCAAGTCACATCCAAGGCCAAAGTTGGACAAATGGAGGAGTCAGGCATGAAACCAGTGACCCTGGACCTGAATCTAGTTAGTTATGCCTCTGGCTCCTGTTCTCTTCCAAGATTTCTACATAGTTCCAAACTCTCCTCACTTTGCCAGATGTTTACCACATCTTTCAAGTGGAAGCAGGTCCTTTCAATTAGACTCACCAGAGGAAACCCACCCTACTTCTCTGAAGGAGGAATGGCTGAACCAGTTCGTCTAAAATAAGAACTGACGTGATTCTTTGTCTGAATTCTGAAGCTGTTCTGACAGCCTTTTTTTGTTGGCTAAGGTCCCACCAGTAATGAACCGGAATATAAAAACAAAGGCTGTTCTCATGTTGTTTTCCAACCAAGGAAGGCTAAGCACTGGCTGAGCACTGAAATGTCGGCATGTTTATCAGAGTCTTGAGCTTGACTTTTTCCTACCTAAATACTCCAAGTTCCCACCAGTACGTACACACACAAACCGTTTCCATGTCTGTACAAGAGTCCTAGAATACAAGCTGATTTCTACAGTCATTTAACAACTTCACCCCTGATATCACCAGATTTGGGTTTCTCTTGAGGGAATAAATGAGCAGCTGAAAATAAAATAGATAAAAAATGCACCTAGAATTTAAGGCCTATGACTTGTCTTTATTTCAAATTTCACAATCCAATTTCATGTCCATACTAGCATTCCAATGGTGCCACATTTGTGTTGTTCGTTTGAAATTTTCATAATCTCATTAATTAGAGAATTGAGGAACATAAAAGGTGAGAGCAAAAAGGTCATGCAAGGACAAAAGCATAGCTCAAGACTTGGATATTTAATTAGATTTACCATTAAGGTAGTCTTTCTGGAGTGAAAAATCACTCCAGACCAGCTACTGTGGATCTCATTTAAGAAATAACTAAGAAAGATCATTGCAACAGTCTTTCCAGGTTTTCCCAAGGCCCTCCAAATTTGAGACAGCAAACCTCAAACCCCAAAGTATTTCTCTGGAGAGATTTCCAGGTTAAACTGGGAACCACAAATAATTAGAGGAAGCTGACTTGTAGACAGTGGCTGCTCTGGCAAATTCACCACAAGGGCATTCCTTGGCATACTTGATGAGTTGGTTTCCAGGCAAGAGAGGCCAGAGAAAGAATCTCCACTCCCACACCAGTGTCTTGCTTGTCTCCTCCCTGCACTGTCTCCCCTAACCCCCACCTACAAAATAGGGAAGAACCTCAAAATTCTAGCCCTGATTGCTTCAAACTGGTTAAGGAATCATAATCAAATTGAACATATAATGGGATGGGGAGAGGATTTGAGCTAACATCTTGCACTTTGTGCTTCTCTAGTTTAGCTGGATTTTTTTTTCTTTGCTGCTTAAGTCAAGGACAGAGCTTAGGTTAGAACAGGGCTTGAAAACTCAGTTATTTGCAGGAGAAAGGCATATAACATCAACAGGTAAAGCAAACTAGGTGTAAGAAGCACACGTCCTACTCACTCTAGCTTTATTTTCCCACTTTTAATGGAGACATGGATATAAGAAATAGATTGTTTTTACCTTGACTCTTCTACATGAAAATAATATTCCAAGGGCAATGGTAAATGGCAACTGACACTAGGCCTCAGTTGGCAGTAGGGAGTGATGAGGACTGTGGAAAACAGGAGCACAGTAAGCCCATCTAAAAGTGGTAGCCATCGTACACCTCCAGCCAATTGCTGACATTCTGGAATTCAGGACCCAGGGTTGCCAAAATGTCTGATGTTTCAAGAGAAGCCAGAAATCTGGACTTTTCCCATGTTGGCGACTTTGTTAGTCTCTTTTTTAATGTTGTTTTTTGTTTTTTGCTTTTTTAAGAAACACTGTTCCAAGTAACACTGAGTAGGCCAAAAAACAAACAAAAAATAAAAGAAAAAACCTGTGTACAACCTCTGCCTTCTGGTCTTGAGATTATCATTAGGCTGATTCCTTAGCCTTTACTTCCCATGTCTCTCCACCTCACCTGCTCAGCCTTCATCTTCCTGCACAGCCCTCCACTCCCAGCCCTTGCTTTGGCTAAATCTAAATTCAGCACAGAACTTTGGGATCAGCAAAGACAGAATTTGTTTACCTCCATGCTTCCTATATGAGGTTAATGCTTAGTAGGACATGTATTTTGAGACATTTTTTCTCAGTTATGACAATTGGTGTGCTCTTATCTATGTACAATCTCTTGACATGAATAGCACTTTTCTATTTAAAAAAATTCTGTTCCTGTGAGGAGTCATGTCTGTGGACACAAGACGAAGCAGTCCCAATTTGCCCACACTGAGTTGAACCCCAGACACACAGGAACAAGTCAACTAAATAGTGAGAGCAAGGAATATTACATAGCAGTAATACTGAAACTTAAAATCAGAGGATCATTCAACATTAGACATGGAAATACCCTTAGACATATGCTCACTTCAATCCACTCATTTTAAATCTGAAGGAACTGAGGCCAGTGTTTGAGGACGGTCAGAAATCTAGCAAGCCGGTCAGGAAACTGAATCTAGGACCCAAATCTCCAGTTTCACCATTCAATGTGGTTTTTGTTATTAGGTATTAGTAATTCTAACAATTCTATCATGTGATTGGAGAATTTATTCACCAAGTTGAAAATGAGCAATAAGAAGCCTACCCTTTGTCAGTCGTATTCATAGATTTTGGGATCGACTCTTAGATGGCATATCACATAGCTCCATAGCTCAAAGAAAACTACCCTATTATTTTTTTAATTTGTGTTCACCGAGCAATGAATCAGGGTCTCCTATTCAACCACGTTGCTCCTCACTCTGTGATTAGCAGGATCCACTGTGCTACGCAGAAGAGCAGTATACAAATTAACACAGCACATCATGACACACCTCTGAATACATTTTTTCCTCTGAAATTACTCAATCAGAAGATGACAGTACCTTACTCTCATAAACACACAATTAAATATTTTTTAAGCCAGACTCTAAGTGGAAGGCTGGAGTGATCCCTTATAGTCGCTGTTTCTAGCCCTCAAGATTCTGGGTAGATTTGGCCCCAAGTATCTCAGCTTATGAAAAGAGGTTCTACCTCCGAATTCCTATAGCACGACAACATGATGTTGTAGAAAAAGCGGTGGGCTCCCGACAGGAAAGAGCGGTGGCAATGGATATGTCCACTCTGAGATTTGGTCTTCTCATCTGCGAAGTGACAGAATTCAGCAAGATGACTCCACGAGTCTCCTTCCAGTTTCAACATCTTCTGCTTCTTCTAACACAGTTAGTAGACTCTGATTTCAGGTTTTCTGATGAAAACAAACACACAAACATACATAATTGACATCTTTATGACTGACATGTTGTGTAGCGTTAATTGCTTAAGTCGTCAAGAATATATCCCAACCTGATAAAAAATATTTGGCTTTTTGTTGTTGTTGTTGTTGCTGCTGCTGCAGATTTAAATATTGTATGATATTGTCTTTATATTCCAGATATTTGTTTACAAATTTTTTGGAGTATCTGCCTTTATATTTTGACAATTTGTTAAAAACACACAAATCTAAGATTTTTTTTAACGTAATCTTCTAGGAGACACAGGAGCGAGAAACACTTGCAATTTCTTAGCTTTTGTCTCAACAGGGAAACCTTTTTCATTTTTTTAAAGTCTGATTTTTTTCAAAACAAACATCACAGAAAAGGGAGAAAATCATAGCAAAGACACTATAAAGTCCATACACTGCATTTCCACCCATCCTCTCAACCTTTCCACATCTTGTGATGCTTCTTTAACAATGAGTTGAAGATTGATGCTTTTCAGGATAATGAAGCATGGAACTACCTTAAAGACATACAGTTCCTTTTCAGCTCCTTCTCTGCATGGGCCAGGATATTGAAGAAAATCAGCAGATTTCCCAGTGTTAATATTCAACCAGGTACAGTAATGGGGATAAAGCACAGAGGGAAAGACAGATTCGTTTGACAGATCCACCACTCCAGCCTATTGAAGTTGGCATGTACTAGCCTTGTACGTTGCCTTGTCTAATTAGCTGCTGAGCTGTGCCCTGGCTCCTTGCTCCTGGTGGAAACTTAGCGGGAAAACTCTTGTCACCAGGCATGATGAAGTGGCACTTGATTGTGCTACAAGATGTCCCGTGGCTGCAGTCCAGACTGTTTCGACTAATCATCAACTTTGCAGATTCCAACACCCAGGGCTTGTCTACCAGGGCAGGAGCTTTGCAAAAGTCAGCATGAATGATCTGTAGCTGCAAAAAGAATATAAGGAATTGCTTTGTTTACATATTTTTTAAAGGACTGACTACAATAGGCAGAGTGAGCCTGAGAAACAGGGGGCCACTTTCAAGTCAAGACTCCTCACACATCAACGTAAGGGAGAAGCGCTAGCATTTACCATCTGCATATGGCCAGATCTGTCACCACCTTCAGGTTAAATTTGTAGTCATTTTATAACTATGTAACTGTTCAGTTAACTCCTCACTTTCTTCCCTTGAATAGGAATTTGCATCCCAGTTGCATACAAAGTTGCAACTCTGCGCCTTTGGGCAAACTACTTATCCTCTCTGAGTCTCAGTTTCCCCATCCGTAAACTATTTTACAGGGTTGTTGCGAGTGACTTTTAAAGTGCTTAGAACAGTGCATGACACAAAGTTAGTGCTCATTAATATTAGCTGCTAGCATTATTATTTTTATGGTGTTTGAACCCATCATTCTAAAAGTAAATGTGAATAAAGGAGACCTGTTGACAAGTATCAACTGTATAGTGTACATTCTAAAGTTAACTACAGGTTTCAAATGATAGTTGAGAGTATATCTAGAATCATCTCTAGAGGGTTGTAAGAAAAAGTAAGTCTTCCAATGCAGCTGCCCTAGGTGGCTGCCAGAGGAGCAGGCTGACTGTCTCTCTCCCCACTGGCTAGCACTATCATACCTTGGTGATGACAAAGGGCATTCCAAGCAGTGCATTCAAGGACAGCAGCTGGTCGACCTGGGGACCCAGGGACCTATGGGCCCAGTGCCAGGACCTTGGGATCCTGGGAGCCCGGGAGCCCCGAGGCCCTGGGACACCGCGCCAAGTCTGGGACACACAGCTGGTCGACCCGGGGACCTGGGGACCTGGGGACCGCAGTGCCCAGAGAACGAAGCTTGGGAGCCCGAAAGCCCACTATTGGTAAAAATAGACCTGAGTGTTCATACTTAAAATTTTGGATATCTATCACTAGCACCCAATTATAACTAATCCCAGACAAATTACTCCCATCAGAATGCAGCTTTTACCTCAGAAAACAGAAATAGAGGATGTAAGATTTGGACAAGGACAGCATGAAACCTGGCCTAATCCACCCCATCTCCCATTTTCAAGTTGGGAACCTGAAGCCCAGAAAGGTGACTTGCTCATTTGTGTCAGAGCCAGATTTCCCAACTGCACCTGCCCCAAATCAGGGACTCACATCCTCTCTAACCATAGGAAGGTTCCCTCTTTGGATGTGGTCAGAAGAGGTCAACCCAAGTCTGCTATTTAACTAGCTGAGGCTCAAATTGAAGTTTTCCTCCAGTTTATCTGTGTCTGAAAGAGACTTCCTAAAATAGAGGCTAATATGAAAGAGCAAACATTATTTCATAGAACAATATAATAGTTACAAGTAGGCATGACCAGTTTTTAAAAGGAACAGCCACATATACATATGTGAAAAGATACTCAAAAAATTAAGTGGAAAAAAAAAGTTTCAGAACAGTCTATAGAATGTCCATAGCACAATCCATAGAAAGGTGTGTGTGTGTGTATGTGTACATACTTGTACACAAGTGCATGGAAAAAAGGCTGGAAAGATATGCACCAAATTAATAGCAACCCTCTGTGGAAGGGAATGGGATTGAGGAAAGCAGAATAAGTAGAAGGTAGAAGGACACTTTTCTTTTTTATTCTACATACTTCAGCGTTGTTTGAATGTTTTTATAGCAATAATGTTTTTACAATAACTGTTACTTGTGTAATTATAAACTTGTTTATTGTATTTCATTATATTAGCTGTGGTCTAGCATCATCTAAAGAAGCCCAAAAGCTTAAAGATTTGCAAAACCTACTATAACAAAGGGAGACATCTGGCATGTGAAGCCACTCAATTTGCTTCTGTTCTCAAGCCCAGGCACGCTGTAGTGTAAGAGCATCTCTGCTATGGTCCAGTAATAATATATAAATCTCGATTTGGTTATTAGTGGCATCAGTAATACAAATACGATCTTAGAATATTGATTAAGCTTCTAAAGCATTTTAGGAACAGTATATAAAAATAGAAATACATCAGTATACTGAGGTTTTTTTAAAGTTTACACTTAAATGCACATAAAATAAAACCTCCTCGCCTATGTGTGCAGATAAATTATATTACTTTAAGAATTAATCATATAACCATGCTTTTCACTTAGGAAATTCCATCAGAAATGAATTTTAATTCATGGTACCTTGATTCCCCAAACCCCATGGTTGGTACAATCACCAGCAGCAAAATGAAAATCAAGCTATATTAACCTCTGCTAGCAAAATTCTTTTAATTGTACTTACTTTTCTCTAGGGAATGGTAAATTATTTCACATTAAGAAACTTTTATTGGATAGTCCTTATATTTGAATGTCAATTGAAATTTTAAAGTTCCTAAATTTTAGTTCAATTTTTCCCATAAAGCAGTAATAAAAGATCCAAACTGTTGTGTTGATTATGTAGGGAAATCATCAGAGAACACGACTGAATCTCTGCTTGTACTAATAATGACTAGGTAGCCGTCATTTTTAAAAACAATGTCACAAAAGCTATTTCGATGCTGTCATGCTTAAGAATAATTAGTTTCCATCAAAGCAACAGATTATCTGTTCATGTTGTCCACTGGGTCATTACAATGAACAACCAATACAGATAAATGATATCTAATCTTTTCTGCTCTTCTATTGAGCTGATGGATGGTTATAACATCTCCAATATTATAAGGCAGAAAAATTATGCTGACATTTAGAAGCAAAAGCACAGAAAGATAAAACTAAGTACAAAGCATGCCCAACACTATTGGGGAAAAAAGAAATATCTAAAGACAAATAGAACTGAAAACAGAATGGCAATTAGGCCAAAGGAGAATTATGGGAGGGAATGACTATACCTTGTGGGTGGCAGGCAGCTCAATTAATTATATAACAAGAAGGGGGAACCCAGGCATTTCCATAAGACACATTATTAAAAGAATATTGACTTAAGCATCTTTTAAATTTTACGCCCTAAAAGAAGACAAAAGGGTTTCCCTGGTATTGATCCGCTCCTGAATCAGGTTGACTTTAAGGGATCATATAATGAGAAATGGTTGAGCAGCAAATGAGACTAAGAAGGAACTGCAATTACTTACAACTCACATTTACCAGGTTCAATAGATTACAGCCATTCCCTGTCGCTTTGTGTTCACCTTGTATTTGTCAGGTAGAATTGGAAAGGAACTATTCAGCTTTCCCTAAATATGGAACAGCAGTTTGGGACTGTACATTTGGTTCACTCCAATAGCATTTATCATTTATAGAAAAACTATCAAATGAGGATGGCTTAGACTGAGATTCAAGACAAAAGCCATCTTTAGAATATTTTTTCAGAGATTTAAAAAATATTTACTGTTACAGCTGTTTTTGCCTTGGAGAGCGTCAATTCCACTGTCGTCTTTAAGCAGAAATAAGGGGACTCTTTAGCTCAGTAAGTGCTAATGCGATAAGCCCCTACTTAGAAAATTCTGCTCACTGTCATCATCTGAGAATCTGCGGTTTTCCAGGAATATATTATATTCTTTCCATTAAAAAAACAAAAACAAAAACAAACTATGCTCTCTCTGAATGCAGTGAGCCATCCAGGATTGGACCCTGGAACAGAAAAGGTGGTTTGTGAAAAAACTGAGGAAAGCCAAATAAAGTCTGTAGTTTAGTTAATAGTATTGTATCAATCAATGCTAAGATCTTAGTTTTGATAAATGTACCGTGGTTATATAAGATGTCAACATCAGAGGAAGTTGAGAGGAAGATATACAGCAACATTCTGCACCATCTTTGCAGCACTTCTATAAATCTAAAATTATTTCAAAAGAAAAAGAAAAAAAATATGTTCCCCAGGCACCAATCCCCCAACCCCTATCACAATTAATAGTAAACTGGCAAGTGAGTGGATGCTTGTTAGACTTACACATAATGCCATCCTTGTAGTCCACTGGCAAGACTTCACAGGAAGATAGAGGAGGTGTTTAAAAAAAAAAAAAAATCCTAAAGTTTGTGAATGTTCTTCCTCAACACACATGCACCAAAAGAAAAGAAAATGTGACCAGAAACCAGGCAAGGAAAGGGTTAATGAAAACCTGATCCATGACTAAACATAGTCTGTCAAATGTTTTCCAGACAAGGAGAAAACTAAATGTGCTGTTTTTCAGAAGTTGATGTCCTGCTTTTTGCAGATGTTGCCATCCTACAGTGAAATTTACCCAGTTGCAGCAGGACCCCTGCAAACTGCTCCAGCTCTAAATGGTAAGTTGCTTTCAGCTGGTTATATAATGGCATTGAACTCATTGTGTAATTGCCTGGACATGCGCCCTGATTAGGCCCAGTTGTTACACCGTTGTAACATATCCTCTGCACACTGTTATATAAAATCTCCAACTGCACTAAGCTTGGGGGCAGGGTGGAGTGGAGGCAGAGGAGGGAGGGGGGGCAGGCGGGGCAGGCACTGCTTTGGGAGCTATCCCTGGTGTTCTCCATTGCTTGTGCAAGCAATAAACCTGTTTTTTCACCCACGTTCAGTCTTGGTTGTGCTTTTCGGCTCCACACTCACCAAGAGAGGGACCCACTGAGTTCAGTTACAAAAAGAAAAGAAAAGAATAAAATGGCAGGTATGCTCTTTTCTTTAAGCCAATGGTTGTCTACGGGGGGTGATTTTGGCCCCCCCATTGGATGTTTATTAATGTCTGGAGACATTTTTAATTGTCACAACTGGGAGATGCTACTAGCATCTGGCGAGTAGAGGCCAGGGATAATGCTAAGTATCCCACAATGCATGGCAAAGCCCCCTACAACAGAGAATTATCAAAATGTCAATAGTGCTGAAGTTGAGAAACTGCTTTAAGAAAATTCAAAAGCAAAATGGATGAGAAGAAAACAGACTAAAGAAATGCTGTGCCAGGTTCTCCCTTTAAAGGAACACAATAAAGGTGGGAGAGGGTCTAATAAGGAATGAGTAGCCAGAGTGGCCACACAGGTAACTGGACCACACCACAACTTCTCCAAGCAGGATGTCACACTGGCAGCACCTCTCTTCCTGGAATCCCTGCCCCTCTTTTGAGGTTTATCCAAATCAACTCTCCTTATTTAGCAACTTAGCTCTAGTCTGACCTGGGAGTTCTTTAACACCTCACTACCTTAAGATGCATTGAATTTTCCAGTGGTTTTCCCATTTTCCAAATTCATAGGATGTCTCCTAAGGATTATGTTTGATAATGCTTATAACCCATTTCACCCTTTACCTGATTCATGGTAAATATTGTTTTAAATGTTACCTATGACTACTAACGACCATATTTCATTGACTCTGAGACAACATCAGTTGTAATATGCACCATTATTTTATATACTACTAAAAATGAAAAGATGCTGCCAATTATCAAATAAGTCATGATTAACTATTAGATGCATCTCGATAATAAAAACATTAAATGTGAAAAATTCTGTCTTAGGAACAACGATATATAGTTTTATCACTTATATGTATTTTCAGTATTATGGCATGGAAACTTATCTCCTTAAGCAATTGGAAATTCCTTTAAAAGCCCATTTTTCTTGTCTTTCTTTGTTCATCCTCAGCACCAAGGCCGACACCTATAGCACCAGAATCAGTACTCAAAAAATAGTAATGATGATAGCAATTTACATGCCACACGCTCATGCTACACCACACATTCCTATGAGCATTTCATCGTCTGAAGAACACAATGAAGTAGTACTATTATTGTCCCCTTTCAGTAGATGAGGAAAGCAAGGTGATGACTATGCCCAAGGTCACCCAGCTGGTGTGTGGCAGAACCTCAGATTATTCAGTTCTTCCCATTGCAAAGCCCAGCCCCCAAGTCCTGTGCCACTCCGCCCTCATGAAGCCTACAAATAGTGTAAACTACAAAGGGCAGGTTTAGGATGGGAGGGACTGACCATATTATGCTTTTTGGCCACACTCCACATGCACGGTAATTTTACGATAAGTATCATCTTCAAAAACAGGGACATTACAGTAGCAACCAAAAATGAAACCAAAATTGTCTGTTTCCAACTTTAAGCCACTAGAGGGCAAGTATTAATAACCCTCAGCCACAAACCAAGAACATCTAACAAATATGCTTTAAACGTGATGATGCCTTTGGTGGCCCTATAAGCAATAGTTTCTTTTCAACTTTGCCCTAATATGAAATTTTGTGACACTCTTTGGATTAAAGGCCTACAAGTCTTAAATTTTAAAATCATTGACATGATATCACATCAATGTCAAGAAACATTTCAGTAAAAGAATAGCAAAATAAATTTCATCTCCGTAACCCTCTCCAAATTCTTATGTCATAGTTTTATTTCTACTATAGCCTTGTTCGTGTTACATGTTTGTGTACATGAGTCAATTCATATTCTGCTTTTTCACGTGCTCTATCATAAGCATCTTTCCATCTTTCTATGTCAACTTTCCCAACTATCATATTAATGTCCGCATAATATTTCCTCATGCATTTGGTTATTAAAGCATTTCCGTAATGTTAACTATTTAGACCGTTTCCACTTGGTTTGCTTGTTTTAGTTGAGTTTCCTCCCCTGCCGAAAATAACAACATAATGACTGTGCAGTGGGGGCAGAAAGACTTTTTACTTCTGTGGAATTCTTTATTTAGGATTCATCCCTAAGTTTGGGATTAGTGAGTCAAAGCACTGAATATCTTTATGACATGATTTCTTGATAGTTCAATAGTATAGGACAGAGATCTTCACATTGAGTTGTTTTATTTTCCCTAAAAAGGGGGAGGGGGAGTAAAAACAGAATAATGATAGCTAGTATTAACGTAACACCTTATACTTTTCAAAGTGCTTTCACAAATGAAATAAAATGCTATGTCTCCAAGGTGTGAGGACTTGACTTTCTTAGGGACACGGGTTCTGATGGAGCTCAACAATAACTGCAATGTGTTCAAGAGAGAATATCACAAGATCAACCAATGTTTGTTATATTAAGAGATGAAATAAGTCTGTCAGGAGGAAAAAGAGGTGGCTTAGATTCTTCAAGTGAAATATTGACCTGATTGATCACAGACATGCTAAAGGCATAATTACATCTGTCATATAAACCCTGCTTAGTCCATAAAGTATTGAACAGGAACAGTAATTGTTTTCCTGTTAATGAGGCTGTAGACTATGCTTTCAGAGTGACTCGTTTATTATTTAGTTCATTTCTAAATGAAAGGTGGCTCATCAGCATTCAGCTAAATTGGATGGATTACCACCACCACCACCACCACCAACCTCCACAGTCAGGCTCCTGTCCAAAACATGCGGTGGAGCTCTCACCAAAACCCAAAACCACACAATTCTTTGAGTGAAGGCCAAATTGTACTCAAACCCACAAGTTACTAGTCCCTTGATTTGATTTTCATAACATAACCCATAACTTAAAGTCATCCTAATAAAAGCATTTTTGTTCTTAAGTAAGGTTATAAAATTAACCAAATAAACTTGTGAATCATATATAAATAGGATATTCCTATATTTGTTTCCAGGCAAGATCTATGTGACAAATTACAATTGTGGAAGTGCCACTAGAGTAATAGGCCCCACATTGTGGTTTTGGAATGATCTTCCAAATGAAGGATGAGACTTCTCTGTCACTGTTCATGCAACATTCCCCGCACACTATATGCCACTTACAGGTTTCCAAAAGGGCCTTGCTCTCATCCCTTTGTGCCTTTACAAGTTCTACTCTATCTACTTAAAACACCTATCCCAGCCAAAACTTGGAAGCAACCAAGATGTCCTTCAGTAGGTGAATAGATAAATAAACTATGATACATCCAGACAATGGAATATTATTCAGCACTAAAAAGAAATGAGTTATCAAGCCGTGAAAAGACATGGAGAAACTTTAAATGTATATTACTAAGTGAAAGTGAAAGAAACCAATCTGAAAAGGCTACCTACTGTATGACTCCAACTATATATTACATTCTGGAAAAGGCAAAACTATGTCTCCACGGTAAAGGATCACTGGTTGCCAGGGGCTGGGGTGTGGCGGGGAGAGGGAAGGGATGAGTAGGTGGAGCACAGAGGATTTTTAGGGCAGTGAAAATACTCTGAATGATACTACAACAATGGATACATGTCATTATACATTTGTTCAAACCCAGAGAATGTACAATACCAAGAGTGAATCCTAAGGTAAACTATGGACTCTGGGTGATAATGATGTGTCAATGTAGGTTCATCGATTATATCAAATGCAGCACTGCAGTGGGGGATGTTGATAATGCGGGAGGTTTATGTGTGTAGGGGCAGGGGAGATATGGGAAATCTCTGTACTTTATGCTCAATGTTGCAGTGAACCTAAAACTGCTCTTAAAAATAAAGTCTATTAAGCACCACCCCCCCGACCCCGCATTTCTTCACCTGGCTGACTACTACCTGTCCTTCAAGATACAGCTCTGGGCCACCTCCTAGCTGTAGTGCATTTGTCCACTTTCTCCTGCCTCCCTGCTTGACTTCCAGCCACTTGAGAGCAAGGACCTTGTTTTATTTGTCTTTGCACCAGCACACAGTAGAAGCTCAGTAAATGCTGGTTGAATGAATGTGTAAGAGGAGAAGCTTTTTCCAATCAGCTCTGGTTTTGCGAAGAAAATATCTGGTTGGCTTTTACAATTAGCCCACATACAGAGGTATGTTAGAAAAGAACAGAAAACCTGCCTCATCTAAAAGAGCACCCAGCATTCTACCATATTCCAAAAGTCCTGCAGGATCGTTTCAGCCATAATCTTGTGTTAAAATCTAATCATCCTATTACACTTAAAAAAAAAAACAAAAATTTTGAATCCTGCTTTCACTTCATACCCCATAATGATTAAGGGGAAGGGGAAATCAAAGCTCTTGTTTAAACCAGGTGAAAAGTGCATTGAAGAGCTCGGTCTGCCTTGTTTTCTGCCCACACAGCGTGCAAGTGTATAAATGCTGGGTTGCAGAGAATGCCTCACGGTAGTTCCAGTCACAGAAAAAAAAGAAACTCCCTTGGCTCGGATTTACATAGTCACAAAACAAAAGCCAACTGTACAGGCATAAAGGGCATATACATGGAGGAGAATAAGAACTTGAGAGCCCAGTTGGCAAAGCAGCATTGCCTCACGCAGGGTTTGAAGTGAGTAATCTGTAGCTAGGACGTAGCGCTCCCATGGAAAGCACCAGCTATAGCTTTCTAGACAATAGTTTTAAAAATGCCTCCAATTTGGGGCAGTCTAGCATATATATACAGAAGCCAACAGTCAGTTCCCGAAAAAGAGCTTTCTGGATGAGTCTGGATGCCACACAGAGGAGGAGAGCTTAGCTGTATGTAGACAAGCAACAGGGGATTCACTTCTTGTCACTCTCTTTCTCTATTATTTATTATCCTTTCTGCCGAGAGGAGTTCAGGGCAGAGTTAGCAGTCATCCTTTCACTCTCTAACAATGGCATCTTTTTTGTAGATGGTTGCCAGGCTTCAAAGTAATGTTGTCAAGTCTATGGCAGAGAGCTTGGCACGCAGAAGGTGCAAGTAGCAGACATACAACAAAGATGGAAGACAGGGCCTATCACAGTTGGGGTTGGGTGGAGTGGTGGCAGGCGGACCACTGAGCCCAGGCTTTACATTCACAAAGGACCTCCAATTTAGACTTCTGAAGTCATCGCCAAATAAGATTATACATACAATTTACAAAAATAAATCAAGATGGAAAGAAGTTTCAAAGTTTACTAACTTTGAAATTGTACTCCATAACTGGACCACATCACCTCTATTGCTCTCTTTTTTATAAATCCTAAAATTGTCTTACAGCTGGCATAGTGCATTATCTTGCAATGTGTTTTTATATTAAAAGTGTTGATTTATAAGTATGAAAATTTGCAACGTGAATATATAAAACCATTTATGTAACTCTACTTTTGGTATTTCCGATTTTTTAGTTTACTTGGAAGTTCAAAAGAATGGAAGTGGCCTGGGTCTCTCGTGATCTCTGAGACCCAGACTGGAGAAGTGTAAATTTGGGGTCTTTCTTGGGAAGGATGAGCAATACGCACAATCAGCAATCTGTCTAGTCAATGCTGTCTCATAAAAATATCTACAAGCCATATTTATGAGCTACACAGGTGATTTTAAATGTCCTCATAGTCACACTTTAAAAAGACGGCAGGGGGCTGGCCCCATGGCGTAGAGGTTAAGTTTGGCGTGCTCCACTTCAGCTGCCAAGGTCCACATGTTGGGATCCCCAGGTGTGGACCTATACTACTTGTCAGCCATGAGTGGGTAGTGACCCACATACGAAATAGAAGATGATTAGCACAGATGTTAGCTCAGGGCTAATCTTCCTTAAGCAAAAAAAAAAAGAGGAAGATTGGCAACAGATGTTAGCTCTGGGCGAATCTTCCTCAGCAAAAAAAAAAAGACATAGAGGAAATTAGTTGTGTGTGTGTGTGTGTGTGTGTGTGAGGAAGATTAACATCCATGCCCATCGTCCTCTGCTTTATATGGGACACCACCATAGCATGGCTTGACAAGCAGTGCGTCAGTCCACACTGGTGATCCCAGCCTGTGAACCCCGGGCTGCCGAAGCAGAGTGCGTGAACTTAACCGCTCTGCCACTGGGCCAGCCCCCAGGGGAAATTAACTTTAATAATATATTTTGTTAACCCAATAGACCTAAGATATCATTTCAAAGCACAATCAATACAAAAATTATTAAGGAGACATTTTTGCATTCTTTTTTTAGTAAGTCTACCAAATCTGTTTGTACTTTATACCTACAACACATCTTGATTTGGATTAGCTACATTTCAAGTGCTAAGTAGCTACATGTGGCTAATGACTGCCATATGGGACAGCGCAGGTTGAGAAGCCACATCTTGCAGAGTCTTTCCTTCAGGTTTGTTTAGATAAAGTGATATCTGGGCACTTGCCATTTTAATGGTTAACAGTGGTATTTATAAGAAACAGGTTAAAAAAGATATAAGAGATGGCAACTGACACCTAGTGGACCTGAACTGAACATTTTTAGCAAGAAAATCAACTAAGTAAAAATCCACAATTTGACAAAAATTTAAGGACCAGAAATCTTTTAGCATATCTGATAGTTTCTCCATGCCACTTCTTCCTCTGTAGAAAATGCTCTGTGAACATTTCTGCAACAAGAAACCTACCTTGAAAAAGCACAGAGATTCTGAACTGACTGTGACTGTGGAATACAAGGGATAAATAAAATTCTGTGAGCAAATTACAATGTCCTTCATCAGAAGGAACTTTGGACTTCGGCTTCTCATCTGATTTCTTGAAAGCAATCCATTTCTATCTGTCTCAAATATTAAGTTTCTGCATAAAAGTTTGTTTGGGGGGGAAAATGTTCCTAGTGGAGGGAGAAAGAGATTGAAAACCATTGAACAAAATGATCTCTTGGCTAAATGAAAGTCATACTTAAAAGCTACATACTACATACTTCCATTTATAGGACATTCCGGAAAAGACAAAACTATAGGGACAGGAATCAAATCAGTGGTTGTCAGGGGTTAGGGTTGTGGCTAGGGATGAGAGAGGGAATTGATTGCAAAGGGACATGAGGGAACTTTTTGGAGTGAAGGAAATATTCCGTATTTTGATTGTGGTGCTCTAAACCTAAAAAAGGTGAGTTTACTGTATGTAAATTATACTATAATATACCTGACTCCATAAAATTACCTAAGTCCCCTCTATCTCTAAGTGCTATAATTCATGGGGATGTTGCCTCTCAGGCAGAATGTGTGAAATGCAATTTGAATATTCAAACTATCATTCCTTAATTTTTAACTCTGTAGTGGGCATTTGTGGGTTTTTTGCCCCAAAGGACAGGTCCCTTCATCTTGGCAATGGCATCCCATTTCCTTTTGGGGAATTACTTCTCCATTGCATGATATTTTGGTGAGACTGTCAGTACAAACCTCTCCTACCCAAGAAATGGGCACGTGACCTGATCTTTGCCAACTAGACACTCTTTTCCAAGACTTTGAGTCTTTGTCATAAAGGGAAGAATGATATCCTTAAAAGAAATGTGAGCTGGTTTCTGTCATCTAGACCTCCAAAGAAGCCCTGGCTTCTGTCTTTTTTATTCTGTTTCCTAGCCCACCCTTTAATTTCTGTATCAGAATCTGCATAATGGCTCATCCAATATCACCTGTGAGCCCTCTGGCATACCTTCTTGTACAATAGAGGATGGAAATCGAAACTACGTTGCCCAGATGCCCTTGCAGCTAGGGTTCATATGTGACTTGGGTCCACCAAGTAGATGTACCTGCAAGAGATTTGGAAGACAGCTGTGAGCTATGTGAGGTGATGGCTTCACAAAGGAGATAAGGTCATCTGGGGCAACTTGGAAGTGGAAGTTCTGCTGTTTGCAACCAAAAAATCCTACTCATACATCTAAACATCTGGTCATTCAATAAAGGTTTGCTGGACACCTACTACATGCCAAATACTATATCAGACTCTGAGGATATAAAGATGACAGAAACAGTATCATTGCCCTGCAAAAGGTCACAGCCTGGTACAACCACTTTGGAAAATTATTTGTCAGTATTTACCAAGCTACTAAAGCTAGACATATGCCCAAGCTATGACCCAACATGTCCACTTCTATATATGTCCCTAGGAGAAGTGAGAGCGTACATCTACCCAGAGAAATGTATAAAAATGTCTGTGGCAGCTTTTTCATAGTAGTGAAAAATTAGAAAGAACCGAAATATCCATTAACAGTAGAATAGATAAATAAATTGTAATATAGTTGGGATATTCATATCATGGAATACTATACAACAACAAGAATAAACTATTGCTACATTCAACCACATGGATGAATCTCAAAAATCTAATGTTGAGAGAAAGAGTCAGACATAAAAGAGTACATCCAACATGATTCCATTTATATAAAGTTCAAGAACAAGCCAGATAAATCTATTGTGATAGAAGTCAGAAGAGTGGTTACCTCTGGGTTTGGGATATTGACTAAGGGCCCAAAGGTGTGTCCTAGGGTGCCAGAAATGCTCTGTTTCTTGATTTGGGTGGAAATGTAAAAAATTATCAGGCTGTATACTAAATATTAGTGCATTTCAGTTACCTCACATGTCAATAAAAAGGGAAAAAAGAATTTTAAGAAGCTTACAGCCTATCTGGACAACCAAGTGGCATTTAGAAAACTTGAATTTAGGTGATAAGGGCTATGAGAGAGGGGCGAATAGATCCTATGGAGCTACAGAGAAGGGAGCAATGAGTTTTCCCTGGAGCAGGTGGGGTGACGGCATTCAGGAAGGTCGCTTGGGGCTAGACTGTGAATACTAACGTAGTAAAAATATTTTTAACAGAACCATCATCCAACTTTCTTTTAAAACAGAAAGCTTATTTTTTTAAAGAAGAAAAATTAATTTTATTGTCACTTCTAGTTGTTTCCCAGGCTTTTATGGTATGCAGTATCCTTCTATGAATTATTTAAAGTATCTCACATTTAAATTGCCAGTGAAAAAAATAAAAATTTTAATTAAAAAATACAAAAACAACTATATAGAACCTTTGGGATCTCTTACATATATAATTCTTTTACTCTATAATTTGTAATATGATGCTTAAACTGTTTTTGCTTTTGGTTTTTCACATTTAAGGATTCCTTAAGGCTACCCTAAAGGTTGAAAACCAAAAGAAAATAAGGATTTTATCTACCCTTATTGGAAATCTCTCAACCTTCCTACTCAGCTCTTACGTGGGTGTTATGTAATTCCCAAACTCAGCTGAATATCAGGCAGATCCGGACATTGACCTTTTAAAAGGTTACAGTATAATTGTAAATAAAATTAAGGTGCTCCTTGATGGGTGCAGGTAGCCTTTGACTTTTTTCGTTTTTTTCCTATATTTTAAAGAAACTGCTTCTAAGTTCAGGGCATTTTCCCTTTTACTTCAATAAGAGTATATACCGTATTTAAAGACTATCAACTGTTTTAAATCTATTTTAAACAAAATGAGATATAAGTAAATAAGATTTTAGTGGTGCTTTCTTTCCATTCACAGAAATACCTACAGCATTTTGACTGCATGTATTTCTCTGAGTTGCCTCGCATCCTGGAAGTAATGGAAGGGATTCTAACCAACCTGATTCTGCAGAAACGAAGGACTGCTGCAAAACTCAACACAGTAGTTGACGATACTGCATTGTATACTTGAAATTTGCTAACAGAGTAGATCTTAAATGTTCTCACCACACACACACATAAAAGGTAACTATGTGAGGTGATGGATGTGTTAACTAACCTTATTGTGGTAATCACTTCATAATATATACATATATCAAATCATCACGTTGTACACCTTAAATTTACGCAATATTATTTTCCAATTATGTCTCATTAAAGCTGGGGGAAAAAAACAGAAGGCTTCTCTACAACATAAACAAACACGTATAGGATGCTTACAGAAGGGGTGGGGCCAGGAGAGGAAAGAAAATATAATTATGCAACAAGCTTTTTAAAAAATTATTAAAATTGCAAACAGCCTATGTTTATGCTACAACTATAGGTTTCTAAATTGCCATCTTATTTTGGCATTTCTTTCTACTGTGGAATTGTGACACGTATCAAATGCCATTTCAACAACTATAATTATAATAAATAGCAAATTCCAGTTATGCTTCACAGAGACAACAATAAGACATCCAGCAAAAGAAAATTATTTAGACAACCCTTTGGAGCTTATTCGGTCATTCAATGAATATCCATTGTGTAATTATTATGCCAAACATTGCGCTAGGAACTGAAGAAATAGTGAATAGAATACAGTATTTCCTCTTGAGGATCTTACAGTCCAGTGAGGGAGAGAGGCATAAATGAATAATTATAGCAATGAGTAAATAGTACCTTAGAGGCACGCACAGGGTATAGAAGTGCAGTGGGGACTGAGGCTACCTGTGCTGGGGCATCATCAAAGAAGGTGATGCTCTTTAAAGATGGAGAAGAGTTTGAGGCAGGAGGAGAGGTATAGGGGAAGAGTGACAAGAGATGAGGTTGAGAGCTAGGCTAGAACCAGGTCCTAATGGGCTTTATACACCTTGCTGAGGACTGTGGAGTTAGTCCTGTAGGTAATAGGGAGCCAGTGAAGACTATTCTGATAGGGAGTTAAGTCAGATTGGTATTTCCCTAAAAGCATCACTCTTGCACTAGCACAAATGATGGGTGGTGTAGGGTGAGACTGGAGGCAGAGAAACCAAGTAGGAGGTTGTAATGATTGTCCAGACAAGAATCATGAGGACAATAGCAGAAGGAATGAAGTGGGGACAGTATTGAGAACTATTTGGAATTTATGGGAGTCAAGACATTGTGACAGCTTGACTATTTTGGAGAGAGGGAAGTCTCCAAAATGTCTTGTAAATTTTCAGCTTGACTGACTGAATGGATGGTGATATCATTAATGGAAATAAAAATGTAGAAATAAAAATGTAGAAGGAAGGGCCATTTTGGAGAAAAGAGGTAAGTTTTGATTTTGTAACCAAATGCTGGGCAATGAATTGACTGTGGGACACTCAGAGCTCAAGTAGGCAGTTGAAAATAAAGAACTGGGGTCAGATTGGGCTAATTATTTAGGTTCCCATTCTTGCAAAGAAAACAAGAGTACAATCCTCAGTGTCTTTTAGAATAATCTCTTGATAAACTAATATTCCCTTCTTCTTGGGACTTTGTTATCAAACTATGTAATTTGTTTAAAAGGGTGGAGATATTCAGTGCTTCTCAGAGCTGTCAGCTCAAGGCTGAGTCTTCATAATTCCATACAAAATTATTCATATTTTTTCTAAAGGAAAGGCGATGAGAAATGAGATAATATATTAAAGGAAATCAAATAAATTTACAATAAAAGATCATTAGGAAATGAAATCTTGTCAGCCTAGATAAATGGGCTCGATTATTACATTTAAGTCAAACTAAATTACTGTCCATGTATCTATTAAAGCATTTATAAGTGTCGAAAATCGAGATGTTAGGATCCCGACTGTAGGTGTAAAATCAAAGTGATTTTGATATGTTTAAACAATCTTTTATTGTGAAGGAAAGGGGATTAAAAATCAGAAAATAATATAAATAACGCAGAAAGGTTTACAGAATTCCTCTTCTTAAACACTGCCAATGATTTGGAAGGTTAAAAAAAAAAGGACACTATTTACACAATTAAGCATGACAATCAAATGGACCTTATGTCCAAATAAGTAATTACGACATTTTTTAAGTTGGCAAAATCTTATATTTCCCTCTTGAAGGATAAGAGGAAGCTGCTGAGATATATTCAACTTGTATAGATAAAAGCAATTTGCTTTCTCTCTTTCTAGCAGAAAACTTGTCATTGTTGCTCTGATTTAAATGAAACCTCTCTTAACTAGATTCTGTCTAACCAGATCCCTTACTTAAGCAATTAAGCTGATACTGTTTACTCTCTCCTTTGTAAGAGAAAGAGGCAAAAGATAAGAAAAACGTGTGTGTGTGTGTGTGTGTGTGTGTGTGTGTGTGTGTGTGTGTTGGGCTTGAATTGAATTGAATCCATTATTGAGGCTTTCCAAGGATGACTGCCAGACAACAGAGAAAGTTTTAGTTCTGGAAGCTGGATAATTTGGTCACCTGTACCTGCTTACCAAACCTGGGAAGGTGGGAAAAGGACCCGTGTCACTTGAACCTCTCACATTTTCTGTTTCTCTTATGTGCGGAAAGGATGACTGGAATAATAATCTCCAAAGAAGTAACTGCCAAACCTTGAGAAGTGTTTTTTAAACAGATTGCTGGGCCCTCTGCCAGATCTGCACATCAGAATCTTTTGAGAGGAAGAGAGTTTGCTCAGTTTTTTCTTTTGTTTTTGTTTTTAATGTTCTTCAGGTGATTTCAATGAGTGAATGGCCACGTTTGAGAACCACAGCACTGAGCTACCAACTTTAAAGCCCTATGATATTGTGAATCAGACATTTTAAGATTCTTAAAAGCAAGAATTCAACAAGACAATATGTATGACTATCCATTCAAATACATACAAATGGGACGGCCGTTGTAATCGATTCCCCAGCACCATTGCAATCATGATCACCCTGTTCCTCACACCCATGACCCAATTGTGGCCAATGAGACATGGGGGCTTCCAAGAAAGGTTTCCTTGCTAGAGCTATTCAAACGTTCTGTCCATCTGCTTATTGCCCACCAAGCCCATGAGTTGATTACCAGTTGCGCTTAATTCAGGCTGGGAACCTACTGAGGAAGCCTTTTTCCGTGTAATCTCTGTTATCGTTCACAGCTCGCCAGCACTTGTGTGAGGTCCTGTATCACTTAAGATGATTTTAGCTGCATATATCAAGAAATCCCAACTCTATCTGGTTAAACAGTAAGGAAAATTGTTATCTGTATAGCAAGAAGTTTGTGCAGGTTTATTGTGAGTCTCGGGCTAAATTGATCCAGGGGCTTAACCATGTCATCAAGGAACCAGGTTCTTTCCCTTTTTCTCCAGCTCCATCTTTGGTGTATTGTCTTTGCTCTTAACACTAGATCCCGGAAACTGAATGTTAGGACTCCATGCTGCAGGATGACTGAAGGCTTATGAGAAGGGGTACTTCAATACAAAGTAGTATTTAAAAATCAACCTGTCAGCAATGTTTAGGACAAATAAGGGCTATAAGAAAGTGGAGGGACAAGTAGGAAACTACAATAATAATTATTTAAGGCAAACTTGCAAAAAACAAGTGCTTGGGTTAGATTAGTGGCACCAGAGATGGAAATGGAGGAAGATTTGAAGAATATTCCAGAATGGTTCCCTAAGACATGGAATTTGACTGGATATAGACATAAAATAGTAAGAGGAGTCAAAGGTGCATGAAAAAGTACTGAAGTTATGAGGAGACATTATTTAAATATAAAAGAAGCAAAATTTACTCATTGAATACGTTCTTTTTTAAAAAATACAGTTATATTCACTATTATAGTAATTTTCCTTTTAGAAGCTCTTTTAAAAGATAAAAGATGTATTAGTCCCTATCCAAACAAAATTTCAATCATTCATATAGGAAAATCCAGTATTTGTATTAAGGAATTTTTATTTGACAAATAATTTCGCCATCAAAATGGAATGCATACCAATGGCAACCTGTGTTGTGTTCCTGAACGGGATAGGAAAGACTTATCATGGTAAGTTATTATGTTATATATTGAATGTAGTTCTGATCAATATTCCCAAAGAGCTTTTTAAATCCTAATTAAATGTTTCTAAATTTTTTGAAATTCACCTGGAAGGAAAAATATGCAAGAAGACAAGAAGAGATTTTTTTAATATTTAAAGAAAAAAATAATGAGATGGTGTCAAGGTGAAACTAAGGGAGGACAGAATTTTTATGAATCATGATGAGGTGGAGCAGGTTACATGGCAGGGGGTGGACATAGAAGTTGGAATCGGTCTTAGGAACTTTGTTTGGGATGGATCAATTTGAGATGGCTAGTACACATCCAAGTGGGCACCCTGAGCAGCAGTTGGATGTATAAGTCCAGAACTTAGGGGAGGGGTCCAACCCAAGGTATGAATTTAGGGTGTCACTCTCTGAGTGGCATCTAAAGCCACAGGATTGGATGAATTCACCCAGGGAATACATGTAGAAGCATAAGCATTGAGAGGTCAGAGAGATGAGGTGGAATCAGCAAAGCAATGGCAGGAAGATAGGAAGTAAACCAGGAGAGAATTGTATCCTAAAGGCCAAGTGAAGAAAATGTTTCAAGGAGAAGAAATGGATCCTCTACGCCAAAAGAAAGCTACAGGTCAAGTAAGATAGAATTAACTATTGAATTTAGCATCATATTGGTTGCTGGCGAAAATAAAGAGCTATGTAGATAATGTGGTGGGAGCAAAAAACCAATGGGAGAGAGTTCGAGAGAAAATAGGAGAAGAGAAAAAAACCATCGTGAGGAGTTTTTCTTTAAAGTGGAGCAGAGAAAGAGGGCAACAGCTAAAAACAGTTTCAGATTCAAAAGAAGGTTTGAGTTGGCCAAGCTGGGATTCTCTGCCCACTTTTTGGCCAGAGTAGAGCAGGAAAGACACCCACCAAGATAGCAAGCAATGAAGGAAAATTGAGAAGGTCTTATTGGAGTAACGGGAAATCACTTCAAGGCAAGCAAAAACACCTCTTTTCCACAGATAATTACAGATTAAGAGCACCAAGACTTTTAAAGATTGCACAGGTGTCAGGCTTAAAAGGGGCAGAGCCAGGTCTATATCCTCAGTCTTCTGACTCCCAGTCCTGGGTTCTTTCCCCCACACCTTCACTTTCTCTGGTACAATCATAAACACTCTACTATGCATTACTTGGGGATCAGCTGCTCTTACGTAGTAGCTTTAAGGGCGCCATGTTGACATCATGTTGGCGTTGCTTTGCACACCTCAGGTGCTCAGTACATTAGCATGCAATATAAACAAATATAATACCATTATTTAATCATATTTACTTCTTAGATGATGGTGGCCAACACTGATGGTTGCCTATTAATAGACATTCCCAATCTACGTCTTCCTTGGGCAGATCCCACTTCCTAAGATAAATTTTAAAACACTTGATATTTTCCCAACCTTCCTTGCAGCTAGGACATGAATATGTGACTCAGTCTTGGCCAACGGGCTCTGGTAGGAAATTTGCTGCGGATGTCTATGAATGATTGTCTTCTCTAATAAGACACAAGAGATGAAAAAATCTTCTCTCTCCCTGTGGATGCTGCCATGTGAAGATGTGATGCCTGGATCTGCAGCAGCCATCTTGTAAACATGAGGGGCAAAGATAAGGTAAGTCGAAACACTAACCATAGCACAGTGGAAAAATGGAGAAAGCCTGGATCTTTGATGAAATTCAGAACCATTGAATTAACCCTGGAACTACGCTGCATCTGGACTTCTTGATATGCAAGGTAACAAATGTAATTTTTTGTTTAAATTGGTTTTACAGTTAGGAAAGCATTCTAACTGATACAATGACCTTTCAGGGATCTGTGTACCTGGAGAAAATTAAGCAACTTCTTAAGACTACTGTGTACTCTATGCAATCCCTTAACAAATGCACAAATTCACTAATAACTCAAATACATCCGATGAAATAAACAAAAACACATCTTTCTCAAATAAATTGTTAGTACTGAGTGAAAATTAAGGGACATAGGAATTACTTCTTCACGGGAGAAGTCTTTTAGGTGTAATAGATCTCCTATTAGAAACGTTACTGATAAGTGAATGAACGGATTCCACCACTATTCCTGGAAACTTATAAGAAGCCTCCCAATCACCCACTTTGCAACTGTCAACCAGATGAGCCTTCTCTGCTTTTATGCCAAGTCTTTTATCTTTATGAACTCACTTTTCCTTAAATATTAAAAAAAAAAATGACTCAATGATTTTTCAAACTGAGTGATGGGTAACCAAGATCTCATTGCTATTTTTGAATATTTTTCAAAATTTCTACAATGAAAAAAATCCTAAGTGCCCCAACCCTTTAATTTTGTACTATGGGAAGATTAGTGCCCTCCTCAAGACTCACTTCTCATGGTCAACTCTCACTGTAATTTCCTGCTCCCACTTGGTCTCACTAGAGAGGATTGTTTCCCATGTTTAACATCATCTCAAACGTTGCACAAGGCCCTTTTTGCTTTAACTTACCAAAGACACCTCTAACACAAGGTTACTATCTATAGCCTACTTTTAATAAAGGGTTGGGGCTAAACACTTCAACAGTTAATGTTAGGCATCCTTGTTTTTAAATTCCCTTGACCATCCCTGTCATTAATCATCCTTTCTCCTTGGGCCATGACCTCCCAATAGGCTTCTGGGCCCTCTCTCTCACCAAACTGCTTCAGAGCTCCCCACTGAGTTCCCTTTCGGGGCTCCTCATGCCCGTCTTTCCTGGGAAACTCAAGAATTCCTCTCACCTATTGAGTACAACACATCAGAACTCCCTTTGTTTCACTCTCTCTTATAGAACTGCTGAATCACCTTTTCAAATCAAAAATGTCCATCCAGTTATTTTCTTAAATAAGTAAAAATCCATCTTCCCTGAGATGAACTATGACATCCCCCTTGTGAGATAAAAAGAAGCAGCGATGCAGTTAGTTTTTAGAGATAGCAATATTTTTCTTAACACTGTGCCAGGATGCAAACACTTTGTAGTCAATGCAACAGGATGTTAGCGTGGGATCATTTCTGCCCCTGTTTTGGATAAAGCCTAATGGCCCATAAGTGCCAAAGTTCATGGCATTCCAAATTAAATGCTAGACCATCTAGGAAGGACTTGCCAAAGAGGTAGTTGGATATAGTTTGTGAACTATCACCCCACCTAAGGATATAAAAGGATTGAAGCTGTAAAAGAAGAGGGAGGATTTATTTGGAGAGTTATTGGTGTTCTGTGCATTTCCTCCCTCCCCCAACGAGGGAAAGGATGGAGCAGGTTGTGCCTCACTTAAGCCAAGTGAGAAAGAGAGTTTCAACAGAACCACTCAAAAAGCCCAATGTGTCTCATGGAGATTAGGGAGCAAAAGGACTGTGTGGTTGCATTGGAAGAAAACCGTACCTCCACAAATGACAGAGCAAGAATGCGCGAGTGTTCCTAATGGATCAGATGGGAGGGATCCATCCCAGTGGCTGGGTTGAATCCTGCCCAAGAGGACTTCCTCAAGGAGTGAAATAACCATGGTGGACCATGGGAAGTCTAGGGGTTGAGGAAGGAATTCTGAGTGACCAGCCAGAAAAGTGGACTTTCTCATGCCGTGGGAACTGCAGACAGGGGTTCCCAGCATGGACATCTTGTGAGGAACCCATGAAAGCATCAAACGAAAGGGGAAAAAACCTACGCTGGGAATATTACATACCCAGCAGGCACCATCCCTATATTATGTGTGTGCCAGCCATTAGAGGTGTTTCATGAGCCTCACTTCTCTTCCTCCTTCCTCTTCAAACCTGGAGGAACCAGAAAATATCAAGTGAGAGGGAGAGCAGAAGAACAAAGTAGACATGAGCCGAAGAATTCAACCAAATTCCACCTCCCCAGTTGCAGGCTTGCCACCCTGAAGGAGCCCCATGCTGCAGGGAAGGGAGAGCACTTCACTTTGAAGAGGTTCTAGGTGCCAATTATTACACTGGCTGAACAAACCAATTACTGAAATGAGCCTGTTCTTATGACTTCATATTATTAGAAAACTTTTATTTTCTGAGATGGATGATAAAAGTTCTGAGACCTGCTGAACAGTTCATCCAAGGCTGAGAGAGAAAAGTAGTCCACAGAAAGTGTCTGACACAGCTGTGCATAGTAATCTATGCCTGTCTAAGATCAGGGAGGAGCTCGTAGGATACGCAAATACACAAAGGAGAACAAAGCTCAGCAAATAGATCACTGAATTTGGCCTAAAGGAAAAGTTCTATTTTGCAAATACTCTTGGGTTTCTTCTGTTCTTTGGTCGTTGGTGTTGGTTTTTGTGGTGGTGGTTATTCAGTTTTATTCACTGCAGTAGGTCCATTGCTCAGAACACTGCCTGGCACGTAGTAGGTGCTTATTAAATGTTCATTAAGTGTATTGTGAGTTTGATTTTGTACTTAACTTTAAAAAGCAAATTTTAAAATTTAATTTTTATATTAAAATGCATTCAATGCAGCTAATGAATAGGATGATCAAATATTTATAAATAAATAAATTTATAAGTAAAATTCCATCTAATGGTGAAACTATTATTTTTTTTTAATTTTTTTGGTAAGGAAGATTGGCTCTGAGCTAACATCTGTTGCCAATCCTCTTCCTTTTGCTGAGGAAGATTGGCCCGGGCCTAACATCTGTGTCCATCTTCCTCTGCTTTATATGTGGGATGCCAGCCACAGCATGGCTTGATAAGCAGTGAGTGGGTCCGTGCCTGAGATCCGAACCTGTGAACTCCAGGCCGCCGAAGCAGAGCACGCGAACTTAACCACTATACCACCAGGCTGGCCTCGAAACTCTTATTTTTTAAACTACTTAAAATGGGTAAACTTAGCCACTGTAAAAGCATCTAACTGTAAGTCTTCACTTGTATACACGTGGTGGGTGGAAAATTTGAAAATGAATAAGAGCAATCAAGATGACCAAATACATACTTAAGCCAGAGAGGTAACTAAAATTGTCATCTAATGAATGGTTTTATAATTAACTTTCTGACATAAAAATGTGGTTAGTGTTGTTCTGAATAGAGCAAATAAAAAGAACTGGATATTAATAATATAGCAGGGTCTTCAAACTGAGAAAAACAGAGTATCTAGAAAACACAAATATTAATGATTTTTCAAACTTTGGATTCTAATAATGTAATTTGGGCCACACTTTCCTCTGAGGACAACTAGCAAAACTGAACAAAATAATGAAAAAAGACTGCTTGAAAGCATTTAAAAGCTAATAAGGAAGCAAAACTATATGCTTTTGTTAAAGAAAATGCGTAAACTGATAAAAAGCCTAAATAAAATAAAAACAAAATGTGTTCTTAAACAAATTTAATCTTATTAAAATTTGGTGCATTTTTTAGTTTTTTATATGACTATGTGTTTTATTTGTTTTGGTTTTGCATGGTATACATACTTTTAGATATTTTATTTTGCATCTTCCTTTTTGGTTTCACTGAACAGTATCGTGGGCAGTTTCCCAGGGCTACATAATCTCCCATCACGTGGTCATACCATAATTTATTTAACTATCTATTGATAGACTTTAGATTTCTCTTATTGTTTCAGCATCCATAATTCTAGAGTGCTTCTTTGATTATTAAAACAGATTAAACGCCTAAATGTGAAATAACTGGGTCAAAGGGCATGACAACTATAAATCTGGCATATGTTATAAAATATCCCTCTAGGAGGATAATACTAATTTAAACCGCCAGTGGCATTTTCTGAGAAGGCTTATTTTATTGTACCTTTGCCAACACTGAGCGTTAACTTTGTTTCATCATTCTCAATTTATTGCAAAATAGTAATCTTCATTAATCAATTAGACAAATAGTTATCAAGTGTCTATCTAGGTATACACTGGCAAGCAAAAACAGACCTAGTATCTGACCTCATGGTGTGTGTAATTTGGTATAAGAGATAGATATTGAACAAATAATTATGCAAATTAAAATATAATTAGAAACAGATAAATGCACTGAAAGAAATGAATAGAGTATTATGAGAGTGGTTTACAATAAGGGTCAAGAGACAAGTGGGGAGTTTAGCATGGGTGACATGCTTGGATTTGAATTTTGAAAAGTACCCTCTTGCTGCAATGTAGAGAATGGATTATTAGACAATCAGAGTGGGTCTGGGAAGACCAGTTAGTCGGTTACTGCAAGAAAGAGAAAATGGCAGTTCCAACAAGAGTATTATAGTAGGAAACTGAGAAGTTGAGGAATATATCATTGATATTTTAATCTGAATGTGTTTGGTTATTATAAGATTGAATACTTTTCCATGTGTTTATTGGCATTTTACATTTTGCGTCTGTGTGTGAGAGCAAGAGCGAGAGAGAGAGAGAACTAGAGAGAGCTAGAGAGGGAGAGGCAGAGAGAGAGAACAAGAGAGAGATTAGTCTAGTCTTGTTTTTGCTAATTTTCAATTGAGGTTTTGAGCATTTCCTTAATTGATTTGTGAAAGTCCTTTATTGGTGACCGTATTTCCATCATAAGTTTCTAAACATCCAAAGAAAACCTAGTGGTTTAAACTACGAGCACCCATTTCTCCTGTATGGGCCTGCAGATTGTCTGGGGAAGCTGTGCTTCAGGTTTTCATGGATACAGGTCTGTTCCACATCTCTCATTCTGGGACCAGTGTCTCAGAGCATGCTTATGCCCAAGACAGATGGCAAAAGCGCAAGAGGCCAAACCAAATTATGCAAGCATATTTAAAGCCTCTGTTTTTATCACATCTGCTAACTTTCCACTGGTCAAAGCAAGTCAAGTGGCCAATCCTAATATCAATAGGGCCAGGATGTTTACTCCACCTATGTTGGTGGAGTAAAAGTCACATGGCAAAGTTGATAATGTGTAATCCTCCTACAGAGCAGATGTAAGGAACTGGGAACAATAACCTGATCTACCAAAAGGACATTTGTCACTTGTTCTTTATATATGTATCAATATTTTTTCACCGGATTTTGTTTGTCATCAATTTTTTGTGATATTCAAAAGTTTTTAATTTTTATATAATCATAGTTATAGATGCTTCCCTTGCATATTTCTGAACTACTCATAAGTTTAGGAAATCCTTGCCTATTCTAAGTTCAGACAAATATTTGCTTAAATATTTTTCTAATAGTTTTTACCATTTCATTTCTATACTTAGCTATTTAATCCACCAGAAATTTGTTTGGGGTATATGATGTGAGGTAAGGATCTAATTTATTTTTCCCAAATAACTAATCAATTGTCTAAAAATATTTTAATGAAAATTTCTGTGTACAATATGAAGAAAATATGTTATTGAAGGCTATTAATGAAACAAAATTTAAATAAGTCCATAAATGTGGCATATTCCTGGATAAGAAAGTTAAATACTATGAAATTGTCAATTCCTAAATTATAATTGCTATGCAAATACAATAAAAACCCCAACAGGGTATTTTTTTATCTAACAGAAAAAAATAGAAAATATCTAGAAGAAAGAACAGTTAAGAATAGAACGGGGCAAACTAAATATTTTTAATTATAATTATTAAATATTATGGTTTAGGTATCAAGAATAGAAAGACCCGTAGAATAAAATAGGCCAAAGTAAATAAAAACTAAATATATGACACAAAGGACAAATTAAATCAATGGGGAAAAAGAAAATTTATTTTTAATAAAATAAAATAGATAAGTTTCTTTAGGGAAATGATTTGGTTAGTAAATGTTGCTAGTTATCCATCTGCAATCAACAACAACAATAAAATTACAGTCATGTATCTTTCATATACCAAAATAAATTCCAAGGCCGGCCCCACGGCTTAGCGGTTAAGTGCACGTGCTCTGCTACTGGCGGCCCACATTCAGATCCCAGGCGCGCACCGACGCACCGCTTCTCCGGCCATGCTGAGGCCATGTCCCACATACAGCAACTAGAAGGATGTGAAACTGTGATATACAACTATCTACTAGGGCTTTGGGGGAAAAAAAGGAGGAGGATTGGCAATAGATGTTATCTCAGAGCCGGTCTTCCTCAGCAAAAAAAGAGGAGGATTAGTGTGGATGTTAGCTCAGGGCTGATCTTCCTCACAAAAAACAAAACAAAAACAAATTCCAAATAAACTGAAGTTCTAACACACACACTCAAAAATTAAACAATGGAAACAGAAAAATATTAAGAGAATATTTGCATAAGTTCAGAGCTGAGAGTCATTCATAAGGAAAAGAAAAATCCATAAAATAAACAACTGAGAAATGTAATTACATAAGAAATTTAAATGTCTATATGGCAAACAAACAATCTCCAGGTATAAGTAATACCTTGGTGAAGAAAATAGCAATGAATATTACAAAGAGTTAATATCCTTTGTACACATAGAGCTTGTAAAAATTGATAAGAAAAAAACAAAAAAACCAATAGAAATAAATGATCAAAGACCAAAATTCAAGACATAAAATTATAAAATTTCAGAACATCATTAATAAAGAGAAGATCTTTTAAGCTAAAGGATCAAGAATTGGAATAATATTAACGACACAGAAAGCCAGAATATAATGGAGAAATTCTGAAGAAAAAATCATTTCCAACCTAGAAGCTACACTGAGCTAAAACAATCGATAAAGCCTGAGGACTCATTAAAGACATTTTCAAAATTATATTCTTAAGTTAAGCACCAAAACTATGAAGCTTTTTGAAGACAATAGAATAATATCTTCATTATCCTTATTAGGCAAATATACTTTTTACAGAACACAAGAAGCACAAACAATTTAAAACATGAAAATTGCATATGTAGTCCTTTTGGGTGGCTATAACGAAATGCCATAGACTGAGTGGCTTATAAACAACAAAAACAAAAAAATTGTTTCTCACAGTCCTGAGGGCTGGGAAGTCCAAGATCAAGGTGCCAGCAGATTTGGTGTCTGGTGAAAGCCCACTTCCAAGTTCATAGATAGCTTCTTCCTATAACCTCACATGGCACAAGAGGTGAGAGATCTGTCTGGGACCTTTTTTATAAAGGCACTAATCCCATTCATGAGAGCTCCACCCTCATGGCCTAATCACCTCCCAAAGACCCCACCTCCAAATATCCATCATATTGGGGATTAGGTTTCAACATATGAATTTTGAGGAGAAACATTCAATCTGTAGCTTTGGACTTCATAAAAATTTAAAATGTCTGCTCATAAATAGTTACTGTTAAAATTAGCTAGCAAGCCACAACTTTGGAAAAAATATTTGCAACACATTTATCTGGTAAAGAAATGGTATCCAAAATATATGAATATCTCCTACAACTCAATAATAAAACAAACAAACCCAATAAAAGGTGGGCAAAAAGCTTGAAGAAACACATGAAATAGTGCTCAACATCATTACTCATCAGGGAAATGCAAATTAAAACTACAATAGGAAACCACTACACTTTCATTAAAATGGCTAAAATGAAAGAGATTGATAACAACAAATGTTGGAGAGGATTTGGAGCAACTAGAACTCTTGTATATTGCTGGGTGGAGTGTAAAATAGTACAGCCACTTTGAAAAATAGTTTGGTAGTGTCTTTAAAACTTAAATATACGTCTATTTTATGACCTAGCAATTCCATTTCCATGTATGTATCAGAAGAAATAAATACACATATCCACAAGAATGTTTATAGAACTGAAAAAGACAATAACCAAAATAAAAAGCTCAACAGAAGAATGGAGGAGACAGAGGAAAGAATCAGTAAACTTCAGGAAAGAACAATAGAAATTGCCCAATATGAACAAGTAGACTGAGAAAAGAAAAAAAAAAAGAACCAAGCTTCGGGGACCTGCAGGACTATAGAAAAGTCTTATTTTCACATCATCTGAGTCCCAGAGGGAGATGAGAAAGAGGATGAGGCTGAAAAAAATCTTAAAAAATAATGGCTGAAAACTTCCCAAATTTGGCAAAAGCCATAAGCCTACATATTCAAGAAGCTGAGCAAACCTCAAACAAAATAAACCCAAATAAATTCACTCCAAGAAACATAATAATTAAGCTTCAGACAACTAAAGACAAAGAAAAAAAATCTTGAAAGCAGCAGAGGAAAACAATACCTTACCTATAGAGGAAAAACAATTTGAATGACAGTGGATTTCTCATCAGAAACCATGTGGACCATAAAGAAGTGACACAATATTTTTCAAGTGCTGAAAGAAAAAAAAATTGTGAACCTAGAATCCTATATCTAATTAAAATATTCTTCAGTAATGAAGGGGAAATCAACACGTTCCCAGATAAATGAAAACTAAGACTTTGTTATCAATAGATCTACTCTTTAAAAAACTGGCTAAAGGAAGTTCTGTAGTCAGAAAGACAAAAAAAAAAAGAAGAAAGCAAGACAGAACACAATAAGCAATAACATAGTTAAATACCAGAGGCTTTCCTTCTCCTCCCGAGTTTTCTAAAAAATGTTTGATGGCTAAAGCAAAAATTATAACATCAATGTGATTTTAAATGTATATAGAGGAAATACATAGGAAATTGTATTATAAATGGGAGATGGAAAAGGGTCATAAGGGGAGGTGAGTTTTCCATTTGTCATTCAAAATGGTCGTATGACACCAGTAGACTGTGATAAATTATGTACATATAATGTAATACCCATAGCAACCACTGAAAAAGCTATAAAGACACTAAAAAACACTGTAGATACAGTGGAATTCTAAAAAATATTCATGTAACCCAGGTGAAGGCAAGAAAAAGGAAACAGAGATGAAAAACAGAAAGAGCAAACAGAAAACAAAAAATAAAATGACAGACTTAACCACTAACTGATCAATTATTACACTAAATGTAAATGGTCTGAATATACCAATTAAAAGACAGAGATTGGCAGAATGGATTTTTTTAAATGACCTAGCTATTTACTATAAGTCTATAAGAAATTCACTTCAAATATAATGATATAGGAAGATTGAAAGCAAAATGATGGAGAAAGATGTATCATGGAAACATTAATAAAAGGAAAGCAAGAATGGATATATTACTATCAGATAAAATAGACTTTAGAGGAAAGAAAATTACCAGAGACAGAGAGGGGCAATATATAATGATGAAAGGATCAATCCACCAAGAAGACGTAGCAATCCTAAATGTGTATTCACCAAACAACAGACCTCTAAATATGTGAAGCAAAACCAGATAGAATTGAAAAGAGAAATCAACAAACCCATAATAATAATTGGAGACTTCAACATACCTTTCTGAATAATTGATAGGACAACTAGAGGGAAAATAAATAAGGATATATGAAATATCAGCAACATCAACCAAAAGGATTTAATCAAAGTTATAGAACACTTTACTCAACAACAGAAGAATACACATTCTTTTCAAGTGCCCAGAGAACATACACCAAGATAGATCTTATCGTGGACTATAAAACAAACCTCAAAAATTTTCAAAGAATTGAAATCATATAGAGTGTGCTCTATAATAACAGTGAAATCAAACTAGAAATCGATAACAGAAAGGTAACAGGAAAATCACCAAACAGTTGGAAACTAAACAACACATTTTTAAATAATACATGATTTAAAGAGGAATACTCAAGGGAACTTTTAAAAAACATATCAAAATGAATGAAAATGAAACTACAGTATATCAAAATTTGTGGGACACAGCTAAAGCAGTGCCAAGAAGGAAATGTATAGCACTAAATGCATACATTAGAAAAAAGGAAAAGTCCTATATCAATAATCTAAGCTTAAAACTCAAAAACTTAGAGTAAGTAGAACAAAATAAGCCCAAAGCAAGCAGAAGAAAAGGAAATAATAAAGATAAAGACAAATCAATGAAATGGAAAATTAAAAACCAATAGAGAAAATCAATTAAAGAAATAACTGGTTCTTTGGGAAAAAAAAAAACAAACCTATAAAATGGACAAACCACCAAAACTGAAAAGGAAAAAAAAGAGAGAGAGAAGACACAAACTACTAACATGAGGATGAAATAGGGAGATCACTACAGACTTACACAGAAATCAAAAGAATAATAAGGGAACATTATGAAAAACTCTATACACATAAATTTGACAACTTAGATGAAATGGACCAATTTTTTGAAAAATACAAGCTACAACAATACACTCAATATGAAATAGATAATTTGAATAACCCTTAACTATTAAGCAAGTTAAATTCATAATTTTAAACTCCCAAAAAAGGAATCTCTGGACACAGATGGTTTAACTGGAAACTGCAATCTTGGGCATCCCCAAGAGAAAAGAAAACTTATGTTCACAAAAAAACCCATACATGAATGTTTATAGCAGGTTTATTCATAATAGCCAAAAACTGGAAACAGCTCTGGTGTCTTTAAATGGGTGAATAGTTAAACAAAAAGTGGTATATCATGCCAAAAAAACAATCAGATTAAAAAATGGGCAGAGACTCTGAATAGACATTTGTCCAAAAAAGACAAACATATGGCCAACAAGTACATGAAAATGTGCTCAACATCACTAATTATGAGGGAAATGCAAGTCAAAACCACAATGAGTTGTCATCTCACACCTGTTAGAATGGCTACTATCAAAAAGACAAGAAATAACAAGTGTTGGCAAGGATGTGGAGAAAAGGGAACCCTTGTGTACTGTTGGTGGGAATGTAAATTGGTGCAACCATTATAAAAAACAGTATAGAGGGTCCTCAAAAAATTAAAAATAGAACTGCCATGTGATCCAACAATTCCACTTCCAGGTATTTATCTGAAGAAAACGAAACTCAGAAAAATAGTAGATCTTTACCGGAATAGGTTAGCAACCACTTAAATACTAAAATCAAAGATTAAAGGAAGTAAATCACCAAAAATAAATTTAACCTCATCACTGTCAACACACAGCCACAACACAGGATACAATAAGGTATAACAAGAATGACTTAGAAGGGGAAGAGGAAAGTGATTGAATTGACTTAGTGTAAGGAAATAGGAGGCCATCAGATAATGGACTATCTCATACACAAGATTTTTTACCCAAATCTCAAGGTAACCACTAAACAAATAATCAAAACAAAACCACATATGATAAACAAAGAGAAAACTAAAAGAGTCTTAAGACAGAACAACCAAACTGAATTGGCAGTCCAAAACAAATGGGACAAGAAACAAAGGAAATGCAAAAGAACCAGAAAATAAGTGACAAAACAGCAACATTAAGCCCTCATATATCAATAATTACCCTAAATGTAAATGGATTGAACTCTCCAATCAAAAGATACAGAGTGGCAGGATGGATTAAAAAGCAAGACCCAACAATATGCTGCCTTCAGGAAACACATCTTAGCACTAAAGACAAGCACAGGCTCAGAGTGAAAGGATGGAAGACAATACTCCAAGCTAATGGCAAACAAAAGAAAGCAGGTGTTGCCAGACTCATATCAGACAAAGTAGACTTCAGGATAAAACAGGTTAAGAAAGACAAAGAAAGGAAATATATAATGATAAAAGGGACACTCCACCAAGAAGACATATCACTTATAAATATACATGCACCCAACATAGGAGCACCAATGTACATAAAGCAACTATTAACAAACCTAAAAGGAGACATTAACAACAACACAATAATAGTAGGGGATCTTAACACCCCACTTACATCAATGGATAGATCATCCAGACAAAAAGTCAATAAAGAAATAGTAGACTTAGGGGCCGGCCCCGTGGCTTAGCAGTTAAGTGCACGCGCTCCGCTGCTGGTGGCCCGGATTCGGATCCCGGGCGCGCACCGACGCACCGCTTCTCCAGCCACGCTGAGGCCGCATCCCACATGCAGCGACTGGAGGGATGTGCAACTATGACACACAACAATCTGCTGGGGCTTTCGGGGGGGGGGAATAAATAAACAAAATCTTTAAAAAAAAAAAAAGAAAGAAATAGTAGACTTAAATGAAAAACTGGAAGAGATGGACCTAGTAGACATATACAGAGCACTCCATCCAAAAACAGCTGACTACACATTCTTCTCAAGTGCGCATGGAACATTCTCTAGGATAGACCATATGTTGGGAAACAAAGCAAGCCTCAATAAATTTAAGAAGATTGAAATCATAACAAGCATCTTTTCAGACCATAATGCTATGAAACCGGAAATGAACCAAGCAAAAAAAACTGGGAAAGTGACAAAAATGTGGAGATTAAACAACATGCTACTGAACAACCAATGGATCATTGATGAAATTAAAGAAGAAATCAAAAACTATCTGGAAACAAACGAAAATGATAATATGCCACATCAAACCATATGGGATGCAGCAAAAGCGGTCCTGAGAGGGAAACTCATAGTGATACAAGCCTACCTTAACAAACAAGAAAAAGCCCAAATAGGCAACCTTAAATTATACCTAACAGAACTAGAAAAAGAAGAACAAACAAAGCCCAAAGTCAGCAGAAGGAGAGAAATAATAAAAATCAGAGCAGAAATAAATGAAATTGAGACCAAAAAAACAGTAGAAAGGATTAATGAAACAAAGAGTTGGTTCTTTGAGAAGATAAACAAAATCAAGAAACCCTTAGCCAGGCTTACTAAGAAAAAAAGAAAAGGCTCAAGTAAATAAAATTAGAAATGAAAGAGGAGAAATTACAACAGATACCACGGAAATACAGAGGATTATAAGAGAATACTATGAGAAATTATATGCCAACAAATTGGACAATCTAGAGGAAATGGATAAATTCTTAGACTCATACAACCTCCCAAAACTGAACCAAGAAGAAGTGGAGAATCTGAATAGACCAATCACAAGTAAAGAGATCGAAATAGTAATCAAAAACCTCCCAAAAAATAAAAGTCCAGGACCAGATGGCTTCTCCGGTGAATTTTGCCAAACATCCAAAGAAGATATAATACCCATCCTTCTCAAACTATTCCAAAAAATAGAGGAAGATGGAACACTTCCTAAATCATTCTACGAGGCCAACATCACCCTGATACCAAAGCCAGACAAAGACAATACAAAGAAAGAAAATTACAGGCCAACATCGCTGATGAACATTGATGCAAAAATCCTCAACAAAATATTGGCAAACTGAATACAACAATACATTAAAAAGATCATACACCATGATCAAGTGGGATTTATACCAGGGACGCAGGGATGGTTCAACATCCGCAAATCAATCAACGTGATACATCACATCAATAAAACAAAGAATAAAAACCACATGATCATCTCAATAGACGCAGAGAAGGCATTTGACAAGATACAACATCCATTTATGATAAAAACTCTCAACAAAATGGGAATAGAAGGAAAGTACCTCAACGTAATAAAGGCTATTTATGACAAACCCACAGCCAACATCATACTCAACGGGGAAAGACTGAAAGCCATTCCTCTGAGAACAGGAACGAGGCAGGGCTGCCCACTCTCACCACTCCTGTTCAACATAGTACTGGAGGTTTTGGCCAGAGCAATTAGGCAAGAAAAAGGAATAAAAGGAATCCAAATAGGTAACGAAGAAGTGAAACTCTCACTATTTGCAGATGACATGATTGTATATAGAAAACCCTAAAGAATCTGTTGGAAAACTATTAGAAACAATCAACAACTACAGCAAAGTTGCAGGGTACAAAATCAATCTACAAAAATCAGTTGCATTTCTGTGTGCTAATAATGAACTAACAGAAAGAGAGCTCAAAAAGATAATACCATTTACAATTGCATCAAAAAGAATAAAATACCTAGGAATAAATCTTACCAAGGAGGTGAAGGACCTATACAATGAGAACTACAAGACATTATTGAAAGAAATCCATGATGACATAAAGAAATGGAAAGATATCCCATGCACGTGGATTGGAAGAATAAACATAGTTAAAATGTCTATATTACCTAAAGCAATCTACAGATTCAATGCAATCCCAATCAGAATCCCAATGACATTCTTCACGGAAATAGAAAAAAGAATACTAAAATTTATATGGGGCAACAAAAGACCCCGAATAGCTAAAGAAATCCTAAGAAAAAAGAACAAAGCAGGAGACATCACAATCCCTGACTTCAAAACATACTACAAAGCAATAGTAATCAAAACAGCATGGTACTGGTACAAAAACAGACACACAGATCAATGGAACAGAATTGAAAGCCCAGAAATAAAACTACACATATACGGACAGCTAATTTTCGCCAAAGGTGCTAAGAACATGCAATGGAGAAAGGAAAGTCTCTTCAATAAATGGTGTTGGGAAAACTGGACAGGCACATGTAAAAGAATGAAAGTGGACCATCTGCTATCGCCGTTCACAAAAATTAACTCAAAATGGATCAAAGACCTGAAGGTGAGACCTGAAACTATAAAACTCATAGAAGAAAATATAGGCAACACACTAGTTGACATTGGTTATAAAGGAATCTTTTTGGATGACATGCCTACCCAGACTAGGGAAACTAAAGAAAAAATAAACAAGTGGGACTTTATCAGATTAAAGAGCTTCTATAAGACAAACAAAACCAGAATCAAGATGAACAGACAACCCACCAGCTGGGAGAGAATATTTGCAAAACATACATCTGACAAGGGGTTGATCTCCGTAATATATAAAGAACTCACACAACTGAACAACAAAAAAACAAACAACTCGATCAAAAAATGGGCAGAGGAAATGAACAGACACTTCTCCAAAGAAGATATACAGATGGCGGATAGGCACATGAAAAGATGTTCAACATCACTAATCATCAGGGAAATGCAAATCAAAACAATACTAAGATACCACCTCACGCCCGTTAGAATGGCTGTAATCACCAAGACAAAAAGCAACAAGTGTTGGAGAGGATGTGGAGAAACAGGAACCCTCATACACAGCTGGTGGGAATGCAAACTGGTGCAGCCTCTATGGAAAACGGTATGGAGATTCCTCAAAGACTTAAAAATAGAGATGCCCTATGACCCAGCCATCCCATTACTGGGAATCTATCCAACGGACCTGAAATCAACAATCCAAAGAGGCTTATGCACCCCTGTGTTCATTGCAGCATTATTCACCATAGCTGAGAAGTGGAAGCAACCTAAGTTTCCCTCGACTGACAATTGGATTAAGAAAATGTGGTATATATATAAAATGCAATACTACTCAGCCATAAAAAAAGACAAAATAGTCCCATTTGCAACAACATGGATGGGTCTGGAGCGTATTATGTTAAGTGAAATAAGCCAGAAAGAGAAAGACAAACACTGTATGATCTCACTCATATGTGGAATATAAACCAACACATGGACAGAGAAAACTGTACTGTGGTTACCAGGGGCAGTGGGGGTGGGGGGTGGGCACAAAGGGTGAAGGGAGTCATATATATGGTGATGGACAAACAAAAATGCACAACCCAAAATTTCACAATGTTGAAAACCATTAAAACATCAATAAAATAAAAAAGATATCGCACTCCTATGTTTATTGAAGCATTATTTACAATAGCCAAGACATAGAGGCAGCCTAAGTGTTCATTGATGGATGAATGGATAAAGAAGGTGTGATATATATATATACGTATATATTGTATATATATATATTGTATATGTATATGTATATATTGTATATATATATGTATATATATACATATATACAATATATATGTATATATATATTGATATATATATACAAAGGAATATTATTCAACTATAAAAAGAAAGAAATTTTCCTATTTGCAACAACATGGATGGATCTTGAGGGCATTAAGCTAAGTGAGATAAGTTAGACGGAGAAAGATAAGTACCATATGATCTCACTTATATGTGGAATCTAAAAAAAAAGAAAAAATGAGCTCACAGATACAGAAAGCAGACTGGTGGTTGTCAGAGGTGGGGGTGGGGGGGTTGAGGGTGGGCAAAATGGGTGAAGGGGGTCAAAAGGTAGAAACTTCCAGTTACAAAATAAATAAGTCATTGGAGGTAATGTGCGTGGTGACTATAGCTAATAACACTGTGTTGTACATTTGAAAGTTGCTAAGAGAGTAGATCTTAAAAGTTCTTGTCACACACAAAAAATTTATAACTATGGTGGTGGCGGATGTTAACTAGACTTATTGTGGTGATGGTTTTGCAAAATATACAAATAATGAGTCATTATGTTGTACACCTGAAACTAATATAATGTTATATGTCAATTATATCTCAATTTTTTTAAATGTCAAAAAAAGTGATTCATCCATTCCAAGAAGTACTACCCAGCAATTTGAAAGAATGACCTATTGATGTACACAACATCCTGAGTGAATCCCCGGAGAATTATACTGTGTGAAAAAAAGCCAAGCCAAAAAGGTTACATTCTGTATGATTTCATTCATATAACATTCTTGAAATGACAAAATTATAGAGGAGAAAAAAAATTAGTGGTTTCCAATGGTTAAGGATGGGGGAGGGGCAGGAGGGAGGTAGATGTCTTTAGATCTCTAAAGAAAACAATAGAGATTCCTGTGATGATAGAAATGTTCTATATCTTGACTATACCAACGTCAATATTTTTGTTGTGGTATTATACTATAGTTTTGCAAGATGTTATTATTGGGGGAAACTGGGTAAAGGTTACACAAGATTACTCTGTTTTATTTCTTACAATTGTCTGTGAATCAAAAATTATCTTAAAATAAAAAGCTTAATTTTTAACATGTACATAACTCGTGATTCCACTTATATGAAGTTTTAGAATAGGCAAAATTAATCTATGATGATATAAATCAGAGAAGTGATTGCCTCTTGGTAGAAGGGGGAGAGAAATTGACTAGGAAGAGGCAAAAGGGAACTATCTGGTTTTCAAGAAAAACAACTAAATCTTGGTAACCATGGTGAGCTTTGTGGCATTTCAACTTACCCTTGACCCATACCCCACTCCCCAGCTAAGCAGTAGCCTTGAAAATAATAGGGCACATTCTCAGTAACAGAAGGAGCAGGCAGACCTCACTCACAAAGAATTGTCTTTATTTGATCCATCTAGTGGCTCCCAGGAAGACCCACTCAAAAGGCCTGTCTTTATTTTGCCTGATGGGGAACTCAATGGTAAATCCAGGGGGCATTTGTCAAAAACATTTACAGGCAACTGTTTTAGTTGACGCTGCCTGAGGCAATGGTTAACAGTTAGGGCAAACAATAGGCTATCCAAAAGTTTTAGGAGAAAAGGCTAGGAAAGAGATTTTTATACGAGCTTTGAAAAGATCCAATATAGTCCTGGAAATCTAGAAGGCTCTATGTATATACAAGGTTCTGCACATGCTCAGGAAAGACCAGAGAAGGCCTTAAGCTCTTACTTCTGGCTGAGCTCAAGTCTCTGTGCAAACAAGCAGTAAAGGCTAAGGCAGAGTTGTAAATTGCCTGGCAGAGTGTTGAAGGCACATCCTAACACACACTGAGCCCTTCTGCAAAGACTGGGAGATTTTCAAATTCTAGGCATTTAAGAAAAACTGTCTAATTGTTAGCTGACCACTAAGCTAATGGAACAGAGATTACAGTGGCCACACATGACACAGAATACAAGACTTTACAGAATTAGTTTGGTAAAGTCACTACAAACAAACAACTACAACTACAAGAAGCGGCATCAAAAACAAACCCTGGGAGGGGGGTAGAATCTGACTTCCCGAGTTGCCACATTATGTTATTCAAAATGTCTAGTTTTCAACAAAAAAAAAACGAGGCATTCAAGAAATAAAAATGTATGGCCCATAGAAAGGAAAAAGAGCAATCAGTAGAAATTATCTTTGAGGAAACCCAAACATTGGACATACTAGACAAATACTTTAAATCAGCTATTTTAAATATATGCAAGGGCTAAAGGAAGCCATGTCTAAAGAACTAAAGGAAAGTTAGTTATTTAGAATGAGAAAGATAGCTGATCAAATAGAAAATATTAATAAAAAGATATAAATTATTTTTTTTAAGCCAAATAGAAATTCTAGCGTTGAAAAGTACAATAACTGAAATGAAAAATTCATTAGCAGGAACTCTCAAACATTGCAGTGGGAATGTAGAATGGTTCAGCTACTGTTGAAAACAGTTTGACAGTTTCTCAAAAAGTTAAACAAAGAATTACCATATAACCCAGCAATTCCACCCTTAGGTATATATACCTGAGAGAACCTGAAATATATGAAATATTTCATATATCTGAAACATATGTTCACAGAAAAGTATATATATCAATGTTTATAGCAGTATTATTCATAATGGCCAAAAAGGGGAAAAATCCAAATGTCCATCTGATGATGAATGGATAAGCAAATGTAGTATATCCATACAATGGAATATTATTCAGCCATAAAAATGAATGCAGTACTGATACATGCTACAACGTGGATGAACTTTGAAAACAAAATGCTATGTGAAAAAGTCAGACACAAAAGGACATATATTGTATGATTCCATTTATATTAAATGTCCAGAATGAGGCAAATCCATAGAGACAGCAAGGAAATTAGTGTTTGCCAGGGGGTAAGGGAGAAGAGACTTGGGAGTGACTGCTAACAGGTATGGGGTTTCTTTATGAGGTGATGGAAATGATCCGGAATTAGATAGTGGTAAGGTTGCACGACTTTGTAAATATACCAAAAACCATTGAATTGAACTTAAAAATGGTGAATTTTATGTAAATTCTGTCTCAATAAGAAATTGCAAAGAAAAAAAGAAAAATTTAAAGTAAAGAAACATTTGTTTTTCTCACACTGAAAAATGTTGAGGTATGAAGAGCTGTGGGACTTCTCTATGCTATCCTCAGTGGCCCTCCACTCTGGCATCCCTAGGCAGGGACTCATCCTACTAGTTTAAGATGGCATCCTTGTTCTAGGTAACAGAATGGAGGAAGTTTCAAAGAAGGGAGAAAGAGTGCATACAAATTGTTTCTTAAGCAAAGTTCCCAGATTTGTTACATAATGTGTCCACTTACATCCCATTGGCAGAATGTAGCCATATGCCCCTGCCTAGAATAAGGAAGGCCAGAAAATGTAGGATTCATTTCTAATATCAGCAGCCATGTCTCTAGTTAAAAATTCTACTAATTTTACTATTGTCGAAGAGGGGAAGAATAGATACTTAACGGCAACTTTGGTCTCTACTGCACCAGGCAAACGGTGTGTAAAGGGAAACCAAGGGTCGTGAAGACAAATCCTGAATCAACAGCTGTGAGTAGGCCTAGGTAGCCAGTCCAGATTAGCACAAAGGGCAGAGGGTCCAGGGTAGATGTTTTTAATGGGAAAAAAAATGAAACTGAGAGATTACATGATATGTTTGACCCCATTGAGAGTTATTTTAAGGATCTAGTGGAGAATTTGGGGAAGAATTAGTGATAGAATCTTAGAAAACTAAATATATTTTTTAAAGTCTATCATTCATTCCAGGAATAATACAATAAAATTGTATTTAAAAAGGAAATGCAATATTAGTATGCTACATGTATTATTTACACAGTTATCAAAATCAAACCCCAAATATGGGTTTAACAAAAACTCTGATGGGTATATATTAGGAGGAGGAATGTAAAGAGAGAGGTGTGAAAGAGTGCTAAGTCCTCATCTTGCATAACTCAAAAGTCAGTAGGCAATTTCAAAAGTTGAAAATCAAGAAATAATAGTATAAGGTTAATATTTAGAAATGTAGAGGAAAATGGCAAAAGGAACAGCTAGCCAATTGGAAATCATTATTTTGAATGAAGAGGAATAGAGAACAGGTGTTTTATGTTACAAGCCTTTGACTTTTAAATGTATATAAATGTATATTTAAATGTACATAGATGTACAATGATTATAAGCATTCTTTTTTTTTATTTTATTTTTTTTTTGGTGAGGAAGATTGGCCCTCAGCTAACATCCTTTGACAATCTTCCTCTTTTTGCTTGAGGAAGAGTGGCCCTGAGCTAACATCTGTGCCAATCTTCCTCTACTTTATATGGGATGCCGCCAGAGCATGGCTTGATGAGCGGTGTGTAGGTCCGTGTCCAGGATCCCAACCCGCAAACCCCAGGCTGCTGAAGCAGAGCGCACTAACTTAACCACTAAGCCAGCCCTTATAAGCATTCTTTGATAAAATTCTTTTTTAATTTTTAAATGATTAATAGCAGTTTTTATTCATAAATCTTCCGATTCCCCAGTCAACACTTTGTAAACTTTCAAGTAAATAATAATAATAATAATAATAATAGTATTAATCCTATATGGTTTATATACCAAATTTGGATTTCCTTTTCAAATTTTTCCTCCTCCAGCTATTAAATTCTTTCAACGTCTCAAATAATAACCTTAGGTACAGAAGAAACTTTATTTAATGTTTGTATTTCTTTTTTTTAAAGTTATCACCCTATTTTTTAGACATATTTCTTAACTACTGTCTCAACTTCAAATTTTCCATTGAAACTCTATGAATAATTCATAGCAGCTAAATAAATGGGATTAGTGCTTCTGGCTTTCAGAGTCTACAAATCTTATGGTCAGGGAACATGTAGTTTTCCAATGCCAATCCCAGGAATAATGATCCAACTTGCAACCAGCATGTTTTCAGGCTCTTTGATGCAATAGTTTTAATACATGCAGGTTATGTCATCAAGCAGGATGTCACCTCTGTTATGCAGCCGCAGCCCTAGAGTCTCAGATGCTCTGTAGAAACAGCCTCATTATCTGTAGTGTTGTAACAGCAGTTAGAAACTGAATGACATTCAATTAAAATGATATTAGCAGCTCAGGAGTGATTTTGTTTAATTTACTCCTACTCAGATGTAAAAACATTAGCGACTTTTTTAATTGGACCTCATAATGTCTAACTCCTACTCGAATGCAATGAAATTAAAGACTTTGCTGCCTAAATACCGCTTAATTTACTCCTACCCATCTATAATGACATTAAAGATGCTTTAGGGTAGATATTGTTTCCAATCAATTTTATTCAAAAGAAATCTGAGCTCACAGGTACTACTATTAAGCATATAATAAAATCACACAAGAAATATATCTTTACAATTGGGGATAGAGTGGTTTCCAGTAATATTAAAAAGTAATCATTTTCATTTTAATGCAAGGATATTAAAAAGTAATATCTTAAATACAAGATTTTGTGAACTTTTCAACTGTTTAAACAAACGTGAATCACAGACTGTTAAAGAAATGTGCATTGTTACATACAAATTTGAAGGGAATTTTATTCAGTTACGGCATGTGATTGGCTTATGCCTGATAAGAAATTTTGCCTTAAATATGGCTTAGAAAAAGTATTTTTTTAATCTAATGTGAATTATTTTTAAAAATTCCTTTTTCTACTATCGGTTTAAAGAATGATATTTTTTTTGAAACTTTGTTTTCCTGAAAAGGCTGTTTTTAAGCACCTCAAGATTTTGAGTTCATATGTATTTGGACAGAGTGGATATTCAATAAATAGTTGTGAAGAGGGGGGAATAAAAACTATTATCAATAATAGCAGCTAATATTTATAAAGTTCCTACTATGTGCCAGACATTGTTCTGAGCATTTAAAATGTATTAACTCATTTAATCCTTTGAATTAAGTGATATTAAGTAGTATTCTTAGTTTACAGATAAAAACAATAAAATGATGGATGTTGCTGTTAAAATTCTTTGGGTTGCCTTTAGTTTGGGAAGCCTTTTAAGCACTTATAAATTCTTACCCTATAATGTGAAATTCTCCTTCATAAAATTAATTGAGAAAACTTGATGGTAAGATTAGAAAGTAAGCAACAAGCGCATAAACACACATACACATATACACACATACATGGGATATTTCAGGCCGGAAAGATAGCTTTCTTTACTTGAATATTTAAGAATAATTTCTCAAGATATTTTCTTTGGAAAAAAACTGATGATGTTTTAAAAGATCTAACAGTAATAACATTGGTGTGCCTAGATGTGTCCTGGTCACAGCTTCTGGTTGTGCTCACTGATGCTCACAGTGTTAGAGGATAGATATTTTAGCCTCTCTAGTAGTACTGCTTTGGCTGAAATGCATGGCTCCTCCCAGGCAGGTAGGCAGAGCCTAAGATTAAAAAACGTTGTAATAATAGATGTCAAGGCAGTCATGTAGCTGCCTAGGTCTGAATCCTCGCTCTGCTGCTTGTTGACATGATATTTAGTTCTCTAAGCCTCAGTTTTCTTATCCATCAATGGGAATAATAAGCTCCATTGTTTTTCCCCAAAACACTATCACCTCATATTTCTTATTTAGGTGAATGTCACTCAATGCATTTATAATTGTTTGATCCAGACACTTAAGAGTCATCCTAGATTGGTTGATCTCTCTCTCTTTCTTCCCACATCCGATGAATCACCAAATCTGTCTATTTCATCTCCTAAGTATTACTCATTCAGAGCGTCTCAATTTCAACAAGATGCAATAGGATATATGTGATAATAGAATATATAAGTGAACATTCATTCACCCAACATTTATAGAGCCCCAGCTTTTTGCCAGGAGGTGCTAGGATGCCAGGGATGCAGAGATGATAATCTTTGGACTCAAGGAGCTTCCTGTCCAATGGGAGAGATAAATAGTAAAAGCTCTGGTTTCAACATGGTATGATAAGTGCCTTAACAGCACTACAGGAATATGGCTATGCCTTATTGCAGACAATTATCAATGAGGAGTGCATCTGGCTGAATGTAGCATAACACTCAATACAGTGATTGCACCAAATACAGGTTTAAGAGAACAGCAAACATTTAAAATTGAAGGGTAATTTTGAGGGAATCAGTGTAATCTAGAATCTGGATAAAAGACACTGATTTCCCTTTTTATTAATCTCTGAATTCTGGACATCAGTCTGTCAACAAAAATGTCCACACTTCTGGGTGGTTATCATTGTCTCTCCCGTGACTTTACCTCTGAACAGCATATCTCTTCCTCAGTCTGCAGAGGCATGAGTTCTAATACTCCTTAAAGCACACCCCACCAAGAGAATGTCATAGTCAAATCATATCAGTCATACTCCTCAATTTTATGGAAATCCAGCCAGCCATTTTCACACAAACCAAAAGATAGACTGAAACAATGTTCTTTACATAGATGAAAATGTATGTTGTGGTAAAGCTACAACTAAAAGATATCTACAAAAATTTAAAAAAGGACAATAAGGAAAAATCAAGAATTAGTTCTGGCTCTTTTAAGAGTAATGATTGATTATTATTAAAAAGACCATGATTAAGAGCATCAACCATGAAAGTACTGACTAAGCTTGAAATATATTTTCCAGTGATATATCTGATACAATTCTGTACATCAATTTCTTACCTTAGTTTGATTTTTTTAACGTCTGTGTGAGGAAGGTTAGCCCTGAGCTAACATCCATGACCATCTTCCTCTACTTTATATGGGACGCCGCCACAGCATGGCTTGACAAGAGGTGCAATGGTGCGTCAGAGCACACCAGGGATCCGACATTGTGAACCCTGGGCCACGGAAGCAGAGCGTGTGCACGTAACCACTATGCCACTGGGCCGGCCCCATATGTTAATTTGATTTTTGTCTCTCTTATTTTTCACAGCTGTGGTTCCAGTTTACTACTACTACTACTACTACTACTACTACTACTGCTGCTGCTGCTACTACTACAGAGAATGTGTTTCCCTCTGCCTAAGAGACAAAATAATAATAATAACAATATTTGTAGTAGCAGTAGCAGTAGAAATAGTAATAGCTGTAGTAGTAGAGATAATAGTAGTAGCAGTAGTAGTAGCAGTAGTGGCAGTAGCCATAGCAGTAGTAGCAGCAGCAGTAGTAGCAGTAGTAATAGTAGTAGTAAGTCACCATAACAGTAGGAACAGTATTTCTGCTCTTAGTTCATTCATTTTTTTGGTACCACCAGCACTCCCTGGAAAGTTCACCCACATTTCTTTCTGGGAATTCCCAAGAGGATCTCACTAGCTCTTAGCTCTGAGGGTCACCTGCCATTTCCCTCCTGTTATGGACTGAATGTTTATGTCCTCCCCCCAAAATTCATGTGTTGAAGCTCTAATCCCCAATGAGATGGTAATGGCAGGTGGGGCCCTTGGGAAGTAACTAGGTTTAGATGATGTCATGAGTGTGGGGAACCCATGATGAGATTGCTGCCCTCATAAGAAGAGAAAGAAGGACCGGATCTCTCTCTCTCCTCACCATGAGAACACAGTGAGAAGGTGAGAATACTCTCTTCCTGCAGACCAGGAAGAGGGTCCACACTAGGAACCAAGTCTGCCAGCACCTTGATCTTGGACTTGCAGCTTCCACAACTGTGAGAAATAAATGTCTGTTGTGTAAGCCCTCCAGTCTGCAGTATTTGTTGTAACAGACCGAACTAAAACAACTTGTCTCTCGCTCTAGCTCCCTGAAGCCATGGGAGAGGCTCCTGCAAGATGGGTGGGGGCATTAATGCCTCCCAAGTCAGGGTCATCCTCTGTTCACATGAGTCCTATAGCAGGGCTTCCACCAAACCACGGTGATATTTTTCAGAAAATTGTAGTTACTTTTGAATCACAGCCACTCTCCCTAAGAATCAGGCACAAGTCCACGTAGGCCAGGCCAGAGGATAGGCTGCCTTGCCTCCACCTTGCTCAGAGAGAGTTTAGTGTATCTTCTCACTGTTGTGTCCCCAGAACTGTCCACGCACCTGCCATAAGGAAGGCCCTCAATACCGATAGTGTTTGTGGAATGAATGAGCACACAAGCATTCATTTTGGAAGGGCGCTCCTTTCTTTCCTAGGAGGTTCCTTGGTCCCTCGTGTAAAAATCTCCTGGCAGGGAATTATTTGTGAGATAGGAGGATGTGAATTGTTATTCCGACTTCACAGATGGAGAAACTGAGACGCAGAAACGTTTAGTGACTTGCTTAGGAGCCCCACTACCCCCACTCTGTTTATTGAGTGCCTCACATGGTTTTTTTAATCTTATATGAGTGAAGCATCTTGCCTTAAACAGCTTTTTAGTTCAGTATTTATTCAGAGAAGAAGGGGAAGGGGTGTATTTACAGACTGGAAGAGAATTAACAAAAAAGTTCCTGGTGAAAAGCCCAGTTTTTGAAAGTCTGTGACCACACTCCTCCCAAAGAATGCCCAAGGGCACTCAAGCCATTTACTTCTCCTTAGAATAAGAAGAGAGCATGAGCCTTGTAAAATTTCCCACACTGCCTGACCCCTGCAAGCTTTTGCAAGGAGAAAGGAGCTCTCTATTAGTTTCCAGTCTAATTTCTATGCTTCTGCTCTGAATGTGCAATTGTAAAGCAGGATTCTGGGGCATATAAATATATAATTATACTGCACAACCAAAACCAAATAGGTCGGGGTTTTGGTGAGAATCTGCTTTATTATGATCCTCAATTCCTAGTTAAACGGTTTAGACTTTGGATTTCTAATGCTTTGTGGAAATGTAAACTTTACATTCCCAAATCTGTTTTCATTTAAAGTGTTTAAAAATGGGATAATTTCAGTATTTTATTTTACAGTTTTGTAAATTTATTTTCCTATGTCATAAAAACAACTACACTTTAGAATTAGCCTCAACAAATATTTTATTGGGTCTATTTTTCTATGAATAAAAAAAACATGACATTTGTATAGATATCAGCCATTCAAGAATTCCATGATAGAGTGGAAGCAGCCTTGCTGATGAGGAGTTCTGCTTCCCTTCTATTACCAGGTTTTCAAGTTTCATTGTCAAACATAGTCCCATATTGTATTGGGTTTATGGAGAATGCTTTGGCCAGAGAGGCCAAAAACCTTCTAGATATATTATCCTCAGAAGCTATCACTTGTATGTAAAAGACATAAACGAGGGATGGACAGGGAAGTTAATGTCTGCCAGGCAATGGCACATAGTAAGCCAGAAGTCAGGTTTCCTGACTCCTTGAACCATGCTAGCAGGACAAAATTTACCTACTATTCTGGCAAGCAAAGACACTGTGTTGATCTGTGTGATAAATATAATACATATCATAGGTCTTCAGTGACTGTGAAAGACTATGAAAAGTCTTATTTTCATAGTTGCCCCATTTGAAGTTGTCTTAGGTCGATGGCCTTTGGCCTCCTACTGTGGGTCTTCAGAGTCCTCCCACGCCCTCGCTTCCTTTCTTTTCATCTCCTTCCTTCTTGAAAGTCGAAACCCCCATCTTTGAAGACCAACACTGGTACTACGCTACAGGGAACCTCTGGCTTCCAAATGCAGCAGAGAGGCCAGGAGGGAGCAGCCAGATGGCAGAAGACTGTGTCTACATGGCGTACCAACTGCTCAAGCTACTCAGGAAAGTGATGGGGCCGATCAGGCGCTTTGGAGTGATGGAGATAAAGCAACCAGCAAACAGTTCTTTTTTTTTTTTTTCTCCTTCTCTCTCTCCCCTTTTCCAGTGGTCATCTTGGAAGGGAAAGGGCACAAAGTAGAAGCCAAAAAAGAAAAAAATAGGGGCCAGCCTGGTGGCGTAGTGGTTAAGTAGTTCCCACGCTCCACTTCAGCAGCCCAGGGTGCGCAGGTTTGGATCCCAGGCATAGACCTAGGCACTGCTTATCAAGCCATGCTGTGGCAGTGTCTCATATAAAGTAGAGGAAGACAGGCACGATGTTAGCCCAGGGCCAGTCTTCCTCAGCAAAAAGAGGAGGATTGGCAACAGATGTTAGCTCAGGGCTAATCTTCCTCACAAAAAAAAAAAAAAGAAAAAAATAGGAACATATAGCCAGAGTTAGATTTTGTTATTTGTTTTAATCATAAAAAAGTAGGAGTTTGTGTGGTAAAAGTTCATGCTTAGGAAAGGCTTTTTAGATGTGGCCCCATCCCCAAACCAGTGTGTTCTCTCCTTTCTCCAAAGTCTCCTGGTGGCCTGCTCACACTTTTATGGCAATTATTATATTTTCTTCATAACACAGTCATTTCAGAACCTGTTGTAGACTGTAAGTTCCCTAAGGGAAGGCACCAGAGCTTTTGTACCTTTGTGCTCCCACATCACCAAGCCTAAGACCACATTCAAAAATTATGAAGAACAGTTGATAAATTGGGGTTTGCTGGTTTGCTTACAAAATATGCCACCTGAGCAGTAACCTGTGATTTAGCAAAACGGTCTTAGTAAGTGCTGAGAAAAAAAATATTAATTTAGGGTTTTAAAAAGTAAGTAGTTGTGAGAAAATATATTGATTATTTTAAGGTGAGAGGTTTTTATTAACATGCTTTGTAAGTCAGGGAAAATGTCAATTTTCTAAAATAAATTATTATTTTAAAATATTCCTCATGATTACCTCTGGGCAAACTGTAATTAAGAAGCAGAGGAAAGGGAAGAACTAATATATGCCTCCTTAAATCCTTTTTAAGAACAGGTAGGATGTTACATACACATGAAAGTTCTGGAGAATTAGGTATTAAAAAGTCAAAACTAATCACTGATCATCATCAAATCCACAAGTCTGTGTGATGTCATGAGTAGAATTCTACCTTTCAGAAATGCACAAAAAATTTTATATTGAAAATAGGACTCTTAGAAGAAGAGAAAAATATTCTTAAAAGTCTTATTTGGAGCCAGCCCTGATTGCCTAGCTGTTAAAGATCGGTGCGCTCTGCTTTGGCAGCCCAGATTGGGGTCCCAGGCACAGAACCACACCACTCATCTGTCAGTAGCTGTGCTGCGGCAGCAGCTCACGTAGAAGAAGTAGAAAGACTTACAACTAGAATATACAACCATGTCCTGGGACTTTGGGACTTTGGGGAGAAAAAAAAAGAGAGAGAGACAGGAAGATTGCAACAGATGTTAGCTCAGAGCAAATCTTTCCCAGCAAAAAAAAAAGTCTTATTTGCCTGATAATCCTGAGACAAACGCAATGAAGCAGAATTTCTCATAAAAATAAATTAATGTAGAAATTTATTTTACTTTAAGCTGCCTGTTTCAAATATTTATAACCTTCTCAATGGAAATTAACTTACACAGCGACCAGCCTACAATCATGCTGGGCATAGTGGGGACACTGGTCTAGAGGAAGGCTTTTCAGACTTTAATGTGAGTGCTCATAGCCTGGAGTCTTACTGAAATGCAGATTCAGAAGGTCTGGAGGGGGCCTGAGACTCTGCATTTCTCACCAACTCCCAGATGCCCATGCTGGTCCAGGGACCACATTTTGAGAAGCAAAGCCCTAGGATACTAAATACTTCAGTGACCTTACATGCTGATTGGTGGTGTTCAGGGACTAACTGCAGGGCCAGGCCCCTCCCAGCGAGGGTCACTTCCTAGTTCACTACGTCAGGATTAGAGGCCCACAATCCCTCCAATGGCATTGTCGTTAGGAAGGTGTCAATCCAGGCAGACACGATGACAGAGGGAAGACAGAATCCAGAGATAAAACCAAAGTTTAGAGGGTAAAAATACTGTGAATTGGAACACACAGCCCATAGAGAAACCAGAAGGCTGAGGATGTCTAATCAAAAGGCCAAGAGAAGTAAACAGATGCAAGTAGGTAAAATGGGGCAATTCTGAAGCTAATCCTGTGTCCTTTGGATCTCCATGGGGGCATTAATTCTATGTGCTGTTTGGCTTATTTCTCTTGCTAATAAGCAAGATTTTAAAAGGACTCAGCTGAGTTAGATAATAATGTAAAGTAATCTTGACAGTACAAAATATTTGTACAGGTTCAGTGAAATCGTTGGGGCCAGATGTTTTTCAGAATTTAAACTTCTTCAGATTTTGTGCATATACTGTATGCTACATAACATCCCCAGCAGGGCCTGGGAGAAACCATCCCATAATCAAACCCATTAATATTCTGTAGCCAAGCATATGACCATTCAATCACACTAAATAAGGAATCCAAGGAGCCTCATATCTATTCAGGGCAGGTTTTGTTGCCAAATGAGTTACAAAAAAATCTTGTGGTTTGAAGATTTCAGAATTACAGTTTAAGGGAATGTGGACATCTTTTCCAACTCCTCAGCCTCCTATTAGGGGTGTTCAATCTTCTTCAGACAGGCAGTGCTCACACACTTCTTTCCTTCCTAAAAGAAATTTCTTAATCTCTTCTCAATTATACTAAGGCGTCAATGACTAATAGCCACTTCAGGTATACTTGCCTTTTAACAGGGATAACCACTACATTTTTAGGTAGAATTTCAGGCATTAACAAATAATTTTCATCTAGAATTTAACATCCAGGAGATTCTAATTAAGAAAGAAAGAATTAAGTGGTTCAATTCAAAAAAGTAAATTTTACCTAACCAAAAATTGTTTCCTGCCTTTAGCTTAATTGACTTTGAGCTAACCTTTTTTGATTTATTGTACTGTACATTTGCATAGGGCTTTACAGTTTTAAAAGTGCTTTTTAATGTTTATCTTATTCCATGTGTATTAATCTTTTTTTTTCAGTTGAGGAAACCGAGGTTCAGAGAAGTGACCTGTCCAAGGTCACAGAGTTGAGAAGTAGCTGAGAATCAGACCCAGAAATTTGACCAAATTAGACCATGTCTATAAAACATTGGTTGGAGAATAAGGTGGCTGTGTTTGTTTCCTCCCAGGTGGTGAAATGCAAATGTGAAGTTAGATTATGATGATTCACTGTGGAAACAGTAAAAGACATAACAGAGAATATAAGTGTTCTTTGTCAGAAGGATCCCAGTTTGTCTGATAATAGCCAACAGATCAACTTTGAGCAAATGTTCAGCCTGACAAAAATATTACATTCTTTGAGGTGCTGTTACCATCCCCATGATTTCTAATAGTCACAAGGTCCTGGACTCTGAATCCCCAGACCAAATTTGCTTGGGTCATATCTATTTTAACCATCTGACACAGGAAGTTTGAAGTGTCACAGAAGTGGCAAGAGATCAATTCCACAAACATTTGTTGCACACACTGCCTAGCTAACAATAGGCGCTCAATAAACGTTAGATGAATGAATATGTCGCCGGTAATCACAAGAGTCCCTCCTGTCATTTTGACAGAGTCAGTAACTCCCCTCTCTCTACTGCCTCAGTAGATACAACATTCCCTAAAACAAATGTCTGAATCAAAGCGTAGGAGGAAGGTTAATTTGCTTCAAAGAATGAATAGGGGAGTTGCTTTAAAAAATAATGCCACTATCTCTGTGGGAAAAGCTTCAAGAGAAATACAGAGTATGTACACAAGCAAAATGGAAGCTCAAGCGTATTGTCTATTTATCTTCTCTAAGAAATTTCTTATCACTCATGTTTCACTTTTTCCGAGAGAAAGTCTTCCTTGACTACATTAGGTGTCCTCCTCTTTTATGCTGAGCGTGGCATACTGTAGCAGAATTGTGCCAGGCTGATACCTCACTCTCGGCAACGATACTCCTTTTTATGTTTCACTTAACAAAAGGTGTTCATGAATCAGCCTGAAATCTCAGTTCATATTTAGATGACGCATTTTCTTCAACTGAACAACAGTCCGCAGTTACAAATGCCAAACAGGAAGGGCACATCTGCGAAAAACAAGCCTCTTAAGCTAGGAGAATGAATAATGATGATGTGTGGGTTGCGCTTTCTATACAGCAAACTCTGGGAAGACCTTTCTGTGAACAGCTATCTGATCACAATTGAAGAGGCTTTGTCCTACTCACCTCCCACACTCTTTGTATCAGCAGCTCCACAGGGCAAGGGAAATTGGTAGTAAAGATTCCTCGGTCACTAGAAACTCAGGTATCAATTCAGAATCTCAAAATCTTAAGGTAGAAATTCTTTTTCTCATCACTTGTAGTTCTTAGTACCGAGTAAATCTTAAAGATGAGTGTTTTCTTTGGGGATATGAAAGTTGTTTCCACTTTGAGTTTCAAACCCCAGTAGAAGCTTCTAGATAATGAACTAGATACTTAAATAGAATACTGGTTCAATTTGGGTTTAATTAAATTTTTCCTGCTCATAAAGCAATTCCATTATTACTATAGAAATCTTATAATAAATGTGAGGTTTCCCATTTTTATTTGGCATTAATTTTAATCATTTTGGAAAATGTATAACTTTGCTTCTGGTTAGAATTGTCTATATATGTGTATGTCTGTGCATCTGTGTCTGTGCCTGTGTTTAAATAAGCTCACTGTTCAGTAAAATAATAAAATTTGGGTTTGGTTAAAGAGTCAGCAAATTAGCATATGCTTTGTTGCAGTTTTTGATTCATGGTAACATTTATAACTAACTTTCCTTAGTTTATAGATCCTTCTCTGTTACTGTCATAAAATCGCCATAATAATAAAACCTCTCCTTTCCATGTGGAATTCCATTAACAGTTTGGCTATTTCATCCATCATGAAAAGAGTTTGCTACTGAGGAAGCAGCTAACAGTATTAACCCTGGAACCTCCCACCTCCTCCCCCCATCCCCAAACTCAATTAAACCAGCATAACACCAAGACACACAAAACAACTGCCGCCTATTTACATAACACAGTGATCGAGTAATAAATCAACATTAATCATGAATGTTGCAACAAGTCACTGAAAATGATGTTTGACCTCACCGTGGACTGGACTCATCCGTCCATGAACAGCATTCTTTCCAACTGGGAGCAACTTCCCACTCCCAAAGACAGGGTCAAGCATTTTGGATACATAGGACAGGCAGGTTTGATCTTTCCTTCCGGATATCGCTTTCCTTTCTTCCTAACTCTATTATCTCCTTATTCTGAATCCATCTTATCCTAGAAATGATTCCAGTTCCAACAACTGAAGTCCAATCGTCCATTTACTTTAAAGCCCTTCTTAACATCTACTTTCTTACAATGCAGTCCTTGCTAAGACAGAATTTAGCTACAACGTATATCATAGGCCTAGGCTCCCTGATTCTGTCTACAATTACTCTATTTGAACATTTAAGGGAAAAATTAAAGTTAAATTTTTTTGGTTAGTTTCTGGGTAGTGTTTTATGAGTTACAATTCTTTAGGGCACGGTCTTCCCATTTGTCACAGCATGAGCTGCATGCATGTCACCTCTGCCTGTTGTCCCATAGCTTTGTCTTCCTCTATGGGTCCTCAGTTATAAAACTACTCCTGTCTAAGGCAGGTTGAACAACAGCAGCCTTCCCCTAGGACTTGAAGTCATAGTTCCACATGACTGCCCTTAGGCAATCTTGACATCTCTATCACACCACACTTTTTAGTATATACTAACTAGATAGAGGCAGGTTTCTGAATTTCTCTTCTTCCCGAAAATGCTTTCTCATGCCTCTGAGCCTTTGCACATGCTATATGTTCTTTCTAGAATCTGCCCATCCTCCCCTCTCCCCCACATTCCCACCCCCATATGTGTGTCTGGGAAACTGTTATTTACACCTCAAGTCTCCACTCAAGGCAGCTATAGCCTCTGAGAAGCCTTCCCAGACACCCCCAGGCTGACTCTAACACTCTTCTCTGTGTCTCACTGTGCTTTGTGCAGAGTCCATTTTGGAGCCCATCCCTCCTTGCATTTGTGTAAGCTTCTACTCATCACTAGAGTGTGTGCTACTAGGAATATCGTCTCATTTTAGTATCCCAGACCCTGGCACCATGCCTGTCAGGAGACGTGTTCAATAAAAACTGTGAGGAATGCATGAGTGAACAAAGTGCAATGCGACAGAATTTTAAAAAAGAAACAACTAGGAGGAGAATTGTGTTTAAATAATCAACATTCCTCTGTGAAGTCAAAATTAAACTAGTTTGCATTTGACTTAACTTTTTATTCTATTCAATTATTCCTCCAAATGCATACCCCTCCTTACCTATTTTGATGAACAGGGCAAATAGGTGTTTGTACAACAGTTGGTCCTTTATTAGTTAGTTGATTAAAAAGGCAGTAGTAAAAGAAACAGGTTATGACTGATTTAATGTTTTAATAGGAAAAAGAATTTTTGCACACAAAAACCAGCCTCTGTCAGACATAAATTATGCATCATTATACTGATTACTTGCTACAGTCAATGACATGGAAGTTGAAAATGAAAGAAATATGATATGATGTTTAAATTAGTATTTTACACAGCGATATATGTTAAATATGTGCTATTTACCCCATGACGAACTGATTAAATAACTTGGATAACGTTTTAACACATATTGTTATACAAAAAAATTAGAATAAACTATGAATCATGCTGTCAACTTATGATTCAATAGAACAACGTATATCTTTCATGGTTATTAATATTTAGTGTCTTTAAGTAAATTAAAAAATCAAGCTTAACAAAGGTTAAAAATATCTGATGATACATAGATGATTGTAAAATTAATATATATTAATGAAGCTTTGTATGACTGACTTTTTTTTTTCCTTTTTTGGTTAATCACTCACAGAATTATGTCAAACATATATCAAGACTTTGGCTCCTTTTTCATCCAACCTTCCAGCATTTCATTACTATAGTTACCTGATTAATGGATGCAATAATATATATGGCATGATATGATATGTTCACATTAAATTTTAATCAAATATTACTAAATTCAGAAAACATTAAGTAAATCATGACTGATGAGGCAATATTGCTGTACTGTCATATTGATGACTCTCGAACTTCACTACTGAGAGTAACAGATTAAGCACAAGAAGTGAATTTTATGAGGAAATATAAGGATCTCAACTTCCACAGTTGTGTTTTGTTAATTGCTTTACAGCCACCAGAGGAGACATTAGATCCATCAAGTCTACCAGTGTCACAGATCCTATAATTCCCTTTCTCAGTTTCAAAAATTATATTTGCAGTGAAAGAAGGGTCCATTCATTATCCATGGGGATTTGTTGTTTCCTAATCACAGTTTTTAACTAAAAGTTGTTTCTGTTGTTCCACTTATATGAAGTATCTAAAGCAGTCAAATTAATAGAAACAGAAAGTAGAATGGTGGTTTCCACCAGCTGGGGTGAGGAGGAAATGTGGAGCTGTTGTTCAATGGATACAGAGTTTCGGTTTTGCATGATGAGAAAGGCTTGGATTTCTGTTGCACAACATTGTGAATATACTTAACACTATTGAACTGTACACCTGAAAACGGTTAAGATGGCAAATTTAATATTATGTATTTTTTACCACAGTTTTTAAAAAAGTTGTTATTGTTGCATTTTAATAGAACTCAGAACCTAAAACTGGCTCCTTCAGTCTTGCCAAGGAGGGAAGGAAATGAGAACTACCATTTGTTGGGTAACAGGTACACATGGATGGATACACTATGTTGAACAGCAGCAGCCTCACCCTTGGAATTAAGTCCTGGTTGAGCATGCCACTTCCTGTAGCAATCTTGACATCTGTATCACATCACATTCTTCTTGTCCAGATTAACCAGATAGAGGCAGTCACACCCTGGGCACTTTATATGCGATATCTCAGCTAACCTCACAGCAAAGCGGGCATCCTTCTGCCGGTGTTATGAATGAAGAAACACCTAACCGGTGAGTGGCTAGACGGCCTGTTGGGCTCCAAAAGTAGGGCTCCAACAATCTTCTTACTTATGGTAGAGATTTCTAGCACTCATCCATATCCTGTTCTCCTCATTTTCCTGGACTCCCGTAGGAAAACATGTCCCAGCCCCTCCTTCTGCGAGGCAGGGCCATGTGTCCCACGCAGATCACTTTGGGGCTCGGGCAGTGAGATGCCCCTGTGCGACTTTCCAGGTGCTCCTCCTGGGCTGTGGCAACTCTGGCAACCACGTGCTGAGGTAGTGAGGCCACGTGATTGGATCTCTGAGTCATCCTTGGAAGGAAGATGCCTCAGAGAACTCACTTCACCTACAGCTGGCTTTGTGTGAGGGAGAAGTAAACTAGCGTGTTAAGCCACTGGGACTTCAGGACTGCCTAGGCTGGCCTGCCTGCTACACTGCTGTGGACTTGAATGGTTGGTCCAGGTTAGCGCGACAAGACAAAACTGGTTCTAGGTACTTTCGCCCAGAAAGCATCTTTGCCGTACACATTTTTGTCGCAAACATTTTCACCACATAAGTAATTGGCCGTAAGGTAGTTTTGTCACAAAAAATAAAATAATGAAAGATAAAAAGAGGGACTTTAAAAAGGACTTAATGAGGGGGCTGGCCCGCGGCGTAGAGGTTAGGTGCGCGGGCTCCGCTGCTGGCGGCCCGAGTTCGGATCCTGGGCGCACACCAGTGCACCGCTTGTCCGGCCATGCTGAGGCCGGGTCCCATATAAAGTGGAGGAAGATGGGCACGGATGTTAGCCCAGGGCCAGTCTTCCTCAGCAACAAGAAGAGGATTGGCAGATGTTAGCTCAGGGCTGATCTTCCTCACAAAAAAATAAATAAAAAATAAAAAAATAAAAAGGACTTAATGAAACATGTAGTATATATCTGGACTAAATTTAAATGTTCCGTCACATGCCCAGTCCTTATATTTCAACAAATCTAAGCCAGATTCTGTGCCAAATACCAAAATTCTGTCCGCATCATGTTTTCCACTATCAAATAGCAAAAAAATTTCACTTTTTTGTGAAAAAAATTTTCAGTTTTCTTTTTTTGGGGGAATAGGAGGAACTTGGTTCTTCTTTTGCCTCCAACTTCTAATACTGCAGGATAAATCTGATAAAGATGGCATTAGAGAACAAGCTGCTGTTATCCAAATTAGCTAAAGAATCAATAATTAATGCTCACAGAGACTGTTGTGAATGATTAGCCACCTCTTTTATATTTCCCATAGCTGGCAAGCTTTTGGTTTTGACAGGTGAAAGGGGTGACTGTGCTCACCAAAGGATTTGCAAACTGATATGTCATCATTTTCTGTAGGTATGCAATCTGGCTTTACACTCTCTTATTTTACACTTCCAGTAAGTTTTATCACCGTATTTTCTATCAAGTCAATAGAAATAACTGGTTCTAGCAAGCAGATATTTTATCTTTTATGGCAAAATTGCCTTACAGTCAATTAGTTTTGCTGCAAAAACGTTTGTGGTAAAAATGGTTGCAGCAAAGATGTCTACAGCAAAGATGCTTACAGTGAAAATAACTGACCTGGCCAAAAGTATCAGTCTGTATGATAATCAGAATTTTTTTCTTACCTTAGCCTCATCAACTGAAACCCATGTTTTACTACTGTCTAGCCTCCTAATTACCAAATTTCTCCTTCTCCTTCTCCTTTTCTTTGTCTTCCTCCTCCTCCACCTTTTTTTTCTTCTTTTTCACAAGAAGAATGGAATCTTGAGTCTCATTTTAGAACAATCTGGAATCAATTCAGTTTCGACCTCCTCACATTGACACAGGATAACCATGCTCAGTTCTTGACTAAGTATGTCCTATCCTCCAAGGTTAACACACCCTACTCCAGTTTTCCTAAAACATGGTATTCCAAATAATTTTAGGTGTTTCACGAATTAGCACTTTTCATTTTATTGCTATACTTTTTATTTATTTTATTTCATTTTATTTTGGCAGTTACATTGTCTTGACATGAGTACAGCCATGTTTGGCCGCTCCATTGACCTACAGCCACCAGCACAAAAAGAAATATAAAAGCTGCTTTCTGCGTGGTGGGAACTGGCCCTTCTCCCATGGAGATAGTTGCAATGTGTAAAAATTTCAAGGCCCTTTGGGCGCCGCAGCCTGGGACAGACTGGCCATCTGTGCCAGGCTGAGACGATAACCAGGGTAAACAATGCACGTACACAACCACTGGGCTGGGACTATAGCCAGGAGGCTCAGTGCACGTATGCCACTGATAACCATTTGTGCATGGGAACACTGAATACTTGCTCTGTAGACTCTGTAACTGCTTATATAAACTGCTGGAAACCGAGGCCTGGTGAGAGTTCCACCTTTGGAAGGGACGCCTTGCCCAAGACGTGTGATCCTTGCCCAGCCGTGTCGATTGACAGGACTCTCCCGGCAGTGGAGTGTGCTTATTGTGAGTAATTGATTTATTATGAAGTAATTGATCTGATGTGTTCTCTTTTCGGTTAACCTGGTGTTTCTCTTTCCGGCTGATTTGTGTCATTTCCCTTTAGTCGATCTGGTGTTTCCCTTTCCGATCGATCTGTTTTTTCCCTCTTATTATTTGACCTATTCGGATCTGTTTGTGGACTATCGCCTTTACTGTCCTCTATATAATAAAATATACCTTCAGTCCATTTGTTTGGAGTGGAAAGTTTCTTTTACATCTCCGATCGAATCCCCGAACCTCTCATAACATACATATTTATTAGAAAGTAAATTAGAAAACATCAAACCTGTGGTTTCATGGATGTCATTGTTTAGGACAAAGCTAAAGGAGATATTTATGTTTCAAAAGTAGGGAGATATTTTTAGAAACTAGGAAGTGAACAACAGGGCGGCATGTACACTGGTAGGGCAAAAATCAGGAAGCTGAGGAAATGCTGCCACATTGTGCCCTGAGTCATGATGGGAACCTTCCAAGCAGGGAGGGTTGTACCAGTCATGCCTGGTGGCCAGCTATGTCTCCTCCCCACCAGCCTTTGGACAGTATGATGAAAGGAACACACCCTCATCTGTCTTTCCCCACACAGCTGGGGCAGGTAGCACATCATTCCTGCCCAAGATTTTCCTCCCAGCATCAGTCAGCAGTCAATGAAAGTGCAGAGGCCACTAGACAGGGCTATGAATAGTGTTCAACAGCTAATCTCAGTTTCCTTCTTTTATTATTGGAGCCCAAGTTCTCATTATCGGAAGCTGACTTGATTGTTCAGTTGATCCCATAAGGGGCTCAGCTGCTTTTAGCTAGCAAGGGGAGCGGGTGGAGGGCTGGAACCTGGGCAGAGATGGAGCCTCTCTTGCTCAAACATTGCTGTCATGTTTAGCCTGGGCCTCTGCCAGGTTTTTGGGAGGGGGCAAGTCAGCCAACTGGGTGCAGTCTGAGCACCTGGGTTCTCTGGGTGAAAGGTGCTGTACAAATGCAGAGATAGGCAAATTGATCCAGCCACCCACATGGTTAGGAGTTCAGCACAAACTGAAATACATGAATAGCTTGCCCTGATCAGAACTCCAAAGGCTGCTTTAATGTCAGTATCACTGCCTCTGTGCTATACTATATTTAGACAAAGGTGCCATCTTGCTTTTCTCACAATTCTCCCCATCCTTCTGCCTTTAGTTTGACCCCAGGGAATTCATAGTACATTCTGTTTCTTATCTCTTGTAGAAGGAGTTGCTGTTTCCTCACCACCCTTGGGCATGTTGCCTCCTCCCTCAGCTGGTGGATTGTCACGTAACACAGGGCTGAGTCTTGGCTCCATCTCCCTTCCTCTGGTCTACCAATAACAATTCCACAAATTATTCTTTCTGTGGACCTAAATCAGCAATCAGGCCCAAAATGGAGAAAGAAGAACAAATCATGAGAATAGAACATTGATTTCCTTTCATCTGACATCAGCCCAGGCAAGAGCATGGAAGTCAAGTTAAATTACCTGAGCCCCCAGGGTGGGATGTGAGAAAGGAGGTGAAGGTGTCCAACACAACCTGGGTGACATGGCCCCCTGGATATCTGTCATCACTTGTAAAAAGCATCTGTGGGCCAGAAGAGTCCATCAGGGAAGAAAAAAAAGTGAGAGACACAGCAGGAACTAGAGACTTTTTCCAAAGGGATTTTCTGAGAATGGAAAAAAGCACATCATTAATTTATTAGACTGCTTGGGAGCCTAAAGCTATTGTGAAAGGAGCTATGTAAGCAAGGAAATTTTGAATTTACAGGTTAGTTAGACGTCAAGGTGAAGAACGTGTGGCCCAAAGGGGGAAAAAAAAACAAATAGAGAAGTAAGATAAGAGTTGGAGAGCTGAACCAGTTTAGACAATTGATGGAAAGCCCCCTGGAATTGGTACACCTTCTCCCGAGTAGTGTTGGGCCTGCCAGGGCAGCGCAAACTTCCACCCAGGCCCTCGGGGACTCTCACCTAGCACCTTGCGAGGTGGGTAGGAGCCGCTGTGGGACGTGGGTTGGGCCTCCTATTGTCTCAGTCTGTGCAGCAAAGCCTCTGTCGGGAGGGGGGAGCCAGCAGAACGTGGGCTGACACGCTGAGGAAGGCCTGGTGAACCACGGCTTCCCCTTGGCATCGTACGCCTGTGACAACTGATTTAGTTCCTCCTGGACTTGGGGTCACAGGTAGGATTGTAGTATTGTTGTAGGACCAAAGTGGTCTCATCTAGATCACAGAGGCCCCAGAGGTCTGGCCTGGCCTGGCCGTGGGCTAGTTCTGTCCCAGGAGGCCTGCTGAGAATGGGTTTATTCTGACACTTATCTGGTAGGTCAGGTCCCTTCTTACTAGGAAGACGCCAGTGGTGCGGTTCCCCACAGTGCAGGCCTGCTGAGGGTTACAGAAGATACTCAGTGTGTAGAAAGCAGGCATCTACTTGCTTTGACTAAGCAGTTCTATCACGTTTCAAGGAATAAAATTTGACCTGCGGTGTATCTGAATTAACTAATAACAATCCATGCACTAGCCAGAGCTATTATATTGGGTACCAGTCTATTTTATTTCTAAAACACATTTAGTCTGTTTATAAATCTTGCAATCACATCTTTGCAACTTGGACTTTTAAATGAGTTGAAGACACAACCTAGACGTCCAAGACTTATATTTATTTCTTTCTTAAATTTGGCAACATATGGCCTAATAAGTACAAATAGACAGCCACCCATCTGTGAGTTCTGCCCGATGTAGTGGGAAAGAAAGAATTGTCAGGCACACCAGCACATAGGGGAATCCCTTTTGTTTAAGAAATGCTTCTTCAAAGGAATCGGCATCCCTGCCTCCCTTTGAGGACGTTGCTGTGTGGGAGGCTCTGCTGGTCCCCCCACAATGACAAAAGTGAGGAGCCTGTCTTGGGTTGGTGCGTCTCTCAAAATGCACAGTCTGGGCAAAAAATACAGACACAAAGCATGCACAGAGAAGAAGTCGGTGCTGAGCAGAGTGTGGGCTGAGGAATCCTGCCTCCTAAGGAGGTGACAGTCAAATGACGCTGGCTCATCATGTGTGTCAAAGGCAGCATTCGGCAGGTAAATAGCAATTAAGCTTTTCCCACCCACTCACAAATTCCATGCTGGAAACGCTGGTTTTGCTGGAGCCTCTTCCACTATTGGGTCCATTCATATCCAAGCTCTTTTTAAGAAGGAAACAAACAAACCTCTAATACATCAGGCGCTGTTTCAGAATGTTTTCAATAGTAACCACAGGAAATCTGTAACTTTTCCCTCTTATGCCCTGGCATTTAATCACTTACACTTGCCTTGTTCTGTTTTCTATAAAATGAAATGAAAAGTCAATTGTCCAACAGTAAGTACAGAATCAATGTGCAGTGACTAAATATTTATTATAAGAAAACTGAATTGAGCAGGACCTCACTTGAGGAGGACATGTGTTCCCCTAAGCTCTGCATTATTATCTAACACAGCTTTGTTCAGAAACACAGAACCAAAGTATTCTCATTTGAACTAAGTATGAAACTATACGAAGTCTCACAAATAAATGGATTCTATGAGGCACTATCAAATAAATTGACTGTACATATCAAATTTGAGACAACTTAAACAAAATGTAAATTACATCAAACAAAATCATATATATACAATTAAAACTGTGATAAATTTCAAGTGCTAAAGAATTAAGGAGAGGAACAATGAATTGCAGCAATCACGGCGGGCTCTATCAGTGAAGGAGTCAGCAGTAAGGAAAAGCTGATACAATATAATTTTTATATAGGTATTGCTTTCTAACTTATCCTTAAAATGTATATGCAAATAATACTTCCACTGAGTAAAGAATGTACCCGGATTTGACAAATGGTTCATCAATCTATGCCACTTAAGATGCTGTCTTTCAAATGGTTGACGTCTGAGTCAGTCAGTGGTATCTATACTTCTATTACCCAAATGCTACGATCTATAGGAAAACATAGCTTTGTCTGTGTAGGTTCCTATTTCAGATAATGTTACTTCTTATCACAGTAAAACAACATAGTAAGCAATCTTCTCCTTCTCTCTCAACTTCATGAGGAGTAATAGCTGCATGTGATGTAAGCCAGTTATGCTCTAGAGATCTGGATTATCTATGAGGGAGGGAGGGAGGAGAAGAGGAACAGTGAAGACTAGTGATACAATTAAATAAAACAAATTGTGGTTTGTGTGGGGTTTTGGTCTACAACCTGCCAGGAATTGAGTGAAGGAGAAGTCATTGGCAGGTGCTGCATTTTGGAAGAAGCTTTTTTGCAGGCGAGGTAAGTCAGCCCAGTGCCAGCCTTCTGTGTGTAGGAAGAAGGGCACCGCCTACGTGGTATAATTTGAGGTGTACAACAAGGCCCTGCTGGCTGTAAAATAGCTCTTCCACTAGCCTGCAGCAGCCCCGTATTCTCCTCAACTAATCAGTATTAACCAACAAGTATAACACTTATGTATAATAAGTGTCAACACTGATTCTATGCCCAACGGTTGCTGAGCACAAAAGCAAATAGGAGATGTTGTCGTGACTTTAAGACCTAACACTTAGGTCAGAGAGATAAAATAAAGTAGATGAGATAATATCAAACACATTAAGACAACATATAATTAAAATTGTGATAAACTTTCAAGTGCTATAGAATTAACAGAAGGAAGAAAGAATTGGAGCAATCATGGGGGGTTTTGTCAATAAACAAGTGAACCAATGGAGGAAGAAGATCTAGAATGGAGCATGGATTAGAAGAAAGCACAAGCAATCAAAAGTGCAATGGCACAGGGACAGAGGTAAAGGGGGGCTTTCTGAGGAAAGAGAGACACATCTGATTAAAAGAGTACCTTGAAGGCAGTGGTGGAAAATAACTCAATAGCTAGAGAAGGATCAGATGATGCGATGCCCTCCTTTCTGGTCTATAACCCCACCTTTCAGTTACAGTTTTTTTCCTTTTGTAAAGACTAAGAAATGAAATCTCTACCCCAGTTATACTTTATATCATCACCCTATTTATTTCCTTCATAAGATTTATCACAGACTTTTATTATCTTATTTTTAACTCATTTACTTTTGTACTTACCTAGTTACTACTTATTGTCCATCTCCTGCCTGGCACAGAGTATGTGCTCAATAAATACTGAATGAATGAATGAATGAATGAAAACTGTTCCTACAAGACACTTGGAGCCAAGTGGAGTGGTCTTTAATTCTCTTTAATTATCTCAAACTTATTGAGTACTTTATGCTTCTCTTGAAGGTAGAAGGAGCACATTCCTGAAGACTCCAAAAGTCTTTCTGAGGCATATGGGATGGGGATCTTCAGTATCAAGACAAGTCTTGTGAAATTTAAGGATGAATGAATGCCACACTGGGGAACACTGTCCATCAGTCATGGTCTAGAAGCAAGTTGGTACCTGGGGAGTGAGAGGAAGAAAAGGCATTGGAAATCAGGAAAGAATAGAATTAAGAAATAAGAAGGGAAAAGGAGGTGTGTGCACAGAAAGGGAGTGAGCATCAAAAGGAGAGCATTTCTAGGACCTGCCCTGAGTCTTGAACTGGTCAAATCAGAATAGCAGTGATCCCTCCCTGGTGTCTCGTTGCAACATGCAGAGTAGCCTGGGAATCAGAAGGTACATAAGAACAGAAAGGTCAAAAGACTTAAGTAGTTATAGATGGAAGTCTGGAGGGGAATTCTCTGTGAAAGGAGTATCACTCCAGGAATGTCTGCACTTTAATTAGACAACTGCAAAACTAACTCAGTAATTGATATAGTTATCTCTTCATTCATAGGATCACAGAATCTTAAGTGCTGAAAGGGCATTGGGGATACTTTTAATCAGCTGTCAACCTTTAGAGAGGTTTTTCCCAAAGTGTTCTAAATTAAAAGCAATTTTTTATCATTTTAAAAGTACAGGGAGGTTAAACTACTATAATTCACTTTTAATAATGAAATAACCTTTTCTTTTCAAGAAATTCTTCCATGATCCGATACAAAAAAATCTAGCTTAGACTGAGGTGCATGCCTATCTAGGTATAGTTCTAAAAGTGATTTGCAGAGACCAGACCCAGTGGGCTCTGTTCTTGTAACCACCTTCAAGTACCCGTTCTCTCTCACCACAGGTTCCTGGCTTCCTTCTTGCCGCAGTCTCCTCTTGTCTCCTTCCTGTCCCACATCGTAATGGAAAACATATTGAAGGACACCGAGTTACACAGGACCAGAAGTTTAAAATCCCACCCTGTCCTGTATAGTGCAGGGCAGCTGACTACTTTGTCTTTATAGCTAACTCAAAGTGCTTGTCCCACACAACCCACTTCCAATTTTTATGAGATGCCATGAGAACTAGTGCTACAGATTTACCAAGTCCTTGAGGTTGAAAGAAAAAAATTTTTCAGAGTTTTCCATTTTTTACAGTTTTGTTCAATGGGTGGAAAGTTGTCTGCATTATTCTTTATAGTATACATAACAAGTTTCTCAAAAATAAATATCTTCTGGATGTGGAGCCGTATGTGAAAGGTTGGAAAAAAGTGCTCTGAACATGAATGAATGGGTTGATATCATTGAGAGCCATGGTTCTCATTGTGGAAGAAGGGACATACAAATACGAAATGGGAGAAAGCCAGAAAGAATCCTGTGCAGCTGAATTGGAATTGGAGGTATTGGTGTGAAGTATGATTTCTAGAATATGTATGTACATGTGCATATCTGTGTGCATACGTGTATTATAAATATATACATGTATATGTGTATGTATATGCATTTATGTATATATTTCTTAGCTCTTTACACTAAAAGGGCCAAGAGGCAATGAGCATACCTAGATCTTGGTCTCTAATACCATTTCCCACTCAGAGGAACAAGAGGTTCTCAGAGAAATGTCTGATTCCAGGGACAGGACAGGTTAGGTGCAAAAGAGCCTGGGATATCTTGCTGTTCCAGAAAGTAAGAAAGTGCTCAAAACAATGAGGGCATGTTACAAGGACACAAGGGTCAGCTTGAACGGGCTGCTCCTGGTCAAATCTGGGACAATTTGGGCATCGATGTCTCAGCATCTATCGTGAATTTTAAACCATTGAATAAATAGGAATTCATCTGTTCCAAAAACATATAGACAGATGATTATGGTGATTATAATGATAGATAGATAGATAGATAGATATAGATAGATGAAAAGCGAGGTCTCTTGCTTACAGTAGAATGCAGAGGGCCAAATAGTAGATATAGAGGTGATACTAGAGTTAGAAAATGATCATTTTGCAACTATCATGGTTACAATTGAACTAAGAAAGAATTCTCAATGAATATTAAATCTTGGAGGAAATTTTGATGAGATACAGTATATTTGCATAGTTCTATCAGTTTCGAGAGAGAGGAAAAAGTACTTATATAATGGGAAAATCAGGCAACACCTTGACCAGGGTATTAAAATTAGTATCACCAACAAGAGACAGATGGACACTGTGTGCTTCCATATGTGATGTCCGGGGAGGACACATCACCTATGCGGTAATCTGGTTGAGAACACACAACCTCAATCTAATCACAAGGAAACATCAGACAAACACAGAATGAGAAATGTTATATTTATTTTTAAAAGAGAGGCAAACTATATTCTTTAAAAAATGTCAGTATCATAAAAGACAAGGAAAGGTTGTATGATTTTTTCCACATTAAAGGAGGCTAGAGAGACTTGACAACTAAATGCAATACCTAACCCTAGACTGGATCCACAGGAGAGGAAAAAATACTATAAAAGGACATCACTAGATTACTGATAAAACTAATGGCTCGTAGATGAGAGAAAAGCCTTGTATCAATGTAAATTTAAGTAAATGACCGTATCGTAGTCTTTATTAGGAAATACACACTGAAGAATTAAGGTGTAAAGGGCCATGATATTTATAACTTACCCTTCAATAGTTCAGAAAAAAGAGAGAGAGAGGAGAAAGGGATATCAAGGAGCACAGATGACAAAGCAAATGGCGTAGACATTAACAACAAGTGAATCTGGATGAAAGGTCTGGGAGTGATCCTTGTAACTATCTTTGCTTTTGCAAATCTTTTGTAAGTTTGAAACTATTTCTAAATAAAAAGCTTTAAAAAAGAAATGCTTTGATACTCTAGAGCTCTAAGGACAAAGGAATAAAAGGAAATGATTTCATGGGATGCTTTATTGTTATCTTTTAATTATAATTGCAAATTAATTGTCTTACTTATTGGAATGTAAAAACTTATTTGAAAAATATTTGAAGGAAACTTATTTGAAAGTGACATTTTTAGATGTTGCAAACCTCTGCTGGGTCATCAATATCTTATACTAAGCATCAGGGAGCCTTGCAAATAGAATCGCTAGATTTTCTGGTTTGTCAGAAAAACTCCCTAGTCCAATGTACATTGACCTCACCCACATCTATCAGTGTCAAATCCCAGATCACATCCCCCTCCTCAAAATCCTTCCCTTAGGTTTAGAGAACAACATCATCTTCTCACTACATTTATTTTTAGAATTCTCCCTAAGCCCAAAGCTGTAATAACAAAGGAAAATAAATTTCAATTTGGGGCTCAAAGCCTGACAACCTAAGCCCACTGCGGAGTTGTCTTGGACTCTCTCTTTTGTGCCAACTCTAATTTGCATGATACAGACTAGATTCATATTTTTCAATAATTACATAGTTTATCTCCTAACGCCCCCCACTCCCAGAAATGTGCTTGCTTTAGCCCCTGAGGGCTTTTTTTTAAACAGATTAATTTAAACCACTTACATTAGGAGAAAGTTTCCTGAATAGTCAGTCACACTGTAGTAAATATGAGATTAGTATCTTACCTAAGATGAAAGCAAAAATTTTTTAAATGTTGAGAAGTATTTATTGCACAAAAGACAGACGTGGAATCGAAAATACTTCATTCTAGATAATCAAAATGCTCTAAAGAAGTGATTGCAGCACTTGTTCTTGCAGGCTGAACTCCTACCGTGCCAGCTGGCCCACGTGCATGAAAGTCTCCACGAATGTTGGTCACTGAAGACACCTAGAGGACGTATTTAGAAACTACATGGGAGCAGGACTAAATGCTCAATGATTCCTATTGAGGCCTCTGTGTTTGAATATTTATTCAGGATGCCTGGTAGGTGGAGGGGAGCAGAGTTGGGAATCAGGCCTTCAGTGCCAAACACTGGAAAATTAGAACCTCAGCAATGCCAGAGTAATTTTTCACGATGCTTAATGTGCTGCATTAGGCCCATAAGAGCATCTTCTGTAATACTCCTGTTTTAACAGAAAAAAATGAGTGTCATTGGCTGAAAGATAAAATCACTGAAAAGCTACCTTGTGGTTGATAGTGGTCAAAAAAGGCCGAAAAATTTTTGCTGCATTTGCTCTGATGCTTTATTTGCTTTCCCATTGCTTAGTGCTACTTGTACCTATGGATTATGTAAACTTTAAAAAGTTGTTTTAAGGCCATTAAAAACTCCCCTTTGGCTTCCAAAAGCCCCAGCTTTGTCTGCCCTTAGGTGGAAAGGAGAGATGACCCATCTTGTCCCCTCTGGCCCGTTGACCTCTCCATATTCTTTCCAATTAGTAGCAGGCTGGTAAAGATGGTGCCTTATTCCTTTAGGAACCTGGACTTGTACAGGATGGGTAGGCAGCAATATGCAGTTATAGCAAATAACCAATCTGTCAAAACAGCTACAACTATAACAAGAACAACTATTTTTAACACAAAATTCCATGGTCCAGAGAGAAGTTGAAGTATTTCAAGCAATATTTATTATAACAAGAATGCACCTGTCTAGCACTCCTTTATGATGGAGTTTAACCAGGGCATTCCCGTGGAGGTATCACACTCCTTTACGAGAAATTTTCCTTTTCCTTTGTTTCAAAGGGATTAGACTATAAATTGATCAAGGGTATTACTTCAGGAACATCTGCATTATTGACCCAATTGTTGATTTAAAATACTTGAGCTTTCTGCCTAAAGTTTTTCTTCTCTGTCTTGGGATGGGGATCAAGGGACAGGAAGTAGTTGCTTACCAGTGTCTGGAAGTACTTACCAATAACAAACTCAAATATGAGGCTGCATTTTTATGTCCAGACAGGGTGTGGTTGGACATAGACTTGGAACTGGGGAAAATGTGCATTTGGCAATTTTCAATTTCTTTTTCAGGGAGGAAAACAATGAATAGATTTGTTAGTTCCACCAAGGTCAGGAGGAACACTGGTTAATATACATGGGGATGGCATTGTTGCTCGATCTTTATTGAGCACCTACATAAAATGTGCAGAATTAAATGATGTGAATAATTGTGAGGACCATACAAAATGTATGGGGCTTGAATGATACTATTCACTTAAGTCCATGTAAAAAATAAGCACAATCAAATGTTTTTGGATGGTTAACTAATTGCAGATGCTGTTAAGAGATTTTGAATTAAAGTGGAACCAAGTGATCATTGCTGGAATATTTAATATGAAAACAAGAATCCAAAAGACTCATAAAGATAGAAGAAACAAGGGCCTAATTTAAAAGAAATAAACTAATCAATGTTTTTCCTAGAAAGTATCCTGCATGCCTAGAGCATCTAGGATCACAGATGCTGTTTTTTTTCTTTTAAGCAGTTTAAGGCATTTTCTCAATTTTAATTTATTTATTTTTAAATACATAATAAATCCACATGAGTTCAAATTTTTGGAAGAATAAGATCTGCTACAAAAAGTTTTCCTCCCATTCCTGTCCCTTAGCAACCAGTTTCCTGACTCAGAGGCAACCAATGTTATCAGTTTTTTATGTTTCCTTTATTTTATACATAAATACACACACACACACACGCACAGCCCTACCTTCTTTCCCTTGTTTTCTGTACCTGCATGAGCATTCTAAACATTGTATTCTGTACTTTGTATTTTCTGCTTAATATATCTTTGAAAACATGAAGTACACAGAGCTCTCTCATTCTTTTTTATAGCTGTATGGTATTCCATTATATGGATGTACAATAACGTATTCAATGAGCCCCTATTAGTGGTATTCAAGTTGTTTCCAAATCTTGCTTCCAACCTTTGCTATTACAAAAATGGTACAGTGACTACCTTGTATATACTTATATACAAGGTATATACCTATATCTGAGAATAAATTCCTTGAAGTGGAATTCTGGGTCAAAGGACATATGTGTTTGTAATTTTGGTAGATACTGCCAAAGTTTTCCCAAAGAGATTATACCATTTACACTGCACCAGCGTTGTGTGGAAGGGTCTGTTTCCTTAACCTTCCCCAATACCTGGACTTTCTAAAAATATTTACCATCTTCTTCCCTGAGCCTGAATGTGGTACTTTTCGAGGCTTTCCTTATTCTGGGTCTAGTCTGCAAAAATTCCACTGCATTTCAACATCAACCCTCTGCTGTCATCTGCTATTGTCTCTACCCCTCCCCAGAGCCCACAGACCTTGAATGAGCCCACAGACCTTGAATTCACCCCCACCCCTCTGCCTTAGTTCATGTCATTTCCTTTGCTGGAATGTCTTTTCCCATCAATACTCTCCCTCCAACCTTCCTTTCAAAGCCAAGTTCTACCTTCACCTCCTCCAGGAAACCCTGCTCAGTTATCTGACCCTTACTGACCTGGTCTCTTCTTTTTTTTTTTGTAATTAAATCATTTCTTTTTTTTAAGGAAGATTGGCCCTGCGCTAACATCCGTTGCCAATCTTCCTCTTTTTCTTTTTTCTCCCCAAAGCCCCAGTACGTAGTTGTATGTCATAGCTGTAGAGTTGTAGCTCCTCTGTGTGGGATGCCACCTCAGCATGGCTTGATGAGCGGTGAGTAGGCTGGCGCCCAGGATCCCAACCAGCGTCCCCCGGGCTGCTGAAGCGGAACACGTGAACTTAACCACTACGCCACCGGGCTGGCCCCCTGACCTCTTCTCTTCTAAGAGCTTCCCAACAAGTGTGCCATAAAAGGATTACAGGTAAATGAAGCTATTGATCCCCCTCAGCTCTCAGGACAGGAAGGGTCTGGGGCAAGAGTTCCTGGATTGGTCCTTCTGGCCAGGTCTGCATTGTCAGTTTACCCCAGAGTTCATACAAAATTATTATTTTCTATGTATACCATGACATGAAAAGTGAAGGGAAGGTTTCTAGGTTTTCAATGTTCTTACTGGATTTTTTGTTCATTTGTTCTGTCCTGGAATAAGAAAGTTGACTCTTTCTTAGTCAATACAGCAGTTAGGTTTTGCTGAGTGATCCAATGGGAAAATATTTTTCTTTAAATAGCATTGACCAAGACTTTCAATTCTATGTTAAATAGTAGTTGGTGAGTTTTATAGATGGGGAAACCAAGACCTCAAACAATGACTAACTTGCCCAAGGTCATACAGAAGAGCAAGGAGCGGACTCCCAGCCTGGATGAAAGGTGAAAGTATATACAGAATAAGGATTAGGATGAATTCCGTTCTGTGCACCTGAGGTGTAAAAAAACAAATTCCAGTCTGTTTGACTCCAAGACCTACATGTTTGACCACCGTACCACATTGCTCCAGTGAAGGCTTGCTGACAGACTGATGAGGGTCTGCTGAGCCAAGAAAATGACCTTACCCCATACTTCAGTGACAAAACAGAAGCCATTGGACATCGGGCATTGTTATGGCATCCTCATCTTCCCACCACTGAATCTCTAAACCTTTCAGTATCTGCATTCATCCTTGTCTCGTTCGTTCCTGTTACAATAAGGGGGGGTGGAGGCCTCGCCTCCTCTCTGGGGCCCAGTGCCCAGATCCAACCTCTCCTTTCCCATGCATTATTCCCTTTCTCCTCTGTGTCTTCGTCCTTTCCCTCTCTACTGGATCATTCCCAGCAGCAAACATAGTCCAGTATCTCCTATCTTAAAAAAAAAAAATCATTCTTTGACCCTCCTCCTGTCATCATCCTATCTCTCTGGACTTTGTTCTCTTCACTGCCAAGTTTCTCACGGGAACTGTCTACACACCTAGTTCCACTTCAATGGGGTGGGGGGAGGCATTCTATTCCGTTTCACCTCAGTGAAGGTCTTGCAACCATCTACACTCCCTCTGGTTCTCTATTCAATTATTCCTGGTTTTTAATTAAATTTCTTTTATTTGGGCCGGCCCGGTGGCTTAGCGGTTAAGTGTGCGTGCTCCGCTACTGGTGGCCCGGGTTCGGATCCCAGGCGCGCACCGAGGCACCGCTTCTCCGGCCATGCTGAGGCCGCGTCCCACATACAGCAACTAGAAGGATGTGCAACTGTGACATACAACCATCTACTGGGGCTTTGGGGCAAAAAAAAAAAAAAGGAGGAGGATGGGCAATAGATGTTAGTTCAGAGCCGGTCTTCCTCAGCAGAAAGAGGAGGATTGGCATGGATGTTAGCTCAGGGCTGATCTTTCTCACGAAAAAAAAAAAAATTCTTTTATTTATATTTCATGATATACATTATAAATTTTAGAATATACGTATCTATACAGTTTGAATAAATAATAAAACAAATACCTGTGTACCCATAAAAAAAATGCCTACCTAGAGCACCATGCTAGCACATAGTTGATACACAATAAACACTGCCTGGTTGACATCATTTGCTTTAGGTTCCTTGTTTTCTTCCGTAATCATTTCTGGTTTTAGCCATAATTAGCCATTGGTAAATACCATCATTGCTTTTTTTCCTTCCACCATTGCCATAAATAAAACCTACACTCCTACTGGATCATTTTCTACTTCCTGGACATTCCTGAGGCTTTGTAACCACCACCTCCACCTCAGGCAATCCTTTTGGATGATTAGGAAGACTTGCCAAATCCTCCATGGAGCATGAGAGGAGTGGACATGGCTCTAACAGCATCAACACACACTGCAGTGACAGAGATGGAAGACCCCACCAGAGATGATGCCCTTGTCACAGGCCTCAGCAGCTTCAGCTGTGGCCAAGACTTGGCTGGGCTGGTGTCAACTGAGTTGGCAGTCAAGCCTTGGTAGGCAAGAACGCCATGCACCTTGATATCTGAGGTCAGCTGCTGTGATAGGGATCATATTGGGCAGCATTCCTCTTTGTAAATATCTCAAAAGTGAGGCAGTATAAGAAAAGGGAGGACCTTAATAGCTAACTCTTCTATAGGGTTTACTATATGTCAGACATCACGCTTTACATGCATTAATTCATTTTGAATCTCAAAACTCTAATAGGGGAGTAGTATTATTATTATTCCTATTTTCAACTGGGGAAATTAAGGCACAGAAAGATTAAATTACTTGCCCAAGGTCACAGAGTTAGCAAATAGCAGAGCTGGAATTTGGACCCAGGTGGTCTGAAGTTCGTTCAGGAAGCATTACACTATACCAGCAATCTTTTAACATGTGCTGGTGTCATAGTTGCCACTTTGGCCTTGGCCATGCCTAGAGACATCATCACAGAGACCCCAAGGTGAAAAGGAGGAAACTGACTGAAGAATTAAGGCAGGGACTCCACTAGTTCATACAAATATTTTGTGCAAATAAAAAATGTCCCCTCTAGGTGACCACAATCCCAAGGCTTGAAAAGCAGACAAGCAGTATTTGTGTGTCAATTAAGATACAGTACTTCTCCTCTGGGCTGAAGAAGCCCATGCTAGGGCACAAGGTTTGGCGAGTGAAGCAAGGGCTGGATTTCGGGTCCCACAGGATCCCTCAGCTGGAGACTCTTGACATTCACAACTATATGTGATGGTTCCAAATTAAGGACAAGAGAAAGAGACAACACAATTCTCAAGTAGCTCAGTACTGTCTCTTATATAACTACATTTACAGATTATGTCAAAAATCCAGATGACTTAAAATGAGGTCACGTGTATTGTAGTCTGTACCTTGCTTGCCCCATCAGCCTATAAACTCAAGAAGAGGTCAAAGTTAATCAAGAAGAGGTTGAAGTTAACATAACTCTAAATATACCCTCCTAGTCCCTACCTGCTTAAGCAGAACTTACCTGCCCCCAACACAAGTAATTTCTGGAAAGCCCCAAAAGGGAGTGTCACATGTGCCTACAACCCAGATGGTAGCTCTAGGCACTACGTGGTGTTCCATCACCTCCTGCTCCAGCTCCCACTTGCCGAAGTCATTGACTTCTTCTAAAACCACAGAAGGAACTTTACCAAGGCTTTTGGGAAGCCACCAAAGCTACCAGTTCTCAGAGTGCCAAAGGAATGCTGGGAGTAGTACAGAGGGGAGGAGAATGGTCTCCTCCCCAATTCTGTGCCACATCATTTCATCTGAGCCCCAAACAGCTCTGTCTGCATCCAGAATCTCCCAAAAATCTCTCTTCTTACCCCATGCTCAGAATCCTCACTAAGCCTTTCTTTCAATTTCTGATCTTCGCTTCTTAATTAGAGGGACTCAAATCCAATCTGAGGGGCTGAACAGGAAACAGACACTATCTCCATCCTCTCTATTCATTCATCCATCCATCCATCCACCCATCCATCCATCCATTTGATTAACATTGATTGAGGCCAACTTCACCTGACCCTCTTGTAGGCACTGAGTATAAAACATTAAATAAGACAATTAAGGTTGCGACTCTCACAGAGCTTGCATTCTAGAATGGGTAAGCAGAGAACAATCAAATCAATGAATTAATTAACAAGAAGCTATTAGCTAGTGATAATTGCCATGATGAAAATAAAACAATGTGATGTGATAGGGAGAGACTGGGCAGATACTTTGGATTAACTCAATATTTTTCAATCCTATCAAACCCAACAGGGGCTAGCCTGGTGGCACAGCAGTTAAATGCACGCGCTCCGCTTTGGCGGCCCAGGGTTCACATGTTCGGATCCTGGACACGCACCAACGCACCGCTTGTTAAGCCATGCTTTGGCGGCATCCCATATAAAGTAGAGGAAGGTGGGCACGGATGTTAGCCCAGGGCCGATCTTCCTCAAGGAAAAAAGGGGAGGATTGGCATCGGATGTTAGCTCAGAGCTAGTCCTCCTCACAAAAAAAAAAAAAGGAAAAAAAAAAACCCTAACAGCTTCTATTCATAACAAATATAACAGCATTTATGATTCTTTTTTTTTTTTTTTTGGTGAGGAAGATTAGCCCTGAGCTAACATCTGTCGCCAATCCTCCTCTTTTTGCTGAGGAAGATTGGCCCTGGGCTAACATCCGTGCCCATCTTCCTCCACTTTATATGCGACACCACCACAGCATGGCTTGACAAGTGGTGCGTCTGTGTGTGCCTGGGTTCCAAACCCCAGGCTGCCACAGCGGAGCGCACACACTTAACCGCTACGCCGTCAGACCGGCCCCAGCATTTATGATTCTAAAATGAAATTCATGGATGTACAATCTACCTCACACATTATATATATGTGTGTGTGTGTGTGTAAATATATTTATATACATTCCTAACGGTAATAAAGAGGAGAAATAAGAGGACATAATTTATAATAAAATATGCATTTCAATATGTAAATGATTGTGCATGACTATACTTGAAAACATAATGAGGCCATCAGATGTTTGCTTCCATACGCTGAGTCACCATGAACATAATAGCTACAAATGCCCACTGATTATAGGAGTGTTACAAGTGACTCAAATACCACCAATAGCATTGCCCTTGGTGACATGATTTATATAAATAAGGAAAGACTCTGGGTAATGCTTCAAACAAAACAAAGGATTATCTTTCATCAACTTACATGGTAATTGCATCCCCAGAAATTTCAATGGATGTTAAAACTAGGCAAAAACGACTTAGCCGGGCCGGCCCCGTGACTTAGCGGTTAAGTGCCCGAGCTCCACTACTGGCAGCCCAGGTTTGGATCCCGGGCGCGCACCGACGCACCGCTTCTCCGGCCATGCTGAGGCCGCATCCCACATACAGCAACTAGAAAGATGTGCAACTATGACATACAACTATCTGCTGGGGCTTTGGGGAAAAAAAAGGTGGGGGATTGGCGATGGATGTTAGCTCAGGGCTGGTCTTCCTCAGCAAAAAGAGGAGGATTGGCATGGATGTTAGCTCAGGGCTCATCTTCCTCACAAAAAACAAAAAACAAAACAAAACAAAAAAAACGACTTAGCCATTAGATATCTATGGGATTATGGAATGGGTTCTTGGTACAGATAACTATAAACAGGTTTTTCCCCTACATAACTGTCCTTTCAGACATCAAAGTCATGCAGTATATAGGGCAGTCCTTCATTGGGAGGACTCTATTGTACATTGCCAGACATTTGACATCCCTGCCATCCTCTCCCACCCCATCTCTAAATGCCAGGATTACCCCCAATCACTGTGACAAAGAGAGATGTCCCCACACATTTCCTAAACACCTCGTGGGGATTGGTGCCACTCCCATGGAGAACCACTGGAATAAGTGACTAGGGAAGATCTTGCTAAAGAGCTACTCTTTAAGATAAGAACTGAATGACAGAAAGGAGTACGCCATGGGGAAAAGGCAACCCAGGCAGAAGGAATACCTGGTCCACTCTAGCTACAGTAATAGAACAAGCTTGGAGGGTTCGAGGAGCAGAAAGACTCACAGGACTAGAATGTATTTAATGAGCAGTGTGGTGAAAGATGGCTTTGGAAAGGTGGACAGAGGTCAAACCACCTCTGCCTTACAGGCCAATGTAAAAATTTAGACTTTATTATTTGTGTGGCAAAGGCTTGTTATGGAGGGTTGTTAAGCAAAAGAAGGTCATTATTTAACTTTAGTTAGCCGCTGTGGCTATGGAGAATGGACTGAGAGGAGAGGCTGGGAGACTTTTTCAGGTGTTCAGGAAAAAGATGATGGTGGCTTGGCCTAGGATATTAGCAGCAGAGATGGAGAGAAATGGGTGGCTTCAAGAATAGGTATGGGGAAGAGTCAACAGGACTTGGTAATGGATTGGAATTGAGGGGTAGGAGAGAAGGAGTAATCAAGGATTACCACTGGTAATTTTGACATGAGCAACTGGGTGGTTGTTGGTGCCATTTCCTGTACTGGTAAATCTGAGGGAGGAATAGTGTTTGTTTATTTGCTTTAATGTGTGTCAAGAGTTCTTTTTTGGACATTTTCTGTTTGAGATGCCTATTAGACATTCAGATCGGCAAATAGGCAAATAGGCCATCTGGAGTTCAGGGGGAAAGAAAGGCTATAAGTCTGGGTGCCACTGGCACATAGGTAGTACTTAAAGCCAGCCTGATGAGAGTGCCTACGGAGAAGGTGTGCATGGAGCCCCAGCACAGGTCCTGTGGCACAACACCTCTTAGAAATGGAGTAGGAGAGGAGGGAGGAGTTAGGAGAAAAACCAGTACAGTCAAGTCATAGAAACCAAAGCTATGGAGGCAGAGACACATTTTGTAGAGCCTGAGGGTTTTACCATTTAGGAGGAATCTGCTTTGAGTTAAAAGATGCAAAATTATGGAAACAAAATTAGGTACAGAGTGAATACTTATTTAAAATGGAAAAAATTTGCCTCATAATAGTTTGTTTTTGTACATATTTTGGTTTCACATTGATTGTTCAGATGACTGTAGCTCCGTAATATAATGCTATAGTTTGAATAGAAAGAATTCATTTTTTCCCTAGCATTGTTGATTGAGTTTGTCTTATTATCATTATTAATAATTTACAAACATTTCTTTCAGCTTCACAAATCATAATTTGTGATGTTATGTACAAGTTTAGGATTGATGTTAAATTTGAAAACCCTCTAAGTTTGTTTCACACGCTATAGGATATTAGGACATTTTAAGTTTTCTTCTGCAGGAGGTCCCTTAAATGTTTTTTGAACTGACATCACTTATTAACCAGTTGTCATTGATGTCCTTCTTGTAGTGTCACATTAGAAGTTTTATGTCAGGGGCCAGCCCTATGGCCTGGTGGTTAAGTTTGGCGTGCTCTGCTTCGGCAGCCTGGGTTCACTTTCTGGGCACGGACCTACACCACTTGTCAAGCCATGCTGTGATGGTGACCCACGTACAAAATAGAGGAAGATTGGCACAGATGTTAGCTCAGGGCAAATCTTCCTCAGCACAAAAAAAAAAAGAAGAAGAAGAAGATGTTTTATGTCAATTTCATCAAATCAGTTTTTTATGTAAACTAGCAAGAAATTTAAATCTTTTCCCAATGTGCTTACATGATTCACTTGTCTTTATTAGTGAGATTTTCAAACAATTCACAAGTTTATTCATTACTTCTATTCAAAAATTATCTCTTCGGGCTGGCCAGGTGGCATAGCGGTTAAGGGCGCGCACTCCGCTGTGGCAGACAGGGGTTCGCAGGTTCGGATCCCAGGCATGCACGGACACACCACTTGTCAAGTCATGCGGTGGTGGCATCCCATATAAAGTAGAGGAAGATGGGCACGAGTGTTAGCCCAGGGCCAATCTTCCTCGGCAAAAAGAGGAGGATTGGCATCAGATGCTAGTTCAGAGTTAATCTTCCCTCCACACACACACACAAAAATATATCTCTTTCTCTTTACGTGTTACTTCTTTTGGTGTGATCTGTAAACTTTTTATTGCAATTTCCTGGTCAATATCAGAACAATTAATCTATCACTTCTATTTCACATTCCATTATCTTTTCTTCTGAATTTTCTCTCTATTATTTAATATATAAATTTAAAGTGACATAAGAAAGTATCCTTTATATAAGTCCAAATCAGAAGTCTATACTTTCTCACTTATTTTTCTGAAATATTCCAAAACATTTTTCCAAATTGCAATTAAAACGGCATAGTCTAGTTTCATCAACTTTTAAAATAAACTCTTTGCATCTAGTTGTATTGGCTTTCTCTTCTGACTTTGAAAAATATGTTTTAGAATCCTTGAAACACTGTCATATCCATATTGCAAGGCTTTGAACAGCTTTATAATGGGCAGATCATCCCATTACACTTAGACTTCTTAAAGAAAAATCCAAGTTGGCATGTTTGTTTAAAATGCTCCATATGTGACAGGAACCCAAAAAGGAAGATACAACTGTTGCAAAATGCCGAAGCAGTCAATAACTTCAGGTACTATCAAGGTAGTTTTTTCTCCACCAAAATTAAGAAAATTCCACATAATTAATGTTTTAAAAGAATGCTTGTGGTCCTTTGCTCTCACCTTTCCTAATAGTTGCGTGATAGTATGATTAGTCTTGAATACTGTTCAATGGAAGATTGCAATTGTTGAATGAAGTCACAAATAGATTGTTTTCAGTTAGTGAAAAGTAAAAACTGTTCACGGGTGTTTCTATTGTTAATGTAGAATATAATAGTCACCATCTAATCAGTGTTTTTCACATCCAATATAGACTCTAACTAACGGAGTAGTAACGGGTATCTGGTTTATGTATTTGATTCACTACTTAATGTTGTATAAGTCTTCAACTATTTTCATTAATCTTTAATGAGTTTTTAGATGTCACATTTGTTGTTTTATTTATTTATTTTTTTGGTGAGGAAGATTAGCCCTGAGCCAACATCTGTTGCCAATCCTCCTCTATTTTTTATTTTTATTTTTTTTTTTGCTGAGGAAGATTGGCCCTGAGCTAACATCTGTGCCCATCTTCCTGTACTTTATATGTGGGACGCCTACCACAGCATGGCTTGATGAGTGGTTCATAGGTCCATGCCCAGGATCTGAACCTGCTAACCCTGGACTGCCAAAGCAGAGTGCACAAACTTAACCACTACACCACCAGGCCAGCCCTTGTTCTTTTATTTTGATACTTTTCTAAGTCCTTATGTAAAAATAGCACAGAATTCAGCAATTAGTTCAGTGATTCCCACGAAATTAATTACCTTTATTTGAAGAACACAATTTTTTCACTATGACCTCTGAAACCATTTTTATTTAAAAATTTAATAGCTGCTGCTCTGCTTTGTGGCATTTCAAAATAATTCAGAATGTTTTTCCTGTTTATTTTTCAAGAAGTTGGTCTAGTGCATTTTTATTGGGCTTACATGTATTTCAAGTAAACATGGCTTCCTAGAGCTCTGTGGAAGGTATTTGACCTTTGAAACTTCTTAATATATTTGTCCAGTCCAAAAACCCATCTGATGTAATGTCTGTCTTGTTGAAAACAGTTTACAAACAAAATGATAAATGCAACCTCTAGTTTTACAATAGTCTAGAACATTTCTCATAATAGTTTGAACTTCTAAAAATATTTCTTAAATATATCTGTTTGAGAAGTATATATTTTTCCATGATCTGTTCTGGTTAATTCTCTGTAAATATTATTAGGTCAAAACCTGGAAAAAAGTGAACTCTTTCATTATTCAGTCTTGAATGAAATTATTGCTCCTAGTAACAGACCATAATGAAAGATCATGGCAATTATGAAAATTAATGAATTCATCAAAGTGAAGCACCGTCTGATCTTCTCACGTGTTCTATTGACTGTACAAAGTTTGTTTTCCTTTACTATGACATTCATCTTCCTTCTTCTGTTTTCTGTTTCCTGTTTAGATGTGTTTTGATTCTCATAATCTGTTTTATCTTCTGTTGGCTATCATGAATCTTTCTCTAATTTTCATGATTTTGAATACCAGAGCCTTTAGTTTCTGTTGTGATGTAATAAGAAATATTTTTGGCACTTTGAAGCTTTTATCTGTCTTCTTTCTTTCTTCCAGTTTATATTTTTGGCTTCCACAAGGATACCTTCTCCTCATCACAGTTGAATGATGAAATGATCATTAGTACAAAAAAATATCTAAAATTAAGGCTACACAAGAGGAATTAAAATGTGTTTTAGGGGGGCCGGCCCAGTGGCATGGTAGTTAAGTTCACGCACTCTGCTTCAGTGGCCCGGGGTTCACAGGTTCAGATCACAGGCACGGACCTATGTACCACTTATCAAGCCATGCTGTGGCAGGCATCCCACATATAAAGTAGAGGAAGATGGGCACAGATGTTAGCCCAGGGCCAATCTTCCTCAGCAAAAAGAGGAGGATTGGCAACAGATGTTAGCTCAGGGCTAATCTTCCTCACAAAAAAAGAAAAAAAAAATGTGTTTTAGGCCCAGCCCTGGTGGCCTGGTGGTTAAGTTTGGTGTGCTCTGCTTTGGCAGCCCAGGTTCCGTTCCCAGGCACAGACTACACCACTTGTCTATCAGTGGCCATGCTGTGGCAGCAGCTCACATACAAAATAGAGGGAGATTGGCAACAGATGTTAGCTCACGGTGAATGTTCTTCAGCAAAAAGGGGAAGGTTGGCAACAGTTAGCCTGGGGGAAATCTTCCTCAGAGAAAAAAAAAAAAATTCTGTTTTAAATTGCTGCTGCATTATATAGAGCAATGTAATTGTATAATCAAATGCTTTTTGTTCTGCATACATTGACTGATTGATGAAGAAGTATAGGAGTTTTGTGTCTGGAACACTGTTTTCTTCAGACTACCTCACTCTCTTTTTTCCAATTTTGGTGCCATTTCATCTGGAACCACCAAATTTCGAAGGACAAGATGTGATAAGTACACTAAAATGTAATGCAATATGTTGGGATACATAAAACATGCAACTTCACACAAGTATGTACTGACTGTTTGTAGTACTGTTTTGGTTTCTGCCCTACAAACACCGGAATTCTGATAAATCCTATTTCACAAGATTCCCATTTTTAAAAGCACAGTGCATTTTTTAATGTAGATGCTGCATGATCAAGTATATTCTTGATAGGAGAGGACTTCTAATTTGGTAAGTTGTCAATGAGAACAGAATTCTCATCCTTCCTAGTCTACAAGTCTGAAGATTGGAAGACTTTCACATGTTAGCTACTGGCTCTATATGTTTCAAGCATTGTTTTCCCTCACATCATATGTTCTTACAGAGCAAGGTGCCATAGGACATGTTAATGGCACAATCTGACCTCAAGCCCTGCACCTTCATGTCATAACTCTGGATGAGGTGGCATAGCGGGCTGAAAGAACATTCCTAGAACTCCTTCCATACTGGTACCAGTACACTGTTATGACTAAACCCAAACTCAATGTGTTTGCAACTCAACTTCCCTGAACCGGATACCAAATACAAAGAGAAATGTGACGCAGTGGGGAGCAGAGTGAAAAGAGACAGTCTTGACTGATTGCAGTGAAAATAATTTGCAAATTTTACAAAATTACATGACCCTGTGAACACATGGCTAGAACTGTTTGTAGGTCCTTGGGAGGAGCAGGTGCCAGGGAGGGGTCCTGTGGCCCATGCTTCATTCATTTCACAACAAATTTTTCTTTGCAAGATGATAAAGTGTTTTAAGAGGGAGGAAGTGTTTTCTGTGTCAAATGCTGCCAAGAAGTGTAATTAGATGAGAACTGACGTGCAACCCTTGGATTTGGCAAGTGGAGATCTTTGGTGACCTTGAGGATAGTCATTTCATTGGAAAGGACAGAAGCCATATTAGAATGGATTAAGGAGAGAATGGGAGGTATGGAAGGTGAAACAAAACTACCATAAGTTTGGCGTGATCTTTCTGTCCTGATACAGAAAGATTTCCAGGATACATTTGTCAGCAAAAGGTAGAGAATAGCATGTACACTATAGTACTGTTTCTGTATGCTTTGATACTTACATCTCTCCAAGTACACACAAGATCCTCCAGCAAGAGGAACTGGCCTTTGGAATTTTTGAAGCATGTGAATGTATTATCTACTTAAAATATTTTTTTTTTTTTAAAGAAATGCTGCTCTGATGGGAAGCAGTGAAGTGGCTGGAAGCTAGAGGGGCACACAGGGTGAAGACAGGGGTGTTTAAGGTTGGGATCTGTTAGGGTAGGTGTGTATTCTCACCCGTAGAGAGAAAGAGAATAATAATGTAGAAGAGAAGGGCTACTTGTAGGAGCCAAATGCCTGAGGTGAGAGGAGAGCCACCCCACTCTCCCTAGGAAGAGCTGGCTGTTGAAAAGTTTATTCTCACCTTGATGAGGGAGATCACTACCTTGACTAACTGTCTAACTGTCTAACAGGGCAGGGTGGGGGCTTGATTAGCATTGGATAAGGATCATGATAAGATAGTTTAGGATCTGTGGACACAGGGAAGGAAAGTGGAGAAGGTATAGCTACAGGCAAGTTGGCAGATTTGGTTAAAGGAAGAGGTTTAAAGAATCGCTCCCAAGTGATTAACTCTATATTCTTCTATTTTCCTGGTAAAGTTTGAAGAAAGGTCATCAGTTAAGAGTGAGGGGTGGTATGGTGTGCAGGAGGTCTGAAAAGGGGAGAAAGGGAGAAACTATCACTTTGGAGAGTAAACAAGAGAACACAGTGGGGAAGGATGTCAGGAATGTAAGCAGCTGACCTGGTGTCCCCCTAGCCTCTCAGCTAAAACGCAGTCCCGTTGAAGGTAACTAACCTCCCAGATGCAACTTGCCCTTCCCCACAGAAAACACTTTATAGCCATTTTCACTCCCAAAGCAATTTTGCAGCCACCAGAAGTAGAGTTTCTCAAAATGTCTCTATGTCAACACAAGTTTTTTACTTTCCATTTTAGGACTTACAAGCCACTGGAAAAGTTGTTCCAGATCAGAAGGTAGCTGGCCCCAAAAGTAAATTCAGGTTTCTACACCTTCTAACATGGAGAATCACTCAAAACTTTGAAATTACAATGTTTTCTGGCTTCTAGTTTTCTCCTCAAGGTTTTGAAGATCTTAAGGCCAAGTTTTAATCAGAGGTCAATGAGTGATGAGCTTCCCCTCCCCCAGAGTCTCTACAAAGACAGGGGAATGTCTACTGTCATTGTTCAGGTTGCCTCTTTTTTTGTGACTTGTGTAGCCCTGACACATGGAAAGAACTCAATAAATAATAGGTGCCATATAATACATATAATCCCTTATTCACTTTCAAATATCTTAGCACTAAAGAAGACAAAAGGACTCAGTGCACGGAACACACTTGAGACACTGGGGACTCCTAGAACTATTTGGAAAGAATTTGAGTTTCCTCAGAGATGGAGTTTAGAGAAATGCTTTGGAAATATTATTTTGACCCTAGTTCCCACTCAACGTGAGGCTAGTGAGGAATAGGGAGCAGAGATCCCAGGTCAGTTTTATAAAGTGCTTAATATGTCATGTTCATTCAATATGGAACAAAATGAGGCAATCAGAAGTTCTAAAGGGCTCTTTAAGGACAAGAGGGTGAGGTCTAAGCCTCATCATATTAAACGATGAAGACATGCTAAACACTGGCCTAAAATCGGGGCATGATTTAAATAGTCACATCTAATAAATTGAACCATGCCATTCAAAAGATAATTGGGAGATTTATAAAACAAATTAATTCACAGTGTACTACAAGCATGGCATCAAGGAAGGGGATACACATTTCAAGTTGTGTGATAAATGCCTTCTGTTCTCAGTCTTCTCTGTATCTCTGGGAGTGTATGAGTAATTTCATTTGCAGATAAGTGTTCGAGTCTACATTCCAAGCCCTGAATGCTTTGGCCATGTCTAGCCCTGTTCTGGGGATGCTTTGATTATTGCTTATTGCTAAGAACAAATCTCCTTTAATGCTACTAAACAGAAAATAACTAAAAAAAAAATAGCACAAAACAAAACCAAAGTTACTAATTCTGCTAAAGCTACAAAACCAAATCCATTCAATTGTTTCTGAATATTTGGAGAACATTTTGGAGTTTGATATTGCGTATTAATTTTATCATGGTTTGTGTGTACAAGAGGTTAGAGCAAATCAGTTAATTTTTTTAAAGTCTGAGGTTCAAATAAAATAATGTTTTCAATTACTTATTCACAAGTAATGTTGACAATGCAGGACTATGAATGATGGAATTGTTACTGAAGCAGGCTAATTTTGCCTGCCACACAGTATGCCAATCACTGAGATGACGAGTTTTGCAGCAGAGAAAGGGTTATTCACCAGGCAGCCAAGCGAGGAGACGGAAGAACAAACTTCAAATCCACCTCCCCGAAAATGGGGATCAGGGATATTTATGGGATAAAGGGGGAGGGTGGTCTGAAGTGTGGAGATAAATGATTGGAGGTAAGGAGAAGTGAGGTAATTGATGATATTAATTAAGCTTCATGGCTTTTCATAGGGCACATGTTCACGAAATGGTGGTGCTAGCATGATCTGAGGGTGAAGTTTTCGCCCCCCGACGTCAAAGGGTCACCTATCAGCATTTGCGCAGGCCCAGTTGATGGGTTGGTGGTCTCAATTGGCCTGAACTGGACAAAGGATCCACTCTCAGTTCCTGAAAAACAACTTAAGCACCTATTACCATGGTGACCCAAGCATCAGAGATGTTATCTATAAGGAACCTAGTAGAACTCTGATAATATATTGCTTATCTACATGACTTTTAAGAATAATCATTAATAGCTATCTGACCACCAGTTTCACAGATTTCCCCTGTTCTGGTAATCTTTGGCATACCATAAGTCACCTCTGGGAGTAGATACTTTCTGGTTTGAGATGTCTTAACGTAAAAGTACAGGTATAGACCATTAAATACACATTTCAGCTTTCATTTAACTGTTTAGTGTCATTCAGTTATATTAAAGTTTATTCATTTGTTTAAGAATTTATGATACTCTACTGCACAGAAAGTATTAGGTGAGCCACTATGGGTGATAATAGAGGTAATTAAGACTAAATCTAGGGTCCAAGATGATACTTACCATCCACTCAGTACCGTGCCCAGTCTTAAAACAAATAGGTAAATCTATAGTTAGTCTCTGTTTAAAGTTAAAGGCAGTCCTACCTTTCATTCATTATAAAGTTGAAAATGGGAAAGGATTTACACTCCCCTTCAGGACAAGGTATGACCCAGCAGGAAGATGAGTCCTTACACCTATTAAAAACAGAAAAGAGGATTTTCCTCTGACATGCCAACTATGCTGGCCGATTGGCTTTCAGAAATCAAATCTTTCTTTCTCTGTTTATGATTGTCACCTAGGATTTTTTATATTTAGTGAAAAGGCTGTTTCTTCTTCAGACTTAGACATATTTTTGCCCTATATCTCTCTTATGCATGTATAAAAAGGAAAACATAAGTGAAAAAAAATTGGTTACAGTACTTTTAAAGCAATGCAACTTTGTCACAATTGCCACCTGGCTGACAGCAATTGTAAGATCACTTGATTTCAGAGACAGCAAAATGGGAACAACTATAACAGTAAGCACCCATGTACCCACCACCCTACTTAGATACAGACCAATTTCGCACACTGTTGTGACATCTTGTGCGTACCTCCCTGTCACGTTTCCCTTGTTCCCACCCTACAGCCAGCTCTTGTCCTAAATTTTGAGTTTATCATTCCTTTGTTTCCTCTCCAGTTTTACCAAATATGTACCCTAAACAACACATTGTTTGTTCTTGTTTGTAACTTGGTTGATCACTGGAACTATATCACACGTGTTCCTTTATGACTTGCTTTTCTACTCAACCTTAGCTGAAATTCATCCACGATAATGCGTATGGCTGCTATTCATTTTCATTACCATATAGTGTCTCACTGCCTGCCTATTCCAATATTTATCAGTTTTTCTCAGGTCCTGCTGTGAGTCCAGCCATGACTAAAGCTAATTTTGTTTTATTGAAGCTGAGAGAGGTGGGGCTAATTGTGGCCAAAGCCAAATCATCATCATTATTTCTATCATAATTATTACCAATTAACAACAAAAGTATGAGGGATTAGTTGGAATGTTAAGAAAAGTTTGGAAGCTATTTAATAGGACCAGTGAGGAATCATGAATAAAAGAAAGCACCCTTGAGAAAAATTATAAAGGTAGAATCTTTACAAGTGGTAATTTTTTGGATTTTGGAAGTGAGAAAAAGAGAGGGTCAAAAATAAAAGAATGTGGGGGCCGGCCCGGTGGCGCAAGCGGTTAAGTGCGCGCGCTCCGCTGCGGCGGCCCGGGGTTCGCTGGTTCGGATCCCGGGCGCGCACCGATGCACTGCTTGGTAAGCCATGCTGTGGCGGCGTCCCATATAAAGTGGAGGAAGATAGGCACCGATGTTAGCCCAGGGCCGTCTTCCTCAGCAAAAAAAGAGGAGGATTGGCGGATGTTAGCTCAGGGCTGATCTCCTCACAAAAAAAAAAAAAAAAAAATAAAAGAATGTGGACCAGCCGGGTGGCGTAGTGGTTGAGTTCACGTGCTCTGCTTCCGCAGCCCAGGGTTCACAGGTTGGGATCCTGGGCGTGGACCTGAGCACTGCTCATCAAGCCATGCTGTGGCAGGCGTCCCACATATAAAGCAGAGGAGGATAGGCACGGATGTTAGCCCAGGGCCAATCTTCCTCAGCAAAAAGAGGAGGATTGGCAACAGATGTTAGCTCAGGGTTAATCATCCTCACCAAAAAAAAAAAAAAAAAAGAAAAAGAAAGAATGGTGGAGTCATGAATTGAAATAGAAAAGCCGGAAGCTAGAACTGATAAACTGTGTTGCGTCTGCAGTAGAGGTGGAATATCCAGGTCAGGAAATAGGTTGAGGATAAAGGAGTAATTTTAAGTAGAACCTTTGAAAAAGTGATCATTAAAATTTGAAACTGTGCCAAAAGTAGAAGGCTCAGAACATAGTCTTGGGAAATGCCAACATGTCACAGCAGCTCTTTCTCAGCAGAACGGGACCCAAGTCTCCAAAGTTTCCCTCAAGTGTTTCTGGGAGTTCTTGAGAACTTATATTTTCCCCATTCTGTGCACTCCCTCTTTGCTGGGCACCATTGCCACTTCTATCTCACTCAGGTGGTTCTGCCACCGCTGCTGGGCAATATGCTGTTTCTCTGGGACCTGTCCCTGGTATAGTGCCCAAACTGCAACATTTGATGGGGATGTGGGAGTGAACGCCTAGCTGCCTGTTATGGACTGAGTTGTGCCCCCTACAATTCATATATTGAAGTCCTAACCCCTAGTACTTCAGAATGTGACTGTATTTGGAGATAGGGCCTTTAAAGAGGTAATTAAGGTAAAAGGAAATCATATGGGAGGACCTTAATCCAATATGACTGGTGTCCTCATAAGAAGAGGAAATTTGGACACAGATATGTACAGAAGGAAGATCATGTGAAGACAGAGGGAGAAATCAGCAATCTGTAAGTCAAGGAGATCGGCCTCAGAAGAAACCAATCCTGCCAACACCTTGATCTTGGACTTCTAGCCTCTAGAATTCTGAGAAAATAAATTTCTCTTGTGTAAGTCACCTAGTCTGTGGTACTTTGTTATGACAGCCTGAGCAAACTAATACACTCCCTTTTGGAGCTGGCCTATATTAGAATGGAACCAGATCGGTAGGCTTTCCTAGTAATAGATGCCACACTACACTTCGGGTCGCTTATTGCTACAGACTACAAAGGCTTGTTACTCCAAAGTCAGATGTGTCATGTGTGGATTCTCAGGAGACTGAGAATACACAGCCCCTCATACACAGAAACGGCTTATGGGTCTATCCTATAAGATCCTCAGATATGCTTCAGCATGTCTAACTTTAAATAATAGTCTCAAGCTGCAATTACATTTACTGGATGGGAAAAGGAGCTTGTGATAGGAAAAAGTAATTAGAAACAGGAGAAATGAAAAGATATAACTCACAGCAATTGAGTGTTAATATCTATTGTTAACTATGCAAGAACATTTACATATGTTATTTTATTAATGTACTTATTCATTCAAAAATATTTATTGAGAGCCAGCCCTGATGGCCTAGTGGTTAAAGTTTGATGCGTTCAGCTTTGGCGTATGTATTGGGGCTTTGGGGAGGAAAAAAAAAAAAGGAGGATTGGCAAGAGATGTTAGCTCAGGGCGAATGTTTCCCAGCAAAAAAAAAAATGTATTGAGTGCCTAGAATGTGCTAGCTACTATGCAAGGAGCTAGGGCTGCAATGTTGAACAAGAAAGACAAATCCCTGCTCTTAGGGAAACTTCCAGTCTAAAAGGAGACATGGAGAACAAAACAGATAATTACAATATCGTGTGATGAAAATTCTAATGGAAGAATTATAGCATGCTGTGAAAAGACGGAAGAAGGATTATGTAGTAGTCTGCTAGGGGTGCCATAACAAAATACCTCAGACCAAGTGGCTTAAGCAACAGAAATTTATTTTCTCACACAGTTCTGGAGGCTGGAAGTCCAAGATCAAAGCAGGCAGGGTTGGTTCTCTTAAGGCCTCTGTCCTTGGCTTACACATGGCCGCCTTCTCACTGTGTCCTCACATGGCTTTTTCTCTGTGTGCATCCCTGGTGTCTCTTCCTCTTCTTCTAAGGACATTAGTCCTATTGCATTAGGGCCCTACTCTTATGACCTCATTTAACCTTAATTACCTCCTCAAAGGCCCTATCTCCAAATAGAGTCACATTGAGGGTTAGGGCTCAGACATCTGATTTTTGGAAGAACACAATTCAGTCCAAAACAGATTAGCTTTTCAGAAAGAAGTCTCGCTCAAAGTAAGATCTAAAGTTTGCACGGAAGCAGCCAGGTAAAGAATGTGAGAGAAGCATGCTTCAGACTGCAGGTAAAGCATGGTCGGAGACCTGGGGACAAGAGAGACTATGGCACATTAGGAAACTAAAGGTGGTTTCCAGATGACTTTAGAGAGGTAAGTAGACAACTTGGAAGGCCTTGGAAATCAGGATAGAATTGGGACTTTATCTTAGGGCAATAGGAAGCCAGTGGAATGCTGTAAGCAGGAGAGTGGCATAATCAAATTTGCATTGATCACTTTGGCTATCCTGTGGATAGTGAACTGAAAAGCGGCAACGCTGGAGCTAGGAAGACAAGTTAGGAGGCTGTTATAATGAAATAGGCAAGATGGTAGTGAGAAATGGAGAGAAGTATACAGAATTGAGAAATCCTCACGATGTAGCATTGGCAGGACTTGCTAATGGACTGGGAAATGAGGAGTAAGCTGAGGATGATGCTTAGGTTTCTGAATTGAGCAAATGGATGGGAAGTTGGCGCCATGCCTTGAGATAGAGAGCAAAGAAGCAGATCATCAGGGGGAGGGGAGGATGGTTAGCTCACTTTTCAATATTGAGTTTTAGACGTGTAAGTCATGCAAGGAAAGATGTTCACAGCCTTATCGGCTAGCTATTTTAATCCCTGTTTTAGAGATGAGATTAAAAAAACAAAACAAAACAAGTTTCAAGAGGTTGAGTGAAGTGGGATCCACACCCAGGTTTATCTGACTCCAAGGGCTGTGCTTTTTCTACTGTCATCTACAGAATTTTACCCAAAACTCTAAGAGTCAGATATAATTCAGAATTCAGAATTTTCTGGATTTTAGAAAGCTAATATGGTGCCTATACTCTATATTATAGAATAGGGAATGGGGCAGTATCTCATAATAAATATTCACAATAATAAATCTTCAGTGAATAATGTGACTATAATACTAAGTAGGATAAAGATGGTCTATGAATAGTCTAATGACAGTTCAGGATAGGTTGTGCCACCAAATGACTAACATAAAAACTTTCAGTTTTCAGGGTGTACTGGATTTTGGAATTGTGGATAAAAGTGTACCTTCTAGGATAACACAGTGTCATGGAAGTCAAAGGAACAGAGTTTCAAGAAGAAAGTGGTGGTCACTAGTGTCAAATGTTACTGAGAGATGAACAAGAATTGAAGAAAAGTCGTTAGACTTGGCGATCGCGAAGTTAATAGTGATATCTTGAGGAGCATATCCCTTACTAATATAAAATAATGGGAGCACAAGTCAACTTTTATGGAGTTAAAAGAGTAAAACAAACTACATACCGATAGAATGGTTAAAATGAAAAAGACAAAAAATACAAAGTATTGACAACAATTTAGAGCAAGTGGAATTTTCATTCACTGCTGGTGGTAGTATAAAGTGGCATAAACAGTTTGGAAAACTGGCAATATCTACTAAAACTGAACATTTGCATAGCATGTGACCCAGCAATTCTAGTCCTAGTCATATGCTCAGCAAAAATGCATGCATATGTGCTCCAAAAAACGTGTATAAGAACGTTCATATTAGCTTTGTTTTGGAGTAGTGGTGGGTTCATGGGTGTGCATTATATTGTAAATAAATTAGTTACAAAGAAATAAAAGTGCCATGCATGGACCACTGATGACAGTTTGTCATGAGCCAAGAATTATAATTAATTTAAATCTGTGCACTGAGGTTCATAAGAAAAGGGGAGAGGTATAAGTTGTTAATGAGAATCGTCCCTGAAGATGCACTACTCCTTCCACGCACAGTGATGACAGAAGTAAAGGAAGAGGTAGAAGGGTACTTGAGGGGCGACCTTGAGACGGAAGCCTGGTGACGAGATGTGCATGGAGAGAGAGGCTGGGATCCCGCTATGAATCTGCCCTGCCAAGCCTGGACTGCCCTCCTCTAGATTTCTTTTGCAAACTTTTATCTTGCTTAAGCCATTTTTATTTTGAGATGTCCTGTTATATGTAGGAAAATGCAACTCATAACTAATAAATTTCTATTAAATTCTCCATTTGATTTAATCTAGTCAAGGTTGGTTTCTGCTATTTGCAACAAAAAGAGTTGCAAATCAACTAAAGCAGATGGCACAAGATTCATGGTTATAAAGTCAAAATTTGCTATTCTGTATTTTACTTACTTTAAGGCTTATTGAAACTGAATATGTGAAGAAAGTATATTTAATATTTTATCTATATCTAATAATTTTAAAAGACAGTATAATCAATGATTAAAAATAGAGTAGAAGAGTGAACAACTGGCCAAATCTCTTCCGCAAGTAAACGTCATGAAAAAAAAATGAAGAGTCAGGGGGCCGGCCCCATGGTGTAGTGGTTCAAGTTCCACGTGCTCTGCTTTGGTGGCCCAGGTTCACAGGTTTGGGGGTTCAGATTCCGGGCACAGACCTACACCACTCGTCAAGCCGTGCTGTGGCAGCAGCCCACATACAAAGTAGAGGAGGATTGGCACAGATGTTAGCTCAGGGCTAATCTTTGTCAGCAGAAAAAAAAAAAAAAGAATAAGAGTCAGGATTTATCTAGATTAAAAGTAAATTAAGAGAATTAAGAGACATAGCAATCACATACAAGATGTGAACTTTGATTGGGTGTTGACTTGCTCCAATTTTGGCAATTTGGGGACAGTTGGGGAAATTTGACTATAGTATAGGTTGATGTTAAAGAATTAGTGTTAATTTTGTTATATACAACTAAGGTATTATAGTAAAGTGGGAAAATGCTCTTATTTTTTAGAGATGAATACTAAAGTAATTATAAGTAAAATATTATTTATAATTTACTTAAAAATTTTTAGCAAACAAATAGATGGAGAAAATATGGCAAAATGTTAATAACTACTAAATACAGGGTAGTACTACTAATAATAATAACTACCTAATACCATATACTAAATTAGATATATGGATGTTCATTATACTGTTATACTTTTTGATACATTTGGAATTTTTAATAATAAGAGGTATAAAATGCATCTATGGAAAAAAGGCTTTGTTTATAAAATTACAAAATAAACTTTCTGTAAAATGCAGCCGACAATTATAATTTAATCAAGTGACAGATCTGCTCTGCGATAATTGAAGATTCAAGAGATTTCTGTAAATTATTTCAGTGTTACGACCGAAAATCCTCCAATTGGTCTTTGCCCAATTGGTCTTTGCCCAATTACTTTGCTTTCTGCTCCCAAAACCTGAACTGGAAAAGAAGAATGCCATGAACATGGCAGTCAAGCCATGGAAGAGTCAATCAGAGTCCTGCAGATTTTAGAACTGGCAAGGAGAACTCAGCGTGGAATAACCTAAGTGTTTGGCCAAAGCTGAAGTCTGGCCAGTCTCCATGTATGCTGTGAAAACGTTTTGGCCACAGTCCTGATGTCCTCACATCTGAGGTTGCATCATTCTTCCCACAGTTGCTTCTGGACCGAATGTCAACAGCATATGATGTAAACACGTCAGGGTAGAGAGTATAAGGTGTCTGTCAGATTTCTTTCTTCTCTCTTTCTTGCTTGTTTGCTCCGTTTCTTGCTTGCTAGGCCTTTCTTTTCTTTTCTTTTCTTTTTTTCTTTTCTTTCTTCCTTCCTTCCTCCCTCCCTTTCCCTTCCTTTTCTTTCCCCACTTCTCTCTTTCTCTCTCTCGCTCCCTCCCTCCCTTCCTTCCTCCTTCCCTCCTTTCCTCCCTTCCTTCCGTCCTTCCTTCCTGCCTGCCTGCCTTCCTTCCTTCTCCTCCTCCTTCCTTCTTTGTTTTTCTCTGTTTGTTTTGGAACCATGTGCCTACATAGTTCCAAGAGAGATACCCCTCAGGAGTTTTTCAGTTCCCTGAAGAGTGGAGATGCTATAAAGATTTGTGAAAAAGACCATCTCAGAAGTAAAGAGTATGGTGCAAGTGAGAAGTAGAAGATTCAATTAGTGGTAAAATTCTTTCTTTTTTCTGTGCTACTTTGCTATGACTCCTCCCTTCTCTGAAGCCTTCACATGGCTTCCCAGGACTGTCAATCAGAGGTCTCCTGTGCTAGTGTTGCTTAAGTGGGGCAGCAAAGAGTATGGAACACAGAGGGACTGATTAGATTAATAATGGATTTAAAAGCTTGGCAACTGTAGAAAATACTTGTTAAAAGGAGGCTGGAGGCAAATCTCTCCTAGAAAACTTAAGGAAGAACAGTCTCTCAACTTCTGCCTCAGGACTTCAATCATTTCTTCCCTACCATTCAGTTTCTAAGTATCCTCTCATATACATTTATTTAAGAGTAATCAAACCCTATCATCTTCCAATATCTCACATTTCCTTGATCCCTTCCCAATATATGATCACTGTTTGAAATAAAGTCCAGATGGACTAGCATTTTGCATCAAAGTGTCAGAGCAAGAGGTAGAGCTGGAAATTTGAGGTCTGTGTAATTGGGAATGGTGAATATAACGGCTGAAGAGGATTTGTCTCAGTGTTCTGAAATGCCTGAAAGAAAATATAAGTGAAAAGGGCTTCCCTCGTGCCTGATCCAGCACAGATCAATAGGTAAGTTATTTTTTATAGGTGGAAATAAGGCAGCCCTGCTGGTACACCAGCACATATGTGGTTCAAGGACATTTGGGATTCTGGAGAGCTCTCTTCTCCCTCATTTGAGAAACACTAACCTAATACAAACTTGGTTGAATCATTGCCTTTCTGCCTTTATTTGACTGAGTTTTCCCAGGTGTCAGCTTACTGGATAAGAAACTTGCCCTGAAATTCTACTTTCCTTGGCCTTCCCTCTGTTGAACTTTGTTGAATAGAATGCCTGACTCCTGCCTAACTTGGCTCTCTTCATCCTGGCTTATGCTGAAGCAACTGGACAGCTTGGCTCAGAGTCCAAGGAGTTAGAGGCTGCAACCTCATGGCTACCCTCCCCCTCCCTCACATGGCCTGTTCCTGCCCAGTCTGGTTTGTGAATAGTTCTTGGCAAATACCCTGGAGGAGAATAGAGCCACTAACAATAGCAACTCCCTTTTTAACTTGAATCTCTTGGTACTCAGGACCGCGAATTTAGGAAAACCCCAAAATAACCTATGTAATTATAGTGGGTTACCCTAACAGTCTATTTCTGCTGTTACCAACATTTGATGTCACTCCAACAGATATTTAGCTGCTTGTAGTGGAAAGAGTACTGGGCTTATAGCCAGACAAACCTAGATTCAAGACCTAGCTTGGCTGTTTGCTAATTTTATGACATTGGGCAGGTTACTAATTTGAGCCTGTTGGAATTGAATGAGCAAATGCACGTGTAAGTGCTTGGAAACATGCAAAGTGTTACACAAAGTTAAACCATTGCTATTGGGAAATGAGGATAATTTGAAAATTTCAGGAAAAGGAGAAATTTAAATGTTCAAGAAGCACTCGAATCAACTTGAAGCAAGATGGTGCTTACCTTCTGTTCAACACCGTGCGAAGTCTTACAAACGAACAACTAAAACTATAGTTAGTTTCCTTTTAAAGTTAAAGGCAATCTCCCCTTTTGTGCATGATGTAGTTGGAAATGGGGAAGGATTTGGCGGTTTCTTACATATCAAGTAATGATGCAGCAGGAATGTGAGTTCTCATACTAGCAAGTATAGGAAAGAGGGTTATCCACTTACGTGCTAACTATGCTGGTTTTCTCTGAAGTTAAGCCATCGTTTTTGTCACTTAAATTTTAATTTTGTATATAGTTAAAGAGGTTGGTTCTTCAGACTTAGACATATTTTTGTCCTATATCACTCTTGTGTGTACATGAAAAAGGAAGCGTAGTGAAAGAAATTGGTTAAAGGTTTTCCAAGGCAATACAACTACACAACTGCCACCTGGCTGACAGTGATTGTAAGATCACCTGATCTCAGAGATGGTAAAATAGGGAAAATGACCAGAGTGAGCACCCATGTGCCCACCACCCTGCTTAGAGCAGAACAGTTCCCTGTACTGTTGTGATCCTTTGTGCATACCTGCCCACCACATCTGGAAGTACCCTCCAAGGACATGCATGAAGCACACACCACAACCCCTTTAACACACACTGAGGACATGGTGGTGGTTCTGCCATGAACAGGCTGGCTCCTCTTCCTCCTGGGCCCTTGCTGGCTGCTCTTGACATTCTTGTGTTGATTTTTCTTGGGCCTGCAGACTTGGTTGCTGCCATGTGCCCAGCACTGCTGTTGCTGCCCCTGCTGCTACCGCTCCTGAGGCTTCTCCTGCTACTGCCCCTTTGGTAGGCCCTGTAGGTTTCATGACTACAGAAGATAGTGTGTTTGGGATGCATTCACTGGACAGTCCACAAACACAGCAGGTGTGGGAGGCACCTTGGACTCACTTTCCCACAGCATAATCAAAGAAGGGGGCCCTAGACACCTCAGGGACCATGTGAAGGTTCCTGATGCTCACCTTATCCTGATCCCCTTCTCCATGGAGGTCCTGTGCTGAGGGGGAGAGAAACAACAGAGGTAGAGAAGACAGGAGACCAGAAGGGTCTGCTCCCCCCTCTTCCTGTAACTGAGCACACCAAAGGCTTATAACTAGACACTTTTGAGGTCATCAGTCCAAGCTCCCACTTGATGCAGGAATCCCCCTACAGCACCTCTGTCAAATGATCTTTCTAGTTTTAGTTGAACTGTTCCAGAACTAGGGAGAGCACTGTTACAATACCTCACTTACCTTTATTTTCTACACTTGTGCTAGTATTTCTGGGGGATTGCGGAGTCAACGGTATGCATATTTCACATTTTGACAGCAGGGGACAGATTGTGCACGTGTTCACACACTCATGTTATAGTGATTTATACAAACTCAGGGCACGGCAGTCATGGGAAGACAGATTACAGTTCAAACAAAGGAAGAAGTCTCTAGTCGTTAAAAATAGAGCACAACAGATCACTGTGCTTTGATTGGGGCAGTAAGCGATCAAGAAGAGATTGAACTATCATGATGCTGTAGATGGGTATGAGATTAGAGCAGCTAATATTTAAGGAATATCTGAAATTGAGCCTTGTGCTGTACTCTGGAGAAGCACAGGAACTTCTCTCATGTGGCAAGTCCCTCATGGTGGCCCATTTAGGCTTGGATTCTTTTACATGGAATGTATTTTCCAGGTGAGCCACAGAAAGCACTAGAAGCGTTGCAGTTTTTAAATGTTCTTCCAAAGCCCTCGGGCCCCATCTTGTTGAGTCACAGCAGAGACTTACTGCTAAGCTCTTCTTGTCTCTGATTCAATAGTAGTCATGTCCACTGTGTCCCCAACTGGGATGGCCTGGGGATTTCTGTAACCCTCCACTGATGGTCTCAGGAGACAAATGGAGTTTTCCCTATAAGCAAAGAAGTCTTCCATGTGTCTGAAGGAATAAAAAACCTACAAGTAGAAAAAATAGCCTTGGGCTGGCCCCATGGCGTAGCGCTTAAGTGCGTGGGCTCCACTGCTGGTGGCCTGGGTTCGGATCCCGGGCGGGCACCAATGCACCACTTGTCAGGCCATGCTTTGGCAGCATCCCATATAAAGTGGAGGAAGATGGGCACGGATGTTAGCCCAGGGCCAGTCTTCCTCATCAAAAAGAGGAGGATTGGCATGGATGTTAGCTCAGGGCTGGTATTCCTCACAAAAAAAAAAAAAAAAAAGAAAGAAAGAAAAAACAGCCAGTGGCAAGTTTCAGGCATAGCCACTGTTTCCCAAACTTCAAGGGAAGCAGCTTGGATTGCTCTAAAGTTTTCATAGGCCTGTGACCACCTCCTTTGATGACCTAGGCATGTTCAGCACATTCTTGATAGCCTGTGGCTGGTTGGGCCAACAGCAGACAGCAAGTGGCAGAGAATAGGGCTGGCGGATACAATGTCCATGTTATCATTTAGACGTGGTTGTGTACATCCATCACGTCTCTTCTTTTGCTGATCTGGATAAATTTACTCTCAAACATTAGTCTGTGCTTGAATATATCATACTCTCCTTCCTTGTCCAGCTGTCGTTGAAGTTCCCCTTAGAGGTATTAAACCTGCCCACTGCACAGCTAACCACTACGGACTGAGTAGTGCAGTGACATGGATTCACTAGCCACGGTTATGGTTTATCAAGAAAGTTCTGCCTCTGGATTTTACCCCCTTGAAGGGGTCTGTAATAGTTTTCTTTGCCATATAACAAATTACCATAAACTTAATGGCTTAAAACAACACACATTTACTATCTCACAATTTCCATGGGTCAGGAGTCTGTGCATGACTTTGATGGGTCCTGTGCTTAGAATCTCACAAAGCTGCAATCAAGGTAGAGGCATACCTCAGCTATATTGCGGGTTCAGTTCCAGACCACTGCAATAAAGCCAATATCACAATAAAGCAAGTCACACAAATTTTTAGGTTTCCTAGTGCATATAAATGCTGTATTTACACTATACTGTAGACTATTGAGTGTGCAACAGCATTATGTCTAAAAAAAAATGTACATACCTTAATTTAAATATACTTTATGGCTAAAAATTGCTAATCATCATCTGAGCCTTCAGCAAGTCATAATCTTCTTGTTGGTGGCTGCTGACTGATCAGGTGGTGGTTGCTGAAGGTTGGGGTGGCTGTGGCAATTTTTAAAAATAAGACAACAATGATGTTTGTCTCATCAATTGACTCTTCCTTTCATTAACAATTTCTCTATAGCATGCGATGCTGTTTGATAGCATTTTACCCGCAGTACAACTTCTTTCAAAATTGGATTCAATTCCCTCAAATCCGGCCACTGCTTTATCAACTAAGTTTATGTAATATTCTAAATCCTTTGCTGTCATTTCCACAATCTTCACAGCATCTTCACCAGGAGTGGATTCCACCTCACGAAACCACTTTCTTTGCTCATCCATAAGAAAGCACTCCTCATCTGTTAAAGTTGTATCAGGAGATTGCAGCAATTCAGTCACATCCTCAGGCTTCACTTTTAATTCTAGTTCTCTTGCTGTTTCCACCAATCTACAGTTACTTCCTCCAGTGAAGTCATCAACCCTTAACGTCATCCATGAGGATTGGAATCAACTTCTTCCAAACTCCCATTAATGTTGATATTTTGACCTCTTCCCATGAATCACAAATGTTCTTAATGACATCTAAAATGGTGAATCCTTTCCAGAAGGATTTCAATTTACTTTGCCCAGATCCATCAGAGGAATCGCTATCTACGGCAGCTATAGCCTTACAAAATGTATTTCTTCAATAACAGGACTTGAAAGTTGAAATTACTCCTTGATCCTTGGGCTGCAGAATGGATGTTGTGTTAGCAGGCAGGAAAACAACATTAATCTCGTTGTACATCTCCATCAGAGCTCTTGGGTGACCAGGTGCATTGTCAATGAGCAGTAATATTTTGAAAGGAATCATTTTTTCTGATCAGTAGGTCTCAACAGCAGGCTTAAAATATTTAGTAAACCATGTTGTAAACAGATGTGCTGTCATCCAGGCTTTGTTGTTCCATTTATAGAGCACAAGCAGAGTAGGTTTAGCATAACTCTTAAGGGCCCTAGGATTTTCAGAATGGTAAGTGAGCATTGGCTTCAACTTATAGTCACCAGCTGCATTAGCTCCTAACAAGAGAGTCAGCCTGTCCTTTGAAGCTTTGAAGCCAGACACAGACTTCACCTCTCTAGCTATGAAAGTCCTAGACAGCATCATCTTCCAATATAATGCATTTTCGTCTACAGTGAAAATCTGTTGTTTAGTGTAGCTTCCTTCATTAATTATCTTAGCTAGATCTTCTGGATAACTTGCCACAGCTTCTACATCAGCACTTGCTGATTCAACTAGCACTTTTATGTTATGGAGATGGCTTCTTTCCTTAAACCTCATGAACCAACTTCTGCTAGCTCCAAACTTTTCTTCTGCAATTTCGTTACCTCTATCAGCCTTCATAGAATTGAAGAGAGTTAGGGCCTTGCTCTGGATTAGGCTTTGGCTTAAGGGAATGTTGTGGCTGGTTTGATCTTCTATCCAGACCACTAAAACTTTCTCCATATCAGCAAAAACACTGTTTCGCTTTCTTATCATTCATGTGTTTACTGGAGTAGCACTTCTAATTTCCTTTAAGAACTTTTCCTTTGCATTGCAACTTGGCAAAGTGTGTAGTACAAGGGCCTAGCTTTCAGCCTATCTCAGCTTTTGACATGCCTTCCTCACTGAGCTTAATCATTTCCAGCTTTTGATTTAAAGTAAGAGATGTGTGATTCTTCCTTTCACTTGAGCACTTAGAGGCCAATGTAGGGTTATTATGTTTTGTTTTTTTTTTTTTTGAGGAAGATCAGCCCTGAGCTAACATCTGTGCTAACCCTCCTCTTTTTGCTGAGGAAGACCGGCTCTGAGCTAACATCTATTGCCAATCCTCCTCCTTTTTTTCCCCCAAAGCCCCAGTAGATAGTTGTATGTCATAGCTGCACATCCTTCTAGTTGCTGTATGCGGGATGCGGCCTCAGCATGGCCCGAGAAGCGGCGTCAGTGCGCCCCAGGATCCAAACCCAGGCTGCCAGTAGCGGAGCGCCAGCACTTAACTGCTAAGCTACGGGGCCGGCCCTGTAGGGTTATTAATTGGCCTAATTTCAATATTACTGTGTCTCAGGGAATAGGGAGGCCCAAGGAGAGCGAGAGACAGGGAACAGCCAGTCGGCGGAGCAGTCAGAACACCCACCACATTTATTAAGTTCACCATCCTATATGGGCATGGTTCGTTGTGCTCCAAACCAATTAGAGTAGTAATATCAAAGATCACTGATCACAAATCACCATAAGAAATATAATAATAATAAAAAGGTTTGAAATATTGTGAGAATTACCAAAATGTGACAGACACAAAGTGAGCAAATGCTGTTGGAAAAATGGCACCAATAGACTTGCTCCATGCAGGGTTGCCACAAACCTTCCATTTGTAAAAAAAATCATTATCTGCAAAGCACAATAAAGTGAAGTGCAATAAAATAAAGTATGTCTGTATAGGCCAGGGCTGAGGTCTCACCTGAACCTTGGGGTCTTCTTCCAAGCTCACACTGCTTCTAAAAGAATTCATCTCCTTGAAGCTGTAGAACTCACGATGTCTCTATCACAGCTCCCTGTTACCTTCACAATTATTTTTTATTGTCAGTGAATCCTTGACAGAAAGAATCTAGCATAGTGGTTTAGCACATAATTGTTAAATGAATCAAGTATTATATTTGGCTATTTATGACCCATATTATTTTCTTTATTAGTTTGTCAGCAAGTTGAGGGCAAAGCCCTGAATCACTGATGTTTGTCCCCTTCCAGAGGGGGTCTAGTCCAGGGCACGATTTAGCAGTGCTCAAATCTAATTTCTCAAAAAAATTAATCAGGCACAAGAATGAAGGCGGGAACGAGAGAGCAAGAGAGGGTACAGCAAATCAGAGTGAATTTGAGAAAAGTCACGCTGGAAAAAAATGGGAGAGGTGACTAGCAGTAGTCCGCTATTTAAGTTCCAACAAGGCTGCACCTCCTCACGCAATGTCAAAGGAGACAAAAAGCTGAAGATATCCCTCTCGCGAGAGGAAAGATAGCCCGCGAGAAAGTGTACGTTAGTCCGTGCCCCGCCTTCCCTGAGCCCCACCCACTCTCCGACCTCACTCCCACCTTGAACCAGCCGCGTGTGACGTCATGACGCGTGCGTGTCCGCGGCGCAGAGGGCGGGCCCGCGGCGCTGGAGGAGGAAGTGGTACGGTTGGTGCTCCCTCGGCGCCCACCCGTGGGTCCCGGGGCGCGGAGAGGGGCTGCCGTCGCTGCCACCGCGTCGCGCCTTCCTACTGTTCCCCTCCATGTGCCCCGGCGCCGTTGCTCGCCTTCCTCAGGCCGCCGCTTACCCGGGGGTCTATGGAAGTAATGGAAGGACCCCTCAACCTGGTGAGTGGCCCACAGAGGGTCGCGTCCACCCTTGGGCGCCTTTGCCTCAGGAGTCCGGTCCTGTCCCCGGCGTGCCGCTGACCCTCGAGGCCGGAAGGGGCGTTTGCCGGGGGTGGTCCTAAAGGCTGGGGGGCGCAGGGCAGCCGTGGCCCCACAGCAGCTCCGGGCAAGCTGCCCCAGACGTTGCCCTCCTCGGGGATCCCGGGAAGCTCCCGCATCCCATTTCCCACCGCCTCCGGGCGCCCCCTGCCGCAGAGCCCTGGGCGAGGGGCTCCCACCAGCCGGGGCTGCTACCTCCTTTCCAGGCCGGAGGAAGTGCCTCCAAGCGCCACGTAACCGCTTCCCTGCAGCCTGGAGAGGCACTGAAGCCCGCCAGGGCAGAAATGGTGTGTAATACCGCTCTTAACTCCTAACTCGGAGGGTCTGAAGTCTGAGCCTCCCCACTCTGGAGAGATGGAGTAATACCCCTTCCCACCCCCATTCTTCCCTTCCCCCATTGCTCGCCTACATTCAATGCATAAACTGAGACTCTCCCTTCTCCAATAAGTTAGAGACAGCTGGGCCGCCCCTGTTTTTAGTTGAGTTTCATCACTTTAGGCATCGTGAAAATACGGTATATGTTTGCTTTTCTCAGAAAAAGTGCTGATAGCCCATTTATTATGTTTTTAGGCATTTCAGGTGTTGTGATTAAAACAATAACAACAACAGGAATTACAAGTTCTTTTCTGATTGGTCACTGCATCTTTTGGTTTCCCAGAGAGGGTACCTATTTTGGATACAAAAGTCAGGTTACTTATGGTTGCAGACAGAGAGGAGGAAATTTTTTTTTTTTTTTTGGTGAGGAAGATTAGCCCTGAGCTAACATCTGTTGCCAATCCTCTTTTTGCTGAGGAAGATTGGCCCTGGGCTAACATCCCTGCCCATCTTCTTTTACTTTATATGGGACACTGCGGTAGCATGGCTTGATGAGTGGTGGGTTCGGATCCCATGCCCGGGATCCGAACCTGCAAACCCTGGGCGGCCAAGCGGAGTGCGCGAACCTAACCACTATGCCGCCAGGCCGGCCCCAGGAGAAACTTTTAAGAGTCACAGATTTGCAAGGCAATTGCGATGATAGGATTGGAAAAAGGACCTATGGAGAATTAGTTTCTCAGGTTGGAACTCGGAACCCTAGTGTCCTGGAAGAGCCCTGGTGGTTTAAGAGTACAGATTTTGGACTTAGACTGCTTGGATTTGAATTCTGGCTTTGTCATTTAATAGCTGTGTGACCTTGGGCAAATGAGTTGACCTCACTCTGGCGTGTTTGTTGTGAGGATTAAAGGAGTAAATAGGTGTACAGGGCTTAGAACAATACCTGATACATAGAATAATGTAAGAGCTATTATAATAGCCAGACCATAAACCCTTAATTTAAAATCTCACTTGTAAAATAAAGGTTTGGCCTTGTTGAGCTTGAAAAGCCTAAGATTCTAGGACTTAAAGCTGTGGTTCCCAAATGACTGGTGCCAGGTTAGCTGCTCTGAGAAGCCTCTTGTGTTTTATTAAATTGAGCCCTGCCCCCATTGGTAAGAGTTGTTTACACTTAAAAGGAATTGGACTAGATTTGTGAGTTTTTAAAAACTAGGGAAATATCTTGGACTTTTCTTGCTTTTAAGGTGACATATAGTTTGCAATGAAATATAATGGATGGCTCAATAATGAAAGTTCACAGGAATATCATTAGAAATAACCAGCAGTTTACAAAGTGCTTCAAAGTTCAAGTGTCCTTGCAAAATGACAATTGATTCAGTTCCAGTTAGCTTCACTTTATTTGGCTGCAGGCTGCAGCATAACCCCAACCAACTGCCCCACTAGTGTGTGGTAGTTTATGAGAAGACTGGACCTAGGTGACAGTGGTAGATGGAGCAGCAGAATCACCAGTTTAGGGAAGATTAGTTAAATGGTGGCAATAGTATTTATCTTTTCAGGGAGGAGAATTTTGAATAGAGTCTTGTTAAGCAGCCTAGCATAATTCCATAAGCCAGCCATAAAATTTTTGTGGACAAGTAACAGAAATTTGGCATCTTGAATTCTTAAATCATTTGAGATTTAAAAGATCTGAGTTCTAGCCTAGTTGTTTATTGGAAGGTAACAAACGATGGAACAGAGATTAACATTTACTTGAATCATTTTAACTCTGCTGCTAAGTACCAATGATGGGCCTCTGAATTTGTTGTCACTTGGTTTTAGAAGACTGGGGTTTTTTGAGGACTGTTACCGTCGTCTTGTTTTGTGTGTGAGGAAGATTAGCCCTGAGCTAACATCTGATGCCAATCCTCCTCTTTTTGCTGAGGAAGACTGGCCCTGGGCCATCATTCGTGCCCATCTTCCTCTACTTTATGTGGGATGCCTATCACAGCATGGCTTGATGAGCGGTGCGCAGGTCTGCGCCCAGAATCTGAACCTGCAAGCCTCCGGCCGCCAAAGCGGAGCGTGCGAACTTAACCGCTACGCCACCGGGCTGGCCCCTCTTTTTGTCAGTTTTTAATATGGAAAAATTGTAACTTATAAAATTACTTGGTGTATATATAGGCATTTCTTTCCGTGCATTTAATTTTGGCAATGTGAGTGATGGAAGCAAATGGCAAAACTTGTGTGAGATAATTTCTCGTTCTTTGGTTTGTTTGCTGCCTGTTTGGGAAGTGATGTCAGACCCTTAATTTATACATGGCTTGCTCATGCTTTGCTTACCTACTCTGCAAACTCTAAGGACAGGGTCCGTGTGCTGTGTGGCCACAATTATATTCTGTGTGTTTGGCCCTTTTAAGAGTGCTGAGAATATATTTTGTTGAGTAACGGAGCTTCTCTTAGAGTGGTGAGTTCTCATCTAAGAAAAGGAATCAGATATCATAGTCCAAAGAATGGCCTCGTACATACCTGGAGTCTTTGTAACTATCTCATGTTAATTATATTGGCGGTTAAAAAAAAGGCTGTTTGAACCACTTCCTTGTTGCCCTGAAAAATTTTGAGGAAAATTCATTCTGTCACAGTCTAGGCTGGGATTAATGGAAACACGCTGGGGAAAGGCGATAGAGCACTAAGACTTATCCAACAATTACTAAGTGCTGGGGTTGGCATCAGGCACTTTACATATATTTTTGTTGTTGTTGCCTTAGTAGCTATATGAGATATTCCCCCTTTTATGGATGAAGACATTGAAATGCAGAGTAAGTGGTGATAGTGGGATCTGAAAACAAGATTCTAAATAAAATATTAATCTTTCTATTAGATCAGTGTTTGCCCATTTGTTTTGACTGTGATCCACAATGAGAAATTTTTACATCATGACCAGTACACACATACATATGTGTGTATTACTGCAGAGCTGCTACATTATGGATGTGCCTCCTAGAATTGTGCAAAATCCAGGGACCCTCATAAATTTCACCCAAACAAAACAAAAAGCTAAAACTGAATCTTTACATGTATATACACACACACACACACAAACACGGTGCTATATATGATGCACTCTAATATTTACTATTAGATTTTTTTTTTAAATGCTGGTCGTGACCCACTAAATTGATTTCACGACTCGCTAGTGGGTGGCATCCTGTAATTCGTCTTCACAGCAGATGGTAGCAGTTCTGGAAAAAAGCAAGCTAAACTGGAAACTTGAGGAAGAAAAAACGATGCATCAGGGCTGCGTGTGGGAGAAATTGATCCTTAGGCTTAAAATCGAAAACAGGTCTTCCTAGACTTCTAACACTTGAGCAGTTATCTTAAGTATAATTGCATTACGTTAGTTAGATGATCAATTCAGTACTTACTGTTAGGAGATACTACTTTAAGGAGACTTATAGTGAATTGGTTGGGAAAGGGCGAGTGAATGAGATTCATCCTTTGCGCTTCATTGAAGACCCTACCACAAGGTTCAGGAGTATGTTAGATTTTCCTCTGCCACCTTTTCAGTATTGTGTTTGGTTTGGTGTTCCATTTCTTTTCACCTTTATATACTGCTTTCCCCAAGGACACAGAAATAAATAAATGCAAAGTAATAGAAGGTAATACTGTTTTCCTTTGGGAAAGAAGACAATATTGAACCTGTATTTTTATTATTTTTTTTTCTAATTTTTTTTTATTATTTTTTTTGTGTGTGTGTGAGGAAGATTAGCCCTGAACTAACATCTGTTGCCAGTCCTCCTTTTTGCTGAGGAAGATTGGCCCTGAGTTAACATCTGTGCCCATCTTCCTCTATTTTATATGTGGGATGCTGCCACAGCATGGCTTGATAAGTGGTGTGTGAGTCTGCGCCTGGGATCTGAACCTGCGAACCCCAGGCCACTGAAGTGGAGCACGCAAACTTAACCGTTACGCCACCAGGCAGGCCCTGAACCTGTATTTTTAAAGCACTTAGTAGAAAGTACTTCCTGGTGAGGGCAATCACTTGGTAATCTAGTTGTACTTGTTAGAATTTTTGTTGGTTGTAGGTGATAACAAACCCATTTCAAATTAGCTTAAACCAAAAGGGATAATTTATTGGAATCAAAAGAAAGGTGCAGGAAGGGCAGGACTACAATGTAGGTGGGTCTAAGAACAACATGCCACCTGGGGTTCAAAGATAATCAGATTCTCCGTCTTTGCCTCTTCAGGCTTGACTGCTTTACTCCTTCCCTCTGCAGACCTACGTTTTCCATCTGGCTAACTCCTGAATGTCCTATTAGTTATAACTACTTAAAACTTTCATTGGTTTTTTTTTGTGTGTGTGTGAGGAAGATCAGTGCTGATCCATGCCAATCCTCCTCTTTTTGCTGAGGAAGACTGGCCCTGGGCTAACATCCGTGCCCATCTTCCTCCACTTTATATGAGATGCCACCACAGCATGGCTTGACAAGCGGTGCGTTGGTGCATGCCCTGGATCCAAACCTGTGAACCCCAGGCCGCTGAAGCGGAGTGCACACACTTAACCACATGGCCACCGGGCCGGCCCCTTAAAACTTGCTTAACATACTCTGTGGTCCTAAGTTTGAAAATCTGGTGGAATGGATTTTTTAGGTATCCAGGGGGCAAGGTAATATAAGAATATGGCAACTCCCACAGAAATCATATTGATTGCCTGGGAAGAAGAGTAGTTCACAGAGATGAGTGGGGCGTGTGGAAAGTATTGGCTGTTTCTGAGGAGGATTCAGCAAGGGAGAAATTTGTACAGGGCACATAGTAAGACATTACTAAATCTGAAGCTGTTTTACTTTTTATAAAGGTTTTAGAGCATTTTGTAGTATTGTGCTTTCATTTTTACTTAAGAAGGAGTAGGAAAATTCTGGTTAAAATGTCCTAGAGATTGGGTGAATGAAATAGTGAATGAAGTAAGTGTACCAATGACTGTCTGTCTGTCTGTCTCTGTATATATGTGTTTACATATATAGTTACTTATTTTAGATTTTGATATAGAGTTTTATTTGTTCTGATATTTTCTCTGAAATACAGTAATGTTCTGTTGGCATTTAACCAATCTTTGGTTTTGTTACCAACTCTCCCCATAACTTCTCCTGTCCTTCCGTCCAGCTAACCATTCATTTCTCCATCCAACTAACCAACAAATATTATGAGTAATTACTGTCTATTAGGTACTGTTCTGGACCTCAAAGATTAAATAGTGAATAGGACAAAGTGCCTGTTCTTACTTTCATCCCATGTCTCTAGTTATCTTTTCATCTGTTGTGTCCTCTTTCTCTCTTTTCTTTAACATCTTAAGCCTAGTTATTTTGAGTGCCTTGCTGTTAATTCCAATATATGGACCATCTTTGGTCTGTTTCTATTGTATTTTTGTCTATATTATCAGTCACTTTTTCCTGCTTCACGTGCCTAGTAACTTTATTATATGTCACACATTGTGGATGATATGTTGTAGAGACTCTGAATTTGTTATTTTCCTCTAAAGAGTGTTAAGATTTGTTCTGGCTGGTAGTTAAAATACTGGCGGATCACCTTGATCCAGTCTAGGCTTGATTATAGGCTTTATTACGGTGGGTCTATTAGTTTTACCCATAATGCCTAGATTGTGGTCCTTACTACCAGGGCTAGCCTTTCTAGGGTCTTAGCTGAAAGCCCCGGGTATTCACTCAATTTACTATACTCTTCTAGGCCCAAACTGCAACCTGTCTCCTCAACACTGTATGGCTTCTGAAATCTCTGCTCAGAGCTTCTGCTAGGCCTCCTGAAATTGTGCCCTGTTCATATGCAGCTTAGATGTTGGCCAGGGATGATTTTTTTTATGCATATTTTTAGGACATCTTCACTGCAGTTCCCTCTAATTTACCTGGACTCTCTTCAAATTCCAGCCTTTTGGTTCCAGTCTCCATCTCTTCTGCCCAGTGAGATACTGCCTTCTGCTTGGGTTTTATTTTCCTGCACTCCATTTTGGAAAATGCCCTCAGAAAGAAAGCTAGGGTGAGTGCAGGTCTCACCTTGTGCATTTCCCTTTTCTTGAAAATGTAGCCCTCTGTTATTTTTTGTTCAGTGTCTGTAAACTTATTTTTGTATATTTTGTCCAGCTTTGTAGTTGTTTACAGCTAGACAGTAAGCCAATGCTAGCTATTCCATCATAGCTGGATCAGAAGTCCAGATTTCTGTCAGAATTCTAAGAGATTCTCAAAACAAAGTTAAATCAGTTTATTGTAAACCCTAAATGCCAGAAAGTATTTTAATATGAGATTGTGGTACAAAACCTAATAACTCAGTACTCGATGATAGGGTATCATAGCCTCACGAGGACTGGCCAATCACTGCTTTCTCTACTTAAACATTAGCTATTTCCAAATAGAAATTGACAGCTTACAATAAAAGACAGAGATGCCATACTATTATTGTATTAGTTATCTATTGTTGTATAACAAATTATCTCAAAATTTAGCAGCTTAAAACAATAGACATTTGTTTTTTCAGAGTTTCTGCATGTCAGGAGTGAGGGTGTGGCTTAGCTGAGTGCTTTGCGTCAGGGTCTCTCACAAGGCTGCAGTCAGTGTCAGCTGGGGCTGCGGTCCCATTTGAAGGCTCCACTGGGGCAGGAGCTGCTTCCAAGCTCATTCACAGGATTGATGGCAAGATTCAGTTCTTGAGAGCTTTTGGATTGAGGACTTCAGTTCCTCGCCAGCTGATGGCAGGCCACTCTCAGTTTCCTTCCATGTGAGTCTTTCCATAGGGCAGCTCACAACATAACTATTGGTTTCGTTAAAGTGAGCAAGGGAGAGAGTGCTACCAAGATAGTAGTGACATCCCATCACCTTTGCTGTTTTCTGTTCTAGTCACTAGGTCCAGCCCACATTTGAGGAGGGAAGATTACATAAGGGTGTGAATACCAGGAGGCAGGGGTCATTGGGAGCCGTATCCCAATTGTGCTTACCACAATTGTTGATAGAGAAGCAAAGAAAATAAGAACTGAATCAAGAAAGAGTATTAAGAAAATATCCTGTGGGACTACATCAAACTAAAAAGCTTCTGCACAGCAAGGGAAATCATCAACAAAATGAAAAGGCAACCTACTGAATGGGAGAAAGTAGTTGCAAATCATATATCTGATAAGGGGTTAATATCTAAAGTATGTAAAGAACACATACAACTCAATAGCAAAAAAACAAACAATGCAATTAAAAAATGGGCAGAGGATATGAATAGACATTTTTCCAAAGAAGACATATAGATGGCCAACAGGTACCTAAAAAGATACTCAGCATCACTAATCATCAGGGAAATCAAAACCACAATGGCTATCACCTCACACCTGTTTAATGGCTGTTATCAAAAAGACAAGAAATAATGAGTGTTGGTGAGGATGTGGAGAAAAGGGAACCCTTGTACGGTGTTGGAGGGAATGTAAATTGGTATAGCCACTGTGGAAACAATATGGAGGTTCCTCAAAAAATTAAAAATAGAACTACCATATGATCCAGCAATTCCACTTCTAGGTATTATCCAAAGAAAGTGAAAACACTAATTTGAAAAGATATCTGCACCCCTATTTTCATTGCAGCATTATTTACAATAGCCAAGAAATGGAAACAATCAAAGTGTTCACTGATGGATGAATGGATAAAGAAGATAGTATCTATATACAATGGAATATTATTCAGCCATAAAAAAGAAGGAAGTCTTGCCATTTTCGACAACATTGATGGACCTTGAGGACATTATGCTAAGCAAAATAAGTCAGAGAAAGACAAATACCATGTGATCTTATTTACATGTGGAATTTAAAAGACAGCAAACAAAACCACCAAGCTCATAGATACAGAGAACAGATTGGTTGCCAGAGGCAGAGGGTGGAGGGGTGGGCAAAATGGGTGAAGGAGGTCAAAAGGTACAAACTTTCAGTTATAAAATAAATAAGTCATGAGGATGTAATGTACAGCATGGTGACTTTGGTTAATAATGTATTGCATATTTGAAAGTTGCTAAGAGTAGATCTTAAAAGCCCTCATCACAAGAAAAAAATTTTGTTTTGTTACTATTGTAAGAATTTCAATCTAAAATAGAACCAGAGGATATAAAATGGAAAGTCTCATGCCTGTGCTCTCAGGAAGACAAAACTTAAAGGACTAAGAGAGTGATTTCCATAAATGCCTGATTTACAGAAAACTGATAGTGTTAGAATTTTCTTGGATGATGGTGTTGATCAGAGGTTGTTTCATAGAACCTTGACAAGTTTTGCCAGAGGCATGAACCGGAAATGACCCAGGTCCAGTTAGTCTCACAAAGTGGGCTGAATTGAGGTTTGGTTGTGTGACTGAACTGATTTTGTCTGTTGGGGAAGTTTTGAAGGTTGGTCTCCATTTGTTTTGTTTTTTAACTGACTCTAAGGGAACTCTCCCTTCTTTACATTCACTGCCCTAAGTCAGCCTACCCCAAATCTTCAATGGACTTGCCTGTAGCTTGCTATAGTTTGCTTGTTCCAAATTGCAATTGCTCTGCTATTTCCAAAAAAACTCATCTTTTTGAGTGTGCCTCAGTTTACCTCTTTCTTTAGGCCAACACTATGTATGGTGTTGGTTGTTAACTAGACTTACTGTAGTGATCATTTGACAATGTATACAAATAGTGAATCATTATGTTGTACTCCTGAAATTAACATAGTGTTCTATTCTATGTCAGTTATACCTCAATTAAAAAAAAAAGACAAATGTTGGAGAAGATGTGGAGAAACAGGAACCCTCATACACAGCTGGTGGGAATGCAAATTGGTGCAGCCTCTATGGAAAACGGTATGGAGATTCCTCAAAGAATTAAAAATAGAGATGCCCTATGATCCAGCCATCCCACTACTGGGAATCTATCCAACGCACCTGAAATCAACAATCCAAAGAGGCTTATGCACCCCTATGTTCATTGCAGCATTATTCACCATAGCCAAGAAGTGGAAGCAACCTAAGTGTCCCTCGACTGACGATTGGATTAAGAAAATGTGGTATATATATACAATGGAATACTACTCAGCCATAAAAAAAGACAAAATCGTCCCATTTGCAACAACATGGATGGGCCTGGAGCGTATTATGTTAAGTGAAATAAACCAGAAAGAGAAAGACAAACACTGTATGATCTCACTCATATGTGGAATATAAACCAACACCTGGACAGAGAAAACTGGACTGTGGTTACCCGGGAAGTGGGGGTGGGGGGTGGGCACAAGGGGTGAAGGGAGTCATATATGGGGTGATGGACAAACAAAAATGTACAACCCAAAATTTCACAATGTTAGAAACCATTAAAACATCAATAAAAAAAAAAAAAATAGAGATGCCCTATGATCCAGCCATCCCGCTACTGGGAATCTATCCAACGAACCTGAAATTAACAATCCGAAGAGGCTTATGCACCCCTATGTTCATTGCAGCATTATTCACCGTAGCCAAGAAGTGGAAGCAACCTAAGTGTCCCTCGACTGACGATTGGATTAAGAAAATGTGGTATATATATACAATGGAATACTACTCAGCCATAAAAAAAGACAAAATCGTCCCATTTGCAACAACATGGATGGGCCTGGAGCGTATTATGTTAAGTGAAATAAGCCAGAAAGAGAAAGACAAACACTGTATGATCTCACTCATATGTGGAATATAAACCAACACCTGGACAGAGAAAACTGGACTGTGGTTACCAGGGGCAGTGGGGGTGGGGGGTGGGCACAAGGAGTGAAGGGAGTCATATATATGGTGATGGACAAACAAAAATGTACAACCCAAAATTTCGCAATGTTAGAAACCATTAAATGATCAAAAAATAAATAAAAAGAAATTAAAAAAAAAGACAATCCTGAGGGAAGCAACTATTAATGATTAGTAAATTGTGACATATTAGAATGGAAAAGATAATTAAGACAGAAAGGACAACACTGATGTTTATGAAGGTCAGATTTATACAATTTTATAAGAAATCCAGAAGGTTAAAACAAACAGACAAAAAATTGAGCTCATTTATATCGCAACTAGGGAGATGAAAATGGGTTAATGGAGTTGAAGTTTTTGTTTTTTTTTTAATTGAGGTATAATTGACATACTATACTATATTAGTTTCAGATGTACAACATAATCATTCAATATTTGTATATATTGTGAAATGATCACCTCAGTAAGTCTAGTTTACATCTGTCACCATACATAGTTACAGATTTTTTTTTCTTGTGATGAGAGGTTTTAAGATTTACTCTCTCAGCAGTCTTCAAATACGCAGTATGGTACTATTAACCACAGTCGTCATGCTGCCTACTACATCCCCATGACTTATTTATTTTAAACTGCAGGTTTGTACCCCTTGACTTGCCTCACCCATTTTTCCCACCCCCCCAACCTTCCTGTTTTTTCTTTTCTTTTTTTAGATTCCACATATAAGTGAGATCATATGGTATTTGTCTTTCTGTGTCTGACTTATTTCACTTAGCACAGTGCCCTCAAGATCCATCTGTGTTGTTGAAAATGGCAAGGTTTCACTCTTTTTTATGGGTGAATAATATTCCATTATGTGTATATATGTACCACATCTTCTTTATCCATTCATCTGTTGACGGACATTTAGGTAATGCTGCAGTGAACATAGGGGTGCAGATATCTTTTCAAATTAGTGTTTTTATTTTCTTTGGATAAATACCTAGAAGTGGAATTGCTGGATCATATGGAGTTCTATTTTTTGAGGAACCTCCATATTGTTTCCATAGTGGCTGCACCAGTTTACATTTCCACCAACACTGCACAAGTGTTGCCTTTTCTCCACATCCTCACCAACACTCATTATCTCTTGTCTTTTTGATAACAGCCATTAAACAGGTGTGAGGTGATAGCCATTGTGGTTTTGATATGCATTTCCCTGATGGTTAGTGGTGCTGAGCATCTTTTTATGTACCTGTTGCCCATCTGTATGTCTTCTTTGGAAAAATGTCTATTCACACCCTCTGCCCATTTTTTAATTGCATTGTTTGTTTTTTTGCTATTGAGTTGTATGAGCTCTTTATGTATTTTGAATATTAATCCCTTATCAGACATGACTTGCAAATACTTTCTCCCATTCAGTAGGTTGCCTTTTCATTTTGTTGATGATTTCCCTTGCTGTGCAGAAGCTTTTTAGTGTGATGTAGTCCCACTTGTTTATTTTTGCTTTTGTTGCCTTTGCTTTTGGTGTCACATCCAAAAAATCATTGCCAAGACCGATCTAGGAGCTTACCACCAATGTTTTCTTTTAGGAGTTTTATGGTTTCAGGTTTTACATTCAAGTCTTTAATCCATCGTGAGTTAATTTTTGTGTATGGTGTAAGATAGTGGTCCAGTTTCATTCTTTTGCATGTGGCTATCTAGTTTTCTCAACACCGTTTATTGAAGAGACTGTCCTTTCCCCATTGTATATTCTTGGCTCGTTGTTGTAAATTAATTGACCATATATGCGTGGATTTATTTTTGGGCTCTCTGTTCTGTCCCGTTGATCTATGTTTCTGTTTTTATGCCAGTACCATACTGTATTGATTACTCTTGTTTTGCAGTATAGTTTGAAATCAGGAAGTGTGATGCCTCAAGCTTTGTTCTCTCTCAAGATTGCTTTGGGTATTTGGGGTCTTTTGTGGTTCCATACAAATTTTAGGATTGTTTGTCTATTTCTGTAAAAAATGCCATTGGAATTTTGATAGGGATTGCATTGAATCTGTAGATTGCTTTGGGTAGTTTGGACATTTTAACAATATTAATTCTTCCAATCCATGAGCATAGAATATCTTTACATTTATGGTATCTTTTTCAATTTCTTTCATTAATATCTTATGGTTTTTGTTGTATAGATCTTTCACCTCCTTGGTTAAATTTATTCCTAGGTATTTTATTCTTTTTGGTGCAATTGTAAATGGGATTGTGTTCTTAATTTCTCTTTCTGATTGTTCATTATTAGTGTATAGAAATGCAACAGATTTCTGTATATTGATTTTGTATCCTGCAACTTTACTGAATTCATTTATTAGTTCCAGCAGTTTTTTGGTGGCGTCTTTAGGATTTTCAGTATATAATATCGTGTCGTTTGCAGATAGTGACAGTTTTACTTCTTCCTTTCCGATTTGGATGCCTTTTATTTCTTTTTCTTGCCTAATTGTTCTGGCTAGGACTTCCAATACTGTGTTGAATAAAAGCAGTGAGAGTGGGCGTCCTTGTCTTTTTCCTGATCTTAGAGGAAAAGAAAAGCTTTGAACTTTTCAACATTGAGTATGATGTTACCTGTGGGCTTGTCATATATAGCCTTTATTATGTTGAGATATGTTCCCTCTATACCCACTTTGTTGAGAGTTTTTGCTGTGAGTGGGTGTTGAATTGTGTCAAATGCTTTTTTTCTACATCTATTTCATAAAATCATATGATTTTTATCTTTCATTTTGTTAATGTGGTGTATCACATTGACTTGTGGATGTTGAATCATTCTTGCATCCCTGGAATAGATTCCACTTGATCATAGTGTATGATCCTTTTAATGTGTTGTTGAATTTGGTTTGCTAATATTTTGTTGAGGATTTTTGCATCTGTGTTCATCAGGGATATTGATTGGCCTGTAGTTTTCTTTTCTTGTGGTGTCCTTGTCTGGTTTTGGTATCAGGGTGATGCTGGCCTTATAAAATGAGTTTGAAACTGTTCCCTTCTCTTCTGTTTTTCGGAAGAGTTTGAAAAGGATTGGTATTCTTTAAATGTTTGGCAGAGTTCACCAGTGAAGCCTTCTGGTCCTGGACTTTTGTTTGTTGGGAGGTTTTTGATTGCTGCTTCAATCTCCTTACATCAGTCTGTTCAGATTTTCTCTTTCTTCATGATTCAGTCTTAGAAGGTTGTTTCTAGGAATTTAGCTATTTCTCCTAGGCTGTCCAATTTGGTGGTGTATAATTGTTCCTAGTTGTCTCATGATTCTTTGTATTTCTGTGGTATCAGTTGTAACGTCTCTTTTATTGCTGATTTTATTTATTTGAGTCCTCTCTCTTTTTTTCTTGGTGAGTTTAGTTGAAAGTTTGTTGATTTTATTAATCTTTTCAGAGAACCAGCTCTTAGTTTCATTGATCTTTCTGTTGTCTTTAGTTTCTATTTCATTTATTTCTACTCTGGTCTTTGTTATTTCCTTCCTTTTACTAACTTTGGGCTTTGTTCTTTTTCTAGTTCCTTGAGGTGTAAAGTTAGGTTGTTTGAGATTTTTCTCATTTCTTGAGGTAGATGTTTATCACTGTGAACTTCCCTCTTCAAACAGCTTTTGCTGCATCCCATAAGTTTTGGTATGTTACATTTCCATTTTCATTTGTCTTAAGGTATTTTTTGATTTCTCTGTTGACCCATTGGTTGTTCAGTAGCGTGTTGTTTAGTCTCCACATATTTGTGAATTTTCCAGTTTTCTTCTTGTAGTTGATTTCTAGTTTTATACCACTGTGGTGGGGAAAGATGCTTGATATGATTTTAATCTTCTTAAATTTGTTAAGACTTGTTTTGTAGCCTAACAAATAATCTGTCCTGGAGAATGTTCCATGTGCACTTGAGAAGAATGTGTATTCTGTTGCTTTTGGATGGAAAGTTCTGTATATATCTGTGAAGTCCATCTGGTCTAAAGGGTCGTTTAAGGCTTGTTTCCTTATTGATTTTCTGTCTGGATGATCTGTTCATTGATGTAAGTGGGATATTCAAGTCCCCTACTCTTATTGTATTGCTGTCTGTTTCTCCCTTAAGTGTGTTAATATTTGCTTATATATTTAGGTGTTCCTGGAGTTGAAGCATGTTACGTTATCTTTTCTGTCCTAACAGTTGGCTGATAAATGTTGATATTTTATTGAAGAAGAAAATAAATAAAATTCAAGCTCAATTTGTTTAGGTTAGTACCCAAAATAATTACATTCTTGGCTTAAACATTATTTGAATTTTAGTGAAATCACTCATAGAGACCTGGAGTGCCTTTTATCCTTTCTGAATGAATATGAAATATTGAGATAAAGTCTTTTCCATAAAATCTTACTGCATCTTGAAATAGTTGTAGAAGAGAAACATGTTATCAAAATTACAAAATATCAGTGCCCAGACTACTTTTAGAATCCCCAACCACCATTCTCATTTCAATTGCATCTTATACTTGTTTTATTTTGAATTAACCAAAGAAACATATTTATGGATTTAATACTTTTGTGTGTGTGTGTGTGTGTGTGAGGGAGATCAGCCCTGACCTAACATCCATGCTAATCCTCCTCTTTTTGCTGAGGAAGACCGGCTCTAAGCTAACATCTATTGCCAATCCTCCTGCCTTTTTTTTTTTCCCCCAAAGCCACAGTAGATAGTTGTATATCATAGTTGCACATCCTTCCAGTTGCTGTATGTGGGACGCGGCCTCAGCATGGCCAGAGAAGCGGTACGTCGGTGCGCACCGGGATCCGAACCCAGGCCACCAGCAGCGGAGCACGTGCACTTAACCGCCAAGCCATGGGGCCGGCCCGGATTTAATACTTTTAATGACTGATTTTTAATGGTGATTCTATCAAGAACAGTATTTAAAGAGAGTTCATTTTTAATATTAAAGAGAGATCTTTAAAGATTGTTTTAAAAATGAGAATTACTATCAAAATAAGTTTGCTACAATATCTTCAGTTAAAAAAAATGCATTTTAGTCTAGTCTGCCCAACTACATTGTAAACTTGATGGCAGGTACCTTCAATACTGTTATTGTCTTTTAACTAGTTTAGTTTTCACAACACTATCATTTTAGAGATGAGAAAACTCTGGCAGAATGTTAAGAAAGCCCAATGTCTAATAAGTGTTCGAGTGGAGATTTGAACCTAGGCAGTCAAGCTCTATGCAGAGTCTGCATTTTTGGATGTCTAATAAAAACTTAGTAGGAACTGTACTTTTTAATAGGGAATTTGATCGCTATGGTGCCAGATAACCTAGAGTAGGTATGTGTTTTTTTGTGTGTGTGTGAGGAAGATCAGCCCTGAGCTAAAATCCATGCCAATCCTCCTCTTTTTGCTGAGGAAGACTGGCCCTGAGCTAGCATCTGTGCCGATCTTCCTCCACTTTATGTGGGACACTGCCACAGCATGGCCTGACAAGTGGTGCGTCGGTGCGCGCCCAGGATCTGAACCTGGGCTGCCAGCAGTGGAGTGCGCACACTTAACCGCTGCGCCATGGGACTGGCTCCAGGTATGTGAATTGGCAGAGTGATCAGAGATTGGACTTTACATGGGGAGGTTTTAGAGGGGTTGGAAAAGCCTTAAGGTCTTATTCACACCACTTGAGAACTTTTTATTTCTTTGGTGTTCAAGAAACAATTCTGTTATCATGGAGCTTGAAATTTAATTAGGGAGCTTCATAAATATAGTACAAGGTAGAAAGTGATTAATGCCATCAGATACAGAGACGATGCAGACACAGTGTTAGAGTGAGGTATCCTCAGAGAGCATCTCATCTCTGCTTCTCAGAGTGTGTCCAGGGACCAGCAGCGTCAGCTTCACCTGGGTAGAATCTCGCACCTACTCCAGACCAAGTGAATCAGAGTGCATTTTATCCAAATCCCCAGTGGATTCATATTCCATTAAAGCTTGAGAAGCACAGATCTGGTCCAACTCCATCATTTTACAGGTGAGGAAATAGGCCTTGAAGGATGAAATTACTTGGCTGGTTTGGTGGGAGAGTCAGGACTTGAGCCGAGAGCCCTGGGTTCTTGGTAGGGCTGGGTCGGCACTGTGCCACCTCTCATTTGGAGATAGTATGGGATTTCAGAGGTTTGTCTCCTATATAGGGCTTCTTTCAAAGCTCAGAAAGGTAAAGTCACCTGCAGATTCACCCCTTCCATTCCTTTTTTTTTTCCCTATCTAGAGCCTTGTTGATTGAGTGCCACTTGCTTTAACTATACTATGAGAACACATTCCTTAGAGAAATCATGTTGGTCATAATTTAACTTTCTTCATCATATACATTCTCTTCCCAAAAGATCCGTATCATTTCTGGTTACTGTAAAATACTCTTGTGTTCAGAACATATTTTTTCTCAGTGCAAGACTCCATGGTTAAAATTATTTTAAGCCCCCAGTCATTTCTTCTTACCCATTATTATTTTAAGGAATAAATTGAGACTTAGAGAAAAAGTTCATTTAATTACTATTTGAAGAATAAAAAGCCTCTAAAACAATTGAAAGAGATGATCTTGCTTTTAAGAGTGTTGCTTGTTTCTTCCTTACAAAAATAGAAGTGGGGAAAATGTAAACAGCATGTGTTGCTGGAAGGACTATTTTCTAGTTTTGTCTTCCTCTCTGTTTTACACTGAGCATGATTTGTAAACATGCCCAGAATGTTTCTAATCTCAGTTGCAAAAGTGATTCTCTGAGTATTTTTATGAGGTATCAGTGGCACATTTCTTGAAAAGCATCCAAGATAAATCACTTTACACCTGACAGAACAGATTTGCTTTTTGGTTTTTTTTTAAAACTGAGGTAAAGTACACATAACATAAAATTTACCTTTTTTATCATTTTTAAGCGTACAGTTCAGTAGTGTTAAGTATATTCACATTGTCGTGTGACAGATCTTCAGAACTTTTTCATCTTGCAAAACTGAAACTCTACACCCTTTAAACATCAACTCCCCGCTTTTCTCTCCCCCCAGTCCCTGGCAACCACCATTCTAGTTTCTGTTTCTATGAGTTTGACTACTTTAGATACCTCATAGAAGTGGGATCATACATTATTTGTCTTTTTGTGACAAAACTGCCTTATTTTATATTTCATTATTAGCTTAATGTCCTCAGAGTTCATCTGTGTTGTAGCATGTGTCAGAATTTCTATCCTTTTTAAGGCTGAATAATACTCCATTTTCTGTATTTACCACATTTTGCTCATCCAGCTATTTTTTGTGTGTATGTGTGATGAAGATCAGCCCTGAGCTAACATCTGCCAATCCTCCTCTTTTTGCTGAGGAAGACTGGCCCTGAGCTGACATCCATGCCCATCTTCCTCCACTTTATATGGGACGCCACCACAGCATGGCCTGACAAGCAGTGCATTGGTACGCGCCCGGGATCCGAACCCGGGCCGCCAGCAGCAGAGCTCACGCACTTAACTGCTGCACCACGGGGCCGGCCCCTTCTCATCCATCTATTGATGGACATTTGGGTTGCTTTCACCTTTTGACTGTTGTGAATAATGCTGTTAAGAACATGGGTGTACAATGCTTTTTGCTTTTTTTAACAAGCTCTGCTAAATCATTTGTGAGTTTGTTAGTGAGGAAAACATTACACTAGTTAGAAGACTTTAGCTGATCATTTCTGTCTTTCTCCTTGCCTGCTAACTCTATAACCTGTGTAAGGTATGTGACCCCTCTGAGTCTGTTGGATCTCCTTATGTAAGAGAGACAAATACATTCACAAAGTTGTAGTAATTCTTCAGGTGTTACACAAATGTAAGACCAGTGACTGTTGAATCCATTTACCTTTACATTTGGAGGCACTTTAGTCATTTGCTTTCAGAATTTCTGAGTTTGTCTTTGTTGTTTTGGTGAATTGTACCTGAAAAAATCTTCACTGTAATATTAAGTATTGGTATCATTAATTCAACTGTACAGTGTACAGATTTTTTATCTTAAAATCATAAATAGTAACTTTAATGTTGAAAGGGAAGAATGAGTTGATACAGGAGAAGCTTGAATTTTACTGTGATAAGTAATTTCCTGATTATAGTTTTTAAACTATACAAACTAGTGAAAGTGTCTACAAAATAACTCATGTTTTCAAAGGAGCTTGTTAAAAATCAAGAAAATATACATTTTGAGTAACAATCTATGATTGTAATTCTTGGTTAATCTTTTTTTTTCTTTTGTGAGGAAGATCAGCCCTGAGCTAACATCCATGCCAATCCTCCTCTTTTTTTTTTTTTTTTTTTCCCACTAAGGAAGACTGGCCCTGGGCTAGCATCCGTGCCCATCTTCCTCCACTTTATATGAGATGCCGCCACAGCACAGCCTGACAAGCGGTGCATCGGTGCGTGCCCGGGATCCGAACCTGGGCCGCCAGCATCAGAGCGTGCACTTAACCACTACACCATGGGGCCGGCCCCTCTTGGTTAATCTTTGAAGAATGGAAGATTGTGGGTCACTGAATGAGTTAAGTGCTTGGTGTTAACCTTGATGGTTTATTAGTAGAATTGAGAGAAGTTGCCCGAACTTTCAGATACTGTAGTTCAAGGAGCTACCCATTAGATTTCCCCAGTTATAGACAGTTGTAATGGTTTGATGTGTGGCAACAAACAGCATTATTTAACTTCTTAAAAGTTTTTGTTTTTAAAGTCATGTCGTTTTCTGTGACTCAGAGGAACTTAGGAATGTTTGTCTTCTAGGCTCATCAACAGAGCAGACGAGCAGATCGTTTATTAGCTGCAGGGAAATACGAAGAGGCTATTTCTTGTCACAAAAAGGCTGCAGGTGAGTATTCTTTTTAAGAAATGCTGAGTCTAAAACTGGAGGGCAGTTTCTCTTCTCCAGTATCTCTCAACACTGTATTTAGAATGAAAGTCACAATAGTAATGATGCGTTCTTGCCCTGCATCATGCAAGGTTGACACTACTGACCCACTGGAACATCAGCTTGGATTATTTTTCAAGTGAGTGTGTTGGATTTCCCAGCTCCTCCTAACCCAGTCTTCTTTCTAAACCGTGAAGATTGCATATGCCATATTGGGAAATGATTCTTGGACACAACTTTCTGAAGCCGAAGATCCCTAAAGACAGAAGTGATTGCAAGAAGTCTGCCAGTTCATCTTAGTTATTATAGAAAAAGAGTCTGGATTTCAAATAGCCATTTGGGGTTCTGAAAGTAATAACTAATTTAATTCCAACCAATTAATTTTCACCGAGTTTCTGTTTTCTAAGATGCTGGTAATACAAAATCCATCAAAACTCTTTCCTGTGGTCTTAATCTTAAGTGTCCCTTCTGAATATTTCATCTGTACATTCATGCCTATAGTAACATGCTGTTGATAGCTTTCTTTTAGGTATGAAATTTAGAATTATTGGCTTCGTCTCAGACAGCTTATTATCCCAGTCAGTCACACAACCTAGCATATGTTGAACTCAGAAGTAGATCTTCAGGGTCCGTTTCGTAATACTGCTTTCTGTTGGCTGAGTAACAAACTTAAAAGCTTTGGGGAGGGGTTGTTTTACTCATGTTGCATACAAAATGGGTATTACCACCTTTCTTAGAGCAAGCCCTATAGTCTTTCTGCTGGAGGAAGGCTCTTTCCCTCTAGGCCAGTGTGATGATCTAAGCCATGTTTTTTCCTGTTTTGCCCCTCCTATGTTGCCTTACTGCTGAAATACAGACCACACTGTGGACACTGGTTTGGATAAGTCCTCTTATGTCACTGATTTTTGCCTACAAGTTAGTAATTTTCAGAGAAAATTTCAAGTCTTATTTTTATTTTTTTTATTTTTTTATTTTTTGTGAGGAAGATCGGCCCTGAGCTAACATCTGCCAATCCTCCTCTTATTTTGCTGAGGAAGACTGGCCCTGGACTAACATCCATGCCCATCTTCCTCTACTTTATATATGGGACGCCGCCACAGCACGGCTCAACAAGCGGTGCGTCAGTGCGCGGCCGGGATCCAAACCAGCGAACCCCAGGCCACTGCAGCAGAGTGCGCGCACTCAACCGCTTGCGGCCCCTCAAGTCTTATTTATAAAGAATTAGTTTTGCCACTGAAGTGTACGCCTTCAGCTGTAGGGCTGAGCACATAGTATGTACCCCCTAAATCTTTGTGGATTTTACTGGTGAGTTTTATGGGGGCTTATAAAACAAACACGGCAGCTAGTCCTCTTTAAATCTTTCATAAACCATATTTTGTTATGAACCAAGTTGTTAAATTTGTAGTTACTATAAAGAAAATACAATGTACTACACTATTTAAGAAAACCATGTTGTGGATGAATGCCACAGTGAAATGATACCTTTAGTTGAGTAACCCAGAGGGGTCATGGTTACACATATGTAACATATGTTAAAATGGAGTGATCAGCATATGTTGTGCATTGAGCAGTAGGATATTCTGAATATAAAAAAGGGAGAAATATTTCTTTCAGTCTTTACCTACATCCCTGTCTTTATTTGAAGACTTAAAACTAATGTTGGGCTTTAAACATATCTCCCCCCTTTCTCTGTATCTAAATTCTGTGGCATTCTCAGGAGTAGAAAAGATAAAGGCAGCCTGTTGGATCCCTTTAGCTTTAATTATGGAGATAGAACTTAAGTGTGATTGGTTAATCCCCCGAGCCGATTTGATTTGGAGTTTAGACTTGGTTAAAAATAGCCTTGTGTTGTGTTTTAGAGTGGAGTTGTGTATAATGCTAGTTTGAAAATCAGCGTGGTTAGAATGAACTCAATGTTTTTCTAAGTTGACTGATTTCTAGGGCTTGTAACAGGTGTTTGGGGAGGTTATGGATGTAGATGTATTTTGAGAGGAAGGAGATATGACAGGGAAAGGTCATTATCTGAGAAAGACTGATAGGAAGGAAAGCCTGATATGAGAGAACTTAAAGGCAAAAGAAGAAGCCTCTGTGTCTGTCAAGGATCAGAGGAGATTCTGAGACTAAAAACTTACCCAAGACTTCACAGCTAAGGACTCATAGCCTCTATACTTTGTAGTGTTCTGATAGTGTTTGTTTTGTAAATGTGTTGAAGTAAAGAGGTTACTTGATTTCTCTTTCCTTTTGGGGAAAGGTAGAATTTACTCTTGAAGTGGACAGTGGCTGAATTAGATGAAACTGAGCATATGAGCATTGATTTGCCAGATACGCTGAGATACCAAATCCAGAAGGAAAAAGCTGTCTAAATCTGGCAGGACATGGGGAGAAGGAGGTGTCCACATTTTACCACCCTATATTGAAAAACGGAGAGTTTAAGAAGTCACAAACTCCCAAGGATTCAGCATTGTTAGAAAAATCTATTGCTTTAAACCCTTGATTGGCAGCTGTAACTAGATTGGTGTCATTCTGCCATATCAGTCTTATGCAGGCCAGTTCCCTAAGTGGATTTCATTGCTTTCACAGACATCAAAAAGAGCAAAAGCTTAAATCAGAAGTTGATAGTAGCCATTAACAATGGTTAGAACTCAAAATGAACGTTTCAGAAGGTGAGCAGACCTCAGAGTACAGTGTTTTTATTTGGTTGAAAACACATCTTGACCTGGACCTTCCCACGAGACTGTGGTGACATAACATGATGCAGAGCAGATCACTTGTCATCATTCAGAGGCAGTATTTTGCTGTGTGTGTGCAGATAGGCTGTACAATTTATACTTCAGTACCAGTTTAACAGATTCATGATAGAATAGTAATAGATGTTATTATTTTACGAAGTAATAGATTCTTCAGATTTTCTTAGTTCCTTTTCCCCATCATTTATCTAATAGCTACTTTAAATATTAGCCTTGCGTCATAACTGAAGGAAGCAGTTTAACCAGAATTGTTAGGTTTTTCTGAGAGAAGTATTTCTTTCCTAAATTTCTATCTTGGTAGGCATTTGTTCCTGTTGTCACTCTGGATTAAATCCATGACCATGCAGTCATATTAAAAAAAAAGTTTTCAAATAACGTTTTTAAGGCCCAGATTTTAAACTGAAATGTGAGACTCTTGTTGAATTCTTTGCCCTTTGGGAACTCAGTGTCCTTGGGTATCCTCTTCTGTCATGTTATAGCTTCAAGGTTCTACAAAGGGAAGCATTCCAGTTGGTTTAAGCTTGGTTTTGTGAAACTGCTCCATTTGTTAAGAAAGTGGATTTAAAGCAAACTTTAGTTCGGACAGGGAGACAAATGTATGCAGACGTAATGGGAAAGATGTCTAGGGAAAGTCATTCACACTGTATCAGAGCAGTAGATAGAATGTCTCAACAGACTTAAACAGGAACAAAAGGAAACAAAATAGTCTGTATGGAACACACAGACTTAATTTAAGAATAAAAGACCAAAAAAAGTTGAGGAAAAAAATGTAAGTATGGCTGAACCAAAGGCTGTATAACCAATTCTATGTTTTCTGTTGGGGAGGGAGGCATCCAGTTAATCTGTATCGTAAAGACTATGGTAGAACTTGGTAGACAACCGTCCTTAAAGTCATGAACTGAGAAAATCATTAAAATATTTGGATTAAGACTAGACAGAAAGCAGTACCTTGTAGTATCTGCAGAAGGGCAAAAAGGAACTTATTGTAGTAATGAGATGTGCCAAAAAGTTTATAATAAGCAAGAGAGAAAACATGGAGAGCCAGCCCTGACGGCCTAGTGGTTAAAGTTCAGCACACTCTGCTTTGGCGACCGGGTTCGGTTCCGGGGCACAGAACTGCACCACTTGCCTGTTAGTAGCCATGCCATGGTGGCGGCTCACATAGAAGAACTAGAAGGACTTACAACTAGAATATACAACTATGTTCTGGGGCTTTGGGGAGGCAAAAAAAAGAGGAAGATTGGCAACAGATGTTAGCTTTGAGCGAATCTTTCCCAGCAAAAAAAAAAAAAAGATTAAAAAATGGAGATTAATTGTGCACGATGTATTATTAATAATAGTTGTTATTTATACCCTATCTTGTTCCAGACAGGATATGCCTCACAGAGGAGTATAACAAAATATAAAACATAATTAAAAATAAGTAGAGGAAAGATAAAATGGGGAAGGACTGGGAATATAGTTCACAAAGTGCCCCATGAGTTCTTACATATTGGATAGAAGGGGAACTTGGCCTTAAGCTTTCTAGCAGCAAAAGCGTGGATTTTTACAGTGACTATTTAAATTCAAACAAATTAAGTCACTCAGGAACTGATCTTGAGATCAGAGAGAAGTCCATTGAGTTATTGACCATTTATGTTCTTCATAAATGACATTATATTGTCCTCAACAACTTGCTTACAATAAATATGTCAACAAGTTCTTAGGGCTTTTAACTACCTAATTCATAGTAGGCTGATGGCATAGCTCAGAAACAATTCAATAAAAGTAGTTCTATAGGAGGCCAAAATGATAGTCCAGGTATTCATGTGGGTAAAAAGTCATTGATAATCTCACTATTTTTGTGAGCATAATGGGTTTTGATAGGTTCTTGTTTAATTTTAATCCTCCCAAATCCTATTTTTCTGATTAGGCAATCTTTACTTTCTTAATTGTGAAATCTACAGGTGTTTGAAAGAACAAACTTCTTCAAGATGGGGTAGAGAATATCTATATTTGATTACCACTGACATCTTTTTTGAGAAGTAAAGAACCCTGTCTTTTTTTCAAATCTGCACCTCGTTTCTTTTCAGGAACAGGATAACTGTAGCAGAATTGCTTCTAAGACCAGTTCTCTTTGTCATATGAGGAGTATTAAACTCTTCCTTTGACCTGTTAACTACAAAATGATGACGCTCGTATAGTGATGTGCCTCTTTTTTTTTTTTACCAGCATATCTTTCTGAAGCCATGAAGCTGACACAGTCTGAGCAGGTGAGACACTATTAATATTTGCAGCAAGGGTTAGAAGGATTTTCTTGTGGAGACCTGAATTGTATATAAAATAAAGCATTGTGCCCCTCTCAAAACACTAGAGTCAAGATTATATAAAATGGGCAGGAGAAGAGTACTTCAGAAAGGAAATTAAAACTAAATGAATTGCTGTTGATGTGCACATGTGGCATGCAGACACTTCTGTCCTTTTTTCTAGTGGTTACTCATAGATCTTAGATGGCCACAGGTGTACTTTATTATTTTTTTTATAACTTTATTTATTTTTTTCCCCCCAAAGCCCCAGTAGATAGCTGTATGTCATAGCTGCACATCCTTCTAGTTGCTGCATGTGGGACGTGGCCTCAGCATGGCCGGAGAAGTGGTGCGTCGGTGCGCGCCCGGGATCCACACCCGGGCCACCAGTAGCGGAGCGCGCGCACTTAACCGCTAAGCCACGGGGCCGGCCCAACACAGGTGTACTTTAGAGACCCGTCTTAGCGCCTTTCCTGATCCTTAGCTTACAGTGAGTAAGCAGGCCTGGCCAAGGGGAAACCAGCTGGCCTTCTCTTTGCTTGTCAAAGATAATTTAAATCTGAACTTGTCTTTTCCTGAATTCCTAAGCAGTTCTGGTGCTTTTAAAAAATTTGTGTTACCAATGGCTCCAAATTGTCCTCTGTGTTTAGGGAGGGCCTGCCTGGGTTTTAAAAATATCTTTATCCAAAGATGATTTCCTGATATAAAAGTGGCAAGTACACAGGAGGTACATGATAAATGCTTGTCTGACTGAATGAAGGAGATCCTTTCTGTAGGGAGATGTCAGTAGCAGGGAAAAACACCAGTTCCTCATACTGAACCAAGAGAACCTAAAAGTTGTGTTCTCTCCTGTGCGCTTCCCTTTGACTGTATCAAACGGCTCACGTTAGCCACGTAATATAGACATGCTTTGAGCCTTCTGAACACCTTGTTGATAGAAAGACTTTCTAGCTAGTTGTAGAATTAATGCCTAAAGAGGAAAGTTTTCTAATTTTAAGCGAATACAGATGGCATTGCAGAGGGGTAAGGCACATTCAAAAAAGGTCAGATTCAGTGTGTTAATTTGGAATAGGACTGACTGCCTGAATGAATGGTGTTTTGTTTATGAATAAAAATGTTAGGTCACCTAGAAAGACTTAGTTTTTTAAAAAAATTTTGAGGTTGTGTTGAATTGCAAACATAGTATATAAATTTTAAGTGTTACTGGGTTATTCATAAAGGAGGATCTTGGAATAGTGTTCACTGGACATTACTAAAGAGATGTTAAAATGTTGAATTGTACCTTTCCTTCTGTGTAATAGGCTCATTTATCACTGGAACTGCAAAGAGACAGCCACATGAAACAGCTTCTCCTCGTCCAGGAGAGGTGGAAGAGGGCAAAGCGTGAGGAAAGACTGAAAGCCCAGCAGAGCGTAGACAAGGATGCAGCTGCCCAGCTTCAGGCGTCGCACAGACCCTCTGCTGAGGACGCAGAGGGCCAGAGTCCCCTTCTCGCTCAGAAGTACAGCCCTTTCACAGAGAAACACCTGCCTGAAATTCAGGGGGTTTTTGACAGGGATCCAGACACACTACTATTTTTACTTCAGCAGAAGAGTGAGCCAACAGAGCCATGCATTGGAAGCAAAGCCCCAAAAGATGATAAAACAATTATAGAGGAGCAGGCAACCAAAATTGCAGATTTGAAGAGGCATGTGGAATTCCTTGTGGCTGAGAATGAAAGATTAAGGAAAGAAAATAAACAACTAAAGGCTGAAAAGGCCAGACTTCTAAAAGGCCCAATAGAAAAGGAGCTGGATGTAGATGCTGATTTTGTAGAAAAGTCTGAGTTATGGAGCTTGCCACCACATTCAGAAACTGCTACAGCCTCTTCAACCTGGCAGGAGTTTGCCGCAAATACTGGGAAAGCCAAGGATATTCCAATACCCAATCTTCCTCCCTTGGATTTTCCATCTCCAGAACTTCCCCTCATGGAGCTCTCTGAGGATATTCTGAAAGGACTTATGAATAATTAAAATGGAAGGGCACAGAAGAGGTGAGAAGAGGAAATAATGCAGTAATACAGTTAATCCAGCAAAAAAAAAAAGGGAAAACCACACGCAAGGGTAATTCCGGAGATGCCTCATCATCTGGCTACTGTGGAGGAGGCATTGCCAGGACTTGGAAAACAGTCACTGTGAAATATGTCGCATATCTGATATACTGACTCGAGCTGATGATTCCAGACTTGGCAGACACTAAATTCTCGGAGGTTTCTTTCTCCTGATACAAACCAAATGGCTACCTGGAATAATTTTTTTCAAGCAACAATTATTTTTCTTATCTTCAGGGTTAAAATGTATAAAAGTATGTTATATGTAATTAATCTATAATGCCATAAGTGATAATGCAAAACCTAAATAATATGGTGGCCTGAGGGACTGCCTTATATTTGAAACATGCTTCTATCATGCATTGACTGTATGCATTTTGTTATGCACATTTTGTTTGTTTAATAAGGTGTGTAAGACACACCTTTCTAGATGAAACTCTGTGTCCCACACTTTGCACTACTCATAACATAATGATAACCTCAAGACTGTCAGGATAAATATTTAAATTTCCATTTTATGAAGAAAGGAACCAAATTATTAGTTATGCTTTTTTAAAAAAGTTACCAGTTTACATAATTAATCAGGGTGCATTTTAAGTTCTAACTTTTTTTGTTTATTGTATAATGCATCATTTGAAAACACCAAGGAAACATCCTTTGTTTTTAATGATGCATGAGTGGAAGTAATGCTAGTTGACAGTATTTGATTGTAAGAAATCAATAAAGTAATTGTGTTTTATACCTTTGTTGAATGTCGTTGGTAGTTAAAAAGCAAGTTTTGTATGGCTTCTAAATCTTGAATATGAATTTGAAGAGATCTTTCAAATGATTAGACTGGTTTGTTAAAGATTTTCTTCAGTATTTTGTAGTCACTTTTCCCTACAACTAAGGTGAAAGAGAACAGGGAAGTTCCTGAAGTTTAAATGTGTTCCCAACCTTTCTCTTGCCCTACCACGCACGGAAAATGCTCGGGCTGGAGACAGCTGTCCCTGGGGCACCTGCCACCCAGTCAGAGCTCAGTGGTTGCAAAGCACTGCCTAGGCATTCTCCTCTCTGCAGAGGCCAGTGAGGTTCCAGGAGTGGGAAGGGAAAGAGGAAGATATAAATGACACATTTGGGTGCAAGCCACTGGGTGTGTTCAAAGCATAGACTTAGTTTATTTTGTGGGAATGACAGAAATATGGACAAACAGCATATTTCCTGAGGGAATAAGGAACAATTGGGTTGAGGGCATAAGTGCTGGGCCCATATGTTTAATGATGAAACTAGCAGAAGTAGGATGAGATGAAGTGACCCTGCAGAGGTCACATTTTTTTCCTGTCTCATCTTGCTGCTGATGAAACCAAAAATGAACTAGCTTCTTAAAATATCTTGAGTTCTACTCTCTGTTAAAAATTATGTTCATTTGTCCATCTTAGTGTTGTAGCATCCCAGACTCTGAGAATATTTTCCTTGCCTAACTTTTATAAAACTTTAGATCTAAAAGTTTGTGCCAAAAATAAACTATTAGCCTAGCCATTTCTCTTTAAAAAAATGAGCTTTGTTATGTTGTGACATGAGCACTTTCTAAATCACCCTTTTCTCCTCCCCTTCTCCCCCACCCTTCCCTCTTGTTATTTTTAGAATTTGACATGTATTTTACAGTACCTGTTATATGCATTTCCACTAACAAATGCATGTTAAATGAACTAATTTTACTTTTTCATTGTCGTTTAAGGTCTTAGTCACACTATTTAGTTCTCTTGTTTAATGTGGTTTTTAAGTTTTGTGTTTGAGTCTCTTAATTGAATGTAGGTGCATTTTGACCAAAATGATGTGGTACCTTTGCAGCATCCTAGCGCAATGTCTTCCATAGAGTAGATACTTAAAAGAAAAAACACTTGTTTTCTTTAATGGTAGGACCTAGCCTCCGGGCTCATGGCCTGTCTCCTTCCTGGGGTTTTTAGGTGTTCTTGTGTCTTCTCTGTCTACGTGAAGGCACTGAACAGGATGTAAGGCTTGCTTGCTTCCATTAAAGGTACAGGAATTTTAGCAGGCTCTTGTCCCTCTTTCCTTAGTGGTGGCCTCTTGCTATTGAACTCAGGTAACTAACTGGGCATTAAAAAGCCCAGAAAGCCTAGCCCTGAGTTCTTATTTTCAGCTTTCCACAGAAGGCAACGCACAATTTTTTTTCCAGGAAGTAAGTAGTATGGAGTAACATAACAGTCTTAGGTATACTGCCATGGTAACCACAGGTGATCCATACTTCCTGGACCATGTTTAAGAGAAAAGGGAATAGGAAGAAGATATTTTCAAGAGTTCCATCAAAGCCATTGTCTAATCCTAGTGTTTTATCAAGGTTATTGAAATAATGAAAGTATTTTGTCTCTAGGTAAGTCGATACAAAACGTTAAATACATTATCTTTCTGCTTTTAACCCTTTCTAGGTACGTTTTTGTTTAAATATATTTTGGATGTCATAATTTTTCAGGCTTTTTAAGACCTATTATATAGAAACAAATTGAGGCCCAGAAAGTTACGAGTTATATGAAATTTTATACCAGATTGGGAGCAGAGCCAAGGGTAAAGAGGTCTGCCTAGCAGTCCTGTGCTGTTTTTACTGGGCCACACTGGGGCTAAGTTGTCTAGTTTTTCTACTGTGGCCAAGGGACCTGGTCATTCCAGTTTCTCTTCAGGTACACATTACAGCATTGCACCTCAGCTACTGTGCTTCCCAAGGAGAAGCTGGATACCACCTGGAGAAAGTTGAATTCGTCCTTACACTCAATTGTAAAAAGCCTAGTGTCCATTTTCTGTGGTATCCCTTTTCATTTGTGGGGAGTTGTGATTAAAGTTTTGTTTTTTGCTGAGGAATATTTGCCCTGAGCTAACATTTGTGCCTCTCTTCCTCTGTTTTGTATGTGGCTCGCCGCACAGCATGGCTGACTAGTGCGCCCAGGATCCAAACCCATGAACCGAGCTGCCAAAGCAGAGCTTGCTGAACTTAATCACTAGGCCATGGGGCCAGCCCCTAAAGTTTTGTTGTTTTAAAAGATGGAGATGAATACTAGTGTAAGGCAGTCTACCATAGGGTGTTTATAACCTATTTGAAGAGTCAAGACATGAACTGTAATAATAGCAATAGCTGCTATTTCTTGAATCATTCTAGACCAGTAGGCTATATATGTAAAGATAAAAAGTGATCTTTATCATATATTGTCATAATCCCAGTGTAGCCTAATTGGAGACCTCTGTGGGAGCAAGTGGCCTGGCTGTTTAAAAAAGAATGTCTTCAGATTTGTCTGTTGTCCCAGTTGGAATCATTCGTTTTTTAAGTCAGTGCTGACCAACAGTGCCATCTAGTGGACGGTGAGAAAGTTGCCTGGTTCTTGTTGGACGGAAGCAGGTGTGGTGGGCCACCAAGTTAACAAAAAATCCTTAGTTGGTCTGGTCACTAGTAAGTACCTCATATTTAAATACTCTCTAGTATTTAGTAAATATTCTTATATTCAAGAGTGGTTTATAGACATGTATTAGGCAAAAACAAAGCCTCAATCTGAATCAGTGTAATCTGAATACAGGCATCAGATGTTTAATGAACACCATCTTTCCTTCTGCCACTAAAACTGGAAAGTAGCTAGTGTTACTTTCAGGGAAGAAGTAACAGGGATCAGAGGATGGGGAAATGGCTTTCTAGGCAGAGAACAGCATGAACAAAGGCATGGAATCAGAAATGGGGAGGAGGAACTGTGAGTAAGCTTGGTCAAAGTCAGATCATGGCAAGACACGAGGGAATTTGGGAGAGGCTTGTGGATTGTCTTTCCATTTCCTAAAAGTGAGGGGGCCAGGGTCAGGTCCTGGTCTTGAGGCATGGAAAAATTTGGAATATGCTCTCAAGGTTAGGATTGCTCAGTAGCCAAAAGGGTCCTGGTGAAGCTGGGGACAGTTTCTGTGGTTCTGTGCTTGCTTCTCTATTGTAGACATTACATTGGAAAAAGAAGTTGGGGCACTCTGTATGACAGAAGGATAAAAAGTGAAGGAATTGAGGATACACATAAGAATATCTTTAAGGTTATCAAACAGAGTCCAGAACGTACAGGAAGACAAAGGAGGATACAAGTCAGGTTAGTTAGGAAGTAGGGTAGGATTGAGGGACTAAAGCTTCCTAAAGGATTCCCAAAGGCAAAGGATAGTTTCTAGAAAGAGGTAGGAAAGGGAGGTTGTGATCTGAGAAAGGGGTTCTTGATTTAGAGAACCAGACAACCTTTAGGCCTATGCTCCCTTGAAGTCAATTCCCCAAAGTCCTGCTACTGAGAGTGTTATGAAGTCCCAGGGCGTCTGTTGCCAATAGATCTTTTGTTGGCTTTAGATCAGGTAGTTCCCTGTTCGTATGAGGAAATGGCGCTTCAGGGAGGGGCCTGGCTATTTGAAACAGATGTTAACCACTGCCACAAAATCCTTTAGTTTCAGGGTTAAAACTAAATAGTTTTATGGAAGCAGCAAGAAGTTAAGTGGGGCAACTTAGTCATAGACCAGTTTTCATCCTTAGGTAGTTTTCATTTATTTACATACCCTAAACTTTGGGCATAGTGGGCAAATTCAAAGAGGACCTTTTTTTGGTCTTTAAAGTTGGTTGAATATAGTATCTGAGGTATTGAATTTTTGAAATGTAGGCTCATTTATTGGAAGACTGGCAACAGAATGAATAGGTTCACAATTCAAAACAGGGATTTGGACTTATCTTTGGCTCAAATTTTCAGCTCAGTTGAAAAATGGCATTGCCTTTCCATGGTTTTGTGGTGGTAAATCTATTAATGGGATTATAAAGCTATTACCAGAATTATTTCATTTAAATGTTAAGATGACATAATGTTAGTTATTAGCTAGAAAAAACCCAAAAAACAGCATATCAATTTTTATATAATGTATGATCTCTGCTGCGTAAAGTGGAAAACATACATAGAAAAGATTTATGAGAAGTAAATCCCTAACAGTGGTCACTTCTGGGTGGGGAAACTACAGGCACCCCTTTTACCCCCAATTTTTTATACTTGTTGGTACTCACATATCTTGATAAAGCAGGAAAAAAATAAATGTTTTAAACTCCTGAGGTTTTTAAGAATCAGAAACAGTTTGACTAAAATAGTGATCATCCCTGTTTACCGTTTAAATAAACCCTTCTCCTCAAACTTCAGTTGACAGTATTGGCTCCTGGCTCACTGAACACCACAAAAAAATGTGTTAGACACCAGGAAAAACACTAGGTGACCATATGAGAAAGAGTAAGCATCTGACTTGAAAAATTCAACAAACTGCTAATGGTTGAAAAGATGTGACTAGAATACTTAGAACAAAAGGTGGACTCCTAACTCAGACTATGGTGGACCAATATGTCCTATGTGTGTAGCTCCTCAAAAGTTCCACTAACCAGGGATAAACAGCAATTTCCCATGACTACACAATCTCTGGAGCTTGTACGTTTCTTTTAGAGCACCTAACCATGTCACTGGGCTCAATGTAAATGGGCTAAATTGCTACTTTCATTTCTCCTCTGGGAAGGAATGTGAGGTGATGGATCAGGTCACAATAACCAATTCAACAGATGTGCCAAATTTTTAATGTCCTAGAATTTGTTTCTGAAACCCTATGGGTTCATTGGCTTTAGAAAGCTTTGATTTGAAGAATCTTTTGTTGTAGTCAGTTCAGCTGTAACAGGTGTTTTGAAAATGCAGATTTGTCACAACATGAGTAATATATAGGGAACAATTTGAGCATGAAGTTAATTTTGTGTTTGCTTAATGGGCAATTTCGTCTGCAAGAAAAAACCTATATGAATGCAGAAAAGTACCCCACCTGAACCTTCACGGTGGTATTGCGCTATACCCAACCACATCTGGTGTTCTACCTTTCCCTCTAATATGCCACTTCACAATATCTCAGTCACAAGCTGCAACCCTTCTGATGCCCACTTCTAAAGCAAACTTCTGGTCTTTCCTCTAAACATACAGTGCCATATTTATTTGGAGTGTTAACCTATTTCTTAAACATTTAACGATATAAAACCATTATTGTTCTATTTTTTTAAATGTGTCACTGATAGTTTTTGAATGTTATGCCCAAATCCCATTTTTTTTCCCCTTTAAGTCCTGTGGTTTTTATTGGACTCTGCATAGTGCAGTGATTTTTGGAACTGACTAATGGCATTCAATCTCCTTTCCCAAAAGGTTATAGGCTGGCCTTTTCCCTTTATATCTGGAAAAAGTTTGCTAACAACAAAATACTAAAAGTTTCTTGTTCAACATAATTTGTTTCTGCAAAACGAGTAAATTATAGTCATTTGAATATTTGGGGGAAGAGTTCCCATATATGCCACATATGTTCAACCATTTCCAAAGAACTAGAGGACAAAATAAATATATTAGGTTGGCTAAAATTTCACTTGACTAAGAAAAGCACCTCAAGCTGTCAGTGTGTCTCTGGATGTTTGATGTAAAAATAATAACTTGTACTCTAACTACAGAATATGGGGGAGATGAGACTACACTGCCTTGCCTGACTTATGCTGGAAGTTGCCTATTGAACTAGATCCTTGATAGGGATTTGTCTACTTGACATTCACCTCTTATAATGGCAGTTCCAGAAGCAGCTCCTTCCTTTCTGCTTCTCTAAAACAAGAGTTGAAGAGTAAGTCAACTTTTGAAAGTGTGCCGGGAGTCTCAAACAACTAATGTGTCTATGGAAAAGGGCTGGAACTTGGAATTTCCACATTTGCTCTGTCCCATTTTGTCCTGCTCCTTGAAGAGTTGTGCAAATACTGCCTCCTCTCTGAAGACTTCCCTAACCCCAGGCAACATGTATTACACCTTTTGCATGTACTTTGTATATACTTGTTGCATAGTATTTAGCAATGACGGCACAATCCTGAGGTTCCCGCTGGAGTATCATCTTATCATTTACCAGTACCAGTGCCAAACATACAATAGATGTTGAATAAATTATAAAAGATAGTTCTATTCTACAATGATATCCCCATATTGTAACCTCATGCTTTGCAAGGCACACGTGGCTGGGGGCAGTGATCCCTGTGTGCCCTTTAGCATAAACTCCGTCCACTTATTAAACCTGTATGACCTACCTTGATCCTGTGCTTTGCCCCTCGTGTTGTTCTGCAATAGCTTGACAGGACCTCGGAGTCAAGTGCCATCCTCACCATGCTGGCAGAGGACTACACTGGCTCTTCTTGGGAAAGGGGTCCCCACCTCATTTTGTACTTCTTCATTGCTATTTGTTCACTGACCCAGGTATGCAAATCTTTCGTCATCTGTCAAATCTGGGGTCAAAGAAAGACTAGGGGTCAGGAAAGCAGTGTTGGACTCATTTGTCCTCAGAATGCACCTCCTCTCAAAAAGGAGTCCAGTTCTGACCTGCACATACGACACACATCCTTGGTATACCCTCCATTGACCCCCCAAGGCTGAGGTGTTTTCTGTCTTGTCTATGAAAAAGACAGGCAATCCTCCAGTCTTAGCTGCAGCTGGTTGGCTCCTTTATAGAGAAGTGACTGAACAGCTTAAGTCAGCTGTGAAAATCTCCCCAGTCAAGAAAGAGAACTCACTTTGTATGCAGCCAGTGACCCAGAGCTTGCCAACATTTCATTTTTGTTTGGAAGTCACTTTGCTTTCATTAGAAGAGTTAGATTGGTTACTGTGAAAGCCGAAGTACTTATATATATCACTCAGTTCCTGTACCTTCCCCATGGTTTCAAGGCATAACCATCTAAGCTAATCTAATTATTGTGTAACCAGGGATGTCATGTCATAACTTTTATAGTTAGGGAATGTCTGAGTTTGAATCTTGGTGACAGGCCTGGTGGCATATAGCTTTGTATCTTGGCCACTTGCTATACCCCAATTCATAGTGCGCAGTATACTGAATAGCTGTAGAACGGTAATTAAATCATTTCCTTTTTCCTCTTCCATGGCTGACAACCCTGATCTGGTCTGGGAGAACATCTTTGATAGGTTGGTATCTAGAAATCGAACATGCTGAATCTATTTATCTATAGTAGGTATACACACACACAGTGAGCAAAGTAAAGGTATGAGAGCACACTCATTCTGAAGCTCACTAATCTTACCCAGCCAGATATCATTAAACCCATACCCCCTCTACCAAAAGAAAGTATCAGGAAACAAGACAATGATTTGTGTGGGTGCTACGATCCCAAAATGCGTGACAGAAATGGATTGGACACATATAATTCATTAATCAGGAAAAGGAATTCATACTCAGGTCCAAATGACATTAGACTAAAATGGGGGGACCTAATATTCAGCACAAGTTTCCCTTTATAAAGTCTCCTTGATCTTAAAGTTTTTCAAATTATTCTACACATTTAATACTTACTATATCACTGCCTGGAGGAAATGGATGTATTCAGATGTTTTCATAACACGAGGCACACGTGACTCCATCAAACTGATGGAGGGAACAAGGTAAATGGTCAGAGGAGTTGTTGTTCCATCAGTAACAACTCCCCAGCCTTCTAAAAAGTCTACAAATGTCTTTAATGATATAAGCATTATAGTCTTCTCTCTCCACCCATGCCTTACCAAGAATTAGGTCACTAGCAAGGAATTGAGACCATGGATAGAAAACTCTCATCAGGTGAGTTTGCTTTGAAAGCAGCCACACTGCCAGGCTTGCTCTCCCTTAGCTTCAGGTATCTTGTAGGGGTTGTAGTAAAGTCAAAAAGCAGCTCAAGCAACAGCAAGAGAAGCAAAAACCTTTTGAAAGAAAATCACCACAGACTTTGGGCTCTTGGCAAACTTTAGGGGACCAGCAAGAGGTAGTCTACTCTAGAATTATCTTGGGCGTGAAATTAATTTCACACCCAAATGGTACACATGAAAGTATTAAACAAAAACATACCATTTAACGAGATGAGGCACATTTGAAAAACGGTATTAAAAAGTCAAAAACTGGGCCAGCCCCATGGCTTAGCGGTTAAGTGCGCGCGCACCGCTACTGGCGGCCCGGGTTCGGATCCCCGGCGCGCACCAACGCACCGCTTCTCCTGCCATGCTGAGGCCACGTCCCACATACAGCAACTAGAAGGATGTGCAACTATGACATACAACTATCTACTGGGGCTTTGGGGCAAAAAAAGCAGGAGGATTGGCAATAGATGCTAGCTCAGAGCCGGTCTTCCTCAGCAAAAAGAGGAGGATTAGCATGGATGTTAGCTCAGGGCTGATCTTCCTCACAAAAAAAAAAGTCAAAAACTTACAAAAGAAAATTCGCATAATCATTTGAACTATTCCTCAGCCCAATTTTTTTTCTAACCAAGCAGTCATCAATCCATCCCATTGATCCTTGTGCCAGGTGGGACATTAACGTGAAATGTAATTGCTCACATTTCGGGCTGAACATTGCCTGGAGTGGAGGGTGGCATAACAGCCTACATGAAGCTAAAAGATGGTGGACATTAGCAATAGGATACAAACTATGCAACTTGCAAGGTCACAACTTGAGCTACTACTTTTTTCTTCTAAGCTATATGTTTTCAGATGAGAAGAAAAGGCTGTTCACTCAATATCCTGCAGGTGTCAGTGGAGCGCTATGTATTTCCAGTAAAATTCAAATGGTTAGGACTACGTGAGCCTCAGGCAACCAACTGATAATAGTAGACAGCTCTTAAAACCAAGACTCCAAATTAAAGCAACTTATCAAGGTCACACAGTAAGTAGCAGAACTCATCTTCAACGCAGGCTGACTGACTTCAGGCTCTTCCCTGCCATCTGCTTCCCTGTTCCTTCTCCTCCCACCCCCAACATGATATTAGCAGCTATCTCTGCTGTGAAAAACTTATTTGAAATTGTCTGATCACATACTCTCAGGATCATGGCTTTTAAAATTCACGTATAGGTTCCTCTTTCAATTAAATGTGTTCATAAATAACAAATGTTGGAGTTACCTGTCTTCCTTTCTTTAGTTAGGCCATAAGACAAGTGAGTGGAGGCACTTATTTGTGGTGGGCCATAACATCTGAAGAAAGCTGGAAAAAGCTTATGAGAATAAAAGGGGTTAAATGTTCCAGGAGAGAACATTATATCACAAGAAAATATGGGTAGTCACCTTGATGATGGAGAAGCCTGTACCAGTATACACGTCAAAAAAGGGAGAACTCTGGAACAAGTCAATTTTTGATAAAGTCCTTTTAATGGAAAATGTAAAACCCCTTTCAACTTTTAATGTACAAAGCCATATGTAACACTTGCACTTTAACAAATAAAAGCAAGCCAATGTTTTAAAAAAATACATCATTAAATGTATATATGTATATATTTACATAGCATATTAAGTTTAATATTTAGCTTTAAAAGTTCACATAAATTTTACCAAAATGAGACAATTTTAAATAAATTACACCTTTTTGAAAATGTTTAATTGTACAGTCAATAGCTTCAACAAAATATTGAAGTGTCTGTATTTATTATCTACTTTATATACTTCATATTTTACAAATTTTACAATTATTTGGCAGTAATTTTCTGATTATGACATGAATGCTGTGCAATTCAGCAATTTCCCAAATGCAGGCAATAGCTGGTGTTTGTGTCCTATTCTCACAGTAACTGTCTCAATGTAGTGAAAAATATCAGTTATTTTAGTAAACTGTACAAGGTCACATTTACACTTGATCAACAATATAGCATAGAATTTTGTATTTTTTTCCAAAAATAAATACATCATTTTAAATCTGGCATTTTCACAAACATCATATACACTATAATACAAAAACAGCTATGAAGTGCTGCTTTTTAAATTTAGCTTGTTTTAATAACTAACATTGAATCACAGGAACTGTGACTTACGCTATACTGCCGCGGTGTCAGTAACAAGTAATTACTACAAAGAGAATTTCTTGGCACTGATGGTTTTATGAAGCTTAAGTCAGTGTGCATACATATCATTGTTCAAGACTAAGTAATCTTAGTTCAATGGCCGAAAAACATGAAGCTGGACCACGCCTAATTTTCTTCCATATCCTCTACTTCATCTTCATGTATCTTCAAAGCTCTCACCATTTCCTTGACTGCATGATACAAGATATTTTTAACCTGAAAGAGATGTTGGTATTTCTAATCACTTCAAGTGGAGATAAATTAATGAAAACTGCTAGATTAAAAAAAAATTTTTTTTAATGGGAGAATGCCAAATTCAAGAAATATAAATGTCAAAGTTAAAAAATGTTGTTAAAACAAAGGCCACTAAAAGTCATACAATTAAATGCATACTGGCGTTAACCTTTGGTTGTTATCCTAATGTGACAAACTAGGCAATGACTGCCTAAGCTGTTATGCATGTATCATATTTCTGAATATCAAAAGCCTGCAGAACGGGAGCTAGTTAGAAAACTCATCTCTCACCTGTAGTTTATCATCATAATTGATTTCTTCCTTCAAAAGTCTCAGTTCCTGTGTTAAATGAAATGACTGTACAAGATGTTCTGGAGACACAAAGTCTTCGGTTACCTGAATACAGCTGTGAAAATTCTGTACCTATCCCCAAAACAAAAACAGTAAAATATAAATTTTAGGAGATGGGAATAAAGAAAAATAAAGTTGTCTATTTATAGTAAACAGAAGGAACAACTGATCAGAGAACTTATTTTCTCCAAAACATCAAATGCATTTCAAAGTAAACTTTCAAAGAAAGTTGTTATCACTGAAAAACTTCATGTAAAGTGACTTCGTAAACAAAATATTTTTAAATGATGAAAGGAACATTTACAGGAATCCTTCAGAGAGGCTGATAACCAAATCCTAAATTATCAAAACAAAACGCTAACTGGAAAGTATCTGTTTTACCAATCAGTGCAATTGATCTGAATGGTTGTTGTTGCTCCTTTGGCTTTTAGCATTTGGGTCATTTCACTAACTTTTTCGCCAGAGAGTAGATTAAAGAAAAACAAATGAAACTTAGTTTGATTATTTGTGAGGAACTGGGATGAAAACTGTAGTACCAGACAGATCTACTAACAATAACAGTTATAGAATTATCCTAGGATTTTGTTTATTTGTGCCTTTCTTTCAAATTAACCAGTTGTCTCTCTCCTGACTAAATGGTGCCAATCAATAGTCTTATCTGTTATTTGTTCAGCATGTACAAACTGACTCCACACTTCACTATTTCTTAGAACTGCTTTCTATTAATGCTGAGTATAACAGCAGAGAAAGGACCACAGTGATTCACTCTGAATTTTGTGATATTTCTAGGTTGTCTTCTAGTGATATTAAAAGATATCCTAAAATTCGTGGGAAAGGAGAAATAACTGAAAACTAAGCATTTAAATTTATTCTAATTTTTTAAAGTATGAAAATAAATTTAATTGGGAGGAGTGAGGACAAGAAGATAAGTAGGGAAGAGATACTGTGGAAAAAGTCTAATTGATGATAGAGTGATAGAATTTCAAAGAGGGTGGAATTCCTCCTCTGGACATAATGACCACCTGAACAGCTGCTTCTTTAACTCAAGCACTGTGCCTCTATTGATAACTTGGTAGTATATATATATGTAAATATTCTCTTCCTTTAATCTTTGGTTGTTGGTTCCTCTGGAGGATGAACATAGCGGATGCCTCACATTTTCAGCACTGCTGTACAATCTCAATGGATCTTCATTATGTGTCTGTAGAACAGATGCTCTATTTCACAGAGCAGCAAACTATGGATAACAGGTTCAGCACCTGTTCCAAGATAAATCAGCCAATAAATGGCAAGTCAACAGGAACCCAGCTCTTGTATTAGCCTGGCTGACAGATGCTTTACAGTCCTACATTAACTCAGTCACACCAGCATACACAGTCTCCAAATGCCTGTTTTTATGTCTTTCACTTATCTGATCATGCTGTGGAGATTAAGTCCTTCAAAAGTTCTAACATGTAGCTTTTAGCATGTCTAACTCTATTATTTTGATAATTTCTCTCTTCATTAATATTCTAATACTAGTCATATATCATTTTCTTGGCTTTCTTTAGTTCTTTGTCAATAGTTTAGCTCTTTCAGTGTATTTAAGGCAGCTGACTTAGAGTTGATGTCTAATAAGTCCCATATCTGGGCTTCCTCAGGGGCCGTTTCTGTTTATTTTTTTCCCTATGAATGGGCCATACTTTCCTGTTTCTGTGTACGCCTTGTAACTTTTTGTTGAAAACTGGACATCTTAACATTATAATGTGGTAACTGGAAATCAGATTCTTCCCCTGCCTCAGGGTTTGTTGCTGTTGATTGTTGACGGTTTCAGTCATCCATTTGTTTTGTGACTTTTCCAAACTATTTTTGCAAACACTGTATTCCTTGTTGGGTGTGATCACTAAAGTCTCTGTTCTGTTATCTCAGTAGTCACCTGCTAGAGATTGCTTTAAATGCCAAAAAATTAGCTGCCTTTCTCTTCATTAAATAGTCTCCTGGTTGATATAAGTTTTGGATTAGATTGCAGAATTCTGAAAAAGTTGGATTACTTTTAAAAGTTGGTCACTTTTAGACCAGTGACCTCTATTAGTGTTTACGAGATACTATTGTGTTTCCTAATGACTTCAACCTGATATATTTTGCTTAAAGACTTAAGGATTAGTGCGAACAGGCAAGGTTCAGTTTTAAAGCAGAACACATTTGAACTTCCCATTCCACTTATCCCTTTTTTGGGCCATCTTTGAGTCATTTACATTTCACTTCCTTGATAGACTTTCTTATTCATACTTGCGCTGTATGAATCAGTCTTATTCAGTTGTAATCATAAATAGGATCAATTGTAATCATAAATAGGTAATGTTAAGAAAATATAACTCGTTTGTATTCATAGTAGGAAGGTTATTATCTTGACACTGTTGCCATATACACAGCAGCTTGCTAGAACTAAGAGTGGAAAGATTTTGCCAAAGTCCTTTTAGTCATATGAACACAAAAAATTTACAACTTAGCAATTTTATAAACTCACTATGAATGACCAAACACAATTAAGCTAAGTAGTTAAGGGCAAATTTATCACTAAAGATTTTGTGTTAATTTTTAAAAAATTGTTGCTGTTTAAAATAAAGGCCACTCTATGGGCTGGCCCCGTGGCTTAGCGGTTAAGTGCGCGCACTCCGCTGCTGGCGGCCCGGGGTTCGGATCCCAGGCGCGCACCGACGCACGGCTTCTCCGGCCATGCTGAGGCCGCGTCCCACATACAGCAACTAGAAGGATGTGCAGCTATGACATACAACTATCTACTGGGGCTTTGGGGGGAAAAAATAAATAAATAAAATCTTTAAAAAAATAAAATAAAATAAAGGCCACTCTAAATGTCAGGATACTAGAGCTGAGACAAAGTAAATCATGCAGGTCAGGGTCTACCTGCTCTGTCTAGAGAGATAGAGGGGTTTCACAGACTCAGTCATGTTTGCCCACAGAAGACTTTGAAGTCTGCAATTCTAGAGTGGTTCTTAGAATATAAAGATATCTACGGCTATGACACTTTCCCTTAGCTGGCTAAGATATACACCTGAACACCTCTGCACAGAGCCCGCACTCCCTCAGCTTGGCTCCTCAAAGTACTCACTGCTGACAAACCAAAGAACAGAATGTTGCTCCTTCCCTAGCACTGCTGGTCCTTGTCATACAGTATCATTTGGTTGAAACAGTTTTTTGATAGGTGCCTTTGGTTTGCAAGGGCTTCCTATTTGCATGGTTTTCAAAGTGTGGTCCCCAGAAAGTAAGATCATCTGGGAACTTTTTAGAAATGTAAAATTTCAGGTCCCTCCTCAGACACAGTGAATCAGAAACTTTGGGGGTGGGGTCCAGTGACCTGTTTTATCAAGCCCTCCAGGAAATTTTGATGAATGCTAAAGTGTGAGAAGCACTGACTTAGAGTTTGAGATTATTTTAAGGGCTACCTGGAGTCTATTGGAAGTGCTGAAGCCATCAATGAAAAGTTTTCAGGACCTCTAAGGACTAAATATATTGTAAATAATAATGCATCTCAAATCCAAGTTAATACTGTGAACAGAGTTCGTACTTCCTTTTAATTGTCTATCAAAACGACATTACCACCACTTGTGAGTCATGGACAATACCCTTTCAACAGAGTACAAATACCTGTGCTATCATTATCACACCACATAAGGGAAGGTAGGTAGAAATTCTTGTTTTTATAGCTGGCAATTTTGTGCCAAAATATGCAGCAGAGAAGTTTTTTTTTTTCGGAACACTCAACAATTTAGTAGCAGAGCTCAGGATAGAATTTTCCAGTCCAGGTCATACATGCTGCCTCAGTCTATTTAAGTATAATATCTTTTATCATAGATGAAATTTGCTCTCTATAATCTAAGTGAAATTTCTACATATCTCAAAAAACATGTTTTCTTATACACTTAGGTGTATAGTTATCATAGGTAGTTAGATTCCAACCAAAGTAAACTTTCTGAAGTAGCCAGAGAAGACATATATAGGAAGAGGCCAAAATTTACGTTTGCACAAAGAGTACAATACACATACATTTTGGAAATCATAATTTTGTTTTCATCTACAATTGTGCAAAAATATGCTGTGATGAGAACATATTTTCAGGCCTTCAGGCCTTATAAATATTTAAGTGCATTATTCCCAGGCATGGGAGCGAGCAATGAAAAGCACAGAAATCCTTCTCCTCAAGAAGCCTACATTCCAGTGGGGGTTAAAAGACAATAAACAGGTAAATCATGAAGCATGTTAGAAGGTGATGACTGAAATGGAGGAAAATAAAGCAGGGAAGATGACAGGGAGTTGGGGGACACAATTTGCAGTTTTAAACTAGGGTGTTAGGGAAGACCTCACTGAAGTAACATTTGAGCAAAGCCTTCAAGAATGTGAAGAAGCAAGTCTTACAGATATCTGAGAAGAAAAAGAATTCTAGGCAAAAGGATTAGCAAGTACAATGGCCCTGGGGTGGGACCTTGCTTGGTGTATGTGAAAACCACAAAGAGGGCAGGGTGGCTAGAGAGAAGTAAGGAGGAGAGCAGTGGGAGAGGAAGGCAGTGAGGTGTGCGTGTGTTGGGGGGTGGGGGGAATGGGCACAGACAGGATACAAGTTCACATTGTTTAGGGCCTTGTGAGGCTTTAAGCAGAATGATATACATGAACTAAACTTTTTAACAGGATCACTTTGCCTACTATTTTGAACAAACATGGCTCTTCTCCTCCCTTTCCCACTATCCCCCAAGAAAGTAGAAGCAGTAGAGAGATATGTACATGCATGGTATTTCTCTGTGGTAACAGTGGTTGCCTCTGGAGGAGAGGAACTGAGGGCAAAGGTGAGAAAAAGACTGAAATTTTCACTGTGAACCTTTTTGTACTGTTTGACTTTTTAAAATCATATGAATGTATTACATTTTCAAAAGAAAAAATATTTAAAAATAGTCTCCAACAAACAATACTGGAACAACTGAAATGTCCATATGCAAAAAACTGAACCTCAATCCATATTTTGTACTATATACAAAAATTAACTAAAAATGGATCACAGACCTAAATGTAAGACTAAAAAAAAAAATGAAGCTTCTAGAAGATAATGTAAGAGAAAATCTTGGTGATCTTGGGCCAGGCAAAATTTTGTAGATAAAACAATAAAAGTATGATGGACAAAAGAAAAAACTCATCAAAATTAAAAAACGTCTTTTTAAGACACCATTAAGAAAATGGAGGGGGCTGGCCCGGTGGCACAAGCCGTTAAGTGCACGTGCTCTGCTGTGGCAGCTCGGGGTTCACCGCTTCGGATCCCGGGCACACACCAATGCACCGCTTATCAAGCCATGCTGTGGCAGCGTCCCATATAAAGTGGAGGAAGAGGGGCACAGATGTTAGCCCAGGGCCAGTCTTCCTCAGCAAAAAGAGGAGGATTGGCAGATGTTAGCTCAGGGCTGATCTTCCTCACAAAAAGAAAAAAAGAAAGAAAGAAAAAATGGAAGGACAAGCCACAGATTGGAAGAATATATTTGCAAAGCACATATCAGATAAAGGGCTTATAAGAGTAGATAAAGAACACTCAAAACTCAATAAGAAAAAAAGAAAACCCAATTACAAAAATGGACAAAATACTTGAACACACATTTACCAAAATAGGTATACAGATGGCAAATAAGCATACGAAAAGATGTTCAACATATTCACTTATTAAGAAAATGTAAATTACAATCACAATGAGATACCAATGCACACTTACTCAAATGCTTAAAAACAAAACTGACAATAAGAGGAAACAGAAGTCACATATACTGCTTTGGGAAATGGAAAGCAGTACAACCACTTTGGAGAACAGCCTGGCAAGTTCTTCTAAAATTAATCATACATTTACCATATGACCAGGCAATCCCACTACTCGAGATTTACCCAACTAAAATGAAAACCCATGTTCACACAAAAACCTGTATGTGAATGTTTATAGTGGCTTTATTTCCTAATGCCCCAAATGTTCCTTAATTGGCGAATGAATTAAGAAACTGTGGTACATTTACACAATGAACAACTACTCAGCAATAAAAAGAAACCAACTACTGAAAAATACAACAACATGGATGAAACTCAAATGCATTATGTTGAATGAGAAAAGCTAGACTCAAAGAAAGGCTACATACTATATATGATTCCAATTACAAGACATAAAGGCAGAACCACAGGGACAGAAAACAGCTAAGCGGTTGCAGGAATATCAGGCGGGAGGAGAAGCTGACTAAAAAAGGGGCAAAAGGGAAGTTTTTAGGGTGGAAGTGTTCAGTATTTTGATTGTGTTGTCACCTAACTAGACATTTGTCAAAACTCACAGAAGTGTACATAAAAAGGATATATTCTACAACATGCAAATTATACTTCAACTTAAAAAAACTATACTGTCCAGTTTAACTTTAAGAAAATGGACATCGGAGGGCCAGCCCCAGTGGCATAGTGGTTAAAGTTCAGCATGCTTCGCTTTGGCAGCCTGGGTTCAGTTCCCAGGCATAGACCTAAGTTTTGTGGATCAATAGCTATAAAATTACATACTCTCTTTCTTTGGACACGCTATTGCTATGTTAGCAAACTAAAGAGAGGCAGGAGGTACAGTGAAAGCCTGAATTATGGAATGGTCTAGCCAATAATTCATTCTACTCACACTTGGTGCCTCAGAAAATGTATGATCTCTAAGTTTTGATACTCCCCCTTCTGCTATTAAGTCTCACTATTGAGAACTGAGTACACACTATCTCTCTTTTTCCCCTAGAAAAGTCTTAAAACTTAGATTTCAATCCAGTAAATCAGAGACAATATAAAAAATGGAAATCTGGCTCATGTTAAAACAATTTAAGCTCTCAAAGCATTTAATTATGTCAGATCTCTTCAAGCACTGGAAAGCTATTACAGTGATTTCTTAAGGAAGGCAGAGTGGTGCGGAGGTCATTCTCTTACTTACGTCTTCTTTCATTTATATCTATACTCCGAACAACTTCTTTTCCAAAATTGGTTCTTTCAGTAACAGGTCTGTTAGCAATAAGCTTTTATATACCTGATGAAGTGCTCCTGCTGGTAAGACAATAGCATCACCAAGGAACTGAATCAGAGTGCAGGTTCTGACTCCATATTCCTCAAGTAGTCTTTGGCGGAGCTTTCTATTCACATACCAACTTTGGTCACGTATTGGATCATGTTCTGGTAGAACTTCAAGGCCTTGTTCTTTTGAAATCTGAAATATGGATTAAAATTAAAATATACACCACAATTTAAGTAAGGGAAAGGGTAAATCTTGTTAAGTTAAATTTCAATGTCCCCCCACATTAACAGTTTTTTGTTCTCAAAATTTTATGGAACAATGATTGCGCTTAAGTTAAAGAAAATAATATTCTACAACGATTTGAAAAGCCAAAGGATATTAAAACAATATTGCACACTGATATGTTACTAATAAAGTGAATCATACTCCCTTCTCACCTCCTCCTTCCACTATGAAGTTTCCATCCATTTAGTCTCTTCTTTACATTGTTTCAAGAGTATAGCACCGAGATGAGGAAAAGCTCAGTTTAGCAGCTTTTTTCCAAAAGCCAAACCATTCACATGTATGGACTTCATAAACATTTCTTGATGTTGCTCTTTTTTTAAGGTAGGTACAAAGATAAGTACCTTTATATTGCTAAACCTCTTACCCTTGACAAATCAATTTCAAGGGACCTTTTTACTAACCAGTGAAATAATCTTCTGCTTTAAAAAGCATAATTTATAATATTTTAAAGTAAAATACTGGTAGGTATTCTGGGATAAGATAGTAGGTACAGGGCTACAACTCCTTCACTTCACACTGACCACGGAGACAAACTGTAGGTCCATACAGAAAGAAAATGAAGTATAAGAAAAGCAGCTACAATGGTCCCTTAAAAGAAATTCCTATAATTACAAAGTTTGAAAAATATTTGAGCAGAGAGTTTGAACGAATAATTTCAGATTAATGTGTCACTTTCATTCAGAGTGTCTAACAACTAAATTAAAGGTACCATTACTCAAAATTTAAGTCTATTCAAGTAAGTAGAATTATTGCCTAGGTCAACAGCCAAAAATATCAATCAAATTAAAAAAAATAAAGATCCTACCTTCTTTAGATGTTTCTATGACACATTAGTTTTTATATCCCACAATTCCCAATCACTACTTTTCACCAAGGGTTAACATCTGACTCATCAACAGATTAGTTCTTTACTATAAGGGGATGGGGGAGCACTAGCAACTGAGAAGAAATTGCCATTCAAAACCCACAACATAAAACAGGATTTAAATGGTGCAAGAGAAAAGAGATTTTGACTTTCAACAACAACAAAAGAATCTCCTCCTCCTTTGAAGTAAAAATTATTTAATGATCTTATTTTGCTGAATGCCAAATGAAATTACATTAAAAATTAATTAAGCCCTTGCTCAAACTATTTGCAACCTAAATGATACCTTTTGAAGAAATTCCCTTATCTTGTCAATGTCTTTCCCAGCATAAATATGCCACAGAGCACCAGGTATTTCACTTGAGTCCTTCAATCGTTTTCTTAAAATGTCATCCAAATCTTCTTCCTCAAATTTCTTGAGTATTCCTGAAACAGGAGAATATTTTCAAATTGGTCAGTAATGACTACCAGAAAGCGAGGTCTCCTAAAATTGATCTATCAGAGCAGCAAAGTGCCTGAGTAGATCAGGACTCTTAAAGAGGAGATAAACCCAGTTATATATCAAAACTGTTAGAACTGCAAGAACAGAGATCACTAACCCTGTGTAATGGGGGACAGAGTAACCCTAACTTTCTCAGTTCAGTTCGTTTGTTTTCTGCAAACTAAGGCATAGGAAATAAAAAAATCAAGGGTTTCTACTCAAACTTAACTTTCCTCCTTTTTGAAGAGGGTGGTCCTAACAATGATTTGTACTCATATAGCATTTCATAACTTACAAAGGTCTCTCATGACCACTGTTAATTAGGTGGCCTCAAACTACTTAGTAAGGTAGGTAAGGATCATAACCTCTATTTTATATCTGAGCAAATAGGTTCAGTGAGGTGAAGGGATTTGTTCAGTACCATGACTAATGATTGGTAGAGCAGAATGTCTTCTGACTAATTCCTAAGAGATCTCATATATTATTATTGGTTAATCTGTAATCAAATCCAAATGCTTCATGTGCTGTGGTTTTGAGGAAACATCAGGCCATTTCTTCTAAAATACTGACAAACCAGAAACTGTACATATATATGTATGCACAGAAAAAAATATTAACTGTGGTTATCTCTGAGTGAAGTACATAGGAAGGTCTTCTTTTGCAAATTCCTGATGTCACTACAGCGAACATTTTAAAGAAATATTCTTTTAAGAGAAAAAGAAATCTATTGCCTGCTACAAAGAATACATCAGATGTTTCCTAATTTGTGACTATAAATTTTTATCTTTAAAGTTGACTGCAAGGATTTCTTAATTCAAACATTTATTAAGTGTTTACAACGTGCTGTCCTAGAATGTTGGGGATTAGAGTTAAGAAACACCCAGTCAACACCTCACAGAGTAAAAGAGGGTATTAATAAATGGAGGCAAATAAACAAGAATATCATATGAGTAACAAAGGGTACACAGAGTGGTTCAGTTCTCAAATGTTATCTGTGTTACCTATGTTTAAAATGTTATCTTTAGAAATGACAGTTGTTTCTTAACAAAATTAAAAGTTGGCAACCTTAGATTGGTTTTCTAATTTTTTTCTTTAAATTCTACTGCTCTGTGAATTTAAAAAGGGGGGAAGAGGAGGCATCATAAGAAACTGGTTGCTGGGGTAGAGAAAGTTTTTCTTTAATGAAGACCTGTAGGGGAAGATGACAATCTGAGTTACACTTTGAAAGATGAACACAGGAATTTGCCAGGGAGTCAAGAAGGTGGAAGAGCCATTGGTGGAGGAAAAAGCATGTGCTTGAAGAAGGTCAGTATATCTTGATGTGTTTTAAGTATTATTATAACCCTAAAATATTCCTTTTTTGGGGACTACCTATAAAAAGTGGCAGAAGCTTTACATAAAGACAGCCACCAAGAATTAAAACGCTGATGAATGTTTTCTCAAGACCAAATATTATGCTACAAATGAGGGATGGGAGGTGTGCAGGAACAAATATGAATAAGAAAGTTCCAGCATGTAAGGACATGAAAGAATAGTAGAGGAGAAATGCAGGTGTAACCTCTGTATTGTGGAGTAAGTGCTATAGGGAATGATTTGAACAAAGTACAACGAGGTATAAGAGAGATAATTAACTCCGCAGCATCACAGGCTTTCAAAGGATAAGTAATTTGAACCATAGGTCACAGCATAGGTCACACACTTCTGTGCTAGAGCTGGGACTACAAATCAAGTGTGTCTGACTCTCAAATCCTTGGGAGTTGGGGAGGCAGAGTTTTTATCTACTACAATCAATAGTGTCAGTTAAGGGAGCTGAGAAATAATATAAAAATGAGTCTCTATAGTTTTGGGGGAATTTAGGTTGTGTATTATACACAAAAGTAGAGTGACTGCTATAATGAACCCCCACATTCTCAGCACCTAGTCACCACGCTGTAGATGCTCTAGATATAGAATTGGTGATCTAAGTGGTGGCTGGAAGTCTTGAATAGAATATTTCAGAGTAAGTGCATGTAAACCAGAAAAGGTAGAGAATAAAGTCTGTAACTCCATAAGGTGATGAGAACCAGGGGAGTAGTGTCATAGAAGCCAAGGCCAATATTTGAAGAGGCAGTGATTAATAGTGCCATTTATTATACAGGGGGCAAGTAATAAAAGGGCCAGAAAGAAACCACTGAATTACCCAATTGTAACCGTCAGTGAGAGCCATAGCAAAAGCAATTTCAGGGGGTGGCAGGCATAAAGGCCAACCTGTACTGAGTCGAAATGTGAAAGGGAAGTGAAAGAGACAACAAAGAATTTGTTATGAGGGCAGGAGCAATACGATGGTGGCAAGGAAGACAAGGTTTGAAAGAGGTTTTAGTCTAGAGTCTGCTCCTACTCTGAAGAAGCCAGTGGAGAGGGAGAGTTTAAAGAACTATGTCTATGAAGAAGGAAATAACAGATGGAACGAGGTTTCAGAAAGAAATCCAGAGGATGGACTCTAAAACCTATACACTGCATAGAAAGATGATTTCCACTTAGGAGAAAAGGTCCCTTTTCTCTGATACCGGAGAGGAAAAAAGAATACTGCTTGCGGCACAAACCACATCTTAATCATTTTCAAAGCCCCAGGACCTAGTTTCTATTCTTCAGTAAATGTTTATATGTGAGCTTAACAGTTTATTTTCATAAACACAATATTTAATGATAGGAAAGGAGCAAATTAAATAAAAATATTCATTTTTAAAATTAAAATTCCTATTATATCAAAAAAAGACAGGTAAATTAATCATTCTTCAAGTAACAAAGATTAGAATATTCCTATATCCACTGCAATTCTTTTTGGAATCTCTGCTGGTAACTCAGAGGCTGACATTCTGGATAATACTAATGTGTGTAGTTATTCAACTATTAATCCAAAGACCATTATTCTTTAAGTTTTTTTTACCTGCTTTCGAGAGTACGCCATTTCCTTTTGCTATGCCAACATAGACTAGAATATTTACAACATCAGAAACTTCAACATGGAGATTTGTTGTTCCTATATCATGATCTTTAGCAGCAGCTACACCTATGTGTAAAATAAAATTTTACTTGACAGTATACTTTACACATCTCCTATATTCCCCCCCAAATCAACTCTGTGAGGAAAATTGTTAATTGTAATTTGAGTTTTAGTCTCACTGTTCCAAAACCTGCCCCAAAAGCCATGAAACATCCCCAAAAATCAAATTAATAGAAAATGTAAATATTTTGCAAGGAATTAGCAGGTACTTGACCATACATTGGCTATTAATTCCTAATATACTAGTAGATACAGAAAAAGATTTCAATGGAATATTAAAAGAACATACTTAGTAGAACCTAAAAATCATTAGACAATTTATCTTTGGACAGACGTTAGTTAAAATTCCATATAATTCTAAACCGATAAAAAAGCAAATATATACCTACCATAGGCACTACACAACCTGGGTCCTAGATCGGGGCGTACAAAAAATCCTGGCAAATGAGAGGCCAAATTGAATTTTCCTTCTGGATTACAATATTCTGGCAATGGCAGGCTTTTTAAAAGATCTTCATATCTAAAGAATAATAACTGCATTGACTTCTTTGGAATAAAGATTTACATTCTTAAATGCTTTCAAATATATAATTTTCAAGTTGTTAAAAACATGACAACCTTTCCTTGAGGCCTTTGACAGGTAACACTTTCCTTGCCTTCATTCCCAGTTAAATGAATGTGTAACACATGGGCAAGCATAGAACAGAAGTGATACTGACTAAAATTGCCATTTTCCTTCCCTAGTCACAGCAAATTAAAGGCGCCAAGAGAAGAGAAGTCTCAACTGGGCCTTATATCTTGTCACATGAGCATTCTTTCCTTCACTGCCCTAACCTAAAGACTTGTTTTTATTTATTTATTTTTAATTGAGGACGAAAATGCCTAAAAGTCACATTTGTACTTCCTTATCCTAATTCTGGGCATAATCTCAGCTCAATTTCAAAAAGCCAAGAGTCAAAATAGAAAGTTTCGAAAGATATACCTTGCTGGCATCATTGTCTTGAAGTCTTCTCCAGAAGGGCAATCTTTCAATTTTAAAACAACTGTTTCTCCACTTTTCGTTTTTTGCCGTTCTATAAAGAATGCAGTTAATTACTAAAAAGGTAATCGCTGCCTTTTAATTTTTATTAACATTTGGAGATAAAGGAAGAAATGTAAAATGAATGAATGATTCGATTGTCATACAGTAGGTACACTTAATGAATGACTGCTTATTGACTTTTATTTCTTATGTACTTATGTAGTATTAAGACTTTTGTTCTTTATGCACGTAGATATTTGTAACGTCACAAAAAATTATTTTAAAAAATCTCTACAATTGTTATTAAAATTAGTCTTACATTTTTACTTTTAATTTTTCAAAGTATTGTACATAAATTATTTAATTCAATTTTCAAAGGTTTATGGGGTTGCCAAAAATATTCCCCATATGGTATAAGGAAACAGCATAAATGACTTCTTTATGGTCAAAAGAAATTAGGGGTGGAGCCAGGAATAGGACTCAGTCTCTTCTTTCCAAATATTTGTTTCTTTTTATTAGACAACAAAATAAAACAGAAGTTTCAAAGACTAAAAATCTGTTAAGCCATATTTGCAATTTATCATTTTTGGGGTATATGTTCAAGAAAACAGTAAAACAAATAAACAAAGAACAACCTACTTGAAACTTCTTCAAAACCATCCCAGAATTCCTTAACATTGGCATTTGAAATAATGCTGTCTTTGCAGTTCAGGAGATCAGCTTGGTGGTCTCCAAAATCAAGACTAATTGATTCCGCCTTCCACAAGATAGTGTTCATTTTCTTATGCACACCAGAAACCAATGCAGGCTTATAAATAAGTAAATAGATAGATAAATAAAAGTTAAAAGGTATATAGACACTTCGAAAATTTAATTTTACATGCAAATACAACAAATGGATAACACACTAAGTTTCAGGACTAATGATAAATTGTGAAAATAAAAAAGGCTATTAAAAATAATCTCTAACCTGGAAAGAGGTTCACAATGTATCATCGAAGGAGAAAACCTGATGAGAGAATGCCACGTAGAGGACATTGCCATTTTTGAAAATAAAAATTAAAATGTGTAGTAATTTTCAGGAAAGAAGTCTGAAAGGCTATTATAAAAATTTCATTTCTAGGCAGTATAAAGATGGATTTTTTTTGGTTGCTTTATTTACAGTCTAATTTTTATAGAGGGAACATAACCTACTTATATATTTGTACACGTGATATATATAATAAGATTTTAAATACATACAGTCCTTGAGATTAAAACATAATTTAGATACATTCTGAGTTTGTATCACTTAAACCACATTCTCTACGTCCACATACATAGATCGTGATAAATAAAAATATTAAACAACCAGGCATAGTAACATTAAATTTCAAGCCTAATGACTGATTCCCTGAAGTGAATCTCTCCTTTGAAATCATGAGTTCAAATTCCCTCAAGGCTCTCTAACCCAAAAACCAACAACTGAAGATTTATTGCTTCTAAAACTCCAATACTGATGTAAAAAAACCTCTAAGGCAATCTGATGTATTTTTCTGTTTTTTTTTAAATTCCTTTATTACAAATGAAGTAAAAGTCTGAGATATAGAGAACACAGCAAGCTGTGACAAGCCTTTTTCCTAAAAGATGATATTTATGAAGTACTCAAACTTCATAAGATTAAACTTTGGGAACCATAACAGCAGGAATAACCTCTAGCTAGGGTTCTTATCACAAAAGATTTTTCAAAAGAAAAGAAAAAAAATAAAACAATAAAACCACCCTAAAGTCTGGTTAACTGCTTGGGTGACTCCATTAAACTTCCTTTCAATAGGCTAATAATATATCTAACTATTAAAACACGTTCAGCTATTAGATAATTAACTATTGCCAGCAATTAACATTAATTTCCAGGCCTTATTATGCCTATCCAATAGTACTCCTATCCAGCCCTATGCCACTCTTTCTTATGATAACCAGAAACTTGGGAAAAGATTTTAAAAAATGATAGAGGCAAGTTAATTAGTATATTAAAATACTCTGAAGCAGAATTCTTAGGCCATCATCATCATTATCTTCCTGACATACCGAAAGCCTTCCTAATTTGACTCCTTGCCTCTGGTCTTATTCCTTTCTAATTCAACTTCCAATCTGCTTTGCTGTCAGTTATTTTATTTTTTTTTATTTATTTTTTTTGTGAGGAAGATCGGCCCTGAGCTAACATCTGTCAATCCTCCTCTTTTTTTTTTGCTGAGGAAGACTGGGCCTCGGCTAACATCCATGCCCATCTTCCTCCATTTTATATGGGAGGCCGCCACAGCATGGCTTGCCAAGCGGTGCGTTGGTGCATGCCCAGGATCCAAACCGGCGAATGCCGGGCCACCGCAGCGGAGAGCGCGCACTTAACCACTTAACCACTTGCGCCACCGGGCGGGACCCTGCTGTCAGTTATTTTAAAATGTAAATCTGATTACTTTGATTCCTCAATTAAAACTATCATCTACAGGATAAAGTTCAAATTCCTTAGCATGATATGTAAAGTCCTTCATAATCATAACCCTAACCACCTCATTTCCCCACCATTACCCCACAGAACTCTTACTTATGTTCCAGAGAAACGAAACTACTGAACAGTTCCCCAAACACCTGAGGCCTTTTGTTTACCTCCAACCTCTTGTCCATCTAGAAAAATTTCACTTAACCTCTGTGGCATCAATTCAGACTAGCCATTTTGAATAAGTACTCTAGCTTAGTCATTCTTTCTTTTGGGTTTCCATAGCACCTTGAACAAATTTCTTAGAATATTTAACATATTTATAAAAACATTTATTCAAGCACACACAAAATTAAGTGGTCTAAATTGTGACCCAGCAATGGCATTGGGGCTTCAAGGAGAGCCAACCAAAAAAATATATACTTAATATTGTACATATGAAATGGACAGGTGTGTATTTTTTCTGGGGAGAGAGGAACCAAGCTTTCATCAAATTTTGAAAAGGATTAGTGATCTAAAAAGATTTCAAACCATTGTACTAAAACAGTTCTTACTCATTTTTATATAACTTACTCATTTTTATATCTTTACTAGCCAGCACAAAGACTGGATTTTATTAGGTGCTCAATAAGTATGCTGAATGAAGAAAGTGAAATAAAATACCAATGATGTTTTCCAGAAAGCAAGAAAAAAACTGAACATAAGACTAAGCCATGAAAATTCTTAATTCTGTTCATAATTTGTGCGTTAATGTAGTAAACTGCCATCTGAAATGTGTATCAATAATTCTCAAATAAAATTAAATAATGGAGTTTGTCATTCAAGATTTGCTAAACTAACATATAAATAAATGTCCTATGGATAAACATTAAAGGAAAAAACAACTACATTGTCAGCAGTTCAAGAAAAATGCTTCTAGAATTAACATTTTAATAGTAGATATAAGTCTGTTAACTGGGCTATACAAATGTAAAAAAAGAAAGGAGGTAGCAAACTTTGTAAATATATGGCTTTATTAAGTCTGTTAACTGATAGATCAAAAATATAACACCAAATAAACAGTGCTTCCCTGGTTAATTCATATAAATCTGGCCAAAAAATAAGAATTCAGAAATAATCATCCTGGTCACCTTTCCGTTATTTTGATATCTTACTTCCACCCCAAATGTGATATGTACTATCTTTCCGCTTTCGTTCTATCCCTAAGGAGAGAACCATTTTGCCTATTCAACCAGCTTCAGTTCCTCTAACAATGTACTAAAATCACCTTAAAATACTCACTCGTCCATGTTTCCAAAACTCTTTGAAAAGCTTCCAATTATTGATATTTTTATAGTCCTTAAGCCAAAGAATATGCTTCTCACAGATCCAAGAATGTGGAATATCACTGTACAATTTATTGTTTTCATCCATGGCAGATTTTCTGCTTTCTTTAGGTTCTTCTTTAAGCTCTTGTTTCACATTTATCTTAGAGGCTTTATTTGGCGGAATTTTGTTTTCAACAACTGAAGCAATTATGTCATCAAGGATGTTTGGCATAGTCCTTCCACTTTTACCACTCTATTAGGGAAAAAAATTATGTTTTGAGAGGAAGTGTATACATTTTTAAACTTTCACTTTGATTTACTACTAACATAGCAAACAACCAACACAATATACCTGCCTTCAAGAATATGTAATTGTCAGTGGATATGGATGTCTAGTCCCTACACTGTCCTTGACAGGTGGGAACCAGAAGTTTGGTGGTCTCCACGTGAGAAACTGCCAGGTCTGCAGAAACTACAAGTGTGGGCTTCCTACCTTTTATATTGTTTTAGGACTAGGGCAGAGGAGACAGATAGGTGGAATCTCCCATATACTTTTAAAAGCCACTAAAAATTTGTGCCTATCTATGCAATTACTATGTTTTTATTTTTCTCAGGTAAATAATTAAAGCAAAAATTGGTTTCTGAATATTTTAAGTAACAAAACATTCACTTCCATATGTTTTCTTCCCCCATTAGATAAATGGTTTTCAAATTCTGAAGGAGTATCTTAGGGCTGTTCTGGCACCAAAATGCCTCTCCCCCAACCTTTTTCACCTGGAATGAGAACAAAATCTCCAGTTTTTAAGTTATGAGACTTATATCATGTAGTTCACAGCCAAGTCTCCAAATCATCTAAATTTAAGGTCCATATGAAAGCCAAAAATCAAGCATCTCACTCACTGGGGTTCCCATCGAATACACTGGCGCAAAGGCAATGCCAGCATCTGTAGAACCCACACGTAGCTTGCCAGCTGTTGTGGTCAGCAAATCCCGTAAAGTTGAGCCTTGTTCATTATTCTGGGACACAGGAGGTGATGTTCTGCTGTTTGGAGAATCAGGGTTGTCTTGTTCTCTCTCTTCTTTAATTTGCTTTTCAAGGGCAAAGTCTTTGTTTTCTGAAATAAATCATTTTACAAAACTCAAGTGAAATTAAGCACGCTGCTGAAGTGTAGATAAAACTGGCACCCTACATTTTATAGTGAGAGGGAAAAACTGTAGCACTAGTGATTTATTCACCTGAACACACCAAAGGATGGGTTAGATCCTTCAAAATGGAGTCAAATTGTTTGAATATGAAAAGGCCTTCCTCAATATCTTAGACATGTAGCTGAGTTTGTACCTGTCACAAATGAAAAATGCTATAACTAAGAGAGGGAGAAAGTATAGGTAAGTTACAAATCTATTGCTCTGGTGGCTTTATTGATATGGTTATCCACAAATGATTCTGTAACTAATTTTGATGCAATCACAGGGAGGTAAGCTCCTAATAAGACAAATGTTTTCTTGAACCTAAGCCATAATGCAAGCAAAAGACAGAACTGTTCTAAGTGAATAGTACATTACTGTATAACAGTATATTGTTGGTTATATTATAATCCTCTGTTACAAACTTAGATAATTAATTATATTTACCTTTTTTTTCCTCTCTGGCCTTTTGCTCTGCAAGATCTGCTAACCAGTGCAGTGGTGATTGGGATTCTGGAGGAGTTAACTTGCTGTCTGTGCTTATATCACTCCCTGGGCTGCTGCCGCCATTACTCTCAGACTTCTGAGGGGTATTTTGCTGCTGAGACTCGGGCATGCACAGAGAAATTTTATTACTGTGATTAAGAACATTCTGTAAAACCTACAAGGGTAGAACAATTGAATTTTTAAAATACTATCTCTTCAGTTATTCAGAGTTAAAAGTAGTTATATTGATGCAGTAACATGGAAAACATAATTTACAAAACACAAGATCTAAACTGGATTTCACATATCAAAGCTAATTAATTTAACCATACATTTTATTTGAGTGATTAGAGATGTTTTACTCACTTGAGACACACCATTCATTGTAGGAAAATTTCCAACTTGTATATTCTGTTTGTTAGTACAATGACAATGGGATTTAATACCATATTTTTCTCTAAGAGTGTGCATCGCATCTAGAAGATCTGTCAAAACTATAAAATATAATAGTGGTTAATAAGAAGGTTACCACTACCTGTTAAGATTACAAAATTTTTTCCTGTTTTTCTTGTGGAGGCTTTCTTGTGTCTTTTTACTTTTCTTCCCATTTTTACGTCATTCCTTCCAACTATTTCAGGTTTGATCATTCAACCAAATTCACGTCCTCTATTCTTTTCAGTCTTACCTCTATTATTAAAAATTCACTATGCTCACAAAAAGTAGAATAACCTTTCATTATAAATCTAGTAAGCTTTTTCATTACACTTTAGTTTTCCTCTTCTAAAATGGTTCCTCTGGCTTTCTTCGTCACTCAGTTGGGCATGTCTTGCTAGTTTTAATATATAGATTCTAAGAACTGAGCAAGAACAATTCAAGATTAGATAAACTTTACCTCTCCATTCTATTATACTCTTACACGCTCCTAAATAATCTGAGCAACCAAGAGCTGTTACACTGTTAAGTAAATACTGTATATTTATACTTACCAGAACCAGGTATAATTTGAGTTGGCATTAAATGTTTGTGATCATGAGGCTGTCCCTTCACACACTTCATCCAAGCATACAGTTCTTTATCTGTAAGATTATAACATACATACTTTTATATCAGTTATGGTTTTGCTATTATAAAATTAATGGCTTGTATATAAAGAGGTTAATAATTATATAACATATCAATAGTAGGCTTCAAATGTTTGGTTCTTAAAAAAAATAAGACAGTTGCACCATTCTGAGAATTTTATAAAAACAGGATACAAAATTGATATGTTAGCCTTTTCTAAAATGACCATTCTTTATTATCCTTAATGTATTAGTCACCTCTATTGTCCCTCTCTGATTTTAGCTTCTCTGTAGCTTATATCTCTTAGCTATTTTCTGTGCCAATTTTTGTCTGATCTTACGTTAGACTGATACAAGTTTGAGGCTGTTGCTAACTTACTTTCCTTTTATGTTTCAAAGACATGTAGAAGAACTGTCACAAGACATATGAAAAAGCCTCCACTTTACAGATAGTATTTAATTGCTATTATTGACTTCAAACAAGGCTCCACACCTAGAGTCGTAAACATATTAAGGCATAGCATGGGTCATATCATACACAGAAAAAATATTCAATACCTTGATCTCAAAGAGATCTTTCTCTATAAATTTAATGACATAGCTACTATGACCTGGCTATAAGACCTTCAGTAAAGGCCACTAAGCTCATTAAATTTAACAGAAAAAAAATATACAACTATTGTTTTATGAAAAGTCTCAGACTAAATAAAATTCAAATCCAGTCTAAAACTGTTTTTCTTCAAAAGTTTTCTGACTTTCCCCTCCAAAGCCTACATAGTAACTTGTAAATGTTTTCTAACTGCTTACATTTTAGACACTTATGTTAATTACCACCATATAAAGCTATGAACTAGTTAATGTGAGTTTATTAAAATACTTAGTGAGATAAGGAGATATATAAAAAACAGAATATAACTCAAGGGATATAGGTTATGCCCCCCCGCAAAAAAAGATACGGTGACTGACTATACTTTCCAAATTAATAGTACAAGCATACCTTGTTTTATTATGCTTTGCAGCTATCGTGTTTTTTACAAGACCCTCCACCAGCAAAAAGATTATGAGTCACTGAAGGCTCAGAAGATGGTTAGCAATAAATTATTTTTATTTATTTATTTATTTGTTTGTTTGTTTGTGAGGAAGATCAGCCCTGAGCTAATATCCATGCTAATCCTCCTCTTTTTGCTGAGGAAGACCGGCTCTGAGCTAACATCTATTGCCAATCCTCCTCCTTTTTTTCCCCCAAAGCCCCAGTAGATAGTTGTATGTCATAGTTGCACATCCTTCTAGTTGCTGTATGTGGGACGCGGCCTCAGCATGGCCGGAGAAGCCGTGCCTCGGTGCGCGCCCGGGATCCGAACCCCAGCCGCCAGTAGCGGAGCTCGCGCACTTAATTGCTAAGCCACGGGGCCAGCCCGCAATAAATTATTTTTAAATTAAAGTATATACATTGTTTTTAAACATAATGCTACTACACACTTAATAGACTACAGTATAGAGTAAACATAACTTTTACACGCATTGGGAAACCAGAAATTTGTGTGACTTGCTTTATTGTGTAGTCTTGAACTGAACCCGCAATATCTCTGACGTATGCCTGTACTATGAAAATCAACAGCAATACAACTATTTCGGTTTATTATACATACCCTATCTTTTTCCAAAAAGGACTCATGCTTATATATATGCATACAATATAGCAAAATACAATTAATTCCTTTTTAATTAGGCAAAAGAAAAACAAAAATAATATGGAACCAGTAAAAAGGAATGTAAAATCCATGTCACGAAGTTTTATAACAGTGCAGCTAGTTCTATCAACTGAAAACATCCAAGGATATTTTTATGGTTTTGAAGATATTTAACTGCCTAAAATGCATTCCTTATGATGGTTTCATATTTTACTAATACTTACATATCTTTTGCATATCACAGAAACACCTAGTTGTAGATGTTTGGACATGCTTCCCCACTTGCTCAGGTCTCTTTACTAAGTGTTGAGTGTATAAGTAAAAGGGTTAGAAAGGGTGAGACTTGAGTAATCCTATCAGTGGAAAAGATACTCATGGCTAAAGTATGGTTCATCTATCTGATATACTATTCTGAAAAAGAGCTGCCTGAAATGAAAAATGACATTCATTGTTTTTAGACATCGAACAGTCTATCACTAAACATGATTTTACTTCTAAATAATTGCACAATTTGAATCCTCTCATTTCATTAAGACTTTACCCCAAACGGGCCGGCCCCGTGGCTTAGTGGTTGGGTGCGCGTGCTCCGCTGCTGGCGTCCCGGGGTTTGATCCCGGGCGCGCACCCACGCAAGGCTTCTCCGGCCACGCTGGGGCCACGTCCCAGATGCAGCAACTAGAAGGATGTGCAGCTATGACATACAACTATCTACTGGGGCTTTGAGGGAAAAAATAAATAAATAAAATTATTAAAAAAAAAAAAGACTTTACCCCAAACAACTCAATACTTTCGGGTTACCAGTATTAGTTAGCTACCTCCAAAACTGCCTTGGATAAACTTTTTAAAAAACATCTTTAGCATGAGAAAAGGTACATTTAGTTACTTCCTTTTTAAACAATATTATCTCCAGCTGTATTAACATGCAGAACACTGTTTCTGTGCCATTTTATTTATCTAGAAATTGAAAATAATAGTTTTAAAGGCTGTTTTCATATATAATAAAGACTTCATTCTCTAAGAACTAGAAGTAAATGGTACTAGTGGCAGCATATTCTTGAACATTTTGATTTGAACTTCATGGACCAATATTTAGAAAAATCAATTCATATTAGGAAGTATTAGATTGTTTACTTATGTGCATGACTGTGTAATTAACAGGTTGTAGAAGAGACTCCAGGATCCTACACATTGGAACCTGAAAGCAGTAATGCCTAACCTAAATTTGGGCTACATTTAGAAACCATCTGCTTGAAATGATAGGGTGTATCTACTAAACAGACTAAAAAGATACAGATGCAGTTTTATTCTAGAAAATCTGGCCATTTAATGAACTGTGGTTACTCCTCCTTTTAAAAACAAACTTCAGGGGCTGGCCTGGTGGTGTAGCAGTTAAGTGCGTGACCTCTGCATCAGCGGCCCGAGGGTTCACAAGTTAGGATCCCGGGTGCTCACCAACACATCGCTTGTCAAGCCATGCTGTGGAGGCATCCCATATAAAGTAGAGGAAGATGGGCACGGATGTTAGCCCAGGGCCAATCTTCCTGAGCCAAAAGAGGAGGACTGGTATCGGATGTTAGCTCAGGGCTGATCTTCCTCACAGAAAACAAAAAAACAAAACAACAAAAAAACTTCACAAAACTTCCTTAATGTAATATATTCATAATTAAGGAAGGTAGGAAAAAAAAAACACATACATATAATTTTCCAGACGAGTGATCCTAAATAAAATGAACACTACAAAAAATTTCAATTTATAAACCAACCTCTAGAACTCTTCCTTTCCTTTGCCTTGTAACAATCTAAGCAGACCACAAATCCACATTTTTGGCAGACCCAATGAATGTTAAACAACGTTGCTTCACATGCATCACACATCTCCCGGACTCCTCTCACTGCTCTTTTCCAGGCAATTTTGGCTGAAATACAGAAAAATAAAAATTTAAAGGCAAACATACCCTTTTCCACGCAATTTTCACTGAAATACACAAAAACAAAAATTTAAAGGCAAACCAAAAACTTTGAAGAATATATTAACTAAAGGTCAACAGCAGATTTCTTGAAGTAATTAGTAATTCTCTTCAGAAGATTTACTTACATCAATGGCGAGTTTCTCAGTCTTGGCACTTTTGACATTTTATTTTAAGGTTTTTTTTTTTTGGTGAGGAAGATCAGCTCTGAGCGGACATCCATTGCCAATCCTCCTCTTTTTTGCTGAGGAAGATTGGCCCTGGGCTAACATCTGTGCCCATCTTCCTCTACTTTATATGGGACACTGCCAAAGCATGGCTTGACAAGCGGTGTGTCGATGCACGCCCGAGATCAGAACCTGCAAACCCTGGGCCGCTGAAGCAGAGCGCACGCACTTAACTGCTGCGCCACCAGGCCGGGCCCATTTTTGACATTTTAGATTGAATAATTCTCTGTTGTTGGGGACAACTATCTTGCGCATTGTAGGATGTTTGGTGGCATCTCTGGCCTCCACCCATTAGATGCTAGTATTCTACCCTCCACCCCTACCTTTCAGTTATGCAACCAAAAATGTTTCCAATCATTGCCACATGTCCCCTGGGGGACAAACCACTGATTTAAGGGAAGAGAAGGAAATAAGCTAACATTTAGAGCACCTAGTATGTTACATGCTTTACATAAGTAAGCATAATTAAGATAACTACTTTCTAAATAAATCTATGAGGTAGTTATCATTCCCATACAGCTAAGAAAGGAGTAAAGTTGAGATTCAAACATAAGTCTATCTTCTAACTCAAAAGACTGTGATGAACCACACCAGATTAAAAACTTAAATAATTGAGATGGATTACATCTTTATACGGCAAATGCCAAAATTTCCCAATTTCGCATCCCAAGTGTCTTTATCATGCTAAATTATGTCATACTGGCAGAAATAGGAAAATGCTATTGTGATTTCACAAAATTGTTAATTCATTAAACTCACCTCAATTGGAAAATATCTGTTACCTTAAGAGATACAGGTGCATTTCTACATAAAAAATTCGTCATTATCAAAATTAAAAGTCAACAAGACTAGGTAAGATTAGGGACTTCTCCCACAAATTAAACATACTTCATAGAAATTCTTAAAATGAAATTTGTACAGTTGCATGTTCTAAGTATTTAACTTCCTTACCATCCTTTTTCACCCAGGACAAAGCTGTTTTTTCAGATGTTACTAATTGACAGAACTTATCACCTATTATATCCAAGATGTATTTTGAAGTTTCTATGTCTAGTTCATCATCTTCACAATTTTCGTGTGTCCATAAACTCATAGCTTCATCATCATATTGGTCAGGAGAAGAGAAACCATCTATTCTAACCACTCCATTTTTACTAAATGACAATCTGAAATATTAAAACATAAAAGCATTAGATACCAAGATAGAAGTCTGGTTTTTTTTAAGCTGCAAATTTATAATTAATTTATATCTTTATATTACGTTATATATATAAATTATATTTACAATTACAAAACAAGAAAACGGGGTAGTCCATCATACACACACGCACCTTGATTATTAATTACATATACACCTTGATTATTAAATTTAACCAACTTAAATAACTCATAGTGTCACACAAATGGCAGTGATAAGCAGCACCAATTTTAGGTTATTTCAAGAAATAAGACTCTCCCTATCACTTATACTTAACTACTCAACTCCAATCAAATGAGAACTATGTCCAAGTGTTTGAAGAGGACAAGAGTTAAAATGTTGGCCAAATGCTGCCTAGAGCAATGCTGTTATTTTATACATAATCTAAATCAGGAAACTTTAAAGTCGAAAATGCCCTAAATCACACCTAAGATTTTCACTGGGAGGATTAAGAAAATGCCAAGTACACATACACTTTTTTCATTAAGATGATACTTTATTAACGCGATTTAGAGGAACAAGGATGAAACTCTTAATAGTTTATTAGGAATCCAATTAGTGTGCTTACTTCGTATTAGCTTCTGATATCCAACTAATCTAACTACTCAATTCAGAGTAGTTTCTGGTAAATGGAAGGCAAAATGCCCATTCTCTTACTGACTGGAGGTTATTCCTCAATTATCCTTGTATTTACTCCTTTTACTCTCAAACAGGGGATATCAAAATTTCATTACAAGTCATTCTGTATTTTCCAAATGGACACCACCAATAATATTCCTTTTACCCCTTTCTCTCATACCTTTACCTTACCCTTTCCCTCTTTTTTCTAAACCAAATCTCTTCCTTTGTTATAACCCATCATCTTATTTCAGTTTTATGTTATCTCTACCTGAACATTTCTTTCCTTCAAATTTTCCCAAGATTTTCTTATCTCTTCAAACTTACTTTCCTTCTGATTCCTCTCTCACCTTTTCTGCACTTCTAGGTGTACTACCTTCCATAACTATTCTTGGAAGTTGTCTGTCTTTTGAGGATTGTTGGCTAGAAAGACCATGAAGTAAATAAGAAATAGAATTTGTTCTGTTCCTACCAATACAGGCATAGCTCAGAGACAGATATTGTGGGGTGGGTTCCAGACCACCACAATAAAGTGACTATCACAATAAAATGATTCATACAAATTTTTTGGTTTCCCAGTGCATATAAAATTTATGTTTACATTATACTGTAGTCTATTAAGTGTGCAACAGCATTACATCTAAAAAAACAATGTGTATACCTTAATTTAAAAATAATTTATTGCTAAAAAATGCTAACCCTCATCTGAGCCTTCAGCAACTCAACTTTTTTGCTGGTGGAGGGTCTTACAAAAAACGCAATCTTTGTGAAACATGACAAAGCAAAGTGCAATAAAACGAGATACGCCTATACAACATATTTTTGGGTTCTTGGCCACAAGCACAGTATACTTGCCAGAGGAAAGTGTCTCCTAACTTCTTAGGAAGAAGATCATGATAATGATTAGGAAAATAATTGCTAAAAATAAAAACATTAATAGAACATTTTATATGTGCTTGGTACTACACTAAAGACTTTGTGTACCTTATCTCATTTAATCTTCATGAAACCTCTGTGAGGCAGGTACCAGTATAACTCACTCACATTATGCGGATGAGACAGGCATAGCTGTAGTCCTACTATAGTTGATCAAGTCGTAGGGGAATGAAAGAACAGTGCTGGGACTAAAACCCAAGAATGTCTGATTCTATAATCTGAGACATTAACTAGTCTCTACTGGCTGGGTTACCAAGCTATTCTTTAGTTGAATTCTTACACGTCTATCTGATAAATTTTTAGTATTAAAGTATTACTTAGTAATATTAGTATTATAGTAGTATATAGGTTAATGACAACTATAAATTGTTTTTATATTTAGTACAAAACCTGTGACGTGACACGGTACTAACAAATCCTTCTTATCATCTTATAACTCATATTTTTATAGCTACATATGTTTAACAAAAGGATGGGTATCCCAATATAATGCACTGATTTTGGTTTAATACTTAGATTGCTCAGTTAGATTTATAGACTATTTGTAATTGCTAGCTAATGTAGATATAAATGCAACATTGTTTTGGCCAAAGTATATAAATTCTTTTTTTTTAAATAATTTTATTTGTTTATTTTTCCCCCAAAGCCCCAGTAGACAGTTGTATGTCATAGTTGCACATCCTTCTAGTTGCTGTATGTGGGACGCGGCCTCAGCATGGCCGGAGAAGCAGTGCGTCGGTGCGCGCCTGGGATCCGAACCCGGGCTGCCAGCAGCGGAGCGCGCACACTTAACCACTAAGCCACGGGGCCAGCCCAAAGTACGTAAATTCTTAAAAAATCCTTAAATCAAACAAACTGCTGTTTCCAGTCATTTTCTAGAAAAAAACACTAACATTTACTCATTAAAGAAAATTAAATATCTCAGAAGAGAAAGGCTATATGAACACAAGTAGCAATGTGAATATGAATTTAGTCCGATAGCAACTGTTAAATTTAGCACAAAAGAAAGTTTAATATTCTTTTATACTGTTTCAGAAACAAAGAGGCTCAAAGACTCATTCCCATCTCCAAAAGACACCCTCGGAATGATAGTATAATTTCCAATATTCGATAAACATACTTGCCCCCAATAATGTATTTTCACTTACCGCCTAAAGTAGTAAAATCTACAAAATACTGGTGAGTGACTTGGTTCTTCTCCTTTTTTACTCCGGATAAGTCTACACTCTCGGCACTTTTGCAAATTAGGCCCTATCTCACAGCAGGAGTCATCCTGTAAAAAGGATTCCCCAGTTTGCTTCAGCTTCTTGACTTTACGCCAATCTTTCAACACTGAACGAGGGATGCCAGCTGTAAACCCAGTAAGGAAAGTATTAGCAAGATTATACCTTTTTAGAAAGGTAAATAAAGATAAAAAATTCAAGTGAATTATACAGTCGTGACAATATATTAAGATTGTAGAAAAGCAGCAAAGAGTATAGTTCTAGGTACTCATTAATAACTAAAAAGTCCACAGCAGCATTTCTATTTACTTACTATTCTACTAACCAAACGAACTCTTATGTCAGTATGCTGGAAATGCAGAGCTAAGTAAATCTTCTAGCTGACTGAAATCTCTGTATATTAAATATTCACATTTGTATAACAGCAAACATGAGAATCATATGTCTTCCATGTAAATCTATAGCTAAAAATAGACTTTCTACACAGAAATTTGGTATATGTAGGAGGAAGCTCTTTCAAGATCTACAGGAAGAACCTAAAGACCAAAAGTTTTAGAAACTACAGGCTAGTTTCAACATACTTATATTGTGTTGACATACTTAATCTGACTCTCCAAGGTATGTGTGGCTCATCAAGAGAAGTAAGTGATTTATAATACCAATATTTGGGAGAAGAGGGGCTAAGATATTTCTCCTAATATCTCTCCCTTATTATAATGCCCTCCATTTGATATCAATATATTGATGGAAGCAGTATCTTTTAGCAAAATAAAAGGGTTTGAAGAAAGTAAAAGAAAAAAGCCAATATTAACTTGGCTGTCTTTTTTGATGGTATAAAGAAAAAAAGGCCATCAGCAAAGTCTAAAGAAAAAAAACTCAAAAGCACTATACAGCCTAACATTTGCAGGAAAAAAAATTAATTATTTCCTATACACCACTGTTCCATCATGTTTATTAACTTCAACTTAATTGTTGTAATAACAACAAATTGTTATAACAACAACTAATTGTTGTAATAACTATAGAGCAGGAAGAACTCAAAACATTACACACAAATTAAATTTTGCCTATTACATTTAAAAAAATAAATTCATGCAAAAGCAACCTATGTTGGGACAAGCAGATACTTGTTGACTCTTAAAAAGTGTACTTATACTGCCCATATCAATATATCTATATGTCAGACATGAGATTTACACAGTTTGCTATTTCTGTCATGTTGAAAGAATAAATTCTATTTCCAACCCTTGTGTTTTCTAATCATGCCCATTTTATGGATCAGAGGCAATACAACTATTCTCCTCAGACTATATATTTCTTGCAGAAACATATAGCAAAACTCTTGTCCTGAGCTCCCACTCTCACTTACCTGTTGACAGTGTACACAGTACAATTACAGCAAGATCCCACATCTTAACACAGGAAGTACTGTGTTTAAACTCCAGGGTGGCTCATTTAAAATTGGCTCAAGTTATGAAGCACTTTTAGGATTACTGTCTGGTTCTTTACATGTTCTCCCTCCTTCTATCTCTAACTTAGGGCAAGGAGCCATTTGGCTTAATCCACTAGAGAAATACTACATGTGCAAATATACCACTTGAGGAATAACAACATTTCCAGAAGACTTGTGTAAAAGGTCTGTTATTTCCTCCATTGTTTATTAGACAGTTTTCTCCTATGAACTGTATAAAAATTCAGAGCTTTTAGAAGTCAGAATGAACAATAGAAATGGTACACTGCTGATAAATTTTTATTTGGCATTTGTTACAGTAGAATAAACTAAATGCAATCTATTTCTATACTGACTAGAAAACAACTATTAACCAATATGCTTTTATATTCCAAATAATGGAACAGTTCAAAGAGTATGGATAACCATACCATTGAGAACAATTTAAATAGTATTATAATAAAGAACTGGACATTTCAAAGCAAATCTCAATCCTGTGACACAAAACAGACACTTAGAGCCTTTTTTTTTTTTAAATGAATGAATGAATTACAAAGTCATGAAGGCCCAGGTCATATGGACAGTTTTTGATATTATAATTTTTGCTTCTACAGCAGGCCACGCATGACTGTAGCTAACTCCTTTTATGAATTTTATTATAATAGTATTTGTACAATAAATAAAATTTCATCTTTCAATTCTATATATCTAATCTATTGGCAACATCTAAAATCTAAAAGTTTGAGATTAAGACACTTAGTAAACAAAAAATACCTAACTCAACAGTATTTCTATTTCCTTTATACCGTAAGAACCTTTTCAACCTTAGTTCTCTATTTATAAGCAAATCTTCAAACAGATGCTCTAGCAACAGAAAACTAGGGAGGCAGAAAATAAGAGACAAATACATGCTAACTTTTAATCTCTGATATGCCATCACCTTAAAACATATTTTTTGAGATACAGAAATTAACTCTGATTATAGTTAAACCACTGGTTTTGTGTGTCATAGAACACATATATATTTAAATTTGACTGGCAATTTCAGTTCATAAAATAAAATAATGTAAAAAATAATCACAGAAAAGCAGCCAACTTTTAATTATCAGTAACAAAAGGCAGCAGATACGAAGACATTCCAAAACAGATAAAGCAAAATTTATTATACCTGGCTTTAGAATGTACTAAGAAACACACTATTACATATCTATTTGTGTATATATAAGCATACATGTATAATAGTGTATGTAATCAGATTATATTCTCTAAGTGCAGATTTAACTCACTCTTTTTGATTGACTATGACCGATGAGAACTCCAATGAACATAGAAGGATAGAGGTCATAGTTAATCCATGAGCAAGACAACCTACTCAGGTGTAGAAGTTAGACTTACGAACTCCCAATTTAGAGAACTCTTCTAGATAGCCTAGAACAAAGGCAAATCAACTCTGCCCACAATTAATAGACGGCATTTAATAGTCGCTTAATATTATTTTGGACTTGGGAATAAATGGGACTTAAAATACCCTCTCTGAAGCTACTGAGTTACTAAGTAGGGGAGATTTCATCAAATATCACAACTTGAGGGGAAAATATGCTGATTGCAGTCTTTGTCCCATTTAGCCTTAAAACGAAAATAGAATATGGACTTCATTAAGAGTTAATTTTATAAATTTAACTTCACAAGAGTTTTCTAAGTGTTAAAATCTGGAAGGTTCCCATCTCTGTTTTCTATAAATTTAACTCAAGTATTTGAATACCCAACACCAAAGGAATGTGATGTGAAACGGAAGAGAAACTATTGACCACCCTAAGCTTCGTAAGAATTCATTGGGGAAGTGAGCACAACACATGAGAAAGAAAAAGCAACACTGTATATGATCCAATACTCAAATAAATAGCACACATCCTGTATCCTTTGTTGTGAATCTCCCTCTCTTTCTTTCTTCTGACTATATTTGCATTTCAGTCTGTCAGCCTCTCTGTCTCTAGTTGAGCTTGTTTTCCTTCGTTCTTTCACTTTCTGACTGTCCTTTTCTAGGATTCCATCCTCCTGTTTGTCTCTCCTTCACTTTGCCTCTGGTTTCCACACAGGCATGTGGGAAAACCTCATTCAGTGAAAAGGCCCAAGTAAGAGCCTTCAAGCATCCAAATTCTCATGAAAGAACTTCTTGAATGTCCGCATTGTCACAGATATCTCATATATTGTATGTGGATGAATACATGGATATAGTGAAACTATTAAGTGCTCTCTGCACTGTGCAACATACCTAAAAAGAAATAAGCAAACTGAGAAAAACTACTGCTAGAGTAAAAACATATAGAAACACTTTATAGTGAATATTATTGGCAAGCATCACTTATTTTGCCCAGCTGTAGCCATAAACGAAATATAAACATTATCAATTTTTGAAACTTTTACTTATTATAGAAGTTCTTCTTGAATATAGAAACTAACACACAAAACCACAACATGGCCTCTCCCCCACCTGCTCCTCCCACTTTTATTTAACTTGTACCCATTGTTAAGGACTGCTTGAATGAGTAGCATTATTAGTTAAATAGAAGGTAATTTCAATAAGCTTTCAATTTTGTCACTAGATGAGAGAAGGGTGAGGTGAGGTATACTCCTCTGAAGTAATTCTCTTCTAAATACGTGACTTACAGGAAGTATATGTGAATAGGATTTCTTTTACAACCATATCTTGTTATAGGTAAATACCTAATATTAGAAATCTACTTTTGGTGTGATAGCTATAACTGTTATTTTGACAGTTGTTAGAAATGGTCAAAATTCTGAGTAACTACTAAATTACACACTAGATTTTTGCCAATATTAGTGCTAGGTAAAACATATCTCTACAAGTCTCTTAAAAATGGAGAGATATGTCTTCTCTCATTTCTTCTTACAGGATACTTATGAAATACAGGAATGAGGTCAATGAGTACATACATGATGCTAGAGCATACAAATAAAGTCAAAAGATGCCTTTAAGCTCACCAGTCTTTAAAGAACCACACCATTACTGCAAGAACATACAGCCCACTTTATCTGAGATAAAAAAGTAATTTACTTACCACTATTACTATTGCTCTGCAACTTCAGTTTACTTTTTTCTTTGGCACTCCTGCTGAGAACCCCATTGGGTTTTGAATCTTCTTCTATTTCACCTTTTCTCTTCTGCAAATCATTTTGCTTCTTTTTGTAAGTTGGCTTAGGTTGCCTTTTAGTCCTTTGCTCTGACTTGCTTTCACTTTCATCTGAGTCTCCACTTTCAGAGCCAGATTCATAAGTTCTTTTGGCTTTTCTCCTATTGACCTTATCATCTTTTACATATTTATCAACTATGATCTTACTATCTACACTATTTTGTATATCATTAGATGTAGAGGCTATTAAATTGACAGAACATGGCTTAATAATTTCTGATACAGAATTCCCTGAATTTTCCATTTTATTAGTATTTTTATCTTCTTCTGAATGTCTAGTAAGCCAGGCCTTTTTCAGTTTAGTATGGTAGTTTGGTTGACTTGTCTGGGATACTTGCCCATTTCCTACAGAGTTTGCTTTGTTTATTGTACTACAGACTACAGTGCTATCCAAGAGAAGGGAGGCTGAAGATGTCTGATTTTTCATAGCATTAGGCTCAGTCTCACTGACGTTACTACTTTTATATTGAGCTGCAGCCAATGCTGCCTTGTGCTTTTTTAAATGGATAAAATCAGTTGCGCCTGAGAACCCAGAGCTGGGCTGAACAGCACTTCCTGTCTTACTACTGGATGGTGTAACTGGAGCTGTGGTGCTGACCCTGCATTCCTGTGTTTGAGCCACTGAACGACTGACACTTTTTGAAGAGGTACATTCTAAAGACTTAGAGGCCAAAACAGTATTTGATAAAGAGTAAATTATTTCTGAACCACCCCAGCTGGAAACACTGGTGGTAGTGGCAGCAGATGTGAATACATCCGTTTTAGTATTACACATTATATTTACAGCAGACGTGACTGAACTGGGAACACTGCCCTGTGAGACAGCCTGCAAGTTTTTTTCAGGTTTTATGTGAGCACTGTCTGAATTTACACTTGGCAGAATGATTCTTCCAGTCTCTCCAGCTTCTGCTGGTTTGAGGCAATCTGTCTGATTTGCCCCAGCTGAAGATCTTTCACTAACTCGATCTTTGGAAGTTAACTGCATTGCTGGCATGCTATCAAGTTTTGTACTAGAAGGTGGACGTACAATGACAGATGCCATAGCAGCCTGTGACTTTCCACTGCTTTTTTCCACATGCCATTCAGCTTTCTCTTTGCTGAGGTTATTATTAGATTTCCATATTTCTGTCAAACTCTTTTCAGAACTCTTAAAATTTGCCTGAGAGTCTTTTGGCTCAGGAATTAGAGTTGGAGGCTTTTGTGATTCTTGAACTTTCGCACCAGCATTGACAGGCATCACTGGAGTTAAAGTTGGAGGGGAAAGGCTACTATAACTGCTTTCCTTTCTTTCCAGGCTGTGATGGATTGGTGGGTGAAATACTGGTGCTCTATGTAAAGCAGGCATGCTCCGGAGTGTATTTGTGGAAGAAACTGTCAAATGGGTAGGACTTCTACTACAATCATTTCTGAAGGTTGTTACTGAATGAGAGGCAATTTGATGGGAAAGATGTTCTGGTATCTTGCCTACTAAACCTTCACTTTCCGGTTGGTGTTTAATCAAAGGTGGAGGCTTTGAAAGAGATGATATAAATGAAGTCAGAGTTTGAGGATTAGCTGATGCAGCAAGGGTATTACTCTGTTTTTCAGTGTAAATATTTGAAACTTCTTTGGATGGGTATGACCTTGGTGGTTCATTGACCACACTATTAGACAATGTTGTGAAATAGTTACTTTGGGGCAAGCTCTGAGGCACTGAGTGCTTCATTTTATAAAGATCTGATACTGAGCATTCTACATCTTTGTCTTGTTTGATGACATGGCTTTTAGGGCTAGAAGAAGATGATGCTACTCTGGAATAATTCTCTCTCTCACTCTCAAGCCCCTTGATTTTAGTTGTAAAGGGAGCAACATCAATACTTTCTTGAAGAATTCGACGGTGTTCCTCCTTATATTTGTTTACTCTCTCTCCTGTCTCCTGGGGTGGTCTCTGTAATTGATTCAATACAGGATCCACAAAATGCCTATGCAAGTGACCATCTTTTCCAGTCTGTGACCTATTTAGATCCAGGTCATTTTTTGCTGATGTGGATGCAACAGAACGTAATGGTTCAATAAAAGCTTTCCTCTCCAATTCTCTATCAAGAAAACACACAAAGGTTTTTGTAACCACTTTTTGTTGTATGATAAAAAGATAGCTTCTATGCAATATCATTCTATTATAAAAGTAAAACATGACTTTCCTTTCAGGTACTCTAATATTATCAAGTAAATCAGAAAGTACATCAAACAGAAAGAATAGTACTTATTCAAAGCCATTTAAAGACATTTATTAACTTAAAATTACCTGTTTAGAAAGTGAATTAAGAAAAACTATAAAAGACAAGGTATTTATAAGTTTTTAGCACCGGTGAACTTACTCTTTATGATGATCTACTAAACTTTTTGTCAACGGTGGACTGGAATGCGCTGTAATTTTAAGAGGACGATGAGGCTCTGCACTGGAAGGTCTGACAGGAATGTGACTAAGTAATCCAATACCATCTGCTGAGGTCACAGGGGTTGGCTGATGTAACCAAGGACTAGGAGAATTCTATTAAAAAAAAAAAAAAATCAGACTTCAATTACTAGAGAAAGCTAAACACGATACCACAGTAGGACTTTAATAGCAGTATATTTATGAAGCATGTGACTTTTTCTAAATGCATTTTATAGAAATATTCAGAAAATAAGTAACTGACATAATTAGATGGATTTTTTCATATGATATAGAAAATTAATCAGCATTAAAATGGTAATTTCCAGAAATTTATTATCTATTTTACTGAATGCAGATCTTGAAGTCATTGCCTTTAACTAATAAAGGATGTAAAGAGAACCTAGCTTATAAGATTTCCTAAGATTCTAACACCAAAAGAATATATGCTGCTAATAGAAAAAACAGAATTTGTTGTTCCTAAAATACATTTCACCAGAAATAGAAATATAATCAAGTTTGTCAATTTTTGTCATCAAAAATAATAAACTCTTCCAACATAACTATTTACTTAGAATTGACAGAAAATTACATTTTCAAGGCCCAACTGTACTCCAATTCACTATAAACTATAAACACTGCTGGACCATTAAACTTGGAGGTGTGGAGGTATAACAAAATTAATTTTTTATATATTAATACATTGCCTTTCTCATACTGAATATTTGGTGACATTTATCTTTATGTTGAGACGTACAACTATCTAATTACATGCTTAAGGATAGTTTCTATCCTATAACTCACTGACATTCCTCCAGAACATGCTTTGCGGAGTTATACTTTATTGAGTCAGATATTGAGAAAATATAATCTTTTGGTTTTAACGAAGGGAATAAATTTTACATCTCAAAATAGTAATGCAAAAGCATTATGATATCACACCAAAGATATGCTGCTGTAAAGTTACTTAGATTAAAAAGATAATTATAAACGATAAACCTCACATAGGAAAAAAATATACATATATAAACATATATGCACATAAGGATCATTTGAACATATGTTTAAAAGGCTTCAGTTCTACAAGATCCAGAAATCTTAAGTTGTAATTAATTATAGCAGTGAAAGTTATTGACTATAAATTATCATAAAAAATTATTTCCGGGGCCAGCCCAGTGATGTCGTGGTTAAGTTCGTGTGCTGAACTTCGGCAGCATGGGGTTCACAGGTTCGGATCCTGGGTGCAGACTTACATACCACTCATTAAGCCATGATGTGGCAGTGTCCCATATACAAAATAGAGGAAGACTGGCACAGATGTTAGTTCAGGGACAATCTTCCTCAAGCAAAAAGAGGAAGATTGGCAACAGATGCTAGCTCTGGGACAGTCCTCCTCAGCAAAAAAAAAAAATTCCTAATCGTTTCTTCACTTTAATTCACAATACTAGAGTTAAGAGATCCTCATATTTGCTCAAAATGTTGCTTAAATTTACTCCTTTATAATTCTATATAACAAATGAAAATCTGATATGCTTGTTTTTAGTTTAACAAGTTTATGACCAGTTAACAAAACATCTTATGCCCTTATAAACATGGAGGCTAGATGACACATACTGAGAGAGGTTCCTACCCAAGTAATTTCTAATAATTACTTTTAGATCTGTTTTCCAGGGTTTGGAAGTTATGGAAGAAAACTCAAAACTATTTGCCAGCTCTTGGCTCCCATGTGATCCTCTAGCCTGTCTCTGTCCAGTATCAGCTGCAGCTACATTCATGACATGTGAAAGGGTCAGAGTAAAAATGTTCCTGTGCTGGGCACTTGCGTCATCAGGCCTGCTTTCAATTCTGGTAAAGAGGATATCGCAGTGATTAGTGACTCTTCATTAACTTCAACTATGTAATGTACACATTCTAGTAAGATCCCACTTACCACCAGTTCAATGGCACCATCAAGAATGGGAATGAGAAGCTTATGATTAATACAAGCACAATTCTTCTAGAATTGAGATCCTGCCAACAACAAATGTGGGGATGCTGGTACAGAATAAATTGTGGCGTTCACTGGTGACTTCATTAAAGAAGGCCAGAGCTCATACGAAAGTGGAGCCAAAAGGAGTTGATCTTTACAATGGGAATAAACCACAAGAAATATCCTTCAAAATTGTTAGAACTCCATCTTGCACCACTAACCACTTGATGCCCCTTACAACCAAGGTCACTAATCACAATGTGGGAATCAAGGAAGGACTCATCACCACAGTCTATGTCATCACTGCTACCCAGAATATGGTAACAGCTCCTCTGACAAAATTCTGGCATCCTTGCATCTACTGCCTTGCATCTACTGCCACAACTAAGGCTCTATGTAAGCAGTATTATGCCTCAAGTAAATGAGAAGCTCACTAGCACTGTCTTCCAAATCACCACCTCTAACATATCTACCGTGGATCTCACTCAACTTGAGAAAGGTATCAGAAATACTCATGTTCATTGCAGCATTATTCACAACAGCCAAGGAGTGGAAGTAATCTCACTCAACTTGAGAAAGGTATCAAAAATACTCATGTTCATTGCAGCATTATTCACAACAGCCAAGGAGTGGAAGTAACCCAAAGTCTGTCAACAAATGAATGTATAAAGAAAATGGGGTATATACATACTATGGAATATTATACAGCTTAAAAAAAAAAGAAAATCCTGTTATGTGCTAAAACATGGATGAACTTCGAGGACATTACGCTACATGAAATTAGCCACAAAAGGACAAATACTGTGTGACTGCACTCAAATGAAGTATCTAAAGCAGTCAGAATCATAGAAACAGAAAGTAGAAAGGTGGTTGCCAAGGACTAGGGGGAGGAGGTAGGAGAATTAATGTTTAATGGGTACAGAGTTTCAGTTTTGCAAGATGAAAAAGTTCTAGAGATCTGTTGCACAACAATGTGACTATCCTTAAGATTACTGAACTGTACACTAAAAATGGTTAGGATGGTAAATTTAATGTTAAGTGTTTTTTACCACAATAAAATACATAAATAAATAGTGTTAAAAAGATTCTCTGGCATACTCAAAGAGCATCCTGGGCTATACCAAGGACTAAGTTGTCTCCTGGAATTTAACAGTGACACTCATTTCCTCATTTTTGATACAGGGGCTGGTAACGCCCTCAACAACCATTTCTTAGTATGAAAATGAATTTGGCTGTAAAAAACACACAGCCCATGAAGGAAAAAGAGCCCTATACCACCACTTTCAGCAACACTCTTTCAGGTAGAGAATCTCAGCCCCAACTTTACTCCCAAGTATCTGGACTCTCCAACCCTGGCACCCTTAAGAGAACAAGGGGCTTGGAGAATCATAGCTTGTACTACACCATCAATATAATGTATCTAGCTAGAGAATACAACAGTTTGTCTTTTAAGAATAACTTGATAATGCATATCAAAATCTTTACAATTTTATACATATTTTAATCCAGAAATTTCACTTCTAGGAATTTAGCTGAGCAAAATTATTATGGATATATACCATAATTAGTTATGAAGAGATATATTCTTCCTAATAGGTATATTAAAAACAATCTAAGAAGTTTTACTTCTTTAAATTGGCTTTTTTATAAATAGGATTTTCTGAGATTTCAGCTTCCATAACTCCAAAAGTTACTAAGCATCAAAAGTTTCATTATAATTGGAAAAACAACTGTTTGAAAAATTCTAATACATTTTATAATTATAAATATAAAAAATTAATGGGATAATGAAAAAGCACTTGTATATATGTTGATTAATAAATATGCACTGATACGTGGCAAACCATAGCATAACTTACCCTCCTTAATGAAGATTCAGTATTAACTGCATTTTCTGGGTGAACCCACTTAGAAGAAGGTAGACCAAGTCCTGAGTATGCATGTGTTCCATTTGGATATTGCCAAATAATTGGATAAAGTCCAAGCTGATTATATGAAGCAGAAGGATGGGCTTGTCCAAGAAGATGAGGTGACTGGTGCTGTAACAATTGTTGCTGTTGCTGGTGTGCTAGTGCTAAGTGGCTCAAGCTGCTGGCATGAGCAGTCTCTAGTCGTGGGTGTCCACCAAGTAAGGAGGCAGTAGGCACTCCAGGTAACACAGTAGGAAGTAAATGAGGGTGATGAACAGAATGGTGTGGACCACTAGTCAGAGGGTGAGTGTTAATGGTAGGTATTGGAGTTTGACTGGATGATCCAGCCAGTAAGTGGGATGCAGGAGTTAAGGCAGGGTGATGGGTACCTGGATTTAAACAGCTTCTATGGGATGAAGAATGAAGAGGAAATGGATGCTGGTTTAAGAAAGGAGAAATGTGATTAGTTCCTGTTTCTGAACCAATGAGTGCAGGATCTCTGTAAACTGTGAAATGCTCATTTTTATCAATGATAAGAGGGCTCTTTGTAGTTTCCAATGTACTGCCTCGAGTGGGAACTGGATGAAAACTGCATCTTGATAACTCATGTTCTATTTTACTTGCAAGTCTTCTTTCACCAGCAGCTTGGCTATTCACATAAGCAGCCTTAGACTTTACAGAATCAGGAGAATGGGTAATTTTAGGTTTAACAACTTCAGGTGAGGGATTAGATTTTGTCTTGTGAGCATCTACTGAAGTATTAAGTTTAGATTTTATAGTCTCTGGGGGTGGACTTTGCTTATGCAGCTTATCTTCTGTGACAGAAACTGTGCTTAGAGATGATATGTAAGAGACATGCTGATTTTTCTCTTTTTCTATATTCAGGTGATCATTTCCTGAACAAGCATTCCTAACATTTGATTGGGTTAAATCTACTTTAATTACATCACGGACCCAGCTCTGGTCAGAATCTTGTTTTGCTGTTTCCAAGTATTTTGCATTTGCAATTGAATGTTTTGAATCACTAACATTAGGATCCATTTTCTGAAGTGTCTGAAGGCCAAACGTACTTGAGTTTTCCTGAGCCACCTTTTCCAAATTAGTGTCATTCGTAATATCAATAACACATTTTGGTGTGGGTGGTCTGGATACGAACTTCTCCTTTGGTAATAATTCCACTGTATGTGTTTTTTCCATAGTGCATTCCTGAAGAAGTAAATCATTGGGATTATGATCAGAAAGTGTGGCCTGTTCTGATGAATGGATAATCATTTTTTCTTGAAGCTGCGAGTCAACAGACTTCTGCTTCTCTGCTTCTTCATGTGTTTTATCTTCCTGTATTTGATCCCAGGGAGGCTGGCTATCTATTAACGTCTCTTCTCTTGCCTTCTCATTATTCTGGGATTTTCCTTCTTCTCCATTTATCTTTGAAGTGTTTTTATTTTTCAACTCATTCTCTGGCTTCTGCTCTGAGGAATTATTTATTATTCTCTTATTTGAATTTTCTGAGTCACTGCTCTCAGAAAAGTCTGAAACATTCTCAGTTCGTAGTCTTTTCATATTTAGTTTCTTTTCATCCTCTTCAGGTTTCCTTCTTTTATTCATCAACTGTTTTTTACCTTTAGGATTTTCTGAAAGATTTAAAAAAGAACAGTTTTACTTTTCATATCGACAAGTATATTTTAAATGCATTTTTGTTTTATTTGTTCTCATTCCCTTAAAAAGAAGTGGGTCCTACCTCCTCGTGCTATATAATCATATTTTTCCTCCTTCATCTTCTCTTCATCTGGTATACTGCTATCTGAGCCTTTCCTCTTATTTGGACGGATATTTCTTTGCTGCTGTTGCTGGTGTGTATTCTGTTTTGGTACAGCAGCTTGGGAGTTCATTGCTGGTCTGGGACTATTCGCTCGGGCACGTGTATAATGACCCTAAAAATAACCGATTTAACAATTATTGTTTACTACCTGATCCTAAGTAACCTAAGGGAAAATATTTAAAAATAACCCATCACTAACAATATACATACGTGAACAGCGTTGCTATTTTGACTGGCACGACACCTTCGCCGTGAGGTAATGCCAATATTTTCACCTTTTAACAAAGAGTGAACAACATCATCTAGAAAGGTCATTTGAACCATAGAAGGATCGACATTCTGTGGTTCTAGTACCTAATCCATGACACAAAACAAGAACAAAAATTAAATCCAATCAGTTAGTCAATGTGATATTAGGTACAATTTCTTTACTGAGTAGAAATGTTTAGAAATCAGTTTGAGATCCTTAATTTATAAGACAGTCAGACTTAAAATAAACCAGTTTTAATCATTAAAGATAAAATTAGCATTTTAACCTTCTGAAACCTACTGTTTCATCTGCTAACCAAAAACTAAAAAGCAAATATATCTATTGCAAGTACACATTGAAAAACAAGGATAAGAATTAATCAAGAGTATAATGCCAAGTCAGAAAATGTATTTTAGGGCCAGCCTGGTGGTACAAGCGGTTAAGTGTGCGCGCTCTGCTGCGGCAGCCGGGGGTTTGCAAGTTCGGATCACGGGCGCGTACCGACCCACCTCTTGTCAGGCCATTCTGTGGCTGCATCACATATAAAGTGGAGGAAGATGGGCACGGATGTTAGCCCAGGGTCAGTCTTCCTCGGCAAAAAAAAAGAGGAGGATTGACAGATGTTAGCTCAGGGCCGATCTTCCTCATCAAAAAAAGAAAATGTATTTTAAAAATAGTAAGTAATTTTCAAAAAGAAGCTATAAAATAAAACTAAGAAAGTAGAGCTTAGGAAGAAGAAAATGACAAAAATTGTGTAAATGAATAATAATGATAATTTGAAAAGGCAGGCTAAAGAAAGAACTATTTTAAAATCGAAAGGCAATTTTGTGCTTCCTGAGAGGTGAAAGTTTGTCACCTTTTTAGGAAAAAAAATACAGTTAAACAATATAATTTATTTAGCATTTTGACTAAAATTTTAACCAAAGCATTTGAATTGTTTATAAAGGCGATCTTATTAATTCAGATACTATCCACAATTCACTCAGGTAGGAAGGTGTAAAGATCTATTTTTTTCAGGTAAATAAACTACAGCTTTAGAAGATTTAAAACCAAAACTTTCAGATTGTTATTTAAAACTCCACATGAAATTTGTATCCTTAATACACACCACACTTGCCAGAAAACTAAAGGGAGCATACTGACTCTCAAATTTGATGTGAAAAGAACTACAGTGTGCGTTGAAGGCTTCATCAGTGAAAAGAAACCATTTGGGAAATATTTTTATTACTGGAGAGACAGAAAAGCTGAAACTTTAAGAAAGAAAATTTTAGCTGACCTAATGATAAAAAAAGACTAATCAATTAAAACTGTTTGATGCCTCTATTTCAGGGACTAATTTTATCAGTGTTGAAATACATCTGGCATCACTATCTCTCTGTGACCTGAAGTGACCTCTGTGTCACATCAGATACATTTAAACTTATTAAGATTATATGACTACCAAAAAACCTAGAGATGAAAATTATTTAGTGTCAACTGGTTGATCCATTTTTCGAGGGGGCATGGAATAGGTAAATTATAAATCTCTTTTCAAAAATATTAGTTGGACTATTTACCTGATCATTCATAACGATCATGGTGCGAGTGAAGAGATCATGATGAGTAATTATGCCAGTAAACCACTGGGTGGCAGAGTCTTGTCTATATACCTTCACTCTGTATCCATTTAAGGAATAAGGACCTCAAAAAAAAAACACAAGAAATAGGGTATCTTAAAAGAAGACATTTTCATTTAAGAACTACCTTTTAGGAGAAACATGAACTATGTGACAGATGAGTAATATTACATTCAAATATTAGTTTTTTTAAAAAGTGAATATATGTTAAGAGCCAGATCATTCTGTAGTTATCATTAAACACTCTAGTAGACACACATACTTCTTAACTCAATGGAAATAATACAGTACTTTAAGTCAGAAAGAATGCTTCTAGGATCATGAGTTAATAGGAGAACAGTACAAAACGTAAAGTTATAGTGGTCTAGAAAGCAGTACAGTTAACAAAGCTACTTAAGGTTGAGGTACGTGACTACACAGCAGAACATCGAAAGGTAACTTGGCACTTAATGTCTGAGTCTTCTAGTTGCCAAAACTTTATAATAAGCAACTATAAATTTTGATTCCTCTGTAACAGCTAAGAAAAGCTGCCACAAGTCATAATAGTAGAGATTATTAAGTGAATTTATAAATATGGCACTAAAATGCTTTTTTGATACTTTTGGCTTAAACTCACTTTTGTAAAGGGTATCTATATGTAGGCATCCTTTAGAAAACAGGGAAGGATTAAATAAAAAATATCAGTATATATTCAAACACGCCTATTAAAACAAAAGTCACTCCACAGAAGAGGATAACAGAGATGAAAATTTCTTCAATTCACAGGTACTAAAATGGTATCAAATACTCGAAAGTTTAAAAAGAACTGTGAGGGTGAGAAAACTGGTGCACCTTAACGACAGTATTATACATAAACAACTTACAAAGTGCTTTCAAAATTTTCAAGTGCCTATTTAATCTCCAACTCATAGATACTGTTTTACCTTTTATAAAAATTAAGAGAGTGAGGTTGATAGGTTAAATTTTTAAGTGAAAGAGCTGGGACTGAATTTATTTTTCTGATTCCTAGGCTGATGCTTTTTTCAACAGTTATAAGACATTTAACATATCAACTAATGGTTTAATATTTATTTGCCAGTTTAAAGAAACATCTATGCCAATACCAGCCTAAAATACAAATCAATTAACAGATCTGTAGAAAGCATATGACCTGTACGTTAAATACATTTTTAGCCATAATCAACTATATAAACTCTAATGTTTTCTAACTATGGAAGACTAAGACTCCAAATTATTTTTTCTGAATGTCATATAGAAAAAGCTTATAAAATAACTCCAAATACGACCCATTTTCAATTCCCATTAGCACACCATCTTAACTGCCTTGTTTCGATTTGGAGTTGGCCTCATGTAATTCTGCTTAGGATGGACAGGGACTCTAGTGCCTTAATCTTCTCACCTCTAAGAATATGATGAGGAAACAAAGTTATTTAAAAAAATACTAGCATGCTTTCTTCAATAAATAAATAGCTAGGAAAAGAAGAAAAAATGGAGAGATGGGACATAACTTATTTGTACATAATTTTTGGATCCCCTAATTATAAATAAATAAAATAAAAATATAAGTAAATCAATCCTTTGATCAAAAAATCACTTAAGGCATTTACAAGACAAATGGAAACTTGAAGCTAAGAATCCAATATTTGATATTAAGGAACTATTAATTTTTTCGATGTAATAATGGTATGGTGGCTTGGTTTAAAAATGTATAGAATGCAGCAATGTTTGAAATTTGATGCAAGTAAATGCGAGTGGTGGATGGGACAGGATCTGCCCAAGTTCTATAGTTGTTGGGGCTGGGAAATAGGTACATGGAAGTTCACTGAAATATTCTGTCTCTGCGTATGTTTCAAATTTTTCATATTAAAAGTTCAAAAAATATTTAGCTTAAGAAGAATTTAGTAAGTGGATGATCTGCCGCTGTAAATACCCATACAAAGCAAAAACAGCCACAACTTTGAAATTATCTCTATTAATGTTTAAATTAAATGGCATGGAAGTTGAGGGCTGAGATAAATATGGGAATTTAACAATAAAATTTCTTTTTAAAAACATTCAACAAAATATCAGTACTTCATGCCATATTGTCCCAGTTTCAACTCAATTTCACAAAAAGCTTATATTTACAATATATGATTTTACTGACAGAAAAAGAAATCACTTTAGAATTGTAACACCTCACTGGTTTTAAAGTCACGTGTTGTAGACAAACTTGTAACTTACTAAAAAAGGAAACAAAACTAAGACTAGTATTGCGGTCATTGCTGAGGAAAGCAACTGAAATAGGCCACTTTTATCAGATACCAACAGCATTCTTCAAAGGAAATCAATTGTGGCTTTGGACAACCCTCTACTGCAAACAATACTTCCTTCTCCAGGAAGGACACACCTAAAGCATTCTGTAATACAGAAATTTTCCTATCAACAAAACACCTGTGTAGTTATAATTTCATGCCAGGCATCTAGCTCAAATTAGTTAATAAACTGGTGAAGTTATTACTATGATTTTGATTTTCTCTGGACTCTATATAACTCATAACATTAGACTGGGTCTTTTATTTATATTGCACATAACTGAACAACCAAAACCAAATGTGAGAAACTGCCCAGTTTCCAAAAAAAAAATGAATTAATGCATAACTTCAAAATATTTACCTTGCATAAAAATCTCCTGAACCTTTTGTTCCTTTACCCAGACTTTCACTTCTTCCTGAAGTTGCGGGTTGTCCCTGAGAACTGGGTTTAGGTTGTCTATGTCGTCCTAGAATTACAGATTACAAGAAAGGTCCATGTTACGCTGTCCTAACATTAATGTTACCAACTTTCCCTCTTATATGTTCTAAGGGCTGAAGAAAATTCCTTGATCTAAATGTATGCAAAAAGACAAATTCATAAGTTATATTTCATTAGCGATTACATAACAGCAGAGCATAAGAAATTAATCCATGGTAAGATTTGATCCTTGACAATCATGTCCTAAAGTCAAAATTTAAAATTTACTAATGTGGGGCCGGCCCCGTGGCTTAGTGGTTAAGTGTGCGTGCTCCGCTGCTGGCAGCCCGGGTTCGGATCCGGGGGGGGGGGGGGGGGGGGGCACCGGGGGGGGGCACCGACGAACTGCTTCTTTGGCCATGCTGAGGCCGGGTCCCACATACAGCAACTAGAAGGACGTGCAGCTATGACATACAACTATCTACTGGGGCTTTGGGGGGAAAAAAATAAATAAAATTAAAAAAAAAAATTTACTAATGTGTTTTCTAACTTTAAGGATGGCCTTATATAGTCATCTTTTTAAAAGTTTCACTGTTAGAAGCAATATACAAACCAAACAGCATCCGGTCATCTAAGGTTGGTAGCAAAAGAATTGAGCTGAATATTTTAGTGACAATACATATACACATAGATGAGTCACATTCTCCCCGGAGAGGTGTTTTGGTGTGTGTGTGAGGAAGACTGGCCCTGAGCTAACATCTGTTGCTAATCTTCCTCTTTTTTTCGTTTGAGGAAGATTGCCCCTGAGCTAACATCTGTGCCAATCTTCCTCCATTTTGCTATGTGATGCCACCACAGCATGGCTTGATGAGTGGTGTGCAGGTCCATGCCCAGGATCCGAAGCGGCAAACCCTGGGCCGCTGAAGCCGAGCACGCAAACTTAACCAGCACGCCACCGGGCCAGCCCACTACAAAAGTCATTATCCACTGTGTTGATTGAAATGTCATCAAATTCAGTTCTACTCAAACTCATCTGACCAGTAACTTCACTGTTAAAGCTTTATTTTTTCCAGCCAGTGTCAAAGCATCCAGGCAATTAAAATTACATTACTGACGGTATTATCCTCATAGCAGGGTGGATCTAGACACAGAAACAACCCGTTCTCTCTCCTTGGAAATGTGAATCACACAGTCACATGTTTTCCCACAATCTCTTGGTCCTCCACCCGACTTTTTTGACATTCTGTTCTCTCTCTCGCAAAGCACCTCTGCTGCTCCTGCATTTGAGATCAGCGGCTGGAGCCCCAGAGTAGAGCTGGGAATAACAAACAAAGCAGCACTGCCAATTGTGGGCCCTTTTAAAAGTGGACTGGCACATCAGGGAAAGCAGTGAATAGAAAAGAGCTAAAGGTAGGGAATTATATCTGGTGAATAAAAATAATTTGGCAATTTGGAAAAGCCAAAAAGCGGCTGAAGAGAACAAAGAAGGACCCCTAATCAAGCAGGTCACATTTCACTCTTCTGCTCTAAAGTTGATCCACGTAAAGCTTTTCCTTCTCATCTCATCACTGCTTTAAGGGACTAACTACTTTCTATTTTTGGAGTAATATTGTGGTAAATACTCTGATTATTTCGTTTATACCTAGTGAACACCAAGAGACTGAAGTCAAGGCCTTTAAAGTTAACAACTATGTTCCTTGGAAAATATATAGACATGCTACTTCACAGCAGAAGGAAATACTAGAGTAGAAAAGTGTCACACAAAAACTAGGTATAAGTATCATTTTGGAAAAAAAAAAGTCCATGACATGTCTTTCTTTTTGTAAAGAAACTTTCTAGCTATCTCTTTTCTCCACTCCCTTTTAATAATACACTGCATATTTATTTAACCTCATCATTTTAGGAATAGAAAATACCATGGAAAATTCAGACCCTCTTCATGCATACCAGGTGACAATCTAGTCTATAACACATAAAACACAGGAAACTCTCTATTTCCCAAGGAAAACCATTACCGTTTCCAGACACCTCTGACAGCTGTCAAGTTCTTTAAAAATCTTGCTCACTATAACTTCCATACACATACCCAAGCTTAACTCCTTGGAGTCAAACACAAGCCTAATCACTTTCCTAACTGATAGTCCTTCAAGCATTGGAATTCTGCTTTTATGTTTCTAAAGCCCTGAGTCTTCTCTAGTCTAAACACCCACCTGGATTACAATAGTTCTTCTCTTATTCTAGACATTTAACTGGCATGAAGACAATAGGAACTTGTCTAGAAAACTACACAATCATATGGGTGTCACTGCTGACTTATACAATGTTCACTATGGTCTATTGCTCCCAAACCTTTACATATTTGAGGGAAAGGGATATAAACTGCTATTAAAGCAGCATTGCTAATACTTTCTAGACAGGTACAGGTATAGTCTATAAAACCAGTTCCCTGTATTGAATTTTTAAACTTAAAACTACTGGGATATAAAATTTATTTGTTCAACATTTATTTATATTTTAGTCAACAAGTTAAAATAATGGGCTGTATTTCCAAGATCATTAGACAACATACAAATATATTTTCAACAATGACTCATTCATTTTCTAGTGGAAAAAGCATACCATTAAAAACTGTTAATTTGAGTCTATTTACTGAAATGACCTTATATAAATTCAAAACATCTATGTATCAATTTCCTCATCTATTAAACAGAGTTACTACTATCTGCCTCTTTCCATCTTAATGAATATGTTTTTATAAGACTATTTTTTCTTCTTTTTGCTGAGGAAGACTCACCCTGAGCTAACATCTGTTGCCAATCTTCCTCTTTTTGCTTGAGGAAGATTCACTCTGAGCTAACACCTGTGTCAACATTCCTCTATTTTATATGTGGGTCGCCTGCCACAGCATGGCCACTGACAAGTGGTGTAGGTCCGCGCCTAGGAACCAAAACTATGCCGCCGAAGCGGAGTGTGCCGAACTCAACCTCTAGGCCACGCGGCCAGCCCCAAAACTAGTTTTCTTAAAACATCCAATTCCGAATTATCGGTGGTATTGGATGACATGAATTACTAAATTAATTAAAACCCATGAAAATAATCCCAACACACTACCTGGTTATGACAGACATATTACTGCTGAAGTCATCCTCCTCTATGTATGTACAGTGCTTTGTAAGTTACAGGTACTTCTGTTAACTTGTAGTTATCATTCCCATTTTAAAGAGGCTCACAAAACGATAAATGATCAAATCTTGTAAGAGTTGCCAGCAGGTAGCCAAATGAAGTTTTTTTTCCATTTACTGACCTGAAAAATTTTGTGGAAGTGCTAAAAATCAGATACAAGGCTATAAGCATCACATAGAAGAGAAATTAAGGATGTGTAATTAAAAACTAGCTATGAATATTCATTATCTTTCACAGAATGCAAATGACTAATAAAGAACTTTAGCTTTCCTTGAGTTTATGAGATTAAAAAACAATTTAACTGCACAGCACTTCAATTTTCAGTAACTGTAGTAGTTACCTACACACATAATTTTTATATTCAATAATTAAAATATGTATTCTTTAATTTCCCCAAAACAAATCACCTAGATAGTGAATAGCATCCTCGGTGAATCTCCACTCTTCCATAAACTCTTATCCATGTATTATACTGCTAGTTACAACCTCCAGCAAATGACTAATGGGAAAAAAAAAAATCAGTTCAGTAAGATCTGCTTTTACTAGAACCTTATACAGAAAACATGGAAAAGTTCTAAACACTGCCATAAGTGAGGGTCTGGACTATATTTATTGTTTGCTTGGGTGCTGTGTCCTGCTTTTGCAAAGACAGAGGTTAGCTCTAACTGAACATTAGTGCACCTTAATGTAAATAATAACAAAGAAAAATAGCTAACATGATTGTGCATTTACTATGGCAGATACTATGCTGAGTGCTTTCCATACATATCAATTTTTGTAACAATTTTGTGAGGCTAAAATTATTATTACCTTTTTTACACGTTATACCCAGAGAGGTTCATGGTTATAGTTAGGATGTGATGGAGAGACCTACTCTTTGAACCTAAGTCTGTGACTCTAAAACTCACGTTCTGTTGACCTACTCTCTGTCTCTTGAACTAGTACAATGAAAAGGAATGAATAATAGACTGTTTACTGTGACTGTCTTTCAAAATTTGACACATTTCTTTACACTACATGTAAGAGGTTAAAGGTAACATTATTTTATGAAGTCAGAATGGGTCAAAAGCAAAGAACTGAACATCAGGTAGAAGTTATCTTTTTGTAACCTTTTCACATTGGTTATGTGAAATTCCACATGCAGCAATAGTCTAACACTCATCAAAGAGGGGAGACTTAGAACGTTAAACTCATGCAAACTTATAATCAGAAAGCATAAAAGAGAAAATAATCGTTTTGACAATGTGATTTAGTAGTTACCTACAAATTCCCAAATGCTGTATTTCTAGGTAAACACTGCCCTGAATTACTATTTGAGATCATCGAAACACAGATTTCCATGTGTTCAGAAAAACATGATGGAATTTAAAACAAAAATACATTCCTCAAAAGATGAAAAGTTAAAAATCAGCTTGGAGGCCGGCCCCGTGGCTTAGCGGTTAAGTGTGCGCGCTCCGCTGCTGGCGGCCCGGGTTCGGATCCCGGGCGCGTACCGACGCACCGCTTCTCCGGCCATGCTGAGGCCACGTCCCACATACAGCAACTAGAAGGATGTGCAGCTATGACATACAACTATCTAGTGGGGCTTCGGAGGAAAAAATAAATAAGTAAATAAAATTAAAAAAAAATAATAATAAATAAAATCAGCTTGGAATCTGTATTTTGACAGATTACTGTACTAACGTAATTTTTCAAGATTCTCTACTTCCATCTCAGTTCAAAGGAAAAAAGAAACAATAGTATAAAAAATAAGATTACAGCACTAAAACATTCAGATATGCCTGACTAGGTTTAATAACAGCAATATAATGGCAGTGTTCAAAATATATGTAACACATTTTCTAAGATAATAAGGGAACAATTTGTCTTACCCTAATAATATGCTCCTTATCAGGTCAACAAATATTTTCTTTATGTCACACATACTCTCAATTTAACTACTGACAAAAGAGCCAGTAGAGGCATGAATTAGGTAATAATATACCAGTTACTTTCTATCTAGGTGACTGAGCTGATTACTCAATAATTACAGGCTATTTGCTCTAAAGGCCTAACTGATGTCTAAAATAGCACTTTCATCCTAGGATACAAGAAATATCATAAAACTAGAGCAGTTTCTCTCCCTTTGGACAATTTCTGATAGAGAATGACCTAACGCTTGCTTTCAAACTGATACTGATGTGTAGCTTAGTAATGGAATGATTTATCCCCCTGCAATAAAATCCTTGACCTTTGTAGTGACATCTTAAATCCCATTGTATTACATAAATTCTCCCATAAAAATTATACTTTATTGTATTTTATAAGAGTTATCATAAACGTAACTATCTGTATCTTGAATGTCAGGTTAGGTGATCGATCATGCTTTGCCACACCAATTCTGCCACAGTCATAATTTAAATTCGTGCTTCAGCAAAACTACAAATAACTGCTTGCCCTTAGATCCCTGGGGTTGCTAGCCAACAGTTAAAAACATGAATGTTAAGTTCACATAGGTCAAGAGTGACATCACTGCCATCATACCAATTCTTGCATAACTTGCAAAAGAATCCACTTTGTTAATAAGGATTTACTGGGACAGGAAACCTACTAAGTTTGACAACTGCTACAGAGGTCTTCAAAAAGCAAAGTTGTCTAAACCATCTACAGTTTATTAAATGCAGCTACCACTGAGGGCTTCCAAAATTTTTGACGATTTAAAGAGTTGGAAAACTTTTCCTATAAAGAGCCAGAGAATAAATAAGTTAGGCTTTGCGGGTCATACCATCTCTGTCGTCAACTACTCAACTCTGCTACTATAGCACCAAAAGTAGCCTAACAATACCATAAATAATATATAAATGAATGAGCATGGCTGTGTTCCAATAAACTTTATCACTGGCATTATGAAATTACAATTTCACAAAATGTTCAGGTGTCATGACACATTACTCTTCTTTTGAGTTTTTTCAACCGTTAAAATGTAAAAGGCCTTATAAAAAACAGGAGGCTGGTTGAATTTGGCCTGTGGTGTAGTTTGCCTACCCATGACCTAAAACAAGAACAAATAAACTACTGGTACAAAGGAAGATCAAAAAATTCTCTTCAATGCAGTGCAATGCAATTTGACGGCAAATTGACTGCAAACTCTATTTCCATAAATGGCTGGCTGCATTACATATATTCATGAGTATAGGAAAGTAACCCAATTGCCAAATCCTTTCCATTAAAAAAGAAAAAATATTTTAAGATAAATCATTTCTTTTTTTTGTGAGGAGGACTAGCCATGAGCTAACATCCGATGCCAATCTTCCCCTTGTTTCTTGAGGAAGATTGGCCCTGGGCTAACATCCGTGCCCATCCTCCTCTACTTTATATGGGACGCCACCACAGCATGGCTTAGCAAGTGGTACGTCAGCGCGCGCCCGGGATCTGAACCTGTAAACCCCGGGCCGCCACAGTGGAGCACGCACACTTAACCACTGAGGCACCGGGTCGGCCCAAAGATAAATCATTTCTTAAGGCTTTCACAAGTAAATGAGTTACCCTGATACATTCCTGTACTATATTTAGCTTTCCAAATATAAGAATGTACTTGATTTTAGTGTGGAAAAATTACCTACTTTGAAAGATAAGATTTACTCCTTTAATTGAATGAGAATTATAATCATTATATACAGAGGTTGGTACCATCCACTTCTCTGGATTCCATAGTAGTAGGTAAAAATAGGTACATGCATTGAAAAAGAAGAAATTTTCTAAAGATAAGTGTTCCAACATTAATCCTATCTTTCATATATCTGATTTATTAAGAATGCCAGAGATTAGTTTTTACATTTCTCTCTATATATAACCTTTTTCAAGACAAATATATTTAAAAAATTTACATAATTAACGCAATAGATAATTAAGTTCTGTGTACACATATTTGTAATTCCTGGTTGGTTTGGGTTAATTCAGAAGCCTAGAATCCAGTCTATGATTTAAATCAAAGCAATAGAATTTCTACCTTTTAAAAACAATATTATAGATTCAAATGGCAGGAAGAGGGAATAGGCCAACGTTTTTATATTATCTATACAACTCTTTCCTCATTCATATAATCAAGGAACTAATGTGATACATGCTCATTCTGTCTAAATTATTTATATTCTGAAACAACATGAGAAAAATCTAATTTCTAAATAGAAAGGATGTAAATAGTAGTCAATACAATGAAATTCTATTTTCACTTAATACTATGAATGGAAATAGTTCTAGAAATGGGATTGACGTTCAGAAAACCTGAATGACGTTTAGGTGTATTTTTTCTTGGTTAAAAAATGATTCAGGGCCGGCCCCGTGGCTTAGTGGTTAAGTGCGTGCGCTCCACTACTGGCGGCCCGGGTTCGGATCCCGGGAGCGCACCGACGCACCGCTTCTCCGGCCATGCTGAGGCCGCGTCCCACATACAGCAACTAGAAGGATGTGCAGCTACGACATACAACTATCTACTGCGGCTTTGGGGGAAAAAATAAATAAATAAAATTATAAAAAAAAAAATGATTCTGTTGTACAAGGGAAAACAAAACAGTAAACTCCAACACTTTAATCTTTTGTAATTCTTAAATAAATGCTTTCAAGTAATATTCTTAGCATTAGAGTTTTATTTTTATTTGAAACAAAAATAGAAAAATAAAGTGATGAATGACCCTGACCCCACAATGCTCCAAACAATTTCAGTCAATAGCTTAAAAAAAAATTAGAAATATTCTGGTGTACTATATTTTTTCCCTAAAGATAACATTTCTCTAGGTATCTTCATCAGACACTGTGGCCTAAAGGCAGATGATTCCTTGAAGTTAAGACAATGTGTAGCATGTCAATGGGCAAGTCATTTTAAGTTTGTCCATGCATAAAATGAAAACATCACCCTAGTTTTCCCCACATTTTTCATGTTTTGAATACCATAATTAAATTATCTAATATGCAGAAGGCTCTACAAATGTTATAGGATCCTAGAGCTAAATATTTTGTCCTTTTCATAAAACGAGAACTGTAAATACAATCAGAGCTTTGAGTTGTTATTAGCAATGATGGTTTATAGGATTGATGGTTTATAGGATTATAAATATATGAGATATACATTTATAAAATCTCTGGTTAAAAGTTAAGATTGAAAATTGAGTGTTTTTTCTCCAGGTAAGAGAAAGTAATTTAACTATCTCTGCATGGGGAGATTACATCAATAATTTCATTTATACTATCTCCTAAGGAACACAGATATTCATTAAAAAAAAAAAAAAAAAAACAGAGGAGAGGAGGACCCAAACAGGGAGACAAATATAGAGTAATTCTTTGCTTCTCTACTTCCTCCAAGAGCTGACTGTATGACACGGTGAAAAAGAAAACGATTAGGGTTGAAGAAGATGAAAATGTCACCACCACATCCTGCCACAAAATTGTCTCCAAATATTACTGGGAGAAATGATCAATAGTTTTCAAATATTTTACCTGACATTTTCTGCTACATAAGATAAATGCTATGTTATTTCTAACATAATTCTGAATCTGTATTGTCAATTTTGCCGACTTGATTTGATAACTTCATAACACATTATATGATAAAACCTAAAATTTTCCAGATTTATCGTCATTGCTAAAATTTTAAGTTTTAGGTAGAAAATGAAATTATTATAATTATTTAGAAACTACTTGCTTTCAGGTTTATATACAGGAAAGCAAGTAGCTTCCTGATATATATAATGTATACAGACTTGATACATCCACACTAAAATACAAACAAAAAAATTATGTAAGACCTCAATGTACACAAACCATAATTAAGCTGGTATACAGGATTCACTCAACCCTGATCCTTAATTTGTGTGATTTTTTTTTTTTAGAAACAAAACTGACTTCAATGGCAATTAAGCCTCACTTTTAGAAAAGTAAGCTTTAGAAGCAATGACCTGATACAAATAGTCTGTGCGGTCTTAGGAAGTTCTTGCCAAATACAATTAAAGGGATTGACTGCCTGTAGAAATCAGTGAGCATGCCTGAGGTCAGCAGTGCATCTAGAAGTGGGACCTATGCTATGGATTACAAGCACATAAAACAAGGAGACAGACTATTTCTTTTACTTATTTTAAGGACTTACTTTTACGCTTTTTCTTCAGAAGTGTTTCTGTCCGAGACTTAACAATTATCTTGTCAATATATTACTATAACATGAAAGCATCACCCTTCTAGCATATCCTTTCTTTTTTTTTGGTGAGGAAGATCAACCCTGTGCTAACATCCATGCCAATCCTTTTTTTTTTTTTTTGCTGAGGAAGACCGGCCCTGAGCTAACATCTATTGCCAATCCTCCTCCTTTTTTTTTCTTTTCCCTTTTTCTCCCCAAAGCCCCAGTAGCTAGTTTTTTTTTTTTTTTAAGGTCTACTTTTTTATTTTATTTTCTTCCCCCAAAGCCCCAGTAAATAGTTGTATATCATAGCTGAACATCCTTCTAGTTGCTGTATGTGGGATGCAGCCTCAGCATGGCCAGAGAAGCGGTGCGTCGGTGCGCGCCTGGGATCCCAACCTGGGCTGCCAGCAGCGGAGCACGCGCAGTTAACCGCTAAGCCACAGGGCCGGCCCTCCAGTAGATAGTTCTATGTCATAGTTGCACATCCTTCTAGGTGCTCTATGTGGGACGTGGCCTCAGCATGGCCAGATAAGCGGTACGTCGGCGCGTGCTCGGGATCCGAACCTGTGCTGCCAGTAGCGGAGCACATGCACTTAACCACTAAGCCATGGGGCCGGTCCTAGAATATCCTTTTTCTGATGATGTCGTGATTAAAATAACCTACAAATCTTTCTAAATTGTTTACCATATCTCATGGCTCCTAGTTTCAGAAAAGCAATTATATGAAGCACATGAATGTTAAAAAAGAAATAAAACAAATATGTTTGGTCCTTTGCAATGATAACATAATTTATCTTTACCTATAAAAATAAATAAAAATGGGAAAATTATATTAGTTAATAATCATTTCAGAGGATTACTACAGCTAAAACCCTGTAGCTTGATCCCAGATTATTAACTCCGGGGAGTAGGGGAGAGAGGAGAAGGCCATCATCCTCGAAAAACTACCTTGAAGCTTACTGTCACTGTAAGCAACCGGCCATTACATATCCATCCAAATATTTTAGGACTCTCTCCTTGAAACCTCTATTTGGTATTACTTGCCGTTAGTCATATCATTAATAACTAAGAAGGAAAAGGTTAACATTAATTTAAGAGAAGTATATACCACGAGAAATTATGAAAACAGTGAAAAGTTCCTAAATTTTTAAAAAGTCTCAAGATTTTTAATTTTATGTATAGTTATAGTTCTATGATGTTTCTCTGGACTCATGATTTCCCCAAATTGAACAAACTGAGAATATGATAATGTGAAACAATATTCCCATATTATTTTCATTATATATACCTTCATCACTGAATGAATTTCAAAGTTCATTTTCTGTTTACTTAAAAAAAATATTTACTCTGCTGAAATATTTGGCAATCCATAATTCTTGGGAACTCAAATGCTACTGTAAATGTCATTTAAAGTGAGAAAGGTTCTAACTACAACGATCTCTACTTCCACTGAATATTTTAAGTTACTCTATTAGCTAATTTTGACACATTCTGATTTAGAAAAGTGACTTTGGCCTAAAGGCTTTCACCAAAAATTATCAATACACAAGAAAAAAAACCCAAAATATGTTTAATGGAATTTCAACTCAGAAAAGGTTGCCACAGTTTTAGTTAATTCTTTATAGTTCAAAATGTATCCAATTCATCCTTATAAACTAAAATATGCTCAACTGAACATTAATGTTTTTCAAACTTCACAGCATATTAATAACTTGTATTATTTATCAAATATATTTCCTTAGGGATAAGAATATAATCATTTGCACTCTGACAAAAACACTGTCTGTAACATTAGTACTGATAAAAGTAGACTAAATAAAATAGAACCAAATTTTAGACTTCTAACAAAAGAACAAATCTCAAATCACAAACATACGAGGCAAAAAAAAAATAGACTATTTTAACATAATTTTCTATAATTATTAGTCTGATTTACTATCCTGGAATTAAAATATTCCCCCAAAGAAAATCCATTTAGGTAACTGGATACAGCTTTAAAAATACTATATCTCAGCTCAAAAGATCAAAGATCACAAATACAATCACGACAACATGCCTTTTCTTCATTATTTTTCCAACTAGAAAGATTAACAGAACATTTTTCAAGAATGATTACTTTCCTAAATTATTCTAAGGATCAAAGCCTCAATTGCAGAGTTCATAAGCATTTACTATGAAACAGACGCTGTGCTAAACATTTTACATTCACGATGGCATTTAATTCTTAAAATAACCTTATGAGGGGCCAGCCCCTTAATGTAGCAGTTAAGTGCTTGAGGTCCGCTGCTGGCAGCCCGGGGTTCGGATCCCGGGCACACACCAACGCACTGCTTTCTATCAGGCCATGCAGTGGCAGCGTCCCACATAAAGTGGAGGAAGATGGGCACGGATGTTAGCTCAGGGCCAGTCTTCCTCAGCAAAAAGAGGAGGATTGGCATGGATGTTCGCTCAGGGCTGGCTGATCTTCCTCACAAAAAATAAAAAAATAAAAAATAACCTTATGATACAAGCATTGTTATCCCCATTTTGCAGATGAGAAATCAAGGCAAAGACAGATTAGGAGATTTGTAGAGGGTTACACAAATTGTAAATAGTGTTGTACGGATTTGAACAAAGGCAAATTTGAACTTCACACTTTTAATTATCACAATATACTACACTTCCTTTAACATCTTCTTGCCTTTGCATATTCCTATTCTATCTGGTCTGTAATGACTTTCCCATCCATCAATGGATGCCTAACTCATTGTTAAAAATTTAAGCCAATTTTGAATATTCATGCATTTTGATGCAGTAATTTTACTACTAAAAATTTCTTCTAAGGACATGCAAAAGGCAGACAAAGATTTACAAATAAAGATTTACAACAGCTCTCATAAGAGGAAAAAAAAAATCAAACACCTAAATGTCACCATTAGGGGATAGAAGATGGTAGTTCTATCTTGGTGATTAGATTACCATTAACAATTTTTAGCAACATGCAAAAAAGCTGATGTGAAATTAAAGTCAAAAAACAGAAAACAATCTAAGTGAGGGATAACACACTTTTTATGTAAAGAGACGGAGAATAAATATCTTAGGGCTTTGTAGGCAATATTCTACTATTCAACTCTGCCATTTTAGCACAAAAAAGGAGCCACAGATTTAAAATGTACAGTTTAAAAATGTACCATTCTTACCTTACAAGCAGTAAAAAAACAGGCAATGGGTCAGACTTGGCCTGTGGGCTATAGTTTGCTGACACCAGACCTAAATGATCACCAACTACATAAAGAAAATAATTCCACATACACACACAAAAGCCTGAAAGGAAATGTGTCAAATTTTTAATGGTAGTTGTCTGTTGGTGGCAGAGTTATGGGTAAATACTATACTTCTTCTTTTAATTTTTCTGTATTTTTTTTTTAATAAAAAGCATATGTTAACGAAATCAGAAAAAAATAATTCAAAGATCAAAGAAAAAGAAAGACAACTCCTTAAGTAAACCTTTCCTAAAAGATTAACTTCGGACATTTATTTGCTATAGCCTCTGTGCTCTTTCATAGTCTTGAAGATACCCCTATCTTCATATCACATTACATTACAATTTTCTGTCTTTTTTGTTGACTTCACTAAGTATCTTGAGGTGCTTAATTCTCATCTTTTTATTTCAACTGTCTAGAATTTATTAGCCAGGTAATCAATAAGTCAAAATTTTATTGGTTGAATCAGGTGACTTCACAAAGGTATTATTCAAAAGAACTTTCTTGAAAAATAAAATTTGGTAGTTTCTAACTGGGAAAAATATTGCAATTATAATATTACAATGAATGCTGTCTTTTATACGTAAAAAGTTGTTAGACATCATACAGAGTACTGCCCAAGTAGACATTAGGGCTAATGACAAAAAGGTACGTCACAAAGAAATATAAAGGAGAAAAAACTGCGAAAAGAAAAGTTCTATCTCACCATTATTCAAGAACCACAAAATTTAAATTTATTCCAGTTTTTTGGTTGATCAGACCAGAAAAGTTAAAAAATTTATGACACCAGGATTGGCAAGGCAAAAACTAAGACACACACAAACACTATCTGTGGGAGAGAAGAAGACTTTTCCCAAAGGCAGTTTGATAACACATCCTATTCTGAAACAGTGGATGTTTCTGTAACTCGAAGTAGCTCACAAGAACTTGGAGAAAATAGGTGTACTATGTTAGTATAACACAGAAGTAATGTTGGTTCATATGCCATTTTTTTTTTTGCACTATCTGGTATGAGTAGCTGAATGAGTATACAAATAAAGCTGAACACAATACTAGACACAATACCACCTATTTCACTTTATTTTCCTAGTTTAATGTAACCACATGCAGACTTAGAAGTTCATCTTGATGAGACTGCCCCAACTTTCTTTCATTTTGCTTTTGACTCCATAATTCAGCAATCTCAATTCTTTCTGACATATTCTTGATATCAAGCAACTTTCACCTTTTTCTTAAAGGTAAAGTACTATATTTACCTAACTTTATTTATTAGAAACATAATGTATCTTTTTAAAGTCGACTACTATTTTTATAGACTTATTGTTTATATTAGTACTCCTATTAAAAAATCTACTCCAACACTATTTTTCTCAAAATCCTTGTCACCTCAGTGTGAGATTTTGTAGAACATGAGGTTTTTCACAGCTATGTATATATTTTACTTACATACTCTTCCACCCAACAATTAACTTTCGAGGAATCTAAGGAAATAAATAAATGAATAACAAAACAAAATAAGGATCTCTTATGTACAAGAAGGATCTCTCTGTGTTTTAAAACAGAAAAAAAGGTTTTATAGTTGATCATATGCCCATACAACAAAATACAATAAGGATAGTAAAAAGGATTATGTAGACACATGCTTATTGACATGGAAAGAAGCTAATGACTCAGGAAGAGAAAAACAAATTACAGAATAAGAAGAATAGGGTGAGGTGTTTCATTACTATCAAAATCCATCTGTAAGGGTGCGTACATTATGTATGTTGTGTGTGTATACATATTATAGATAGATAGATATGCAAGATATATACCAAATATCTTTTTTTCTGCTCTACTTTTATGTCTTTTCTGAAAGTTATTTTGCAACGAGCATGTATTTCTTTTATAATGAGAAAAAGAAATTAAACTAGTGTTAAAATGCAAAAGAATGATGTCAACAACTTGCTCATATTAACACTAATTTCCTTTGTTATACATTAAAGTTTCATCTGAAGAAACGTACTTTCAATAACAATTACAATACAATCTGATAGTTAAGTACAATGAGTATATTCCATAGAAACTTAGCTAGTTTAGAAATTTTTGATACACTTGAGATACTGATACACTCAATACTTTGAGTGTATAGAAGAAAAAGGAAATACTTTTTTTACACTAGAGATTATGGTACAAAGAAACATTTTACTATGCATTTGATGGTGAACTTCGGAGGGAAAAATAACCAACAAGAGAAGAGCACACACATATAAGTAACTGACTTTTTAAAAAAAGATAATTTACGGGCCGGCCCCGTGGCTTAGCGGTTAAGTGCGCACGCTCGGCTGCTGGCGGCCCGGGTTCGGATCCCGGGCGCGCACCAATGCACCGCTTCTCCGGCCATGCTGAGGCCGCGTCCCACGTACAGCAACTAGAAGGATGTGCAGCTATGACATACAACTATCTACTGGGGCTTTGAGAGAAAAATAAATAAATAAAATTAAAAAAAATAATTAAAAAAAATAAAAAAATAAAAAAAGATAATTTAGAAAGCACCATGTAAAATAGATATTTTATATTCATTGAGAAAACTTAACATGGCATTTCAGATATTGTGATAGAGGATTAAATATCCATTTTTATAAGTATTTCGCCAATATTTAAGAAAACCAACATGGTGAACACAAAACCAAACTTCATCAGTTCCCAATTATTCACAGAAAGATTACTTATTTTATGTATCCTGGGCCAGCTGCCCCTTCACTCTTAGAAGGCTCATCTCTATATTGCCACCCCTGAAAAAAGCACTGCCAATACTCAGGCTTTCCAGCTTTGTTCAAAGTTAACCAAGATGAAGCCAATACGATGAAAGTCGTATCTGCTACCCCTCAAAACATTACAAAACCAAAATTTAATGACTCTGGATTGTTGGCATTACCACTCTTCAGTCATCCTAGATTGAACGGTATCTTTAGGTTTTAATACAGCTTAAATATATCCTAAAGTAACTGTGTATATATCATAACAACAAACTCTATAATTTATCAGCTATAATTAATTTATCAAATAATCAAAAAGCATTTTGGAATGGCATATACTATAATAATATACATGTCCTATTACATCAAATCATAAGGAAACAACTACATATCTTGCTTTATTTGTTCAATTATATCAGAGTTAAATAAAAGGTTAACTACACTATTTTTATTATATTAACTAAAAATAACTACCATTTGGGTTTCTCTGCTAATCTCCCAACTGAAACTGATCTTTCAAAAAAATACTGTCTTGAATAACTTTATGCAGACCTGTAACATTTTTTTGCATTTTTAACTACAACTTGCTAAGTGTCATTGGTTTAAGGTCCTCTCCTTTCAGAATTACCACAGAGCAAAAATCAGAACAATTAAGTAAAAGTTTTAAAACCACTTGAAGGAAAACGTGTTTCCTTCTAAAGCCACATGTTAATATTCTTTGTGATACGTTTAATAACAGTTTTGAACTTTTTTATGGCAGTTCAACAGTCTGGAAGGCGATTTTTCTTTCAAAGCTATTTATTGGCATGGTTTTTACACAGTTGAGTCATCATGAGTTCAACCTATTGAGTCACCTGCTTACAGCATCTACCAACCACAATTTACTAACTGCAGCTTCCTCAAACCAACAACTGAACAAACTCAGGAAGGCCTGGGAACTGTTTAATGTTTTCCAAAGTAGCAACTGAAAATATTCTTTCAGAACAGTCCAAGTTTAAAAAAATAAAACAAAAAAACAACTCCCTTGCCCTGGATGAGCACTCCACCTATGGCAATCTCACTCTACTTTGTGTTCTCCCATCCTGGTGGGGAGACGCAGTTCAACTTAAGAAAGAAATAAAATTATATGCTTCCATAATATTTTTTGGAAAGTATTCTACTAAAAATAATTCCTAGTAATAATAATTAGTACAAACTAATACTGAGTTGCAGTATACATATGATTGTGTCAATGACTATTCTATTATACAGAGTGAACATTCATTTAAAAAATATAAAATGTAAAGGATATAATTTCAAAACTAATACCACACCACACACTTTCTGGAGCTGATTTTCACTATGTCCAATATACTGCTATGGAAATGATAAACCTACATAACTTGAAGAACTATTGTACCATACTTTTCTTTTCTCAGAAATAATACTTGAAAAGAGACATCACAGAAGCAATAAGAATACAGAATTTCCAAGACTGTCATCCACAGTGTTAAATGCAAAGGTTCAGCAGAATAAGGATGGAGACTGGAATAATCTATTTGATAATTAAGAGATTATTAGTGATCTTAACAACATTAGTTTTGTGGAAGTACAGGCAGAAGACAGGCTGCAATAATTTGGAAATGTTATTGAAAGGTAAGAAAATATAAATATAAAAGGTCAAATTATATTTATAATAAGCCTAGCTATGAAGCAAAGGAGTAACATGAGGCAATAACTAGAATGGGTGTGATGAGAGAACCTTTATTTATTTTTTTATATTAGAATGTAGATAAATTTATGTAACAAAGGAAAAGAAAAACAACAAACAGGAATAGATTTAAGATATGGTAAACAGAACAAGGTATCTTTGAAGATGGATTCTGGAGCACTAGGACAGAGATTAGCCTTTGAAAACACAACGGAGAGAGAAGAAAATTTCAAGACTATAAAACACAAAAAAAGGAATGAGTATACCCCAAGTAGGATATATCCTAAAGATAAAAAGAACTGCAAAAAAAAAACTTAGACTGTTTTCAGCAATTATACTGTTGAGGTAATATTAGTGTTGTTATTCTAAGTCTGGCAGTTGCATAATGTAGGACAAAGCAAATTAGTAAATATCTGATATTCTAATTCTATCATTCCTGATGTTGCTGAGAACTTGTAACTTTTTAGAACATATCTACTGTGAATAATCAGAATTGACTATACATATGTAGACACTTTTTTATGTATGTATGTACACACACACACAAAAGCATAAAAAGAAACATTTACGGATTAGCTTTAAAATGGCCATGAATTGGTAATCATTAAAGCTGGATGTACTGGGAATTCATTTTATTATTCTATGTCTACATATGTTTTAGATTATCTGGGGAAAAAGCTTTATCACATCACTCTTCTGCTCAAAATCCTCCAAAAGCTTCCATTCCAATCTCAGAACAAAGTCTTTATAATAGCTTACAAAGCCCTAATCAATCTACCTCTATTACCTTTCTTACTTCATTTTCTACTAATCTCCATAATAGCTGTCTCCTTGCTATTCTTTGAAAGCTTTCATTTTAGGGCTAACACTTCCTACCAGGTTTTATTTTTATCCATAGCACTTATCGTCTTCTAATATACTAAAATAGTTACTTTGCTGTCTGTCTCTTCTCACTAGAAGGTAAGCTATATGAAAAGCAGGGAGTTTTTTTTTCTGTTTTGTTCATGGCTGTACCTTAAGTATCTAGAAATAGTGCCTGGGACATAGTAGGTGCCTAATAAATACTTGTAAAACTGAATTAGTCATAGAAAAAAGGGACACATCTCTAAGATAAGAGAAAAGGAGGTAAAGAAAGGTGCAAAACAGGTATAAGGACAGGAAGTTAAAGGGGTTCCTGCTGGTAACCTCAATTTCCTTTCTGCTGCAAGAGAATGGTCATCTACTAAGAGAAAAAGAGGAAGTTGAGTAGAGTAGTGTTAATTTGAAATGATTGCTTTAGGAAATGGAAGCTCAAAAGGAGCATAGAAAAGGATGCCAACTGCTACTAAAGGCTCAACTGAGACTGGAGACAATACAATAACATCAGAATACATGGACTGTTAATTTTCTCCTGCAGTGTTAAGCATTTAGGCCAAGGCTTTCCAACAGAATTTTCTGTGATAATGGAAATGTTATATATCTGTACTATCCAAGATACGGCTATGAGTACTTGAAATGTAGCTCTTATAACAAATTGAATTTTTAAATGTACTTTTACTTAATTTAAATTTAAATAGCCACATGTGCCTTGTGGCTACCAATAATGGTGCTGGTAAGAATGGCTGAAATAATATACCACAGGAGAACTATCTTGGCTGGAAAAAAATGAAGAGAAAACTAGGAGAATGTAGGAAATTCACCAAGTACGTGACCAACTGGTGAGGTGGTAAAGTCTATGAATGACATCTATTTTGTCTGCTCAGGGTTTAAAAAACAATTACCTCTAATGGGCTTCTTGAAAGTACACATATCATGAACTGAGATTTACCCAACGAGACCTATTCATTTCCTGAACTCCTACTATACTTATTCTCTTTATCACAAAAATTCTATAGGGCACAAAGTTCTTTTGTATATATTATCTTATAGACAGTGGCAACACTATCATGAGACAGGTATTAAATACCTAATTTTACAGATGAAAAATAAAAAACTGCTAAGTGGTTATACGCCTTGCCCAACATTTCAGATAGTAAGCAGCAGAGTTCAGATCTGAGTCCAAGTTGGCCTGCTGTTCTGCTACCAAATTTTAATACTTTAATAGACTGTAACCTTTTGCCTCCACCAAGAGAGCCAAAATTTCATACGATGATACATTTTATAGTATATGTAAATGACTAGATATCTTAAAATAGACTCTATAAAATTTGGCAACTTTTTCTTTAACTGTTGTGTGCTGATTTGGGTTCTTCTCTTCATATTTTAAAATTTGATTAATTTGTAAACTATTTCTGATTTTAATAATATTAGTACTAAACTACAGAGAGGTACCCAAGCTGTGCTATAATCCAAATTGAATTCATAAAAAATATAAGTACAAATATGTATATTTATACCTATTTGTGGAACAAGAGAGAATGGGAAAGAGAAAGCTTGGAAGTGATCAAGAACAATAAAAACAAATCAGTAGTTCAGCCCTCTCCTTTACAGTGCTGGTAGTGAACAAGATTAATTAAACACACTCTTGGCCAGAAGAGAGCCTCACAACCCTTCACAACACTAACAACATGCCAGTCAGATGCTACCAACTGATCCAAGTTTGCCTGACTGATATAACATAAGCAATAAACATTAAGAACAATTCTCAACAGTGGGCTGTTAAGCATTGGAAGGAATAGTTAGTATGTAAAGGAACTTAATTCCTTGAAAATAGGAATGGAAGTGGGAGAAAATAAAAACCTATCCTTCTGAGGTGATTCAGCTATTGTGTTTTTGAAGTTGTCAGGGAAGAGGGAGAATCCCCCTCTGACCTTTCCCTTAAGGTTCTTATGGCTGGCCAAATAATCAACAAGACAGGTTAGCAGGAGAAAATAAAACCAAGTTTAATAACATCTATACATGGGAGAAACTCAGAAATGAGCAGCTCCTCCTTCTGTCTAAACTGCTTACTTAAGTATTGTAGCTAAAGGCGAGGAAGGTGTTGGGGGTGGGTAGTGGTCTGGGATTTCAGAGGGGAAGACAATTCACATGGAGATAGAAATGCAAATGTTTGTCTGACAATTCTTTTCAGGGCCATCTATAGAGAACGTGGCTCTATTTTACATTATCATTACAGCCATCATGATAATAACTCCTTCCTGAAACAGATCTTTTGTTTTAAATTCTTTAGGCAATTTGGGAGGGGAAACTCAAATATTCTTCCTGAGTTTTCTGAGTCTTTATTGTCTTCAGCTTGAAATAATCCGCATACCAGAGTGGTGCTTCCTGGGGTAACTTGCCCTGAGCACCATCAAAGTCCACATACTAGATAATATCTTAAAGGCCTTTAAGTTTAAAGACTATATATACATGAAGAGGCCTTATATATCCATATTTTTTATTCATCCCTGGTATACATAATTTTCTATTTCCAAAAATGGCTATTTCATAAATGGCAGAGGGAAGAAGGGTTATTAATTGGGAATAATAACATTATTTCCATGTAGAGTACCTGACTACCAGGCAAAGATCATCTAGAAAAATACTGAATTTTTTTAAAACTCCCTTATTATTTTACATTATAGATTTGAGATATATATTTAAGTGCAAATGTGACGGAAAGATATTGCCCATTTATAATTAATAACTCTCAAATAACTAGGTCTAAATATCTCAGAGAATGTGTGAGTGATATAAGAATTTGATCTGAAATTAGACTGGATTGGTAGGGGACTATGGATAGCCAGGAGAAAATATTACAGTAGCAAGATTCAAGAGAAAGTAGAGCTATGGTAACCTTCAGAAAGGAATGATAGATACTTGCTCACATTCACAGCAGCACTTGCCAGGCCACTGTCTGCTAACCACTTAGTTCTAAACTGACTTGACAAGACTGCTTTGAAGGCTTCTTTTTCCAGTTGTCTTAATCTACAGTCCAATAGCTCTAAATAAAAGGGGGGAGGGAAGTCTAGGGAAATTGTGTATGCAATAAAATTAAGGAAAAAATTAAGCTTATATTTAGGAAAGATGTCAATTCTAAGAAAAATAAAGCGCCAAACCAAAGAATGACATGCAAATAAGAGCCGCTTCCCATTTAATGTCTCACAAAGGCAGGGTGATATTGTAGAAATAATATCTTGGAATCAAGTTTTTCGTTCAAGTTCTGTTTAGGCTACCACTAGCTGTGTTGTGTGAACCTAGATGCCAAGTCACAACTTCTCTAAACCTCATTCTCTTTGTCTATAAAAATTGCTATTACATATTCTCTCCCTTCCTCTTACTTCTCCCTTCTTCTCCGTTTAGCCTTTCATTCTCGTACACTCTCTCTCTCTCTAATTTTACTAAGAAATACAAAGGTCTTGTAAAGGAGAGGGTGCAGGTGGGAGAATCAACACCGACACACCAAGGTCACATGGAAACTAGTATTATGAGAAGCAAAACTTATGAGTAAGCAGAAGAAACCTGTCTGCAGAAAGGAGATTGAGGAAGGGGGGAAGAAGGAATATGTGACTCAAGTTCCTGACTTTCTAGTTCCTAATTCCATTCTGATTAAGGTTCAGCTATACTTTCCTGCTATGGATGTCCATGACATTGCCTGTTGTATCTCTATAATATCCCCATTCCTTTTTTATTTAATTTAGTTTGAGTGGGTTTCTATTTCTGCTACTATTCATTTGTAAATTAGATGTCTCAAAGACTTAATATATGTATCCTGAAAGCATTACACAAAATTAAGATAACATACAATCTGTTTTCCTCATAAGGCTACCATAAGAATTAACTAAAATGATGTACATGGAAATATCTTGGAAATTGAAAACTAGAAAGTCTTTCTCAATGGTAACTAATGATGGCTGAGAATCTTTGGAATCTGACGTCTACAAGCATAATTTCACATACTTTAAATTCATAACAGCAGCCACAAAAAATTAAAAAGAGACTGGCAGATTTTTCAGCATATGATCATAGCAGATTTGGGATCAGGAGAGAACTATTGCAGACTGTGACTTATAAACGTTTTTAATCTGAATATTGCAGAACAGCTCATACTTGGGCCCAATTTCAGTTAAAATAACACTTTTCTGACTCTCAAGGATACATTTTCAACACACCAAGTTTTGCAACCAATTTTTACAAATGAAGAACTCCCTTTTTAATGGTAGCAGATACGCATTTGGGTAAATCATCATACCTGACTTGTGGGATCTTAATAAGCATGTTTCATAACTATTTTGAAATTATGACGATAGAAAATCAGGTAGGTGGGAGATAAAAGGAGTGCTTAGAATGCAGAGCAAGATTATTGAATGTTAAAACATGATATACCAACTTCAAATTTTAAAAAAGCCTACTTAAATAAGGAAGTACAATGATTCTGTTTTAGCTGTTGGTTCCCCTTTTCTTTTAGTCCATCCTACTTTCTAGGCTTCAGCTTGGCTCCACTATTGCAAGCTGTCACTTTTGACTAGAAACGGAATAAAGACAAGTACTACACAATAGCAGCTTCCCACTCTGGCCTCATCTCCTAGGCCACCCCCAGGCCAATGCCTGCCCACAGATGCTGATCCTACCAAGCCAATAATCCACCAGTAATCAGTTCACAGCTATGGCTATGATCCTGTAGTTTTTACACTCTTGGCACAATGTATTTCCTACAATCTCACAGTTCTCATTTTTACAGTCTTTATGGCAACAAGGTGTCTCTAAATTTCAGTCAAATGCTAATACAAAGGCAAAGTGAAATGGAAAAGGGAGATGTGTACAAAAACTCAGGGTCTAATTGAGAATGTGCTTAACTTCTGCCAAAATATAAATCAGAAACAGATATAGAAAAATACAGAATAGAAAGCTCTTAGTAAGTACTATCAACCCAAATAATCCTGTTATTTCAATTTTGCATAATTCAGATTTGCAACCGGCACAGCCTGAGCTCAATAGTTCTCTCTTTTGAGATAAACATAGATTTAGGCTGAATGTCTCTTATCCTTGAGATTAAAATAATTAGTCAGAGATTAACTCGATTAGGTTAATGTTGGTCAGAAATGCTTGTTTTTCTACATTAAGCAAGTTCACAGAATTATGGCTCTAAGTGTTGGGAAGGACTTCAAAGTTCATTTAGTCCATTTAGTCCAACTCTTATTCAATGCTTAGAGGATTTCCAAACCATAGTACTATACCCACATGACCTCTCCCCAGAGCCAAACAAAAAAAACAATTCTGAACTTGCTGAATATCACTTATACTTTTTGAGATAAAAATAACTACCAGCAGCAAATGGAGCTTATGACTTTCCCTGTGGAAAAAAAAGGTAAGCGTGTGTTGTGGAGAGTAATACCATAATAGGGTTCTGCATCTTTTCTTTTTCTTTTCTTTTTTTGGTGAGGAAGATCAGCTCTGAGCTAACAGCCATGCCAATCCTCCTCTTTTCTGCTGAGGAAGACTGGCCCTGGGCTAACATCCATGCCCATCTCCTCTACTTTATATGGGATGCCGCCACAGCATGGCCTGACAAGCGGTGCATCGGTGCACGCCCGGGATCCGAACCCGGGCCGCCAGCAGCAGAGTGCACGCACTTAACCGCTACGCCACGGGGCCGGCCCCTGCATCTTTGCTAAAATCATTTTCTTAAAATAATAGTTTAAGAAGTCACCATGGAATCTTATCTAAATACGCTTCTTAAAAAGGGGGCAATGGGAGAAGAAACACTACTACAAAGATATATTCTGTCACACATTGACCATGGTTTGTACCAACAGCAAAAAAGTTTATCTAGCACCAGGTGCAGAAAGAATGGTAAGTGTCCCAGAGAAGACAAATAAGGCAGATTTTTAAAAGTTAACAGGTGCAGATGGTGGCAGAGAAATGTTCAATAGTTGCAGATGGTAGGAAGAGAAAGAAGTTTTAAATTATCTACCAAAAAGGTTTAAGACTTTAAAAGAGAAATTTAGAACACGTCTAAATAGCTACCTTCTACTGAGCAGTTTCCATGTAGTAATAAGCTTTTTAATATATCATTCCATTTAATCTTCCTAACAACTCTGAAGTAGATAGTATCTTTATCTTACAGATGAGCAAATCATTTATTTAGGATGCTTTCGACTTTCCCAATGTCACATAGATAGCAAATGGCAAAGCTAGGATTTGAAACCATGTCTGCGAGAACTGACTTCAAAATTCATGCTCTTAAACCATCATGCTAGACAGATTCTCTAGAACAAAAGACTCCAGTGAAGACCCAATCAATTAGCTGCTTCCGAAGTATTACAATAAACAGATGCCAGTATTATGTAGAAAATTTTGTTACTCTCTTGCTTGAAAGCTTCCAATGATTCATACGGCCTACAAGATAAAAGCCACTTAGTAACTGTACTTAGCAGTCCTTTTCCTCTTTTATCTGACTCCACAATACTTATTTACCTAGTATGTCAATTATTCAAAATCCAACTCTCTTTTCTAGTGAGGCTGATATTCTACTGTCCCCTAAATTTATCTCCTCTCATCATTGATCATGCTATCTCCCTCCCGCCAAACATCTGCCTTACTCTTCCTATCTTTCACTTTCATCTCCATTCAAATAAATCCCATTCAAGTTTTACCTTGAAAGAGACTTCTTTAACCATTTCAATCTCTACCGACTTCTGTCTTTGTATTCCTAAAGTCTTTACTATGACTTTGGCTCCTTAAATGAAGTCTATTTCAAGGAAATTGTTTTTTTATATAAGTTCTTGTCATGGATTATAAACACTGAAATAAAAAAATAAGGACTATAACTTATACTTTATCAACTTTTAAAAACCATTAAGCACCTAGCAAGACGCTGTCAATAGGGAAAGCACAGAATTTAAATAACTGTTAAACTGAATGAAGTCAGTTGGGATGTTTCCAAGGCCAGATATTAAAAATTTTTAAGGGGGCTGGCCCGGTGGCCTAGCGGTTAAGTGTGTACGCTCTGCTTCGGCGGCCCAGGGTTTGCACGTTCGGATCTCGGGCGTGTACCACGTACCGCTTGTCAAGCCATGCTGTGGCGGGCATCCTATATAAAGTAGAGGAAGATGGGCACGGATGTTAGCCCAAGGCCAATCTTCCTCAGCAAAAAGAAGAGGATTGGCAATGGATGTTAGCTCAGGGCTAATATTCCTCACAAAAAAAAAAAAAAAAGAAAGAAAAAGAAAAGAAAATGTTAAGGGTAAGGGGTAAGTCAAAGGGAAGTAGAGTCTAAGTATAAAATTTCTATTCAAAGACTCCTTTCTGCGGAAGAATCAAGTGAGTCAACACTCAGTAGAACACTAAGCTCTAGCCCCTCTATCTTCTGCGCCTCTGTTTCTCCTCTCAACTACACTGCAGATGCTCTCATTCTTGGAGGGTAGGGGTGGGTGCAGTCCACTCATATCCTAATAGAAAATGTGCTTCCAGTCTTTCTCATAAATTCTTATAAAACATATCTCTTAATACCAAGTTCAGTCATCACTGCAAAAAACATCTAATTTCTATCTTAAGGAAAAAAAACAACAGTTTGCTGGGCAGTTTCTGGAAGTCATGTATTTTTTTCTTTTAGTAAAATTAATAGGAGAGCTGTAATTTGATACCAGGAAGAAAACAAAACTGAGAGAAATTCTGGGAGAGCAACATTTACACAACTATACTAATAAGTGCTATATCTGGTCAAATTCCCATTTCCTATAGAGGAATGTTATAGTTTAAAAATGCTCTCAAGTAATATATCTGTAATACAAATTGAAGTGAGAATAAAGAAAACTTTGAAAAAATCTTTTCTCTATCCTCCAAAGCAATACTAACATAAAGTTCTGTTTACTTCCTTCTGTAAACTATTAGCAACATCATCAAAGTTTCCTGGGGAATAAATCTGCTTGCTTATAAGCCAAGTTACTACCAACAAGATTTTCAAACTTTTGTCAGTGGGTCACTTATGTCAAGCATTTAATTCAACAAAATATAACGTTTGCCTAGTAACAGCCAACCAACCAGTTAATTGTTCACGTTGGCTGACTGGGGGCTAAATTTTACCTCACTCACATTATCTCATCCTTGTTGTGAAGCGACTCCAAACTCCATAGGACAATAACAAAAATTTAGAAGGAAAAAATACATGTCTGCTATACTACACTTCCTAAACTGGTAACTTACTTACCCTAAGGCAATCATTTGAGCTCTTTTTAGTAAACCAGATGTGTTGACCAACAACTACTTTAGGGATATTCTGAAACTACAGCCAATAAATTTATATAATCAAAGATGGAAAAATTGTGGGTCAAAATGGACTCAAACTGGGAAAACAACTTTCTCAGTGAAGGACTAAGAAAATGATATATATACACATCTGACACAGTCCAGATACATTCATTAACTGAGTAATGTTAAGACTCTTCTTTGCTCAAGGCTTTAAAAAACTTTAGTCCAGGTACTGAGAAAATACTCAGGTTTGTTCCACCCATTCTCTTTTCCTTCAACCACCAACTCACAGCACAATAGTGCTATATCTAGTATTTAGTAAATAAGTTTAACGTCTATATTCATGATGACAGAAACTGTAGAATAGTCTTATCTAAACCTTTACCAGCTTATTATGACCTAGACCTTCAAAAAGGATCATTTCTTCAGGTCTAGGATGGTTCTACTTTATTCTAGGGAAAATATTTCATTACTACAATGAATTTTAATATATAATAAGATAAAAAAGGGTATAACTTTGGGGCCGGCCCGGTGGCGCAAGCGGTTAAGTGCGCGCGCTCCGCTGCGGCGGCCCGGGGTTCGCTGGTTCGGATCCCGGGCGCGCACCGAAGTACTGCTTGGTAAGCCGTGCTGTGGCGGCGTCCCATGTAAAGTGGAGGAAGATAGGCACCGATGTTAGCCCAGGGCCGTCTTCCTCAGCAAAAAAAAGAGGAAGGATTGGCGGATGTTAGCTCAGGGCTGATCTCCTCACAAAAAAAAAAAAAAAAAAAAAAAAAAAAAAAAAAAGGGTATAACTTTGAACAAGCACATTCTGCTTAAAATCTCTAATGGTTTTAAACTACTGCCTTTTGTAATATTCTTTTATTACATTTAAAAGCAAAGAGGATTGTGATCTCTAGAAAATACTGGACTGACAAGCCAGACCAACCCAGCTTAATTGATATGAGTCATACACAATTTTCAGGTAAGAAATAATCTCTTCTATATCCTCTATGAAGCAACCAACCTGAAAACTGCAAGTGTGTGCATGGCCAGAAGCCAAAATCCAGGACAAGATGATTTCAAAATCATGCTAAAAGTTCAATGTTCACATTTCATGATGAAACTGTTTTCATATGAATTTATTAAAACTTCAAATTTTAATGGAAAGTTTTTTAAAACTTCTGTAATCATCCTCCAAAGTAAAGCAACAATATCACAGAAATCATAGTAACTAAAAAAAAACCAAAAAATCCCAAAACCATAAAAAACATCCTTAAGAATCAATAATTTGTTTTTTCCTCCTTATTCCCAGCTAGCTGAAAGACACAGTAGAATCTGCAGAGTTCCCTCCTACTTCCTCTCTTTTCCCTTCCCCCTCTACTTCAAAGAAAGTTAACTGCAGCCAGGCATGATCAGGAAATCTAAAAGGAGGAAGCAGAAACTCATTTGTGTGCATAAGGAAGGAAAAAAACAGAATTAACAATACCATGGTATGCTGCTTCAGTGACCTAATTAATATGCATCCATTATATTGTCTAAGATGTTGATTTGATTTCTCTCCTCATTCAACTTTCTTTCCAAAATACTGAAAACTATATTCTATGATAGTTGTATCCTGATTCCCCCAACTACATGTCACCTAAAAAACCGATCAGATCAACTTAATACACGTCATCTGATATTCAATGCATTGAAATCATTCAGAGATAAGTGTAGGATTCAAACCAGTGACCTAAAAGTGAAAGGATCTGTATTAATCCTGAGTCATCTGTTTCCTAACCATCACCCCACAATCTATGTTATCATTCTGATATACTGATATAGTACAGCTATAAAGGAAACTAAAGGGAGCATACTATTACAGAATAAAATACTGAGAACTCAAGGAGAAAAGATGGCGAATGAGAATTCCCACTATAAAAACACTATTAGGGGCCGGCCCGGTGGCCTACTGGTTAAGTTCACGTGCTCCGATTTGGTGGCCTGGGGTTCTCGGGTTTGGATCCCAGGTGCAGACCTACACACCGCTCATCAAAGCCATGCTGTGGCGGCATCCCATATACAAAAATAGAGGAAGACTGGCACAGATGTTAGCTCAGGGCCAATCTTCCTCAACAAAAAAAAGAAAAAAAAAACCCAAAACAAAAAACCCCTAAGCAAAACATCATTAACTAGATTCACAGCAAAGCATCATTTGTGGGAATTTTTTTTTTTTTTTGTAAGGAAGATCAGCCCTGAACTAACATCCATGCCAATTCTCCTCTTTTTGCTGAGGCAGGCAGGCCCTGGGCTAACATCTGTGCCTATCTTCCTCAACTTTATATGGGACGCCGCCAAAGCATGGCCTGACAAGTGCTGCATCGGTATGCGCCCGGGATCCGAACCCAGGCCGCCAGCAGCAGAGCACGCGCACTTAACTGCTACGCTAGGGGGCCAGCCCCCTGTGAGAATTTTTAAAACAATACTTATGTGTACTAGTGACTCTATACACAAATGCCATTTCCAAAGAAGACTTTTTCCCTAGCATACTTAAGAAGTCTATGAAGGATAATTAACACCCAGATGCAGAAGAAATTGCCTCATGAAATTTAAAGAAGTGAGAAAAAACAGGGAGACCATTTAAAAAACTCGTTCAATTTTCCCTTTGACTTACATAGGATTACCCTAAGGTTAAGATATGTCAAGGCACTACTTACTAAATCTATGCCAGTAACAGCTGCCATGTTTAAGATGCCAAAAAACTTAATGTACTGTTTGGACAACTGGTTAGAGAAAAGCATTCTGGGATAAAGCCACTCTAATTGCATGAACTCTAAAATTGTTTCATTTACCTAGAATGTGTCTCTATTTCATTTAAATAAATAAATTTGAGAACCTAGACTGAGCCATCTCTGCAGTAAATTTTCATTCAAAATATTACAGTAGGTGTCTATCATTTACACACTGGAGAAAATGTTTTTATATTTTTAACCTGAGGGAAAAAAACCCTAAATATAAAAATTAAAATACATTCCAAAAAAGCTCTATTGTAAACCATCTATTATTTCATAAAACTAACTAAACTAACTAAAACTCATAAGACATGCTAAAATTAGGGTATGCTAGATCCTAAATCAAGTGCTGTTAGTGTAACTCCTTGTGATTTTTTAGAACTAAGAATTCACATTATTTGTGAAACGCAAATGGTTAAAATGTTAAGTGAATCACTTCACCTCTGGAACATATAGTACCCTTTAAGGCCAGAGGTTGTCTTACCTACACTAGCATAGCAACATAAATAGCTTAGTAACAAAGATAATCACACAATTCACCAAATCTAGCAAGATTTTAGTTCCTGTGCCTTTATTTTTAATAAAATGATAGAATTATCAGAATCTAAAACAGCTTAAAAATGTAAAAAAACCCCAAAACTATGTTAGCATATTCTTTCAATCATTATAATTATAATAAAAATGTAAAGTTTTAGGCCACCTGGCAAAACAATTTATTTTTAAAAGTAATTTCTACATAATAATTTCACTTCTCTAAATCAAATCCAAGCTGAAATTTCCAGAGTGCTAATCAGCAACCACAGAATTAAAACATTAACTGTTGGAAAGTTCCTTTGATTTTACTTAGACTCACCTAGTCTAATTCCCAGTAAAAGACTGTTAGAAATGAAACAAATTTATAATAAGGTCTATAGTAAGCCTTCACAATTAAAAACAAAATAAAACTCGAGGGAAAAGCTCTAATACTTCCACTATTAAATTGACACTTGCTATAAATTTTTACAAAAAAATATTGTAAGCAAAGAGCAAAAGCTAACAGTACAAAAACGAGGTCATTTAATAAGAAAAATGTGAAAAGACAGAAGCACATCTATGTAGACTTCAAAATAGGAAATAATATTTAACTGAGGGAACTATCATCTCATTTTGGTATATCTAATAGAAGAGGTTCATAACTACTCTAATTCCCTAAGTACTATAACTTCACACACAACAAATCACTGCTCATTAACTCAAGCTCTTGCTCTTTCCATGGCAACGATGCCTCTACATTTTATTTTTGAAAAACAGTAACTATTCTGAAATGAAATAGGAGTGCTGACTTTCAGTTCCATTAAAAAAAAAGTCAAACTAGTTCACTCATCCTTTCCTTCAATACAATTACTATATTATTTTAAACATTTAAGTAGAAAGAAACTTATAAAATATATAGATTTAATTCAGTCTAAAATCCAAATATACAAAAAAACAAACTGTGCATTTAAATTAACTGATAGAACTCCACTAGAAATTTTAAAAAACACTTAGCTTACTACTTTTGATGAGTTTCTTCAAATGATTTAATTCTAAAAGCCTACTAGAAAATATTTCTCCAATCAAATGTATTTGTATTTAAACTGCGACAACAGGAAAGTAAAATTTAAGAAACTGAACTGTTCAATTAATGACAACCTAAAGGAATATTCCCACTGAAAAAGAAAATGAACTATTATGTTAAACTGATATATAACTGATATATATGCATATAGTAAACACTAATCTCATTTAATTACATTAACTGTCCCAATTCATAACCTTTAGAGTTGGAGACAAAGATAATTTATACTAATATCTAACCAGTTATTTTCTAACAATGAACATTATTTGGAATGGCAGGGACTTTATTTTGTTCACTTGTGTATCCCAGTGACAGAATGCTCCCTGGCTCATAGTTAAGTTCTCAGTATATATTTGTTGATTGGACAAATGAATCATTTATGCTATAATAAAAATTTATTGAACGCACTGGCTTCCTTGCACACCTAGATGTTAGCTGGAATTGAGTTTTCAAAAGAAGATCTGAATATCAGTGATATTTAATGATAGTTAACTTTTAAAAGCAACCTAAAATTTCTTACCTGGTAGGGCTGAAAGGCACTATCTTCAGTTAAAAAATCCAGTTGTTTATCTACAAGGAATTCTACCGCAGTGATTGAACTGGGTATACTTTTTTCAACCAGGGGTTTGAAAGTCTGGTAAGAGAAAAAAAACATTTCTCATGGTTATTTTCTGAGTTTTATCCTCAACAAGTGAAGGGGTATATATAAATACAATGTATTAATGTCATTATCATAACAGTTTTAGGACACAAATTAATATTAGTTTTCGTATTATAATCTAAAGTAATGCTTTTATCCACACAATATTTTATATTCATTAAAAAGGAATGAAGTAGATTTACAAAAGATGATATGAAAAAATCCCAGTGTATTAAGCCCCAGTTTTTTATTTAAAAAAAGGGATATAATCAAATATACACGTGTATGAAAATTTCTAGGTTAAAAAAAGAGAAAATGCTTCTGAAAAAGTAAACTGGGTAGGAGAGCGTATTTACTCCAACTATTCTTTAAAAAAAAATTAAGTATTATTCTCTATAAAACAGAGTAGTTATGACTTACATGCGTAATTTTTTTCCTGGCTCACTCACATCATGAAGGATTTCAAATGATCAGGATGCATCTGGTCTTTTAACTCCACCCCATGTACTACCCACCCCCACCTCCGCCCCTGCCCCAAGCACAAATAAAAATCCAGCTGCTTCAGTGAGAGAAGCATGGGGGAAGGGAATAGGAAAAGAGGGAGGTAAGAATTAGTACACGAAATCCACCTTTCAGTAAAGTCTCTCCAGATCTCCACTACTTAAAAAAAAAAAAAGTGGTGGGGTGGGGGGGGATGGTGTGGGTAGGTGGAATCCATGGTCATTTGATTATTTTAAAGAAGACATCTTTCACATAAATGATTTTACTCACTTCTTGGGGTGGGGGTGGAAGTGAGGGACGCAGGAGAGGAAGAGGAAGGAAGGAAATAAAGGTACTATGTATGCATTTTTTTATGACTGTCACACTCACTTTCAAAGTAGAAGCAGCTTGAATAAAAACCAAGTCTTATATTCATAGTATTCAATGAAAATGATAAAAACTTAAAAATGAAAAACAAAATTTCACCATCTTAAAAACATATAGTGGTTTGACTACAAAACAAAATCTGAGTTTGGAAAATGGAATTAACAACCAACTCTGTTTCTAAATTACCTATATCAGAGGGAGAAATCTTTCTTCCTACAAGGCAACTTGTGTGACCCTTTGGATGTAAACCAAAGCTTTTGGCAAAAACAGTAAAAATCCCCAGGAGATCCAAAGCCATTGTGTTTCCCACTTCTCTTATTATGTCTCAAAGAAATCTAATATCTTGCTAATCACAACTAATAAACACTCTGGGGAAAAACTTCAGATCTTTAGTTCAGAGCGGCTCTTAAGAAGTTAAGTTCTGTGTTTAAGAAATTCCTTTTAAAGTTTCTAATTCAATTCATTGAGGAGTCTCCATGAATTTTTCAAGAGTTTTGAAAAAGCCAAAAACACATGAGAATAAATAAGCATTTTAAACATGCTTTATTTCTATACTATTCACACTATAAACTTATAAATAAAATCATCTTGGCTAAATTAAAATAACCATGAAGAAATTCTCTTACATCCCCACTTATTCTCAGTATTTATGATTAGAAAATCTAATCACAGTAAGATCCTCCCTCCCATGTCCTAGGGCTAACCTTTTAAGTACTACATATGTACCAAAAGTATTTTTATTTGGGTAATAAATTATATTTTCAAAACAAACATTCCCCATTATTTAGCTATCTCCTGCTACTGTTGCCATCTAATCTTTTCCATTTACTAAGACCAACTTCCTAAAATTATCATCTCATAAAATCCTATTCATTATTTTACCTAAAGAGTCACTAAAATTTGTAAGGAATCCAAGAGCATTTATTTTACTTAGACTTTAAAATGTCTACCAGGATGTGATCATTAACATGAAATATGTAATATTTTTCATATTATATCCTTGTCTGTTTAGTTTTTAGTTAACGAGAAAACATTGGCACTTTCTCAAGAGGACTTTTAATCCTTGAACTTTATCAAATGCTCTATTTCTTTTCAAACAGTACCATGTCAGGTCAACTTGTGAAGTGACAAAAAGGTCCACAAAAGCTATTATCTAAATGGCTAAAGATACAATTCAATTAAGTAGAATTTGAAAATGTAAACTTCTGCCTGAGTGCCTCTTTCTTACCCAAATAATACAGGTGTGTTGCATTTCCTATGAGACCTAGTCATTTTATAATACGAAAAACATTCTTGTGAAGAGAACCTCTAGAGCTCTGCTTTTTAAGATAGGTCAGAGTTCTAGGGGTAAATTTCAACAGGCCAACTTATCATAATTTACTGAGTTGGGGAAACAAAAAGTTTAGTTTCTAGGCTAAAATAAAAAGAGACTTTTTCATTTTTAAGATATCTAATTGAAAGCCTTTGGTAGAATTTAGCTACCAGAAATGTTAAAAGACTAGTTTATAACGATCTATTTCTGATACATGAGTACTTACAATCATGTACAAATGGAGGTCAAAAGTATACCATGCTTCTTAAACAGCACATAGGGCCACGACTTGCAAATTTTAAAATGTGCAATTATATTTAAACTACAAATAAGTTCCCACCAAGTGCCGATAAATTCTTTTATAGTAGTTGTTAAAGAAATGTTTCAATATGTATTAAACGAGCCACCCTGAAAATGTGTGACTGTTCCTACTTGATAGAAAAATTGAAGAACAACACATAAAAGTAGTTAAAATATATTCTCATTTTTTAAAGTGGCAAATCAATGATGTAACCATTATTAATCTTTGTATCCAATTTCAAAGACATATTACTAGCTTAAAAATGAAAACAAATATTTACATAAAAGCGAACGTATCCCACAGCTTTTATGATGAATCTGTAGTAAATATTTCATGGGTCTAGGTGCACTGGAATGTAAAGAAACTAGAACTCATGCATAACTAAGTAATTCAAGACTCTAAAGATATATCATTCTTTGAGGAACTTCCACAGCCTAAGGGGAAGCAATGAGCCACCATCTGATGCAAGTCACAGTAAAATAGGGCCCTAATCACAAAAAGACTATTATTCCAATGCTGAAAAGGCCTTTAAAATGCAAATGAATATTACTAATTTAAAATTGCATATTCATAGTTGAAACAAAAACTTTTTCAACTTTATTAATGGATTAAGAGTTCTTTTAAGGTCCTTTGTCTATATTAACCGTACTTTAAAAATAGTCTAAAGCCAAAGTACTTAGTTGAGAGCCTACATTTCCAGTAGGGCCTACCACGCTATAGGAAGAATGCTTAGAACAACTGTATCCTGTTTGGGGCTCCATGCTGCACCACATTCCATTCACATGAGGAAGAGGCGAACAGATGAGCCCTCCTCGAAAAAAACATTTTTAAAATAAATCAGCTACAGCTCTCAAACATAACTCAGCTGCTCAAATAAACCATGTTAAAGCTCACCATTTAACATTTAACTGGAAATTCACGGAGTTCACGTCTGCAGTCTGAGTTTCTAACGCTCTCCGGTTAACATTTAACAATTCCTTTTTCAAGTAAAAAAAAAAAAAAATCAGTCTCATTAACTACAAAAATCTGATAAAAATATCACTAAAGGAAAATACTGAAGCAGAAAACAATCTAAGCAACATTTTAGAAGTCAAGGTTTAGTCTACAAAAAAAAAAAAAAAAAGAGACTGGAGTGACTTGAAAGAACAAAGTCCAAATTCCCACCCAAGCAGGTCTATTGAAAAACACGATACTGTTAGAAAACAAGTTGGGGGTTGGGATGAGAATATAACCACATACAAAAAAAAACTCACAAAACCAATATCCCCACTTCCCTTAAAACAATATATTCTAAAAATCCTAATCTGAAACATTTCTGCTGTAATACTTTAAAAAATTAAACGCTAGTTTTTAATTTTTACAGTGTTATGAAATTACTATACACAAAAAACCTCTTTCTAAACAAATGAAATAGTTAAAAATTCTTAAAACTAAGAACACTAAGGCTAGATCTATAAAAGGCAGTGACCTTAATTCCTATGGCTGAGAAGCAAAACCAAATGTAAATTAAGACAAAAGAAAAAGGAAGCAGAAAAATACAAACCGTACTTTGTTCTTGAGAATTTTAAAGTATCTTTAAATCTCAGAAATCCACGACATGGCTTTAAAGGTCAAGAAGTGTGGCTGACATTTCCATTTTGTTCTTGAGTAGTATTTTTTATCTAGCCTAAATACTTCTTTAGTCTTCAAAAAATCACAGGCAAATGGCTCTCAAACCAAGCATTTCTGAGCTCACTTGCAGCGTCGTCATTGTATAGGAAGAAAAGCCAAGACCACAGAACGAAGCACAGGCTGCAACCTAACAAGTCTCCGACGAGCAAATGACGATTTTCTGTCTGCTCTGGCTCAGCCCCGGCAGTGATGAGGATTACAACTCGCTCTTTGTCATCAGCACTGTGGTGTTAACGACTGAGAAATCCTGCAGCTGAAGCACTACTGCATCCTCCGATCTGGGTCAGGATAATTTCTCCCGAGGTCGCTTACATAACCAGTAAGATACTCCAAATAGAGAGAACAGCCATCCATCAGCTAGAGAAAGCCTTTCCCACTGTACTCTGTCTGCGTGGAAACACTGCAGTAGCTTCCAACAGTGCAGACACCCAAATGAGAACTGCTGCTTGGCTTAGGGCACACTGAGAGAAGGGAAGAGGCGGTGCTCTGTAAACTGTAACTAATCCCCCGTCACAGGTGCTGATGGAGTCACTTCCAGCACGAGTCACATTACTGGTGATTACTCATTTGGCTGCGGCCATAGAGACTGGCTCATAATTTTAACAACAGACAAAGACAGACTAAGTGGCGAGACTGAGAACTCAAGTTTACTGTCTCCTTCATAAAGCAAATGAAAATGCAAAGTTTTTGCTCTCCAGATTTACCAAGGTGAGAAAGTGCAGAAAACAAATATGCAAATACCTCTCAAGTTGGCAAAAATGAAGCATAACGTTAAACCATCAAAAATAGTTTCAGTGTGTTTTCAAGTAAAGGATTTATTTTTAGTTTAATCATTTCTCCTTAAAAATATACTGATACAAAAAACCCTCAGGGGAAAAAAAAACATCTTAAAACATTTTTGGAGTACAGTCTAAGTGAAATCAAATGACATAACCAACAATCTCAGAGGCACTTTACTCAAAAGAAAAACAAACTGGTAATATTTATTTTGGTAGATTTTAAAAAAATACTCCTGAAACATTTTCATTCTTTATGAAAACAGCTTAATCTAGACAGTGCGCATTTATAAAAACATGTAATTTGAAAGCATAAACCATTTTTCTGACGTTATCTACTAGTACATTATCTAACAGTACATGCTCTTAACTTCTTTCTAATCTCTGGAGTTATACTGTCCAATACGGTAGCCACTAGCTGCACATGGCTATTGATCACCTGAAATGTGATTAGTCTGAATTGAGAAGTGTGCTGTATGTATAATATACACATTGAATACGAACAAAAACGTTAAGATAGCTGTAAGTGAGAGAAAAACATTCACCTATTTTTAATGAATTTGCTCCAATGTAGGTATCTCAATTTCAATAAATCTAAAAATTCACGATATTTTTATACCACATACACAACCAATTCATCAAATTACGTTAAGAGAAAAATTTCTAGCCACCAACTAATGCTGTATCCCCTTTATACCTATTCCAGATGTATCAGTTTCATTTCACAGAAAACATCAGGTTAACTACCGAAAAGAAGATATTTTCAAATTTAGTATATGATGGACTTGCACTTATAAAAATCTCAATCAATCCTTTTTTTGTTTTAAGGATGAAAGGGATACGTAATGATTATTCTAAAAATTAGTAAAATAGCTTTAGAATATCGATGGTGTTAAAACATAAATTTAGAAAAAAGTATTTTTTAAATAATGAGTCAAGTGAATATTAAATCATACACACCTCTCAATAATTCATTCATAATTAATCACTTAAGACATGAATATAAAATATATGGAAATACAAGAATTCACAGTGTCATTTAAGTTACCAAAAAAACAATTGGATAAATATGGCAGCCTTATTCTGATCCCCAAACAATAAAGAAACATCAAATTCTTGATGTAGGTTATTATATTATAAACTATCAAATTTTAAATACATTTCATAATACATTTTGACAATTTATTGTACATTAGAGAGTGAGTTTAATAATATTTCACAGGATTCATCTTACAATCTCACATAAATTCAGGTTTGACTATGATATAAACTTAAAAAAAGCTGTCTGTTTCTCAAGTACTATTAGTCGCCTACAGAATCAAATAGCACAGAGACCTACTCTTAGTTAACAATTCAATTGCCACATATTTATATATTCTCAATGACATAGAATGCAATAATTTTTGTAAAATCAAAATAATTGACATCAATACTGAAAAGTCATTCATTTTTATTTCATACTACATCATGGTTAAATTAAAATGAGATGCTTCTCCATTACTATAAAGAAATACTACACAGTCAATTCTTAATGCAAATGAAGGATGCACAGAGGTGCAACTAGTTTCAAACTATAAACATCTTTTTAATATTTAAACTGGGCTTGACAAATATTTTTATAAATATATGAATGTGAGTTTGGTCTGGTACTCTGCTAAATTTCTAACACAAACAAAAATAGTGAAGTAACAATACAGAGAACCCACTTAGTAGCAAGTATAAATTGCTCAGCTTTTACATAGTCTCCTTAATTCTGTCCTGTTAGGTAGATAACCACCTTTCAGACAGTGAAAAGCACCAATTTGAGAACAGCATTTTAGTCCTTTAAATTGTTTTTATGGCTTATACTTTCCTTAATGGATTAAGGAAGGAAGCTTAAGAGTTACTGTTAATTTTTCTTTCTTTTTTCTTTTGTTGGAGGAAGGTGGGGGTGGATAAAAGGCCCTTCTGGCAGCTAAAACAGGCTAGAGGAAGAGGAAACTACTCCAGTTACTGCCCAGAAATACACATCTCTGACTTCCTTCCTTTTTAGCTGGTTTCTAGGTTACAAGCTGAATAAATCAACAGAGGTGAGAAAGTAAACAGAGGCTAAAAGGAAGGCAACACTGTATGGCTATCTAAAGAAAATCTGTTCCTTCCAATAATGTAAGAATCTTACACATGCAAGTAAGAGTTAAAATAAATGAGCATTTTGGTTCCCTTTATCTTAGGCCACGAAAGAAATAAATCCCTCATCTTGATAGATATGGAAGCCTAAACAAACAAGCGCATTTCTCCAAGTATATAGACTTTACAAAGAAACAAAAACCTCTAAATTCAATGACCTAGCAGTGTAAATATTTTCTTAGACATAAAGGTAGGAAAAGAAAATGAACAATAGTAGTTAAGAGGATTTCAACTTGATATGATCTTACATGAAAGTGAACTAGGTTCAGGAAAATATTTTTCAATATGCCCTATTATCCTTTAAATCTATGAAAATATATAATCAAATGTATAACTCCTGCATCATGGTAATATCCAAAGGATTAACTTCTTCACAGTAACAAATACATGCAGATCTTCGAGACACCACAAAGGTTGTGTAGCAGTTTCATGCCGTTAACAGACTATGAGTTCTACAAGGATTTCCAGGGTATGAACCTAATCTTACTGATTTTTTAAACTCTATTCTCTCCCTGAAGCATGCAGCACATTCATTCAACCAATATGTATGCGATGTCTTTTACCTGCAAAGCACTGTGCTTGGCTCTGGGGACACAATGGTGAGGAAAAGACAGCTAAATTCCCACTCCAGCACATTTTACAGACTTTTAGAAGGAAACAGACATTAACTGAGTAATCATAGAAATAAAAAATTACAACCCTGTTAAGAACTCAATTAGTGATTGGAAAATTAGTGCTCCTTTCCCTCTTTTCTTCACTATATCCTTGACAACTGCCCCAGTCATGAGAGGAGGGTAGTGCAAGAGAATATGTCCTTTTCTTAACTTTGCAGATACCACGTCTCATAGATTTTAAGGACATACAGGTGAGCAAAGAAAAAAAACTATTGAGAATATGAAAACAATGTTAAAACACTATGCAAATAGTCTCTATATTATGAGGTTCCACTTACTTCTTTCTCTACAACATCGCGGGTATGTGCCATTAAGATAACCAATTTTCCTTTCCACAAATAAATGAATAATCCCAGACTATATTTTTAGATCTGAATTTTCACCTTCTAACCTGTATTTTATACTATTACTAGGACATAGTCATATTTATATCTTGTCACCACATAAAGCCAAATATTACTAGAATTAAATGCTTAACCTTCTTAAGTTATTCACATTTCTTTCAAAACAACTAGAAGTACTACTACTACTACTTTAGAAGTAGATACCTCAAAATTCATTAATACGGTGACCATGCTTGATAATTTACTTTGTTTCCTTGGCTCATATATATAATATTTTGAATATTTGATATTTTTCCTTTAAACCTATCAATAATAAAAATGTAATTTTTCTATAAATTATTCCATAACTTTAATATGACTTTAATAAAAATACCAATAAGATTTTGGAAATAGACAAATCAATTTTACGAAAAAGCAAATATTAATCAGGTAAGTTCTAGAAGGAAAGAAAGAAAAGAAAAAAATCAATGACAGGGAACTAGCCCTAACAGATATCACAACGTATTTCAATGCTCCAATTAATACGACAGTGTGAAACTGGAGCATGAATAAACAATCATCAATGGACAGTTTAGAAAATCCCAATGTAGCATCAAATAAGTATGGGAATTTAGTGTAAGATAAAGATGGATTTTCAAATCAGAGGGAGAAAAAAGAGAATGAGAAAACTGAATAAAAGAAAAACAGGCTGTTTAAAATAGAAATGTAATTTTAGAGATTAATAATCTCATTTTTACATATAAAGAAATGAACACTCAGAGATATTAAGTGATTTTTCTCGTCAAAAATCTTTTTTATAGAAGCCCTGGGACTAGAACCCGGATTTCCTAACTCATAGCCGAATGATTTTTACATTGCAAGATGGTGTAAAAGAACTGTATTGTTTTCATGCTTGTTGGCATGAGGTGGCAGAGAGCAAAGTGTTTTGCCATCTGCTGAATAAAACTTTGAACTTAAAATGGAGGAAAATGAAACCAGTGTAGAAGAAACTGCAAAATCACATATTACGAAGGAAAAGAGGTAGAACATAATGAATTTATATATTTTTAATATGCTTTACTGACACTTATGTCACCTTTCAGAAAGGAGAAGTAGGATTAGGAAAAGAAAGCAACTCAACATAAAAGGATTTTTAAAGCTATGTTCAGAAAGAACACTTTGGAAGATGATAAAACATATAGTCAAAAGGGAAGTTTAATTTAATTCCTATTTTGTTACTGTTATTTCTGTCAAAAAATATTTTTAATATGGAAAGTGTAAACTAGAGATTAAAAATAAACTAAACCAAAAAGGATAGGTAGAGGATCCTTTTTTTGTTTTAAGAAACAGAATTCGTTTTCGGATCCTTTTTTGTTTTAAGAAACAGAATTAGTTTTCCTTATAAATAACATAATTACATCAGAGATAATTTGAAAAACAAAAGAAACGGATGAAAAGGATCCCATAGTTTTCACGACGAAGTCAGTCAGTTAACCATGTAATTGCACTTTCAGCCTTTTTCTCAGGAGTATATTTGTTACCAAGTTTCAAGGTATATACAATTTATAAATTGCTCATTTTACTTAGTCCTCTTTTCATGTTATTACATTGGCATCATTTTAAATAGTACCTGATAAATACTTAATCAACTAAATGAGCATTAAGTTTTATTACGCATTCTCTTGCTGTTAGATATTTAGGCCTTTTCCACTTTTCTAATACAAAAAATAATAGGAACATCTTCATGCTTTTATTAAAACAACTAAAAATCAATCCAAGTTTATGTAGGTTTAAATAAATTACATGTTAGTAAATTAAATTGACAGATATAAACTCAGAGCCATTACTGGTAGTCTTTGAAAAAAAATCATGGCATTATCAAGACATTAGAGATAGGCATCTGTTAATATTTATAGAGGAAAGGGGCAACTTCGAAAGAAACTACATGCTAGTAAACTTGAATTCCAGCAAAACTCCAAGATGGTTAATCAGAATCATTAAAAAAAAAATACACAGTGATTACTAAGAGCCAAATATATTCATTGAGAGTAATTTGTCCTTTAATAAAAACAAAGGTTACTTTTATCAAGACAACCTGCATTAGGTAAGTCAATAAAATATGGGTTGGATGACAGTTCTTGATGCATTTGCAGCTGGTTAAAGAGTACTGAATAAGAGAACTGTTTTAACCTATAATATGCAATCTCTTCACATTTTTGGTCTTACACAAAATCACTTGAAGGCTATCTTTACTTGCCTATTAACAAATGACAGAATAATTCAAAAATATATCTTACAAAAGTACAATTAAGACCTAGATTTTGAAATGACCAAGAAAAGCTGAAATAAGGATTAACCCTCAAAGTTAATTATGAAAAGTTTAGGTCCTATTTTTAGGTTTAAAAAAATCAACTACATAAGTAGATTGTAAGGCAGATCTAGCTTCCTAGAAATTCATGTGAAAGAATCCTGGAGGATTTTAATACACCAAGCCAACATAAGTTATATATTTAAAAAAAGCAGGTGGCGGTAGGGAGTGCTGAGGGGAGAGGATCGAATTTTGACACAAAGTGCCCAGACCAAGGGACATAAAGACCTTTTAGATTTTGCATTGGTCATACCATCTATGAATATCTTGTTCAGTTTAGGGCATCACAGTCTAAGAGGAACAATTACAAACTGAGATGCGTCAAAGACATTTAAAAATCACAGATTATTAGGATCATTTGAAGGAATGGAGAATGTCTTGCCTGGAGAAGAGGAGAAGGACAAACAATAATTGTGTATAATTATTTAAAGGGTGAGATAATTTGGAAAGGAAGAATCTTATAAGTGAAATTTCCAGGAAGGCCAATTCTAGCTCAGCAAAAAGAATGAATAAAATTTCTAATAATTAAATACTACCAAACCAAAGCAGACTAACTCATGAAGTAGTGAGCTTCCAGTAACTAGAAGCAATTAAGAAGAACGTGGATGAAAACTAAGTTGACAAGTCTTGTCACTGAAGGATCCCATTTCTGGCTTTGGCAAGGGGTGATTTATAAAATATCAAAGATTCTTTCCAATTCTAAGATTCTAACACTGTCTTCTTTAAGCCACTTAATGTTTAAGAGCAAAGTGAAGATAAGCAAGATTAAACCAAATTCTTCATAAACAATGCTACTACTTTTGCATATATGAAAGCATAAAAGTAGTACTGCTGAATGTTCATGTATTATTCACACAAGGTGGCAAAATTAAAAGTAAAAAGTAACATCTCCTATTTCAGAATAAATTAAGTAAACCATGGCTTGTTCCACTTGGCAGAAATAAACTACATGGGAGACTTCTGTGGCACAGGATTTCTGTAATCCACAGATCCTTTATCTCTTATGATGAAAAAGCAAATGTAATTGAGGGAATAAGAAATATTACAAAATTAAATCAACCCAACCATAAATGAAAAGCATGTGTTAAAATGGTAATAAGCACAAAATCACAGAAGACATTCAAAGTTAAGCTAAAATAAAATATATCTTACAGTCTTAAGTCCTGGCAAGCATACACCATCCTCAGAGAGTACAGTATATACCCTTATGTTTACATACAACTGACTTCCTGGCCATTTTTGTTCTGAAACTAATTTTAAAATATATTTTCCAATTTTTCTTAATCATGTCACTGTTTGTACTCTTGGAAACTTGAATAGGATATCTATTTCTTTACTGGTTTTATTCACTTCCGTCTGGCAAACATCTGTTTCTTGTGCAGCACAAGTCAACAAGGCTCTACAATTATTTCCCCATTACCTCCTTGTTTGTGATGATGTCAGCAACAATCTGGAAGCTGCATTTTTCAACTAACAAGGGGAATTTACAATTTCCATTAAGTATGATACAGTAGCTATTTTGGTTTTCTTAAAAATTAATACATTTTAGGTGATGATCACATATGCTGAGTAGTATTTAGATTCAAAATATGGTAAGGTAATACCAAAGTTATCAATCTTTCAACCATATTTCTTGAAGTATCGATAATCTGTGCCAACATTTTGACAGCCATGAAAGATCAAAGTACTGCTATGCAAAGTAAAAAGACTACAACGGAAGAAAGAACTTTACATAAAGACTTTGGCACTAAAGTGTTTGCTTTCTATTACTAACAAATTACGATTCATTTAAAATGAACTTCCCTTCCCTTCTAATATGTTATAGGACAACTGAAAGTTACACTGCAAAAAAGCACAGAGAAAACGAACACCCATAATTCTAATTTCAGGTCAATAACCACTAATATAATTTTGACATGCTTCCTTTAAAAAAAGTCTCTTCCCTTCCTTTAAACAAAGCTCAACACTTTAATTCAGGTCAGTTCCTGTTTCTCTGAGGACATCTCCCTCTAAAGGGATGAGGCAACAAAAGTCCCAAGGCTACCTAGGAAAGGGAAAAAGCTGAGGCCCATTATGACGCCCAGAAGCCTCAAGTTTGTATCTGTAGAGAGAGGAGAGTTTCACAATTAGACTCTTCATGGATAATAAAGATTCCTTCCAGGGTCTTAGTTTCCTTCAAAGTTTCAGACAGCCTGTAAGCAGTCTGGGCAAATAAACTTCTTCGGGACTCCTGTGGATTTAGTAGTTTTATAGCTTTTGAAACAGTTGTTTTGTCTCTGGGGAATCTGAAAGCTTCTCTGCACTAACCACTTGACTACCTGCTAGGAGTTTTTTAAAACAGAACAAGTTTTCCTCATTTCAGGAATCATTAGGATCATCTTTCCTGCTTCCCGTCACATTTAGGTCAAACTATATTTTATGTTTTAACCTTGAGCTATCTTCTACCTGGCCTTGGAAAACGTAAGCATACTTAAAAAGTTATATTGTCAGTTAAAAAAAAAAAAAAAAACATACCATTTCAAGTGGTCATGGAACTATGCATTTTTCTACTCTGATAAGAAATGCTACATAGAGAAGCAATTATTTATGAAACAGCTTTATCAATGGGTCAGTTAAAAATTCCTGTGTACCTTCCACTGCCACTTCCTTTGCCAGGAAGGAGGGAGTTTTCTTTACCATTCTCTTACAGTGATGAACTGGATTGAGCTTTGTTATGCTTTACTGTGTTTATTACTATATTAATTGGTGAAGAATCCTGAGAGGTATACTTTGCTTCCAGAGCTTACTGCTGAAGGCACAGCATAGTTAGCCAAGTCCTAAAACAGTGGTTCTCAAAGGGTAGGTCCAGCAGCATCAGCAATACCAAGAAACCAGTTGAAAGTACAAATTCTCAGACTCCACCTCAGACTACCTGAATCAGAAATTCTGCAGGTGGGGCCTAGCAATCTGTGTTTTAACAAGTCCTTGGGTATTTCTGAAGCACTATAAAGTTTGAGAACTAGCTTACAGCTAGTGTTCTTAATCTTTTTGGGGTCAAGGAACTCTCATAATCTGAGGAAAGATACAGCTCCCCAGAAACATGACACATAATTTTGCACCACAATTTCAGGGGTTTCCAAGATCATCTGGAGAACCTTCTAAGAATATACATTTCTAAGTTTTAACCCTGATGATCTACTGAATCAAAAACTCTGAGGACGGGGCACTGTACTGTAAATATTTTTAAAACTTCATTTTTTCTTCTTTTCCTTGCTGCCTCAACATCCCCATGAACAAGCTGTAAACACTCTGCCCAGGTGACCAGGTTGATAAGCTTGGCCCTTGCCACAAGTTCCCCTTCCTGCCCTCCCCTGACCATGACCTTAGTAACATTCAAATGCACCAATGAAATCCCCTTTCTCCTTTTCTTGTGTACTCCAACTTGAGCCCCAACAAAGGCCCACAAGTCCTTGTGCTCTCTCTTGGCTCCCCACCTGCTTGGCTGAGCCGGCTCCCTTGTGGCATGCCGTAATTTTATCTCTCTAGGACCTATGAGTATAATAAACTTTTTTTCCTGTGTCTCCTCTTGTGGCTGCACCTGACTGACCTTTACATAAAAGAACACAGAACTGGCCCAGGAATCCTTAGTTTTAAAATGCTATCTGAGTTAAATCTGAGGTACAGTCAGCTTTGATAACCACTGCTTCAGGGAACCATGAACCTTGGTTGAGGACAGCAGGCCTAGAGTGAATATAGCTTAGGACAGAGTACCCCAGTCCAGGTCTTAGACATTCTCTTGACAGATCAGTCTCCTTGTCACTTTGCTAACTTAACCTCCTACTTTCTCAGGAAACAGGATCTTTAAATAGCTTACCAATAGCCTACACTGGAAAGCTGCTCATTCTCAATGTGGGGATATCTGAATCACGTAGAGATCAATTTCACACACCAGGTTTTCAAATTAAAATAACCTAAGGCTAGTAGAGATAAACTCTTCGGTATCACGCACAGACATAGCTATTTAACGATGCCTTGGCTTCCTAAAAATATCAAGCAGTTAAAGCTGCAGGCTCAGAAAGTGGCAATGCTGCTTCCCTAGATTACACGGAAAGAGAGAACACAGTTCAAAGAGTAAACAATATAACCGCAAAGGTAGTTTCCTCTTGATGCTTAAAAAAGATGAGGATCCCAAGCATTGTTGTTCCCTACTTTCTACTCATAGTAGGAAGAACAAAGAGGAAGTTATTCAAGAAAAGACATGAAGAGCCATAAGTGTAGTTAATCATTCAACAAAAGATTTTAAAGCTGATTAAAACTGCCTGCGAAGCAGAAAAAAAATTTCCCAGGTCACACGAACTATGAACCCAGAACGAGTTGGCTCAAGATTGTGGCCCAAAGAGGTGAAGGCCCAAAATTACACCACAGACTTTTCTAACACGTATAATCAATTGTAGCAATTTTTTTCTGGGGAGGAGGGAATATATTCAAGGTAATAATTTTGAAATATAAAGCATAAAACATTCAACTCGTAGCGAATCAAGCTCTCAAAGTACATGCTTTAGTAACTACCAGTTCATGGCCATTAATTATTCATTTAGTTAGCAAACATTTGTGAAGCACCAATAACATGCTACAGTGCATGGTATTATATACAGCAAAGTAAGAATTATCAATATTTTGTTTTCCTTGGCATCTATCTAGATAACAAAGGAACTAACTGCTCTTGTACAACAAAATTTAGCAAGAGTAAATGTTAAATCTCCAGTTTAGGTTCCAAAAAGCTACTACTTAAGTATGGTGCAACATATACTCCCACCCTATCCCTCACAGGCACGCATTAGTATAATATGTGGTAAAACTTGCTTGGCAGCTTTTGATGCAAAAAAGGATTAGGAAGTTTTATTCATTCTACAAATATTCACTGGAACATCTACAATGTGTTAAGCATTGTACCAGAGATTTGGGGTGATGCAAAGATCAAGCTAAACAGAAACCCAGTATGAGGCAAGAATGTACTGTGGTGTGAATGTTAAAACTGTTATTCTAGCGTTCCAAATACTTGAAGTAACAGTCCCAACATATTGAGATCACTGCAAATGAAAATTGAAGACATCTCATTTAGAAAGACATAGACATTAGAATATAAACAAAAGCAGGTGATCTGGTGAAGGTATGTTTATAATCAAGTCATGTTAGGACTGGTTCAAAGACCTGAGAATGTTTAGCCTAAGGTCTTTATTATACTTTAATATATAGGAAAAACTTGATATATCTTTTCCTAGAGCAGATCTCAATCTGCATTTAAAAAAAAACCCTTCAAGGAGTCCAGAAAGTCCTTAAAATTATTTGTAAAAATTTATGAATATAAGCATTTTTTCCCCTGGAAATAAGGTTATTTTTTTTTTTTTTTTTTTTTTGTGAGGAGATCAGCCCTGAGCTAACATCCGCCAATCCTCCTCCTTTTTTGCTGAGGAAGACGGCCCTGGGCTAACATCCGTGCCCATCCTCCTCCACTTTATATGGGACGCCGCCACAGCATGGCTTACCAAGCAGTGCGTCGGTGCGCGCCCGGGATCCGAACCAGCGAACCCCGGGCCGCCGCAGCGGAGCGCGCGCACTTAACCGCTTGCGCCACCGGGCCGGCCCCTGGAAATAAGGTTATTGATAGCTTCTATCAAATATTTAAAGGAGTCCCTGACCCAAAAGATTTAAGAAACAGTGCCTAGAAAATAAACTAGGTCCAATATACAGAAGTCATGTATAGCCAGATTTTGGTTCAATGTTAGGAAAAGCTACATAACAATTTCAGCTGCCCAGTAAAGGGATGAGCTACCTTATAAAGTAATACTATCTCAGAAAGAAAGCATTCATGAAGAGGGTATTTATTTATATCGGATACCAGTTGAGAGAAATTGAGGGTACACTTTCAAATCTGTCAGGGCTTTGATTTGAAAAGTATTTCTTTTGAAATTTTAAATCATATTTAAAAACAAGAGTCTTCAATGTTTTTATCAAAAGAATATTAGAGCCTAAATCATTGTTATAGAAGAATTTTATATATGTGTAGGAGGTATATAACATAATAGGTAGCTGTAAATGTGTGTTGTATTTTTTTGGATAATATCCAATTCTCTTCTAGATAACAAGAAAAACAAATCAGATGGATAAAACTCACATAAGATACGGTTAGTATAGATAACAAGCAATCTGTGTGGCATATTAGGCAGAAAGAATAAAAGGGAATAGACAGAAAACGAAGAATGGAAACACCAAGTAAATCTAATCTATTCATTAAGCTCAGATCATGTCACCCACATATTGATAGTTTCGTCACCCCTAAAATCGTCATTCACTGGTGACACATTACAGCCTCACGTGTATTCTACCAAAAATGTAAAAAATGAAACGCATGGCTGCTCAGCAAGTCTTTGATGAATTACACTTGTGGCCAGGCTTACTTACTCCTGCAATAGTAAGTATATTGATTCCAGGCCCCTTCCCTCGGGGGGAGTTCCCAGGCTCACATCCAACTCTGGTCCTTATAGTTATGTTATCAGCAGGAAGGCTGTGTGGCATAGACAGGACAGAAGAACTTGGTAAGACTCAGAATTGAGTATTATGGTCCTTTTATCCCAACTGCATCCTATCCTGAGTATGTTAATCAACCTCATATCTTTCCAATTCTTAGAGTAGTTTTAGGTTCACAGCAAAATTGAGTGGAAAATACAGACAGTTCCCATACACCCCCTACTCCCACACATGCACAACCTCCCCCATTATCAACATCCTAAAACAAGAGTGATACATTTGTTATAGTCAATGAATCTACACTGACACATCATTATCACCCGAAGTCCAAGGTTTACATTAGGGTTCACTCTTGGTGTTGTATATTCTATGGATTTTGACAAATGTATGACATGTAGCCATCATCATAGCATCATGCAGAACAGTTTCACTGCCCTAAATATTTTCTGTGCTCTGCCTATTCATTCCCACCTCACTCCCTCACCACTGATCTTTTTACTGTCCCCAAAGTTTTACCTACTCTAGAATGTCATATAGTTGGAATCAAACAGTATGTGGTCATTTCAAATAGGCTTCTTTCACTTAGTAATACGCATTTAAGGTTCCTCCATATCTTTTTTTTTTTTGGTGGGAAAGATTCACCCTGAGCTGACATCTCTTGCCAATCTTCCTCTCTTTTTTTTCCTCCCCAAAGCCCCACTACACAGTTGTACATTCTAGTTATAAGTCCTTCTAGTTCCTGTACGTGAGCTGCCACCACAGCATGGCTACTGACAGACAAGTGGTATGATTCCACACCCAGGAACCAAACACAGGCTGCCGAAGCGGAGTGCACCAAACTTTAACCACCAAGCCATCACGGTTGGCTCCCTCCATGTCTTTTCATGGCTTCATAGCTCATTTCTTTTTAGTGCTGAATAATTGTCATATATATACCACACTATATTCATCCATTCACCTATAGAAGGATATCTTGGTGGCTTCCAAGTTTTGGTAACTATAAATAAAACTGCTATAAAACATCCAAGTGCAGGTTTTTGTATGAATATAAGTTTTCAACTCATTTGAATAAATACCAAGGAATACAACTGCTGGATCATATGTAAGAGTATGTTCACTTCTGTAATAAACTACCAAACTGTCTTCCAAAGTGGCTGTACCATTGTGCATTCCCACTAGCAGCGAATGAGAGTTCCTGTTGCTCCATATTCTTGTCAGCATTGCTGGTGTTAATGTTTTGGATTTTTTCCACTCTAGTAGGTATGTAGTGGTATCTCCCTGTTTAAATTTGCAATTCTCTAATGACATCTGATGTTGAACATCTTCACATGCATATTTGCCCTCTGTAAATCTTCTTTGGTGAAGTATCTGCTCAGGTCTTTTGCCCATTTTTTTAAATTGGCTGTTCATTTTCTTATTGAGTTTTAAGAGTTCTTTGTTTACTTTGGACAACAGTCTTTAATCAGATACATCTTTTGCAAATACTTTCTCCCAGTCTGTAGCCTGTCTTCTCATTCTACTAATCACCTTATTTGTTGCTATATATTTTTTTAACTGATTCAATAACTCTGTAATTCCAGTATTTTTATATGATCTGGGGGTCTTTTCGTTGCAGAGCCTCTGGGAAACTTGCCAGTTAGTGCACTAGAAGGTACCATTATATCAGGGTAATTTCCTACACAATGCTAGTAAACTTCAGCTAAACTATCAACAATTCATAATTAGTGAAGTTTAAATCAGTGTACTTCTCCTCAGTTCATTCTTTTGATAGGTAAAAAGGGTTTCACTCGGTTTATTCATATAACAATTGCTTAAGAGAAAGCTAAAATTTTCTCTTTTGGAGAACTAGTAATTTACTTTGTAACTATTCATTTTGCTAGGCACATCATAAAAATTATTGATTATTTGAAGTAAACAAACAAAAAACATGGACGTAAATTCATGGCTGGAAATGTTAACTAAAACAGCAAAAAATGATTGATGGATAGTAAAAAACCTTTGGGAATATTTCTTTTCTCTTTTTTAGCACTGGCAGCAGTGATTAGGATTATAAATGAAGACATTGAGCAGTGCGAGTTGCTCTTGATGAATAGTTACTAGTGCTACTTGATGGATGGTATTTGTATATTTATTTATAAATTAAATTTATGTACTTATAAGTTAATCCTGTTGCAATAAAGCCTCAAAAGACTGTACAAATTCCTTAATTCTAAAATAAATATTACTGCAGCTAATATTAAAGTTGGTAGGTATTAGTTGAATCTCTAAAAAACAAATTTTTTAAACAAAGTTTTCAATACAATAGTATTTACTATAGTTAAGATATTGCATGAGGGGCCGGCCCGGTGGCACAAGCGGTTAAGTGCACGAGCTCCGCTGCAGCAGCCTGGGGTTCACCAGTTCGGATCCCAGGCATGCACCGACACACCGCTTGTCGAGCGGATGTCGAAGAGATGATACACAAGATAATAGTTCGAAAATCTGTAAATTACATGAACCTCCTAGGAAGCAGTAAAAGCAAGCTTAGTCCAACACTGGGGAAAATACTCTTAAAGAAAGGTCTACAGGCATGAATTAGACCACTAGGGAACTCTGAAAACTTATGAAAATTTCTGAAAACATTTACAACTGATTGAGAAAAAGCTCCTGAGGTTATATTATAGGAAAAGACACTATACTGGCAAGATACAAAAAAAAAAAAAAAAATGGGGCCAGCCTCGTGGTGTAGTGCTTTAAGTTCACACACTCTGCTTCAGCCGCCTGGGGTTCACAGGTTCAGCTCCCAGGTGCGGACCTACGCACCGCTTATCAAGCCTTGCTGTGGCAGGCATCCCACATATAAATTAGAAGAAGATGGGCACGGGTGTTAGCCCAGGGCCAATCTTCCTCAGCAAAAAGAGGAGGACTGGCAACAGACGTTAGCTCACGGCTAATCTTCCTCACACAAAAAAAAAGACCTGATCCGACTTGTCCATCTCTAAGGTGTATGACTTCCCTGAGAAGCTTATTTATGGGAAAAGATTAGCATACACACTGTTATAAAATGCTTACAGTTTTGCTGTTAATATTTTTATATTATATATTATATTATATTTATATATTATATATTATATTTCTCATTTATATTCAAGGTTGGAATTCATTTTGCAAGAAAAAGGCAAAAATGAATAAATGAGCAATGGCTACAGAAATTTGTTACTGAGCTCATAAAAAGAGTATTGATCAGGTAAAGAATCAGTATGAAGTTTTTTTTTTTGAGATAACTAATTTTGATAAAGAATACTAAACGTAACAGTTATATAACCTATGGGAGCATTTCCAAATAGTAGAAGTCATTCAGTAAGAAAAATCTGATCAGAATTACAACTTTTGCATTACTTTTGTTACCCTTTTCTCTACAATAAAGCCTGCTTTAAGGACTTTAACATTTCTCTTTTTCATTTCTCTTTCTTATTTTGTGGGGGACAGGGAGAGTGGAACAGAAGGGGAAATATGGACAGACAAAATATTTATATTTCCATTCTATATTTTAATTCCACTCCCACAAGCTCGTTTTAAAGATTTGTTTTAAGATCATCCTAGCAGACATTTCCACAAACTCAATGACCACTAGGATCTATTTAAGTCTGTGGGAGTAATTAAGACAGGACAAACGTCATCACATCATACAATGTTCTACAAACATTCTAATGCCAAATCCACTTTATAGTCCTTCATTATTAACATGATGACATAAGACTACCTACCATTCTTAACCTCTTCCTCAGAGCCACAGTCCACCTCCAACCTAGCCAAATATTTTTTCCAGCATGATCACACACTTCTAATCTCCCTAACCAGGAATAATCACTTCTACTATTGTTATTTTATAACCAGTCCATAGAATAAATGATTTCCTTGACCTTTTATTGAAATCCTCTCCTTGCCACCAAACCGGAACTGAAATAAAACCAGCCCACCCTATTATATTCATCCATCTAAACTTCAAATCAACCAACAAATATCTAGGGATAAGCACATGTAGAACCAAACGTCTCCTGCTCTCACAAAGCTTTCACTCCAGTGAGGTAGATTAAACAATCACTACTTTCCTAGCCATTTTCTGAAGTGAAGATCACTCTTGTTTCTTTTAGTTATCACTTATGGTCATTGCTACCACTCCCTCAGGTACTGAGGCATAGACTACAATACTCAACATTTATTTGTTGTTCCTCCTTTATGGAAAACACTTTACATATCAATATCAGTGCACTTCTTGTCATTAAAATAGGGCCTCAAGATAAAATCTCCAAGTCATCCTAGTTTTACAATCCAACATAATCTACCTTTCTGTTTCTGCATTCTCTTAAAACTGCTCTCTCAAAGTAATGGCCCATTTACTGCTAAATTCCAGTCTCTTTCAGTCCTCAACCTTACTTTTAACTCAGAAGCATTTCACATTAATGTTTTTAGAAACTTTTTCCTCCTTTGACTCTAAAAATATCATATTCTGAGGCTTTTTTTCTTACCTCTCTGATATCATTTCAATCTTCCCAGCTGGTTACACTTCTTCTAAGCCCTTAAATATGGATGTGGCTCAAGATCAAGTCTATCACTTGGAAGTCTAACTGACCATCTCATGGCTTTAAATATTATCTACATGCAGAAAACTGGCACATCTAGGTTCCTTTTTTCTGACCTTTCTTCTCACTGTACTAATTCAGTTCTTTTTGATTTCTTACTTGGTCTTCTGGCATTTAATCAGACTCTTCCAAACTGATCCTAAAACAAATCTGACTAAATCATTCCCTTGCTCAAATCACTTTAGTATTATATACACAAAGGTGTCCAAATCTTCACTTTGCAGATGAACTCCCCTTTCTGCCTCATTTTCCACTCATTTATCTAATTATGCACATCTTACAGCCTTAAACGTCCTCTGTTCTTTCTCCTCTGATTTAGCTTAAGATATTTTCCCTTATCCATCTGTTAAAATTCAGTTAATCCTTTCAAGATCTAGTTCAAAAATAGCTTTTTCTGTGACTTTTCAGATTTTATCAGTCAAAAGCAATCTTTTCCTGCCTCATATATCCACTGATATTTGTTTAGACTTCTATTGTAACACAATAAAATAGCTTTAATTAATTAATTATTTATGCATGCGTCTCCACAAAACTTGGAGCTTTAGGAGGACAAAGATCTCTTCATATTCATCTCTTATTTTCCATAGAATCTAACAAAGGATTTGCACGACAAAGACTACCACTAAATATTTGCAGATAAGTTCTAAAATTGATGGTCCTTAGGGAAAACACCTTCCAACAGCTCTTAGGAAATTAATTTTAATAAGGCACTATTGAAAATGCAGAACTAAATTGTTACAGCCAGGATGCAGTTTTATATGAGGCTACTATGTAAGGTAGTGCCACAACCATCTTGAGGTCATCAAGTTAAAAAGTGGAGTTAACAGCTAAGGATTCTTACTGAATTGGTAAGAAATTTTCTCAAGTTAGTGTAATATTTAGAAGAATTCTGAGGGCAGCCATAAGTATTATAAACTGAAAATGTGAATAAGAAATGAAGTGTTTCAAGCTCATGAGTTCTCTCTTCATACGTTCCTTTCTTGCTCTAATTCCATATAGGTTCACCAGCTAGCCTGTTGATCAAGAAAAAGGTAGCTTTTGGGGCTGGCCCAGTGGCCTAGTGGTTAAGTTTGGCACCCTCTGCTTCAGCAGCCCAGGTTCCTTCCTGGGTACGGACCTACATCACTTGTCAGTGGCCATGCTGTGGCAGCAAGCCACATATAAAATAGAAGACGACTGGCAACAGATGTTAGCTGAGAGTGAATCTTCCTCAAGCAAAAAGAGGAAGACTGGCGACAGATGGCAGCTCAGGGTGAATCTTTCTTAGCAAAAAAAAAAAAAAAAGAAAGAAAGAAAGAGACAAAGAAAAAAGAAAGAGGTAGCTTTCATAAAATATGAACTTAATTTTGAGTTAATTTTCTTGAGCAAGCTTCCTAACAGGCCAAAAACTTACAATTTAGTTCCAAAGTGTCAGAGGACAAATTTTTTAATGCTTTAGCCAATAAATACAGTTGGTAAGTAGAGTTGACTGTTGTTCTTTGCAGTAGTTATGTTCTATAAAGTCACCAAAAACACTGAATTACCAAATGCTGAGCCACTGCTCTTGGTGGAAAAACAGGAGTGGGTTCCTCCAAACCTCTGGTCACAACATTTTCATCAACATATCGATATAGAACCTTCTTTTATGTGTATTTCTGCTTAGAGACACCTTATTTAATATATATTATTGATTCACTAACACTGAAATCAAGGGCAACAGCACTATAACTCATGCCAGAATGAAGCTTATCTAACTTTCTCATCTATGAAATGATCTGCCTCTGATATAAAAATTTAACTATCACTGGGTTTAAGTCATTTCTGAATTTAGCAGGAAAAAGTAGTTTGGTTTGTTAGAACTAGGATTTGATCTATAAATATGGCACAAAGTTATCCTCTCAGAAAATTTAAAGCCATATGAGTAATTTTGAAAAATCTATACATACTATGTGTAAACAAAGTACACTTTGACATACCATAACACACAATGTCAACTTTTAAGTGCATCATTTTCATAGACACCTGTTTCTTCATTCACATTTTTACTTTCGAAAGCCCAAGGGAAAGATTAGATTAACATGAGAACTCAGCCAGACCATTTCAGAGAATGAGAGCATTCTAAAAGGAAGAGATGAGACAGTTAAAATTTTCTCCTATCTGCAAAATGAAAAGGTTGGACAAGATGACTTTTTAAAGTTTATTAGACCGCTGTAAAACTATAGGAGTCTAAGTTTCTCCCAAGGACCATTAGGGGCCATGAAGGCAAGCTCTGCTATATCTCTGGTAAATAATTCAGTGTTTCATCATGTCCATGTATTACAAACTTGACAGTCTGAAGAATAAAGAGTTCAGTATACAGCCTTGATAGATAAGCCTGGATGAAAAGCCTTCAACTACAGCTTCAGCTAGAGAAGAGAATGAAATTGTAGAGAGAAAAAGGCAAAGAAAATAAAGAAACAGGAAAAGGTGAGAAAACAAGGGAAAAATAAAAGGTTAAAAATGAGACATTAAATTGGAATATATGATATAAATTATAAAATAATGAAAAAAATTTTTTTTCTAAGTAAGATTTACCCAGAGCTAATATCTGTTGCCAATCTTCCTCTTTTTTTGGCTTGAGGAAGATTAGCCCCCGAACTAACACCTGTGCCAATCTTCCTTTATTTTCTATGTGGGTCGCCACCACAGCATGGCTGATGAGTGGTGAGGGTCTGTGTCCGGGATCCAAACCCGCGAAGCTAAAGTGGGGTGTGCTGAACTTAACCACTACACCATGGGGTCGGCCCTGACATAAAATATTTTAAACTCTGTTTTATGCATTTCCTAGGGCTGCCATAATGAAGTACTAAGGGTGGCTTAAAACAACAGAATATGGCTTAAAACAACAGAAATTTATTATCTTATAGTTTTGGAAGTGAGAAGTGTGAAATCAAAATGTCTGCAGGGTCATGCTCCCTCTGAAACTTATAAGGGAGTCTTTCCACCCCTCTTTTAGCTTCTGGTGGTTTGCTGGCAATCTTTGTGTTCCTTGGTTTACAGCTTCTTCACTCCAACCTCTGCCTCCATCATCTCTGTGTATTTGTGTCCATTTTGTCTCTTCTTACAAGAACACTAGTTGTATTGGATTAGGGCCCACCCTAATAATCTCATCTTAACTTGATTACATCTGCAAAGACCCTATTTCCAACTAAGTCACATTCACAGGTACCAGGAGTTACGGCTTCAAAATATCTTTTGGGGGAACACATTTTAACCCAAACATATTACTTCCAAATATTTACATATTTGAAGTGTTCTCTCCACATTATTTAAAGACAGAATGCCATAGCTGTTCTAATATTTTAAGATCATTAATCAATAATTTACATATTTAATAAACATTATAGACAGTCTAAAATGTCAAGAGCCATTCTAGAAACTATGCAATATGGGAAAAGTTTAGAAATAAAGATGATATTAGATTTACTGTATCCTTAAACACTAAAACTGGATTTCCTACTATAGCATATTGGCAAGTCCATTTCAAAATGGATATTTTACAACAGAACAGAGGTCACCTGTTTCAAATGCCTTATAAATAAATATCCACTCTGTTACTGCTGCCTATAGTTTTTATATAAAATATTGTTAATTTACAATCCTCAGCAAAAATAGAAAAATAAAATGATTTGCAGAAAACCAAATAGTGTCAATTCCTATGAATTCCAGGAAGCTCTACATGAATGACCTTATTCTTGTGCTCAAATTTCAAGACTGCCAGCAAAATCATCTCTGCAAGAAATGTGTCTCAAGGAACCCAGACTTCTTGAATTTTCAGTTTTCTGTGGATGATTAAGGCTTTGAATTATGTCATTTATAATAATGATGATGATTCTTTTAAGTTATTTCTAACAAATACATGTAGACAGTACAATAAATTCCTAGAAGTGGAATGTCTGAGTTAATGGGTATATACAATTAGAATTGCTGACAACCTGCACTTTCTAAAGAAACAGAGAAGTATAGCACATTACACAAATGCATTACTTAAATGCCTACTCCACTAGGCAGTTATCACACTTCAGTGAATACAACATCCAACCAAACATCTAAGGTAATATGCTAATTCAGCCTGGTCAGAAAGCTCTGTTAATTACAGTATTAATGAGGCCAAGGTCAGGGACTCTTATCTCACATATAGCTTTATATGTTTGGTTTCAGAGCCACGAAGTGCCCTCTAAAAAAATAAGTCAGCATAGTCATCAAAAGCACAATAAAACTACTGATGAAATATTTGTACCGAAGGGAAAGGGAGGCTATCCTTGTTTGTCTAGATATAAAAAATTTTGCACATCTTTCAAATTTGCTACTTTAGGAAATGATATTATAGTTTGGACAACTTGAAAAAAGGAAAACATTCCGTCACAGGAAGGGTACTTTTATAGAACCATATCCTTTACGTGAACAAAATCTTTGCTAACTACTTTCTTCTCTGAATCTTAAAGGCAGATCATCTGAACAGCATACATAATACTGCTTTCAGGGTGAAAGTTGAGACCTAAGAGAAAAATCTTTAAGAAAGAATCACCTACAAACATTGTATATTCAATTTAAAGGCCTTGGCACATTTCCTCAAATAGCTTCTAAAGCACATACTACAGGAAGGGCAACAAAGCAAAATGCTTGAGAATCACTCTCTCAGAAACACAGGGTACAAAATGAAAATATATCCAGGGAAACACCAGTTACCCTTTTATTCCAGCAAGCACATCCAATTTCCTTAGCCCAGAGGCTAAGGAAACAAGCTTAAACAAATTCTTATGTTTTCTTCCAGAAATATTATATGCATATTCTAGCATGCATATATGTACATATAACAAATGGTTTTCTAAAAAAATTCTATATACTTTGTTCTGTACTTTTAAAAAATTTACTATATTCTGGAAACCAATCCATTCCTTATCCGTATATACAGAGCTACTTCATTCTTTTTAGTGGCTGGCTGCATCCCACTCCACTGGATGGATGTAGCATAATTTATTTAATAGGTTTTTAGGTTGTTTCCAATTTCTTGCTATTACAGACAAGAAGAAGCCCTATACTTAAGTTATTTCCCACAAATGCATGGAGACTGTAGGATAAATTCCTAGAAGAAAAATGTCTGAGTTGAGTGTATAATTATAACTGCTCTCCATGAAGTTTATACCTCTACATACTCATACCAGCAATGAATGAGTGGCAGTTTCCCCACATTCTTTTCAAAAAGATGTTATCAAAACGTTTGATCTTTAATAACCTGGTATTTGAAAACTGGTATACTATTATAGCTTTCTCTTGCATGAGAACCTCTTTAAAGAGCCCCCAAGTCATAACGTTTATCTTCACAGATTGCTAAGACTGGAGAAAAAGTGAAAAGCAATCTTTATAACATATTATAAGTATGTTTTTACTTCAATTATGAATCACACATGAGTATCAAAACTTTAATTCATTATTTTAAATGTTTATCAAGTTGTGATTGTTGCAGTCTGACTACCAGTCCTAGACCCAGACAATAGACAGAGATATCTCTAGTACTGGCTGGACTTAGTAATGAGGCCATTTGTCAGGTCAGGTCTTACTTGGAATTAGCCACAATTATGGCCTCTTCAAAAGTAGATTTAAGTCACATTCAAATAATAATTATCCCTTAGAAACCAAGAGTGGTAAAGATCTATCTTCCTCCTAGAGTTTACAAACATATATAGAAACTTTATTAAAACTCAAAAAAGCCAGAGGAAAAAAAATTATGTTGTAACATTCACTAAGCATGTTTTTATTATTTCTTCAATCACTGACTGACCAACTCTTGGCCTAATGGTTTAAATATCTTTGAGCCTAAGATTCCTCTCTATTAACCTGACTTTATTATAAACCATTAAGGGGAGAGAGGTACTCCCCTAACTTACTGAAAAAGAGACTTTTTTTCAGAACACTACGTTTTCTATAGAACATAGTTTGAGATAAACTCTCCAAAAAATTTTTAGAGTAAAACCCATGCTACTTACCTATACCAATGTATAACTAAAAATTTATTCGATGAAGGGTTCTTTGATTATACTTTGCTCATGCTTTTAACCAATCCCAATACTAAATCGCATTCTTGGCTAGGGCTTGCATATTTGACTCATATCGTGTCATTTGTCCATACTGTTATGTTGCTTTGTAAGTACATAAGACATTTCATGCATCTAAGATTAATAACATATAAACTATTTAAAAGCAGGTTCTTTCAAAAATATATTTTCTTAATGATTTGTTACAGCAGAAAACAATGCTGTGACCCAAAAAGCAGTCAATAAGAGCCTGGTATCTGACTTCGTTGAGCCAAAATTTATCATTAGATTACACTACAAAATACTCTAATTTCTTACTAAGAGTTTTTCTGATGACAACAGAACAGTTTCAGAAGGAACAGCAAGGATATCCCTGAGAAGCCACTGTTTCTAATATATACTGATGTTAGAAACAATGTACTCTTACGGCGCTAATCTTACTTTACCTTGAATTATAGTAATTAATGTACTTGTCTGAGCAAGGATTGCCTTGCTCATTTTAGTATTCCTAGCAGCATCTTTTTATCAGAATATCCTTCATATAGATGGTACTAAATAAAATCTCTTAAGTGTTATGACCCTGAAAGGGGCAAAAAGACCAAATTATTGAAAACTTCAAACTTTTGGAAACCATCTTAAATTACCTACTGGCCTTTGTCATTATCAGGAATGCAATCAAACTACCTCATATTCGATATCAGAACGAGCTGGTAACAGAAGTTCGGGCATAAGGCTGTCTCTAGTTCTCAGATTATAGGCATGCCCAGATTGCTGGCTATATCTGAGGAAATGAGGATTTAGGATTCAGAGCCAGGAATTACCAAAAAATACAAAAAACCAGATGCCGGTTAAACTTCAAAATGGAAAAGTACTCAAGTATAAATAAAGTACCATGCTTTATTTGAGTATTCATATTAACAAAGTCTTTTATTTCTTAGGTTGGCAGGAATAATTCCAAATGTGAGACTTTTGTTCGCAATGCAAAATCAACTTTCATTGTTGGTAGCATGTGCCACAACAAGAATACCGACTATGATAACAGTCTCTATAGTAAAAACACTGAGCACTGGATTAAGGTGGAAAAACTCACAGATCACTGATAGCAGTTGCTTTTACTCACTTTTAATCTCTATGAAAAGTCTATTTATTGGCAAAGGCTATTTGACAGAATTTGAAAGTGCACTCCACTGTGAAACATACATATAACTGGTACATAGTAGAGAGAGAAATCACTTCTATTTTATTTTCAAATATATATCTTTTAAGTTAGGATTCAAAAATGGTAAGAAATCGCCATTGAAATTCACAAATAATAGCTTTTCCTATACTACAATTAACAAATTAACATTAGCTGCTTAGCACATCTAAAGAATGACTAGGATAACTTATAGACAAAGGTATCTGAGTAAGAATAAGTGTAAAATAACATCTGTTTAATCATTTCTAAAGTGTTTCATATTGGAATAGTACTAAGCAAGAATAATTTATTTTTTAAAAAATCTAGTTCTTAGTTAGGGTTCCTATAACGAGAAAGTGATTATCAAGTTGCCTCTAACGGGATCGATTTAATAGGGAATTAGCTCTTCCTAGAACTAGAGCTGAGATTTCATTACTGCTTCCCTTTCAAAATCATGTTTCTGATAATAGGAAAACTAAGTTCTCACTGGTTATAATAATATTCAAGTGCATTTTAATAAATTATTTCATTTCTCAGGCAGATACATCCATTATTTTAAAGATAAATTTTTGTAACAGCATGTGTTATGGGCAGAACTGTATTGCCTCTAAAAAATACATATGTTGAACTCTTAATTCCCAGTACCTCCGAATGTGACTATATTTGGAGACCGAGTTTTTACAGAGGTAATTAAGTTAAAATGAGGCCATTACGGTGGGACATAATTCTGTACGACTGGTGGTCCTTATAAGAGGAAATTTGGACACAGGTACAGAGGAGAGATGATATGAAGACACAGGGAGAAGACAGCTGTCTATAGGTCAAGGAGAGAGGCTTTATAGATCCTTCACTCACAGACCTTAGAAGGAACCAACTCTGCTGACACCTTTATCTTAGACTTCTAGCCTCCAGAGCTGTGAGAAAATAAATTTCTGTTGTTTAAGCCACCCAGTCTGTGTACTTTGTTACGGCAGCCCTAGCAAACTAACATAGCAGGTGTTTCATCATTTAACATACTTCACAAAAAAAAGTTCTAGTGAAACTGCAGGGAACCCATATAGGGAAAATAGTGAGCAATGTATATTCTGTCACCACAGAATTTTGTCTTCTGAGCAAAATCTCAGAATGAGTCACTATATCCTGAGTAAAAGTCACACTACACAATTCTAGCCTCCACCGAAACAGGGCTTTTTGGTAGTTATGTGGTAGAAAGAAAAAAGAACTTATTCAGACAACAGTTTGCTTCTTCTTGCCTTTTATTTTTCTTCAAGTAGACTGAGGCTATCTTAGTACTTGAGCTTTAAATGAACATGCAGAGCGATATGTTTTCAGGTAATGAATATTGCATAGGTTGTAAGTTTAATTCAAGGGATAACATAAATGCAGTGGCATATAAAAACTGTTAGGTCTTTATTTAAGGGTAAATTATAAAATAAATAATAAAAAAGTACACATGATACACTAATGACAAAGTTCTGCTTTGACTTTCAAATAACTTTTTGGATCTTTTTCTGCAGTTTAGATCCCCAAACTTTGCAGGCAGTAGTTGTATGTGAGACGAGACTAGAGTACTCTTTTAAAAAATACACCTTGACTTACCCATTCCATGTTTTTTTAAATCTTAAAAGCGTCCAAAATATTTTGAAAATATATATTCAAGTGCAATGACTTTAAGTATCCCCCCATTATGCTTGTAGAGGAAGCATGAGAATTTTAAATATCAATAACCTATTAATAACATCAGATGCATTATTGAGATAACAGAAAGACATTTTTCTGTTTTCTAAATACTCAAGCAAAGATCACAATAGATAGATAAATTTTGTGGGTGGTTTCACTATCATATGAAAACAAAAGGACTTTCCAACACGATTATTAGGATCATTACGCAGTCTGGTCAGTCATTTTCCTCTTCATTTTTCTTGGCTTAGGCATCCCTGAGTTAGCTGCACTTATTTTATTAAAACGTCTTTCTCAAGCCAGCCCTGATAGCCTAGTGGTTCAAGTTCAGCACGCTCAACTTCGGCAGCCCGGGTTTGGTTCCCAAGCACGGAACCACACCACTCGTCTTGAGTAGCCACCCTGTGGTGGCGGCTCACACGGAAGAACTAGAAGGACTTACAACTAGAATATATAACTAGGTACTGGGGCTTTAGGAAGGGAAAAAAAAGAAAGAGAGGAAGATTGGCAACAGATTTAGCTCACTGTGAATCTTTCCCAGGGTGGGAAAAGAAAAGGTCTTTCTCAAAGGTATACTGTTATGCTTGTAATCAAACTTTACAGAACCAAAAGTAATTAAAATACATTTTTCTACATTACTTCTTAGTACCAATTTCTAAAAAGAAAGTATTAAACAAAATTTCTTTATTTCAATATTTTACAGTGGTTGGCATTCACAGTAAATAATTTGGCAGATCCATCTGAATTTTCCTAATATGTCCTTTCTTTTTATCTAGTTCCTGTTTCCAAAAGAGAAGCACGAATGTTAACATTCACAAAAATAGTTAATACTCTTCACTCAATGGTTTATTTAAAAAAAAAAAAACATATATGGAACACCTACATATTACCTATTTCAGGATATTTCAATGCTTCATCACAAATACCATACACATTAAAATAAGTAGGACAATTAAAAAGTAGGTTTAGGTTTCCGGGTTAAGATGGCGAATTATATACATGCATTTAATTTCAGTCCTTCCTGAAATCCTACTGAAACTACATCAGTGCGGTCTTTCTTTTTTTAAAGGAAAAAAAATGCTTTAGAAGAACAGGGCAAAAAGGAGAAGAAACAGAAAAACCCATGACATTTTGAAAATTAGAAAGAAAATGGACGAGACTTAGATTAGACAAAGCTAAATTCCAGGCTGAGAGAGAAAGAAGCTGAGAACCAATCCATTTTACACCACAGAATCTTCAAAAGGCTTAAAAACTAGCAGTATCAGGTAACAGTGAAACTGCGGATAAAGGGAGTAGAGGGCTAAAGCAAGGAGGATGTCAGTGATAGCCATTTAAGAAAAAATCTGATCCCTCCATCCTCTCCATGACTCCCTGTACTAGGGAGACAGGCCATCTTGGAAGTTTATTCTCTGGAAAGTTTAAAACAGAGAGTCTCTGGACAGAGACAACATAAACCCATCACCATCATATTCAAACCAAAATAGGAAAATTAAGTGACTATATAGATACTAATATCTAAAGGCAGAGAATTCAGCCTTCTTCCTCCACTTGGTACCCATAATTCTTACAGAGAGATTCTTACCATACAGGCAGGAGACTGATTTTTCTCCAGGGAAAGTAACCGATCTGAGAAACGATAACTCAAAATCCTAGGTACTAGAGTTTGACCCACAAATAGACTTCCCAGAGCACCATCCCATAAAGTTCAAAATACACAAACCCTATCCACACACTTGGAACTTCCAATCAGCATTTTAGTTTCCCTCTGAATCATGAGCAGCCAGCCAGTGATTATGTGATAGTGTGGAAAGCCTCTAACTTAAAGACAGAGACTATGAGCAAATAGACAAAAGGAAAAAAGTAACATGTAGGAAATAGAGACAATGAAGAGAGACCAAAACATTAACAAAATCACAATTTTTACTCTCAAAATGAGATATTTTACCCCTGAAACAAAAACAAAGTGCTTTAAAAAAAAATCAGTAGGGATCTTAAAAAGAAAGTTGAGGAAGTTTACTTTCTAGGAAATTAGAAATTGAAAGTAGAACAAAAAAAAACACAGAGAAATAGAAAATAGGAGAGAAAATTAGAGAACCAGAAGAAAAATGAAGGGCCAACAGCCATTTTAGGAGAGAACAGAAAAAATGGAGGGAAAGCTATAATCAAAAGGGGGGGGGAGGGCAAAACAAACAAACAAAACTACAGAAAATCTCCCAGAGTTGAGGAAGTAAACTGCCAGATTAAAAGGGCCTAAACACAATGGACGAAAATAGACTCATACAAAGAAACATCAAGGTAAAATTTCAGAACCTTTGGGGATAAAGAGAAGATTCTACAAGCTCCTAGAAAGAAAAAAAGGTGACATACGAAGAATCAGGAAATAGAATGTCCTCAGGCTTCTCAAAAGGTTGCTTGGAATCTTTTAAATATAATGGCACATCTTCAAAACAATGAAGAAAAATTATTTCTAAGTAGAATTAAATATCCAAACAAAATATTATCAAGGAAGACCAAAAAATATAACTCTCAAGCACCTTATCTCAAGAAGCTACTCAGGATATGCTCCACTAAAATAACCAAGTAAACTAAGAAAGAGGTGGTCAGGGACATAGGAAACAAATGAGTCAATACATAACAGGGAATAAGGCAACCCCTATGAAAACAGCAAAGGAAGAGTCCAGGATTACAGATGTGCAACAGACCTAGAGGCTAACCAATCCACACCGGAACACTGCAATTCAAGAAACAGATATGTTGAGGTCTATTATCAACAAGATCTTCTCTGCCTCTGTAATTTCTTTGTTGCTTGAGGACAGAATTCCTGAGTTTAACTCTAGTATGTACTTGGCTTGTCTTGATCATGTGGTAATGGAGCTCATGCTCTCTCCTCTATGCTGTGCTGCATACATATCAACTGAGAACATGCATTTCAAGCTATGGAATTGTTCTACTTTGACTTATCCCTGAGAACGAGAGGTAAGCCACAGTGAGTTCAGAGTTATGAATTAGACAGTAGCCCATTCCCTCTGACTATACTGTGGCAGGGCATCTAATATCTAGTCTATAATAAAGGGCTGTGAGATGCCTCAATGGTGGTCAAGAGGACTCATCATCACATCACTATTCACTTTATGAGTAAGTCATTATGACCTCCCCCAAAAGGAACTGTGAAGCCACACAATGCCCTAGAAACTGTTGTGCTTGTATCTTCTTCTGGAAGCCTTTATCCAATGGTGGCAATAATACATACTCTCCATACAGAGTTAAGTATGTGTTTGTTACTCAGTTTTTGAAAACTAAACAATAACTGTTTATGGATACATACTTGGGGTACAAAGCTACAAATAAAAGCAATGTAATGATGACACAAAACTCATGACACTTGTTACCTGTGTTGGCGTAGGGAAGGAGGAAGAAATGTAACTGGGGAGGGAAACACAGAGGAATACTGGTTAATGCTCTACTTTTTAACCTGGGTAGCAGCTAAAAGTAGGTCATTTTATCATGTAAATTTATGTAAAATAAAATCTTATATAAACATGTTTTATACATGTTTTTATTTCTATAGTGGATTACACAATTTAAAAAATGAGTTTACATTTCCTGAACTAGCAACATTATGAACCAGATAAATAAAACTTTTCTGTTAAATTCATGTAGAAATGCTCAAGATGGGCTTCTCTCAGGTATGCAAAAGACTATTCTATGAATGATTCACCACATTAACATAATAAAGGAGAAAAATATATAATTATCTCATTAGATGCAGAAAAATATTTGATAAAATTCAATAATCATTTATGAATAAGAAAAAAACACCTTTAAGCGATATAAGAAACAAGAAATTTCTTAACCTAATAAATGGCATCTATGTAAAATCTAAAGCTTGAATATCACTTTTAAGGGCAAAACATTAGAGCACAGATTTCCAACTACAATGCTTCCAATAGGTAAGAGGGAACTGTCCCTGATTTTGTCCCCACCTTTGAGGCAGGTAGGTGGGGCCTAAGGAAATGGGAACTCCAATTACAAGAAACTGCCTTAGTTTACTTCAATGTGCTACACAAATGCTACATTTTCTATGTATGCTATGACATGAACAAACTGAGAAAGCACTATTGACCCACACTAATTGTGTATTTCTAATTTTGAAAGCTACTGCAAACCTTTTCCTCATACAGCTTAGTATTCCCTTTACCACCAAGAACGATACAATGATGCCTGCTATGACTGTTTGTATCCAACACTGACCTGCAGACTTTAGTCAACAAAGTAGACAAGAAAAGGAAATTTTGAAAAAAGAATAAGCATTGAAAAAGAAGAAACAAAACGGTCATTAGGCAAAAAATCCAATTTAATTTACAGTCAAACCATTAGAACACTTAAAAGACTTCAGAAAGCCTACTGGACAAAAGATCAATACAAAAAAATTAATCATGTTTCTATATAGTAGTATCTATTATAAAATGTATCATAAAAAGATTTTACTCATAATAGTAGTAATTACTATAAGATCACAGGAAATAGTCAACAAAAGCAGTATCTTTTTGAATACCATATCTCCTCAGGCAAGGGCAACAAAAGAAAAAATAAAACAAATGGGACTACATCAAACTAAAAAGCTCCTGCATACCAAAGAAAACTATCAACAAAACGAAAAGACAACCTACCAACTGGGAGAAAATATTTGCAAATCATATATCTGATAAGGTGTTAATTTCCAAAATATATAAAGAACTCATACAACTCAACAAAAAATGAACAAACCAGTCAAAAAATAGGCAGAGATACGAATAGACATTTTTCCAAAAGAAGATATACAGATGGCCAAGAAGCACATGAAAAGATGGTCAACATCACTAATTATTAGGGAAATGCAAATCAAAACTACAATAAGATATCACCTCAAGCCTGTCAGAATGGCTATTATTAAAAAGACAAGAAATAAGAAGTGTTGGAGAGGATGTGGAAAAAAGGGAACCCTCACACACTGCTGGTGGGAGTGCAGACTATTTCAAAAAGATATATGCATCTCTATGTTCACTGCAGTGTTATTCACAATAGCCAAGACTTGGAAGCAACCCAAGCGCCCATCAACAGATGAATGGATAAAGACGACGAGGTATATATACAACGGAACACTACTCAGAAAAAAAAAAAAAAAAAAAGACCAAATTGTGCCATCTGTAACAACATGCATGGACCTTGAGGGTATTATGCTAAGCCAAATTAAGTCAGACAGAGAAAGACAAATGCCATATGATTTTAGTCATATGTAGAAGATAAACAAACACATAGATATGCAGAACAGATGGGTCATTACCACAGGAGAAGGGAGTGGTGGGAGGGTGAAAGGGGTAAAGGGGCACATATGCAAGGTGACAGATAGAAACTAAAGTTTTGGTGGTCAACATGATACAGTCTATAAAGAAGCCGAAATATAATGATGTACACCCGAAATTTACACAGTGTTCTAAACCAATGTGACCTCAATAAAATAAAAAGTTAAAAAAAAAGACTTAGAATTTCTTGTTTAATAAAGATTGATAAAGCTGTTTATGGTTAATTTTTTTAATTTAAAAATGCCTTTAAATAACTGAATATATTAAATAATTTGTATAAATTAATAAGTAATGCACAAACAGACGAATAAGGGAGGAAGGGGGAGGACGAATGAACATTTAACAAAAAAGAAAATACTGCATGGCTAATAATCACATTAAGAGGTATTCAGCATCATTAGTGATGAGGAAAATGCACATTAATGGACAATATTTGATAAAAAATTTTTGGCACAAATTTTGAAATGTGACAATACCAACTGTTTGAGAGAATGCAAATCGTTGGGATCTCTTTTACCCTTTTAAAAGTTGTAAGAAATGGAAATGTGAAGTAGAAAATTCATCAGGGAGAGTTTTCTTTTTTTTTTTTCTTGTGAGGAAGATCAGCCCTGAGCTAACATCCATGCCAATCCTCCTCTTTTTTTGCTGAGGAAGACTGGCCCTGGGCTAACATCTGTACCCATCTTCCTCCACTTTATATGGGACGCCGCCACAGCATGGCCTGACAAGCGGTGCATCGGTGCACGCCCGGGATCCGAACCCGGGCCGCCAGCATTGGAGCGTGCACACTTAACCACTACACCATGGGGCTGGCCCCAGGAAGAGTTTTCTAAATGCCTTGTATGGTATGTAACAATACTGTCAATTCCTAAATTTTCTCTCCTCTCTCATTCTCCTTATAGTTAATTCTTCTGCTAACTAATCACTACCTTAAAAAAGTCTAAGACAGTAATCTACTTTACTCACACCAACTTTTCTATATCATAACATTTCAGAATGACTTACAAGGACTGAAAACCTAGAAACTCAGACTACAGATAAGGAAGCCAACAATATTTTCTGCTAAAATGAGTATAATAAAAATGATGACTGGGGGATGGCCCAGTGGCGTAGTGGTTGGTTAACTTCACGCTCTCCGCTTTGACGGCCCAAGTTTCGCAGGTTCGGATCCCGGGCGCAGACCTACGCACCGTTCATCAAGCCAAGCTGTGGCAGGCGTCCCACATAAAAAGTAGAGGAAGATGGGCACGGATATTAGCCTAGGACCAATCTTCCCCAGCAAAAAGAGGAGGATTGGCAATAAATGTTAGCATAGGGCTAATCTTCCTCACCAAAAAAAAAAAAAAAAAGATGACTGTTTTCTAAGTGCTTTTATTTATTTTTTTGTGTGTGTGGGGGAAGATCAGCCCTGAGCTAACATCCATGCCAATCCTCCTCTTTTTGCTGAGGAAGACTGGCCCTGGGCTAACATCCAAGCCGGTCTTCCTCCACTTTATATAGAACACCGCCACAGCATGGCCTGACAAGTGGTGCATCGGTGCGCACCCGGGATCCGAACCCGGGCCACCAGCAGTGGAGTGCATGTACTTAACCACTATGCCACGGGGGCCAGCCCCTCTAAGTGCTTTTAAATTCAACTCCCTCTCTTTTCCTATTAGCATGAGCATTCTCTTATGATAGTTTAGTAAACCACAAGGAGTACACATAAACTTCTAGTGCTCAACTGACATGCTATATGAATAGCCGTTTTTCCACTTGAGTATACAACAAACACAAAAGTTATTTAAAGCCTCTGAGCATACAGTCTTTAAAAAAGAAACATAACAATGTTATAGAGATTAAAGAAAAAAAATTCTTTAGGGATGAGGGAGGTAGAGTAGGGGTTGGGTTTGTGGAAATGTGCTCTGTTGACTATACTAAAACACAAAAATAAAATTTCTGGTAATATGCCTTATCTCTAGCTCTTCAAGTAACTATAAAGAAGCATTTACTAAATGCTATTTTATTTTTAATATAACAAACATGAGAACCTATTCCAAAACAAAAGCTATGTGAGAATAATCCCTTTTAGAAGATTAATACCAAACTATTTTATAAAATTGTTCTACCATTTTACACTCCTAAGAGGAAAGTAAAAGATTTTTTGTCTTGTGGTTATCACAAGGTTTGTATAAAAAATCTCACAGATCAGACAGTCCTTTTAATGCTGATAGTATCTTATCTCCATTAGACAATGCAGGTTCCATCCTTTTCCTCTTCCCCTTCTATGTTTTTGCTGTCACAAGTTATCATTTTTTGCATTGTTTGTGACCAAAATGAAGTGGTTATAGTTATTTCTGATGCTTTCCCTACAGCCTTTGTGTTATAATTGTTTACTAACCTATCCTGATACAGAGTTGCAATTTTCTGATTCAATTTATTTATCACCTTGCTCAAAGCTTTATAAACCTTTTGCCTTTTTGTTTCAGATAAGAGGGCTCCTTTCAACACTTCTTATAAGGCAAGTCTAGTGGCAATGAATTCCCTCAGCTGTTGCTTGTCTGGGAAAGCTTTTATTTCTCCTTCAAATCTAAAAAATAACTTTGCTGGATAGAGTATTCTTGGCTGACAGTTTTTGTCTTTCAATATATTGAATATATCATTCCACTCTCTCCTAGCCTGTAGAGATCCTGCTGAGAAATCCACTGACAGCCTGATGGGAGTTCCTTTTTAAGTTATTTTCGTCTCTCTGGCCACCCTTAATATTCTTTGTCATTGACTTTTGACATCTTTAATATAATATTCCTTGGAGAAGGTCTTTTTGCGTTGAGATAATTGGGAGTTCTATTAGTTTCATGTACTTGTATACCCAGCTCCTTTCCCAAGTTTGGGAAGTTCTCAGCCATTATTTCTTTGAATAAGCTCTCTGCTCCTTTCTCCCTCTCTTCCTCTTCTGGGATACCTATTATCCTGATGCTGCTTTTCCTAACTGAGTTGGGTATTTCTTGTAGAACTTCCTCATTTTTTAAAAATCTTAGTTCTCTCTCCTCTTCCACCTGAATCATTTCCAGATTTCTAGGTTCATGCTCACTAATTCTCTCTTCCATATGGTCTGCTCTATTTTCAGTGCTTTTTATTTTTTATCTCATTAATTGTGTTCTTCATCTCCAGAATTCAGAGTTTCAATCTCTTTGGTGAAGTACTCCTTCTTTCATTAATTTTATTTCTGAGCTCGCTGGACTGTCTTTCTGAGTTTTCTTGTAACTCACTGAGTTTCTTCAGGATAGCTATTTTGACTTTTCTGTCAGTTAGGCTGTAATCTTCTGTGACTAAAGGCTTGGTTTCTGGCGAGTTGTCATTTCCTTTCTGTTCTGCTGTGTTACTATAGTTCTTCATGGTACTTGATGAGTTGACCCTCTGCCAGTGCATTTGTGATAGCAAACACCTTTCTTATTTGGGTAAGGCTTTTGTTACTTTGGTTCTGGTTGTATTAGACAGCCTTCACCTTCCACCCTCCTCTGCCTCTGCTAGAGGCGTCGTCAGTGCTCTCCTTGTCCTGCCTGTACCTCTGAGGTTGTCGGTGACTTGCTGCTTACAACGTCGCTACAGTCTCAGGTGTTGCCACCAGGGTCACCAACCTGTGAGCACTACCACTGCATCCAGGGTCATCTGGGTCTTAGGTTCCCCCACTGGCTCTCCACGGACTCTCCACAGGCTGGGGTGCTGCTGCCCTGTGCACCATCTGTGCTGCTGCTCCTGGGCTATCCGCGAGTGCCGCCACTGGGGGCTGGGTCACACGTTCTGCTGTGGTTCCTGAAGCCTCAGGTCACAGGTGCCACCTGCCACAACCGAGGGGGGAACAGGGGCTAAGCTGCAAGCCTCTGGCTGCTCGGGTGCGCTGGTGTATGTTAAAACCTCAGGTCAGGGTACCCTGCCCCCCGCCAGGGAAATCGGTGTTTTAGCTGCTATCTCCACTTCTGGAGAGACTGGCACCACTGCCGGGGGAGGGGGCTGGGTTATTGGCTCTGCTCTGTGTTGTGAAGCCTCAGGACACGTGAGCCACTCACCACCACTGCAGGGGGGGTAGCGTGAGGGCCACGGGCTAAGCCACGAGTGCTGTGTCTGTCCCTGAAGCCTCTGGTTGTAGGCACACATGCCGCTGTCAGAATCCGCATTTTGGATCACCATCGCCCAGGGGAGGGGGAGGGGGCTGCTCCCGTGGTTCCACTGCCTCCCAGAAGTCCAGTCCACCCACCTTCAGATGTATACACGCATGAATCTCTCAGGAATTCTGGTATGCCGTGCAGGGAGTCCTCTGTTGGTCAATGGATGTCACCAACTGGTTGTAACTTACAGGGGAGAGACAAAGGGGAACCACTCACTCCGACATGATGCTTACGTCTCGAAGCCTTCTTTTAAAAAAGATTTCCTGGGCTGGCCCCATGGCTTAGCAGTTAAGTGCGCATGCTCCGCTGCTGGCGGCCCAGGGTTCGGATCCCGGGCGCGCACTGACGCACCGCTTCTCCGGCCATGCTGAGGCTGCGTCCCACATACAGCAACTAGAAGGATGTGCAGCTATGACATACAACTATCTATGGGGGCTTTGGGGGAAAAAAATAAATAAATAAAATTATTAAAAAAATAAAAATAAAAAAGATTTCCTAGTTCATACCCTAAATGCTCACCTCTATATTTGGAGAGTTTTAAATTTCTTTTTTTTAAATTGAAATGTGTACCCACTAGGTTCTTGTTAACCTATCCAGTTATTGCATACTTTTGGGAAAGATCCAATTTCACCTTTTTCCATAAAAATATTTTTTCCCCATCTGAATATATTAGTCTTTCCTTTTCCAATTGATCTAATGTTTTACCTCTGTCATAAATCAAAATTCAACAGCATGCTCAGTTCTGTTTGGGGGATGTCTATTCTACTGCACAGGTCAATTTGTCTATTCCTCTGTCAAATACTATACTGTTTAAATTACTCAAGCTCCACAGCAGACCTGATATGTGTTAGGGAAAATGACCATCTACACCTGGATCTTCTTCCAAAACCTATCTTGATTATTCTTAGTTTTCATTTTTCATTCTTCTTAGTCTTATTCTACAAATAAAATTTAGAGTCACTATCAACTGTCAAGAATAACACCACTAGGTTTGTGACTGAAACTGCATTATATCTATAAATGAATTTGGTGCAGAATTGACATTATTATATCAAATGTTTGCATAAACAAAGTATGTAAGTTCCATAATTTCTTCAAAAGATGTTTTGCACATTTTTTTAATATATATTCCAAAGTACTTAATTGTCTCTGATTATCTAATAATATCATATATGCTATCTCGTATTTAATTTCATTTTCTAGTTGATTAGTTTTGATATATGAAAATGGAAGTAAGTTTGGATATTATATTGGTCTATGATTTTCTTCTCTTACAATGTCTGTGGTTTTGGTAGCTGGGTAATGCTGGACTCATAAAATTAGTTGGAAATGTCCTCTCCTACTCTATTTTCTGAACGTATAGTCCTGGTATTACTTTTTCCTTAAATATGTCTGATAGAACTCCCCAGTGAGACCATCTAGTGAAAAGAGTTTATCTGGGTCTATAGTTTTCATTGGGGTAAAGCCTCTCTTTATAAATTAAATTTCTTTAATACACATAAGGCACATAATTTAATACATGTAATTCAAGTAATCTCTTTATTCTTGAGTGAGCTTTGGACTTTGTGTCTTCAAGGAATTTGCCCATTTCAAGAAAGTCATAAAATTTATTATCATAAAGTTATTCATTATATTATCTTTATCTTTCCAATGATGTAGATATCTAGTGATATGCTTCTTTCATTCCTTATATTTCATAATGTATATCTTCTATATCGTTAATGACGATTGAGGTTTATCAATTCTATTGATCTTTTCAAAGAACCAGATTTTGATTTCATTGATGGTCTCTACTGTCTCTTTTCTTATTTCACTGATTCCTGCTTGTGTCTTTATTTTCTTCCTTTCTTTTTATTTTTTTCTGAGGAAGATTCGCCCTGAGCTAACATCTGTTACCAATCTTCCTTTTTTTGTGTGTGAGGAACATTAGCCCTGAGCTAAATCTGATACCAATCTTCCTCTTTTTGCTGAGGAAGATTGGCCCTGGGCTAACATCCGTGCCTATCTTCCTCTACTTTATACGGGACACCGCCACAACATGGCTTGACAAGTGGTGCGTCAGTCCGTGCCCAGGATCTGAACCTGGGAAGCCTGGGCCACCAAAGCAGAGCACACAAACTTAACAGCTACACCACTGGGCCAGCCCCTAATCTTTTTGTATGTGAGCCGCCACCACAGCATGGCCGCTGACAGACGAGTGGTGTAGGTCTGCACCTGGGAACCAAACCTAGGCCGCCAAAGTGCAGCGTGCCAAACTTAACCACTAGGCAACCTGAGATGGTCCTTTATTTCCTTTCTTTACTGTGGATTCCATTTCCTTTTCTTTTTTTAGATTCTCAAGGTCTAGCTTCTTATATCATTGATTTTGGTACTTTCTCCTTTCTCATGTAAGCATTTCAAGCTGTAAGTTTCCTGTTAAGTGCTGTTTTACCTGAATCTCTTAAGTTTTATTGTTCTCATTTTCATTCAGTTAAAAATATTTTCTAAATTTCCTTGTGACTTTGCTTTTTGACTCACTGATTTAGAAATGTGTTTGATCTCCAAATGTTTGCAGATTTTCCAGGTGTCTGTGTTATTGATCTCTAACTAGAAAATTTTGAGTCTATATCTATTCCTTGTTCTGAAGTGTAGTTTTTCTGATATTAATATATCCACTACTTAGTGACTGAAGAGCCTATCTTTTAAAATAATTTTACTTTTTAAATCTATTAGTGTCAGGGCCAGCCCCGTGGCTTAGCGGTTAAGTGCACGCGCTCCGCTGCTGGCGGCCTGGGTTCGGATCCCGGGCGCGCCCCGAAGCACCGCTTCTCCTGCCATGCTGGGGCCGCGTCCCACACGCAGCAACTGGAAGGATGTGCAACTACGACATACAACTATCTACTGGGGATTTGGGGGAAAAGAAATAAATAAATAAAATTATAAATAAATAAATAAATAAATAAATCTATTAGTGTCTTTGTATTTAATGCAGTTTGCTCCTAGATGGCATATAGCTGAGGTTTGCTTTAGCTTCCATCTAACAGTTTCTGCCATTTAATTGGGTATTTGGGCAGTTTATATTTATTGTAAATATTGATTTGTTCAAGCTTAAATCTACCATCTGGCTATTTGACTTGGATTTGTCCATTTGCTCTCCCCCTCGCCTTTGGGATCAAGTAGTTTTTAGTATTTGTGTTTTTATTTTGATGAGGAAGATCGGCACTAAGCTAACATCTGTGCCCATCTTCCTCTATTTTGTATATGAGTTACTGCCACAGCATAGCTTGCTGAGCAGTGCATACGTCCACGCCCAGCATCTGAACCCGTGAACCCTAGGCCGCCAAAGTGGAGCACACAAACTTAGCCACTATGCCACTGGGCCGGCCCAAGTATTTGTTTTTGTCTTCACTACTGACTTAGTTACCTACATCTCTTCACTATTTTCAGTGGTTGCTCTATGGTTTACAATAAGCATCACTGACTTATTACAATCTACCTTCAAATAATATACCACATTTCATCTATAAAGTAGGATTCTCACAATATTATACTTCCATTCCTCCTTCGTGTCCTTTGTACTAATGTTACTATACACCTTAATTTTACATAATAGGAAAGCAGATTATTTTTACTTTTAACAGTCAGTGACCTTTTAAAGAAAATAAAAAGCTAAAAAGCTTTAAAAAATCTCCTATGTTTTCGAACAAATTAATCATTTATTACAGGCTTCATTCCTTTGTGTAGATTCAAGTTTTCATCTTATCATTTCTCTTCTGCCATAAGACCCTTAATACTTCCAGTAGTTCATGTCTACTAATGATGAATCCACTCAGCTTCTGTTTGCCTGAAAAAGTCTTTATTTCTCTTTAATTTGAAGGTTATGCTTTCTGTATAAAGCATTCTAGGTTGAGAGTTTTCTTTCAGTACTTTAAAGATGCCATTCCAATGTCTTTTGGTTTGAAAATTGTCTAAGAAGTCTGCAGTCATTCTTATATTTGTTCCTCTGAAGGTAATATGTCTTTATTCACTTGCTGCTTTTAGCATTTTCTCTTATCACTGGTTTTCAGAGATTTAATTAATTATGATGTCATTTGGTATGCATTTTTTTCAGTGTTTATCTTGTTTGTGATTCTCTGATTCTTCTTGAAGATGCCTGTTTATAACGTTCTTCCAAATACTGAAAGTTTCTAGACAGAATTTCATCAAATATTTTTGCTAGCTGCCCCTTTGCTGGAACTCCAATTATGCATATGTTAGAATGTCTGAGATCATTCCACAGGTCAGTAAGACTCTATTTTTTTTCCCCAATCCTTTTTTCTCTGTGCTTCATTTTGCATGGTTTCTATTGTTATATTAAGGTCACTTTTCCTTTGCCATGTCTAAATATGATGCTAAGCCCATTGAGTTAAATTTTTCATTTTTATTACTATATTTTTCATTTCTAAATGTTCATTTGTTTTTTTTAATATCTTATATTTCTCCTATGTTCATGTTTGCCTTTAAATCCTTGTGTATATAGAGCATATTTATAATACTGTCAATGTCTTTGTCTGCCACTTCCTTCATTTCTGCATTACATCTGTTTCCACTGACAGTTTGCCTGTTTAAAGTGTCTGTTACCTGTCCATGAAGTACAGGAACTGAGAATATATGTCTAAAACTTCTTATACCAATTTGATATTGCTGGGACATCAATGCTTATGATTTTTTATTATGTATAAATGTTAGGTCTGAAACTTAGTAGAAAAATTTTTAATATGTTCCTTCAACATGGGTAATTTGAAAAGTACTGACCTAGACTTTTAATTCAGGGTTATTATTTTTTTTTTTTTGTGAGGAGATCAGCCCTGAGCTAACATCCGCCAATCCTCCTCTTTTTTTTGCTGAGGAAGACGGCCCTGAGCTAACATCGGTGCCCATCTTCCTCCACTTTATATGGGACGCTGCCACAGCATGGCTTACCAAGCAGTGCGTCGGTGTGCGCCCGGGATCCGAACCAGCGAACCCCGGGCCGCCGCAGCAGAGCGCGCGCACTTAACCGCTTGCGCCACCGGGCCGGCCCCTAATTCAGGGTTATTATGAATATATTTTCTCTATTCTTTGCTCTTAGCTACAATATTTTTTTTTTGGTGAGGAAGACTGACCCTGAGCTAACATCTGTTGCCAATCTTCCTCTTTTTGCTGAGGAAGATTGGCTCTGAGTTAACATCTGTCTCCATCTTCCTCTATTTTGTATGTGGGATGCTGCCACAGCATGGCTTGACAAGCAGTGCATTGGTCTGCACCCAGGATTTGAACTCGTGAACCCTGGGTCGCCAAAGCGAAGTGCGTGCAAACTTAACCAGTATGCCACGGGGCCGGCCCCTTAGCTACAATTTTTAGGGAAGATGACAAAAAACTTTACACTTTTATTTCATGTATCTCTTGCAGCATTTTTCTGAATTTGTTCACTTCAGTACTTCATCTAAAGCTATTTGTAATGTGATAATTTATGTAGCAGACCTTCTGAGACTAAAATGCATGATAACATTTTTTTATTATGCCTTCATATTTGAATGACAGTTTGGCTGAATAAAATATGCTAAGTTCTTCCCCTTCAAACTTTTGAAAATACTAATGCATTTTCTGCTTGCATTCAGAGTTGCCATTGAAAAACTGTGATGTCAATCTAATTCATTTCTTCATGACTTCTTTCTTTCCCATCTATGGAAGGTTTTATATTTTTCTTTCTCTTTGGTTGTTTTACATTTAACTTTAACATGTATTGTGGGTTTTCCCTTATCTCTCCCTTGACTCTTTGTAGGCCCTTTTTATTTGAAAATACTCATCCTTCTCTCCCTCACCCTCTAATTCTTGAAAATCCATACCCTGTATTCCTTCAAATATTTTCTTCTCCACTTTGTAATTTTCCTCCTTTCCTGAAATTCCTAACGTCTGCATGCTAGTACCTTTATTTCTGTCCTCAGTATCACTCAATTTTTCTTCCTTTTTTTTTAAAAAATTTAATTAATTAATTAATTTATTTATTTTTCCCCCAAAGCCCCAGTAGATAGTTGTATGTCATAGTTGCACATCCTTCTAGTTGCTGTATGTGGGACGCAGCCTCAGCATGGCTGGAGAAGCGGTACGTCGGTGTGCGCCCGGGATCCAAACCCGGGCCACCAGCAGTGGAGCGTGCGCACTTAACTGCTAAGCCACCGGGCCGGCCCTCAATTTTTCTTTTATAGTTTCAATTTCCTTATTCTTTCCTCCTTTTTTTTGTGAGATAATCTCACTTTAGTCTTCCAATTAACTATTTTGTTCTTCAGACAGATTCATTCTGTTACTTATCCTATTTTTTGTATTCATTTCAGCTATTTTGTTTTTTATATTGAATAATTCTGTTTTTCTCTTTTATATTTTCTTGATTCGTATTGTTAATATATTTCTTCCCCTAACTTTCTTAGCATATGTATTAGCACAATTTTACAGTCTTCATCTATTTTTGTATTAATACTACTAATAGAATCTGTAACCCAGTATGCTATTTTTGTTTTCTTTGAAATGTCTTATTATTTTGGCCTGTGTGCTCATTTCCTTCTAGGAAAACTCACTCAAGCAATCTATATGGGAGAATGCCAGATCACAGTCTTTGTCAGCCCCAGTGAACTCAGAATATTGAGGTAGAAGACATGTAAGGTGGAGAGTTCCAGGCAGCAGAAAACTATAGTAAATCTCTCTTCTTTTTTCAAAAAAACAATTCCTTGGGAAGGGAGCTTCACTCTTAGTTCATATGGAAAAATACCATGAAAGGGAAATTCTCATTAGACTTTAATTTATTAGTACTAGGAAACTAGTGGGTATGAGGTGGGAAAGCAAGAGTCCATATTTCTCATTCCCTAAGAAGCAAAGGGCACCATCCTAATTTAACTTCCTAAGGATACCTGGACCAGAGTTCTGAGACACTGTAGGTATGGAGAACTTAGGTTACTTTGGTTTAAAGGGAAGAAGCAAGAGCAGAACTCCAATAGCTCTTTTCCTATATTTTCCTCCCAGAGGCAAAGCAGGATGTCTCCAGCCCCAAAACAAAGCTCTCATCTTACATACCAGTTCAAAACACTCCTTTTTCCACCATCTTAGAAATGTCTCACTACATGTTCTGAACCTTTAGTTTTCCCTTGTAACTCTGCTGAAGCTGATCTTGGGTGAGAGAGCCAACAGTCATGCTACTCAAATATCTTTTTTACGAATCTGAACAAATACCTTCTTTTTACTTAGGAAATATTTTCTCATATCTGAGTATAGTAGAGGATTTTTTCCCCCCTAAACTTTCAAAACTGTTCCTTGAAATTTCTTGGGTGGTATTTTTTCCCTATATGTTCTCTCTCATGTTGGGAGGCTCTCATCAAATGTTGAACATTCCTTGGCTATTAATTTATATGAGAGGAAGGAAAAATCTGACTAGAAAATGAGTGGGTGTCAGCTTCACTGTAGGATGATTAAGTGCTGACTGTTTTCATGAACAACTCTCAAATATCAGAGTATTTTTTCTCTGGAAAATTCAAATTTCTACAAGAAGGAACCTCTCTCAAATCTCTTACTTAGAAGGTATATGCCACCTTGTAGTATTCTTGGAGCAAGACAGGGAAAACGGCACTGGGGAAGGGGACTCCCACCACTTAGTATGAAGATTTTAAACTTGCTAGATTCTAAACTACAAATTACAAGAATTTAAAGTCAGGGTAGGTTAGTATTTCCTAACCTTTTACATTTATTGGAACTGTTAAAAATTTCTAAGTTTGTCACAGCACAGTTGAGAGAACAGAATATATTAAATGTTTCCATATCCAGTCACAAATACTGGTGTGAGATTCCTAATAGAGAAGAAGGGCTCTGAAAAATAAATTACATATATGAAAAATTCACATATATATGAAAATTAGAAAATACTGAGCAAAGAATACAGAAGAGAGAATAGGTTAGTAACAGCCACTTGGGCAAGACTCAAGCAGGGTTGGGTGAGAGAGTGAAAATCAAGAAAATTGCCCTCATAGTCATGCAGGACAAGTGCTAAAGCCAAAACACAGGGAAAGCTTGCTGGCTCCAACAAACTAATTAAGCCTAGAGATAGCACTGGTGTGTCCTGAAGTACGAGTTGGAAAACAATGTTATACATTTATAAAACAGGAATCACAGTGATAAGAGCACAATAAGGAAGGTCAGAAACAAAAAACTAAAAATAACCTCTCATATACCTCTGGCATACTTAGATATGATATAAAACGAAACGATGAGAACCTGTTTTTTTCTTTTCTTTTTGAAAATTATTATAACAATAATAGAAACAAATCAAAAGAAATGAATTAATCAATGCTTTCATCATCTAAATAACAGCAATGGCTAAATTTTATTAAGCTTACTACATACCAGGGACCATGTGATACATTCTTTCAATTTTCAAAAAACCTATAGTGTATGTCCTCCGATAACACTATCTAGTATATCCTTAAAACAATGTCATTTTTAGCATATAATAGATGGAGAAATCAAGGTTCAGAAGTTATCTAACTTCACAAAACTAAGTAAATGGCTGAGCCCAAACTCAAACCCACGTTCTGTCTGAATTAAGAGCCCAAACAACTATCAAGCATACTAAGACTCTGTGGGGGAGGTAGTAGTACAAAATAGGGGCTCCCGCCCTAAAAAGCTTCCAATGGTGGTAGAGACCAGATTTATAAATATCAAACACCTCAAAAATTAAATTATTTTATACTGACTACAACACAGAAAAGCCCAGAAGAAAGAGAGATTCAGAATTAAATTCATTCCTTCAACAAATATTTCTCAAGAGAAATATTTGCCAGACACTGGTAACGGCAAAGGATATACAGCCGTATATTAACAAAATCCCTATCTATGAAGCTGACAATCATACTATGTATGGGTGTATGTGTGGAGAGGAAATGGCAATAATATACAAGTAAACAAACAAGTATGTCAGATGGTGATAAATGCTTTAGAGAAAAATACAGTATTTTAGGGAGAATAGAGATTTTCAGGGTGGTTTTTACATTGGGTAATCAGTACATGTTACATCTAATCAGAGAAAGTTTAATAGAAGAGAAAGAAGTTGAATTAGGCCTTGAGATAGACTTCGAGTTAGACTGTATACTGTCAGAGTCCTAAAATCCTTGGATTGCTTCAATACAAACCAAACACTTGTTTTTATCATGTACTGCCATGTGGTTATCTACCCAAAGCCATGATGGGGGGCCTTTATCCTGGCAAAATGACCAAGATGCATATAATCTAATTATCAATGTTACAAACTTAGAAATCTGTTTTTGTAAGCACACTGAGACAACATCTTCCTCTTATTAAAATAAACTGATACATAAACTAGAATGCAAATTTTTAATTTTTTTTTTTTTTTTTTGGTGAGAAAGATTAGCCCTGAGCTAACATCCGTGCCCATCTTCATGTAGGACGCCACCACACACACATGGCTTGATGAGCAGTGCGTTATGTCCATGCCCAGGATTTGAACCTGTGAACCCCGGGCTGCTGAAGTGGAACACATGAACTTAACCACTACGCCACCGGGTCAGCTTCTAGAATGCAAATTTTTAAAAAATAATCAATATTAGCTGTTAATTAATGTGGAATGCATGGATTACCAATAGTACAATCTTTTCCTTAGGACAGCTACTTAAGAAATCAAATTATAATCAAAATATTACTTGGGAAACATGAATGATTAAAAACAGGGGAATAGTCAGCCACTAGAGCAGAATAGGGCATCCTCTACTACACATAGTGCTTGAATGGGCAATGACAACTTTTCACTCTTTGTACTTTCCCTTTTCATATCTATAGCCTAAACTGAATTTCTCTTTCCTTCCCTTCCAATCTCTAAATAGGAGCAAATACAACTGATTCGATAGATATCTGCTTACTAAACCCCAATACATTTTAGTCTCATCTCCCAAATTCCTAAAGTATCTATTTAACAGTTAATTTATACTATAATAACAATTTACTCAAAAATATTTCATTTATTCCAGAGACAGCGAAGCATAACCCTTGTTAGAAAGAACTTTACTAGTTTAAATCTCAGAGAACTATCACATTTCCAAGTTTTTAGAGGCCATATATCACAGTTGTCCCCACATTACTCCAATATGTCTTAATTCACATATTCTACGTAGATCAACACACTTATACTTATCCCATGTAGCTGGTACATATTAACTGCTAAATTTGTTACAACACAATTGTTTACTGAATTATGAAAAAATATTTTAAATGATGACAGCAATATATAGGAAGGCAAAGATGCAAGTATGAGCATTACAGATTCTAGTGCAACTAAAGCAACATATTTCCTGTTGTGAGGGATCCATATGGGAGAACAAGGGGCAACATGAATAGCTGACCACGAGGAAAAGAAGTTTGTAATTGACAGAGAAGGGTACTACGTAGAAATGTGAAAGTTTCTGAGAAGTGTAGTAACACAGTGAAAGTTATGTTTAAAGAAAATTAAACATGATAGCAATTCATTAGTTAGGAATCATTTACTGTTATGAGGTCATTCCTGTAAATCCTGAGATGAAACATTAATGGTCCAGATTAGACTGGTGGAGGTTAAGAAGAAGGAACTAGAGAACTGAAAACTGAGCACATTCCATAAAAATACCAGGGAGCCTCTAACCTGAAAAGGGACAAATTTTATGAGAATACAATAATATATGGAGGCAAGGCATATCTCCACAAAAAGATGCTTCATCTTCATTCCACTACTATGCTTCATGAATTTAAATAAAACCTATATAACTATAGTTCATCTGCTATGACTCAATTTCTAAAAGGATGGAACAAAAGGAAAGCTACTTCATTGCCATAAGATTGACAGACAGATATAGATATAAATATATAGATATGTATATATATTTTCCCAAGTACCTAAAGCCTTTTAGTGCTTTAGAAGAATGAATGTTGTGCTAGATATAGACCTCCAAGTTACAAATAAGGCGGCAGCTCACAAAAGGTAAATGACGTGTCCTAAATCACAAAGTTAGTTAACGAAGGATCTAGTGGAAGATTCCAAGTTTCAGATTTTCATTCTGCTGTCAATAGTCTTTAAACCAAGTGGCTTTTTAAAAAAGTATTCTGAGGTTTTTAAGAAAGTAATAAAAATGTTATCTAGGCAAACACCAACAAATAAATAGATTTGAGGGGATTGGGAAAAAAACTGGCAGTATGTTGATAACTTGATTTTGAGTATATTTGAAAATGTTCATAATAAAAATAAAACAAAACACTTTCAGGAAAAAAACGGTTTTACCCTAAATTTATTACAAATAGATATACAGATATTTTCATAAATGACAAATAATATTATATTTATGGACATGTGTGAAGTGTTGGCTTTATTTCTAAAGTTTTATTGGTGAAGGGTTAATGTCACAGCTGTTTCATCTTAGATATAATTTTTGGTTTACAAAATTGAAATAGTTAACATATATATAAAAGCATAAATATAGGAATAATTTTCATCTGAAACTAAACTTTTTCCCTTCTTGAAGACATTCATACATATCTTTGCATCTTTCTATTCCAAGTACCTAACATGTGCTTAGCATACAACACAACCTAACAAATGTCTAATAAATTGAATCATACAAAAATGTCTAATCCAGTTTGAGATATACTTTAAGTTTGCTAAAAAGAAGCTTGTTTTAATTTAATTAATTTAAAGCACTAATTTTGGTGACACTTAAGAAATTTATTTATTTATTTATTTATTTATTTTTTTGGTGAGGAAGATCAGCCCTGAGCTAACATCTGTGCTAATCCTCCTCTTTTTGCTGAGGAAGACTGGCTCTGAGCTAACATCTATTGCCAATCCTCCTCCTTTTTTTCCCCCAAAGCCCCAGTAGATAGTTGTACGTCATAGTTGCACATCCTTTTAGTTGCTCTATGTGGGACGCAGCCTCAGCATGGCCGAAGAAGCGGTGCGTCAGTGCGCGCCCGGGATCCGAACCTGGGCCGCCAGTAGCGGAGCGGGCGCACTTAACCACTAAGCCACGGGGCTGGCCCACACTTAAGAAATTTAAATAGACAATATATAGACACAATATGTAATTATATTTTAATTACATTTCACAAGATTTAGGAGTCTTAGCATTTTCTGTCTATAGATGATGAAAAACTGTTAACCTTAAAAGGTATGATATAAATTTTTTAAAATAATGAATCACATAGTACCGTTTTTAACGGTAAGATACAATATCTGTATTCCCTTTCTTGCATACAAGAAAGGCAAAATACTGCTACTAGAAATTTCTCCCAAAGGATGAATCTCACTAAGTAAAAATGCTACTACCATCCTGTGGTTAGCTCAGTGACCGCTTACAAAACTTTCCCATTTAGCTGCAATCCACTGACAATTATGAGGCAGAAATCTAAGAGCATTAACCACACAATTATCTTGATAAAAAAAGGAGGAAATGTCTTTTGAAAATCTCTTCATCTGAGCACTTATTATTTTGTCTTATGAGATTTTTTTCAATCCTTTCAAATGAAGTATAAGGGCCACTTCACCTTCATGTGACTTCTCAGTTACATTTTGGATGTTTACATACTTAGAACTTTTTCCAGCAAAATTAATTTATATGGATAGACAAAGTTTTCTAAAGCCAAATACCAAAATAAAATCACAAAGTCGTTTCTTAAGACAACCAAAGAAATAAAATGTATAAAAGGGACTATTTTGTGTACTGATAAAAAAAGGAGTTACAAGTGATTCACGGCACTCTTAAATAACCTTCAAAGTCTACTGATATAACACTACTGTCACAGAATACATTAGATGCTGACCCAAGAAGAGGTAATAGACATATTCCATTATCCTTTAGCATGTACCACTTTTTCAGTACCATTAAATCTGATTTATTGGCATCAAAAGTTTTGATCAATAAAGGAAAACACAACATGGACTTTGCTATCCCTTCCGAATACAAATTTATGTTCAAATAAGTTTAAAAAAAGACAGACTTTACTCTTTTTAGATTTAGGAAAAATTTGGCATTCACTTTAATAAATTAAATTTTATCGATTTTATGTTCTTTGAGTTAAAATAGTAATGAACACAAATTAATATAATCTATACTTACATATACTAACAGTACATTCTGAGAGGTTTTTAAAAAAAATTGTGGTTTCTTTTGTTTTAAATCTTATTTCCTAGCTAAGGAGTTCCAGTCCTTCAAAAAAAGAACTGTGGGCCGGCTCCGTGGCTTAGCGGTTAAGTGCTCACACTCCGATGCTGGCGGCCCGGGTTTGGATCCCGGGCGCACACCGACGCACCGCTTCTCCGGCCATGCTGAGGCCGCGTCCCACGTACAGCAACTAGAAGGATGTGCAACTATGACATACAACTATCTACTGGGGCTTTGGAGGAAAAATAAATAAATAAATAAAATTTAAAAAAAAACAACTGACCCAGAAAAATGGAGACACTATCTCACAGGGGATGTCAGACACCACCTTCTGAAAAAGCGCCTCTGAAGGTTGCTATCAGAGACTGTTCTAGGTAGCTTCAACCTTGATGATAAAATCTGTAAGACAACCAACCTGGATACCCTATCAAAAAATGGTGATGATCTACGAGTGGGAGTGATGAAATGTAAGAAAGATGTTTGCAATAGTGTATAAAGCTAAATTTTCCACTTCATATTCAGTTAAAAGGAAATCTGATTCCTCTTTAAAGCTGGCATTTTTATTGTGATAATCAATTCGAACGATTATACAGTCACGCGCCGCACAATGACATTTCAGACCACATTCAACGATGGACCGCATATACAACAGTGGTCCCATAAAATTAGTACCATACAGCCTAAGTGTGTAGTAAGCTATATCATCTAGGTTTGTGTAAGTACACTCTATGATGGTCACACAATGACGAAATCGCCCAACGATGCATTTCTCAGAACATATCCCTGTTGTTAAGCGAAGCATTACTACTTGTTTTAAAACAATTATTATCAGATACAAATATCTAAAACCATCTTAACATCTTTATTAACCATATAAGAGTGAAATAAAATCTAGGCATCTGGGTTAATGTAACTATGTACTTATAAAGTTACAAGTTGCTGTATAATGCCTTTCAACCTCATTTTTAAGATCTGATAAAATATTATGGTATTACACATACACCCCTAAAATTTTTAAATCTCAGTAATGTTTACTTTGCTTATATTTCAAACTTCAAGTAGGAATTTAAGAGTTCTGAATCACTGTTCTTCCCAGACAAGAAATCTGGAGCAAAGGGCAACTTTATGTGCTGCTGGTGGAGGGAAGAGTACAAGGCATGTTAGGAAGAAATCTAAAAGAAGGTAGGCTTTGGAAGAATGTGCCTCTGCGAAATGAGTCTTGAGAGGACTGGAAAGAACTTCCAAGGTTTTTAACAGACTTTCTTTTAATTATTCATATATCTCTGGATAAATGGATATACTAATGAAATAAAGAGATAAAGAGTCAGGGACTAAATTCTGTATAATGTGCTATAAAATAAAGTACAGCAATGTTATTTCCAAAATTAACATACCCAGATTTCAATCCTAATACATTTGATCATTTTCCACTGGCTTCCACATCTCAAACCCTAGAGCTATTTTCTGAGATACTTTAATAAAATCTAAGGCACAAATAAAAAAGGAGAAAGAAAAACTCAATCTGAATGATAATGTTTAGGACACGAAGGACAAATATCATAAAGGTTCTGAGCACTACGTGTTTCAATGCTGTCATTCAAGGCATTATCATGGCTCCGTGGTTTCGCACAAATCTTATTAGACCTTAAGAAATCCCACATAACAGGAGTCCCACACTACAAGAATACAAATAAAGAGATCTCGGCCAAGTAAAACTAATTCCTAATTAGCGTCCACTGCACTAGACTCTAATCTTCTTAATTTCCAAATCCTTTAAAGTGAGATGCTTTGTAAAGTCATAGAAAATCCACCACCGTTCTGCATAGTAATTCCTTATAGTGGCAATCCTGCTCCCTAAGGTGTCCTCGTGTGGATTCCCTCATTCTTTCCTGGCCACATGAGAAACAGCAAGAAGATGGGCCAGGGGCATGTGCCCTGTTCTCTCAGAGGGAAGCTATACTTGGTGACATTCTACAGGTCTTATTACTATAGTAAGGAAATACTTCACATTTACAAAGTACTTGATAATCTAAAAAAACCCTCCATGTTCATTATCTTGCTTAATCATAACAATTTCAAGATGAAATTGGGACATGTAAAACTGAAAGAAGTTAAATGACATATAAACTCATAGGGTTTATAAAGAGAGCTGAGGGGCCGGCCCTGTGGCTTAGCGGTTAAGTGCGAGCGCTCCGCCACTGCCAGCCCGGGTTCGGACCCCGGGCGTGCACCGACGCACCGCTTCTCCGGCCATGCTGAGGCCGCGTCCCACATACAGCAACTAGAAGGATGTGCAACTATGACATACAACTATCTACTGGGGCCTTGGGGGAAAAAAACGAGGAAGATTGGCAATAGATGTTAGCGCAGAGCCGGTCTTCCTCAGTAAAGAGGAGGATTAGCATGGATGTTAGCTCAGGGCTGATCTTCCTCACAAAAAGATAAAAAAAAAATAAAGAGAGCTGAGACTAAACTCCATGTTAGCTAACAACTAAGCCAAGTGTTCTTTCTATACAGGCAAAAATTCAAGACCAAAAAAATTTAACAGAAGTAATATTTCTAAAGAGTTATCTGGAACTCTTCAGGGCAGATCTATGATCTGGATTTTAGGTTTGGTTTTTTTTTTAAAGATAATTCATACAAAATTTAAGTATGTACCACCAAGATAGACCCAGATGTAGTAACACCATTTTAGGGAAGCCTAAGGACTGACTACATATACTACATGGACTGCATAAACTTTAAAACTTTTAATAGTCCAATATATTTGGACTTTTTAGCTTTAAATTCTCTATCTTTTGTAGTAGGACAAGTTATCTTTTCATATCATGAAGATGTGAAAATGGGTGAATATATTTCCTTCATCCCAATGGAGTCTCCTTGGGAGAAAACAAACAACAAACGTAAGAACAAAAAACTAGTCTATACTTTAATTACCATTCTTTCTGAGTAGATACATAAATCACTTTAATAACTTCCTAATAGATTGAGCCAGCCCAACAGGAAGAGGATGGTACTGTATACAACTAGGGAAAGAAATAAAATGAGAGAATAACTAAAACAAAATCTAGTCAATATCTGTTATTCTTTTGACTGCCCAGCCTATGAAACTCTTTCTTATGTTTGGGGAAACCCCTACCTTTTCAGGCAGTCTCTCACTATAGAAACTGGAAAATGCAGATACATTTCCAGATTCCTTACCAGCTGGGTGCTATCAATCAGACAAATCTGCCCCAGAATTTGAATCTGAAGCCAGTGGGAAGAATCAAGGAACAAGGGAACTAGATGCTGGCAAACGTGCTTGAAATAGAAGCATCTGGGCCGGCCCGTGGCTTAGCGGTTAAGTGCACGCACTCCGCTGCTGGCGACCCGGGTTCGGATCCCAGGTGCGCACCGACGCACCGCTTCTCCGGCCATGCTGAGGCCGCGTCCCACGTACACCAACTAGAAGGATGTGAAACTATGATGTACAACTATCTACTGGGGCTTTGGGGGGGAGGGGGAATAAATAAAAATAAAATTATAAAAAAAAAGAAATAGAAGCATCTTCATCTGTTTTCTAGAGGCAGTGATGTTCCCAACAACAGAAGAGTGACCAGGTAATTTATCGTCCAAATGGGAAACTAATGAGAGTGAAATGAACTATTAATAATTACCAGGAAAACCAAGACATATGGCTACTATAAGCATCAATGGTATCGCTACAGGGCCTCTGTCCAACACAGAACCACTTTTTTGTGGTTTGATTTTGCATGCTATACTGGTTCCTGCATAGTGGCCAAGCATGGTTTGTAGGTCTTCCTGGGGATCCTGCGTTACCAAATTCTTTATTCAAGTTCCCTTTCTGATTAAAATTGCCTTAATTAGTTTCATTATTGCAACAAAGAACTCTGGTAAGGTCTACAATGAACTAGTGCCTATTTGGTATTTAGGGCAGAATTAAATTCAGCTGCCTAAAGTTCTGCTTGCTATTTAAAAACCACTAAATTAAATACATTATAAAGTCTATACCATATTTTGCAGTTCCCTCATATATCAAAAAGATGAACTATCTTCTCTACTATATTTTTCTACTTTAGCATAGGAAAATACCATTGTTGTCTCAGTTTGTCTAAGAAAATAGTTATATTTATCGTTAAAGATATAATGGTCAAATGGAAAGCTCTGCTGTTTTTGCAGTCAGCTGGAATGAGAGGAAAAGACAGCTAATTAGCTCTCATCCTCTGCTACCACCTTGATACTTCTATCTTTAACTCCTTCCTCTTGGAAGTTGGCTCTAAGTCCTACAATATGTTTTAAAGCCTGTCCAAACAGTACACCAAGCATAGTGGTGCTGTTGACTCTGCTGTGACTCATTTTACACTTATCCCTCGGGCCCTTTATATTCAAAGTATCATCCCTTCTGTTATCTTGGTTTATTTCTCTGCGGGGGAAAAGAGAACCTCTCTGCTTTCTGGAGACGCCTTGGTGGAAACTCACTTCAGCTCCCAACCACCCCCCAAAAAAGAAAAAGTCATATAAATCTAGCATGTGTATGTAGTAAATTATATAGAAGGTTTAAATTAGTAGTTCTTAAAATTAATGAGCAAGAGAAACTAGTAAGAGAAACTCCTATCTTAGTGGTCCTAAGAGAAAGGTTCCCCTGGCCACATTTAACTACTGTGACTTAGGCACACTACCTGCCTCTTCTAAAATCCCTAGCATAATTACACCTATAATTTTCTTTCTCATTTGAGAAAAATGATAAGGCAGAGAAGTGCACAGGAAATACAATCAGAGAACAGTTTCCTCATCTGCCTCATGAGGCAGTTCAATTTAAACTTTTTCAGACCCCTTTTAGCACAAATATTATATAACTACATTTAATCACTTCACATTACAGGAAATTTTATAATTTAAAAGTGCTTGTAATCTTTGAAATAATGATAAAATTTACTTATGAACATGCACACTGGCTTCCTTAAAACTTCACATACATAAAATATAAACTTGTAATTTTATACGAAGTTGTTTTCCTATTAATGCTCATAAACAGACCAGTATCCACCATACTACACAATATCAATCTACTTCATATGACAGCAGATCTAAAAATCACATGAAGAACAATAATGAGAGTTAGAAGATCTTGGTTTTATCTCTAACTGTACTACTCACATCAGCACTGTAACCTTGAACATATCAATCACACAAGCCTTAGAGGTTACTACTTTCAACAGTTGAAAATAAATAATGAAAATAAATGACGACACTGGACATTTTTGTCTTGTTCCCAATATCAGTGACAAAGCATTCAATATTTCACTATTAAATATGTTAAAAGCTGAAGATTTTGTGTAGATATACTTTACTAGAATAAGAGAGTTCTCTTTATTCCTAAGTTGCTGAATTTTTTAAAAAATCATAAACAGGTACTGAATTTTATGAAAAGATTTTTCTGCTTCTATCATTACATAGTTTTTTCTTTCTTCTGTTAACAAATTACGCTAATTCTTCAAATGTTAAACCAGCTTTAAATTTCTGAAATAAACCCATCTGTTCATGATGCATTATATTTTTTTATATATTATTGGATTCTAATGGCTAACATCCTTTTTATGGTTTTTGCATCCACGTGCATGCTATAAAAGCATACCTCATTTTATTGTGCTTCACTTTACTGCGCTTCGCAGGTATTCTTCTTTTAATAAATTGAAGGCTTGTAGTAGTAACCCTGCATTAAGCAAGTATATCGATGCCATTTTTCCAAAAGTATTTCCTCATTTCGTGTCTCCGTCACATTTTGGTAATTCTCGCACTATTTCAAACTTCTTCACTATTATTATATTTGTTATGGTGATCCGTGATCAGTGATCTTTGAAGTTACTATTCTAATTGTTTGGGGGCGCCATGAACTACGCCCATATAAGATGGCGAATCTAATCAATAAATATTGTGTATGTTTTGACTGCTCCACCGACTGCTCCATTCCCACCTCTCTCCGCCTTCTGCAGCCTTCCTATTCCCTGAGAGACAACAATATTGAAACTAGGCCAATTAATAACACTACAGTGGCCTGTAAGTGTTCAAAGTGAAAGGAAGAGTCATATATCTTTCACTTTAAATCAAAACTCCAAATCTCTCACTTTAAATCAGAAATGATTAATTAAGCTTAGTAAAGAAGGCACGTCAAAAGCTGAAATAGACTGAAAGCTAGGCCTCTTATATCAAACCGTTAGCCAAGTTATGAATGCAAAGGAAAAATTCTTGAAGGAAACTCAAAGTGCTACTCCAGTGAACACATAAATGATAAGAAAGTGAAACAGCCTTATTACTGATATGGAGAAAGTTCTAGTGATCTGGATAGAAGATCAAACCAGCCACAACATTCCCTTGAGCCAAAGCCTGATCCAGAGCAAGGCCCTAACTCGCTTCAATTCTATGAAGGCTGAGAGAAAAGAGGAACCTGCAGAAGAAACTAGCAGAAGTTGGTTCATGAGGTTTAAGCAAAGAAGCCATCTTCATAACATAAAAATGCAAGGTGAAGCAGCAAGTGCTGATGTAGAAGCTGCAGCAAGTTATCCAGAAGATCTAGCTAAGATAATTAATGAAGATGGCTACACTAAACAACAGATTTTCACTGTAGATGAAACAGCCTTATATTGGGAGAAGAACCCTCTAGGACTTTCACAGCTAAAGAGGAGAAGTCATTACCTAGCTTCAAAAGACAGGCTGACCCTCTTGTTAGGGGCTAATGCAACTGGTGACTTTAAGTTGAAGCCAATGCTCATTTACTATTCTGAAAATCCTGGGGCCCTTAAGAACTATGCTAAATCCACTCTGCGTGTGCTCTATAAATGGAAAAACAAACCTGGATGACAGCACATCTGTTTACAACATGGTTTACTAAATATTTTAAGCCTGCTGTTGAGACCTACTGATAAGAAAAAATGATTCCTTCAAAAATATTACTGCTCATTGAAAATTCACTTGGTCACCCAAGAGCTCTGATGGAGATGTACAACAAGATTAATATTGTTTTCTTGCCTGCTAACACAACATCCACTCTGCAGCTCATGTATCAAGGAGTAATTTCAACTTGCAAGTCTTATTATTGAAGAAATACATTTTGTAAGGCTATGGTTGCCGTAGATAGCGATTCCTCTGATGGATCTGGGCAAAGTAAACTGAAATTCTTCCGGAAAGGATCAACATTCTAGATGTCATTCAGAACATTTGTGATTCATGGGAAGAGGTCAAAATATCAACATTAACGGGAGTCTGGAAGAAGCTGATTCCAATCCTCATGGATGACTTTGAGAGGTTTGAGACTTCAGTGGAGGAAGTAATTGCAGATGTGGTGGCGACAGCAAGAAACCTAGAAATAGAAGTGGAGCCTGAAGATAGGACTGAGTTGCTACAATCTCATGATAAAACTTTAACAGATGAGGAAGTGCTTCTTATGGATGAGCAAAGAAAGTGGATTCTTGCTATGGTATCTACTCCTGGTGAAGATGCTATGAAGACTGTCGAAAAGCAGCAGCAGGGTTTGAGAGGATTCACTCCAATTCTGAAAGAAGTTCTACTATGGGTAAAATGCTATCCAACCAGCCTCACATGCTACAGAGTAATCGTTCGTGAAACAAAGAGTCAATCGATGCAGTAAACTTTATTGTTGTCTTATTTTAAGAAACTGCCATAGCCATTTCAACCTTCGGCAACCACTATCCTGGATCAGCCATCAATATCGAGGCAAGACCTTTCACCAGCAAAAAGATTACAACTCACTGAAGGCTCAGATGTTGATCTGCGTATTTTAGCAATAAAGCGTTTTCAAATCAAGGTATGTATGCCGCTTTTTTAGACATAATGCTACTGTACACGTAATAGACTATAGTGTAAACATAACTTTTATATACACTGGGAAACCAAAAAATTCATGTGACTCTCTTCACTGAGATATTCACTTTACCACAGTGGTCTGGAACCAAACCCACAATATCTCCAAGGTATGCCTGTATATTGGTCTGCAATTTTCCTTTCCTGTAATATTCCATTCAGGTTTTGTTATCAATGTTAGGCTGGCTCATAAAATGAGCTCGAAAGGATTTTTTCTGTTTTTCTATTCTCTAGAAGGGCTTGTGATATTTCTTCTTAAATATGAAGGAAAATTTACCCATACAGCCAGGTGGGTCCAGAAATATCAAATGGAAAGGACTGTGGGCTAAATTTTTTTTTTTTTCTTTTTTTTTTGTGAGGAATATTAGCCCTGAGCTAACATCTGTTGCCAATCTTTCTCAGCAAAAAGAGGAAGATTGGCCCTGGGCTAACATCAGTGCCCATCTTCCTCTACTTTATATGGGACACCGCCACAGCATGGCTTGACAAGCAGCGTGTCAGTCTGTGCCCGGAATCTGAACCTGTGAACCCCAGGCTGCCGAAGCAGAGCACACAAATTTAACTGCCACGCCACTGGGCCAGCCCCCTAAATTTCTTCACAGATAAAGGATTATTCAAATTTTCTATTTCACTTTGTATATATTTATTAACATCTGCTTTTTAAGAAATTTGTCCATTTCACCTAAATTTTCAAATTTACTGGCATTAAGTTGTGCATAATAGCCTGCTATTGCCTTTTTAACATCTGTGATAACAACCAATTTTTGGCATTTAGATTTTTTACTTTTGTATATTTGTCTCTTGTTTTACTTCTATTTTTATTATATCCTTCATTCTACATTCATTGGGTTTATTAATTTGCTGTTTGTTTCCCAGCATCTTGAAACAGAAACTGATTTTCAACCTTCTTTTCCAATATATACATTAAGAGCTACAAATTTCCCTCTAAGCACTGTTTTAACTGCCTACCACCAGTTGTGAAATGTATTTTCATATCATTTACTTCATAATATTTCCTATTATAAATTGTAATTTCTTCCTTGAACAACAGATTATTTAAAAATGTGTTGCTTAATTTCAAAATATTTGGAGGATTTTCTGGCAATCTCTGTATTACCAATTTCTAGTTTAATTTCACTGTAGCCACAGAACTTAGTCTGTATGAATTCAATTCTTTGAAATTTGTGGGATTTGTTTTATGGCTCAGCATATGAACTACTTTCCTAAATGACAATAATGTATATTCCACACTTCAGGGGGTATGGTGGGGAATGTTCTATATTTGTTACCTAGGTCAATTTGATTTAATAATGTTATTATATTCATAACTACATTCTTACTCTCTTTTGTCCACTTGTACCACCAGTTTATGGAAGAGATATGTTAAAGTGACTATAAATTTCTATCTATATCCTTTTACTTTTTTCAATTTCTGCATTAACTACTTTAAAGCTAATCTTAATGAACGCATACAAATTTACAGTTGTTTTATCTTCTTATTGAATTGACCATTTTATCATTATCAGATATTTCTCTAAATCTCTAGTAAGAATTCTTACCATGAGTATTTGTATAATATCTATATAGCTACACCAACTTTCTTTTAGTGAAGTCTTTGTATAGTTTACCTTTTCCATCCTATTATTTTTAACTTATTTCATATTTAAAGTATACCTCTCATAAACAGCATATAGTTGGGTTCTGTTTTTTATTTAGTCTGCTTATCACTGGATTTTAATTGGATTGCTTAGTCCGTTTCAACTGAATGCAATGACTGGTACAGATGTGTTTATATCTACTATCTGATTATTTGTTATCTATTTGTCCCAACTATTCTGTTTCCTACTTTTTTTAATGCATTTTGGATTAATCAAATATTTTATTATTCCAGTTTTTCTACTTTATTTACTTTTTATATATTTTTCAATAATTTAGTGGTCACCCTACAGATTACAATAAGATTCTTGAATTATTACCTACTTTGATACATTTTAATAATTTCGCAAATAATGCAACTTATAGCAATTTAATTCCATTAACCTACTCTGTCACCTATCGTACTATTACTGTCATATATATTACTTTTATGATTTAAACTCTACAGACGACTGTATATATTGTTTTTAAAAGGCAATATTTTAAAATTTCCCTGTATTTTATATTTTTATTTACCTAAATTTTATATGTTTTATAAAGTATCTTTATATTTACCTATAACTCCTCTGGCACTCTTCATTCCTTCCTGCACTTACTTGCTTTTATCTGGAATCATTTTCCTTTTGCCTGAACTTCTTCTGTGATTGTTTTTTCCAGTGGCAAATCTCTTTTAGACTGACTGAAATTTATTTACTTTGTTTCATTTCTGAAAGATATTTTTACTGGATACATAATTCTTTACTGGCAATATTTTTCTTTCAGTACATTAAAGATATCATTCTATTTCTGTTAAGCTTTCATAGTTTCTGTTGAAAATCAGTTCCTGATCTAATTGTTGCATTGCTTTTTACCCAGGTTCAGTATTTTTTTCAATTATTCCTTTTTTGGGTTTTTCTTCAAGAATTCTATATCACAATCATGTTCATGAAGACTTTTGGAATGAATTTATATGACCTATATGGTCCACACAGAATAACTGAGGGCTTCATATTAAAGTTCTAATTGGAAAAAACAAATGCAAATTCAATTCAGAAATATCAAAAAATTCCCAAAGATAGTATCAATAATAATAAAAAAAACCCTCACAAAAACATAATGAAACAAGGCACCATAAGTGAATGTCAACACACACATGTGCACGTGCACACACACACAGCAACAGAGCTTAAATGGCAAAGAGTTAAGATAATTTTTGACTCAGAATATAAAATAGCCAGATCTAATAACCTTGAATAAAAGAGAAGGTGGGAAATACAGTGACGAAAATGAAACGTTAAAGAATAAGCAAACAATCTGAAAAGAAAGTAACAGAAGAGTTCAAAAAGTTTTAAATCTCATTGGATGGTTTCAATAATAGACAAGATAAAACAGAAGAGAATTATTACAAACAGGGGGATATAGCCAAATAAATTATCCAAAATGTAGCCCAGAATAACAAAGTAACAGTCAATAGGAAGGTGAGAAGATAATTAGAAGATCTGACATAAGTGAAATCATAGTTCTAGAGAGTGTAGACAGATTGGAGAGAAGAATAAGTTCAAAGAGACCATGGCCAAGAATTGAACAGAAGGATTCTAAAACATTAAACCTACGAGGTAGAAAGCACAATTAATCTCAAACATAATGAATAAAACAAAATCCAAACTGAAATACAACACAGTGAAACTGAATGAATGTTCAGAAAAATTCAAGAGGAGTTCATAAAAATATCCAGAAAGAAAAGAAAGAATATTCAAGAAAGAAAAATTATTTAGCTGCAATCTTAAGTTCAGTGGAATAACATCTTCAATGTGTTAATGCAAAACGAGCATCAACCTAGAATTCTAAACATAGTAATCTTTGAGAATGAGGTGAAATGAAACAAACAATAAAAACTGATGATTTTCCTCATAAGAGTCACTAAGGAAAATTCTAAAGAATAACTGACTGGCATATGGAAATTATTTCAAATAGAAAGTGAAAATTACCAAAAGGAATATTGAGAATAGTCAATGGAAAATGTGGGAGTATATCTAAACAAACAGACTATAACATACAGTAATAATAATATCTAAACCTTAGGAAAGAAAACAATATAGTAAAACTAATGGACAATGAAACAATATAGGTTCAGAGGGCAGTGACTGGAGTTACAGAAGGAAAGTAAAAAGATTAACTTCAGACTTTAAGTACGCATGTTAAAATAGCAAAGGCATCTATTTAAAAAGTACACATAAAGTACAAAATGCCCAAATAAGAAATAAAAAATGGAAGAAAAACAATAAAAGGGGGGGGAAAAATGAATCCAAAAGAAGCCAATCCAAATTTTCTGAAGTAATTCAGAAAATTAAAACTGAAAATGCAGAACAAAAAAAGACGTTAGAAATAATTTCAAATATACTGGTTATTTTAACAAATATAGTGGTGTAAGTTCTCAAGTTAAAAGATGAATCTTGTAAGACTGGAAATATTACCCACAAAATCCATCTACATATACATACTTAAAATCACAGGAATTTTGAATGCCAAAAAGATACAGAAATATGTATCAGCAAATAATATCCAAAAGAAAGTTGTTTTTTTATATTAATATCAGACCTAATAGATTTCAAGGATAAACGCATAATTGGAGAGGAAGAGGATCATTTGTATAATGTGTTGGGAACATGTAACGATTCTAACCGTGTTCCAATTATAACCTTAACTTCAAATTTTATTTTAAAAAACTGACAGAAAAACAAGGAGAACTTGATAAATGTACAATCATAGTACAAGATCACAATACATCATTTAAAAAAATTGATGCATCAAGTAGACCATGAGCTGTCTGTTAACATAAAGGATAATTCTGAACAGAAGAATTAATAAACTTGATATAATGGGTATATGTAAGGTATTGTGCTTAATTGCAAAGAATACACATTTTATCACCAAGAACACATGAAACATTTATGAAAACTAACCCTATGCTGGGCCTCAAAAAGTTTCGAAGTACCGGTATTCTGAAGACCATATCCTCTGACTATAATAACATTAATGTAGTCAGTAAACAAAAATATAACTAAAAGAAGTATAGGTAAAGAAAATTTTAAGAATTGACTTCTATTTGTACTCATGGGTCAAAGAAAAATTTTAATGGAATTCAGGAAATATTTTACACTACTAATGAAAATATGCGCCAAATTTGTGGGCATCAGTTCAAGAATTACAAGGAACTTCAGAGCTACACTGATTATATTAGAAAAGAAACACTCCAAATTAATTAGCTGAGTACTCATTTTAAGATCTAAGAACAAAGAAAATAATAAACTCATAGTATAAGAAAAGAAATAAGAAAACATAAGAATAAAATGAATGAGATGAAAAGCTATATGCCAACCAATTTGACAATCTGGAAGAAATGGATAAATTCTTAGAATCATACAACCTTCCAAAACAAGAAGAAGTAGAGAATTTGAATAGACCAATCACCAGCAAGGAGATCGAAACAGTAATCAAAAACCTCCCCAAAAATAAAAGTCCAGGACCAGACGGCTTCCCTGGTGAATTCTGCCAAACATTCAAAGAAGACTTAATACCTATCCTCAATGCAAAAATCCTCAACAAAATACTAGCAAATCGCATACAACAATACGTTAAAGAGATTATACACCATGATCAAGTGGGATTTATTCCAGGTATGCAGGGATGGTTCAACATTCGCAAATCAATCAACGTAATACACCACATTAATAAAATGAAGAATAAAAATCACATGATCATCTCAATAGATGCAGAGAAAGCATTTGACAAGATACACCATCCATTTATGATAAAAACTCTGAATAAAATGGGTATAGAAGGAAAGTACCTCAACATAATAAAGGCCATATATGACAAACCCACAGCTAACATCATCCTCAATGGTGAAAAACTGAAACCTATCCCTCTAAGAACAGGAACCAGACAAGGATGCCCACTGTCACCACTCCTATTTAACATAGTACTGGAAGTCCTAGCCAGAGCAATCAGGCAAGAGAAAGAAATAAAAGGGATCCAAATTGGAGAGGAAGAAGTGAAACTCTCACTATTTGCATATGACATGATTTTATATATAGAAAACCCTAAAGAATCCACCAGAAAACTTTCAGAAGTAATAAACGAATACGGTAAAGTTGCAGGATACAAAATCAACATACAAAAATCAGTTACATTTCCATACACTAACAAAGAAGTAGCAGAAAGAGAAATTAAGAATACAATCCGATTTACAATTGCACAAAAAGAATAAAATACCTAGGAATAAACTTAACCAAAGAGGTGAAAGATCTGTACACCGAAAACTATAAAACACTGCTGAAAGAAATTGAAGACGACACAAAGAAATGAGAAGATATTCCGTGCTCTTGGATTGGAAGAATTAACATAGTTAGGATGTCCATACTTCCTAAAGCAATCTACAGATTCAATGCAATCCCTATCAAAGTTCCAAGAACATTTTTCACAGAAATAGAACAAAGAAGCCTAAAATTTATATGGAACAACAACGGACCCCGAATAGGTAAAGGAATCCTGAGAAAAAAGAACAAAGCTGGAGGTATCACACTCCCTGATTTCAAAATATACTACAAAGCTATAGTAACCAAAACAGCATGGTATTGGCACAAAAACAGACACACAGATCAATGGAATAGAATTGAAAGCCCACACATCTATGGACAGCTAATCTTTGACAAAGGAGCCAAGAACATATAATGGAGAAAAGTCTCTTCAACAAATGGTGTTGGGAAAACTGGATAGCCACATGTAAAAAGATGAAAGTAGACCCTTACCTTACACCATACACAAAAATTAACTCCAAATGGATTAAAGACTTGCATGTAAGACCTGAAACTATGAAACTTCTAGAAGAAAACATAGGCAGTACGCTCTTCGACATCGGTCTTAGCAACATATTTTCAAGCACCATGTCTGACTGCGCGAGAGAAACAATAGAAAAAATAAACAAATGGGACTACATCAAACTAAGAAGCTTCTGCACAGCAAAGGAAACCATCAACAAAAAGAAAAGACAACCTGACAATTGGGAGAAGATATTTGCAAACCATACATCTGATAAGGGCTTAATCTCCAAAATATATAAAGAACTCATGCATCTCAACAACAAAAAAACTAACAACCCAATTAAAAAATGGGCAAAAGATTTTAACAGACATTTCTCCAAAGAAGATAGACAGATGGCCAACAGACACATGAAAAGATGTTCAAAATCATTAACTATCAGGGAAATGCAAATCAAAACTACAATGAGATATCACCTCATGCCCGTCAGAATGGCTATAATTAACAAGACAGGAAACAACATATGTTGGAGAGGATGTGGAGAGAAGGGAACTCTCATACACTGCTGGTGGGAGTGCAAACTGGTGCAGCCACTATGGAAAACAGTATGGAGATTCCTCAAAAAATCAAGGATAGAACTACCATATGATCCAGCTATTCCACTGCTGGGTATTTATCCAAAGAACTTGAAAACATCAATGCGTAAAGATACATGCACCCCTGTGTTCACTGCAGCGTTATTGACAATAGCCAAGACTTGGAAGCAACCTAAGTGCCCATCAAGGGACGAATGGATAAAGAAGATGTGGTATATACACACAATGGAATACTACTCAGCCATAAGAAACGATGAAATCCAGCCATTTGTGACAACATGGATGGACATTGAGGGTATTATGCAAAGTGAAATAAGTCAGAGGGAGATGGGCAAATACCATATGATTTCCTTCATTAAGTAGTAGATAATAACAACAATAAACAAACACATAGAGACAGAGATTGGATTGGTGGTTACCAGAGGGGAATGGGGGAGGGAGGAGGGCGAAAGGGATAATTCGGCACATGTGTGTGGTGATGGGTTGTAATTAGTATTTGGGTGGTGAACATGATGTAATCTATGCAGAAATAGAAGTATAATGATGTACACCTGAAATTTGTACAATGTTATAAACCAATGTTACTGCAATAAACAAAAAATTTAAAAAAATAAATGAAGGCAGGGGCCTGGAGTGTTAAAAAAAAAAAAAAAGAATAAAATGAATGAGGAAAAAAATTACAATGGAAAAGTATAAATAAAGCCAAAAACTTGGCTCTTTGGAAAAGACTAATAGCACTGACAAACCTCTGACAAGGTAAATCAAGGGGGAAAAAAAGAGAAGCCACAATGAACATTTGGAAATAAAATGCCTATTACAGACTGTAGGTCTTACAAACATTGAAAACAAAAAAGTACTATTAACAATCTTACGCAAATTTTAAAAATAGATAAAATGAACTCATCTCTAGAGAAACACCATTTACCATAGACAAAGCAAAAACCTTAATATTCCTACACACATTAAAAATAATTGAATCAGTGGTAATCATCTGTCCACAAAGAAAATACCAGGCTGAAAGAGCTTTACAGTTAAGTTCTACCATGCTTTCAAGGAACTTTTAATTCCAATCTTAAAAACATCTTCCAGAATAAAAGGAGAGAGTATTTTATAGCTCATCATATAAATCTTGCTTAACTTGCAGACCAAAAGCAAACATACAATGTATAAGAAAAAAGTGCAGGTCAATCTCACTCAGGAAAACAGATACAAAAAACTCTAAAGAAAGTTATCAGCAATCCAAGTCCAGCAATACACAAAAGGTAATTCATTAGAACTCATTTGGGTTAACCCAAGAAATCCAGGCATGAAAACTTTATAAATTGACACTCAATACAGTACAAAAGTAGGACAAAATATAAGCATTAATAGATGCAGTACTCCATAAAATTCAGCACCTATACATGATAAAAGAAGCAGGCAAAACAAGAAGAGAACTTTCTTAACTTGATAAACAACATCTACAGCAAACACCAACTTTAATGGTGACAAAGAAGCCCACAGTCACATCTGTTCAACACTTGAATGGCAGTCCAAGTGAGTGAAACAGGAAAAGTTAATTTAAAAAACAATTAAAAAATTAAAAAGAAAAGAAATAACTCATTTACAGACTATATATTCTGTTGAAAACTCCAATTAGTGAGAAAATTTTGTAAGGTTGTTGGATATAAAAGTTAAAATTTAATTTCATTTAATTAACTTTTTCATCTATTAGAAAAAAACTTTTTTAAGAAAGCATTATAAAGTATCGAGGAAAAAAAATCTAATGAAAGATATGTAAGCCTATTATGTATAAAATTATCGAAAGAACACTTAAGTAAATGCAGAAAACAGCACAAACTTGAATAGGAATGTCAACAGAGTAAAGATGTAAGTACTTCCTAAACTGATGCAACTGCAATAAAAACATCAACAGTGATTACTGTAGAATTTTACCAGGTAATCTGCTGTTAAACCATGGTATTTCTGAGTTCTAGAATGTCCTCTTGGTTCAATCTTGTCTTTAATTTCCTTGAATATATATTTATCTTACAGTCGAAGACAATTATTCCATTATGTAGATCCTTTGCTCATCTGTATCTACTGTATACTGTTTTACTTCGTTTTTCATCAGGTGTTGTCCTATATCCTTTTAGGCTGGCTACAGATTTGCTAACTGGTTTTGATTGTCAGATACTATATATGAGAAACTGAAGAGATAATGTGAGCCTTGTGATCCTATTATCTTTTCAGAGGTAGACTAACATTTGCTTTAACAGCCATCTTAAAGCAAAGGATACTAGTAAATCTCAGGTCACCTTGATCCAATCAGTGATTGAGATGATTCAAAGCTGGAGTTCAATCCCTATGAAGTCTGGTCTATTCCAGTATACCATTTAGGGCAGTTTTTCTTAAAAGGGGGTAATTTTTGCTCACTAGGGGACATTTCGCAATATATAGAGAAATTTGTGATAGTCACAGTGCTGTGAGGGGTTGGTACTGGCATCTACTGAATACAGGCCAGGGATGCTGCTAAACATCCTTCAATACACAGGCCAGTTCCCCGCAACAAAGAATTATCTAATCCAAAGCGTCAATAGTGCTGAAACTGAGAAACCCTGATTTAGAGTACAGGTTTGAGGTTTTAACATAACACCAAAGAGGTTTACCAAAGAGCTCTCTCCTTGGAGGTCCTGAACTCCAACTTTTGTGTCCCTAGTCCAGAATGTGTGACAAAATGACTGCCTAGCTGCTCAACCACTCAGCAGTCTTTTCCAGAATCTGTACACTATTACAGGGAAAGAAGGCTTCAAATGTCAGTCTCAATAAACTGGCTTTCTTTCTCCCCCAGATTTTCAGCCCTGTAATTCTTCACAACTTTGGAGACTGTCTGATGTATTCAAAGATAAATTATTTTTATTTTGGGTCAGCTTTTCCAGTTGTTTTCAATAGTAGAGTTGATTCGAATTACCTTCTCTACCTGACAAGACTCTAAATGCATATAGGAGAACAAAAGGACAAGAAGCAGCACAATACTCCTGAGGAACAACAACAAAGAGGGCTTGACCCACCATATATCAAAAAAATGCAAAGAACTAAAAAAAGAAAAAAAAAACCATAAATCTCAAACAAATAAGGCCATAGTAACTAAGGTTGTATGATATTAGAAAAAATGGGGTCAGGGGCGGATAGAAGAAAGAAATCCTCCAAATGAGCTGAACATATATGAAAACAAATGACAGAAGCAGGCATTAAGGATTGGCAAGAAAAGGATGGACTTTCTTGCCGAGACAACTGATTACCCAAATGGAAAAGAAAATAAGATTTTAATGCTACCTTATAGCATATACAACCACTTCCAGGAGTAAGAATGAATAAAAGTGTAAGGCAGTAAAAAAACAAACAAAAAGCCCACAACCATAACCACAATCCAATTGGAAAATGGGCAAAAGACATGGACAGACATTTTACTGAAGAGAATACACAGATGGCAAATAAGCACTCTGGAAAAGAGTACAGCAGTTTCTTATAAAACTAAACATGTGCTTGCCATATGACCCAGCAATTGCACTCTCATGTATTTATCCCAGCAAACAGTTAACTTACATTAACACAAAAACCTGTACATGAGTGTTCACATCACCTTTATTCATAACAGCAAAAAACTGGAAACAACCCAAATGTTCTTCAACAGATGAATGACTAAACAAACTGTGGTACATCAATGCCATGGGAATATTACTCAGCAATAAACAGGAACAAACTATTGATGTCCAAAACAATTTGAAAGAAACTTAGGGGAGGGAATTATGTTGAGTAAAAAAGCCAATCTCAAAAGGTTGGATACAGTATGATTCCATTTATACAATACTCTTGAAATGACAAAATTACAGAGATGAAAAATAGATTAGTGGTGGCCATAGGTTGAAGACAGATGGCCCTGGCTACAAAAGGGTAGCATTGAGGGAGCCTTGTGATGGAATTATTCTGTATCTTGACTGTGGTGGTGGTCAAATGGATCTACATAGTGATGAAATTGCATACAACACAACACATACACACGCGTGCACACACACACAAAGGGTGCATGTAAAACTGGTGAAATCTGAATAAAGTTGGCAACTGTATCAATGTCATTTTCTGCCTGTGATATTGTACCATAGCTGTACAAGATGCTACTATTGGGGGAAACTAGGTGCCTTGCTGTGTTTCCCTGGGCCAGCCTCCTTCCTGCTCTGGGCCTCAGGTTCCCCATCTGTAGGTGGATTCTGACTCCTCTGGTTTCTTCTAGCCCCACACATACAGAAGTGTTCTTCTAAGGAAAGTATGAAGAAAACTCATCACAGAATGCAGATGTACTGCAAAGATTCCATTGAAAAAAAGGGCAGAAATGAAACAGATTCAGGACACTTAGACTCTGTCCCCAAATCCCTGCCAGGCTGGTGAGGGCAAGAGGAGTAATCACGTGGCCCCAGAAGCCATTCATTCACGAGCACGGATGAAAATCAAAACCAATGTTGAATAAAATGAGCAAATATTTGCAATTTTTATATAAAGTTCAGAAACATGCAGAATGAAACACATTATTTAAAGATACGATAGAGGTGGCAAAATACGCACTTCACTGGAGAAAAGAGTGGGAGCTGCAACTGGAAATGGGTATACCTGTGCTGATAATATTATATTTCATAAGGCAGAATAACAAGTATTAAGGTGTTCTTATTTTTTAAACCAAATATAAAAATTAACTCTCATTTATACATGACCTAGTTAATATGGCAGGAAAAAAAGACCATGAAATAGAAATGAGTTAGGCCAGTGAAATAACAACGTAACAAAAAAAGAGATGTGTAAACCAGTGTAAGATTATTGAGTAGTATAAAGAGTTCATGCTACTGCTTCAAATCAAGACATTTACTACTAATGGAACAGGACTGAAGCTTCAAAATAGAGAAACCTGTAAGTATCACTTGATTTTCAACAAAGATACCAAATTCAATGGAAAAATGATAAGTCTTTTCAACAACTGGTGCTGGAACAATTGGACGTTGATATGCCAAGAACAAAAGAATTTCTACCTTTCCCTTACACTATATACAAAAATTAGCTTCTGATGTAGACCTACACGTAAAATCAAAAACTATAAAACTTCTAAAACGCAACCTATGACTTTGGGTTAGACAGAAGACTTGTGATGACATGAAAAGCAAGAACAATGAAAGAAATTGGTAACTTGGACTTCATCAAAATTAAAAGCATCTGATCTTCAATAGAAATTTAAAAAGTGAAAAGACATAGGCTAAAAATATATTTCAAAACATTTATCTGACAAAGGACATGTGTCTGGAATACATAAAGATCTTTTACAACTCAGTAAGACAACTCAACAAAAAGATGTGCAAAATCAGTAATTCAAGATTATCAAAGTCATGAAAAACAAGGTAAGACTGAGTGTCTTAGCCTGTGCAGGCTGTTATAACAAAAAACCCACAAACTTGGTAGCTTTGTAACAACAGAAATAAACCCACACATATATGGTCAATTAACTTATGACAAAGGAGCCAAAACTACACAATGGGGAACGAACAGTCTCTTCAATGAATGGTATTGGGAAAAATGGCCAGCCACATGCAAAAGAATGAAAATGGACCACTATCTTACGTCACACACTAAAATTAACTCAAAATAGATTAAAGATTTGAACACAGACCTGAAAGCATAAAACTCCTAGAAGAAAACATAGGCAGCAAAGCTCCTTGACGTAGGTCTTGGTGATGATTTTTTGAAAAATCAAAAATATACACCAAAAGCAAAAATATACAAAAGTGGGACCAAACTACAAACTTCTGCAAAGCAAAGGAAACCATCGACAAAATGAAAAGGCAATCTACTGAATGGAAGAAAATATTTGTATATCATATATCTGATAAGTGGCTAATATCCAAAATATATACAGAACTTGTACAACTTAACAGCAAAAAAAAAAAAAAATCTGATTAAAAAATAAGCAGAAGATCTGAACATTCTTCCAAAGAAGACATACAGATGGCCAACAGGTGCATAAAAAGATGCTCAACATCACTAATCATCAGGGAAATGCAAATCAAAACCACAATGGCTATCACCTCACATCTGTTAGAATGGCTGTTATCAAAAAAGACAAGAAATAACAAGTGCTGATGAGGATGTGGAGAAAAGGGAACCGTTGTGCACTGTTGGTGGGAATGTAAATTGATGCAGCTGCTATGGAAAACAGTATGGAAGTTCCTCAAAAAAATTAAAAATAGAACTACCATATGATCCAGCAATTCCACTTCTGGGTATTTATCTGAAGAAAACGAAAACACAAACTCAAAAAGATAAATGCACCCCCATGTTCACTGCAGCATTATTTACAATAGCCAAGATATGGAAACAACCTAAGTGTCCACTGATGGATGAATGGATAAAGTTGTAGTGTATACACACACACACACAACAGAATATTATTCAGCCATAAAAAAGAATGAAATCTTGCCATTTGCGACAACATGTTTGGACCTTGAGGGCATTATGCTAAGTGAAATAAGTCAAACAGAGAAAGACAAATACCATATGACCTCTCTTATATGTGGAATCTGAAAAAAAACACACCAAGCTCATAGACACAAAGAACAGACTGGTGGTTGTCAGAAGCAGAGGGTGGAAGGGAGGGAGAAATCAGTGAACTGTTTTTGGTTTTGTTTTTAGTTTAAATAAATTGAATTAAAAAAATAAATAACAGAAATTTATTTCTTATAGTTGAAGATCAAGGTGTGGACAAATTCAGTGTCTAGTGAGGGCCCACTTTCTGGTTCACAGATGGCATCTTCTCATTATGTCCTCACATGGTGGAAGGCGAACAGACCCTTCCTTTTATAAGGGTACTAATCCCACTGATGAAGGCAGAGCCTACCCTAATAGCCTAATCAACGCTCAAAGGCCCCACCTCCTACCATCATGTTGGGGGTTAGGATCACAAAATATGAATTTTGGAGGATACAAACATTCAGTCCACAGCACTAAGAAACTGTCACAAACCACAGGCGACTGGGGAAACTTGACAACTAAACGCAATGTGGTAGCCTGGACTGATCCTAAAACAGAAAGAGGACATCAATGCAAAAACTGGTGAAATCTAAATAAAGTCTGGAGTTAAGTTAACAGTAATGTATCCATGTCATTTCTTAGTTTTGACAAATATATCATGGTACTATAAGATGTTAACGAGGGGAATTTGGTGAGCACTATAAGGTAAAACTCTTTGTGCTCACTTGTAACTTTTCTGTAAATATAAATTATTCAAATATAAAAAATTGGGGCCCGCCCCGTGGCTTAGCGGTTAAGTGCGCATGCTCTACTACTGGCAGCCCGGGTTCGGATCCCAGGTGCGCACCGACGCACCGCTTCTCTGGCCATGCTGAGGCCACGTCCCACATACAGCAACTAGAAGGATGTGCAACTATGACATACAACTACCTACTGGGGCTTTGGGGTGGGGGAGGAATATATAAAAAATTTATTTTAAAAATGGGCAAAGTTTTTTTTTTTTTTTGAGGAAGATTGGCCCTGAGCTAACATCTGTTGCCAGTCTTCTCTTTTTCTCCCCAAAGCCCCAGTACAGAGTTGTATATTCTACTTGTAGGTCCTTCTATGCGGGATGCCACCTCAGCCTGGCTTGATGAGAGGTGAGTAGGTCCATGCCCAGGATCCAACCAGCGAACCCTGGGCTGCTGAAGGGAAATGTGCCAACTTAACCGCTACGCCACTGGGCCAGCCCCAAAATTGGGCAAAGATTTGCTCAGATATTTTACAAAAAAAAAGATATACAAAAAGCAAATGAATACATGAAAATATGCTCATCATCAACAATCATGGTTTCTGGCAGTCTGGCAATTTGTTACTATGTTAAACATGCACTCATACAACCCAGCAATGCTACTCCTAGGTATCTATCCAAGAGAAATAAAAAAACACATCCATGCAAAGACTTGCACTCGAATGTTCATAGCAACTTTATTCATAATGACCCAAAATACAAACAACCCAATATGCCCATTATTTCTGGAAGGATAAACCAGTGTGATGCATCCATACACTGGAATCCTTTTTTAACAATACAAAGGAATGAACTACTGATACATAAAACATAAATGAATCTCAAAAGCATTACACTAAATGGAAGAAGCCAGACACAGAAGTTTCATATATACATATGATTCTATTTATATTACATTCAGGAAAAGGCAAAACAGTAGGGATAGAAATCAGATCAGTGGTTGCTGGGATCTGGAGGTCGGGTAAATGGATTGACTACAAGGGTCATGAGGGAACCTTTTGGGGTGATGAAAACATTTTATGCCAAAACTTACCCAACTGTACAATTAAATGGGGTGAATTTTACTGAATGTGAATTATACACCTATACGAATAAAAATAAAGGACACATTTTGAATGCCAAACAAATAACAAAAAGATATTTACTGAATTTACAAATGCCAAACATTGTGATAGGCTCATAAGATAATAAAGATGATGTCTATTTGCAGAGAAGGATGAAATGAGAAAAAAAAAGTTAACGCATCAGTGTTCGCCGGCAACTAACCTCTACACCTCTCACCCCTTTAACAACAATTCGGGCCTCAACTACTTCTCAGTCTTTCCTTGATCATCTACATAAAAGATAGTATCACTTTAAGTGAAAAAGGCAGAGTGAATATAGTGAAAAAGAAGAGAATACATAAGGATAGGGGTTGGAAGACACCATGGAGAACTATATTTGGCATTAGTTTGGGTCTGTTTTCAAAAGATAAAAGAGTTTTACAAAACAGTGCCCAGATACAGAAAGCAAACTTACAAATGAAAGAGGTGGGGAAAAGGGTTTTGTTTTAGAAAAAAGCTTATTGTGCGTTACACATGTAATCTACTTATGATATCTTCTTATGAAGCTACAGGAAAAATAAAAATAAAAATAACTGCCATATTCTGAGACAACTGCAATAATAGAGAGATGCAAAGCATGCCATTGGGGTACAAAATAAGGAGAGCTGACTTAATCTAACCTTGATAGGAGACAGCTCTGATCTGAATCTTGAACAATTGGGCTATTCCAAAAATCACTCAATTCTCTCTTAGTCTTTTGAACTCAAAAGACTGTAATTATTCACCTTCATTTTGAAGTACTGTGACTTTTCGTTTATTTGATTCAGATGTTTTAAGAACCAGTTTTTTCTTCCGGTTAGTCACTTGGGGAATGAGAATGAGTTTGTGTAGTATAAATGCTTATAATATCACAAATAAATTTTGAAATATAATCAACACAATGTATATCTGATTACAAATAACAGAAAAATAGCTTGAGGATAAAAGCAGAATTGTAAGATTACATAGATATCTCAGAAACCAAAAAGAAAAAAGTAGGGTCTCACAAAGGTATACCTACACCTAGAAAATTGTTAAGAATCCCAACCTTTCTCTTCATCTCTTTCTCATTGCTGCTTCTCTTTATGTCTGAGGCTTCATCTCTAGGGACAAACTAAAACTTAAGAATCTTTGTATGTGTACCTACTCAAAGAGGGCCACTCACATTACTCCAAATTTACCTGTTATTCAGTTTGGCACTATGCAGGGTAGGTGTCAATCCTTGATCCAATCATGAAGGTTGAAGGATGAATGACGCAGTACAAAAGTAAGCCATCAGGGTTCTCTGAAACTGAAGGTGGAAGGAGCCAGTTCTCAGAGAATACGTGTTATCTTCAACAAAGAAGATAATTTTCAGCATATTTTAAAAATATCATAAATGCATTTGGCATTTTGGGGTCTGGTATACATTACACAGGCAGATTATCAAATGCAATTAGTGTTTTTACATATTAAATGAAATACATATTAAATTTTTAAAAGAAAATATTACTGTTTTTTTGTTGTTTGTATTACATGGAACACCAACTAAATAGCTCAAGGAACACAGTATTTTCTGACTTCCAAAGACACTTTTCTACAGTGTTATATTTAAGGTCACTGCCATGTCTGAAATCAATCAGTTTTGCTTTCGTCTGCTAATTAACAGGGATGGCCTGATGCAGCAATGCAATTATCTACTGTTAGCTGGCTCTTACGAAAACCTGCTGTAATTCTGTGTTTTCCTGAATAGGAGGAGACTTAAGGCACCAAAAGAAACCGTTAGATTTGCCAATTAGACTAAAGGAAAGACACAGAGCTTTTAAATTTGAATCAAATTTCCCCAGAAGATCCAATTGGCTTATCTATATTTGAATTGAACTGAAATAAACATTTCAACCACTTTTAAGTTCTTAAGGTTTCTGTTTAACTTTATTCCACACCAGTTTCTTTTAAAGTAGTGGTTCTCAAACTTAACTGCATATTAGAATCATCTGGGTAGCTTTTAACCTGATGCTCAAGTCTCATTTCAGATCACTTAAATCAGAACCTTTGGACCTAGGCATCAATGTCCAAGGACTGTTTTCTGTAAGTAAAGTTTTATTGTAACACAACCATTTTCATACCTTTACACGTTGTCTATAGCTGCAACAGAGAGCATGCAGCCAGCAAACCTAAAATATTTATTATCTGGCCCTAGATTAAGTTTGCCAACTCCTGTTCTAATATATATATTTATCTATATATATCTATCTATATATCTATCTATATATATATTTATATATATATACACACACACAATGAAGCAGGCCAAATGCACAAAGGCAAGTACAGATATCTCTAGAAATTTCATGCTGTAAGCAACTATATACCAGCTTTATCCTCATATTTTTCTCTAAACCTTTTCTCATTCTTAGATATAAGATTAAGAAAAATGAGAGTGATCAGGAAATATGACTCCAACTAAACTTATTAAGAAATAAGACTTGCATATACACAGGATAAGAAGATAGTAGAGGAATGAAGAAAAAACATTTCAGGCTGATTTAATGATTGAAGTAGAAGCAGAGACAAATATTTGTACATATTTACAAATTACAAATTTTAACTTAAGCTAAGATATGGGTTGATGATGTACTGCTGAGGTTGGCTGGTGATTTCATTAGTTTTTCTATTGTCATTAACAGAGCATAAACATACACAGATAGTAAAACAGCATAAAGGTTTTGTCAATATATATAATTTACATCTCTGCTCTATTCCAATCAATATCTCAACCAGGATGGAAAATTTTCTAAAACTATAAAATATTTAAAAGAAAACATAGGGGAAAAAAGTTGTAACCACGTGTTAAGCAAAGAGTTCTTAGGTATGACACCAAATCTGATCCCAAAAACCCAAACCTGATAAACTGGACTTCACAAAAATTAAAAACTGTTGCTACAGACTGGGAGAAAATATCTGCAAGTCACATATCTGAAAAAAGACTTATATCCGAAGTTTTTAAAAAAACAATTCTTAAAACTCAAAGATAAAAAAAATTTTTTTAATGGGCAAATGATTTGAACAGAGACTTCTTCAAAGAAAATGGACAGTAAATAAGCTCACGGATAGAGCTCAACACCCATTACTATTAGGAAAAAAAACAAATTAAACCACAATGATGTACAACTACACACTTAACAGGACGTCTAAAATAAACCAAAAACCAACTCAGACAGTACCAAGTGAAGATAAAAACCAACCGGAACCCTCAAATATTTCAGGTGGGAATTCAACACGGGACAGCCACTCTTGACAACAGTCTGGCAGTTATTTATGAAACTAAACATCATTTTACCATATTACCTAGCAATCTTCCTCTTATGTATTTGTTCAAGTGAAATAAAAACTTATATTCAGGGCTGGCCCCGTGGCTTGGCGGTTAAGTGCGCTGCTGGCGGCCTGGGTTCGGATCCTGGGCGTGCACCGACGCACCGCTTCTCCGGCCATGCTGGGGCCGCGTCCCACGTGCAGCAACTAGAAGGATGTGCAGCTATTACATACAACTATCCACTGGGGCTTTGGGGGGGGAAATAAATAAATAAAATAAAAAAAAACTTATATTCATACAAAAAAGTGTATATGAATGTTTTTCGGAGCCTGATGCATAATCACCCAAAACTAGAAACAACCAAAGTTACCTTTCAATGGGTGAATGCATAAACAAACTATGATACATTCATACAATAGAATTAACAAAAAGCATTAACAAAAGCAACAAATTACTGATACATGGAATAGCATGGATGAATCTCAAAAGTACTATGCTAAATGAAAGAAGCCAGCCTCGAAAGGTTATATACCATATGATTACATTTATATTATATGACATTCTGAAAAATGCAAAAACTATAAATGAAGAACAGTTCATTTATACTTGACTATAAGAGAGCAGCACAAAGAAATGTGTGAGAGTCAGGTAACCATTCTGTATTCTGATTGTGGTGGTGGTTACATGAGCCTATGAATTTGCCAAAACTTATGGAACCACACATGAAAAAAAATAAATGAATTTTACTATATTTAAGTATGTTTAAATACCAATAATCTTTTCAAAAATTGTACTCAAGTACTTATAAAAGTAAAGTTGAAGCTATTTACTTTTACATAAAGGAGATAGAAAAAAAAGTACATATAGACTAAAAGGAAATGGATCCAACTCTTAGCAGTTATTTTTGGCAAAATATTAACGATGACTTATTATACTCTTTACAACTTTCTATGTCTTTCAAAAATCCTAGAATGGACATTTATTACTTTTATAATCAGGAAATAAACATCATTTTTAAAAAGTGTGATTATAAACCACTTAAAAAAATTTATCTGAGTAGTTGAAAAACAATCAAAATAAGGCCATGGAAGAGGAAAAAGAAAAGAGAAAGCAAATGAAGAGGAGGAACTAAGGCCTGTCATATTTGTATTTCTTTCTACTTTACCACAATTTTTAATAACCCTAGCGTATCACTCAGTGTCACAGTATACTATCCCTTCTCCTTCATACTATAATTTAACTAAATTAAAACGCCATTTTAAAAACTAGTTTTAAACTCATCTGCTAGTGAGAATTTGAGTTTTGGGGAAAAGAGGGAGTCCAAAAATTTCAAGATTTAAGTGCTTCTGCACAATACCGCATACCAACTATACTTTCACACTAAAAGTAAAGTTGGCCTCTGAAGAGCAACATTTTCCATAAACTTTTACAATTCCACAGTATGGAATTCCACAGTATGGAATACAGGGAACAAATGAAAATCATATTTTTATAGAAGTAATTAACTTTTTTTATCCAATCTCTGATTCATTCAACCAGAAACAAAGGAAATGAGTTTTCTTAATTGCAGCTAAAGAAAGGCACAGAGGTCAATAATGAAACTGATGCTTGAAAAAAATTTTTAATAGACTATACAAACGGTTCTCAAAACAAATACAACAATATACGGAGCTAATTTTCCTTTTTCCCCTTTTCCTGTATCTATCCTCCAAACAAAAAGCTCCATATGAAACACACACGAAGGTAACCACGATTATTGGTTTGTTATGTATCCTTGTGAAGTCCCTTTACGTGTATCTAAGTAGACACAAACATATGTACTGATGTTTGTCACCTATTTTACACTTATTTTGCAAAAGAAAAAAAAGTAGAAAACTATATATAGAACTCTACATCTTTTTTCCACTTAATATGAGATAGTGTTACTTTGTATTTAATTATTATTACCTTCAAAGTACTAAGAACAAAGACAAAATGCTAAATATAAGGCTAAAGAAAAGTCCTACAACGAAATGTTATATACACACTCACAGACTTAGGTTTCAAGGCTGTCAGCAGCGCTGATGTGAAACTATATCAAGAAAATGTTAATGATTTATACAACTGTAAATGAGAAATGAGACTTACTGGGAGTTAGCTGAGGTTGTTTGCCCATCTCCAGTAAAACATTAACCTCAGTGAGATCCCAAAAGGCCATGGTTTACATGGCAACTCCAAGGCTTAACCTGCTATAATTAATATGCAAATAAACAAATTACCTAATTTAAATCAGGGACCTCCATTTTCAGCATAGCACCTATTTAGGATGGAGTGGCTAAAAACATACAACTGAATAGAGAAAATATATTTCATAAATGGACAATACCATATCAATTCTCACCTCCTGGCTGCATAAAGTAGCAAAAGAAAGTACTAGGAACATTTAAAACCCAGAAACTGTGCCATGCAATTTTTCTTCAGCTTGCAAATTCAATCAGGGGATGGAAACAGAAAATATTGTATTCTCTAAGCTACAATGAAGCCTGGATTCTTGTTATCTTCAACTTTATGTCTTCTTGTGAAAAAAATTTCAAAAAGAAAACTGTATTTGTTAACGTGAGCCCAAGGCATTTATCCTGAAATCAGTATATTAAAAACAAATACTTAAAGTTTTATCAAAAAGAAAATTAAGATCTAAAACCTACTAAGTAATATCCACTTTTTAAGCAAAGCTACCCAAAGATTGCTTACCAATGCAACAATGCTAAGAAAACATTCAAGTATCATCAAGGTACCAACAAGTCTTGGCATTTGACCAAGAGACATATCCTAATAAGCAGGTGTCATTGGGCGAGTCATCAGAATTCATAAGTGTCATCTCCTCAGACCATGAAGATGTTCTAGCTATTTAACTAACACTGACCCAGAGCTTACAACATGACTAACAAGAAACTTCATATAATCCATAAGTATGATTCATTTCTACAAATAGTTTACTTGGTTAAATATATGGACCTTGGGTCAGAATAGCCTAGGCTTTAATCTGAGGTCTGCCACTCAGGAGCTGCAGATCCACTGGCAAGTTATCATAAGTCATAAGTTTCAGTTACCTCATCTTCAAAATGCACATGATAAGGATGTTGTAAGGATTCAATTAGATGATACTCACAAAGGTGATTTTTACACAGTGCCTGCTATGGAGCAAAAAGTTATCAATAATGTTTTTGTCTTGTCATATACTGTATGTCAGTGATGTTCAAGATAATATGCTCTAGTACTTGGGGAAAGGGAAATAAAAAATATAAATAACACATCATCGATTCCTGTTCTCAAAGTGCTTAAAGAAAAGCAGAGAAGACAGGCATATACAATAGTAACTATAACTCAAGGACTCACGGAAATGTTGCAAGTTTTTATAAAATTGCTACACTTACAAAGAGGATTCTCTGATTGCAACCAATGGAATTCTTGAAATGGGAGTATATGAGTTACTCTGGATTTGTAGGGATTTAATAAGCAGAAATAGGTGAAAAGGCTTTACAGGTGAGGATAAAGCAAGAACAAAAGAATAGAGATGTAAAAATATATACTATTTTCTGGAAGTGCTAAGGATAAGCAGTTAGGGACAGATAGAATATAGCATTGTGGGAGGTACAGGAGGAGGGTAATAAATTTAGTAATATCCTAAATTCACTAAAAGAATAATTCACAGATTTCAGAGTAAGAATTGATGGTAGGTAAAGAGTCTCTAAATAAATGTATTACTTAAAAGTTTAGGGTTTTAAAAACTCTTAACATTTTGCCCCCTAAAAGTAGAAAAAAGCAACTCAGCTTACAATTAAAAAGGAAAGCACTTATTACTTCTAAATCATAAGCATCCTACTATGTCATAAAAATTTCTTTTCTACCTATAAAATTAAGCAAGAGGAATAAAAAGATTTTTTATTTATTATTTATCTGAAAAGATTTCTCCATTTGTTTCAACGGAATTTCAAAAACGAATACTTCATCTTTTCTGTAACTGTGAAAAGTACATACTAAAACGCGTTCCTATGTTTCTTTTTCATATGTTTTAAAACTTTATTATCTAATCTATTGACCTGAAAATCATTCTACCATTTTACCTATGATTAATAATATACCAACAATTTGTTAAAACAACTTGTCTTCATTTTTCAAAGTCAAGGAAGTTTTGCATAGTAATAGTACCAATATATGCCATGAATTCATTGAAGGGCTCTATGAGTTAATGCATTTAAAACTCACAACCAATTATAATCTATGTGTGAATAATTCCAATATATGGATTAAACAAGTGCAACATTAATTTGGGGTCTGTGATTTCTAGAAAACATTAATTTCACTTATTTCTAAATCCTCATATAAAAAAATAGGAACTGCAGGGGCCGGCCTGGTGGCACAAGCAGTTAAGTGCTAGTGCTCCACTTTGGTGGCCCAGGGTTCGCAGGTTCAGATCCCGGGCGTGCACTGATGCACCACTTGTCCAGCCATGCTGTGGCGGCGTCTCATATAAAGTAGAGGAAGATGGGCACGGATGTTAGCTCAGGGCCGATCTTCCTTAGCAAAAAAAAGAGGAGGATTGGCATTGGATGTTAGCTCAGGGCTAGTCTTCCTCACAAAAAAAAAAAAAAAAGGAACTGCAGGGGCCGGCCCCATGGCTTAGTGGTAGTGGTTAAAGTTCTGCGTGCTCTGCTTCACCGGCCTGGGTTCGTGGGTTCAGATCCCGGGTGCAGACATACTCCACTCATCAGCCATGCTATGGAGGTATCCCACATACAAAATAGAGGAAGATGGGCACAGATGTTAGCTCAGGGCCACTCTTCCTCAAGCAAAAAGAGGAAGACTGGCAACAGGTGTTAGCTCAGGGCCAATCTTCCTCACCAAAAAAATAAAAAATAAAAAGAACTGCATATACACTCTTACCCTAAGAACATTTGCTCAATGGGCACACTTGAGCTGAAGTTTATAGAGATTTTGGGGAAACATAACAGAACACAAAAGCCATAGTCTGGTCAAAGCAAGAAGGCTGACAAGAGACTCACCCCTCAGAAACCTGGAAACACAAAGGGCTAATTAACCAGATCTTGAGATAAGACTAAGCCTACCTCACTCTTTTCACTTTCATGAGTCTGCAAAGAAAGCTAGGTTGGTACTGAGCAAATATAGCTTAAAACAAAATTCCTTGGAAGTTGTAAACACAAATCAGCCCTAATATGGATTCATTCACATCACCTTAGTGATACAAAAAATCTCAAGCTTTGAATTTATTTATTTTTTTAATTTTATTTATTTTTTTCCCCCAAACCCTCAGTAGATAGTTGTATGTCATAGCTGCACATCCTTCTAGTCGCTGTATGTGGGACGCGGCCTCAGCATGGCCGGACAAGTGGTGCGTCTGTGCGCGCCCAGGATCCGAACCCGGGCCGCCAGCAGCAGAGCGAGCGCACCTAATCGCCAAGCCACAGGGCCGGCCCCAAGCTTTGAATTTAAAGTGGTCTAAGACCATCATGATGGTGCCAACCCAGATATACAGCAGACTCAACAGCAAATCCTCTCTGGAGAAACTTATCTTCATTCTAGATATCAAAATATTCTCACAAAACTCCCCCAACCATCCTAGCCTAGAAAAGTGGAGGAAGGAGAGTAAAAAATTAACTGAACACAAGAAAACAAGGTAACATGACTGAGAACCAGCAGAGACAGCAAGGAGGAAAAACTTTAGGCATGAGAATTAAGAAACACAGATTAACACAGAATAATTACGAGTACTATATGTTTAAAGAAATAAAAGACAAGTTTAGAAATATGTGTAGAAAACAGAACTTTTTATTTTTTAAAAAAGGCAAGCAGAATTGGAAAAGAACCAAACAGAACTTCTCGGTATAAAAAACAGATTAATCAAAATATTTTGAAAAAGCAATCGACGGATAAAAGCTTATTAGATATTACTGAAAAGAATAAGTAAACTACAAGTCAGGTCAGAGGAAACAACATTCATATTGTTACGTGAAAAACACATAACAATAAAAGAGTAAAATATATATATATATGGATAAGGGTGTGATGAAGTCTACCTTAAGTTTAACTCGAGTTCCACTAATGGAGGAAAGGGGTTACAAAACTGAAAAAAAAACAAGCATGACCCTGCGTTCATGGGACATACAGTTTAGTTAGAAAGGCTGATATTCATCAAATAATCACATAAACTATATAAAATTATACATGTAATAAATGAAATCAGGAAAACTTCCTAAGTACTTTCTTCAATTTAGACCACGGGTTTAGAGAGCCCTTCCGAAGACATGAAGTAATATTTGAGGTATGAATTAACTAGGAAAGTGTTGTAAGCAGAGAAAAACAGTATACACAAAGTCATAGGGCAGGAGAAAATATGGTATTTTTCAAGAACTCAAAAAAAACTACAGGGTTGGGCTATGAAGAACAACAGGGGCAGCAGGCTGTAGGGGTGTGTGGGTGGTTCATAAAGCTAGAAGGTCAAGATCATGCAAAGTCTTATAAGCAGATAAGTTTGGTCTTTTCCCCAAGATTAATGAGAAGACACTGAAGGATTTTAAGCAAAGCAGGTTAAAAACTAGATTCTCATTTAGAAAATATATTTGCAATAACTGATTGCCTCTTTTTGGGAACCAAAGAACACTGGGAATTCTTTTTACCTCAACTACAACAAATGGTTTAAAGAAGGTCATTATGAGTCAATTATCCCAGCAATGAAGAACTTCTCTCATGACACTGAGAGATAAGAGAAAGGTGGTCACCAGATATCTTTTTATTTTCTTTTATACCAATGAAATTTTACATTTTTCATTTCCTTGACTCAGAATTGTTCATGTTTGTTCATTCTTTTGACATCTTTTCTCTATTTTTAAAATTTCTGATTGTATTATATTATTTACTATGTCTAACTAGCTGGATCTTATTACTAACCATTTCTTCATTTTACCCAATTTTTTCATTTTTATATCATATTTTTTAGATCTCTGGATTAAATAATCATTTATTACAACTGAGATGAGCATGCTAAACAGTGACTTTTATATAAACTGGTATATTTCACTTTTCCTCTAGTTTTAAAAATACTATTACTATTTTAGTTATCTTCTACATTCACTTTCACCTTTAATTGTTCAGAGTATTTTCAATTTCTTTATTCTGTGATTTTTATCATTTTCTAATCTTTAAGCTGTTTGTATTTATAATTTTATTTATTTTTTCCCCCAAAGCCCCAGTAGATAGTTGTATGTCATAGGTGCACACCCTTCTAGTTGCTATACGTGGGACGCGGCCTCAGCATGGCCGGAGAAGCGGTGCGTCGGTGCGCGCCTGGGGTTCCGAACCCAGGCCCCCACCAGCGGAGCGCGCGCACTTAACCGCTAAGCCACGGGCCGGCCCAAGCTGTTTGTATTTATCAGTCATCTTTATATTTTTTAAATTTGAATCTACTTTAATTAAAAACAAATGCCTTTCTGCACTTTGTTAAGGAGGATGGAGATTTTGTTTAAAAAAAAAAATTAAAAAGCAAGTGTTTCTCTAATTTCTCTCACATGTGTTGTCATCCAGCCGACCTATTTTTTTTCCTTTTTATTGTGAAATAATTATAGATGCCCAGGAAATTAAAAAAAAAAAAAAAGTCACCTAGCTTCCCCTAACAGTAACATCTTGTATAACTACAGGACAACGTCAAAACAGGAAATTGATACTGGTACAATTTACAAATCCCATTCCACTAGTTTTACATGCGCTCATATTTGTGTGTATATATGTGTATGTGCGCACACGTGGAATCCATTCAATTTTATCATATGTGTAGATTCACGTAACCACCACCACCACCACAACACAGAACTGTTCCATCACAAGGATCTCTAGTGCCCTCGTACCATTTATAAAAACTTTGAAACAGAGCCTAAATTGATTTACATAAGAAAAGGTATAGAGCCATTCTTGGAAGAGAAACATTCAGGCAATTTGTGGAAGATGGAAGAGAGGTCAGGGGTTGAGGAGGAGACAAATAGATTTTTTGAGGAACAGCTATGTCAGGGTATTTCTTGAGATATGAATTGAGTTAACTCGGAAAATGTTCTAAGTAGAAAAAACAGTATATGCAAAGTCATGAGGAGAAAGATATGCAATGATTTTGTAGAATTTTGTTCTGTATTCTATGTCTCCTCTAGTAACATTCAAAAAAGATAATGTATGTTCATGTGCATTTATTTTAGATAATGCTTAATAATGAGATGGGTATCAAGCTAGGAGGCAAACAGACCAGCCAGCTCTCTTTGGACTACACAAGGATGAAGTTTCAAAACCAGGATATTTCAAGTCCAATCAAACCATAATTTAGCTGAACTAGCAGGCTACATGCATCACTATTTTTCTAAAATAAAATTCATCTGGTCTCCAAAATTCCTCACATATTCTTCAAATATACTATATTTAAATGAAGACTCCTTGTACTCCACTGAGAAGAGGAAAAACTAAGCTTAAATACCATTTATTTTATCTTTAAAATTGTAACAGTATTAAGGTCACACAATCTATATAGCAGTACATAGCAATACTGCATCCTAGTAACAAAAGGATTGTAAAAGATTTCATCCCAACCCATACACACCACCACTACATACATATTACTGACCACCACTTCACAGATTACAAAACAGAAGACAAACTTTGTTTGCAAACACAACATATGTCAGAATACCAGAGATTCCTGGTATTACTCACTAAAAAGTGGGAGATAGAGATATTTAAAATAATAAAAATATTCCTAAGTCTATAATTATTTCTTCACCAGAAAAGGTTACAGCTCCCTTCTTTACTCTGAAAGTGAATTACTTTGATATGCTTTATCTCCAATTCTCCCTGAAGAATAGAAAAGACCTTGAAAATCATTCTTATATTCCTTGAAACGCCTAGTGGAGCCATAAGATTAGCACAATCATCTTGGGTTTTATCCAATTTAGAAGATAATGGTTTGAATAGGTATCTTTCATTGTACATACACTCATTTCAACTTTATGACCTTAAGATATCAAAATCACATTTAACTCACAAAGCAGTATATGCATAGTAACTTCTCTAGTTTTAAAACAAGATTTGGGGGAAATATTTATATGTCTACCAAGAAGGAAAGAAGAAAAATGGGATGGGAAAGTCAAAAGGACATATAACAACCTGTTAACTAGGGATACCTATGGAAATACAAAAAAGAAAATGAGAGACTGTCACTTTTAATCCTATGTAATTTACAATTATTTCAGCTTTTCAATATACAGTTGCTTCTGTCCTCAGTAAGTGATTTAACTAAACCATGTCTCAGTTTACTCATCTGTAAAAGAGGAATAATAAAAGTAGCTACCCCAAAGGGATGATGGAAAACATTGATAAAAATGCCTGGAAATTGGTAAGCTTTCAAAAATAAAATAACGGGGCCAGCCCCGTGGCTTAGCGGTTAAGTGTGCGCACTCCGCTACTGGCGGCCCGGGTTCGGATCCCAGGCGCGCACCGACACACCGCTTCTCCGGCCATGCTGAGGCTGCGTCCCACATACAGCAACTAGAAGGATGTGCAACTATGACATACAACTATCTACTGGGGCTTTGGGGGACAAAAAGGAGGAGGATTGGCAATAGATGTTAGCTCAGAGCCAGTCTTCCTCAGCAAAAAGAGGAAGATTAGCATGAATGTTAGCTCAGGGCTGATCTTCCTCACAAAAAATAAATTAAATAAATAAATAAATAAAATAATGTTATATTACTGATACTATTACATGTAATAAAATAATAAAAACAACACAAATCATATTTTTTCGAATGGTAAGTATAAATATGCTTTAAAACAGTATCAAAAGAGATCTGTATTTTTCATAGAACTCTTGACAATTGCAGTTAACTAATTGTGTCAGACAGCAGGGACCATACCATTGGATTCACAATACTTAAATAACACTGACCACATAGTAAATGTTAAAAAATATTTATTGAATGAATGAAAGAAATAATCATGTAACACATATACGATGTTGCTCCATTTAGTTATTTGTAACCATTTATAAATTAAAAGAAAAAATAAATATACAGTGAAAGAGAAGCTACTTATGTAAAGAAGTAAACATTTTTAGGCTTGATTAGTATAAGTCAAAACTAAAGCAAACTCCCTGCCCCTCCCCAAGAGCTGAAAAAAAATTTCTCAAATTAGAACACATGGTAGACATGGCAACCACATTTCTGGACAGGAAGAAAATGGAATCACCATTCTCCGTCTTTATTTTACATGGCTAGCGACTTCTGGCTGCTTTGAATTATAATAGCAACAAAGTGAAAATTCCTAGCTCCAAGTATAACAAAAAAGATGAATAAATATGGGAAATACTTGTAATGGAAAGGTCAAATAATCAAATAAATGATTCCAAAATAATTTTAGGGTATAAAGATTTTTCATAAATTATATCCAGAGAATAACTCACTGTGGCTTAAGAAAATGGCAAAAACAAAAAGCCCTACCAAATCATGAAAACTCTTACTGAGAAAAACTACTCTGAAAAACAAATTCTAGTTAACTGGGAATTAACTGTCATTTTTAGTTAAAACAATAAAATGTGACATAACAAAAATAGGAGAAAAAAATACGAGATGGATCATGGATTAAGGTTAGAATAGGTTAAAAAATGAAAGAAAAAAATTAACTGTGCAAAGTAAGTAATTATAATGCCCCCCCAAACCTAAATCAAAAATAAGATATTAGGGCCGTCCCCATGGCTTAGCGGTTAAGTGCTCGCACTCTGCTGCTGGCGGCCCGGGTTCGGATCCCGGGCGCGCACCGACACACCGCTTCTCCGGCCATGCTGAAGCCGCGTCCCACATACAGCAACTAGAAGGATGTGCAACTATGACATACAACTATCTACTGGGGCTTTAGGGGGAAAATAAATAAATAAATAAAATTAAAAAATAAGATACTAAAATAGAAAAAACCCACTTTTGCATACAAAGTATAGTTTCTCAAAAACTTTTAAACTGCTTACGATGATTTTAAGCATTAAAAATGAACTGTTTCAAACATTAACTGTGAATGGTGCCTTAAAACTATAATTATTTTGTGCTTTCTTCTTTTTGCACAACTGAATTTTCTGATTTTAGTATTAAATGAGTTCTTTTAACGTCTTAAGAAAGAAATAACATTGGGGCCGGCCCGGTGGTACAAGCAGTTAGGTGCGCGTGCCCAGGGTTCGCTGGTTTGGATCCCACGCGCGCACCGACGCACTGCTTGGCAAGCCATGCTGTGGCGGCGTCCCATATAAAGTGGAGGAAGATGGGCATGAATGTTAGCTTGCGGCCAATCTTCCTCAGCTAAAAAAAAAAAAAAAAAGAGGAGGATTGGCAGATGTTAGCTCAGGGCCGATCTTCCTCACACACACACAAAAAAGAAATAACAGAACTTGGTGCTTGTATGCCTAGAACTTGGCATACTGCAATTAATTAACGACAAAGTAAAGTAACTGATAAAAGCAGAAATGCCTCTAGAATTTAATACATAATTTAATTGCTTTGCTGGCTTCTTCTCAGTTTTATTTATGACATGTCTTAAATTTATGACTGAGTAAGCAAATTCTGCTCCTCAACTTGATCCCACTCAACGAAGATGGAAAGCAAAATCCAAGATTATGAATTAGAAAAAATTTAAATCTACTTTTCAAAGGTACTCAATTCTGGAAAAGAATTTAAGGGTATTTGAAACACTGGTTCACTTCTTTTTTCATATGATTTTAGAAATATTGGTATATTAAAATTATTAGTTTGAAATAAGAGGTTTAACACTGAAAACAAGAAATTCTTTTCAATTCATAACTACATTAAAGGTCTTATATTCATTCATTCAGTAAAGATTGACTCAATAGCTAACAGAGTCAGGTCCTGTGCCTGAATACATTTAATTGCAAAATTCTTGCCTTTATTCAGGCAAAAAGTTAATTGTACTTAATCTTTTTTGTGTGTGTGAGGAAGATCAGCCCTGAGCTAACATCCATGCCAATCCTCCTCTTTTTTTGCTGAGGAAGACTGCTCCTGGGCTAACATCCGTGCCCATCTTCCTCCACTTTATATGGGACGCTGCCACAGCATGGCCTGACAAGCAGTGAGTTGGTGAGCACCAGGGATCCTAACCCAGGCTGCCAGCAGAGGAGCGTGCCCACTTAATTGCTACGCCTAGGGGCCAGCCCCTGTGGACCCTTGACTATCCATTCATATTTAAACACGAATCACTAAAAACATATGGAAAAGGCTTTGTGAAGCAAACTTGGTTTGGTGAGTATGAAGACAGGTTTGCTGCAATTTAAGTGGGCTTTTTGGTGGATATCACTATAGGCTGAATGGGTGGAGATATGACTATTCTGATGAAGGATCTTTAAAACTATTTGTTGTTCTTTTCTCTGCGGACCTTCACTTTCTTTGAAAAGACAATCCTCTAACCATCTGCCTAGGGGTACACACCTGGCTGACAATGTTCAAAGAGCAAAATGAAAAAAAAGGAGCTGAAGGAAAAGTTGCATCACTTAGTAAAAGGATTTTCATGTAATCCTCTTGTGTCACACCAGAAATTCTGATGTGTCAAATGTCCTTGAAGCCAAAATCTCTAATGTTCAGATTCTTTTTTTAAATTTAATTTTATTTATTTATTTTTTCGTGTGAGGAAAATTAGCCCTGAGCTAACATCCGATGCTAATCCTCCTCTTTTTTGCTAAGGAAGACTGGCCCTGGGCTAACATCTGTGCCCGTCTTCCTCTACTTTATACGCAACGCCGCCACAGCATGGCTTGACAAGCAGTGCGTCTGTGCGAGCCTGGGATCTGAACCTTCGAATCCTGGGTCGCCCAAGTGGAGCACACACACTTAACTACTATGCCACCAGGCCAGCCCCTACTGTTCAGATTCTTGAGAGAATGTACACCCAATCTCCTATAAGGTGAGGAGGGCTGGCTGCCTGGCTATATGGGGGTGAGGGAAAGGCCCGGAGTGTCTACTTCTCTTCATATCACCTTTCAACCAATCCCTCCACTTTCAGTCCCACCCATTACTTCTATTATGCAAAGCATATGGTGCTCCAATTTTTGAAACTGTCTGGGATCTGCTAGCATTCTCTGCTGACATTTATGTTTCAGTTTTCTTCAGTCTTGCTAAGTCGGTCACCGGTTCTCATCCACTCTCTGTATTCTAAAAATTTATTAACATCTTGTCACTATTATCTCTTGTTCTCTTTGTCCTTTTTTCTGTTATTTTAGTGCAGTTTTGGAGGAAATAAAGATAAACAACGTGTTCCAACAGATACATTTATCCAAGTCTCACATATATTATTTAAACAAAGGGTTAAATGACAAAGTCCTAGTCTCTTTCCAATCATTTCACTCTGCTGCTACAGTAATCCATCTAAAATACAAAACTGATTGTAATTCAATGGCTTTCCATTCCGTATGGGAGAAAATGTCCCAAATCTTCATTGTAAAACAAGACCCTTTAGATCTAGCCTCTGCTTACTCTTCCTTACTTCATCTTCTGCCACTCCATCACAATTACTCTATGTCCCAGCTTGACATAAATCCTTGGGATTTCCCAATCAGGACCTGTTTTCTCACAAAACGCCATCTACCCTTTTCCAATCAGAAAATGCCAATTCAGCATTTAAAATCATATCAAACCATCACCCTCCTCTGTGTAGCTTTTCCTTAGTTCACTTGCCAAGCTAGATACTCCCTTCCCACTTCTCCCACTTTTATCAAGTTTTAATATATCATTGATTGGTTCATCTTCCACTTGTGCATCTGTCTCTCTCCTTACTCTCTGGACTTCTCGAACAAAAGATTTTAGTTTATCCTCATTTATAGTCACAAAGCCTCATTATCTGATCAGGAATAAACTGAAATGAATATTCAGTGGCTTTCCTTCTAAAACTTTTTCTGAAACTAGGCTGACTAAAAAGTACAAATGCTCTTCCATGATTTTTCTCAGTAAGATTCAATAACTGGCAGAGTATAAGCTCTACTATAGAAGAAAAAGTATTATTTTGGAGACAGAAGATTTGGATTCCATTTCCACTTCCAGCTGTACTAATTAAATTGAACATAAAGGTAAACAAATCAACATAATTACTCTAGACCTTCCTTTTCTTACTGGAAAAAGGAGGATATTAAACTGAGTGATGATAATAATACCACAATAAGAGGCTTTTATGAAGTGCTTTATATATGATCTGTGCTTGTATAGTGAAGAATTACCCTAATCCAAAGAGGAGTCTGGCCTCTGTCCTTGGCTACTGGGAAGTGGATCTCTAGGCCTCTTGAATGTCCTGCCTAATGGAGTGTCTCCGTTTATCTGGTGGCTCTGGCCACTGGACAGTCTAACAATGTGATTTATGATGGTGGCTTTGGAATACACAGTATCACTTGTGATCTCCAGAGGAAGTGATAACTAAAAGTATTAGTCTGACCCTCTGGAAGGGGCTAGAGACTAAAGACCAGTCATGTGGACAGTATGTGCTTAAGACCCAATAAAAACAATGAACACCAAAGGTTTGACTGAACTTTCCAGGTGGGCAATAATCTATGCACACTATCAAACACTGTGGCCAGAAAAAGGTAATGCTGTCCATGATTCCATAGAGAGAAGATGACCAGCAGCTCCACGTTTGGACTCCCATTAAACTCTGAACCCTCTGTCTCTTCCCTTGACTGATTTTAATTTGAATTCTTTCTCTGTAATATACTAAGGGCGTGAGTATAACAGCTTTCAGTGAGTTCTGGGTTTTTCTAGCGAATTATCAAAACTAAGGGTCGTTTTGGGAAACCCTGGAACTTGCAATGGTGTCAGAAGTGAAGGCAGTCTTGTGGAGACTGTTCCCTCAAACTGTACAGTTGGCTAAACTCCTTCAGTTGGTGTCAGAAGTGGGCTTCATGAGACAGAGAAATGCTTACTAGCTGAACTAGGTGGTCTGGGAAGAAAAAGAATGAGAGAGTGTCAGATGACAAACCTTTGATTCCTGGGTGGCCACACGGCCACCCACGGTTTGGAACTGCAGCTGTATTGTGATCATTTATTAGAGGTAAAAGATACTAATGGAATTTAGAAATGACAGATCCAACTCCTAGGGAACTGGCTCACTGGATACATTAAAAAATGCAAAATTTTTTAAATGAGCTAACTGTTCAATCTCTTGATTATTGTTATCTGTACTAGCTAAAGAGAAAGCAAGGGAGAGTGTTGGGGAAAATCCTAACTTGGGTTTTGTCCTGACCCAGCTATAGTCACCAGCCACAGATCCACTTCCATAGGGAAAAGTTATGCTAAAATAACAGATAATAAAAATTCATAACAGAATAGGGAAAGAGAAAGGGAAGAATCAAGAGACTCACCCGGCTGGGTGAAGATCTTTAAATGGTTATTAAGAAATGAGATGGATGAAACAGATATTGATGGTGTCAAAACAAAATCTTATTGCAGCACTTGCAGAGGGTAGGTGGACTGATGGGAGGTCCTGCTGGTCCCCCAACATTAAAGAGCCCTAAACAAATCTGCTTTATTCACTCTAGTTTGGGGGGAACCTTAAAAACCAGAAAGCAAAGATGACTCTGAGAAACCTAACCTCAAATTGCCTGAGCTGATGTTTCTACAATGTAATCAGGAAAAGCCCTGATGAGAAGGTCTGAATCCCTTGGCTAAGCCCCACCTACAGTCCAAAGATCACATAAGCACATAAGTGGGTAAAAAAAAAAACATGTTCCTGGAACTCCTTGCCAGGAAAGCCTCATGCACTAAGGATATAAATCTACTGCTGAAGTCCAAATGGAGGCTACAGTTAGATTGAGGGGATATAGGAAAGCAAGGGTTGATAGTATTAAGGTAAAATTTTAGATTAAAGTTAAAATGTATGTAAAGCAGTTGCATCTCCTTTACCTGAATGTATTATGGAGATATTTATTATATCTGACTGGGGAAGGTTTCTCCTACTTAGCACTGTAAAACAGAAGAGATATAAAGCCACTTTAAGGGCAATATTGATTGGAGATGTTAAATGGAAACCAAGGAGAATGCTCTAAAACACACAAGTTAATTTCAAACAGTATAGAAAAGAAGCTGGACAAAATCTTTGTACAACAGCCCTGTGAATGGAACTCTAAAGTGCCCATATCCTTTGACTCTTATTTTTCAGGATACATCTATAAGGATAACATTTGGGACAGAATCTTGAGGTACTGGTCCTATTAGACTATTGGACCATGTGGTATACTACTCCTGTCAGACTGATCACTAAGTATCTTGATGATCAAATGCTTAAAAAGGTCCCTGTTACAATGGAGAAAACATAGCAGTGGCATGCCCGACATGCCACAGTGTGCTTTGCACAGTACGTATCATCCTTGTCTTTGTGGGTGGAAAGCTAATAAACAGAGAAAGAAAAAACAATGCGTTTCTCATGAGATCAAAGCAGTAAGCATGACATGGTGGGCCCGAAACCCCCTGGGAAACAGCTCCATCCTGAGACAAGGAAGGCTGTGGGAGGTCTTATGGCATACTCTAGATTACATCTAGGTGTCATTACTACTCATCTAATCCAGTATGGGAGACACAATATTTTGGAGTACAAAAGATGTATCATAACTGTACTCCGTTAGTACACAATGTATGCCAGTAGTACACAACAGTAATAGCACACATGATGAATTAAACAACACTGGCACACAAAATAGCAAAGAGCTTTCAAGGAGATTGGTGCTGGTCTAGGCATTGTAGGACAAACTGAATTCACTTTTAATGAGGAGCAGCATTCAGAAGAAAAAGACCGTACTACTAACTAGAATAAGATTAGAGAGTTCTCTTCCAGGAGGAAGGCAAGGAATGGGAATTAGCCTATGAAGATAAGGAGATTTTAGTGGAACAGGTCAGGCAGACTCAACAAATAATGCTAGATAATGCTATGAACCAGCACTGGGAAAGGACTTATACTCTAACCCAAAAGGGCCTCTTGACTATTTTAATACAGATGGAGGCCAAAGTACCTGTGGCATAATGTCCCTCCATCTTAGCTGCTAAGGCTAAGGCTCAAGGGGCACACCTATAGGACTCTCATGGACCTCCACACTTATGGAGGTTCTTCTGGGGCACTTTACATCAATTTACATCAATGCACTAAGACTGCCCTTGCCCCCATGACTGATCAAAATAAGACATATCCTATAGTATAATTAGGAAGGACAGGAACTATTTTGAATACTCCTTGGGTTCTCCCTGTAGAAGAGAGGTGGGCCCTACTACATAATAGCACACAATGAAAACCAGTCTTAGTAGAAGCTTGTGAACTGAGACAGGGTGATTGCCTTTGTTCCGAACTGACTTGGAACCCAGAAATAACCAAATAAGGGCCAAGTATAACTAAGCCTGTCCATAATAATATCTGGTCTATGGACAAGAGTCAATTCTGTTGAGGAGTCATAGCAAGTTCCTCTGAAATTCTGACTGATATGTCCTTTAATGAAACTGAACTGTATCATGACCATACTGAGATATGGCATAACACAGGCATTATTGGTAAGATTTACCTTATGTAAATAAGTCTTATAACAATACTGATACTGATAATCAAATGTATCAGAAAACTGAGTTAAAGCTTTCTCAGGATATAATACTGATAGAAAAAGAATGGCCTGAGGAAGAACTAGATTTAGCTAACCATCAGCTAATTTCTATGCTAAATAGTTTTGCACAAGTTTATCATAAGTTACAAATAGCAGTAGATCATGGAGGAAAATGAATAAATTAGCACAAGAATATGAAAACGTATGTAATGGTTTTATAAGTCAGATTAGCTGTTTCTTTAAATCTATCCCTACTCCATATTGGCTCCTCAAATGTTGGGCATTTTCATACTGTTGCTATTGCCATGACTGTCATATAAACACTATACTAAATGTAGACATTCAGACAAATATGAGTATCTTTGCTTGCCTGGGGACTTTGGCTACTGGATAGTCTAAACAATGTGATTTACAAGAAGGACTCTGGTCATTTCAGTACCAGTTCCAACCTCCAGAGGAAGCGATAACTAAAGGTATTATTAGTCCAATCTCTAGGAGAAAACAGACTAATGCTCAGGTATGCAGACAGTATGTGATGGAGCTCCAATAAAATTTGTGGACAGCAAAAACTTAGGTGAGCTTCTCTGGTTGCCGTACTCTGCTATTGTCACACATTGTGGCCGGAAGGACATAATGCTGTCCATGACTTCATAGTCCAAGTGTGGAACCCTCCTGTACTCTGTGCCCTATGCATTTCTTCCCTTGGCTAATTTTAATGTGCATCCTTTCTCTGCAATAAACCATAAACACGAATATTACAGTTTTCAGTGAGTTCTATGATGTCCTTCTAGTCAATTATGAAAGCTGACAGTAGGTTTGTGAAACCCTTAAACTTGCAATTGGTGTCAGAAAAGAGGGCAGTCTTGTGGGGATTCCCCTAAAACTATATAGTTGGCTAAACTCACTGCTGTGCTATGCTAAGGTGTTTGTTTATATATTTGTTGCTTAACCTTCACAACAACTCTATATGGAAGGTACTACTATTATGAAGACAGTGCAACAGACTATAACTAACTCAAGTTCATCCACATATTAACAGTAAATGGCAGAATAGGGATGTGAAACAAGAAATCCAACATAAAGGCTTATGTTCTTAATATATTACATTTGCTTCCTAGATGACCACTAGGTTCTCTTGTTCAGCAATTACATTCTCTTAATCTATGACCGGAAGATCTCTAAGCTCATACCATCTCTAAGCTCAAACCAAGTCGTAAATTTATGAGCAAACAGTAATTCAGATAGAGTTAAAAACTAACCTTAAACAATCTTCCTTATATTTTACTTCCCCATTGTTTAAATTGTTATTTTTATTAGAAAGTTTTAATTCTTTGTACTATTAAGGACAGATATTAAAAATGCTATATTAACAAAACATAAAAAACATAAAAAGCTGTCAAAATATATTAACAGAAGCCTAAAACAAATCTACTAAACTAATTCATTTGAAGAAAACTATTTCCAAAATAAAAAACATGAGATAAAGTTACTACATTAAAATTTCCAATTTCTTGGGAAATAACAGTTGTTTTTATTTAAAAGACAAATTATAGTCAGGCATAATTTCACCATTCTGAAAAAAATGATTTTAATTACTTTATAATACTTCCTCAGTACATAATTTTGACACAGCTATAATCAAGATTTATGTTGTTTACTTGAATTTTATTTGTCCGTGTTTCTCTCAAGTATTCATAATTATCATTTTAAAGCTGCATAACATCTCAGAATAATTTAACAATATTCACAAATCATTAGATATTCAAGTTGCTTCCTTTTTTTCATCTTTAATAGGACTATAATGAATGTCTTTCTGCATGTAACATTATGCCTTTCATTTTGTATTTGCAGTCTTACCATACTGTCTAGATCATATAAAGTGCCTGATAAACACTAGCTGAACTGAATATAATGTTTATGTTTTAAAAATTGTTTGTAAGGATAATTTCCTAAGAATAGAATTAATGAATCAAAGAGTATGAACTTCTTTATGGTTTTTACAACATAATACTTTCCAAAAAAATATCATTTTATGACTCACAAGAAATGAATAGGTGTGCTCATTCACTGCAATCTTTCCTAGCATTAGATTTTATCATTTAAAAAGTTTAATACTTGACTATATATAATTTGATCTCATAAAGTGCTTTACCTTGCAGAGAAATAATAATCCTGAAGGTATGCTGTCTTTACTACCATTTCATTATTTACCAAAATACAAAGAACTGTAAAACTAATAATATTAATTCTGGAAACTCAATTATCAATATATAAAAATTTTTTAAATGAATTTATTTCAAAGTTCAATTCACAGTTGGAATGTGGCATGTCTTCACATTTCAGTAAAATTTGGCTGAGGTCATAATCTAAACTAAGTTTGGCAATGTACCAGCCAGACATACAGGTAATTTTTTTCCAAAAGAGCAGTGAATTCTAATCTACTTTGAGAGGGTTTCTTTCAGAACAGAGAGCAACTAAAAAGTACTTTCATTGGGCAAATAATCTAAAAGAAATACACTGATAGAAGTTTACATGTTTATAATGTGATCACAATTCCTGCTCAAACCAGAATAACCTATCTATGAAGGAAAAGTTGCACTGGGAAGAAGTCTGAGCTTCTTAAAACTCACTCCAGAAATTCAGATAAATTTTTGCAGATTAGCATATTTAGTTGACAATGAAGATATAAGTTATTCCCTTCTACATCTTTAAAGTAACCAATTTTGGGTAATTTTACATTTCCCTCCTATAAAAATTTAAGGAATCCTATATGTATTTGATTAGAATGAGGGAATCTATTACAAGCATTTTTATTATTTGTTTCTGACTAGTTGTCACGTTTAAAATTGATAGCTTACATATCGTTACCACAACTGGCTGATTATGCTTTCCTGTCCTTTGATCATAGCATAAAGTAATAGCCAGGAAACTTGCTATAACTACCAGCAGGGTGCTTTTTCACCAGCTGGGGTAGAGTAAATTCATCACTTTCAAATAAGCACTTACTAAGATGAGTAAGGCACTGTGCTAGACTCCTAGGAATGATACAAAGATGACTAAGACATGATTCCTGTCCTCAAAGAACTTACAATCTAGTAGGGAAAGACAGACATGCAAACAAATAGGTATAATACAAAGCAGAATGTGCTAGTTGTTAAAACAGAGGTACAAACAAAGTTCTACAGGAGCACAGGATGGTGAGATTAATTCTGGTTGGGGTGATCTGGAAGGCTGGGCCAGCAGAATAGTAGTAGAAAACTCTGCCCCTTAGAAAATGCAGCAGTGTTACAGCCCAGCTGGGTTAGGGTCGAAGCCCCACTCCCCACAGAAGATTTTCCTAAAGGAGATGGAGCCAGGGCCCTAACCCAGTTAGGTAGGTGATTCGTTGATTTCAATTATGAATGCCAACACTTTCTTTCTCTGGTGCAGATAAATGTGATTTCATGAGTATTTTACTTTATTTTTTAAAAAATGAAATTTAACAATATATTAAGTAACTTACATGCAAATGTAAGTTACCTCGGCCTCAATCATCAGAATGGCCTCAGGTGGTACCCTGATCACACAGGACCAAACCAAAAAACTAACCACTTCAGCATGTTATATAGGTGGTGCTCCAATACACGTTTTGGTATTCATATCCTGGGAAGAAAGATGAAAAGACAACTCCAGAGAAGTAACCTGGGTATTATACTATCCCATATTTTGCTGAAGTTTTATTTACTTTTACATTTTTAAAATAAACTTTAAAATAGGTTAATGAGATAACAGGATATTTTTTTGTCCTGTCATGATTTCAAGAACCAGCAGGTAAACTGCCAGTCTCTACTGATTTCTTAGAATAAGCAGTAGACAAGATAATATAACCAATATGTAATATTTAACAGGTACCACAGGAGGGGAAACAGCTGGAAAGAAGATGATAAATACAAACATGTTTAAGTACAAAAGAACATGAAGCAAGTATCATGTGCACAGAATTAGAAACGTTAAGTTTGTAGATAAAGACAAGAGTATTAGTTTCCACTGTCTCATATGTATCCCTAAAATTTCTCAAATTTGTGAATATAGTATTTTATTCTGCTATACGAATTTACAAATTCTGAATTTCATAACTGCTGCTTGTAGATATCCTTAAATAGGCCTCATTTTAATGAACAGATAGGAAAACAACAGATTCTCAGTCATATGTCCTATACATAAACGAATGTCTGCAAAGTCCTATGAAACTTAAAATGATTATTATCTAAAGTATACCAAGCTTTCTCATTTCAATTATTTGTTCTATTAATTTTCAACCTCCAGAAACAAAGGAAACAGGAAGAAAGGAAGACACATCCTGACTTTGTGAATTAAGGAAGATATCTCATTATAAAGACTTTCTGTAAATAAAAATATACAATTCAAAAAGACTTGCTATCGTAAAATTAGTTGAGAAAATCATGAAAAAAAATGACAAAGTGTTATAGTATCTATAATACCATAAAGAAACCTCATAACAAACAGTAGAGAAATACACAACCCTAATAATAACTAAATGAAAAAAGACAATTCACAAAAAACATAAGTTGCTAATAAATACGAAGAAATATTCATCCCATTGAAGAAATGCAAATCAAAACAATGAAATAGTATTTTAAATATCAAATCAGCAGATATAAAAATGATAACATTCAATTCTGTACGCCTTAAGTTGTAAAATCCTCCTTTTTTAAATGTTCGTTTTGGTTTTAAAACAAGATGGTCTGAAAATAAGTAATCAGTACTTACAGGCAGGGGTGGGGGAGCTGGGGGATTAGAGTCTGAATGAGATGAAAACACTCATACACCGGAGACCATGGTAGTAAGGAAACTTTTAAATAATTTGTGGAGAGTATCAGAAGATTTTTTAGATTTTTGTTGTTTTCAATTTCATACCCTTTGACCACAATTCTACTGCTATGAATCTAAATTTTAAAAATAATCAGAGATGCAGAGAAAGATTTTTACATATTTATCACAGTTATTTATAATCACAGTAAAATTAGAAACAACTACAATACCAAACATTAGGGAAATTGGTCATTATAGGATCAAATATTATGCAGCCACTAAAATTTGTTAAAGTTATTACCTGTGAGGAGAAATGTATAGGATAAAACATTAAGCGGGGCTGGCCTGGTGGCGTAGTGGTTAAAGTTCATGTGCTCTGCTTTGGTGGTAGAGTTCACAGGTTCAGATCCCAGGCAGAGACCTACACCACTCATCAAGCCATGCTGTGATGGCAACCCACATACAAAGCGGAGGAAGACTGGCACAGATGCTAGCTCAGGGCCAATTTTCCTCAAGCAAAAAGAGGAAGATTGGCAACAGATGTTAGCTCAGGGACACTCCTCCTCACCAAAAAAAAAAAACATTAAGTAAAAAAAGGGCAGGAGCTACAAACTTAATGCAATCTTAACTAAAACTATGATTTAAAGAAAGCAGAGATTTTTGTATCCTGCTGCTTTGCTGAACTCGTTTATTAGTTTTAATATTTGTGTGTGTGTAATCATTATAGGGTTTTCTCTATATATGATATCAACTGCAAACAGAAATAATTTTACTTCTTCCTTTCCGATTTACTTGCCTTTTTTTCTTTTTCTTATCTAACTGCTCTGGCTAGAACTTCCAATACTATGTTAAATAGAAGTGTCATCGTTGTCTTGTACCCAATCTTAGAGGAAAAGCTTCTAGTCTTTTACAATTGAGCATGATGTTAGGTAAGTAGAAAGATATAAAATCAACACATAAAAACCAGTTGCATTTCTATATGCTAATAATGAACAATCTGAAAGTGAAATTAGCAAAACAATTCCATTTACAATAGCATTGAAAAGAATAAATTACTTAGGAATTAACCAAGGAAGTGAAAGACTTGTACAATAATAACTACAAAACATTACTAAAAGAATTTAAAGAAGATATAAATGTAAAGATATCCTGTGTTCATGGATAGGAAGGCTTAATATTGCTAATATGTCAACACTACCCAAAGTGATCTATAGATTCAATGCAATCTCTATCAAAATCTCAACATTTCTTGAAGAAATAGAAAAATCCATCCTGAAACTCATATGAAATCGCAAGGGATACCAAACAGCCAAAACAATACTGAAAAAGAACAAAGTTGGAGGACTCACACTTCCTGATTTCAACACTTTCTACAAAGCTACAGTAATCAAAACAGCATGATACTGGCATCAAGACAAACATATAGACCAATGTAATAGAATAGAGAGCCCAGAAATAAACTCTTGCATATATGGTCAAATAAATTTTGCCAAGGATGCCAAGACCATTCAACGGAGAAAAGACATCCTTTCAACAAACGGTGCTGGGGAAAACTGAATATCCACAGGCAAATGAAAGAAACTGAATGCTTATCTAAAAACCATAAACAAAATGAACTCAAAACAGATCAAAGGCCTACCTATAAGACCTAAAACAATAAAACTCTTACAAGTAAATATATGACAAAAGCTTCACAACATTGGATTTGGCAATGATTTCTGGGATATGACACCAAAGGAATAGATAAACAAAAGAAAAAATAGACAAATTGGACTTCATGAAAACTAAAAAATTTTGTGCATCAAAAGACATACCAACAGAGGAAAAAAGCAAGCCACAGAATGGAAGAAAATGTTTGCAGGTCACATCTAATAAAGGACTAATATCCAGAACATATAGAGAACGCCTAAAACTCAATAACAGAAAAACAACCTGATTCAAAAATAGGCAAAGGACTTGAATAGACATTTCAACAAAGAAGATATACAAATGGCCAATAAGCACATGAAAAGATGCTCAACATCACTAATCATTAGGGAAATGCAAATCAAAACTACAAGAAGATACTACCTCATACCCATTGGGATAGCTATTATCAAAAAACTAAAAATAACAAGTGTTGGCAGGGCGGCTGCTGTGGAAAACAGTATGGCAGTTCCTCAAAAAAATTAAAAATAGAATTACCATATGATCCAGCATTTCCACTTCTGGGTATATGCACAAAAGAATCAAAAGCATAGTTTCAAAGAGATACTGGTACACCCACGTCCACAGCAGCATTATTCGTAAAAGCCAAAAGGTAAAAGCATCACAAGTGTCCATCAACAGACAAATGAATAGATAAACACAATGTAGTATTATACATATCATGGAATATTATTCAGCCTTATAAAGAAAAGAAGTTCTGACACAGGCTACAAAACGGAGGAATCTTGCAGACATTGTGCTATGTGAAATAAGCCAGTCACAAAAAGACAAATACCGTATGATTCCACTTATATGAGGTACTTAGAGTAATCAAAATCATAGAGACAGAAAGTAAAATGGTGGTTGCCAGGGGCTGGGAAGAGCAGGGAATGGGGAGATTCTGTTTAACGGGTACCGAGTTTCAGTTTTGCAAGATGGAATGGATGGTTGCAAAACAATGTGAACGTGTTTCATGAAAAGTCTCATTTTATACTTAAAAATCATCAAAATGAAAAATTTTTATGTTAAACATATTTTAGTACAATTAAAAAAATATTTTTTAATTCTATAATGGGAAAAAAAGGAAAGCAAGGAAATATATTTTATAAGAAAATATGTTGAAGAAGTAAATTAGCTATTCATTGGTGGTGGTAGTAGAATGATTATGATTTTCTACTTTATACTATTTAGCATTTTCCAAATTTTTTATAACATGTACATCTTTTGTATAATAAGAAAAAATAAGTTGAATTTTAAAAGCAAGTTTGTTAAGGAGTTTTGTGGGGTTAAAAAGCTTTCAACAGAACAAATTTCTAAAATTATGACAAAAATTACAATGAAGCAATATCTCCTAATAGAAATTTTCTCCAAAATCAGTAATTTATGAATATAAATTAGGAATTCACCTTGATTTTAACTGTCTCTGAGAAATGGCAAAGGTTTTCTAAAGTTCTGTTTATTTTTTAACTATGATACTGAGGAATACTTTGTGGTATTACTGATGTTAGTGCTTCTTGCTTTTGAAACTTTTCATACAAAATTCACATATATGTCATTATTACTCACGAGTTTTAACCAATTTTTGAGTTAAAGTTTATAAAATCAAAAAAGTATGCTAGTCGTGGTTTTAAAAACTTCATATGAACCATTCAACATACTCATTCAACAAACATTTTTTAAAAATCTAACATGGATAAAATTACCTTCTTTATTTTGCTAGAGTATTCAAAGTATTCAAAGTACCTATCAAAACTATAGCTCATGGAGATCATCTTGCATCTTTCCATATTATATTTTCTTTTAAAAATGCCATTAATTCAATTCACTTAATTCCCTCCCTCCTTCCCTGTTTTTTCTTTTTAACTACTTATTTCCTCAAACTTTTAAATGGTTAACTAAAAGAGAAAATTTATAAGCACCACAATTATTAGCAAGTAAAACTATCCTTGTAAGTAAAAAATTTAAAAGTATCCTTGTAAAAAAAATTTGCAAGTACCTACCCTGATAATATTTATACCAAATACATGAAATACTGTTTCAATGGCTTTTAAAATATTTCTTTAATATTAACGTAAGAAAACTATTTCATTCAAACATATACTGCACACCTGTTACATGCCAGATATTCTGCCAGAAAATAGGGATAACAATGGTTAAACAGATGTGGATTTTTTCCTAATAGAACTAATAACTTGTTTATTTAGTAAGATTTTTTTAAATAAAACTCGTCAAACTAGCTGAGAGTTTACTGAAATCTACTATATTTTCTTAAATGAAACATTTCCTGATATGAAGTAATTTTACCTATTACCTGAACATATAATTTCACATTAAATATCTGCTATTATCCACAAAGATTCACTCAATGTTGACTAAATTTAACAAACCAAGGAAAATTATATGCTACTGGATGCTTTATAAAAAGTATCCTCTTATCATCTACCTACAAAGTCTCATTCAGCAAAGTAGTTTCACAATGCACACAAACCAGTCAACTCTCTCTTAATAGCCTTTAATCCAATTGATATATTTCCCTTACCTGGGGAGAATAACCTACTTGTGGAGTAAATATGCTGAAAGAGTACTAACAAAAAAACATAAAGTTATTTAACAAAATGACAGAAGTATTTTGAAATTTCTGCCAGATATTCCAGAGCCTCTTCAGGAATATTAATCTATAATCACCAAGGTAAATTTAAACGTCTATTCAGTTCTTGTTCTTTTACAACAATCAACTGAAAATGAAACAGAAATAGATCTTACCAGTGCAGGCCACTGAATCTGTTTGCTCTTTGATCCCTGAGTCTGGCTAGGGTCGTTCCTTTTGGCCCAGATTAAGTGGTATTCCACCAAGAAGGCTGAAAAATCTTCATAAACTTTAACCCACTCTCGTTTATCCCATTCAAGATCATCAAATTCCACATACACCTATGAAAAAGAAAACATAAAACTTCATAAGCAATACAGAATGTGATATTTTAAAATATAAGCCATGAAGTTTAATTACAAAAGACTAACGAATTCATTATTCAAATTAACATTTCTCTTAAAATCATTATTTAACTACTTCTCCTTAACCACACATTATAACACCTACTTATTTTATGACAGGAAGATAACCCATAAGTTTATTAAGAAATACAATTTACACAATGTTGGTCAGTACAGATTGGCCGATACCTACTAAAGACATACTAAAGAACTAAGTCAATACTGATGATTCTAGAAGCAGAGGTTGGGAACCATTTTCTGTAAAGAATCAAATAGTAAATATTTTAGGCTTTGCAAACTATATGGTCTCTACCATAACTACTTCTCACTTTGTAATACGGAAAACAGCCATAGAAAATATGTAAACAAATGAGTTTGGCTTTGTTCCAATAAAGCTTTAATTACAAGGATAGGTGGCAGTACAAGCATGGTTCAACATACGAAAATTAATCAACGTAATACATCACATCAACATAACGAAGAAAAAACTACAAGATCGTCTTAATTGACGCCAAAAAAGCATTTGACAAGCAACGACCTTTTATGATAAAAATGCTCAAAATAGGAATAAAGGAAAATATCTCAACATAATGAAGGTTATATTGAAAAAACCTACAACTAACATCATACTCAATGGTTAAAGACTGAAATCTTTTCCTCTAACATAGGAACAAGACAAAGATATTATATTTGGAAAACCGAAGCTGACTCTTTTACACTCACTCATTCAATCATTCAACCCGTTCTTCCCCCACTTTCATCCTTTTTCATTCATTCCCTAAAATTATCTCCTCACAGACCCTACTCGATTATGATGGAGGCAGTCTTGTTCCTATCTTATATTTCTTCCACTCATCTTCTGCTCCCTTACACCTGAAGTGTTTCAGTTTCCACTTATCTAAATCCTGTTTTTTCTTCTGGCCTCACTCAAGTTCTTCCAGGATATTTTTAACTCCCAGTTCAACTCAAACTTAGCTTTAAACTCCTACAAGCAGCTATTTTTCATACAGTTTATATTAGTATATAATCAAATATTGCCCTATATTCTTCAAATATAATGAGAATATCTTTAAATTATGGGTGCAAACTCATTGAGGGTAGAGCTCTTATAGTGTCCAGTACAGTGCTGCATATACACAAAGTGTTTAATAAATATGAAATATTTCACGACTCTTGTAATCACGGACTTTTAAACATGGAAGCAAACTGGTAAAAGATATGTTTGATTTTGAGGTCTTTGTGCTGCTGCCCATTAGGAAGCTAGATGTGCTCACCTGTTAGAACTGGGAAAGAGCAGCACACTGTTCAAGGAGTTAACGTCTGTTCCTAGTTATCCATACCATGTCAGAGCAGGAGCCCAAGTCAAGGAAGAAGGCAATAAGGCTGCTGGCTTCTTCTAAAGATGCATCCTTAGGGGTGGCGCTGAGGTCCATCTGGTCTTATGCAAAGGTTTCAAACTATAACAATTCCTCCACTACTTGAAATCTTGTAAGATTCCTGTATTTCATTACTAAATTGTGATATAAATAGGCTTTTGAAAACTGCAGAAAACTGAAGCAGAGACAATGCTCAGGAAAACATGAGCACTATCTTTGTTTTCCCCTCATGGACAATAATATGGTCTTGCTGACAAAATATTTCCGTCAAGAACCTAAAGAGCCAAGGTCTGTAAACATATCCCTACCCTAAAGAAAATAAATTCAATGTAAATTCTTCCCTTTATATAAAATTAAAGTTTTCAGCATGAAGTGAACTTTCTAAACTCACAGCTTATCTCGCATGGACAGTGTCACTGGCAGATTTAGAAATCTGCTAGGATCTTGGGGACAAAAGGAAACTAAAATTAGACATGCTGTTGCTGCTTCTTTGCTGTGTAGCCAACTTACCTTCAAATTATCAAAAACAGTGACGAGTTTCAGATTTGACTGGAGAGGGAAGAACAAAGGGAGGGAAGGAGAGAGGGAAAAAAAGAGAAGGAAAGAACGAGGGAAGGAGGGAGAGGCTAACAAATTTGGCCTGTTACTGTTTCATGGATTCTGGCAAAAAACATGAGACTCCTAGGACTTTACTACTTAAAGCAAAAGCTACTTATTACTTAAAGCAGAGAATAAGCCTGCTGCTTGTGTGGGCTCCTCATGCCTCCCAAGTCCCATGGGAAGGATGCAAAGGGCCCAGGATGGACACTTGTGCCCTTAGAAAGTTGTCACAGAAGAAGAACACTGACTTTGGGGGGAGGGGGAGGGAGCGGTTCTCACTTTTATGGTAAGTAGAAGACAGTCAGCCTGCTCTTTGTTTGGGGGAAGTTATTACCTCATCCTTCACTGCTGCTCACTGCAAACACAACTCTGAGAAATGTCCCAGGTAAAGGGCGGTCAGGGTTTTGCATTCTTGGCATGTCTAGCAAGAACATGCAGGGACACTCAGTGCCCATGTTGGATTACCTATACAAACACAGATAAGATTTTGTATCTTGACTAACTGAATCAGTAACTAATCTAGCCTTACAGTGTATGGGTATGTGTGCGGGATCAGGTTTGGGGAGGCGTAGTTTTCTTCTCATTGATCTGCAAACCTACATAAAACACTGTATATTCTTGGCTGTTTGATCATATGTTACTTTATATTAACTCCCTCCTCATTCACCTCTGTTGAGTTCTTCTGTCTGCTTAGTTCCCTATCTTACTAATTAAAATACAAGATCCTTGAGAGCAAGAATTAGTACACCTTCATCTTCTTTGAATCTCTAGTGCCTGGCACAGTGCCTAACAAAGTACTCAGTAAATGTTTTTGAATACCCAACATTGTGCAAAAACACATCACAAGTATGAACAAACAACTATTTTGCAAAAAAAAAAAAAAAAAAAAAAAAAGGTCCTAAATGCAACATGGTACAGTTACTCTTCACTTATTAATCATTGTGTTCATAACTATATAAAAAGAAGATTTCACTCAGTAAACACTTCTGATTGCATAGTAGAGCCAATCGTTTTGAACACTGAGAATTTAGAAATGAGAGATATACATTAAGAGTTAAGAGCCATGGATATTCCTTCCATGATTACCATAAGAGTGAATACGATGAGAGAAAAAGGCTAAGCAAAAGAATCAATATTTCATAATGAATATGTGATAAATACTTTTTTTAGCCCAAGATATTAGAACAATGAATTCTAAGAACTAGTCAGTCGGTAATTACAAGACTGTCACATTACTCTTTTAATACATGTGTTCTGTAACAGATGCCAACATGCACAAATTCTCAGTTTTATGTATGTGTAATAGCAGGCACTGAAAGAAAAGCTTTCAGACTGTGAGAGGAACCACTGGCAAGAAGAAAAAGTATAAGCAGCATGTGCAATGCAGTTTCTGCTGTTTTGCCCATTAAAATTAACTTAACCTTTGAACTTGCCCAACACAATTATTGTTTATAAGGAAAATATCTATTTTCTTCTACATGGGTTGATTGCTTCAAAGTGGCAAATGAATTCTGGTCACTTGGATTGGAGACCTATACTCAACTTACATATATCAAAATAATAGGATATGAGAGCTAAGAATTATTATTTTAGTCTAAATTATAATTTTGGCTCTGCCACTTTATTTTAGGACCTCTAAATAAACTACAATCTTTATCTGCAATGTAATACTGTTAATTTGGAAAAAATGTGAGAACAGTAAAAATATTAGCTACATAAAAAATCTACTAATATACCCATTTGAAAAGATATTTCAGATTAATATGATGGAGCATACTTTTTGAGTTAAAATTCATCAAAAATTATCATGATTTTTCTAAGACCCTATGAGAATCCCTCAGTTCTTTTTCTAAAACTATGAAATAAACCAGTGATCAGTACGGGGCCAGCCCCGTGGCCCAGTGGTTAAGTTTGGTGCGCTCCACTTTGGCGGCCCAGGTTCAGTTCCTGGGCGCAGACCTCTACCACTCGGCAGCAGCCATGCTGTGGCGGTGACTCACATACAAAATAGAGGAAGACTGACACAGATGTTAGCTCAGGGCGAATCTTCCTCAAGCAAAAAAGAGGAAGACTGGCAACAGATGTTAGCTCAGGGTGAATATTCCTCAGCAAAACAAAGATCAGTAACTAAGAAAGGCCCTATTCTTTCACAATATACTGTCTTCAGTGACATTTATAATGAAAATTATAATCACACAACTGTTTCTACTGAAAAACCAAGTAATAAAGACAAATTTAGCTATTTTTACCTTGGTTTCCATAATAATATAACAGTAAATTGTTATCATACCAACTTGGTGCAATATGGGCCTCATCTTTTTATATACTCTAAAGTAAGAGCGACCTGCATGATGTCATGTGAGAACTGTGAGGAATTCCCAGGCTTGGTTCTGCCAAGATCAACCAGCAACCAGGGGCTAAAACTACTTAGCCTCTAAGAATCTTTCACATTAAAAATAAAAGCATTAGAGCACCTAACATTCCTCAGAGTATAGTGTATATTACAGAATCATCATTTTTTGTATATAAATAAGCATTAGGGAAGACATGTCATAACCAAAGTTCATGAACTAATCAGATAAAGTAACAAATGTCTAACTTTATTAGAGGTGTTCTCAAGGCTTTTAACATGCCAATGTTCACTGTGCATTGTTAATAAGAGAGTTTATACCATGAGACTTTTCCCAATTTATTTCTCCATAAAATCTATTACGGGATGCCTAACAGAATGTTGTTCTATAAAATAGCGATATGGGGGAAAATGGACTAATTTTTCTACAAGATTTACCTGTCTACAAGTCTATATGAACAATTTGATGATAAGAAATCAAATGGGCCAAAACCTGGCCATCTCTGCCTAAATACTCAAAACTTTTAAATGTGATATTAAATTAATGGGGTTTAAAGTATAATATAGTAAATCCATAAATTTTTTACTGAAAACAAAAATATTGTCCTACGCCTTTACAAAACCAGAAACGTTTAACCATGGCCTAAAGTTCATACATGTTAAAAATCAGATTATCAAATTAAAAATGTAATTACGACAGATTTAGTTTATCTCCCGTCCTAAAGGATAAAGCACATTTATTTCAAAAGATATACTGTAAGCAGGTATTGTAAACAAAAATAAGTAATCAAATAGAGGAACATGATAAATCAACACAGTTTAAGTAATGTTTTTATTATTACTGGCTTAAAATTGTATTTAAAATGTTTTCTAGTTTATTGGAAAAAACTTTGAAAACTAAACAAAATTAAAATCATTTGGTGAATTCAGTTAACAGCTAAAACAAAAAGACACTGAAGAAAATAATTCCATATAAATTAGATAACAAAATAAGGCAGTTTGGGGACAGCCCCACGGCATAGTGGTTAAGAGCGCGCACACTCTGCTGCTGGAGGCCTGGGTTTGGATCTTGGCTGCACACCAACGCACCGCTTGTCAGGCCACGCTGTGGCGGCGTCCCATATAAAGTGGAAGAAGACAGGCACAGATGTTAGCTCTTCCTCAGCAAAAAAAGAGGAGGACTGGCATGGATGTTGGCTCAGGGCTGATCTTCCTCACAAAAAATAAATAAATAAATAAGGCAGTTTGTCTATTTTTAATTTCACTTTACACAAAAAGTAAACAAATATAACCTTAATTTTAAAGTCACTTCAAAAGTTTAAATTTTTATTAACATGAAGAGTGTCAAGGGGCTGGCCTGGTGGTATAGTGGTTAACTTCGTGCGCTCCGCATCAGCGGCCCGGAGTTCACAGGTTCGGATCCCGGTCGCAGACCTACACACCACTTATCAAGACATGCTATGGCAGGTGTCTGACATATAAAATAGAGGGAGATGGGCACAGCTGTTAGCTCAGGGCCAACCTTCCTCAGGAAAAAGAGGAGGAGGATTGGCAACAGATGTTAGCTCAGGGCTAATAGTGCTCACCAAAAGAAAGAAAAATAAAAAAGAAAAAAGAGTGTCGGAATTAATATGCACTCACACGAAGTAGCCCAAGCTTAAAAAGAAGTAATACGTTGAGCAATAATCAACAATTCTAAGAATTAAAGAAATTGGTTGATCTTACAAAATAATGAACTAAAAGTTTGGAAATTAAACCTGAGAAACATTCTGGCATAATCCAAGGTATAAACGGTTTGAAACAATATACTTCTGGATTAATGATTCTGAACTAAGATTAAGATTTAAAATTACATTTTCTTAATGGATATTGAGTTTTAACATTTTCAGGAACTGACTCTGTCTCCTTCAGTTATAAAAACCAATAGCATTTAAATGACGTCAGTCTTTACAGGTACATAGGGAGCCCAAAGATATAGGACAGGCCTACACAGTGCAGGTGCTATAAATTGGCATATATTTCAAAGCAATCTGATTTCAGGGATTCACAGACAGCATTCTCTTCATTTGTCCAAAGGTCACTTATTTAGAATTCTTAACGACCAGCTGCATAGCCAAGACTTCAGAAGCAAACACAAACATGTGTCTGAATAGGCATAACGAGAATTGTCAAAGAACCAAACACTAGAGTGGAAGACCCCCAAATCCAACAAAGTCTGTGAAGAGAAAAACCTTTGATAAACATGAGGCTGCAAACTTTGCAACAGTCCAGAAAAAAAACTCAAAAGATGAGGAAAAACAAATAGAAGGAGGGAGTAAATTACCTATGGAGGATACACATCCTGTGGAAGCTTAAGGAGTATTCATTTCCACATTGGTCTTGTTCTACTTAATCTGGGGTTAAGGGAAGGAGGTAGGTTGACTATAAAAAGCTGGATTTTTGCTCTATTGGCCTTTTTCATTCAATGTAAGGAAGGCAACTGCACCCTCCCTGGAAACAGTACCTCCAGAGTATTCTCTTTGGAGACCATAGGGCAATAAGAATCACATCTCTCTAAATAGATAACCAGCATCCATGGCTCCCTCTGCCCCCAAGCTTGGTTAGTAGACAGAAGGAGAAACAGTCTTTCGAACAAGTTAACATGAACATTATTTGCCACGCCCATCAATAATTAAAACACGCAACCCAGACATAATTAAATTAAAATTCAGCTTTTTAAAAAATATTCTTACTGCAATAAAATATATGTAACATAAAATTTGCCATTTTAACCATTTTTAAGTATACAACTGAGTGGCATTAATTACATTCACAATGCTGTACAACCAACACCACAATCTATTCCCAAAACTTTTCATCATCTCAAACAGAAACTTTTTACTCATCAAGTAGTAACTCCCATTGCCCTCTTCCCCAGTCCGTTGGGAACCTCTAAACTACTTTCTATCTCTGTTAATTTGCCTAGATATTTCATATAAATGGAATCATATAATTGTACCTTTGTGCCTGTGTTATTTTACTTACCATAACATTTTTAAGGTTCATCCAGGTTATAACATGTATCCGAATTTCATTCCTTTTTATGGCTTTGTAATATTCTACTACATGCATATACCACATTTTATTTATCCATTCATTTGTTGATGAACAGTTGGGTTGCTTTCACCTTTTGCCTATTATGAATAATACAGCACTGAAAATTGGCATCCAAGTATCTCTGACTTCCTGTCTTCAATTATTTGAGGTATATATCTAGGAATGGAATTGTTGGGTTATATGGTAAATTCTACATTTAACTTTTTGAGGAACCAATAAACTGTTTTGCACAGTGGCTGCACCATTTTCCGTTGCCAGCAGCAATGTACGAGGGTTCCAATTTCTCCAATCCTTGCCAAATTTCTTTTCTTTTAAATTATAGTCATCCTAGTAGATGTGATAAAATTCAACTTTTTAATAAACAAATATTATATTCTCTGTAGTTACATTACATTTAGACAACCCTGGTGGTCTAGTGGTTAAGATTTGGTGCTCTCATCGCTGGGGCCCCAGTTCATTTCCCTGGTCAGGGAACCACACCACCCATCTGTAATTGTCACACTGTGGTGGCTGTGTGTTGCTGAAACTAGTATTTCAAATACCAGCAGAGTCACCCATGGTGAACAGGTTTCAGCAGAGCTTCCAGACTAAGAAAGACTAGGAATAAGGATCTGGTCACACACTTCCAAAAAAACTGGCCATGAAAATTCTATGAATAGCAGAAAAGCATTGTCTAATATAGCGCCAGAAGGTGAGAGGATGGTGCAAAATGACTGGGCAGGGTTCCGCTCTGCCGTACACAGGGTCACTAGGAGTCAGAATCGACTCAATGGCACTAACAACAAAAATATTAAATTTACCATGGTGAACTGAAATTGTAAGTATAATTCTATGGAAGAGTCCAATACATATTCACACCAAGACAGTATATTGCTGGAATGATGATCGTAACAAATACAATTAAAATATACATTATGGCATAAAAATCTAGGTTCTAAAAATTCTAAAGTAGTTTGGAGATCACAGGGATAGTCTTTCATCTCCCAAGAGGCATTCAAATCATTATCACTAATTACCAGTATTATTGATAATGGTAATAAAGGTAACACCAGTAACAACAAAAATAAAAACAGTTAACACTTAATAGTGCTTACTTTGTGCCATGCACATATATTAAGCCATTTGATCATCATAATCACTCTGTAAGATTACTTGAATTATTGATAATGGTAATCAAAGTAATATCAATGACAACAACAAAACTAGCTAACAGTTGAATAGTGCCTACTACATGCCATAGTATACATGCCACAGATACATACATTAAGCCATTTGATCATTCATGCCAGATACATACATTAAGCCATTTGATCATTCATTACGTACACCCTGTAAGTGGGTACTATTATTATCAACTATTTCAAATGTGGAAACTGAGATACACAGAAATTAGCTGCCCAAGGTCAAGCAGCTAGTAAATGATGGAATCAATAAAAACAGTAAAATAGCTCATAAGAGGCCTAACAGTCATAGTAGGCTAGTTCCTTCAAGCTGGCACACACACCATGTAATAAATCACTAACCAGATAGGGATGTTTGAGTAGCTGACTCCTTTGTGGCTTAAAGGTAGAAGGGCACACTTAAAATGACCTTAAGATTTTCCACACTGAGTCTGTGAGTTAGAACCCTAAGGGGCAAAATATGAAAAAGGATCAAATGAAGATAGTAAATAGAAAAAAGAGAGACCAAGGTTCTTTCAATATCTATATTGTTTACTTTTCCTCTCTACGAATTACTTAACTAATAATCTCTTTACAAGATTACTTGGTAAATGACAAGATGTATCAAGATCGCAAACAACTCAAAGATGCCTAAGTTTCAATTACCTTCTTTACATCTAATCAAAAACAATTATATTCCTATCATGTCACCTAAGTTCCATATTATAAAATTCAATATATATACTATTATCTTTTGGATAAATTACGTATAGTATTTAATGTAATATTATTGATGATGGTAACTGTCTTGCTCTGCTAGCGCTGCCATAATAAAATACCATAGACTGAGTGGCTTAAACAACAGAAAATTTATTTTCTCACAGTTCCAGATGCTGGAAGTCTGAATTCAGGGTGCCAGCACGATCCATTTATGGTGAGTACTCCCCCCTTAGGTTGCAGACGAGCTGCCTTCTCTTCGTGTGCTTACAGGACCTCTTCTTCATGGGAGCTGAGAGAGAGATAAGGTCCCCTGGTGTCTCTTTCGTATCAGGGCACTAATCCAGTTGCCAGGGTCCCAGCCTTATGACCTCATTTAACCCTAATTATCTCCCCGAAGACCCCATCTCCAATCATCACATTGGGGGTTAGGACTTCAACAAATGAATCTGGGGAAACACAAACATTGAGGCCATAACAATGGTAATGATAGCAGCAGCTAAAATTTGAGCACTTACAATGTGTTGGGTAAGATTTTACAGAAGAGAAAACTAAGGAATGAAGAAGTTTTAAGCAACTTACAGTTTTTAGACAATTATTTAAATAACGATACACAAATGAAAATGGCTAAGTTTAGAGTTTTCTGTTTATTCGGTAGCACCACTGAACAGACTAAAAGAAGGTGAATGGCTAAAGAGAAGGAAAAGCACCAGTTCAGTTCTTTTTTAGCATAAGGAGGTTTCACAGAGACGAGAGTAATTTCTAGATAATTTAAAAGATGAGGGAGAGAGAAGCAAGCTTGACCAAACAAGAGGAAAAAGCCTCTAGGAACACAAGTTCTAAGAATGCTTTTAAAGTATGGGAATCAATCGATGAAGACAGCTTTTCTATGGATTGAGAGAAAAGGGATTTCTGGGAGTAATTTACAAATCTGAAGGCATGAGGTTATAACTAAAGAATTTAAAGGGAAGGGATAGCAACTAAAATTCTAAGGAAGAAAAATCCAAGTTAAATGCAAAGTCCTGAATATCACAAACACTTGTTAATAAATTCCCAACATAATTTATTTAGAAAAAGGCTCAAATTCTGGTTTTGCTCTTTTGAGGCATGATTAGAGACTGCATTAAGTACAGCCATGTGCTGCATAAGGTCATTTTGGTCAATGACCGACCACATATACAATGGTGATCCCACAGATTAGTACCATAGAGCCTAGGTGTGTAGAAGGCTATACCATCTAGGTTTGTGTAAGTACACCCTATGATGTTCCCACAATAATGAAATTGCCTAATGATGCATTTCTCAGAACATATCCCAGTCGTTAAGCGACGCATGACTGTACATCGTTTTTATAGGAAAGAGGTTCAAATGCAGAAGCTCTCATAATATATAATTCCAATTCCTAGGAGTAATTTTAAAAATAGGTTAGGAATCTTATGAGACAACATGAATATCAATCATTTATCTTCTAAGTGTACATTAGCTTTTGATTTTTTTCTGTAGCAGCTGATTATTCCTGTCTTCAGTTCAGTTCTAGAGCTCCACAGTTTTGAAAACTTATGCTGGCAGTCTTTTACTTTCAGGCATCCAATCAGGATGCCATTCCCAATCTTTTCTGCCACCATTATTGCTACTGACTCCAGATCCAGGGACTCCTTTCAGATCTCTGTCCCAGCTCCAAGAGGCTTTGTTCCTACCACCTTGTAAAAGAATGAGGAAGGAAATCCAGGAAAAGAGGTGTTTCTGACATCATTTATTTAAAGTTAGGATGTATAATCCCAATGAAACAATGTTACAGGTGCAGAAGAATAAAAGAGCAGAATAATATTTCACAATAATACTAAACATGTGGTTTTATTACATTTGGGATCAAGGTGCTCTAGAATGGTTGATCTGAGAACATAAGCAATATCTAAAACACAATTTCTATGGAAAAATTTGTATTCAGTAAAAGATAACTGACTTGAAAACTGACCTGTGAAATATATCTATTCACATGAAACTTTTTTTTAATGAATGTGCATATTATACTACATACCACCCAATTACCCTACTTATAGAATTTGAAACTATAGTTGACATTACAACACACACTGGCTTCCTCAAAAATTTCAGTCATAAAAGTAAAATAACTACCAAAATACTTAGATTTTAGAGATTAATATTTAAACACAAATGTACATAAACATAAAGAAAGTCTGACTTTAATTTAGAAGTGAGGTTTTAAACAGCTTATCTATCACAAACTTTCTTCACAAAGAGTAAAAAAATAAGCCTAATTCAAAGATTCTATTCCCTGTTATATCATGAAACATTCATACTTTTGATGTTATTTATTTTTATTATATAGGATATGTTTTTTGATCTCTAGGACTCTACACATACACAATATTTATCAATGGCTTTAAAACCATGTTTTCATATGTATGGGGTAAAAATAAATATTGTAATTTACTCGAATACACTATATGCTGTGGTTATAAAAAATAAGTAACATTCAGCTCCTGTTTTGATATATTATAAATATGTTCTTATAACATCTATTTCTTTCCTGCAATTATTCATGCACACATGCTTACGATCGATGAAAAGATATGTGAGAGCCTACTATGAGTCAGCCATAATTCTAAACACAAGAAAAATAAACTATTGAATAAAGTACCATCTATACTTCTAAGATGTTCACAATTTAATATGAATATAGATATTCAATAATGATCAATGAGTGGGATAATACAAATATATGCAGAGTATGATTTTAATAATAGCTTAAAGGAGAAAGTAAAAAATTGAGCCTGGATAAACTGGGAAAAATCTACATGAGGTAAGTGACATTTAAATAGGATTTGAAGAAATAAACAGGATTTCACAAATGGAGAAAGAAGAAATATTCAAGTAAAAGGGAATAGTGTGCTTACAGGCATGAAAATAAAGCACACTCAAAGAATATTCCAATTTATCTAGAGTAATGGTTGTCTGGGTTCAAGTTATATGAAATAAAATATGGAGTAGGGAAAATGTGGAGAAGAAATTCATAGGAAAGACTGTGAAAGCATGTAAAATCTCAAAACTTACAGGCTACCAGAGTAAAAGAAACAAATGAACACAACTGAGAAGGAAAAGAAAGATAAACTCAAGAGAAGGTATTATTCCAAAAAATCAAGAAACTAAGTTTCACATGAAGAAGTAACTTAACATCTTCGAAGGCTGCAGATAAATCAATAAAATCACTGGATTGGATAACTAAGACACTGTAAGTTATTGTAATATAATAAAAAGCAGTGCTGACAGTGTATTAAGAAGGGTGAACATATCCAACTATTACTTCTGCGTTAGCAAGATTTCTAAATATTATGGCACATTAGAAAAAAAACAAATGCTGCTTCTTCTGTTTGGTGAAAAGAATTTAATAAAAACTGGAACTTTCTTTCCACTGTATATAACAGAGACTATACTACGTTCTTTTCTATAACCATGTGGTCTTTCATTAATTGAGCTCCAGAAGATACTGTAATAGGCAGTTAATCCATCAGGTAGCTGGGGCAACTCAAAATCATCACTGGTATTCTTCTTTACAGATGTGGTGTTCCAGTTAAGTAATTTTTCAAAAAGTTGGCCACAGGTAAAACATATTACTTTGATATTTTACATGAACAAATCAAGTATTTCTGTTCTTTATTTTCACACTACTAAAAATTATTTATGGTTTTACTTTATTTTTTGTATTTTTAATTCCTTCTATTTACCTTCTGCAATAGATTTTTTAGAAAGTTATCATATGAAATAGAGACTTGCTATAATAAAGTGGTAGTAAATGACCTTTCTAAATACTGTTTATAAAAAACACTCAGCACTGGGGCCAGCCCGGTGGCGCAAGCGGTTAAGTGCGCGCGCTCCGCTGCGGCGGCCCGGGGTTCGCTGGTTCGGATCCCGGGCGCGCACCGACGCACTGCTTGGTAAGCCATGCTGTGGCAGCGTCCCATATAAAGTGGAGGAAGATAGGCACCGATGTTAGCCCAGGGCCGTCTTCCTCAGCAAAAAAGGAGGAGGATTGGCGGATGTTAGCTCAGGGCTGATCTCCTCACAAAAAAAAAAAAAAAAAAAAACACTCAGCACCAGGGATTGGTAACAGATTAGTAAAATTAAAATATGCTTCTGTTTCTTGATCTAACTTTTCAAATATATGTCAATAAAACATTTAATTATTTGGGATAGAGAAACATGCTATGTATTTAAAAATTTCGACTTTGGTATTCAGAATACCTTGGGCAAAAGAATAATTACACTATCATGCCCACTGTGGAGGTTTACCCTGAAAATAATACCTTGAATCTACTTGAAATAGTCATACTTGTACTGGTCTTACATTTCAGAGGATCTCGCATGCCAAGATTATTTTGAAAGGGGACAGAAAATTCATGGGATCCCCCCATGGGTATATCCTAGCCCATACAAGTGACAGAATAGGAACACAGAAAGAGATATGATCAACTACTTCCATTCCTTGGCACTCAAATTATTTGACTGTAGCAAAGATTTCTTCATTCAGAAATTCTTTTACAATCAATAGTAGGAGTCAAAAGGGATCAAATAGAAAGAGACAATGAAATACTGTTTTTCTTTATTAAGTTATTCATGATTTTAATACAATAACTGAGCCTCTAAGTTTTTTAAATTCCTCAACCACAGTGACTTTTCACCTCTTCTACACATCAATCTCTCTGGATCCTGTCATCTTCCAGAACTGCTCCACATCAGAAATCTTTAACAATCTATTGTAAATCCGCCCCTGCTTTCTTATTTACCTTGAGCATTCCATTTTCAATGTCTATCAACCATTCATTCATTCATTCAGCAAATGCTGAATAAGGATACTACTCTGTATACTGCAGTCACAACTCTTCTTCAACTCAACCTGAACCTTATACAGTCTCTCATTAAGTCTCTAAACTTCCTGGCTTCAAGATATATTTCAGAAGTCTGCTTTTCAAAAAAAATTTTCTATCACTTGCACTGAGCCACAAGTCTCTCTTCTATATCCTCTTGCAATGCACTTAAACCTCTACCAACGCACTTAGTAGTCTACACTGAAATTATTTTTGTCCTCAACTGAATTATGCCAGTTAATGGTACTGATCCAATTTAGAAAATAAGGAACGAAGAACTGGCTTGGTGTCAGGTGGTGGGGGAAATGGATTCACTAGTATAACTCCTTTTGACTCATGTCTAAAAAGCACATGGTTTCCATTAAAACTTTATCTTACTTCTCAAAAAAAAAGACATTATCTTACTTCAACTATAAAGACTAGTTCCCTCTTGCAGATAAAAGTATGAATTTAAAAACATGAGAAAAAAATACATGAGAAATATTCCTCATCTCAACAGCCAATCAATCTGTACCTTTAAGACTGTATGTACATTCTGACTAAATACACCTATATCCTTAACAGAAGTCACCCATAAATATACAAAGGACTCTTTCTATTAGGGTGGGTCAGTAATCCAGTTCAATAGAGACTGATCTCTGACTGAAGATGAGACTAAGTACCAGAGCCCAGAAACCTGAGAGGCACCTTAATTCCTGGAGTCTTGTGTGGGAAGAGCATATATAATGCTGCATGATCCTGGTCCTAGTCAAAACAGCAGTATTTTAAAATAATAAAAAATAGACAACATAAGGAGAAATCTATCAAAATACATTCAGGACATGTACGTGAAAATTACAAACACTGACGAAGGAAACTGAAGGTCTAACTAAATGAACAGATAAACCGTGTTCATGAATTCAAAGACTCGATAGTATTGAGAAGTGAATTCTCTGCCAAACTGACCTATAGACTCCATGCAATTCCACTCAAAATCCCAGCAGGATTTTTGCAGACTCTAAAATTTACATGGGAGGAGAAAAGAAATAGAAGAGCGAAAACAATTTTGAAAAAGAAGAAAAAAGTTGGATGACTCACACTATTTGTTTTCAAAACTCACTATAAAACTATAGTAATCAAGAGCGTATGATAGTCAAAAAGACAGACACACAAATCAACGAAAGAGAATAAAGTCCAGAAACATATCCATACATAACTGATTGATTTTTGACACATAAAAATGCAACGCAAAGGAGACAGTCTTCTCAACAAATGATGCTGGAATAATTGGACACCCATATGCAAAAAAATGAACTTCAATCCTCACTTCATACCATGTACGAAAATTAGACCCAAATAGGTGATAGACTTAAACATAAAAGGTAAAACTTTTTGAAGAAAACAAAATCTTTGTGACTTTGGGTTAGGCAAAGAATTTTTAGAAACGACTTCAAAACACAAACCATAACAGAAAAAAATGTGATAAATTAGATGTGATCAAAATTTAAAATTTTTTGCTCTGGGAAAGACAATGCTAAGAAAATGAAAAAGATGAGCCATAGACTGGAAGAAAATATTTACAAACCGCGTATTTGAGAAAATACTTGTATCCAGAATATATAAACAACTTTCAAAATTCGACAAAAAGAAAACAAACCAATCAAAAAGTACGGGAAAATATTTGAACAAATACTTCACCAAAGAAGATATACAGGCTGCAAATAAACACATGAAAAGATACTCAAAATCATTAGCCATTACAGAAATGCAAATAAAAATCAGAATGAGATACCATCACATACCTAACAGAATGGCTAAAATTTCAGCCACGTGAAATGAAAACTTGTGTTTATACAAAAACCTGTATGGGAAGATTTATAACAATTTTACTTTTAATAGACAAAAGCTATAAATAAGACAAACAAGAAATGGATAAACAAACTATGGTACATCCATATAATGAAATACTTCTCAGCAATAAAAAGGAACAAACTATTAACACATGCAACAACATGAATGAATCTCAAATGCTTCAGGATAAGTGAAAGAAGCCTGACTCAAAAGGCTACATACTATATGATTCTAATCATATGGCATTCAGGAAAAGACAAAACTAGGACTGAGAACTGATTACTAGTCGTCCAGGGTTAAGGTGGAGCAGGGAGGCTCTGAAGGCCTGACTACAAAGGAGTGGTAGCAAAAGGAAATTTTGTGGGGGAGTGACTGAACTGTTCTACATGTTCACTGTGATAATGATTACACTACTATGCATTTGTCCTAACTCATAGAACTGTCCACCAAAAAAAGTAAATTTTACTCTAATTAAAAAATAACAGGCTGGCCCTGTGGCGTAGCAGTTAAGTTCGCGTGCTCTGCTTCAGCAGCCCGGGGGTCCGTGGGTTTGGTCCCAGGCACGGACCTACACACCACTCATCAAGCCATGCTGTGGCAGCGTCCCACGTACAAAGTAGAGGAAGACTGACACAGATGGTAGCTCAGCAACAATCTCCCTCAAGCAAAAAGAGGAAGGTTGGCAACAGATATTAGCTCAGGGCCAGTCTTCCTCACACATACACAAAAAGAAAAAACAACAACCTGTAAGTAGAGAATTTAATGGAAAAAACAGAGGAGAAGAAATGGGCATGATGAAAAACCATGCCACTCCCTTCTCCCAAAGGCAATGATATAATAATGTCATACTTATTTGGTATTTTACTATAAAGCCTCATATGCCAGCTATATCCTAATATGCTGGTGGGCCAAAAATTCTGCAGTTATACCATATTATCATGGCACAGGTTGATCCCAAGATCCTTTTTCCTTGAGAGAGGAAGGAAGAACCCTGTTAGTGAGTCTTCTGACATACCCACCTCCAACTCTTCCTGTTTTTTGCTTTGAAAAGGCAAATGTGGGAGTAGAGGGGGGATGAGCGAAGAGCTACGGAAACAATGACAACCTGAGATTACACACACACACACACACACACTCCCCAAATGCCATATAACTGGTAACGTAGCAACTTCTGTGTAAAGAGAAAGCATTAACATAAGAATATGCCCTAATATAAAAAGGACATAAATCTTGGGTCCCAGAAAGTTTAGGATATGGAACCTTATTTACAAACTTGCAAATGTTTTGTTTCCAGGGAGCTCTCAAGACAGAATATCCCAATTTTTCAGAGAGAAACTAATGATACCTTTTCATGATAGGCACAAGGGGGCACTGGAGCACAGGATATTAGGTATGTCTTATGATACACCTAAGGACTTTCCCTAGGGTCAAGGGAAAAAAAATAGTTGGTATGCATACTATACCTCAGTTTCACAGAAATTTCTTGTTTTCAGTTGAAGATGTTAGACTGGATTTAAATATATGCATTTTTTCAACAAATTGAATTTTTCCTTCTATCAAACCCTATTAACAGGAATTGTTTCGATCTCTCCTTTTTTTTTTTTTTTGTGAGGAAGATCAGCCCTGAGCTAACACCCATGCCAATCCTCCTCTTTTTGCTGAGGAAGACTGGCCCTGGGCTAATATCTGTGCCTATCTTCCTCCACTTTATGTGGGACACCGCCACAGCATGGCCTGACAAGCGGTGCATTGGTGTGCGCCTGGGATCCAAACCCGGGCCGCCAGCAGCAGAGCACATGCACTTTAACCGCTACGCCATGGGGCCGGCCCTCGATCTCTTAATTCTTATTAGGCCAACTACGCTTGAATTTAATAAATAACCACCAAGTCCTTCAAAGGAACATCACTATTATTTACTATAGTTCTTCACCACAAGAGAGTGAAAGCTACAAATACTTAAATTCATAAAAAATTCTTCAACTATTTAGTATGCTAGATTATTGCCTCTGATTTTGGATGTATGAAAAGCTATTTTGAAAAATCTAATTGTTTTTATTTTTAATTTTCCATTATAGAGACAATAACACAATGGATTCCCATGCACCCATTATCCAGCTTCAATAATTTTCACCTCAGGGCCAATCTTGTTTCAACTAAAAAAGTTATTAATTCTGCAAAATTTCTTTTCAGCTTGTTCAAATTAAGATCCAAATAAGTTCCACATACTGCAACTGGTTGACATGATTCTTACATCTCTTCATCTATAGATTCTACCTCCTCTTTTCCTCTTGTAACGTTTTTGTCAAAGAAATCAAGTCATTTGTCCCATACAGTATGCAATTATCTGTATTTTGCTGACTATACCCCTTTGGCATTTTTAAACACGTTTCTCTGTCCTTGTATTTTCTAAAATTGTTGAATCTAGAGTCTTAATCAAATTCAGAACTGAAGGAAAAGACAACCTCATATGAGGTTTTGTGTTCCTCACTAAGGGGCATATATGTACTGCCTCACATCTTTCTGTGATAATAGCAGTCACTGATGTTTATTGCCTAACTCCAGGACTTCACTGATAATTGCAAAATAGCAATACTCTAATTTTATCCTTCCTTCATCATTTACTGTCTGAAACACGTCTATTAAGTCAAGTCTTTGGTTTCCAAAAGGTAGTTTGTTTAGAAAAGAAAGGATAAATGCTTAAATTTTATGAGTTTTTGAAATAATGAATTGGTATCCTAACCTCCCAAAATGGTAAACAATGAGAGTTTGTTTTTCCGGTGAGGGATCATTATAAACCCTTGGATTTAAATAAATGCAGTATGCTTCAAATCACCACAGCTGTTATTCCTTTTACTGTCAAATTTTCCCATCTTGGGCCAGTGAGAGCCGCTTCAATTAATTAGTTTCTGATCTTTTAGACATGACCTTAGTAGTCTCTGATAGCTTCCTTGTTTCTGGTATAACAAAATCTCCCAGGGTCATCTTGTCCATCTCCTGCCCCAGACCTGAAATCAACCATATATCCAAGGAACTTGGGTACTTTTTAATGGGAAATAGCATTCAGAGACAACACTCTGGGTTCCAGAAGTGCTCAATACTCCTGAGTTGGTCACTTTACCTAGGCCTTTTATAGTGGTCAGAGTTAGTATGACTTTATAATGATATTTTCAAATAAAATTCTATAGGATTTTTTTTTAACTGAATTGATCTTATATTTCTATCTCATTTCCCCCATACTGAAAATCCTGTTATACAATGACACTGACATAATTAAATTCATTTGCTTTGTTGCATAATACATATTTAACAGTCTAGGAATAATAATGCCAACACTATAATTAACATGGGGATATCTGTATATATTCTAAATTGTGTATTTCACAGTAAATCCAGGAGTATGATTGAGCATAAAAATGCATACCAAATGGCATTCACAACTGTCAGAGGGGCTAAGCTTTCTAGAGGCCAAAGCAAAAAACAATGAGTTAAACAAGTAGTATTCACTGCGTGACATAAAAACAAGTCCTTGGGCTGTCCTGGTGGCGTAGTGGTTAAGTTCACGCACTCTGCTTCAGCAGCCCGGGGTTCGCAGGTTCAGATCCCGGGTGCAGACTTACGCGTCACTTATCAAGCCATGCTGTGGCAGGCATCCCATATATAAAGTAGAGGGAGATGGGCACGGATGTTAGCCCAGGGTCAGTCTTCCTCAGAAAAAAAGAAAGGTCCTTAACTGCATTGCTACCGTTGACACAACAAACACAGTCATTTATTTTGAAGTCCTACAACATGGCCTATATACACTTTAGTATCAGTTTCTGTGATAGGCTAAAGCAATACAAATACTAAATCTGTGAATTCATCTAAAGCTAAGTTTAGAGCAGTGCTGTTCAAGAGAAACAACGTGAGCTACAAACGACCCAGGGTGTACTTTTAAATATTCTATTAGCCACATTTAAAAAGTGAAAAGAAACGGGTGAATTTTACTAATATATTTTCAAAAACATATATCAATGAAAATATCATTTCAACATTCAATCATCAAAAAATTATTAATGCACTATTTTATGTTCCTTTATTTATACTAAGTCCTCAAAATTGGTGTATATTTCACACTTAAATCAGATTTCAATTCAGACTAGCTACACTGGAAGTGCTCAACAGCCACATGAGGCTAGAGGCTACCTTACTGCACAGTGCAGGTTTAGATTATCTGGAGGAATGAATGGAGTATTCCTTAAGCAATCTGCCGTAATTTTTTATTGCAGTTGGGCTTTGATAAAGATTGGGGAGTTCTGTTGAAACCTGGAGAAAGAATATTTTGCATTAGAGCATAACTAAAAAAAATGTCTATCAAGTAGAGGGCAGGGTTGAGTTCCTCTTTAACCACAGCATATGTTTTAGTGAATGACCATGTTATCTTGATAAGGAAGTAGACTGAGGGGCAGAATCAAAATCTTCCATAAAAGATTTCGTCTGTTCCAACACAAACATAAGTAAGCAATCTAAATCCCTAGATGCTATGCCCAAAACTCTGGCTATTAAAATGTTAGCCTACATACTTGCCGTACAACCCAGTAATTCTACTCCTAGGTATCTACTAAAGATATGTCCACACAAAGATTTGTACCCACACGTCCAGAGGAGCATTATTCATAACTGCCAAAAAGTGGAAACAACTTAAATACTTGGCTATAAACTGGTCAATGGATGAACAAAACGTGGTAATGGCATACTACTCAGCAGTCTAAAGAAATGAACTACTGGGTCGGCCCCGTGGCATAGCGGTTAAGTGCACGTGCTCCGCTGCTGGCGGCCCAGGTTTGGATCCCGGGCACGCACCAATGCATCGCGTGTCAGGCCATGCCATGGCAGCGTCCCATATAAAGTGGAGGAAGATAGGCTCAGATGTTAGCCTAGGGCCAGTCTTCCTCAGCAAAAAAAAAAAAAAAAAAAAAAAAGAGGAGGATTGGCATGGATGTTAGCTCAAGGCTGATCTTCCTCAAAAAAAAAAAAAAAGAAAAGAAATGAACTACTGACATATACGACAACACGGATGAATCCCCCAAAAAAACAAACAAGGCTAAAAAACAGAAGACTACATATTGTATGATTCTGTTTATGTTAAATTCTAGGAAAGTCAAAACTCTTGTGACAGGAAAGAGATCTAGGGCCAGAAATGGGGATGTAAGGCAAAGGGGCATGAGGGAACATTTTTGCCAAAATATACCCTTAAAATAGGTAAATTTTACTGTGAAAAAATTAAATTTCAATAAAGTTGTTTAAAACAAAAACTAATGTTTTTATCAGAAAAAAAGTTTAGGCTGTACTATTTTCAAAAGCTAACCCAACATTTACTTTAGTCATCAAAAAAAACTAATGTACAGTCAGAAAAAAAGTTTAGGCTGGACTATTTTCAAAAGCTAACCCAACATTTACTTTAGTCATCAAAGGAATGAAGCTTCAAGGTAAGTAGCTGGAAATTTCATTATTGACCTTTTGATTACAGATAGTGGCTGGTTCATTATTTACTGATTCATTTCTCACTGTGTTTTACACTCAGTGGAAACTTTACAATTGCGTATTATTACATTTAATTTGCAATACAACAAGAGTCATCAAATACATCGTCTCATTCTATTTTCATCATAACCTTATGAAGAAAAAAAGATGGGTATCAACATATGAGAAAACTGATACCATAGAGGCTAAATTTCAAAGGTTCTTCACATAATAAATAAGGGTTGGGACTAAAACTGAAAATGGGACCACTCATGAAGAGTCTAGAATGCCTTCTACTATACTTCATAATGATACTATTTTTAGAAGGGAGATTTATATGAACCTGTATTATTAACTTTTTAATTAAAACTGCCAATCCACTGAGCTATTTTAGCTATTCAATACACAGGTTCTCTCTAGCCCCTGGATTCCCATTTGAAATTTTTTCTTGCTGCTCCTCCTTTGGCAAAACATAAAATCCTTTGTTGCATCACCTCCTATTACTGAGATTGAAATGGAGCACCACTAATTTACAGGTATCTTTGAAAAATAACACCAATATACAAAGACTAGCAATTCTAACAAAGGAAAGTATGAACACATCATACTTCTCTTGGCTATTCCTGCCCTATAACATTTTAAAACATAACTCCTGAAAACCTACCACAATGATCTCTGAAATAATACCAGCAAAAAACCACGATACCCTGAACCTCTTCTCTGAATTTTGTATCCTTTGCCTCTTCCTTCAAATGAAATAACAGCTCTTCTTCAAAGACACTGTTTTTTTGCTGGTACCCTCTTATGACTATTTTCCCTCTCAGATCTCTTATACTACTGAGCTTAGAGTTGGAGTAGATTCCTCTTTATTCCTCACTGCACAGACCATTGTCCCTCCTTGATCATAGATTCTATGTCAATCACTCCCCGACCTTGCCCTGATTATACTTTCTCCATAACCTCAATTTCAAACACTTCACTCCTAGAACACCACCTCCTATGTTTCTAGCTCATTCTTTCATATTCTGGCTTGACCAACTCCTCAAACCCAACCCAGGACCTACAACTTTTCACTGTTGTTCTATTATACCACAATTCTATTATAAAATACATAAAAGTAGAAAAGCAATTTACAAAAATGCTAATGAAAATTATCCAAGAGCGGTGTACTGATTTTTCTTTGTTTTCCTAAATTTTCCAAGAGTAAACCTATATACCACTTTAAAAATAACACTAAAGGCTTTTTAAAAAATAAAAAAGTTAATGGAAAAAAATTTCGTTGCTAGTACCGTGGAGTCAATTCCCACTCCTAGCAACTCTGTGTAGCAGAGCAGAACTCTGCCCAGTCTTTTGCACCATCCTTTTACCTTCTGGCTCCACTGCTATTCACAGGATTTGCATGGCCAAATTTTTGGAAGTGAGTGGCCAGGTCCTCCTTCCTAGTCTGTCTCAATCTGGAAGACTCTACTAGTATTTAAAATACTGGTGGCACAGCTTTCAGCATCACAGCAACACTAAGCCGCCACAATATGACAATCAACAAGATGAGTGGTGTGTTTCCCTGACCAGGAAACAAACCTGGCCCCAGTGGTGAAAGCAACGAATCTTAACGACTAGACCCAGGAAGAAACATACCTTTAGACAATTATTCTTATCTTTCTCTTCATCTCAGTTAGTTTTCCTTTAAACCATTTCCTAGTTTCACTGGCTAAATTTATATTGAGATAGCTAAGAATGGCTTAAATCACTGGTCATTTCTTGGTATCCCTGGGGGACTGGTTCCAGGAATCCCCAGATGCTTCAGTCCCTACTCTGCCCTCCCTATCTCCGGGTTCCGCATCCGAGGACTTAACCAACTGCAGATTGTAAACACAGTACAGTCATCCCTCCATATTCACAGGGGTTTGGCTGCAGGAACCCCCATGGATACCAAGGTGTTAAAGTCCCTTATGCTGTATAAAATGACATAGTATAATGAATACTGTCAGCCCTCCGTATCCCCGGATGTGAAACCCACGGATACAGATCGACTGGACACGATCTGTGGGTGGCTGAATCCACAGACGTGGAACCTGCAGATAGGGAGGGCTGATTGTACACAATGGTAGAAATGGGAAGGGCGTGAAAAGGATGTTCTAAAAGTCTGCCAAAAGCAAAAGATAAAAAAATCAGCCAAGTCAACACCTGGAACAGAGGCATTAAAACAAATGTCATATTGTGTTTAAAAAAAAAAAAACCAACAGTGCCTACTATTTCCCTAAAACAATGTTGACTGTTTCATGAATTCTCTCATTTCATCATTAGGACATCCCTATAAATTCCTTACTGTTGACTTTATTTTAAATGAGAAAGCAGGATTAGAGGATTAATTAACTTTCCCAATGGCACATAAATACAAAACTAGGATTTGTATGCAATGTCTCCTTTATATAACAGTATTGGGTATGTAACACAAGAAAATTTTGTAAAGCAATGATAGAAAATGCATTGAAGGGGCAGCCCAGTGGCACAATGGTTAAGTTTGCCTGGTCCACTTCGGCAGCCCAGGGTTTGCAGGTTTGGATCCCGGGAGTGGACCTACACACTGCTCATCAAGCCATGCTGTGGTGGCGTGCCACATACAAAATAGAGGAAGACTGGCACAGATGTTAGCTCAGGGACAATCTTCCTCAAGCAAAAAGAAGAAGACTGGCAACAGATGTTAGCTCAGGGCCAATCTTCCTCACCAAAAAAAAAAAAAAAATGCATTGATGATGTAACATTTATTAAATTTAAAAATGTATATTATTTTCAAGTTTGGAAAACTGCTAGTAACAATGAATAAAAAATATTTATAATATTGAAGATTATGCAAATACATTCCTTAATCTTGGAAAAATATAGCCTTTTGTTATTCAATAAATTTTCCTATTTTTTCCTCTGCCTCAAGACTTCAATAAACGAATTTATCTAAAAGTTAAAGAGCTTATGTAAAAGTGCATTGGGCACTTTCTCATAGAGAACAACTTTCTATATATTTATAGGATATCTCTAAATCCACTATATTAATGGAGAAACCTCAGAAGCAACCTTCATTCTTAGGACAGAGAATGATGCCACACAACCATAGAGCCATAAATCATAATAACATTGAGGTATAAAGTAAAAACTCTGATCACTGATACTGAAACTTTTCATTTAATATGCTTTTTAAGGTAGATGTATTATTTACACCAGTAACTCAACTAATGGAATTTAAGTTATAGGTCCATTTTCTCAATTTAATGCATCTTTTAAAGAACTAAAAACAAATATGCTAGTCCTAACAAGTAGATTTCATTTCATTGAATTCCCTGATGATTAAAACAATAATTATTATAGCAGATTAAGAAATATTTTTTATTAGAAAAAACTTTTTAATTCTAAAATACGAACGTATAATTGCTGAGGAAGACTAAGTATAAAAAGCTAAACCTCTCTAGTAGTAAGGTTAAGAAATTCAATCTATAGAACTCAGGTCTATAGAAGAGGAATAAATGTATTAAATCTCAAAGGTTCACAGGTTGCTTACTATTTGCAGATTTCTGGAATAAGAAATAATATTCAAAGTTACTAATAAGAAAATCTATGACATACTCCATATATGCATATATTTACATAGTTACATAGTCCTATCTTTTATTTTTATAGTAAATTCAAATAATTCCTTTACAGTTAAGGTAAAACTACCACCACTAAAACAAAAGCAAAAGACAATATAAAAGTACTATGCTCTAAAATTAGCTTTTGCCCCTGCTCTAACAGAGGAGAAAAGACTATCTCCCTCCTAACAATAATACCTGCAAATGGATGGACAGTCTCTCAACAAACAAATAAAAATAAAACTAATTGATTTTAAAATACTAGTAACTTAGAATCCTTAATTTAAAAAACCCTAGTAATAAATCATCATTAAAATAAACAATGAGAAGGAAGTTAATGGGATAGATTTACAAAGAACATTTCTAACATTTTTATTAAAATATACTTTCCTCCCCTCTTTTAGAAAACTGTCTAGTCCTCTGTATTGAGCAAATGAATGAAATTTTGACTGTATGTATGAAACTCATCTGGAAAAGAACATTTTTAGGAATACCTTAATGACCTATTCCCATCAGGATGTGATAACGCCAAGATTTCAAGACTTAATTCCCTCTCATGTTGCTCCAAAGTATGAAAAAGCTTCCAAGAACCCCAGCTGTAAACTGGGAAGAATCTCTGTACCTATAATCACACAGTGACCACAGCAGAAATTAGACTTCCGTTGTAGTCTCACCACTCAATTTACATTTTAGCAGTTTAATGGATACATTTTAGAGTCTTTCATTTGTTGTGGAATAAGATATTAAAACCTCAAAAAAGATATCAAATCATCCCCCTGACTTTAAAGCTCTCTATTAGCTTTCCATGGGACCAGAATTAAGTCTAAAGAAGATCTTCTAAAGAAGATCTGGTTTCTGCAGTCTTCTGATCCTGCTACAACCATTAGTCCCTTACTCTACAGACTGGTACCATGATTTTCTTCCTGTTCCTAAAACATACCATGCTCACTCTGGTCTCATGGTAGAAGAGAAGGATAAAATAAGATTAAAAATAGGAATGAAATAATATCTGAAACCTAAAGAAATGTCAAGAGAAAGAGAGATGAACAGACGAATCTCTGGAGCCCTACTTTAATTCTTTAAAGAAAAAAGGTCGGTGTCAGAGAGCCAGAAATCTAAGTGTTACCAGGAAACCCAAAAGGCTACTCCAGGCTAATACAAATTGTCTTACCACTCTCAAATGTACATTACTTATCCAAACTATATGAACTTTTTAAAACTTCAGAAATATACTCCCAAAGTGCATTCTAGACAAGCACCAATTAAAGACCAACAATGAATAAAGAGTACTGAGAATACTTAAAATCTAAGAAAGACACTGAAGGTCTTAAGTTCAGATGATAAAGTTATACAAGTAATTCCACAGAAGACAATAAATGGTATTCAGTGTTCTGCATCATTACCTTCCAGGTCATGTATTACAGTGCAAAGAGCATATTCTTTGGAGTCAGAAAACTGAGACTTTGAGCGATAAAATGTCTTTGAGCCTCAGTTTTCAAATTAGTAAAACAGAGGTAATAATTAATACTTTAGAGGATTGTTGTAAAGATTAAACATGATAATATAAGAAAAGGACTCAACAAAGTAACTTGACACATGTTGGCCTCTCTCTCATTTTTTTTCTTGACCTAAAAGTATGATGTACTTCATGAAGACTAGAGAGAAAATGTTTGGCTAGAGATTTGTCACCATGATCAAGATTGCATTGTTTTGAAATGTCAGAAAGAGGAAAGACACATAAAATGCAGTTCTTCAGAAAAACAGCAAATTTAACTTTAGAAAGAGCCATCAGAGAAATTGGCCAATCTCTTCAAAAACAAGAAATAGAGAAAGAGAGAGATAGAGAAGACAGACACACTAATATTTTTAACCCTCCTTTTTATAATCCAATGTCTAAACCACATATTTACTTTTAAGGTAAATTTAATATTTTAACAAAGAGGTAAAAACGATCTATTCATATTTTAAAAAAATGGAATTTGTTATTGGAATACAGCAACATATCCGTATAATTTATCTTTCAAAAACAGATAAAGAAAGATTACTGAGTAGCAGAGGTGCAAGACATCCAGAAATCCATGAACCCATGGGCAATAAGATGGTAATTTGGGAAGGAGAATAATCAGAAGCAATAGTACTTACAAATATATAATAGAAATTGGCCATAAGAGAATGTTTTCTTAACATTAAATTTTAAAGTGACACAGCAGTACACCGAGGTGAAAAGAAATATCAACTATGTTCACACTTATCCTAAGTCCATTTTTTAGGAAATTCAATCCAAAAGTACGAGTTATTGCTATTTATAATATGCTCTCGAGGAAATTTACAAGTGGATTTCAAAAGGATTGCAATAAACATTTAGATAGCAATCCTCACAAAAATACCATCATATAGCTTTTTAAACTTAAGAAGTTAATATAATACATGTATGTATGTTCTCTCAATTCATTTTTTTTGTGTGTGAGGAGATCAGCCCTGTGCTAACATCTACCAATCCTCCTCTTTTTTTGCTGAGGAACACTGGCCCTGGGCTAACATCCATGCCTATCCTCCTCTACTTTATATGGGACGCCACCACAGCATGGCTTGCCAAGCAGTGCGTCGGTGAGCGCCCGGGATCCGAACTGGCAAACCCCGGGCCGCCGCAGCGGAGCGTGCGCACTTAACTGCCTGAGCCACCGGGCCGGCCCCTCAATTCATTTTTAACATCTAAATTCTCTGAATTCAACCCTATAAAGAAGACAGTAGGTACAATTTAAGGCTGAGAACTCCATGAACACGAAAGATTAAGTGATTTATCCAACATTACATAGTTAACATTTGGCAGAGCAAGAACTCAAACCTGAGTCTACTTTTATAATACCACACATAGCAACGAAAGGAAATACTCTTCAACCAACAACGTGAATGAGAGACCAAAAAAGAAAAAGTTACAGTTTTTGATTATATAGATGTGTGGATAATTCTAATAAGAAATTGGAGAAGATATTCCCTATGAAAGTATAAACTCTAGTAGTAAAAGTAATATCTTATCAATATTTTATTTCCCAGGGCCTGATACACTTTAGGAACTTAAATGTCAGTGGATTAAATAAATGAAGGCAATGAGTGAGTGAAACAATATGGCTACAGATAGTTTTCTGATGTAGGATTTTAAAAGGACATATATAAATAATGGAAGGAGGGAAATGTAACTAAGAATGTTTACAAATTAATATCATAAACCTTATAAGAATATGGTCAGAATGAATTAAATTTTATAAATAATATAAAGGAAAACTAAATAGGCCCATTGACTGCATAAATGTAAGAGGATGAACTAAGAAGAAAAAAGAATATTGCATGGAAAAGATGATGTAATGTTAACAGATGCAGAGAGAATAAAGAACTACTCACACCTCCTCTTTTGCATCCATCTTCTCCACCAAGGAGAATTGAGTAGAAAACTGGAAAAGGTAGAAGAAACATAGTTAAAAAGTAAATGAAGTTGAAATAAGAAAAGAAGACAGTAAGAGAATACCTAGCCACTCTTTAAATTAGTTTTTGTCTACAGAGCCTGAATAATTACAGGCCTGAATTAGGCATGCATCTCGAATAGGCGTAATCTGTAAAACATCGTAAGAAAGGAAATCAATTTCTAAAATGCACTGGTTTTGGAAATGGAGAAGAATTTTTTTAGAAAATTATGTATCAAAGAAACATAGACCCTCCGAGTTTAAAAGGCTCTTGACAATCCATTAATGTCTATCTATATCCAAAGCACAAAAACTATTATTTACAAGATGGCTTGTGAGCACTAAAAAAGAAAAAGGTTACACCAAGAGCAAATTTTATTTCCCTACAAGTGATCCTAAACTTTTTCTTTATCAATAAATATCTTCTTTTTAGGTAGGCTAGTGTAACTAACACACTAGATTTTTTAAATTAAAATATTGTGGGGAAAGATCCTGAAAATATTTTTAGGAATAAAATGAAAAAATATAAGTTCATTAATTAATAAGACAGCACAACTACGTACTCATAGCTAGACAAACAACCATAATTTACTGTATTAACCAAGAACTAAAGTAAAACTTATTGAATATCTTTAAAAGTAAACCACAGGGCTCCATCCTTACTTCAATCAAGATACTCAGATGACTCAACAAGATTTAAAGTTAAGAAGAATAATTAACATGTTGGATAATAAGATGAAGATTCCAAAAGATTTCAATAGATTGGAAAAATGGGCAGAACCAACTAATATTAAAATAACAGCAATGACAGGGATAGCTGACTTTGTGAAATAAAAAAAGCTAAAGCTAAAGCCAGAATTTGGGAAAGCTGATAAACACCCTAAATTACAACAGAGCAGCCCCCAAAGGTTCAAAAATTGGTTGAGGGAAAAGTACGGCTAATACAAAGAATGGTATTAGTCTGTTTAAGCAGCAGCTTAGACTCACAGATTTCTCTAGGCTCTAGCCTAGCAACTGCCTCCTCTCCCACTTTGGCAGAAAAGGAGGTTTTTTCCCCCTGAAAAAAGGTTATCGAAGGGTCTCTGGATCAGGAAGCACATTAAAGCAAGTAGTAGGCAGAGACTACTACTGAAACAGGAGGATTAAGTGAAAGTTTACAACATAATGAAATATGTTGAGAACCAACACCCCTCTCCCACTCCCAGTCTTTTTACCTCAATGGGTATAACTTTGAGAGGCAGGGAAAAGATTGGTACATTTCTCTGGAAAACCTGACCAGTTTAAGATAAAAGACATCTGAACACACAGACATTAAGTGTTCCCCAAGGAAATGGCCGGATCTCCAAACAGATAAAACTACAGTCAACTAACCCCACCCACGTGCTCAGAGCTCCCACTGTGTTTTTTAAGTGTTGAGCTATTAAACATAAGTAGTCAGAAAGAATCATCAGATATTTCATGTGAGGAAAACATCAAATATAAAACAGAGAGACTAAACTACACATAGAGAAAAAACTGACTGAAAGAAAATAAGAATCTGAAGGAAGAAGAAAATTAATTAAAAAACTAATATTAATATTCTCAGTAAGATAAGAGAAACATAGCAATCAAAACAGAAACAAGAGGCTATCAAAAAATAACCATTTGGAGAACAAAAAATGTTTTAGGAAACTAAACTATGATAGCAGAAATGAAAAATGGAATAGAAGGTTTAGAATATAAAGTTGAAAATTTTTCCCACTAATTAGAACACAAAGAATATAGGAGAGAAAAGATACAGTACAAAGAGGACCGGTGTGGTCTCATATCCTAATACAAAAGTTACAGAAAAGAGAAAAAGAATACAGGAAACAGGGAATTGAAGAAGCAATTCACAAAAATTTCCCAGAACTGAAACTCAAAGTTCCCAGACTGAAAAGCAACTCCTCAAGAGCTAAGCACATGGATAAAAAGAGATGTACATCTAGGAATGTCACCTGTCAAATCTCCAAGCACAAAAGAGAAGACCTCACACATTTCTTTCACATAAAAGATCAAAAAGCAGAATGCCATGACTTTTCAAAAGCAACACCAGAATCTGGAAGACATTAGATCAATGCTTTCAAAATTCTGAGGAAAAATTATTTCTAATCTCTAATCTAGAATTTTATATCCAGTTAGATATGAGTCAAATTTGAGGGTAGAATACAGATACTTTCAGACGGACAAGCTATCAAAAAATGTCCAAACAGGCAGTCCTTTTTAAAGAAATTACTAGAGGATACATTCCACCAATACAAGAGAACAAACCAAGAAATGGAGTCCAGAAACAAAATCCAATAAAAGAAAGAAGCAAGGGAATCACCAGGATGATGGCACAATAAGATCACAAGAGGTTTGGAGAGTCCAGATATAAAGACTCTAGGAGAGATTACATAAAGAAGGTAAAATTGACAGGATACCTAATATACATACTTAAATGTACTGAAAGGATTTTACATAACGGGGAGTATTTGATTAAATCAGCGACAAGCACACAGAAAACTAAAGGGAGGAAATGCAAGAGAATTATTAACTCTAAGAAAAATAATAAATAAAATACTTTCCAAGAAATTAAAAGTCAACATATACTAAGTAGGCAACCAAAACAGTGTTTATATTGTCATGATAATATAAACATCAGGTATCCATCTAACCAAAATTATAACTATATTGTAAGTATGGTGGGATGCAAGTTGATCTACTTTTTACCTTTTTATCTGTTCTTGGTATTTTGGAAACATAATTTTTAAATGTTTGTTTTTATGTTCTCTCTCTCGTTCCACGCCTGGTAATTTCAGAAACTCCTGAAGTTTAATAAGAAATATTATTACCATTTCAAAAGCATGGTCATTGAGTAACCACTTGTAACTGAAACCTTGTTACATACAAAAACACCATGGACGTAAAGATCTAAGAGGAATGGAATCACGTCTGGGATGCTTAGCAACATAGCACCAGGAACACAGTAGGTCATCAATAAATACTGTCTGAATGAAAAGAACAGATCACATAAGGAACTGTCTTAACCTCTGGAAACATTAAAGGTCTCACAGCCCTTTTCTGAATGCCCGGAAGCGTTGTCACACATCTGAGAAACCAATGAGTAGTAGGCCCTAGGTACCCTAATTTAAAACATTTCAACCATTTATAAATGACCCCAAAAGGTCATGACATATAACAACATGTTATTTCACCTAGGCACATATTTAATCACACGTACTGCATGGCTTTTGTGCAGAATAAATCACTTGTTAAATGAACTTGGTTGAACAAAAAAGTATCCACAGCTCAACACAAGTATGGATGCCTAAATCAACGTCTTTTTCCATCTCGACTTAGTCTTAATATAAGCTAACATTTGTAAAGGAATAAAATGTACCCCCCCAAAAAAGTTAACAGTGTTCATGAAGGAAATGACAAGTGAAGAGGTATGAAACTGACGGTATTTGTGAATTTGGGGGCACTGCAAATTCCAAGCGCCATATGAGGAACTGGAGACATGTTCCATGAGAATCCAAAGACACAAAACTAGTTAATGACAGAGCCAGGATGAAAAATCAGTACTCCTAACTTCTAATCTAATAAACTTTCCAATATATTATATTGCCCTTCCTTCAGTTAGCACTTTCTTTTTAAAGATAAAAAATATTCTGGGCCCACACCAGTAATTTTATATAGATTTTATTATATATTATTTTTATCTCTTATTACAAAACTCTGGCTATCACAGGTTTTTATACTTGCCCCAGAATACATTGATCAGACCTTATCGTTTCTTTAAAGGCCAGAGTTCTAGTAGAGAACAGTGAATCAGAATGAGCCATGTCTTCCAATCTGAAAGAATTCCAAGCATTTTCACTACTGTTCATTGTAAATCCATGGAGAAAGACAAGTAAATCCTGTTATTAATTAATTAATCCAATGCCCCATTTAAAGAAGTTTCAGGTATCAAGATCAAATGGACCATCTTTTTTTCAAACTGCCTGCTCAAAATCATGCCACATTTTAGTTTGTTTGCTTCAACTGTGGATCGATCTGTCCTTTAACTTTTGAGTTGAAGGGATTTCTAATTGCTCTTCTTTTTTCTTCTCAGAGTAAATCCATTATCTTAGATGATCTAATCACTAAGATTATATTCATCATATCAAGTAACCATTTTAATGGCTTAACAATATTCCATTGCAAGGTTATACTAAAAATATCTATTTGACCCCTTAAGATACTTACATTTAAATTTTTTTGATTTTCAAATTCGGGGAGGAATACTTGTAACAATCATTTCCTACTTAAAAAAATATTCCCTTTCAAATTTTCATAACTCTGGATTCTGCTGGTTCCCCACCTGCTACTTAATTATCTCATCTCCTCTCTCTGTACCTATAAAGGTATATTGCCACTCAAAGCCTTGATGTTCCAAAATTCTCTTTCAATATTCAGTCCTTCAGAGAAATCATCCTCTCATACTGCTTAAATTATTATCTTTATTCTGTCACTTCCCAAAGTCTTTAAAGCAGGTGCTCAAAATATGATGAAATATTGCTACTGACTCCCAGATTTGCATCTCTAGACAGTCTCATCCAACCTTTAGTTGTTTATTCTCAATGATACAACTTCATGCAAAAGTGTTTCATCCTCATCTCAAACAATGTACAGAACACATGATCTTTACCCTAATAAGTTCTTTCTCACATTCTTTATGTACTATGAAAAATATTGCCAGTCTTCCTAGTGCAATCCTTGGGAATTGTTTTTTCCCCTAATCATTCTCCTTTCCCTAATCACTCTCCTTCACTTACATTTTAGTCTGTCTTCACAATCCGCCATACTACTTCATTCACATTCCTCATTACAGTCCTGTCCCTTTCACTGCCAATATCCTACTTCAGGTCCTAACTACCCTTATGAGATGTAGTAAAACACCACTGATAAGGAGCATTCTAGATTCAAATACTGCTCTACAATTTAACAGTTGTGTGAACTTGAGTAAATTATTTAACTTCTCTATGCTTCATTTTCCTTATCTGTGCACAAGGGTCAATAATGCTATCTACCTCATGTGGTTTTTGTGATGATTAAGTGAATTAATTATATATAAAGCACTCAGCACAGTCCCTGACATACAGTAAGCTCTACGCCTAAATATTTTTTGGGGGATTTTTGCTGACATCTGTGGCCAATCTTCCTCTATTTTTTTACGTGGGTCGCCACCAGAGCACGGCTGACGAGTGGTGTAGGTCCACACCTAGGAACTGAACCTGGGCCACTGAAGCAGAGGACGCCGAACTTCACCACTAGGCCACTGGGCCAGCCCCTAAGCCTAAATGTTTTCTAACTATTTTCTCTCCCTCCAATCACTTTTTTCCTCCAGCTTGCTGACTACCGCCAGACTTTCTTAGAACATTTGCTTTCGTCACCTCACTTTATTAATGTAAAACATATCACGACTACCTTCTGAATCAAAATCAAGCTTCTATGTCTCACATTTACAGCTCTCCATTACCTAGTCCAGGGGTCAGCAAAACATGGCCCACAGGCCAACCACTTCTTTTGTATATAAACTTTTATTGAAACACAGTCGCCCTCATTATTTTATAGATCGTCCATGGATGCTCTCTCACTTTGATAGCAGAGTCGAGCAGTTCTAACACAGTCTGTAAGGCCCATAAAGCATAAAATGTTTACTATTTTGTCCTTTACAGAAAATGCTTGCCAAGCCCTAGTTCAATTTCTTATCTTTACTATTCCCTATATATATTTGGCATGTCTAAAATGGAACTCATCTTTTTTTTGGATACTTGCTCCTCTCAACTTCCCTCTTTTGTTAATATTTAACAAATATTTCCTGAGGACTTATTATGTGCCACACACAGCTCTAGTAACTAGGTAAACAGCAGAAGGCAAAAAAAAAGCCCCAACTCTCACAGAGCATATTTTCTTTTGGAGAGCAACAGACCAAAAATAAGAAAGCATACACAGAAGTGTATGTCAGTTGGTGATTAAGTGTTACGAAGAAAAACAGAGGTAGCAAAGATGATAGAATGACACAAGACTAGGATGCTATTTTAGACATGATGGCCTTTCTAATGAGGCACCATCTGACTAGTCTTGAATTAAGAGAGTGAACCACAGGAATGCTTTGGGGAAATGCAATCCACGAAACAGAGGGAACTCAACCCTAAGAGTGGGTGCCTCCTTAAATTTGAACCCTAGGTGCCTCGCTTGCCTCACTCTAGTCCCAAATCCTGCTGTCAATGACTTATATCCAGAATATATAAAGATCTCCTACTAACTAAAAACAAGAAGATAAACAATCCAATTTTTAAAATGGGCAGAAGACTTGATCAGGCACTTCCAAAAAGATGATAAATATCCAAACAGCCAATAAGCACATGAAAAGGTACTCAACAAACAACTCATCAATGAAATGCAAATTAAAATTACAATCAGGGGCCAGCCCAGTGGCATAGTGGTTAAGTTCACATGCTCTGCTTCAGTGGCCTGGGGTTCGTGGGTTTGGATCCTAGGCGCGGACCTACACCACTCATCAAGCCATGTTGTGGCGGCATCCCACATACAAAATAGAGGAAGATTGGCACAGATGTTAGCTCAGGAACAATACTCCTCAAGCAAAAGAAAAAAAAATTACAGTCAGATACTAGTACACACCCACAAAATGGCTAAAATTTCCAAGTGAATACAGCTTTATTCAAAAGTCAAAACCTGGGAACAACCTAAATGCCCATCATTTGAAGAATAACTAAACAGTGATGTATTCATAAAATGGACTATTACAGGGCAATAAAAAGAATAAACTTCTGGTAGATCCAATAATATGGATGTGTAATAGTTCCCTAGAGATAACATATCACCAAAACACTTGGCTTAAAATAGCAGAAATTTATTCTCTCACAGTTGTATAAGACAGAAGTCTGAAATCAATATGCCAGTCAGGGTCATTGCTCCCTCTGAAGGCAAGGAAAGAGTCTCCTCCTCTAGAGCCTTCAGAAAGAAGGTGGCCCAGCCAATACCTTGATTTCATACTTCTGGCCTCCAGAAGTGGAAATATTTTGGAAATATTCTGTATTTTGATCTGAGTGGCGGTTACATGAGTAGATAAAAATGTATTCTCTTTTTAAATTAAAGAATAGCGTGTATTCTGTGAATATTACACAACTTAATGAAAAGAAATAAGGAAAAACCCCACAATGCAGAGAGTATACATATCAAAATAAGTTACAAAATATTTGCTAAATAAATTAGTATTGAAAGACTCACTAGTTCAGAGCTATCTTAAGACTTAAACCATTTTAATCATGCAGACTGAAAGATATAATTTCCAAATACCTAGTTCTCATCTTTCAGTATACATGTTTGTGTATTTATCTTAAAGAAATAATGGGAAAACAGGTCAAAGACAAGCACACTTCAATATATGGATGTGACAGAACTGTCAAGACTTGAACAGGTCTGGTACTGAATACCAAAACAGGTTATTTGATTTGTTTTTTGCCATCTTAAATATATAATTAATGAAATAAATTTACCTTTGTTAAATAATATTTTAAAAATATGACATGATCTAGTTTAAAATGTGTAGATTTTTAAGAATGAGTTTCCTGAACAGAGAGCTACAAAATAGAGACACAATTGCATACTGTAGGAAAATTTTATATAAACAGTGGCAACTGATGTGAAGGAGGAAATCTTAGATTTATTTAGTAAAATTTTTTTTTTTTTTTTTTTTTGGTGAGGAAGATTAGCCCTGAGCTAACATCCAATGCCAATCCTCCTCTTTTTGCTGAGAAGGATTGGCCCTGGGCTAACATCTGTGCCCATGTTCCTCTACTTTATATATGGGACACGGCCACAGCATGGCTTGACAAGCAGTGCAACAGTGTGCGCGTGGCATCTGAACTGATGAACCCCGGGCCCGCCGAAGCGGAGTGCATGCACGTAACTACTATGCCACCGGGCCGGCCCCGAATATCTTTGACTAAACTCCTTTCTGGTGGGAAAAAGGCCCTTTACAGCAGCCTTATGCTAGACTTTTTATAGGGGACAAAAAAAGGTATCAGGAGAAAAGACAGCAGAGGATCTGCGTGTGTGTGTGTGTGTGTGTGTGTGTGTGTGTAAGAAATCTAAATAAACCAATCCTTTTAATTTTAGGGGCATTTAAACTTTTCTACCTCAAGTCAGTTACAAGCTGATTGGAAAAGAGTCACAAATTTTTGTGATGAAAATTAGAAGATTTCAACATTACAAATACTGATAAGTCCCAGATCAATGAAGAAAAATAAAAGGTTGATTGATTCTATCCAAATCTGAAAGAGAACCAGAGTAAAGAGTGATCGATAAATACTGAAAGATTGAAAAGTACACACTTTTACAAAAGATATTTGGATTTATTAAAATGTGAGCTGAATATTATGTATTCTCAAATTAATAATTTAGAAAATATTAACAATTAAGAAAACTTTATCTACTTAAATTTCCTAGTAAAGAGTTTCTATTTTTTTTTATTTTAAAAAGCATACTTGACTCTGTGTTATATTTTCTGATTTAGAAATTTCAATATAGAGATCTCAATTTAGAGTCTAACCAGATCACCTAAGGCTAGAGCTTCTTTCCTCACAGCTTCCTCATGATTCTCATAAAGGGAGCACCCTGCCCAAAAGATGAATGTGATTCTAGTATTTAGATATGAGAAAGATATAAATGCAAGAAAATCACTTTATCCAATACACACAAAAAAATTATTCCAACACTGAAAGAAAAAAAAGCCAGCTGTATTAGATGCATCGAACAGCAACATGTTAGACCGCCCAAAAAGGCTTTAAGAGTGAATTTGATTAGATGCATTTTTCCCTGCTGCTACCCACTCTAAAACCTAATCCCCTCTTAAGATACAACTCTCCATTCCACTAGTTTTGAAAATGAGTAAATGTAGCAGTATGGGTATGTGTACGCATATGATTACTTACCAAATCTCACTTAAGAGCATAATTTTTCATCACATAAAGTGACTTCACTAAAACTTTAATATCAGTATGTAATATCATAGGTATTATAAACAGATATATTTTATTAAAATTTACCTTAAATTTTACTGCCCTACCTATATATATACATTTAAAAACCACCAGTTTGCTAAATTACATAGCTTTCCCACCTAAAATTAAAATATGTGACTTTTATCAGTAAACACCAATATGAAATGTTACCATAATATGATAACATTACTGAAGAAATAATTATCTATATTGTTTTCTTTAAAGCTTTTATATACAAACATACGAAATGAGCTTTCACTTACAGGGCAATTGATATTGGCCATTAGTTTGGTTCATGTGGATTTAGCAAAACTATAGAATAGATGTTTGATTTTTTTAAATATTAGTTTAGCATAATTGTTCTTGGAACTCCTAATACTGAAGCTGTAACTTTAAAAAAAGCACATAACAACACTAACTACAAATCATAATCCTTTATTTAGAAGAACAAATTCAATATATAAACCTAAGGCATACAAAATTGTTACAAAACTGTAAAATGGAACTATATAAGCTTATATTCCTTCAACCTTCCTTAAAATAAAATCTTTTTTTCGACATCTAACAAAATGAAAAGCAACTGCACTGCCCTACGGAACAGCAGCACCTGCAAGAAAAGATCCAGTGTGGCAACTGTAGTTATCGATTCATCACTTGATTCTCAAACATCAAGGCAATCCTTCTCCCTCTTCCTACACTCAATCGATGAATCTGAAGAAAACAGAGCTTTAGAGTGTTCATGCCGAACTCGACAACTACACAGCTGACCCTCTTACGTCCTCTAAAAGATACTGTCCTTCAGAGAAAAGGCTTTAACACACATTTGTGCAGCATCCTGCTCCTAGCTAAGAGTTCAGATAGGGTAACTGCTCTGTAATACATTTAATCTCTATAAAAAAAGTCTGTATTGGGGCCGGCCCGGTGGCGCAAGCGGTTAAGTGCGCGCGCTCCGCTGCGGCGGCCCGGGGTTCGCTGGTTCGGATCCCGGGCGCGCACCGACGCACTGCTTGGTAAGCCATGCTGTGGCGGCGTCCCATATAAAGTGGAGGAAGATAGGCACCGATGTTAGCCCAGGGCCGTCTTCCTCAGCGAAAAGGGAGGAGGATTGGCGGATGTTAGCTCAGGGCTGATCTCCTCACAAAAAAAAAAAAAAAAAAAAAAAGTCTGTATTTTTAAAAAATACTTACAATTAAGTAAGTAAATATTAAAATGTTTACACCTAAATAAGAACACCGAAATAAGAGACACCTGCAATGTTTAAACTGCACGCACACAAAAATATGACCAAGGGGAGAAAAAAACATACTTTAACCCTTAACGACAATTAATTTTAGAGGCAAAAGTATTTTAAATAACAAAGTAAAATATTATTCACTCAACAATCAGAATTTTCTTAGTTTTTTTTTTAAACAAGTGAACATTAAAAAATTACCTGAACTGTAATCCATGATTTGGGAAAAATAATCTACCTCATTTTGTCAATATTTTTGAAGGTGTTCTTAATATTTTAGAAAGCTTTTAATATTTTAGAAAGGTTTTAATATTATGAAAAAGAGTTTACAATTTCTTTGACATATTACTAAACCAGTCAAGGCCTGTCAAATAACAAGGAGAAAACTGTCTAGTTGGCTGATCATGCTGGGCTGGCAATTTCTCAAACATCTGCTAAAGGTCAGATCTCCATTGCATGGAACCAATCAATGGAACTACACAATTCTCCTAGCACTGTAAGAAGCTAAATGAAGAACACTAGTTTACATAAGTAATGAAACATAACCTTAGCTTTGTGATAAACTGTAGCAAAGTCTATCCCTTTCTCATGACAGAATTCATACATTTAAAAAATGATTATAAAATTCTCTTTGCATTTTATTCTAAAATTATATTTAATTATGTCCAGAAAATGTGTATATAAAACTCTACCTTCCATTTGGTAAAAAATACATAGTCAATTTTTTAATTTCACACTCCAAAAAAGTGCTATATGTCCAAATGAAATTTTAAGAATAATTTTAACATAATAGTAAACATTTATAGGTATGATTTGTTTTTTACAAGTACGGAAATTGTAATAGTAGGCCACTTAATTCAGTGAGAGTGATTCATTTTGCAACTAATTCACATTAGTAGATGACTAAGTTTACAAGAAGCTATATTGTTAAAACTAAACATGTCTAAGAAACCTTCAGATTTTTCTACGATCCTAGAGACTGATGCCACCTAACTTTGAACTTTTTTTTTTCTTTTTTTTTTGGTGAGCAAGATTGGCCCTGAGCTAACATCTGTTGCCAATCTTACCCTTTTTGCTTGAGGAAGATTGTCCCTGAGCTAACATCTGTGCCAATCTTCCTCTATTTTGTATGGGGGACACGGCCACAGCATGGCTTGATGAGCGGTATGTAGGTCTATGCCTGGGATCTGAACGTGCGAACCCCGGGCAGCGAAGCAGAGGGCTCGAACTTAACCACTACACCACTGGGCCAGTCCCAAGAAAAACTTTTTGACCCATATTCTACAACTCTGGGAATTTGATCAATTGTTTAAACAAGTAATGAAACACAACAGATTACCAAGAATTATAGTTAAATACTACAAGAGGCATTTTCCTTTTTTTTTTTGTGAGGAAGATCGGCCCTGAGCTAACATTCGTGCTAATCCTACTCTTTTTTTTTTGCTGAGGAAGACCAGCTCTGAGCTAACATCTATTGCCAATCCTCCTCCTTTTTTTTCCCCCAAAACCCCAGGAGATAGTTGTATGTCATAGTTGCACATCCTTCTAGTTGCTGTATGTGGGACGCCACCTCAGCATGGCCGGAGAAGCGGTGCGACAGTGCGCACCCGGGATCCGAACCCGGGCCGCCAGTAGCGGAGCACACGCACTTAACCGCTAAGCCACGGGGCCGCCCAAGAGGCATTTTCAATGTACATACATGGACGAAATACTACTTTATTGGGTCTTCTATTTTTTTAAGAGCAGAAAATTTAAGCTAAATTTAGAAGTTAAAGTACTTTTCCCTTCAAATTACTATCCTATGTGTTAAATACTCGAAACTGCTGCCAAAGTTTTGATAAACATATTGTAGCTATAAAGTGATGATAAATACAAAAAATTTTTGTGTCCTTTTATGTAGGCCCGCCCAATTATGATTGGACAGTTTTAAATCTTAGTTTTAAATCTTAGATTAAAACACTTTGCCCAAAGGCCATCAGAAAACTAGTGAGCAAAATTTAAATGATCAAGTGACTATTGAAACTCTTTTTAAAAAGCTTTATGTCAATATTTTTATGTAACATAGGAATCCTCTCTCATTTAAAAACACGTTAAAGCTACTAGGAAACAGATGGATCATAAAACCCTATCTGTGATTATGCCACATACTAAGGATCTTCCATCATATTGTAGATGTAAATTATTTCCTTCCAAACAACGAAAAATAGAGAACTTACTTCTAATGAAACTACTGTTACAACAAGCTGGGTCCTAAACAATCCAATCCTTGAACAGAAAAACTAAAATAAGCCAAGTATTGTCAAGTAAGAATCACATCATTTTTCCATATAATATCAACAAGTTTTTATTATTTTTCAATGAACTCAACTATTTAAATTATAATTTTGCTCTAATAACCTTCATTACTTTATATAGGCTTACAATTTAATTCTAAAGAAAGACTAAGATTAGAACTATGTTAAATGTTTTTCAAGAATATTATCTGCACAGAAAGATAACGAGTTCCCAGGTAATGCTGATGCTACCAGTATGGGGACCTCACTTTGAAAATTACCATACTAGAGGATACCTGTGACATGCATCCTGACAAAATACCTAATTTATCCTGCACACAATTTTCAAATTAATCTTCCTTTAACAACACTTAACAAGCACTAAACGGATATTCAGAAATCTCTCCATCATTTTCCATTGCCAAAAGCATAACATCCAAATTGAAGGTATTATAAAAAATAAAACCATTAGACTTTTAGTCTCATTTTTCTTTGATGGCTCAAAGGAAAGTCTATCTACATAATACTTTTTAAAGCAACGCTAAAACCACTCAATATTTCCTATGTACTTAGGTCTAAGACACTGCCAGGAGCTGAGTTACAAACAATAAGAGCAACCTCTACCTAAAGAACATATATGTAAACAAATAATCAAAATACCATTCAGGAGTTTCTGCTTCCTGTATAATTCATATCACCATCATCATCTCTGTGACAATTAAAAATCTAGATAAAATATACTTCAAGTTTTGGCTTTTTTTTTTTAAAGCCAACGGCTAAGAAGATACAGAGCAATTACTGAGCCAAGAACCTGAAGAGGTGAAAAAGCCAGGGATAAAGTACTGCAGCTATTTTTGCCCTGAGGTTGAAAGGCCAAGCAATATACAAGATGCAAACTTATGTGGTGGCCTCCTCAGGCTAGATCTAACAAAGTCCAAATCTAGGCACCACCAAAGGAAGGACCATGGTAACTCCCCTAATTGGGTCAGAACTCTGAAAGGCTATATCACAGGAACAAGAGTGACCCAGAATTAAATCACTTCTTTTATGATCTGAAGCCCAGCTTTGAGTAATCAAGGTGGCTCAGAAAATCTCAAATCACACTTAGAATAAAATAATTAACCAGACTATTCCTGTCACTAGGCACCTGGAAGAATCAAACACAAATCCTCTATGGAAAAAGATAATATCGTCCTAGGCTTAAAAGTTATTCCTACAACTAATTTTTCAAATAAAGAGGCCAGCACACAATCAAAGATAACAAGGCACGCAAGAAGATAACACGAAGAAAAACCAGAATCAATGACAAACAAAAATTCTTTACAAGTACTCCTATAAAACCAAATGCCAACAAACATACTATAATTTAATTCTAAAGAAAGACTTGTAGAATCAGCTTCTATCAAAACTTGTAGAATGCAGCTAAAGAACTGCTAAGAGGGAAGCTCAAAGACTTAAATGTATACAGTAAAAAAAGAAGAGGAGGCTGGGAAATAATGAGCTAAGAATCCACCTCAAGAACTCTGAAAGAGAACCACAAAATAGACAAATTCTATGAAAGGAGAAGGAAGGAAAATAAAGATCAGAGTAGAAATTAACAAAGTACAAAACAAACATCCCATAAAGAAGACTGACAAAACCTAAACTTGCTGATAAGGTTAGCAAAATTTATAAACCTCTGCTGAGACTAGTAGGAAAAAAAAAAAGAGACACAAATAATCAATAATCACAATGAAAAAGAAGACACCAAAGCAGATCCTACAGATCTTGCTTAAGATGCAAACTCAGATGGCAAAACTATACAGCAAAGCAAGGAAAACTATTGCCAAAAAAATTAGGATAGCAATTATCTATAGGCAAAAGAAAAGAGCTGTGATGATTGGGAGGTGGAACTTGTTGAGCTTTGTAGGAGCTGGCAATGTTCTATTCCTTGACCTGGAGGATGATTACATAGGCATTTGCTTTACATAATTAACCCGTACATCTCTACCTTGTGCACTTTTCTGTTTGTGTTATTATTAGGGATTGAAGTGTATCCACCAAAATTCATTATGTTGAAGCCCTAACCCTCAGTGTGACTGTATTTGAAGACAGGGCCTTTAAGGAGGTAATTAAATGTGGTCATAAGGGTGGGGCCCTAATCAAACAGGACTGATGTCCTTAAAAAACAAAGAAATAGCCAACCCCATAACCCACCACCAGCACAGAAGGAAGGCCATGTGAGGACACAGCAAGAAGGTATACATCTGCAATCCAAGAAGAGAGCCTACACCAGAAACCAACCCTGATAGCACCTTGATGTTGAACTTCTGGCCTCCAGAACTAGGACAAAACAAATTTCCGTTGTTTAAGCCACTCAGTGTAGGGTATTTTGTTACGACAACCCTAGCAATCGATACAGGTATGTTTCACATTTTAAAAGGTTAAAAAATAGAAGGTGACAGTGGCCAGCCCGGTGGCATAGTGGTTAACTTTGCGCACTCCACTTCGGCAGCCCCGCATTCGCAGGTTCAGATCCCGGTCGCAGATGCACGCAAAGCTCATCAAGCCATGCTGTGGCGGCACCCCACATACAAAATAGAGGAAGATGGGTACATATGTTAGCTCAGGGCTAATCTTCCTCAGCAAAAGAGGAGGATTGGCAATGGATGTTAGCTCAGAGCCAGCCTTCCTCACCAAAAAACAAAAAAAAAATAGAAGGTGACAAGTGTCAAAATAAAAATGCAATAAAATTTAGGAGATCAAAGAGGACGTAGAAACCGTTTATTATAAAAACAACATTTTAACTGCAACAAAATAATATTTAAAAAGAAGGAACACTTGCTAACTGCCCATCCTAATATACCAACTGATGAATTTTCACGCTTTTCTTACAACATTCCCTCTACCTGGAATATCCTATATTTTCCACTCAATCTAAGTGCTTTTCTCCAGATGACCTAGTCAAATGAGATTAAACATTATACCTAACTCCTAAACTATACAGAGAGCAGTTGAACAATGATATGTCTCCTGAATGTGATTACCATAAAAAGAAATAGTAGAACTTGAGAAGGTAATTAAAATCATGTTCATAGAAAACAGTCAAATGGAAAATATAAGATTTTGCCATTCCATACTAAAGTGGGGGCATTTTAGTAAAAAGGTATTCATGTATATCTTTTTATTGTAGTTACAACATAAAATTTGTCATTTTAGCCACTTTTAAGTGTATAATTCAGTGGCATTAATTACTTTCACAGTGCTATGCAACCATCATTACTATTTGTTTTCAAAACTTTATCACAACAAACAGAAACTCTTTACTCATTAAGCAGTAACTCCCCATTCTCCTCTCCCCTTGACCCCTGGTAACCTCTAACCTCCTTTCTGTTTCTATAAATTTGCCTATTCTAAATATTTAATATAATAGTGAAATCATACAATATTTGTCCCTTTCTGTCTGGCTTATTTCACTTACATAATATTTTTAAGGTTCATCCATGTTGTAGCATATATCAGAATGTCACTCCTTTTTATGGCCAAACAATATTCCATTGCATGTATATGCCACATTTTATTTATCCATCTTTTGTTGGACATATAGGTTATTTCTGCATTATGGCTATTGCGAATAATGGTGCAAGGAAGATTAGTATACAGGTATCTACTTGAGTCTGAGCATTCAATTCTTTAGGATATACCTAGGAGTGGATTTGCTGAGTCATATGGTAATTCTATGCTTAGCTTTTGAGGAACCACCAAACAGTTTTCCACAGCAGCTGCACCATTTTCATTCCCACCAACAATATATGAATGTTCCAATTTTTCCTCATCCTCATTGACACTTATTATTTCCTGGTTTTTTGGTTTTACTTGTGTGTGTTTTTTTAAAAAATTATAGCCACCCTAGTAAGTGTGAACTGGTAGTGCATGGTAGTTTTGATTTACATTTCCCTAATGACTAAAGACATTGAGGATTTTTTTCATGTGCTTATTGGTAATTACTAAGTCTTCTTTGGAGAAATGTCTATTCAAGTCCTTTGCCCATTTTTAAACTGGACTGTCGGTTATTGAGTTTTAGGAATTCTTTATAAATTACAGATACTGAATCATTATCAGATATATGATCATGTATATTTTTTAAATGAATAAAATAACATTTCTTCATATAAAACAATTTTTATATGAAAAATTTAGTGTCATTTTAAAGTGGCTTCCTCAAATATCTCTAATTGACTATAAGATAACAGAGAATATACATTGGTCTCTGCCCTCAGTTCCTGGCACAGAGCTCCTGAAACTCTTGTGATGTCCTAAGTGATAAAAAACACAAGGAACATCTCTTGTTCTGATATTTGTCTTTGACTCTATCCCTGACACAGGGCTCCTAAAACTCTTGTAAATTCCTAAACGATAAGAGCACTAGGAGCATCTTTTTTTCTACTGAGGTGATTCTGAGTGGCCTTCTGGATGGGGGCTGGTAACCAGAAAGATCAAGCCATGATTAGAAGCTTGGAATTTTCAGCCTCACCCCTCATCCTCCAGAGAAGGGAGAGGGGCTAAAAACAGAGTTAATAATTGATCATGCCTACATGAGGAAGCCTCCATAAAATCCCAACAGTACAGGGTTTCGAGAGCTTCTAGGTTAGCAAACACATACACACTGGGAGGGTGATGCACCCTAACTTCACGGGATGGAAGCTCCAGCTCCTCCTAGACCTCACTTTATATTACATATCTCTTCATCATGCTGTTCAACTGTATCCTGTAACATATCCCTTAATAAACTGATACACGTAAAGAAATGTTTCCCTGAGTTCTGTGAGCCGCTCTAGCAAATTAACTGAACCTAAAGGGGGAAGAAGTCAAGGGAACCTCCAATTTGTAGCCAAGTCAGACAGCAGTTATGAGTAGCACGGGAACCTACTACTTTCAACTGGCATCTGAAGTATGGTGGGGGGCAGTCTTACAGGACTGAGCCCTTAACCTGGGAGATCTAATACTATTCCAGGCATAGCGTTAGTATTGAGTTAAACTGTAGGACACCCAGGAGGTGTCACAGCGAATTGCTTGATGTGAGAAAAAACCTCCACACGTTTGGTGACCAGAAGTGTCAGAAATGAAGTGGTCTATGTAAAAGTAAAAGACACACACAGGAAAGAAACACACAATAGGGAAGAACTGGGTTTTTCCCTAAACAGGAAAGAAAAATCTGAGTTTTTCTTTTAGCAAAGTGACATAAAAACCATTATCTTGAATAATCTAGATCTATAATTTCAAAGCTGAAAAATCAAAATAACAAAGATATTAGGATTTCCTAAGAAAAAGCAAAATCAGGTATAAACTGATCACTAAGAACAAACTCTACCTCAGCCTTGATATGTTACTCAGAGAAATAAAAGTGCTAACAGATTTGGCGGCATTATAAAACCACATTCAAATCTGCAACAGAACATCAATAAATATTTTTCAGAATTGAATGTAACCAACGAGGGAGCTGGAAATACATGTGCCACCATTTCCTATGCTGAAACATTCAATCCTTTAGCTTTTTACTTACCACCTGGAAAATACCTTCACTGAGAATCTTTCCAGAGGGCCTGCCAGGTGGCGCAAGCAGTTAAGTGCGTACACTCCGCTGCAGCGGCCCAGGGTTCACCAGTTCGGATCCCAGGCACGCACCGACACATCGCTTGTCAGGCCATGCAGTGGTGGCATCCCATATAAAGTGGAGGAAGATGGGCATGGATGTTAGCCCAGGGCCAGTCTTCCTCAGCAAAGAGGAGGACTGGCAGATGTTAGCTCAGGGCCAATCTTCCTCACCAAAAAAAAAAAAAAAAAAAAGAATCTTCCCATAATTTCTACTCTATAGTAAACGTGAACATCCAGAACTATGTGACATAGGGACTAAATTCTTATTGCCATTCCCAATGGCCTACAATTATAATTAAGGAATTTATCTAACTGTACAGGCAAAACAAACAAATACAAATAATATATTCTTTTAATTGACAGGAAATTATTGTTAACCCGTGTTTAAATTATGTAAAATTTTAAAACTAACTTTTGGTAGTCAGGTATGTAGAGGATGCCAGAAATCAGAAATTTTGATTGAATTTTAAAATACAGTATAAATTTCAATGGTAATTTAGATCTTACAAGAGAAAAAGTCTCCTATATAGTCTATAAAGCACTAACAATGAGTGATGAAATTGTTTCAGTGATTTCTCCAAATATATAAATTACACATCATTTAACCAATAAAATCTGTCAAAGTTGATAAGATACAGTTTTGAGCAAATACTCTAGAAATACCTGCCCCTCAACTGAAAATTTATATGAGTGTTTGTTAAACTTACAAAAATCTCCATCACAAGGAAAAAAATTAAAAGGTTGCATGCAGTTCAATTTTTTTCTTTATATCACTGGTTTTCAAAAAGCCTTACTCTGAGAATCTAACTTAAGAGGATTTTTTTCTAAAAGAGAAAAAAATTAGAAATTAGCAAAGTACTTGGCACTGCTCCAAATTCTGATTTGGCCAGTCAAAACTATTATGCTTTATTATCAAATACGTTAACTACAAATCACATGTGTTTAATATCCCCTTTGTTTCTATTATTTCCTTTGAAAGTACACAGATTTAAAAATAACTTCAAAACACCTTGGATAAAAATAAGCATCATGGTTAATGGTACAGTTACTATGTATGTAAGTAATACCAGCCACACTGAATTAGCATTTGTCATCCATAAGTCTTTAAAACACGTTAAGACAGTTGGTCAACTACTTTACCAGATAGTATAAATTTTAAGAAGGGACTCATATTGGGAAAAATAAATAAATGAAAAGTCACCATGAAAACATCCGTCTTTTCGTACTAAAGGAACATCAATTACTTGGGGGGAAAAAAATTCCCATATGCAAATATATATTTTTTATCTACTAAAAATACTCTCTATGATTTCAATAATTACAAAATTCTATTAGAGTAACAAAAGTTTTATTTCCTCAAGTTATTTTAAGTTTCTACTGATAAAAAAATCAACTAAATCTGATAAATGATTTCAAACAGATTGCAAAAGACTAACTCGTTACAAAGTATTCACTGCTCATTTGAAAGTAGAAACAGTCTACTGAGAGGTCAAAGACATAAACTGACTATTTTTAAAGTTCTAGTCCTTAGCATTCCTTTCCTAATGAAGTAACAACTAAATTTTTCCAATACAAAGGGAAGGTTTTGGAATAGACCAGAAACTTTTCAATGATTATTAGCAGAGACATGTTTTGGAATGAAACTATTCTCTACCTAAAGTTACAACTGATCATGATTATCTCACCAGCAACTCTGGAAGCAAAACATGAAAGGAAATTAAGAAAAATCAAGAGAAGAGAAAGGGAAACAAGAATCTGTCTGATATAACTATTTTGGAACTGTGGAGTCTACTGAAGGCTTGCAAATTCAACAAGAAGACTTGGACTGTAAATTGGGTTACTTTTGGTCAATTTCAGCTCAAAGGACAGTACCAGGTAACCATTCCCCATCCCCAAACAGGTGGCAAGCAGCTGTGGATATGTTCCTGGAGCAGCTTGCACACAGCCTGCAGAAGCCAGAGAGGGCAAAAAGAACTGTATCCTCCAAATATCAGAAATCTGTGCTCTGATCACTGACTGATGCTTCTGATCACAGACGAGCAAAGAGAGAGGCAGATAGCCATTAGACCACTGTAGCAAAACCCTCCCCCAGCTTCCTGGGTATTTGGAGGGCCAGTGCTCTTCCCCACACCCCTTTACTTTTCTCCTTTTCTCCATTTGAGAGCCAGACATTAAACACTAGGACTTTCAAAAAAATTACATATGGGAGAAAACTAGAAAGTGACCCCTCATACACAGGGAAAGGCACAGGCTCAGAAAAGAACTGAGAAGATCTCAAATTTATACTTCTGGCTGACCCTCGACACAGAGCCAACCTAACACCAGTCCAAAAAAAACCCAAAAACAATAAAAATAACAAAAAAACAGCAAACCCTGGGAGAGGGAAGAAATCTGGAAAGTACTGATTCAAATGGCCAGTTTCCAAGAAAAAAAAAAAAGCACAAGGCACCCAAAGAAACAGGAAAGTATGGCCCATTCAAAGAAAAAAAAAAATAAATCAGCAGAAACTATCCCTGGAAAAAAAATGAGGGCAAATATAGAAGACAAAGATTTTAAAACAATCAATTTAAAAATGCTCAAAGAAGATCAAGAGAAGAAATTATGAACAAATTGGAAATATCAATGAAGATATAGAAAACCTAAAACAAAACTAAAACATTCTGGAACTGAAAAACACAATAATTACAATGAAAAATAAACTAGGGGAATTCAAAGTCAGAAATAAACAGGCAGAAGAAAGAATCAGTGAACTTGAAGACAGAACAATATGTATTATTCAAATCTGAGGAACAACAAAAATAGACTGAAGTGAACAGAGCCTAAGGGAGCTATGGGACACCATCAGAGAGACGAACATACATACTGTGTGAGTTCCAGAAGGAAAAGAAAGAATATTTGAAGAAATAACGGCTGAAAAATTCCCAAATTCTATGAAAGATAGGAATATAAATATCCAAGAAGCTCAAAAAACTCCAAGAACTAAAAGAGACCTACATCGAGATATAATATAATCAAACTTTCAAAAGACAAAGAGACAATCTTGAAAGCAGCAACAGAGCAGCAAATCATCACATACAAGGAATCCTCAATAAGATTATAACTAGACTTCTCACCAGAAACTATGATGGCCAGAAGGCAATGGTCTGATATATTCAAAATGCTAAAAGAAAAAAAATCTGTTAACCAAGAATCCTAGGGGATGGCCCCGTGGCTTAGTGATTAAGTGCATGCGCTCCGCTACTGGCGGCCCGGGGTTCGGATCCAGGCGCACACTGATGCATCACTTGTCTGGCCATGCTGAGGCCGCGTCCCACATACAGCAACCAGAAGGATGTGCAACTATGACATCCAACTATCTACTGGGGCTTTGAGGAGAAAAAGGAAAAAAAAAAAAGAATCCTATATCTGGCAAAATGGTCCTTCTAAAGTAGGAGACTAAGAAAAAAAGAGAGAAAATTCAAATTACTAGAATCAGAAATGAAAGTGGGACACTACTATCAATTCTATAGAAATTAAAAGGATTATGGGAATACTACAAACAATTGTACTCTAACAAATTGGATAACCTAGGTCAAATGGACAAATTCCTAGAAACACAGAACACACCAAGACTAAGTCAAGAAAAAACAGAAAATCTGAATGGACCTAAAAGTAAAGAGATTGAATCAATAATCAAAAATCTCCCAACAAAGGAAAGCTCTGGACTTGATAGCTTCACTGATGAATTCCACAAAATAAAGAATATCAATCCTTTCCAAACTTTTCCAAAAAATTGACGAGAAGGGAACACTTCCAAACTTATTTTACCAAGCCAGCATTACCCAGGTACAAAAGCCAGACAAAGACAGTAAAAGTAAAGAATACAACATACCAATATCCGTTCACAAGCACTGATGCAAAAATCCTCAACAAATCATTAGCAAACTGAATTCAAAAATACATTAAAAAATCATACACCAAGTGGGATTTATTCCAGGTATATAAGGATGGTTCAACATACAAAAACCAATCAGTGTAATACACCACATTAACAGAATGAAGGGAAAAAAAAATACCATCATCTCAATTGATGCAGAAAGAGTATCTGACAAAATTGAATACTCTTTCATGATAAAACACTCAATAAACAAGGAATACAAGCAAACTACCTCAACATAATAAAAGCCATATACGAAAAACCTACAGCAAATATCACACTCAATGGTGAAAGACGGAAAGCCTGCCCTCTAAGATCAGAAACAGAAATGGATGCCCACTTTCACCATTTCACTTCAACATAGTTCTGGAAGATCTAGCCAGAGAAATTACATAAGAAAAAGAAATAGGGCGGGCCCCGTGGCTTAGTGGTTAAGTGCGCCACTCCACTACTGGCGGCCCAGGTTCAGATCCCGGGCATGCACCGATGCACTGCTTCTTAGGCCGTGCTGAGGTCGCGTCCCACATACAGCAACTAGAAGGATGTGCAGCTATGACATACAACTATCTACTGGGGCTTTCGAGGAAAAGTAAATAAATAAATTCAAAAAAAAAAAAAGAAAGAAAAAGAAATAAAAAGCATCCATGTAGGAAAGGAAGAAATCAAATCATCTCTGCTTGCTGGTGATATGAACTTCTATGTAGAAATCCCCAAAGATTCCACACAAAACAAATTTTAAGAAAAAGATAAATGAATTCAGCAAAGGGGAAATTACAAAAACAATTCCACTTACTATATACCATCAAAAAGAAAACAATACTTAGGAATTAACCAAGGAGGTGAAAGACTTATACAATGAAAATTACAAAAAAAACTGTTAAAAGAAATTAAAGAAGACATAAATAAGTGGAAATATAGCCCATGTTCATGGTTGGAAGACTTAATGTTGTTAAGATATCAATAATATCCAAAGTAATCTACAGATTCAATGCAATCCCTATCAAAACTCCACTGATGTTGTGTTGCAGAAAAAGAAAAAACCATCTTGAAATTCATATGGAATCTCAAGTGATCCCCAACAGCCAAAACAACCTTGAAAAAGAACAAAGTTGGAAGACTTACACTTTCTGATTTCAAAACTTACTACAAAGCCACAGTAATCGAAACAGTGTGGTAATGACTTAAACACAGATATATAGAAAAATGGAAAAGAACAGAGCCTAGAATTAAACCCTCACATATATGGCCAAATGATTTTTGACAACAGTGTCCAGAACATTCAATGGAGAAACGACAGTCTTTTTAACCAGCAGTGCTGGGAAACTGAATATTCACAGGCAAAAGAATGAAGTTGACCCTTACCTAACACCATATACAAAAATTAAGTCAAAATGAATCAACAGCCTACAGGTAAGACCTAAAACAATAAAACTCTTAGAAGAAAACCTATGACAAAAGCATCATGATGTGGGATTGGACAATGATTTCTTGGATATTACACCAAACGCACAGGTAACAGAAGAAAAAATAGACAAATCCAACTTCATGAAAATTTAAAAATTTTGTACATCAAAAGACACTATCAACAGAGTAAAAAGGCAACCCACAGAATGGAATAAAATGTTTGCAGATCACGTATCTAATAATGGATTAATATCAAGAACACATACAGAACTCCTAAAACTCAACAACAAAAAACAAACAACTGAATTCAAAAATGGACAAGGACTTCAATAGACAGTTCTTCAAAGATGATAAACAAATAACCAGTAAGCAAATGAAAAGATGCTCAACAACAGTAATCACTAAGAAAATGCAAATCAAAATCACAAGGAGATACTATCTCCCACCCATTAAAATGGCTAATATCAAATAAAGAGAAAACAAGTGTCAACGAAGATGTGGAGAAATTAGAACCCTTGTACACAGTTGATGGGACTGTAAAACGGTATAGCCATTGTGGAAAACAGCATGACAGTTCCTCAAAAAATTCAAAAGATTGGGCCGGCCCCGTGGCTTGGTGGTTAAGTGCGCGCGCTGCGATGCTGGTGGCCCGGGTTCGGATCCCGGGTGTGCATCGAGGCACCACTTCTCCGTTCATCCTGAGGCCGAGTCCCACATACAGCAACTAGAAGGATGTGCAGCTACGACATACAACTATCCACTGGGGCTTTGGGGGGAAAAAATAAAATAAATAAAATCTTTAAAAAAAAAAAAAATTCAAAAGAGAATTATCATTTGATCCAGCAATTCCACTTCTGTGTATATACCCAAAAGAACTGAAAGTCTGATCTCAAAGAGATATATGTATACCCATGTTCACAACAGCACTATTCACAATAGTTGCAACATGGAAGCAACCCCAGCGTCCAATGATGGATGAATGGATAAGCAAAATGTGACCTAAACATACAATGGAATTTTATTCAGCCTTAAAAAGGAAAGAAATTCTGCAGTATGCTGCAACATGAATGAACCTTGAAGATTATTATGCTCAACGAAATAAGCCAGTCACAAAAACACAAATAATGTATGATTCCACTTATATGAGCTATGTAAGAGTACTCAAAATCAGCGACACAAAGTAGAAGGGTGGTTTTTTCAGGGAATGGTGGGAAGGAGGAATGGGGAGTTGATTCTGTAATTGGTATAGAGCTTCAGTTTTACAAGAAGAAAAGAGTTAAGGAGACAGATGGTGGTGATGGCTGCACAACATTATAAACATATCTAATATCACTGAATGATACACTAAAAAATGGTAAAGCTGGTAAATTTTATGTTATGGGTATTTTTACTACAATAAAAAAAATATCCCAATGAGATTCCTCTACCCACCTATGAGAACGTCTAAAATCAAAAACGCTCTGCCAAATGTTGGTGAGGATGTGGAACAACTGGAACTCTCATGCACTGCTGGTAACAATAGTGCTGGTGCATGTAAAAGTCTGGCACTGTTTTAAAAAGTTAAACATATAACTACCATATGACCCAGACATTCTACTGCCAGGTATTTTTTCAAGAGAAATGAAAGCAAACTTTCATAAGTTTATTTATTTTTTATTTATTTTTTTTTTGTGAGGAAGATCAGCTCTGAGCTAACATCCATGCCAATCCTCCTCTTTTTGCTGAGGAAGACTGGCCCTGGGCTAACATCCATGCCCATGTTCCTCTACTTTATATGGGACGCCACCACAGCATGGCCTGACAAGCGGTGCATCAGTGTGTGCCCGGGATCTGAACCCCGGCCGCCAGCAGCGGAGCGCACGCACTTAACCACTACGCCATGGGGCCGGCCCCTCATAAGTTTATTTTTAATAGCCAACAACTAGAAACAACCCTATTGTCCACCAACAGGTAAATGGATCAGCAAATTCTGTTATATCCATATAATGGAATACTACTAAGGTATGAAAAGAAATGAACTACTGATCCACGCAACAATATGAATGTATCTCAAAATAATTACGCTGAGTAAAAGAAGTCAGACAAAAAAACAAAACATACATATATCATCACATTTATACAGAATTCTGGAAAATGCAAACTACTCTCTAGTGACAAAAAGCAGATCAATGATTGCCTGAGATTGTGTGTGTGTGTACGTGGGAGGGGGTTACAAACAGATTCCAAAGAAACATCAGGGATTAAGAGATGTGTTTATTTTCTTGATTACGTTATTTTCTTGATTACAAGGCCAGCACTGTCCTGATACTAAAACCAGAAAAGAACAAACTAGAAAAGAAAACTACAGGCCAATAACCCTGATAAATATAGACGCAAAAATTCTCAGTAAAATACTATCAAACCGAATTCAGCAGCACATTAAAAGGATCATTCACCATGATCAAGTAGGATTTATCCCTAGGATGGAAGGATAGTTCAATATATGCAAATCAATGTGATAACTCACATTAATAGAATGAAATAAAAGAATCATGATTATCTCAACAGATGCACAGAAAGCATTTGACAAAATTCATCACCATTCATGATAAAAACTCTTAACTAATTAGGCATAGAAGGAACATATCTCAATATAACAAATGCCATATATGACAAGCCCACAGCTAACATCATACTCAATGGTGAAAGGCTGAAAGCTTTTTCTGTAAGATCAAAAACAAGACAACAGCGTCCGATATTATCACTCCTATTCAATGTAGTACTAGAAGTCCTAACTAGAGCAATCAGGCAAGAAAAAGAAAAAAAAAAGGTATCAGAATTGGAAAGGAAGAAGTAAAACTGTCTATTTGCAGATGACATGGTTTTATATACAGCAAAATCCTAAAGACTCAGCCTTTAGATCTAATCAATACAGCAAAATCCTAAAGACTCAGCCTTAGATCTAATCAATGAATTCATTAAAGTTATAGGATACAAAATTAGCATACAAAAACCAATAGCATTTCCATCCACTAACAACGAATTTTCTGAAAAAGAAATAAAGAAATCAATCCCATTTACAACAACATCAAAAACAATAAAATACTTAGGAATAAATTTAAGGAAGTGAAAGATCTCTACTCCGAAAACTACAAAAAGGAACTGACGATGGACCGGCCCCGTGGCTTAGCGGTTAAGTGCGTGCGCTCTGCTGCTGGTGGCCCGGGTTCGGATCCCGAGCGCGCACCGACACACTGCTCCTCCGGCCATGGTGAGGCCGCGTCCCACATACAGCAACTAGAAGGATGTGCAACTATGACATACAACTATCTACTGGGGCTTTGGGGGAAAAATAAAATAAATAAAATTATTAAAAAAAAAAAAAAAAGAAACTGATGAAAGAAATCAAAGATACAAATAAATGGAAAGGTATTCCATGTTCATGAATTGGAAGAATTAATACTGTTAAAATGTCAATACTGGGGCCAGCCAGGTGGCACAGTGGTTAAGTTTCTGTGCTCCGCTTCAGTGGCCCCGGGGTTCCAAGGTTCAGATCCCTGGCGTAGACCTATGCACTGCTTATCAAGCCATTCTGTGGCAGCATCGCACATACAATATGGAGGAAGACTGGTACAGGTGTTAGCTCAGGGACTATCTTCCTCAAGCAAAAAGAGGAGAACTGGCAACAGATGTTAGCTCAGAACCAATCTTCCTCACCAAAAACAAAAAAAAAAAAATTAAAAAAAAGAGGAAATCCCACAATTTGCAACAACATGGACAGACCTTGAAGGCATTGTACTAAGGGAAATAAATCAGACTGAGAAACCAGACAAACACGCTATGATCTCACTTACACGTGGAATCTAAAAAAAAAAGAAAAGAAAAAAACAAACTCACAGAAAACAAGATCAGACTCGTGGTTACCAGCAGCAGGGGGCGGGGGGGACTAGAGAAAAGTAGTCAAAAGGTACAAACTTCCAGTTATAAGGTAAATAAATACTAGGGATGTAACGTACAACATGATGACTACAGCTAATTGTGCTGTATGATATATAGGAAAGCTAAGAGAGTAAATCCTACGAGTTCTCATCAGAAGGAGAAAATTTTTTTCCTTTCTTTTCTTTTTATTCTATCTATATGAGAAAATGGATGTTAGCTGAACCTATGTGGTAATCATTTCACAATATATGTAAATCAAACCATCATGCTGTATGCTTTAAACTTATACAGTGATATATGTCAATTATTTTTCAATAAAACTGGGAAAAAAAAGAGATGTGTTTATTTTCTTGATTATGTTGATTTTATTTTGGTTTTATATATGTTTATATAAGTCATTTAAACATGTGTAGTTTATTGTATGTCAGCTGTACCTCAACAAAGCTGCTAAATAGAAAGGTAAATTTGAAGGATAAAAATAAAAGAACGATCACCCAATTCAAATTCAGCACAAGAGAATACAAAATAAAAATGTTTTCATACATTTTCTCATTCATACTGATAAGAAAAGACAGGGAAAAGCAGCATAGGAAGCATTTGAATTTCTAAGAATTGAACAATACAAGAAAGGGAAATACTGTAACCTAGCCATAGATGCTCATTCAGGTCCATGTAAACCATGCCCAGAGAATCTACATTGAATGCTATCAAAAACATTGTTCTGATTGTTTTTCTGCTTAAGCAATCTGGACTGCAACGTACCAATTAGAGTTTTTCATTCTGTTTGGTTTTTTGACCACCTCCTTTAAACTCTCTTAATATCTCCAGATTCCTTTTTCTAAAACACCACTATAATAATTATAGACCTCTGTTAAATCTCTTGATGGTTCTCTTTTTCTAATAGTCTAAATTACTTAGGCTAGCATTCAAAATCCTTCATAAATTCACCATTCATACCTTTATAGTCTTACCATCCCTGTCACAAACTTTCCAATTAGGCCACCTATAATCTACTTTTAGTATTAATAACAGTCTTTCCTCTCTCTTACCTCTGCCTCCGGCTCTCAAACGCCTACCCACCCAAAACACTCTGCCCACACTGCTCTTCATACCAATATCATAACTTTGGAATAGCAATTAAAATTTCATATACCCTGTGACACACACAGCCTATACAAAAATATTTGTCTCTACTTCTGAACATTTGATTCAACTATCTGCATTTGGCATAAACCATTTCCTGACCTGCATCATCTTCTCATATAAATTACCTTTAATCATTCAACTGAGGTTGTAACTTGCACTTATTATCGACCCCAGTGCCTTGCATATGTATTTGCTGTTTTGTTTTTAAGTGCCAATATATAACACATCGCTACTTTAGTTAGGTTCACTTTCATTCAGCAAATCGAACAAGATCCCCTGCTAAACAGTTGCTAGCTTTGGTTTAATATTAAATTTTTCCAGAAAAGAAACAGACTTTTAACAGACTGAAAAATTGAAGAAGGAGAGGGAATGACTGACTAAATCAAATAAGAACAACGGAGACAAAATTAAAACTTTAATATAGAAAAATTATAGGATAGAAAATAATAAAAAGTCAAAGAAATGGAGAACAAAAAACCTGGAGGAGAAGAAATTTCTAATTCTTGAGGATTCATATGGAGTTCTAAGTTTCAGAATATTTTACTGACTCACAGAGCCTTTCTTGGTGAATCTCTGATGGAGGTTGAGAATAACGTAAAGAGTGTGTCAAAATGCTTAAGTACTCTCTAAATAAATGCCCAATCTGATAAAAATATAAAATTCTAGATTCAAAATCTTGAGATATTTTTATCTTTATCTCATAACTAGTTTACAGTCTTCTATCAACACAGGGCTTTGGGAGGTATTACTATCTATGAAAGAGGAAAAAGAAGCAACCTCAATATGCCACTGAAATTGCAAGCTTTTAGAGATATAAGGTGGGGGAAAGGGATGTTTAAAAGCATGAAAAATACTTAAGAAGTAGCCAAACTAAACATAAATAAGAAGTTTCTGTTATTTTTCACAAATCACAAATTTCTATAAGCTAACCATAAATACACATAGTTAAGTACAAAAGGAATAATAATTCATCTTTAATTATCTTGTGCTAATGTAACAGTTTCACAAGAACCACAGTGAGGTATATAATTGACAACTCCTGCTCTTACCTTTGCCAAGTTAAAATCACCTTCTCCATACTTCTAATTCCTCTGAAGCTACTAGTCCTCTCAGGTAGTGGCTGTTTCCTCTCTCATGATTTCAGACCTTTACCCCTCTCTCATCACTAAAAATCAGTACCTTGAAATCTGAACAGATTATACTAACCCACTACCCTTCAGTCAGTCATCTACCACACCAGCTCATACCCTGAACATTCTAGCCATCATTCTATTCAATATTACTTCTAATCTAGTTTCTGGTGATTTCAACGCCCATAGTGATAATTCTTCTAATTATTCAACTTTTCATTTCCTCGATTACCTCTTCTTCAATGATTCTGTTCTCAACTCTACCTCCACCACTGATTCACCATGGTCATATCCTAGACCAGAGGATCTTTGTCCCCTGGCAGTATGGATTTACGGACTCCTTCTCAGAAATAAGGAACCCTACCTTAGACTCTACCATGGCCAACAACAGTAATCCCTTAAAAATCTCAATTTCGGTGGCCGGCCCGGTGGCACAACTGGTTGAGTGCACGTGCTCCGCTGCGGTGGCCCGGGGTTCACCAGTTCGGATCCCAGGCGCACAATGAAGCACTGCTTGTCGGGCCATGCTGTGGCGGCATCACATATAGAGTGGAGGAAGATGGGCATGGATGCTGGCCGAGGGCCAGTCTTCCTCAGCAAAAAGAAGAGGACTGGCGGATGTTAGTTCAGGGCTGTTCTTCCTCACCAAAAAAAAAAAAAAAAAAAAAAATCTCAATTTCAATCATCCCTCTCTCTAAAACCACCACTTGCTATGTTTCCATTTCGCACTCTCAAATTCCAAAACGCCAACGCTTCTTAAACTCCACTTGGACCTAATATTCATTGATCCCAACACTTTTTCACTGCTATTTATCCCTCATTTTCTCACTTTCATCCTCATCCAATGGAAAATCCTTGGTTTATCATTAAAATCATTCATTTGCCTTTCTCTGAATGCATCTTACATTTTCAGCCAAATCGTAATCATCATTAAAATCCACCTCTCTGCGTACTCCATGCCTGTAATCATACAGCTGGACCTGGCTGGAGATGAATGACGTCAGTTAAAAATCATGACCACTAACATCAAGTCAGTCTTTGCTGTCCATAATACACTTCCTTATTGCATTAAATCTCTACTTTCCTGGATGACTATTTCATACTTTCCCTTCTCCTTAAATCCTAATAACATGAACTGCTGACTTTATTTCTTATTTCTCTAAAAGAAGCAATCAAAAGAGAATTTCTTCAAGTTCTTACCACTATATCTCTGTACCTACCTAAAGCTCTTCCCAAATGCAGAATTTCTGCCCTCTCTTCTGTTACTATGGAGAAAGACCATGCTCCTATTTAAAACGAACTCTTCCACTTCCCAAGGATGGGGTTGTAGCAATTTTTCCCTAGTTGAGTCAACTTTATCCCATCTCTGGATTATTCCCATCAGCATACAAATATGTTGCACTGTCTCTCATTTTGTAAAATCTCATCTTCCCCCTAATGCTACTGCCCAATGTCTATGTTCCCAAATTGGCTTCTCTATACTCCCTGCCTACAGTCTCCTCCCTCATATTCTCTTTTAAACTCACTCTATCATGTTTCTGCTTCCACTATTCCCCTGAAACTGATCATCAAGGTTACCAAAGACCTGCTTTGCTAAAATTGAATGAGAGATTCATAGCCTTAATCTTACTTGACTTAGCAGCATTTGACCCAACTGATCAATCCCTCCTCTTTGAAACATTTTTTTCCACTTGTCTTAGAAAACATCACTTTCTCCTGGTTTTCCTTACCTCCCTGGCCCTTCTCATCTATCTAACCTTTAACCATTGCTCCAAGGTTCAATCCTTACATGTCTTCATCTACGTTCACTCTCTACATCAATTCAGCCACTTTCATAGCTTTAAATGCTGTCTATATACTAAACACTCCCAGACAGATTCTTCAGTCTGGACCTCTCTCTTCAACTAAAAGACATGATAGTTTAACCAACTGCCTACTTCACTTGTATGTCTAATAAACATCTCAAACTTGACATATCTAAAAGTTAAATTTGTGATCCCCAGCATCCCATCACCAACCACCAAATCTGCTCCTCCACTGTCAATCCCCACTTGAGAAAATGGCAACTCAATCTTACCAGTTGACGGAGCCCAAAACCTTACGGCTTATCTGTAACTCCTGTCTTTCTCTCATACCATAAACAATTCAGCAACCCATTCTATCAATTCTGTGTTTGAAATAAATGTTAATCTGAGCATTTCTCACCACTTCTACCACTGCTAACCACGATGGTCCAAAGCTATCATAATTTCTCACACCTGGATCATTACAATTGCCTCCTAACTGCTCTCCCTGCTTCTGTAATCTTGCCTGATACTTGCAACAGTCTACTCTCAACAAAGCAGGCAGAGTGATCATTGCAAAACCACATCACTTATGCCTTCCCATCTCACTCAGAGTAAAAGCCTTAATCCTTACAATAACCTATAACGTTCTTCACAAACTGCCTCCTCACCATCCAGTTACCCTTCTGGTCTTACATCCTCCAACTCTCCCACTTTTCACTCCTCTCTCACCATATTACCTTCACTGTTCCTGAAAAATGCTTGGCTTGTCCCCATCTCAGGAGCTGTGCACATGCTCCTTCCTGTGCCTGGAATCCTCTCACTCCCAACATCTGCATAGCTAGCACTCTCGTTTCCTTCAAGTCCTCACACAAAAGTCACCTTCTCAGAGACGCATTTCCTGACTATCTTATCTAAAATGTCACCTCCAACTTCTCAACTTCCATGCTTTGTTTTCCTTTCAAGCGTGTATCTATCTTACACACTATTTATCTTTTTTTTTTTTTGAGGAAGATTGGGCCTGCACTAACATCTGTTGCCAATCTTCCTCTTTTTTCTCCCCAAAGCCCCAGGACATAGCTGTGTATCATAGCTGTAGAGTTATAGCTCTTCTGTATGGGACATTGCCTCACCATGGCTTGACGAGCGGTGAGTAGGTCTGTGCTCAGGATCCGAACCGGTGAACCCCAGCAGCCGAAGCAGAACACGCGAACTTAACCGCTACACCACCAAGCCGGCATCCTATTTATCATTCTTATTTGTCATCTTTATCTTTGGTCTCTCCTACTCTAAACTAATTTCCATAAGGGCAAGACTTTGGTCTATTTTGGTAGCTACTCTCTTCCCAGTGACTGACATGTCCAAGATATGCAATAAGTATTTGTCGAACGGATTTTAACTCTACGATCCAATCCCTTCATACTTAAATCTTTAACTGCTACCCAACACCTGTCAAAGACGACCAAATGATATTTGAAGAAAATGGTCTTCAATTATCATGAGATAAATTATTCAAGCCTATTACTACATATTCAAAACGCTATCATTTTATAGAGCTGATCTTTAAATCACTTTTTTCTCTGTAGAAATAACAGTAAGTTATGGTGTAATGTTTTCTCCCTGGCTTTTACTGAGAATTATTTTTTTTAAAAGGCATATGAAGACTACCTCCACATAAATGACAAGGCCATTCTAAATGACATTGTTCATCATGACATTAAATACTACTTAAAGAAAAATAACTTTTAACTCTTTAGAGCTAGGAAAAATCATTCTTTACAAATCTGTTCATTATTTATCAAATAACGAAAATTTCTAGCCCACAATATATCCTTGACTCTTTTTCATCATCTCTACACGTATAACAAATTTCAGAGATAAACTAAACACTTAATTACCATTAGTTCATATATTTAAATTTTGAAGTATATTTATATTGAGCTCATCTCAGTTTACACAGATTTTTTAAATGTCTGATTTCTATTTCATCAATCTTATTGACAGTTATCTTTAATAAGAGCCATCTCAAATTCTTTTATTTAGGTAATTGACAAATATACTGCACAACTCTCTAATGCTATCACACATATAAAGACAAAGTATGTAGTATAAGAAATTACTTGTATGTCATGAAAATCACTTCACTGACATATATATCATAATCTTCCTAGTCTACAATCTAATTTTTAAAGTAATTTAGCATAGCAAAGTTAATAGAAACTTAATTTCTCTACCAATTGCAAGGATGATGGTACTACTACCAGCTAAAAACAAGTAAGAGAATGAAATGCAGTGATTTCACCTTGGGTGCCAGTGAGATATGAAAGCAACCATAATGTACAATATACAGACAAAGAGAAATGAGGGAACATTAAAGACAAAGGATCACAATTATAGATGAGATCTTAAAGATATCTACCGCTAATTGAGAGAGTATTATTCAAACTGATAAAAAATCATAAGCAGACAATTATGAATAATCATCCAAGCATTCACATTTGCCTTTATAATACCTCATATGATTCTAATTACATTCTTTTTCTGCATAAGTTTCTACTTATTAACGTTAAAATGCATTCTCTGAGCATCCACCAAGTAACAGCAGATGCAGCTTTTACACAGTTTCTATGGTCTATCACTTAGTAACCCAGTGACCAACTAACTCTCAGAAAGAACAGAACCACCAGATTGTTGCCACTCCATCGCTGGATCTTTTGATTCAAGATATCCTCCTTGAAGACTGAGTCTTGAGGTTACTGTCCTTTATTACTACACTGTCTACTGTAGTCTGCCAAACACAGTTACATGCACAACCAGGTTTAGTAAAGGGAAGAAAAAAATAAGTGATGAGTGCTTTACATAATTTTATTTAATACTTATAATAACACTTTAGGTAAAATATTCCCTATTATATTCATCAGAAAATCAAGAGAGGTTAAGTAATTTTTCATAGAGACACACAAGTAATAGTTATGAAGACCTGCTCCAAAGTCACTTAACCAGGGAAGAAGGAAAGTGGGTAGGTCAGAAAAATGCTTACTGGAAGAGCTGTGCCTTAAAAGGACAGTAGAAATTAACCGGGCAAAGAGCAGGAGAAAAAACAAAGGGATTGCAGTCAAAAGGAACAAACACAAAAAGGCAGAGTGGAAAACAGTATTGTGTGTGCCAAAAAACTAAAAGCTCTCTTAAGATCCATGGGCTCAGGTGGCTCCTTTTGTATATGGTTTAAACTGAATCCTGGCAGTCACTTCATTCTGTAACTCTTAAAGGGTTCCTTGGACTCTGTTATTGAGAGGCAACAAAACACACAGAAAAGTGAATTTTGGAGTCACAGGACCTGAGTTCAAATACTAGTCATCCCTTATAATACATATGACCTTGAGTAATTTCCCAAGCTTCTACACAGTAATCCCCCCTTTATCATCCTCCTCTTGACGTATGGTCAGAAGGTCAATAGTAGTCTAATGCTACATCACAATGACTCGGTCATTCACTTCACTTCATCTCACCATGTAGGTATTTTATCATCTCACATCATCACAAGAATAAGGGTGAGTATAGGACAATAAGATATTGAGAGAGAGATATCACATTCATATAACTTTGATTACAGTATATTGTTATAATTGTTCTATTTTTTTATTATTGTTGTTAATCTCTTACTGTGCCTAATTCATAAATTAAACTTTATCATAGGTATGTATGTATAGGAAAAAAACATAGTATATATAGGATTCAGTACTAGCTGCTGCGGTTTCAGGCATCCACTGGGGGTCTTGGAACGTATCCCCCACAGAAAAGGAGGGACTACTATATTCCTCAGTTGCCGCATTTGTAAAATGGAATTAACAGTAGTAATTAACTCAAAAAGTTTCTATGAGGATGAATTAAGTTAATAGATGTAAAGTGCTTAACATTAAGATAATTCCTGGTACATAGCAAGGACTATGAAGTTAGAAACTCATACTACCATTATGAACCAACCATTCCTCCCTTCCATTTGCCTTAGATTTTTAAGACCTTCTCTCAATTATCTCATTTTGCATTCTCTCCTGTCTCTATTCTTAAGTTTTGCTTAAAAGCTCCCTTTTCAGTTTTTCTTTTGCAAGAATCACCCAATTCTCAATAAAATCACATAGTACCCATTTGTCAGCTTAAAAGGTTAACTTCAATGTATGGTGGTAGTGGAGAAAACTCTGACTTTTGCCCCTTTTGTATTACTACATTCAACTCTCTTTGTTTTTATTCTCATTATTTAATCTCTTTCAGTTCTTTGGCCTCAGTTATTCTATGGATTTAGTCACCTTTAATAAACGTATTTGTTATTCTGATTCTTTCATTCCCCCTCTTCTCACTGTTACAGTGTTGGTGTTTCTAAAGCAGGGGAGAGCTGCGGGAATAAATTTTACCCAACATTTTATATATTCAAGCATATTTATCTAGCACTTGTTATTTGCAAAGCACTGTTCTGGGGGCTAAATAACTAAGATGATACACATACACAATAACAACTGGTCAAAGTAACTGGTGAGATCATCAACAAGGAAACAGTAATACTTAGTAAAATGATGCAAACAAACAACAAAAAATATTGTCCAAAGTTTCAGGGAGGCTGATCTAGTAGAAATGTAGGCTTTCTCGTAATAGGTTAAAGATCATAATGAACAAGTCCAGAAACAGAGCATCCAAGATTTCCAGGAAGAAAAAAGTAAACAACATTTGGACCTGCTATACAAGTTCCTCCTAGTTCTGTCCTCATAATGGGCATATAAGAATCAGATATAAATCACTCCTAATAAACCTAGAATATAAGAGAACTTACAACACAGTAAAAACTACATTACATGCACATACAAAATACAAAGACAGTTTTGGATATCGTGATATGTGCGTGTGTATTCTCATATTTGTTCTTTTAGATTTTTATGTGATTTGATTCCAGGGGCCCAATAAATTTAAAATCTCTAAAAAGAAGAGACTTAGTTCATTATATTCTCTGGAACTTCGAGCGATTCAGTAGAATGTTATGCATATAGTGTGCACAAAATAGATGCCCCATAATTTAAAATGCCACCAATTAGAGAATGAAGAGAAGGCTTTAAAGAAAAGATGGCAGCTGAAAGCTATCCCTCTAACAAAAGGAACAATACAAGGATGCCCACTTTCACCACTCTTATTCAACATAGCATTGCAAGTCCTAGCCAGAGCAATTAGGCAAGAAAAAAAAGTAAAAGGGACACAAATTGGAAAGGAAGAAGTAAAACTGACACTATTTGCAGACAACATGATTTTATATATAGAAAACCCTAAAGAATCCACCAAAAAACTATTAGAGATTATCAATGAATACAGTAAAGCCGGAGGGTACAAAATCAACATACAAAAATCAGTTGCATTTCTATACATTAACAAGGAAATAACAGAAAGAGAAATCAAGAATACAATCCCATTTACAATTACAACAAAAAGAATAAAATACCTAGGAATAAATTTAACCAAGAAGGTGAAAGACTTGTACACTGAAAACTATAAACCACTGTTGAAAGAAATCAAAAAAGACACAAAGAAATGGAAAGATATTCTGTGCTCTTCGATTGAAAGAATTAACATAGTTAAAATGTCCATACTTCCTAAAGCAATCTACAGATTCAATGCAATACCTATCAAAGTCCCAATGACATTTTTCATCAAAACAGAACAAAGAATCCTAAAATTTATATGGAACAATAAAAGATTCCGAATAGCCAAAACAATTCTGAGAAAAAAGAACAAAGCTGGAGGCATCAAATTCCCTGATTTCAAACTATACTACAAAGCTATAGTAATCAAAACAGCATGGTATTGGCACAAAAACACATACACACATCAATGGAAGAGAATTGATCAAAAATAAAATCACACAACTATGGACAGCTAATTTTCAACACAGGAGCCAAGAACATACAATGGAGAAAAGAAAATCTCTTGAATAAATGAGAGAAAACTGAACAGCCACATGCAAAAGAATGAATAGACCACTACCTTACACCATAGACAAAAATTAACTCCAAATGGATTAAAGCCTTGAACGTAAGACCTGAAACCACAAAGTCTCAGAAGAAAACATCGGCAGTACGCTCTTTGACATTATTCTTAGCAGTATCTTTTTTGAATATCATGGTCCTTAGACAACAGAAACAAAAGAAAAAGTAAACAAAAGAGACCACATCAAACTAAAAGGCTTCTGCACAGCAAAGGAAACCATCAACAAAATGAAAAAAAAACCTACCAACAGGGAGAACATATTTGCAAATCATATATCCAATAAGGGGTTAACATGCAAAATATATAAAGAACTCACACAACTCAACAAGAAAAAAACAAACAACCCAATCAACAAATGGCCAGATGATCTGAAAAGACATTTTTCCAAAGAAGATATACAGATGGCCAACAGGCACCTGAAAAGATGTTCAACATCTCTAATTATCAAGGAAATGCAAATCAAAACCATAATGAGGTTATCACCTCACACCCGTCAGAATGGCTAAAGACAAGAAATAACAAGTGTTGGAGAGCATTTGGGGAGAAAGGAACACTTTTTCTCTGGTAGGAATGCAAACTGGTAAAGCCACTATGGACAACAGTATGGATATTTCTCAAAAAATTAAAAATAGAACTACCATATAATCTAGCTATTCCACTTCTGGGTATTTATTCTAAAGAACACAAAACACTAATTCAAAAAGGTATATGCAGCCCTATGATTACTGCAGCATTATTTACAATAGTCAACATATGGAAATAACCTAACTGCCCATCAATAGATGAATGGATAAAGAAGATGTGGTATACATACACAATGGACTACTACTCAGCCATTAAAAAAAAAATGAAATCTTGCCATTTGCAACAACATGGATGGACCTTGAGGGTATTATGCTAAGGAAGAAAACCAAACACCATATGATTTCACTCATATGTGGGAGATAACCAACAACAACAAACACATAGATGCAGAGACTAGATTAGTGGTTATGAGAGGGGAAGGAAGGGGGGACGGAGAAAGGGAAAATTTGTATGGTAATGGATGGCAACTAGACTTCTGACGATGAACACAATGTAGTCCATATATAAGTTGAAATATAATGATGCATACCTAAATTTATGTAATGTTATAAACCAATGTTACCTCGATAAAAAAATAAATTAAAAAAAAGAAAAGACGGCAGAAAAATTTGCAAAGTATTTCTATTTCCATGCCAAAGTTATTCTTGCTCCTAAGGCAACATTCACATTATTCTCCCTCTAGACTGTAGTCTCTTCATTAAATACAACTGCTATCTATCCTTTATAATCCAGCTCCTCCATGAGGCCTTCCTATCATAGAAAGTATAATAATGGCACACTTTCATAGTGCCCTTCTCTGAATTTCTATAGCACTTAGCATTACCACATAATTAATCCACAGAACTCACGAAAACACTCTACTTACTATAAGTGGCTTATTATAAAGGATACAACTGAGGAACAGCCAAATGGAAGAGATGCATAGGGCAAAGTGAGGGGGAGATGGAGCTTCCACGCCTTCCCTGGGTACACCACCCTCCCAGCACCTTGATTGTGTTCACCAAACCAGAAGCTCTCCAAACCCCACTGTTTAGGAGTGTTTAATTGAGTATTCATTACATAGCCATGATTGCTGCCATTGGTAACTAACTCAATCTTCAGCCCCTCTCACTTCTCCAGAGGTTGGGTGGTGGGGCTAATCAAGGCTTAGTGTTTGTAGTGACCAGCCACCAATCTGAAGCTATCTAGGGGCTCACGAGGGATCATCTCATAAGAACAAAGGTTGCTCCCATCACCTTTATCACTCAGGAAATTCCAAGAGTTTTAGGGGATCTGTGCCAGGAACCAGCAACATAAATCAAATATATATTTCTTATTATACCACAACTGTATACTGTAGTATAAATGAACAGCTGAATATGCTAATCATCTCATCTCAAATCCTTGAGAGTGGGGTTTACTTCCTAAACCTTAGATAGTCTACAATGCTGACCACATAATAGATACTTGGTGTTAATTCATTTAACATTTACTGAAGCCAATGCACAACAACAATTGACTGGAGAGTTTTCTAATGTCATAAATGCATATTACTAAGTTCTCTTTATTGACTTGATTAGGTTTTTCATTACAAAAGTAATATATCTCAAAGAATTAGAGCTAAATTTCAGACAATTCTAAGAATTTCTTTGCATTTTAATTAAACAAGTATTTATTGAACACCCACTAACTGCTAAGCCATGTGCTGGGTGCTAGGAATACAGCAGTCACCAAAATAGGCAAAAACCCATTTCATTACGCTTAATTCTAGTGCAGAAAAATATTTAGTCTGATAGAAATGAGAGAAAAGGAGAGTAGAGCAGGATAGGAGAAAAATGTTGAGGAAGGAGGGAGGGGTGGGTCAGTTTTAGATAAGGTGGCCAGAGAAGACCACAACGAGCAAGCATACTGACTTTTGAACAGACTTAGTTGGGGGAATGAGTCATGTGGATACCTTGCGAAGGAGCATTCTAGGCAGAAAAACATGTGCAAAGGCCACAAGGGAGGACAATACCTGGAATATTTAAGGAACAGCAAGTAGCCTAATGTGGGTAGAAAAGAACACATAAATCAGACAGTAATAGAAGACGAGGTGAAAGTTGGCTGACGGGGAGCAGCATCATGTAGAGCCTCTCAGGCCATTTTAAGGCCTTCAGCTCTTACTCTGAATCAGTTTAGATGCCCTTGGAAGCATCTGCTCATAAGAGGGACACGATTTGACTACTTGCTGAGGCACTTTTATGGGTAAGAAGAAATAATCAGGATGCTAGTTAGTTACCTAGTTATTATTAGTAACTAGTTAGAAGCCACTGGAAAATCTAGGCAAAAGATGATGATAGCTTGGACTAGAGTGGTAGTAATGGAAGCCATGAGATGTGTTGAGATTCTGGATGTATTTGTAAGGTAGAACCAAAAAGACCTTGCTGACAGTTTGGATATGAGACACGAGAGAAAGCAGTCAAGAATGACTTCAAGGGATCTGAACTGGAAAGATGGAGCTGCCATTTATTGGATGGTGAAAACTCAGAGCAGTGCAGCTTTAGAGAACTAGTATCAGGAGCTCAGTTGTAGACATGTTAAGTTTGAGATGTCCATTAGCCATCCAAATGGAGACAATAAATGGGTTGTTTCAATTAGTCTTGGATTCAGGGGAAAGGTCCAAACTAAGATATGAATGTGGGAATCACCAGCACGTAAATGGTATTTAAGATTAAAGAACAGATGTGATGACCAAGGAAAAAAATGTAGATATAAAAGAAGAGGTCCAGGGGCCGACCAGGTGGCATAGTGGTTAGGTTCACGCACTCTCCTTTGGTGGCCCAGGGTTCATGGGTTCAGATCCTGGGCTCGGACCTACACACTGCTCATCAAGCCATGCTGTGGCGGTGTCCCACATACAAAGCAGAGAAAGACTGGCACAGATGTTAGCTCAGGGACAATCTTCCTCAAGCAAAAAGGGGAAGACTGGCAACAGATATTAGCTCACAGAAAAAAAACCAAAACACAAGAGGTCCAGGAATTGAGCTCTTAGTAGACTGTAAACCAGCAAAGGAGACTTCAAAGGAGAGGCAAGAGAGGACAGGAGAAAAATCAGGCGAGCATAATCTCCTAGAAGTGAACAGAATATTTGAAAGAGGAGAAGGTGATTAGCCATATTAAATGCTGCTGATAGGTCAAGTAAGATGAGGACAGAGAAACGACATTTGATTTAGAAAGGAGGAGGTCATCTGTGACTTTGATCGCAGCAGTTTCCCTGGAGTAATGGAAGGAAAAGCCTGCTAGAGTGAATTTAAGAGATGACAGGAATCAAGAAACTGGGAATAGTTTGGATAACACCAAACACCTTATACATCAAGGGACCAAAGATACAACAGAGATCACTTTCTTGACAAAGTAGGGATTCCAATGTCCTTCCAATCACCAGGAAACTCCTTCCTTTGCAACACAGTTTTTCTGTTATTATTAGGTTTCAGGTTATTCGTTAAGAGATTGGTATACTTTCAAGGACAACATATTTATTAGCATTGTATAAACACAGAAACACAAAATACAATCAACTTTTAAATAAAAATTAATCTTCTCAATAGACTCAACAAAAATAGGACACTCCAAGTGTTAATGGTCACATTCTTAACAAAGTTTCTCAAACTTGACCTTATACAGAGCCTCCCATGGAGCATAGCACATCACAAAAGCACTCAAAGGTTTACAGCTTCCCTGACCTCAACTCAGTTCTTCCCCATATTCCCACATTATTTCTACAAAGTTTCTCAGATATCTCCTCTTTTTCATTTCTAAAAGCAGCCTATGGTATCTGGAAGACTTTAAAACAGGAGGAAAAAATATACTTTGGAATCCGGGTACAAAATGGCAGTGGATTTAGGTACTCTCCTCTCCTTTTGTTCTTGTTATCAAATTCAACATAGTTCCAACCTCTTTCATTTCCTTTTGCACCACTAAGCGAGGAGTCAATTTCACTGAGCCTGTACATTTTCCTTTTTTTCTTTCTTTTTTTTTTGTGTGTGTGAGGAAGATCAGCCCTGAGCTAACATCCGTGCTAATCCTCCTCTTTTTGCTGAGGAAGACCGGCCCTGAGCTAACATCCATTGCCTAATCCTCTTCCTTTCCCCCTCCCCAAAAGCCCCCCAGTAGATAGTTGTACGTCATAGCTGCACATCCTTCTAGTTGCTGTATGTGGGACAGGGCCTCAGCATGGCCGGAGAAGCAGTGCGTCGGTGCGCACCCGGGATCCAAACCCGGGCCACCAGTAGCGGAGCGCGGGCACTTAACCGCCAAGCCACAGGGCCGGCCCCCATTTTCCTTTTAACTTTCAAGGCACAGTAACTTTAACGTGAATCATAATATTCCAAATTATTTTAAAGGAGAGAAATAATAAAGGTAATAGCTTATAATCTGAAGAAATTATGGCTCAGTGGCATTAATATTGCAGCTAAAAAGAATCAGCAGTATAAGTGCACTGCCCATCTAATTCTGATATGTCAAGTACTGGGCAAGGCAGAAAAGAAAAAAAGTTGCTGTTTTATTACAAGAGAAAAAAGATCACTTGGAATATATTAAGATAAAAGTTAAGAATTTTTAAGTGTGTCCATTGATTGTCAATTTTGTCAAAATGAAAACAGCTTAAAAAGACAAAACAATTGCCCCAGCCTTGATGGCCTGGTGGTTAAAGTTCGGCGCACTCCACTTTGGCAGTCTGGGCCTGTTCCTGGGCATGGGGCCTGTTCCTGGGCATGGAACCATACAACTTGTCTGTCAGTAGCCATGTTGTGGCGGCAGCTCACATAGAAGAACTAGAAGGACTTACAACTAGAATACAGAACTATGTACAAGCGCTTTGGGGAAGGAATAAAAAGGAGACAAAGACTGGCAACAGATGTTAGCTCAGGGAGAATCTTTCCCAGCAAAAAAACCTCAAAACAAAACAAAACAAGCACTTCCTTGGAACAAAGTCTAAATAAAAGTTTTGTCAAAACCCGGATTATTTCTTTTCTTTCGTATGTAAAAAATAATAATAATAGAAAAAGAAGGACTAGACAATAAATTAGTACCTAATGCACCTATGATTCTTTCACTCTTTTTGCATTTTTGGAATTTAGTAAAACTGAACATTTTCCTCAGACATTTTAAAATTTCACAATAGACTCAGTCAAGAATCCAGAAAGTATAACCATTTGTTGTTCAAATGGATACATTCTGATCTACTATTTCCTAAATTCTACCAACGTTCAAAATATTAAAACCTGAAGAAGACACCTAAAAAAATTATAGCGTGGGGCCAGCCCGGTGGCGCAGGCGGTTAAGTGCGCACGTTCCGCTGCGGCGGCCCGGGGTTCGCCGGTTCGGATCCCGGGTGCGCACCGACGCACCCCTTGTTAGGCCATGCTGTGGCGGCGTCCCATATAAAGTAGAGGAAGATGGGCATGCATGTTAGCCCAGGGCCAGTCTTCCTCAGCAAAAAAGAGGAGGATTGGCATTGGATGTTAGCTCAGGGCTGGTCCTCCTCACAAAAAAAAATAAAATAAAATAAAATAATAAAAAATAAAAAATTACAGCGTATATAAGGTCATTTTCCTATTCTCCAAGTTTTAACCTTCACGAAACAAGGGTTCTTGAGAAATAAAATAGAACAGTTCTCTAAAATGTAACATAGGTGAGAACTCAGTTGAGAATGGAGTCTATTGCAAAGGAGATGAAAAAGAATCCTTTAGTGGGTCTACAGATATGCCGTCCTTAGACTGTAACTCTATGCCATAAAGATAGTATTTTGGAAAAAGTAGTGTTTAAAAGGAATTGATACCTTAAGAAATAATTTAAATATGCTTAAAAATGAAAATTTAAAGGATTCGGATATGTAATTCTTTTGTATAGTATCACCAAAATGTCTGTATTTTTTATCTATATTTTTGAATACAGAAATTTGTTACAATTTTATTGAAGATGAAATGCTACATACTTAATCTAAAAGTAAAGCTCTATAAAATAAATTTTATATTTCCATTGATTACAATTACAAAAATAAAGACATGTTAAAGAAATAACATCTTCAACAGTCATTTGAAATCTTTAGGCAAGATAAAGTTGAAGATGCTAGTAAAATTATCATGTCACTTTTTCTTTACGACACTTTTTTTACATGTAACCTCTACTACAACTTTCTCAAGCCCATTAATGAAAAGAGCTAGTAAGCAATTACATGAGCTAAAAATATACACAGGGGAAAATGAGGACATTATTTTTACTCTAAAAATTGTATTTGGGGAAACAAATCAGTGACTTACAAAGGTATGTATTAATAATTCAGGGTATGTCCACATACATTGAAATATCAAAATGTACAGTGTCTAAGAATAAACCTAACAAAAACACAAGACCTACATGAAGAAAATCACCTCAGAACTTAAAAGAAAAAAAAAACATCTTGAATAGCTGGAGAGATATTCCATGTTATTTGAAGTGCAGACTCAATAATGGAAAGGTCTTCATTCTTTCGAAATTTGTCTATAAAACTTATACAATTCCAAGTAAAAACACCAGGATATTTGTGGGAGAAGGGGTAAAACTGATGGAGGGAGTTACAAAATTATTTTTAAATTAAATACAATAAAAAATATACACATAACCAAGTGGGATTTACTCCTCGAATGCAAGGATGGTTCTGTTAACATATAAAAATCAACCAATGTAAGACTGACATTGACAGAATGAAGGGGGGGAACACATGATCATCTCAATCAATGCAGTAAAGGCATTTGAGAAAATTCAACACCCTTTCACAATAAAAACACACAATAAACTAGGAAAAGAAGGAAACTACCTCAACATAATAAAGGCCTTATATGAAAATTCCACACCTAAGAGCATACTCAATGGTAAAAGACTGAAAGCTTTTTCTTTAAGATCAAGAATACAAGCTTTTCCTTTAAGATCAAGAACAAGACAAGGTTGCTCGCTTTTGCCACTTCTATTAATATGCTACTGCTAGATACTTAATCTAAAAGTAAAGCTCTGTACAATAAATTTTCTATTTACTCTGATTACAATTATAAAAAGAAAAAAATATAATGAAGCCTCCAATAATAAAACGTCGATATGTGGAGGGGAAAAAAAAAAGCTATGGAAATCCTAGATAGATAATTAGACAAAAAAAGAAAAAGAAACAGCCAGAAAAATTCTGTTTCCAGATGACATGTTATACGCAGAAAACTCTAAAAATTTCACACACACACAGAAAAAAAAACTGTTAGAATGAATGAATTCAACATACTTGCAGGATACAAAATCAACACAAAAATCAGTTGCATTTCTATACACTAACAATGAGCAATCCAAAAAGTAAATTAGGAAAACAATTCCATTTACAATGGCACCAAAAAGAATAAAATACTTGCATATTAACCAAGGAGGTGAAAGATTGGTACACTGAAAACTACAAAATGCTGCTGAAAAAAATTAAAGGCACAGGTAAATGGAAAGACATCCTGTATTCATGGATTTGAAAACTTAATATTATTAAGATATCAATACTACCCAAAGGTACCCTCAGATTCAATACAATCTCTATCAAAATCCCAGTCACATTTTTTGCCAAAATAGAAAAATCAATCCTAAAATTCATATGGAATCTCACGGGATCCCAAATAGTCAAAACAATCTTGAAAAAGAAGAACAAAGTTGAAGACTCATATTTCTTGGTTTCACACGTACTACAAATCTACGGCAATCAAAACAGTGGAATACAGACACACAGACCAATGGAATAGAATAGAGAATCTACAATAAACCCTCACATACAGTGTCAAATGATTTTTTGCCAAGGGTACCAAAAACATTCAAAGGAAAACAGACAGTCTTTTCAACAAATGGTGCTGGGAAAACTGGATACCCAAATGCAAAATAATGAAGTTGGATCCTTACCTTACACTATACACAAAAATGGATCAAAGAACTAAACACAAGAGTTAAAACTATAAGAAGAAAAACGGGACACAAACGCTTCACAACAATGGATTTGGCAATGATTTCTTGCATATGACACCAAAAGTACAGATGATAAAAGGAAAATCGGACTACATCAAAATTAAAAACTTTTGTACACCAAAAGACACCATCAAAAATGTGAAAAAGCAACCCACAGAATGAGAGAAAATAATTGTAAATCATCTATCTGGTAAAGGATTAACACCCAGAATATATAAAGAACTCAACAACAATAAAAAACAATCAACCTAATTCAAAAATGGGTAAAGGACTTGAATAAACATTTCTCGAAAGAAGATATACAAATGGCCCATAAGCACATGAAAAGATGCTCAACATCATTAATCACCAGGGAAATGTGATCAAAACCAAAATGATATACTACTCACACCCATTAGGATAGCTATTTAAAAACACACACACACACAAACAGCAGAAAATAGCAAGTGTTGGCCCGGATGTGGAGAAATTGGAAGTCATGTGCATTGCTGGTGGGAATATAAAATGATGCAGCCACTGAGGAAAATGGTACGGCGGTCCTTCATGACAATAAACAGAGAATTACCATATCATCGAGGAATTTCACTTCTGGGTATATAGCCAAGAGAAAGTACGGACTTGAACAGATATTTGTACACCAATGCTCAAAGCAGCATAATTAACAATAGTCACAAGGTGAAACTTGAGTTGTCAAGTGTCCATCAACAGAAAATGGATAAAGAAAATGTGGTATGTATATGCAAGAAAATATTTGGTCATAAAAATGAATGAACTTATGATACTTGCTACAACATGGATGAACCTTAAAAACATTATACTAATACAACCTCCAAAAACTGAATCAAGAAGAAATAAAGAATATGAATAGACCAATCACAAGTAAAGAGATTGAAACAATAATCAAAAACCTCCCAAAAAGCAAAACTGCAAGACCAGATGGCTTCTCTGGTAAATTCTACCAAATATTCAAAGAAGACTAAATACCTATCCTTCTCAAACTATTCTGGAAAATTGAAGAGGCTGGGACACTTCCTAATTCATTCTACAAGGCCAACATTACCCTGATACCAAAATCAGACGAGGACAACACAAAGAAGGAAAATTACAGGCCAATATCACTGATAAACATAGATGCAAAAATTATCAACAAAATATTAGCAAATCAAATATAACAATACATTAAAAGGATCTGAGACAATGATCGAGTGGGATTTATTCCAGGGATGCAGGGATGGTTCGACATCCACAAATCAATCAATGGGCTACACCACATTAACAAAATGAAGCATAAAAATCACATGATCATCTTAACAGATGTAGAGAAAGCATCTGACAAGATCCGACATCCATTTATAATAAAAACTCAATAAAATAGATATACAAGGAAAATACCTCAACATAATAAAGGCCATATATAGGACAAACCCACAGCCAACATCATAAACAACAGTGGAAAACTGAAAGCTATTCCTCTGACAACATGAACAAGAGAAGGATGCCCACTCTTGCCACTCTTATTCAACACAGTAGTGGAAGTTTTAGCCAGAGCAATTAAGCAAGAAAAAGAAACAAAAGAGACTCGAATAGGAAAGGAAGAAGTAAAACTGTCACTATTTGCAGATGACATGATGCTATATATAGAAAACCCTAAAGAATCCAACATAAAGCTACTAGAAATAACCAAGGAACACAGTAAAGTTGCAAGGTACAAAATCAACACACAAAAATCAGTTGCATTTCTATACACTAACAACAAACTAGCAGAAAGAGAAATCAAGAATACAATCCCATTTACCATCACAACAAGAAGAATAAAATATCTAGGAATCAATTTAACCAAGGAGGTGAAAGACCTCTATACCGAAAACTACATGACATTATTGCAAGAAATCAAAGAAGACATAAAGAAATGCAAAGATACTCCACACTCATGGAGTCGAAAAATAAACATAGTTAAAATGTCCATATTACCTAAAGCAATCTACAGATTCAATGCAATCCCAATCAGAATCCTAATGACATTCTTCACAGAAATAGAACAAAAAATCCTAAAACTTATATGGAACAACAAAAGACCCCAAACAGCCAAAGTAATCCTGAGAAAAAAGAACCAAGTTGGAGGTATCAAACTCGCTGATTTCAAACTATATTACAAAGCTATATTAATCAAAACAGCATGGTACTGGCACAAAAACACACAGATCAATGGAAGAGAACTGAAAGCCAAAAATAAAACCATACATCTACGGACGGCTAATGTTTGACAAAGGAGCCAAGAACATACAATGAAGAAAGAAAAGTTTCTTCAATAAACGGTAGTGGGAAAACTGGACAGCCACGTGCAAAACAATGAAAGCAGACAACTATCCTATACCATACACAGAAATTAACTCAAAATGGATTAAAGACTTGAATGTAAGACCTGAAACCATAAAACTCTTAGAAGAAAATATAGGCAGTATGCTCTTTGACATCGGTCTTAGCAGTGTTTTCAAATATCATGTCTACTCAGGGAAGGGAAACAAAAGAAAAAATAAACAAATGGGACTACATCAAACTAAAAATCTTCTGCACAGCAAAGGAAACCATGAACGAAACAAAAAGACAACCCACCAACTGGGAGAAAATATTTGCAAATTATGTATCTAACAAGAGGTTAACCTCCAAAATATATAAAGAACTTATACAACTCAACAATAAAAAATGAACTCGATCAAAAAATGGGCAGAGGGGGCCAGCCTGGTGGCATGTTTGGGTTCACATGCTCCGCTTTGACGGCCCAGGGTTCGCAGGTTCGGATCCCAGGCATGGACCTACACAATGCCTATCAAGTCATGCTGTGGCAGGCATCGCACATGTAAAGTAGAGGAAGATGAGCACGGATGTTAGCCCAGGGCCAATCTTCCTCAGCAAAAAGAGGAGGATTAGCAACAGTTGTTAGCTCAGGACTAATCTTGCTCACCAAAAAAAAACAAGGGGGGGCGGGGCAGAGGATCTGAACAGACATTTTTACATTTTTCCAAAGAAGATATATAGATGGCCAACAGGCACATGAAAAGATGTTCAACATCACTAATTATTAGGGAAATGCAAATCAAAACTCCATGCAATATCACCTCACACCTGTCAGAATGGCTATAGTTAACAAGACAAGAAAGAACAAGTGTTAGAGAGGATGTGGAGAAAAGTGAACCCTCATATGCTGTTTGTGGGAATGTAAACTGGTGCAGCCAATATGGAAAACAGTATGAAGATTTCTCAAAATATTAAAAATAGAAATATCATAGAAATATAATCCAGTTATTCCACTCCTGTGTACTTATCCAAAGAACATGAAATCAATAATTCAAAGAGATGTGCACCCCTATGTTCATTGCAGCATTATTCACAATAGCCGAGACTTGGAAGCAACCCAAGTGCCCATCAAGAGATGGATGGACAAAGAAGATGTGGTATATATATACAATGGAATACTACTCAGCCACAACGAGACAAAATTGTACCATCTGCAACAATGTGGATGGACCTTGAGGGTATTACACTAAGTGAAATAAGTCAGACAGAGAAAGACAAATACCATATGATTTCACTCCTATGTAAAACATAGATAAGGAGAACAAATTAGTGGCTACCAGAGGAGAAGTGGGTGGGGGGAGGGTGAAAAAGGTAAAGGGGCACATACATAAGATGACAGATAAAAACCAGACTGTTGGTGGTGAACATGATGCAGCCTATACGGAAGCTGAAATATAGTGATGTATACCTGAAATTTACATAACGTTGTAAGCCAGTATGACCTCAATAAAACAATTTAAAAAAAAATAAAAACAAATCATACTAAGTTAAATAAGTTAAACACTAAAGGACAAATATTGGGCTGGCCCAGTGGTGTAGTGGTTAAGTTTGCGCGCTCCGCTTCGGCAGCCCAGGGTTCACGGGTTCAGATGCTGGGTGCAGACCTACGCACAGCTCATCAAGCCATGTTGAGGCAGTGTCCCACATACAAAAAAGTAGAGGAAGATGGGCATAGATGTTAGCTCAGGGCCAATCTTCCTCAGCAAAAAAAAGAGGAAGACTGGCGACAGATGTTAGCTCATAATCAATCTTCCTCACCAAAATAAATATATACATACATACATAAATGACAAATATTGTACGACTCCACATATATGAAATACCGGCAAATTCAGAGACAGAAAAGTAGCTTAGAGGCGACTAGGGGCCAGGGTAGGGAGAATGCAGAGTTATTACTTAATGAATGGAGTTTCTTTGGGGGATGACAAATAAGTTCTGATGACAGAATAGTGGTGATGGTTGCACAAGAATGTGAAGGTACTTAATACTACTAAACTGTACACTTAAAAATGGTTAAAATGGTAACACAGAATGGAGAAAGGAAAGTCTCTTCAATAAATGGTGCTGGGAAAACTGGACAGCCACATGCAAAAGAATGAAAGTAGACCATTATCTTTCGCCATACACAAAAATTAACTCAAAATGGATCAACTCGTAAGACCTAAAACTATAAAACTCCTAAAAGAAAATATAGGCAGAACACTCTTTGACATTGGTCTCAGAGGGATCTTTTCGAATCTCATGTTTCCTCGGATAAGGGAAACAAAAGAAAAAATAAACAAGTGGGACTTCATCAGACTAAAGAGCTTCTGCAAGGCAAATGAAACCAGGATCAAAATGAAAAGACAACCCACTAGCTGGGGGAAAATATCTGCAAATCATATATCCAACAAGGGGTTAATCTCCATAATATATAAAGAAGTCACACAACTGAACAACAAAAAAACAACCCCATCAAAAAGTGGGCAGAGGATATGAACATTTTTCCAACGAAGATATACAGATGGCCAACAGGCATATGAAAAGATGTTCAACATCACTAATCATCAGGGAAATGCAAATCAAGACTACACTAAGATATCATCTTACACCTGTGAGAATGGCTATAATCACCAAGACAAAAAATAACAAATGTTGGAGAGGATGTCGAGCAAAGGGAACACTCATTCACTGCTGGTGAGAATGCAAACTGGTGCAGCCTCTATGGAAAACAGTATGGAGATTCCTCAAAAAATTAAAAATAGAAATACCTTATGATCCAGCTATCCCACTTCTGGGTATTTATCCAAAGAACTCGAAATCCACAATCCAAAGAGGCATATGTACCCCTATGTTCACTGCAGCATTATTCACTATAGCCAAGAAGTGGAAGCAACCCAAGTGTCCATCGACAGATGACTGGATAAAGAAGACGTGGTAAATATACACAACGGAATACTACTCAGCCATAAAAAAAAGACAAAATTGCCCCATTTGCAACAACATGGATGGACTTGGAGGGTATTATGTTAAATACAATAAGCCAGAGAGAGAAAGACAAATCCTGTATGACCTCACTCATATGTGGTATATAAACTAACACACAGAGAGAACAGTTTGGTGGTTACCAGGGGGAAGGGAGTTGGGGGGTGGGCACAGGGGTGAAGGGGCACATTTATATGGTGACTGACAAGTAACAACGTACAACTGGAATCTCTCAATGTTATAAACTATTATGACATCAATAAAAAAAAATTTTTAATGGTTAAAATGGTAAATTCTCTGTTATGTACATTTTATCACTAGAAAAAAGAAAAGAGATTAGATGCAAGGATGTCCAATAAATTTTTGAAAATAAAAAGTAATAAACAGAGGTTTGTCTTACCTATTATTAAGATTCTATAAAACTACAATTATTAAAACACTTTGGTCCTGTGTTACCAGAAGCAGAAAGATAAATGGAATACAGCAGAAAGCATATATTCCTAAATATTTATCAGAATACAGCAAAAGATAAAATAGAGACATTTCTTATCAATTTAGGGGGGAGTGAATGTTTTAAAATATAATTTTGGGTTCGAGAGGATTTTTTAAGCAAGACACAATATTCTGAAGTCAAAGGAAAAAACTTACTGATCCTATATATAATAAGCAAAGCCATAAGGAGAAATGTAGTATAAACATTTAAAAATAGCAAGAGACTAGGAAAAAACTTGTGTCATGTGTAACAAAAGGAACAGACATCTTAAATATAAAACGTGTCTACAAATCAGTAAGAAAAAGAAATTACAATAGAGGCCAAAAAATGAACAGACTATTTATATTTTTTTAAGACGTAATAAGGCCAATAAAATACATACATGAAACTCAAAAACACCTAAATGCAAATTAAAGCAGGGTACCATTTTTTGGACAATTAGGCAAAAGTTATGACTGACAATATCCAATACTGATGATGGTGTGGGAAAACTGGTGCTCTCATAAACTGCAGGTAGAAATGTAAATAGGCACAATCTCTATGGAAATTAGTCTATTAAAGTTAAACAGGTACATGCAACAAAGCCCTTCAATCTAACTTCAGAAATACTGCTAAAGCTGGGAAATGGCACAATAACTAGGATATTCATGTGACCCAACCACTCTCTAGACGTATTGCAAATTTCTCACTCTGATATTACAATTTGCCCCCCATTTTCAAATTATTTTTCTTATTCTTTCTCCAATACGAACCCTCTACGAAGCTGACTGGCTTGCTTTTTCCTCAGGTCATTCTTGCTACCAAAACCATTTTACCTTCTTTTAATATTCTAATTGCCAGTTACTCTTCAGGGCCCCAAATGTCCTATTTCCCCAATGAATGTACCCTTCAAATATGTATCATTCACTTTATGAATCCACACAGATATCACTGCTTATCATTCATTAAGCACTTAAAATTGGTGAGACTGTACATGACAATATCTTATATTTGATTCAGGGTCGTACACTTTACAAAAGACAACAGTCTTAAACACTACCTGGTACATAGTAGGTGCTCAAATATTTATTGAATAAAAGTATTTCAATATTTACTCATACTCAATATTTATTGAATGACAGTAAATTTACTGAATATACTATCTAATTCACACAACCACCTTGTGAGATGATCAAAGCAAGTACTTATTATTCTAAATCTTTACTTATTACTGACATTTTTTTACTGCTAGTTCTATCAGGTATTTACAGTAATCGCACACTATGATTGTAAATTTGTCTTTCTTGTTCTATCAATTTCAGCTTTATGTCATTTTAAGTCATGTCACAAGTGCTTATAAAATTAAAATTATGTCTTCTTGTTGAATTAATTCTTTTATCATAATAAAGAAAGCCTCTTTATCCCAAATAATGCTTCTTGCCTTGAACACTGACTTTAACGGAGCCACATCAACTATCTTTAGTATTTGCATGGAAGTTTATCCCCATCTTTTTACATCCACCTTTAAGTATTCTTATGTTTTAAACGGATTTTTTACAAGCAGCAAATAGGTATATTTTGTGGGTTCTCTCCTCTAGGTTTGATAACCTGCCTTTTATTAGAAACATTTAGTGAATTTACATTTAATGTAATTACTGATGTAGCTGGGTTTAAATTTTATCTGTATTATTTTGTACTTTCTGTTTGTCTCACCTTTGTTATGTACATTTGTCTCCTTTCTTGCCTTCTATTAAATTTTTATTTTTATCACCCCAATTTTCCTTCTACTAATCTGGATGTTAAGTTGCCTATTCTTTTTTTTTTTTCCCGCTGAGGAAGATTTACCCTGAGTTAACATCTGTTGCCAATCTTCCTCTTTTTTTTTTTAATTTATTTTTTGGTGAGGAAGATTAGTGCTGAGTTAACATCTGTGCCAATCTTCCTCTATTTTGTATGTGGGATGCCTCCACAGCATGGCTGATGAGTGGAGTAGCTCCACTACTGGGATCCGAACCCCCGAATCTGGACCATCGAAGCAGAGCATGCAGAACTTTAACCACTGGGCCATGGGGCCGGGCCTGGGAATCTTCCCGTTTTTTTTTTATGTGAGCCACCACCATGGCATGGCCACTGACAAACCAGTGGTGTAGGTCCACACTCAGGAACCGAATTTGGGCTGCTGAAGCGGAATGCACCAAACTTAACCATTAGGCCACCTGGGCTGGCCCTAAGTTGCCTATTCTTTTAATGGTTACTCTAGAACAGCAGTGCCCAAGAGAACTTTCTGCAATGATGGAAATTTTCTATATTTGTGCGGTCTAAAACCACAGCTACCAGTTATATGTAGCAACTGTGAACTTGAAATGTAGCTAGAGCAAAAGAGGAACTGATTTTTCATCTTATTAAATTTTAATTATTGAATTGCCACATGACCTAGGGGCCATAATATTGGACAGCACAGCTCTTGCATTTCTCACATTCTGGATCTAGCTGACTGCATTCTCATGGTGCAGTTTTACCACGCTCTTCCGCCCTCATACATCCGCAAACTAGGGTGAATGTAGAAATTTTATTATATTCAAGGTCAGTTATTTTTAGTAAAAATACTTCATTGGCTGGGCTGTGTATTTCATACTATATCTTATCAGGAGACTCATAACGTGTGGTTGTTTTCCTTTTAGTGATGCTTAGAATGATCACATACGAATGAAAGAAATGAGACTATGTATACGTGCTCATATCTTTATAAAGAAACTGGAAAGACATTTGAATTAATAAAAATGATTACTTACAGAGTAGCAGAGTAAACTGGGCTGACTGAGGCACGAGTGAGAGTGAAATTATTTTAGATATATCTTTTTAAGCTGCTTTGGTACCTAATAAAAAAATAATTTTTACTAAAGTGCAGATTTGTGGTCCTCCATCTCATACTCAAGATCAAAATATCTAGGTATGAGGTAGAGAAAATAGCATTTTAAATATGGAGCCCCCTCCAAGATTTTCATGGACATTAAAGCTTAACCCTATCCACTGGAAGACTACAATGAATACAAAGATAAAAAAGGTTGACAATCACTGGCTTTAGTTATATATACTAGGCTCTTCTCCTACATGTTCCACTCATCACTAAAAAATCACATACCCGGACCATATTAGCTTAATCTCTTGCAGAAATATCCTTCTCAAGTGTCACCTTATGAATTACACCTTTGATCCTTAATGATGAAGAAAGAGTTCATTTGCTATAATAATACTCACTGTCTTTAACAACAGTTGTGTGCTACTTAATTCTCCCTCTATACGCTAACACTTTCAGAATTTTTTGTCAGGAAAAGTTTCTCTTTAAGAACGGCATACTTCCAGGGCTGACCCAGTGGTGTAGCAGTTAAGTTCACATGCTCCACTTTGGCGGCCCAGGGTTCACAGGTTCAGATCCCGGCACAGACCCACGCACTGCTTGTCAAGCCATGCTGTGGTGGTGTCCCATATAAAGTAGAGGAAGATGGGTGCAGATGTTACCCCAGGGCCAATCTTCCTCAGCAAAAAGAGGAGGACTGGCAACGGATGTTAGCTGAGGGCTAATCTTCCTCACCAAAAAAAAGAAAGAAGAATGGCATAACTCCTTCTCCTTGAAAAAACAAACTATGTAACCTAATTTTTTTGATCTGAGAAATCATTATTAAATAAAACTGATAAACTCAAAGCTGTTCTAATTAAAGGGGCTGAGTACCAGAATTCAAGACCCTCAAGTTCCCTCCTTTTCTCCTACACTCTCTGGCCACTCACTTTTCCAAAGGACCCCAGAAAGCAATCCAAAAAGCTAGTAAGCCTTAGTGAAAATCAATATTTTAATGTATCACAATTCTCATTTTGTTCTGAACACTAAGAAATTCAAAAGCAAATTTAATGTAATATCATGTTACCTCTCTTTAAAAGCACATTTACCCTTTTCCTTTTTTATAGCTTTAACTTTATATTTCAAGGGGAATTATCGTTAATTCCATATATGTATGTATGTATGTTTATCTATTTCAAAACCATTATGGAAAGATGGGACACAGTCTATATTCATATTCATTATTTATTCCTTTTATTCAAATGAACGATGTAAAGTAAAATGGTTTGCCTTACAATGATTCATTTTCGTTTTAAAATATAAGAGATTTTGAAAGTTAAGGTAATAAAACATTTTAGGGAACAGGAAACACTCTAAAATATGATCTACATAAATAGTTTCGTCAATGTGGTTTTGAAGAAAAGATAAACAATGCTATGGTGTTATTCAACACACTGGAGTAGTTTACCAACTTTAAATTGTTTCACAGTTTAAATACCTTACCTAGAATTGTATTGCCTTGATGCTACGATTCAATCTAAGGAATAATTTAGGGTGGAAATAAATCCTATATTATATATACATAAAGTCTTTTTACATTAAATGGCAAGGCACAACTTTACCCATACATTACCATACTACTTCCTTTTTTGATATTCCTCTAAGCCTAAAGATGTCTTCTGAATCTTTCTTAAACACATAATTTTCACAGATGGATCAGATGTTTAAGCTCCTAAGTGACAGTCTTTCATAAGACATGAATTAGTCACCCAGACCTCTCCCAGCTTTGAAAAATTCTAAATCTATTCTAGGAAAGCTGACTTAGTTTCTACTGCATTTTCTAACTGCTTCTACATTCTCTGGCATGTGACAGGCAATCTTCTACATTTAAAATACATAATTTTCATAGCAATATAGCAAATACTATAAGGCATTTGAAATGATGAATCAGCCAAATTCAACTTAAAATTTAAACACCTGCCATGATACCAATGTAAATAATTCCAACTAAGGAGATAATCAGATGAACAGTTACCTTCACCACAGGTTTTCAAGGGTAACTGAATCCATTGAAGGGATTAGTAAGGTAACAACTTTTCATAATAATATTAAGATTTTGTTTTTTCAATTTTTACTCTCATCAGTGTACAGAACAGTTTTCTACAGGCTACATGTTGTGATACCACAGCTCTGACAGGTAATGGAATGTGTGTTGTATGTTCTAACTTCTCAGTTTTAATTAACACAGTAAATATCAATAGATATAACTCACAAAAATCAAAGCTCTATGAGATTCTCAATAATTTTTAAGAGTTTACAGCGGTACTAAGACTGAAAAGTTCTACACAACTAAGGTCACACACTTTGCAGGCAGACTATTAGCAGTATATTGCCACTTGATATTCTGCTTATAAGTGGTACACAAGTCGGCTTTTGACATGAACTGTATCTAAACTGTGCCTTAATTTCAGAAACATTAAAAAGTAGAAAATGTATATTTTAAAATCAAAGAAAAGTAGAATTTCCAGATTCATGAATATTGTTTAGAATGCTGTTAAACTGGATTTTGTCTTTCACAAACAGAAATGAAATAAGTAATACTTTATACATCATTTGATTCATTAAGAATCTGTTGTCTTATTTGACTAAGTTCATGCAATACCAAGTAATACCATTTTCAACAAAAGAGAATAGGTCTGACGTCAGTGTGACATCAGAAACTTTTTATCAGCAAATGAAATTTGAAAGGAAGCATGAAATGCATTTTATGATTTCATAAATAGTGGGTTATAATATTTTAAAAATTCCAACAAAGACTTTCACTAAACACCACAGCAGTTTGCATAGATTAGTGAATTTTAAATTTCAAAGAATAGAGCAAGACTGAGGAGGTCTAAACACTATGGAATGGAGTTTGGACTTTATCAGATAAGCAAAGGAAAAACTACTGAAGTGTGCTAAAGGGAAACTCAGAATAAGTAATCTGTCCACATTAAACAGAACAGACTGGAAAAGGAAGAAACTTGGAAGTAAAAAGATCACTTAATACATGCCTGGAGAAATGAAGGTTTGGACCCTGTGGTTGTACAAACTGAAAAAAACAGTAGTGGGGGATGGGGAAAGCTGATTGCAAATTGAAGGAAGAAATTTACAGAACTCAGTAAATATCTACATTTTAGGTGGTGGAAAGGTGACAGACTAAGGAATTTTCAAGCCAGGATGAGACTTCAAGCCCAGTCTCAAAAGGGGAGCTGGTTTCACAGGAACATAATAAATTACATTTGAGATACATTTTATCAGACTCAAATGTGGGACACTCATGTAAAGACATAAAAGAAGGTGGAGATAGTGGATTCAAATTAAAGGCCACTTTTTATTGAAAGGTTTAAGCATTTCTCTACCCTGCTAAAATTCAATAAAAGAATTCCTATATGACTCAGTTCCAATTGGGTGAGTCCAGAAAACTGGACTAGACCATATTATAACCTTAGAATTTTAGCATTATGTCCAAACAGTAAATGGATAATAAACTGCTTTTTACTAATTAACCACGTATTCTATAATTAAATCAACAGGTTCTACATTATAAGATGAAAACAAATTAATCTTTCATCAATGGGTTTACTAGAATTTTATACAATACTAGAATATAAAATAAAAGATAAATTCTATATGAAGATTTCATCCAATTAGATAACTTCAGAGAATGTTTCAACATTTTGAAACATCTCAATATTTCCTAAGCAACAATCTTAAAACAAAGGATAAATTGTATAATCCTTAAAATTTGTCAGATTGAGAATTTTATATCAAATAAAACACAAAATTGTTAAAAATCCACATTGAAGAAAACCGCTTATCTAAACATTAGGCAGGGGGCCGGCCCCATGGCTTAGCGGTAGGGTGCGCACACTCCGCTCCAGGGTTCGGATCCCAGGTGCGCACCAACGCACCGCTTCTCCGGCCATGCTGAGGCCGCGTCCACATACAGCAACTAGAAGGATGTGCAACTATGGCATACAGCTATCTGCTGGGGCTTTGGGGGAAAAAATAAATAAATAAATAAATAAATAAATAAATAAACAAACAATTAAACATTAGGCAGACGTAATCATTGTCAAATCTTGAAATAAATGAAATTAGCAATATTTGTTACCACTAAATCTCCACCATTAAAAACCATCAGTATTAGTTTTTAAATAATAATCCCTCATCCCAAACCCTTCCAACTAGATCTCTTTTGGAGTTCAAAATCTGGTGGATTTTATAAAATTAAACAGAGCATGTATTATGGTAGTTGAGTATGGTAACGAGGTGCATCTATCCTATGTATATTGTATGTAAAAGTGCATATATTGTATGTAAAGCTGTGGAGTTTAGAGCAGCACCCTAAAATTAAGCACATTAATATCTCTCTTACAAAAACAAAAATTCAGTTCATATTAGGTTTTATTAAAAAAAGAGTTGTCAGTCAGGTTTTCCTGATGAATCATTAAAAAACATGGATTTCAGAATTGCAGATAAGGAATAGTAATACCTATAGTTCTTTATCTGGCCAACACTGCCATAGAGTAGAAATGTACAACATTTATGGTATATGAACTAAAAAAGTAAAGGTTTCCATTTCTTAATAATTTTTGAAAATTAATGATACCTCTTTCCTGAAATTTCTTTTTAACTATGAAGAGTTTATAGCATACTTCCTGACATAAATTTTCAAACGTTACTTCTATTTTTAACTATTTGGAAAGTTAGATATTTATGTTTTACATACATTAAAATAATTTTTCAGTTTTGGGATACACTTGGACAGAATAAAGCAGAACATATCACCTTTCTTGAAAATCATCACTGAAGTTATTCAAAATGATAATATCTTAACATCAAATAACAAATAAGGCAGAAGTGTCACGAAAATGCCTATCTTTCATTAAGCTTTCAAAAAAAAACGGAATGAAATATTACCATATGTATCAGTTAAGATGCTTTTGGTTCCAAAGGAAAAAAAACAACAAAAACAGATACAAAAGCAAATTTATTCTTCCATAATGAAAATTCCATAAGTGAAAAATCCAACAGTGGTCTTCAGAAAACAATTTGATCAGCCACAATTTTTCTGTTGCCTTTTCAACTCTATTAGCCTCTGTATGTCAGCTTTGTCCTCAAACTGGTTTACCTTAAATGAGGAAAACAGCTGTGGCAATTCCAGACCCACACTCACACAATACTATCCTTGGCTTCATTCTGATTGAACCTATTTGGGGCCTACACCCATCAATGTAGCCAACGGAGTTCAATTTCCTGACTGGCTTAGGAATACCACGGCCCACGAAGTGGATAATGCATACTAGGGAATTAACCACTAAGGTACACAACGCAACAACAACAACAAAACAGGTTCAAAATTAAGAGTAAATAGTAATAGACAACTGAGATGGTTAGCATGGATTAAAGTATTCAAGAAATTTATGATATTCACTTGTCTATTGACCATTCAATAAACATTTACCAAACACCTAAGAGTAAATACTAGGTACTGTACTAAATATGTGAAGGGGGAAAAAAATAAGTGAGTTTGAGAGTTGAAGAAATTCTGTGTACATAACTTGGAAATTGTCAAAAAAGTAATATATTAAATCTATAAACATAGGAAAATAGCCTATATGTTTTCAATTACATTGAACTATCTAGACATTTTTACTTTCAAATGCGATAACACCCCTATATGAAGGTAAGTACAGAATTCTCATGGTAAAATGTCTTTAGTTCAATTATCCCGATGAATAAAAAATTCTCTAAACTAACGTAATCAAAATATGTGTCAGAATGTATATACTACAGGTGAAAGGGGGGAAAAAAAACAACCTCCTTTATTTGATTTTACACAGAAACATAACATTCACACAATTTACTAGGTGATTACCTTCTTTTAAAACCAGCTAGTGGTTACAACTGCACAAGTTATGTGCCACCATAGCTACAATTTACAAACTCATTTTCCTGTACCTAAGTCTTTAGGACCAATAACAACAATAAATTCAAGCGAGGGCAAAAAACAGTCTATGTACTCAAATCAGACATAAAAGTCTTTCTACCTACCAGCTAAACCAATTTTTCCCTATGGTTAACTTATCCAGGTCATAATGAGCAATAAAGTAAAAATCATTCATTCATTCCTTAAACATTTTGCAAATAGACCAAAAATTAGCATTATCAATACTGCAAGACCATGATATAAATTTCAGACTTAACTAAAGAATTATCCTAACAAAACTTTTAAGGGAATCAAATGTTATCAACTCAATATGAAACTTAAATGAAGAGACAGCTAAGCAGAAACGTATAGAACTAAAAATGCAAAAGGGCTTCTTTATAAATAAATCAATCATAAATCACTGTAATGTCCCAAACATGAATATTTTATTTACATTTAAGACACATAAGATCTGCAAAATAACTTTTATCTGCAGGTACACAGTTTAGAAGACTTAGAAATCTGCATTCCAGGGCCGGCGTGGTGGCACAAGCGGTTAAGTGCGTGCACTCCACTGCGGCGGCCCGGGGTTCGCCGGTTCGGATCCTGGGCACGCACCGGCGCACCGCTTGTCAAGCCATGCTGTGGCAGCGTCCCATAATAAAGTGGAGGAAGATGGGCACGGATGTTAGCCCAGGGCGAGTCTTCCTCCAGCTAAAAGAGGAGGATTGGCAGATGTTAGCACAGGGCTGATCTCCTCACAAAAAAAAAAAAAAAGAAAGAAATCTGCATTCCAAGGTTAGCTACTCCTCACTAAGTGACCATCAAAAATTCCCCAAAATACAAATAAATTTATGTGTTTGGTCTACAAAACACAATACAATATTTTTGTTCCTTTTGGGTACTGAAGAGACCCAATAACATTTTTTTTAAAAATACGCACACTTTAGACAGCGTTAGCTTGAAACAATGATGCAATCACCATAAGCATTAAGTGAAGGTGGGTGGGTAGAGGGAGGGAGGGAGGAAGGATAGACAGAGAGAGAGACAGACAGACAGAAGAGAGAGTGAGAGAGAGGGAGAGATGGCTCAGATTGTGGAAGTAAAACAAAGAGTAAATCAATTTTCCCTCTTAATTAGCATGACAGTATTATACAAGGATGAATATTATGCAACATTCCTTCTCAACTCTCTGTTTTCATTCTGTCAACCTTCTAGAAAAGTTCCTCAAAAAGCAGAACAGTAATAACGTTTAACATGTACACCAAGGCAAGAAGCTTCCTAAGTAATAGGACTAAAAAATACATTCCACATGCGGAGGGTTCACAACATATTTTATGTATTTCAACTTGGTCTTCCTGAATAAAAAGGGTTCAGATAAAGTCGTCTGTTGGTTAATCTAATTCCAATATAGATAAGCCAGGTTTTCAAGCCATTTGTTAAAAGTCACCAACAAAACATGTGAAATTATCCAAGCATAGTCTAGTAAAAATTCTACCAATTAAACTCATTTACTTAAGAAGTCAGATAGTGACCATTACTAAAACTCCTGGCATCAAAAATACAATTAATTTTAGCCTTAATTTGTTTGTATCAAATCATATATGTTCACACTGTAAAAGAATATTTTTGTTACCATGTTACCACGGTGTGGTGGGCAGAATAATGCCACCCCAAAGATGCTCATGTCCTAATCCACAAAACCTGTAACTATGTTACATTATATGGCAAAGGAGAATTAAGGTTCAGATGGAATTAAGATTGTTAATTAGCACATAGGGAGATCATCCTGGATTATCTGGGTGGGACCAATATGATCACAAGGGCACTTAAAAGTAGAAGGGGAAGCAGAAGAATCAGAGGGAGATGTGACTAGAGAAGAATGGTCAGAGAGATACAATGATGAAGGCTTTTAAGGAGGAAGAGGGCCAGGAGCCAAGGAATGTGGGCTGCTACTAAAAGCTGGAAAAGGAAAAGAAATGGAACTCTCCTACAGCCTCCAGAAAAAAACAAAGTTCTATCAACCTTGATTTTAGCCTACAAGACCCACATTAGACTCGTCATCTCCACAACAGTAAAATAATCAATTCATATTGTTTAAACCACCAAGGTTGTTAGTTAACAGCAGTGATAGAAAATTAATATACATGGCAATTCCTTATAAATAAGACCAAAAATAAGAATAACCCAAAATAAGAACAACTGATTGACTAAAGAAGCCCTAAACTATTTTCAAGTTTTGATAGTTAGCCTTCTAAATCATCTGCCATAAATATGTACAACCAAGATTTCTAATAAATTTGCAAGTCTTAAATTATATATATTTGTAAGTTTTTTAAAAAACAGAACACAAAAATAGTGTACTTACCAGCATTTTTCATTTAACTGATCAAACTCTTTAAAATTTATTCTGCAATAACAAAAGTCTAAAAGGGGAATCACCTTATGTTGATGCTAAACTGTTCATTTAATTTAGGAGATATGAATGGAAAAAAAGAAGTATGAATGTAAGAAAGTTTGAGAGTAACAAACTATAGGTTCTAAGCTAAAAAAAACCCCAGATTACACTGTAATAACAAATTTTTCAAATAAAGACTGGAATAAAGGAAAACTACAGTAAGTTCACATAGTCATGGTTCAAAACAAACTTTTTTTAGATAAAATTTGCATATGGTGAAATGCACAGATATTAAGTGTACAAAATCAACTAGCTTTTACATATGTATATACTCCTGTAACCAACAATCAAGATACAAAACATTTTCATCACTGAAAAAACTCCCTGTTCTTTCTAGTCAATACCCACCATCCATATGTATTTTTCATTTTTAAATACCTAGCTTAATATCTTGACTTTTACAAACACTATATATGTAAACCCCTCTCTTTATATCATTTAAATTTCCACGTAAGAAAGTAACTTTAATATTTTTAACTTTGATAACCTGTTACCAATGATATGCATAATTTAAAACTATATTTCCTAATTTTCATGTATCTACTAAAACAAAATACTGTGGAAAATCATTTCATGTTTGTTTTCAAATAATTTAAAAATGTTAAACCATAATCCAACTAGCTTCCACATAAAACCCAAGACAATTTCATATCTGAGTAAGAGAAGAAGAAATAAATTCAGCACATGCCTTTTACACAAACAAAAAGTTACTGAATTGCTGCAATTTGTAGAACCATTAAGATCAGAACTGTTTTTTAAGCAAGATTCTTTTTCTTCTTTTCAACGAGAATAACCAACCAAAACCTTCAAAATTACCTCTATTCTGCTTATTTACTATTAGAAATGCCTATCAGCAAAACAAACCTATTTTGCAAAAACAAGTAAGCAGTAATAATACATGCCGCATGAAACCATATCATTGACTATAATCATTAAACAGTTTACAAAAATACTCAGAAACTCCAACAAAAATATTAAAATAGGTATGTACATGTATAGATAGATATTAAAGTGAATATGGAGTTGTAAATCTGCATCTACACAAAAGGAAAAAAATATTCCCAAGTTTGAAATTTTCAGTGAAAAATTAAAAGCCCCAAGGTGATGCCAATAAATTTGATGGATTATGTATTCATAAATCAACCTTGCCAAGCCAAGCAAGGTCAATGTCTTGCCTCTACTCGGCCCCTTACCTCCAACCTGTTCCCCGGTGAAAATGTTCTTGGAACACTAACAGAGCATATCCTGTCTCGATTTGGTGGTGCACATTCCTACACTAATTAAACAAACTACTGGCAGTGTCATATGGAAGGAAAAGAAAGCAAAGAAAAACACACTTGAAGGTTCTGCAGGGCATTTAATGTTTTAATATACAATATTTTTGCTTCATTTAAAATCGTATAAAATGCAGCAACGGATCATTTTAAAGCACCATTTACGTCTAACAAAAGAACACAACAGTATGGAAAAAACCAACGAAAGAGAAGGGTTAATTTCTATGGGCCTCCAAACAAAAATTTTTCATTTTCAACGTTTCCGGTTAGAAATCCAACCATCTACTGTAGAAAGAGGTTGAATCGGGGCACTGCCACTGCCACGGCCTTTGCCTCGAAAACACACACAAATCCCAAGACTGACTAGAAAACCAGAGATCTGTCTCTCCCCCTTTCTCCCTCCCCTCCAGCAACCTTACGGATAACTTTTAAATCTCCGACCATTGCACTACTAAGACTTCTGCAAGAAAACAGATGCTGGTGAAACGAGCGGTCCGCCCCCCACCCCCACCTGCCCGTGCGGCGCCGGGCTCGCAGCCCCGCCTTTGGTAAGGTCTCCGCCGGAGCGGGGCGCCGCAGGGGAAGCCGCGGCCGACCCCCTCCCAGACAGCGGCCGAGGGGCCGGGGCGGGCGCCGGCGAGTCCCGCTTGGTCACCGCTCACACCGGGGAAGCTACTCGGGGAAGCTACTCGGGGAAGCGGCGACCCTGGCAGGGGATGTGGGCAAACCCAACGTGAGCTCGAAAGAGGGGCGTGACCGCCAGTTGGCCGTGCTGAGCAAGGTGCCAGAAGTAACCCCACAAGGTGCGGCTGCGAGAGACCTAGGCTGCGGGTGCCAGCAGGGAGACTGAGGGGCGCTCGCTCTCTTACCGCCAGGTCCGGATTGCGGATGTCCCTATGCGACACAGCTCGGATGACCCCCGCTCGCCAGCCCCGCCAGCAGCGTCCGCTCGCCCCGCGCTCTGGCCGCCCCTCTTCACCGACTGCCACGCACAGGAACCGCTTCCCCACCAGCTCCGGCCGCGTCTCCACCGCCATCGTCGTCATTGCCGAAGCGGCCGCAGCCTCCCCCCACAACTGCGAGAGAACCAGCGAAACCCCGCTCCTACTGGCCGCCTATGCTGAGGAGAGTGGACCGGGGGACGGCGGCGGCCCCGCGAGCGAGCGCGGACTCTGGGCGCACCAGACGCTCTGCCCAGAAGGACACAGCGACCTCGATCTCTCGCAGTCCGTTAACACACCCCCTGGACTCCCCGACTTGCAGCCTTTGACTGCTGCTCTACAAAAAAAAACTGACAGAATTCCCCTCACGGCCGCCGGAGACCCAAGGCTGCCCCGGCCGCCGCCGCCACCACCGCGCCGCGGCCAGTACTACTCCGCCTCCCCATCCACTAGCATGGCCGCGAGCGCGCCGCGCGTCTCCTTCCGCCAGCGCGGGCCGTGGGGAGGGAGCCGCGGGAGAGGGTCGGAGGAACCACCGTTCAGACGGAAAGTAGTGCCCAACGCTGCGGCAGCGGCTGCGGGACCAGCCAGGCTAAAAAGAGGCAGCAGGAGATGAAATGCTGTCCTTCAGGAACACTAGTAAGAGCGTTTGAGGTCCATCGCTCTACTCGTCGCTCCCTCAGAAGTGGGAGTGAGGCGACAGAGAAGTGTGCCGGTTCCACTCTGGATCACGAAATAAACTCCAGGTTAAACGCCGCATCGCCACAGCGATGGTTTTAAGAACACATGGCACCCGCCGTCTCTGTTAGCCCGAATTTTGCCTGAATTAACAGTCCTGTAGTCCCAGCAGCAAAGCAGACCAACACTTTCAACTGAAAATTAAGCCCACAGAACTCAGTTACTGCAGAACAACAGTCCACGACTTTAAATGAAAATGAAGAAAACACTGTCATCCTTTTATTCTTCCCGTTGGCGGCGATACTAATTACGTGTTTGTGCTATTCAGAGATTGACACCTCGTTACTGCTGTGCTGTAAGAACGCCAAATGCCCTGTTAAGGGCTTTTGTCAACGTCCTTAAAATTCACAAACGTCCTTAAAATTCACAAACTGTCTCTGCGCCAATTTGAGTGCTTGTAGTACCATACATACCTCAAACTTTACTGGTCAGATAATAAAAACAGGGAAAGGCTCCAGATTCAGTTACTAGATAATACCGTGGCAAGAAAAGGACTTTAGCCAATCACAGTTCAGGAAAATAAATTGTGTTTGCTTCCCGTCCAATCACAACAGGACTTTGTAACCCATCCACATACTGATCTCCAACTTGCAACAATTCCTCCTCCTTTGATCCAACCCTTGAATTCTTCTAAATCAAACCTCCCTATAGATGTCAGTGAGCAGTTCGATTGCAGACATACTTTATAGTGTTTTTAAAAAGTAGTGTTTAAAACCCCAGTTGTGGTTTTTTTCAGGGCCACTAGTGATTATAATCAACTCCAAAACCTCTCTGGCCCAATAAAAACTTATTATAAATTTCGGTTTCTTAGAGACTTTCCTAAACCTCTCCTCCAAAAAGAAAAAAGTTACCTTTTTAAAGGAGTTCACACTAGTAATCTGAATGTTTAAAATAAACATAAAGCTTTTATCTGATTTCTTAGAACACCCAAGCTGAGCTCTTTGAAGTGTAAAAAGCATGGCCTCTGCTAATAGGTTAGAAACCAAAATTACAAGGAAGACATTTTAATCATCCTGGTCTAATTTTGCTAATGTAAAGACCAAATATAGAACTGTAATAAGTAAACAAAGGAAAACTGTGCAGAAATGCATATTAACAAGTTGAGAGAACAATTTAATTTTATTTGTGCCATTTTATTTCCAGGTCCACTCTTTTAACACATACTATATAATAATTAGCAAATCATTTTAAGCACTACAGACTAAAATTTCTTAAATCTCAACTTGGATTAAGAAGCCAGTAAAATAACCTGGTGAAAATAACCTAATATATGAAAAGAGAAAAGGCAATAAAAAGATCTACATTCAGATACCAAATTATCAATGATTTGCTTTATGATCTTGGTCATGACACTATTGTTACCAAGGAAATTGCCTGCTTCCTAATCTCAGTGATATCCTAGGAGTAAGTAAGAAAATATAAGTAGAGTCGTTTGAGAAAAGAGATGCAAACAACACTATTACTACACAAATCCCATTCACTAACATATTTTTGGAGTATAGGCTGTCAGATTGCCTTACATAAAACTGCCAGCTGATTTCAATTTTGTAAACAAACGTCTCTAAATGGACCCCTAGAACCCCTCACTACATGTTGAATGCTCTTCTTTTAAGTGCTCTGAAGAGCAAGTGAATCCACCAAATCAAAATATTTCAAGAAACAGTTTTTCAGAAGACCATATATCCTCATAACATTTTCAATCAAACATCTAATATTCTTAGTACTATATTCCAAATAGTATTCTATGAATCCCTTGACTATGGACAGTGCCTAAGATTTATTTACAAGAAAAAAAAATCACTGATTTGTGGATATATTGCATTTGGAGAAACTTGAAGTGCATTTTTTAAAGTGTAGAATAAAAAGGACTTAAAAGATTTTTGTTTGTTTACTGGCATTTTTTGCTTTGTTTCAGAACAGTATTTATATTTCTATTTTTGCCAGCAAATCGTAACTGTAAATAACATGGAATTAAATTTTAAAGTCAGATTTAAAACCACAGAATAGTTGTTTGTAATTAGTTTCCTTATGTCCTTTACTTTCATAAAGATCCTCAGAAAACGCAGTATTAATCAATGTAAAGAGTTATAGTATTTTTCACTATAGAGGCAAAGAGAGTGACAGAGAAGTATTTAGAATGACTAAGTTTACTTACAGAAGCTGAAAACTTAGAAATATAACTAGATCTTCTACTCTTTCCATCACCACATGTAAATGTGTACATTAACTATATCCACACAGACAGCAATTCAAGCAAAACTCATATATCAAACACCTTAATCTATATAAAAGATACACTGGGGGATTATTTCATCTTTTAAAAATCCATAAAAACTTATTCATTGGGGCCAGCCCCATGGCTTAGCAGTTAAGTGCTCGAGCTCCGATACTGGCGGCCTGGGTTCGGATCCCGGGCGCAAACCGACGCACTGTGTGTCCGGCCATGCTGAGGCGGCGTCCCACATACAGCAACTAAAAGGATGTGCAACTATGACATACAACTATCTGCTGGGGCTTTGGGGAGAAAAAGGGAAAAAAAGGAGAAGGATTGGCAACAGATGTTAGCTCAGGGCCGGTCTTCCTCAGCAAGAAGAGGAGGATTGGCATGGATGTTAGCTCAGGGCTGATCTTCCTCACAAAAAAAAAAAAAAAATTTTTCATAAAAATTATTTGGTTTATTTTTAAAAACCTGACTTATAAAGGAAGGAAATGTATTCACTGAAATGATATAATAATTATATAATTATCTGCTTGATTATCAATAATTATTTCATGATGTTTAGTTTCAATAAGCAAAGAGCCTACTAGTTATAAATTTTTCACTTTTTGACTTAGTGTAATTATAAGAAAGGGCCAATTATCTGCTCTCATACATACCAGTATTTTGTGTCACTATAGGTATCTATTTTAAACATCATAGTGAAACACAAATAGATAAAAACTCTAGTGCATGTATCTTATAAAAATATTAGCCACCATTTATGGAACACTTACTTTGCGTCAGACACTATCCTAAGTACTTTACACATGTAATCTCACTTTATTTTAAAGATGAAGAAAATGAGGTTTAGAGAAGTTTAGTCAGTTGCCTAAGAACACACATTAAGGAACTGGGATTCAAAACCAGGCCTTATGATTTCAAAGCCCCCTGCATTATGCTGAAAAGTCACTTAAAACAAACATGAAGGTCAGTCACCAAGTTCCTCCTTGTTAACACTGATTATTCATAAATGATTTGTTTATTTGGCACTTACTACGTGTCTCACACCCTGCAAGGTTCTGAAGATAGGGCATCTGTCCTTGAGAAGCACAGTCTATCTAGAAAGATAGACAATAGAAATGCCTTGGTTTGTTTATTTAAGGAAGTATCAATACAATGGTATACACGATAAGTTTAATGCATTTTAACTAATAATTTTCAAACCTATTATAACTTGGAGGCTTTTACTAATTGTCAAATGTAAAGACTGGATTCGGTTATGAGTCTTAGACTATATATACAGGTACATCTAAGAACTGTGGAGGCCAATGCTAAAATGAAGGAAGCCAAGAGTTTCAAATGAATCATGCAAGTGGAAGACCAAGAATAGGATGGAATATACATTTATGTTACCATGTTTATTATTAACTTAAATAATTTTTATTTAGGTATTTCCCTAAGCACTTATTTAAACTGAATTCCTCAATCACATGTATGATAGTGATAAAGTAACTCAAATGTCACTTCCTCCTGTCTCTGATTCCCAGGCTAGGTCAAATCCCCAATTAGGGATTTCAAAACATTCCCTATTTGTCTTAGTACATATCACAACTGTATATGTACCATTTATTGTGTAATTGATTGTTTTATATTTGTCCCCCTTGATACAATATAAGCTCCTTAAGGGCAAGGACAATGTATCTTGCTCATAACCATACTCTCAGCATCTACTAAGCCTTATGCAGAGTAGATACTCAATACATGTTATTGAATTAATTAATGAAAAAATACGGCAAAATGTACCTTTTTCAAATTGAACCCAACTAAGAGGAACTTAGAATCTCTAAATCAAGAGTCAAATAAGAGTTCATGTTCTTCCTAAAGGGTTATTCATCGCCTTCAAAATAATGTCTCACATACATTATCTCATTTCATCACGGAAGTACAATGTAAAGCCTTCAGAAAACTTGAGCTTCACCAGAAAAGCAAGGTTGTTCCTGGGGATAATTTCTAAAGAACAGATACAGAGAAAGAGTTACAATTCACAACAAAAACATTCATTTTGTTACCAAACTACCAATTTAACACAAACTCAAAAATGATCCTATGAGTATATATCCAAAACACCAGTCTATTCTTAGTATTCTAAAGAGAACAGTCTCAATGTCTCTGATGGAGCCAATACACAAACATAACTCTGTCTTCTTGATGCCATGTGGAATGAGCAAGAGAGAGAAAGAAGAAAGGAAGGTAGAAAGAAAGGAAGGAAAAAAGAAGCAATCTCTACTGGGCCTTCTAACTGGATGTTCTCCACATTTGTCACCAGTTTCCAATTTAAATTCTTGCTGCACAGGAACCTACCATCTCTTTTCAACATTTTCTATTAAAAACAAGACTCTAGGGGCCGGCCCGGTGGCGCAAGTGGTTAAGTGCACGCGCTCCGCTGCGGCGGCCCAGGGTTCGCCGGTTCGGATCCTGGGCGCACACCGATGCACCGCTTGTTGATCCATGCTATGGCGGCGTCCCACATAAGGTAGAGGAAGATGGGCACGGATGTTAGCCCGGGGCCAGTCTTCCTCAGCAAAAAAAAAAAAAAAAAAAAAAAAAAAAAAAGAGGAGGATTGGCATTGGATGTTAGCTCAGGGCTGGTCCTCCTCACAAGAAAAAAAAAGAAAAAGACTCTAAATCTGATTTTTTTTTTTTTTTGGTGAGGAAGATTAGCCCTGAGCTAACATCTGTGCCCATCTTCCTCTATTTTGTATGTGGTATGACACCATAGCATTGCTTGATGAAATGTGCATAGGTCCACACCCAGGATCTGAAACTGTGAACCCCGGGCCGCCAAAGCAGGGCACGTGAACTTAACCACTACACCACCGGGCCGGCCCTAAATCTGATTTTTAATGATAAAAAATTTAGAAAGAATTGGGGCCAGCCCTGGGGCATAGTGGTTAAGTGCCGCACTCCGTTGCTGGTGGCCCGGGTTCGGATCCTGGGCACGTACCAATGCACGGCTTGTCAGGCCATGCTGTGGAGGCATCCCATATAAAGTGGAGGAAGATGGGCACGGATGTTAGCCCAGGGCCAGTCTTCCTCAGGAAAAAAGAGGAGGATTGGCATGGGTGTTAGTTCAGGGCTGATCTTCATCACACACACACAAAAAAATTAGAAAGAATGCACATAGCATTGGAAATTTCCTAATCTGTTGAACGAGGAGCTACAAGAAACAAGGAAATAGAAAGTTACCATTGTCCCACAACACTTCTTGTTTGTTCATCACCTCTCTCATATTAACTACCTCTCTACTATTAACTACCATTAAAATATGCTAGATGGCAGTTTCCACTTTACATCTCCAGCTGTTACATTAGCTCCTTTACGTATGAACAGGTTAAGGTCCTAAAGGGTTATGTTCCTATTAGTCTCACAAGCTTTCACTATGGCCACATGTTGGTAGTGGCAGAACTAAAAGTCCTAGAGTATGGCTCTGTTCATATCCATGCAAGTTAAGTAAGGAAAAGAGCTTTTATACTTGTATTTAAAGCTATACATGAGGGGCCGGCCCCGTGGCTTAGCGGTTAAGTACGCGCACTCCGCTGCTGGTGGCCCGGGTTCGGATCCCGGGCGCGCACCGACGCACCACTTCTCCGGCCATGCTGAGGCCGCGTCCCACATACAGCAACTAGAAGGATGTGCAGCTATGACATACAACTATCTACTGGGGCTTTTGGGGGAAAAAATAAATAAATAAAATCTTTAAAGCTATACATGAGGGAAAGTCAAAGTAAAATCTAAAATAAAAAGTAGTAATAATTAAAAATCTCAGAATGCTAACTGTATTCCATTGATGTTCTTCCCCAAAGATGAAGCTAGATTCTACATAATGAAGAAAATTTATGATCAAGAACACAAAGCTCTGAGGCACGTTTCTCAAATTAATGGCAAGTGACTTCAAAGAAACAAACCCAAAACAAAACAAGACCTAGCAGTGAAATATGGGGAAACTTGAGTCATTCTTTTCTTTGGCACATTGTAGAAAAAGCCACATGATTACGTATAATGAGATTTATAACATACTACAAAACATAAATATGTAATTAAAATAAATTACTCTAAATAAAGGAAAAGCATTGTCTTCTGGCTCCACATGTACTTCACTACTACAGATAATTTATCTATTCAATTAAAGAGACTGTATAAAATAGTGCTCCAATTCCACGGCCTGTGTTCACAGAAGCTCAGTATTTGGAGGCACCTAGATTTTTCCTTTAAAAATCATAATCGACACATATGAAAACCAGACCTCGAAAAAAGACTTTAACTACAAACTTAAAATTCAAATCAACATCCCCAAAACATTCTGCTACCCCAGGGCACATTATGATATTATCTAAGATGAAATGGCCAAGAGGAATACTCAGAAGACTATCCAACTTCGCTTTTCACAAAATATGCAAACACGGGTTAAAACTGGTCAATTCCCATTCCATAGAGCCATTTACAAATGGGTGGGTTTTTTTGTTTGTTTTGTTTTTGTGAGGAAGATCAGCCCCGAGCTAACATCCATGCCAATCCTCCTCTTTTTTGCTGAGGAAGACTGGCCCTCAGCTAACATCTACTGCCAATCCTCCTCCTTTTTTTCTCCCTTTTTCTCCCCTAAGCCCTAGTAGATAGTTGTATGTCATAGTTGCACATCCTGCTAGTTGCTGTACGTGGGACGCCGCCTCAGCATGGCCGGACAAGCAGTGCATCAGCGCTCGCCCGGGATCTGAACCCGGGCCACCAGAAGCAGAGTACGCGCACTTAACCACTAAGCCACGGGGCTGTCCCCAGAAATGGATGTTTTAAGATGTATATCCCAAATGTAGCAAACTAGAAATTACCAGTCATATAATGTAGTGTAATGAAAGAGCAGGAGTCAAGGAAGTCTAGGTTACTTCTACCACTAATTTATACTTCAGGCAAACCACTTTGCTTCTCTAGGAATCATATATAAAATGTAGAGGCTGACACAATCTTTCAAGTTTCTAAAAGTTTGCTTCTAAGGCTTCTGAATAATTCTGCAAGTAGCAAAGTATACTCTCCTGTTACATGGTAGGTTCAAACCTGAAAAATATTACAGGATTGACAAAAGTAATCCTGCTTACGAAAACAAATGTTTTTAGCCAGAAAGCTTCTACCTCAAAGGTCTCCCAGAAGACATATATGTCAATCATTAATACATACACACTGACAACACAGACAAAAGGACCTCCCAATTAAACAACAATTTTTAAATACCATTGTAGAACTGCTTCTTTTCTTTGCTCTCCAAATTTGCTCTGAAAACTATCATATTAAAATAATCTATCCGAACTAACTTCAAATGGAGGAATTTTTGAGATACTCTGCATTATAAGTAACCTTTATATCTGAAACTTTTACCTTGCATGCTTTATATTCTTCTTTGTTCATAATACCTAAAAATCCTTTTTCAACTATTCTAATTACAAAAACTATCTTAAAATCAATTGTTTCATTTGCTTTTATATCTAAATTTACACAGATGCTTCTTTCCCCCAAATGCAATTTGTGTTTGACATTCACAAGTTTTAAATTTTTATACAAATATACTAATATCTTTATGTTTCAACCTTAAGTCATGCTTAGAAAATAGGTAGGTATTCTTCTGTATTTTCTTCTAGTAGTTTTAAAATTCAAATTTATATAATTCCTTCAAAATCAGATGATAATATCTACCCCTGAGGGAGGAACAGTAAATCATCCTGGCCACAAACAATAGAGATAATCTACTACTAAACAATCTAAACAATCTACAACTACTGGGGGAAAAACAGGATTACTGAGAAGAGAGGGAAACAATGCCTGCCTAAAACTAACAACGGTCTAGGATAAAAGATAAGGCCCCAATGTCCACCACCACAAGGCAAACCAGCTCCCGGGCTAATAAGTAACAGCACTCTTATACTAATAGAGAAGGAACAAAACAGTCCTGAGAGAGCCTCTCTGAAGTACAGATGTGCAAGTAAGGCCTAAAGATATAGGTGGAGTAAAAACATTGAGTTAAAACTTTCTAGCAAATTAACCTCCACCTTAAGCACAAAGTGCTAACAGAAGTATTTAAAGTGGATGATGCGCTGAAGGTAACCAGAGCAACAAAAAAAACATAAACCCTGATCAACTCCAGGCAAGACTGATTCAACCCCCATACTAACAGCTTAGCGGAACAAAAGTCATGCCTATTTCTTGGCATAAATATTACATACTTCAATCTCTACTAGCCTGCAAATGATGGCTGGCATTCAATCAAAAACTATAAGCCTAACCACAGGGGTGACTTCCCTGGTCACCAAGGCAGAGCATGCATGTAGGGGTTACCATTACCTTTTCTATAAGTCGTATGAAAACATCTAGTTAAGTTCTTTCATTTGTACTATTCATTCAAATAAGGTAATTTGGTACATCCTCCCCCAAATCATAAGCACACGAAATCTCAAGAGCAAACAAACCACTGTCAGGAGACAAAACAATCAACAGAAGCTGATTTAGATAATTCAAATGTTGGAACTATCAGCCAAGGAATTAAAAATAATTATAAATAATGATGAAGGCTCAAATGGAACAGGTAACAATATGCATGATCAGGTGGCAAATATCAGAGATAGAAATTACAAGAGTTGAACAGAAATACTAAAAGAGTCAAACTGAAATGCTAAAAATGAGAAATGCAATAACAAAAATTTTTTTAAAGCCTCTGATAATCTCATCAATATACTTGACACAGCTGAGGAAAGAATCAATAACCTTTGAATATAGGTCAATAGAAATTACCAAAGCTGAAACTCAAAAGGAAAAAAAGTGGGAAAAAAATCTATACAAATAGGAGGGAACAGTGTCCAATTCATTTCATGATGCCAGCATTCTCTGATACCAATATCAGACAAAGAAAAGAAAACTAGAGATTATTACCCCTTATAGATGCAAAAATCCTCAACAAAATATTAACAAATCAAATTCAGTAACTTATAAAAAGTATAATACACCACAACCAATAGCAGTTTATCCCAGGAATGCAAGTTGATTCAATATTGAAAGATCATGGGCCGGCCCCGTGGCTTAGCGGTTAAGTGCTCGTGCTCCGCTGCTGGTGGCCTGGGTTCGGATCCTGGGCGCGCACCGACGCACCGCTTCTCCAGCCATGCTGAGGCCGCGTCCCACGTACAGCAACTAGAAGGATGTGCAGCTATGACATACAACTATCTACTGGGGCTTTGGGGGAAAAAATAAATAAATAAATAAAATTATAAAAAAATATATATATTGAAAGATCAGTCAGTGTAATTCACCCTATCAACAGACAAGAAGAATATCATGACATCAACAAATGCAAGAAATAAGCATTTGAGAAAATCCAACCCCCATTCATGATAAAATTCTCAGCATATCAGGATCAGAAGGGCACTTATACAACCTGATAAAGTGCATCTACTAAAAACTTACTGCTAACATCATATTTAATAGTAAAAGACACAATATTTTCCCCCAAAGATTTGGAACAAGGACAGGACATTAGCTGTCACCACTCCTGTTCTATAACAACATACTCAAAATCCTAGGAAGTGCAATTAGATAAGAAAAAAGAAATAAAAGGCATACAGATTGAAAAGGAAGAAATAAACCTGCCTCTATTTGCAAATGGCATGATTTTCTATGTAGAAAACCATAAAGAATCTTCAAAAAAGCTCCTACTGGGCCTGCCCCGTGGCTTAGGGGTTAAGTGCACGCGCTCCACTACTGGCGGCCCGGGTTCAGATCCTGGGTGCGCACCAACACACCACTTCTCTGGCCATGCTGGGGCCGCGTCCCACATACAGCAACTAGAAGGATGTGCAACTACGACATACAACTATCTACTGGGGCTTTGGGGAGAAAAAGGGGAAGAAAAGAAAAAAACAAGGAGGAGGATTGCCAATAGATGTTAATGTTAGCTCAGGGCCAGTCTTCCTCAGCAAAAAGAGGAGGATTGGCATGGATGTTAGCTCAGGGCTGATCTCCCCCCCCCCCCAAAAAAAAAAAAAAGCTCCTACAACTAATAAGTCAGTTTAGCAAGGTTGCAGAATACAAAATCAATATGCAAATATCAATTATATCTCTATACACTAGAAACAAAAAATTGGAAATTCAAATTTAAAAAGAGTACTATTTATAATAGTATCAATAAAACATAAAAATGTGTATAAATGTAATAAAATATGTGCAAGATCACTATGCTGAAAACTATAAAGTATTGACGAATGAAAGACGACCTAAATAAGTGGAGAGATAGCCCACGCACATGTATTAGAAGACTCAATTCTCCCCGACTGATCTACAAATTCAAAGTAACCTCAATCAAAATACGAGCAAATTTTCTTATGTTAACATCAATGAGTTGATTGGAAAATCAATAAGGTAAAGCAAAGAAACTGGAACAGCCAAAGTAATTTTGAAAAGAAAAAACTGGAAGACTCACTATCTTACGTCAGGACTACATTATAAAGCTACATTAATCAACTCAGCATGACAGCAAAAGAGTAATTAAATGAACAGAACAAAATGGAGAGTCCAGAAACAGACCCATACATATATGGTCAATTGGTTTTTGACAAAGGTAAAAATGCAATTCAATGGAGAAAGCAAAGTCTCTTCAACAAATGATGCTAGAACAATTAGCCATCCATATGCCAAAAAAAATGAACCTTGACCCATATCTCACACCATATACTAAAATTAATTCAAAATGGATCATAGACCTAAATGTAAAATATAAAACTAAAAGACTTTCAGAAGAAGACAGAAAATTGCCATGACATTGAGTCAGGGAAAAATTTCTTAAAATCCACAAAATTCATAAAAGTAAAAATTAAACATTATTGAAATTAAAAACTTCTCTTTAAAGGTCACAGACTAGGAGAAAATATTTGCAAAATACATATCTAATAAAGGATTGGCATCCATAATATTTAAAGAACTCTCAAAACTCAATAAAAAAATTTTTTTAATGGGCAAAAGATTTGAACATCATATAAGATACGAATGGCAAATAAGCACGTGAAAAGACACTCAACATCATTAGTTATTAGGAAAATGGAAAGGAAAACTACAATGAGATACTACTACACACCTATTAAGATGGCTAAAATTAAAAGAAAAGGAAAACTGGCAATACCAAATACTGAGGAGGATGCGGAGCAATTAGAACTCTCATACAACGGTAGCTGAGAGGAGTACAAAATGGTTGCAGCCACTTTGCAAAACAGTTTGGTAGTTTCTAATAAAGTTTAACACACACTTTTCATATAACTCAGCAATCCCACTTTTAGGTATTTACCCAAGTGAAATAAAAACCTATGTTCACACAAAAACCTATACTCGAATGTTTATAGCAGTTTTATTTGTAATTGCCAAAAGCTGGAAATAACCAGCTGGACTGCGGAATGAACAAACTGTGGAATGCTACTCAACAATAAAAAAGAACTGAGTACTGATACATGCAACAATATAGATGAACTTCCACAGTTCCGGGATCCCCAAAGCCACCCCCGGGTTCAATGATCCACTAGAAGGACTCACAAAATTCAAAAGAGCCATTTCACTCATGGTTACAGTTTATTATAACAAAAGGAAACAGATTAAAATCAGTAAAGGGAAGAGGGGCAGAGGGCAGAGTCCAAGAGACACCAAGCTTCCAGTTGTCTCCCAGTGGAGTTGCACAGACAGCACTTATTTCTCCCAGCAAGAATGTGTGAGGGAAAAAAAAAAAGAATGTGTGACAACATGTATGCAGTACCAACAACCAGGGAAGCTCACCTGAGGCTTGGCGTCCAGCGTTTTTATCTGAGGTCTGAAACGTAGGTATGGCTGACCATCTGCATGGCTGACCTTAGTCTCCAGCTCCTCCATAGGTCAAGTTGATACCACCCGGCCCAAGGCCTCCACCACATTGTCAACATAGGTAACCCGGGTGGCCAAAGCGCCCAAGTAAACAAAGACACTCTCATCAGGCAAGATGTTCCAAGGGCTTAGTGGTTACCTCCCAGGAGCTGGGCAAGGGCCAAACCTTAGGCAGCTGAGTTGCCCATTCTTTGGACAACACTTTCTGCCACTAGATGTGTGAGTTTTTTTCCTCACACCAACCAATTCTCCAACTCTCCAGACACCAATTGGGTGTTCTACAATTCATTTCAATTCTGACACCAACTACTCAGTCAGCATCAGACTCCTCAGGCTTTTGGGCTCCGTTCCACAAGACTGTCCTCACTTCAGACGCCAGTTGCAAGTATCAGGTCACCAGGTTACCCCTACTTCTGTTTGATTTGGTTACATGGTCAGGGGGTTCTCACAACCCCACCCCCTTTCAGGTTCTATAATTTGCTAGAATGGCTCACAAAACTCCAGAGGACACCTACTTACTATTACTAGTTTATTATAAAGGACACAAATGAACAGCCAGAATAAAAGGTACATAGGGCAAGGTCCACATGGGTCCTGAGCACGGGAGTTTCTGTCTCCACAGGGTTGGTGTGTGCCATCCTTCCGGCAAGTGGATGTGTTCACCAACTATGAAGCTCTTTGAACCCCACTGTTTAAGAGTTTTTATATAGGTTCTATTATGTAGGCATTGTTGATTAAATCATTAGCCATTGTTGGCTGAGCTCGATCCCTAACCCCTCTCCCCTCCTTGGAGGTCCAGGGGTGAGGCTGAAAGTCACAACTCTCTAATCACATAGTTGATTCCTTTGGCAACCAGCCCCCATCCTGAAGCTATCTAGGGGCCACTGAGAGTCACCTCACTAGCATTAACTCAGGTATGACTGCAAAAGGCTTGTTATGAATAACAAAAGATGCTCCTTTCAGGATATTAAAAGGGTCTTAATGAGCTCTGTGCCAGGAACCAGGGACAAAGACCAAATATGTATTTATGTCACAGGAATGCTATTCCTTTACTGCACAACCTCAAATGCATTACACTAAGTGAAAGCAACCAAACCCAAAAGGCATACAAAGTGTATGATTCCATTTATATGACATTCTAGAAAAAGCAAAACTATAGGGACAGAAAACAGATAGGTGATTGTCAAGCTATGGGGTGTGGGGGAAGACTTGTCTACCAAGGGGCACAAGATAATAATCTATATCTTGATTGTGATGGTGGTTACACAAATATATGTGCTTACCAAAACTCACAGAACCATACACAGAGAACAATGATTTTTATTTTGTGAATTATACCTCGATTAACCTGATTAAAACGATTATATATATATACATTAACCTGAAGCAATTTCATCCCTTAAAAATGGCAAATATAAAGATTATGTAAGCAACAACACAAATGCCTTTGCTGTGAAAAGCAATGGAAAATTTTATTTCTACTCTATTGGCACTTTATAAAAATTATGTACACACACAGCCAAAGGAAAGCATTTTGATTCATTGGCTGGGAGAATTATGTATGACTATTTTTTTCTCTTCTACTTCAAGTTCCATTAATATTATCCGTATAATAACAAACATAAGAAGCCACTTAAACTTTTTTATAATAGGTGATAGTGTAATATTGATAGGCAGAATTCTAAAATGACCCCCAATGACCCATACCCTATAATCCTCTCTCCTTGAGTATGGGTGGGACTTGCAACTTGTTTCTAACCAATGGAATATGGCAAAGGTGATGGGATATCACTCCCATGATTAAGTTATTTTAAATGGCAAAGGTGAAAAGATTTACAGATGTACTTAATTGGTTACTCTAACTGGTTGGCATTAAATTACTCAAAAGGGAGATTTTCCTGGGTGCGCCTACCTCAAAAAGTAAGCCCTTTAAAAGAGGGCCTAGAGGTCAGAGACTTTCCTGAGGCCTTGAAAAAGCAATCTGCCCTGAGTTCTACAGCTGGAAGGAAATGAATTCAGCCAACAATCATGTGAGCTTGGAAGACGACTCGGAGCCGCAATGACACCTCAGCCGTGGCCAACATTTTGATTTGCAGCCTAGTGAGACTCTTAGCAGAGGACTCAGCTTAAACTGTGCCCGGACTCCTGATCCATGGAAACTGTGAGATGATAAATCTGTGTTGTTTAAAGCTGCTAACTGTGGCAATTTGTTATGCAGCAATAGAAAACTAATCCGGTAATTAAAATTATTTTCTGGAAAATCCTGGCTTTACCCATGGGTACTCCCTTGGCTCATCTCAAATTAGAAGAAATGCCCTGTTCTTGTTAGGCATTCCAATTTTCACAAAAGAATGTGAACCTTAACAACACAGCTTCACTGAATAATGGTTCAGATTTAATCAATAACACAGAAGATCTGTATTTCAGATAGTTGCCAGGAAATGTAATCTCAAACTCACTGCTGCCCAATACCTAGGAAAAGCTCCACATAGAACAATATTTATGGAGAACTGTCTGAGGGATACTTCATACAGTCCATCTAGTTCTTCTAAAACTTAGATTCCCTGGGGAGGGGAAGGGAGGGGAGTTAATATCAAAATCTCTAAGGGAATAGATGACTATGGTAATTTAAATGCCTATTTTAATACAATGCTTTTACATTTTAAAAAAGACTTGTTTTTGAGACAAACCATAGAAAACAAAATTCAATAAAATTTTCTTGGCCAACAGGAATAGCTATAAGGAAATTTCTATTTTATCTATTACATTTACTAATTTGCAACAGAGGAACGGTTAGTTGGGAAGAAGTCACAACACAAATGGAGGGGAAGGGGATAAATGGATGGGAAGTTTTTATGTTTGTCTAAGCTTTTAAAAGATGGGAATGAGACCTCTAATAAATTCTACTGGGGAACCCTACACAGCAGAGAGTGGGGTCCTAGAATGTATCATATTGGCTTGCCATAAATCTGGTTTCACTGGCATTAATCGTGGGTGGGATTCCACTGCCCATTTTGAGGAATACTACAAAAAATATATTCTATTTATTGGAGGGATGGTGTAAAATGCTTTTCACACTACATTACATGGTATCCTCAAGAATACCATCAAGGAAAACTTCTTGGTCTTAATATTAGAAGAGTCATGCTTTTCCCTAGCATGTCTTTCGTTTTCATCATATAGACACTATGAATTATGTCACTGACCCAGTTTTCTTCCTATGTATGCTGCTAGCAAGCTTTATGCTACACATTTTTTAGGTTTTGTTTAGTTTTTTCAACATTTTGTTCTGAAAATTTTCAAACATTCACATAAGTAAGGAGATAGCAGTATGAATGCCCATGTAACTTAACAATATCTCATTTCTCCTATCCTACAATGTTTCTCTCTTTTTGGGGGGCAAAGAGAGTGGTGGATTATTTTAGAGCAACTTCTAGACATCATATTATTTCACTCATATGTAGTAAAGAATGTATCACTATCAAAGATTTTTCTTTAAATTGACACTACAATGCCTTTATCACATCTGAGACAAAATTAGCAATAATTCCTCAATGTTATCTAACACACAGTTCATGTTCAAATTTCAATCATCACAAAAATGAAATTTTACTATTGGTTTGTCTAAACTAGGAACAAAACAAGAACCACACATTGTATCTGATTGACATATCTCTTTAAATCTCCTTTAATCTGTAACAAGTCATTTGTCCTGTGGAATTTCTTACATCCTAAATTTAGCTGACTAATGTTAACTTATTCCTCCATTCCTCATATTTCTTGTGAACTGTAGTAAGATCTAGAGACATGATTCATTTTCAGTCTTTGGCAAGAATATTCTACATAGGTGATGCGTGTATTTCCTAATCCATCACGTTAGGACACACATAATGTCTGGCTGTCCCACTTAAAGTGACGTTCTGATTGGTTATTGAAGTATTCAAGTGTTGCCAGCCTGCTTCACCCAATGATCATTCTCTATTATTTACTTAGGGGTTACCCAAAGGTGATTTGCTAATTCTATCATTCCATCTACATTTATTATCTGGAATTCTTCTAAAAAGGACTTCCCCTAATTAACTATTTGGTTATCTTGAAATGCAGTTTATAAAGGAAAAACAATATAAATTCTTGATTCTTTCCATTTATAAATTCTTAGAATAATGAACTGGTGATCTAGCACCTACCAAAGCTATGATACCTATTTATTAATATCAATTTCTTTTTGTCTTTCTAACTTTTTTTTGTGTGTGTGAGGAAGATCAGCCCTGAGCTAACATCCATGCTAATCCTCCTCTTTTTGCTGAGGAAGACCGGCTCTGAGCTAACATCTATCGCCAATCCTCCTCTTTTCTTCCCCAAAGCCCCAGTAGATAGTTGTATATCACAGTTGCATATCACAGTTGCACATCCTTCTAGTTGCTGTATGTGGGACACGGCCTCAGCATGGCCGGAGAAGCGGTGCGTCGGTGCGCGCCCGGGATCCAAACCTGGGCCACCAGTGGCAGAGCACACGCACTTAACCGCTAAGCCACGGGCCGGCCCTCTCACTAACTTCTAAGTTGTGTTATGTTGCTGAATTCTATGGAAATAAATATAGTGATAATATATTCAGAATTCTTTGGAGAGATTCCTGAATGCTAATGCGAAGTACTGTAAACTTTTAACACTAAAAAGATGAACTGAGTAATTTTAACAAAAATAGGGCCCCTTTCAGAAACTGACAATTTCAAACAGAGATAGCAGTAAAGGTAGCACCAAGAAACCCAAAGCAAGGGGAGGGGAGTCGTAGACTTTTTTTTTCTCCCCCCAAAATAACACTCCTCTCCTCATGTCCCTAAAATCTTTTGTACATCTTTGGGATAGAGCATGGACGTATACTGAGAATCAATGAGAATACTATAGTTATACTATAGGTAGAAGAATTGTAAAGGCAATATAATAACTCAAGCAGTAGAGAAAGTCATAGGTGAGAAACAAAATTTGCTTCCCTAGAACTACTTTCTGACAGTTAAAACCATCATGTCATTCCAAATCACAGGGTATCTATTCCTCCCTCAACTAACTAGGAAAGCAGAAATATACACGATGTATACAACTACGTATAATACAACATAGCAAGTGTTATAAAGCAGTATAATTAGTTCCCCCCGGGACACCAAAGTAAGTAATTGTATGCTTCAAAATGCTTCCCAGAGAAGATGACATGACATTTAAGTTATGTTTTGAAAGTTAAGAAACATTTTTGTGAGAAGTAAGATAAAAAGAAAAATAATTTCTTTTTTTTTTTCATAATTTATTTATTTTTTACCCCCCAAAGCCCCAGTAGATAGTTGTATGTCATAGCTGCACATCCTTCTAGTTGCTGTATGTGGGACGCGGCCTCAGCATGGCAGGAGAAGCGGTGCGTCAGTGTGTGCCCAGGATCCAAACCCGGGCTGCCAGCAGTGGAGCGCGCACACTTAACTGCTAAGCCATGGGGCCGGCCCAAGAAAAATAATTTCAAAGGAGAAAAAACAGCATAAAACATAACACTGGTGTTTGGAAATATGTGTAGTGTTTAGGGGATAATCAAGTTGTGTGGTATAAGTTACATATAAAGTGCCTCGTGAGTGGCTGCCATGGATGAGGCTAATGTAAAATGTTTTGTATGCTTCTAGCACATTATATATGCTATAATATGTTGCCCACCCTTTCTCTTTAAAGCATTCAGAGACACAGAATGTTTTTAAGCCAAGTGATATGATCAGACTTGGTTTTTAGAGAAATAAACCTACTGATAAAGTGAAGAATAAAAGAGGAAAGACAATACAAACGGAAGACCAGGTAGAGAAGACTATTTTAATATCTAAGACAAGGACTGTAAAAAGGAAGGAATCAGGAGTTGAGGGGCTGGACAAATTCAAGACCCACAGTAGCCACAGAACTAGCAGGATTTACTAAATGTAACTAATCAAAGATGAGCCTCAGATTTCTTCTTTGAGGGATTAAGACAATGAGAATCCCAATAACCAAAAAGAGGGAAGAGATTTTTGAGAAGACTAAATAGTATCAGTAGCTTCCTTTGGTTTGTAGAATTATCAGAGATTCTGCTTTTCTAGTTCTTTCCACTTCTTTGGGTTTTCCAAATACAGGACTGTAGAATACGACTATGAAAGAATGAATATCTGTTACTTTGACAATTTAAAAAGCCAGTCTTCCTCAGCAAAAAGAAGAGGATTGGCATGGATGTTAGCTCAGGGCTGATCTTCCTCACACACACACACACACACAAAATCATCTTAAAAATAGTATTTTTTAAAGTATAGTATTTAGTTTTATTCCAGAGGTTGTCAAATCAGACAGCATTATTCTATAGCCAATTAAAAGGTCCTAATCCAGTTGGGAAGGATTCCCATTTAATCACACAGCAAACCACAGACAGAGCCCATCTCCTGAAGAAATTTCAGACTCTGAGGGGGTCTCCAAGATACATTCAATGGGGGCAGTACAGATGCCTTCAGAAACAGCCTAAATGTAGTTTTACAAGCCAGGACCACTCCAAGGCCTGGCACCCTAGACTGGTAGCACTAAAAGATGTGAAGACGTGATTATCCTTTAGTGCATGTTATTGACAATTTTTAAATGTTATTATATAATAATTATTCATCACAGCTAGTGTGAATGCCTATTGATAGAGGCACCATTTCTGATAGAATGCACTTCTGGTTCAAACATTTTTTTTCCTACATTCCTGACACATCACTCAATAAAAAATAGATGGATGGCAAATGAGAAAGCCCAGGACCCTAGCTACTTCTATTAAAAAAAATGTTCCTTTTTTTTGTGAGTCTCAACAAAAGTCCTTTCCTTATTTTCATTCTATGTCACAGGGAACTGGTAAGCATTTTCATCATCCAGCCCATAATTCATATTTGTATGTTAGAGAAATTAGGTTTAATATAACCACATTGTAGACTCATCAGAACAACTAAGGCTCATATTTAAAAATTTAATAAATGCCATTCATATGCTGACACATTAAAAAATTATTTTAAACATTGTGTACTGAATCCTCAAATTTTTTATTAAATTCAACTTATACTAATTGAGAAATAAACTATAAGTGTTTTTCTTCAGGAACTAGATAGAATTTCTTTGATTACAGGTATAGTTAAAAATAATTTATGTCTTAAAAATAATAGTCTTCTACCGTCATCTGGACTGTTTCTTATTATTCATCATGAAGACAATGAAGTAATTATCTAAGAAATTTACTAGTTTAATTCTCCCATAAAAATTAATACAATTTAAAGAGGATAAAACAGTATTTTAAGTCACAAATAAAGCATGAAATATTAAAACAATCCAGTCATTTCTATCAAGTAGTTACCACAAAACATATCATAATATTAAATCCCAGCACTATTAGTCCCAGCCTTGGCACTATTCACATTTTGAGACAGAGAATTCTTTGTTTGGGGGAGGAGGCGCTGTCCTCGACACTGAAGGATGTTTAGCAGCATCCCTGGCCTCTATCCACTAGATGAAAGCAGCATCTTCCCCCCAACCTCTTTAATCCCCTTGCCACCTTGTGACAACCAAAAGTGTCTTCAGACATTGTCAAATGACCCCTAAGGGGCAAAATCGCCCCCAATTGCTCTAGATAGTGAGAAAAATTCTTTTAGTTCTAACAAATGGGGGTTAGAACAACAACCAGGTTTCCCCCTCTCACTCCCCTGCCCCCTTTTTTTTTTTGGCTATTTCCTTGAAAAGTTCACAAAAAAGATGGATTACCTGCCCACAATACATTTTGTATCTTCTTTTTTTTTTTTTGAGGAAGACAGGCGCTGAGCTAACGTCTGTCGCCAATCTTCCTCTTTTTCTCCCCAAAGCCCCAGCACATAGTTGCATATCCTAGTTGTAGGTCCTTCTAGTTCTTCTATGTGGGACACTGCCTCAGCATGGCTTGATGAGCAGTGAGTAGGTCTGTGCCCAGGATCCGAACCAGCAAACTCCAGGCCGCCGAAGCAGAACACATGAACTCAATCGCTATGCCACCAGGCCAGCCCCACATTTTTGTATCTCGATAATACTTGCCAATAAGATTGCAGCTGGTGTCTCTTTTACGCTTACTTGATTCTCTGCAGAAACCAAAAGGATGTAATTCTTCATTAATACTTTTTTTTTAAACCATGATTCATTTTAAATTTGCCCATTAGGCAATAGGATTGAACATTTTAATCATATCTTCCCTTTAAACCAAACACCTTATGTTGCCAATCACGAGCACAGTACTTCAACAAAGGAAGGCTAACACTTAACATCAAGTGAGATCTATTAAGCCTGTGATTAGCATTTAACATGAATTATCTCATTTGCTCCTAACAATATTCTTAAGAGGTATTATTATCTCCACTTTTTCAGGTGAGGAAATTGAGGCTAAAAGAATAACATGACTAAGTCATACTGCTAGTAAGTGACAGAGTCAGGACTGGATTGCTAGTCTCCAAAGCCAGTGTTTACACTCACTGCACCAGATGTGCTTCCCCATGAATGATTCTAAGAACCATCATTTCAAAATACTGAATCAATGCACCTCTCATCTTTTGAGATAATACTGCTTTCCTCATTGAACAATTTTAGAAAATATAACTTTTAGTGTATTTAACTTTTCCAAATGAACAATATCTTTTTCCCAGTATTCACTCCCTCTCTCCTCAGAACAAGCACAGCGCTTAGTAGAACTTCCATAGTGGCCTTTGTGATAGGTGAATTTGTAATGGAAGAACTCAAGATTTTGTGAAAAAATAGGGGTGAAAACATAAGATCTTGATCAAACCAATGAAACCAATGACAAACTTACTTTTATCTTCTCTTAGATTAAAAAAAAAGGAAATAGATAAGGAGAATATCCATTCCAATTTAAATATCTAAAACTGATTCTAGTGAGTACTATACATTTAATTTCAATTTACCTTTAATTCTGAAATAATAATGATGTATTTCTGACAATAGCTAGTCTCACAAAGAAAATACAGAAAAAAAAGAAGGAAGGAAACCCTTGAGTTTCCTCCGTTTTCCTGGTCCCACTACTGCAACGTCCAGAGGATATCCGCTAGGGTCTAATGCTGCTCTCCTCTCCCCTCATTCACTGGAGGGATGAGTTAGGATTTGACATAATAGGTATTTCTTTTTTTAAACTTCTCAGAATTCTCTCTTCTTTGTTGCACAAATTAAATAAAAAAAAAAAAAATCCAGAAATAGAAGTCTATCCACTAACAGGATAATAACAATACTAGCCTCATGAGGATTTAATGAAATAATTCATGTAAAACAACTAGCACAGTGCCAGGCACAGAGTAAGTGCTCAGTAAATGTTAGGTGTTTATCATTTTTTTTGCTGTTAAAAGGAAATGTTAGTATAAACACTTTTAAAACATAGAGGAAAGTATCTATGGTTCTTCCTGAAATACTTTCTGTGCTCTCCTCTTTCTACACTTGCTCTTTCAAAATCCCCTTATTTTGGGTTGTCCTCATAGAATGCACATTTTTCTTACAACCTCCATTTTGCCTCACAAGTCTTTATTCAAACAAAACAAAACAGGCGCAGAAAAAAAAAGGAAGAGAAAGTTAGAGAAAAGATATTCCATCTCCTCTTCTCAAGGCCAATGAACGTCTTCCTCCTTTTTCTGAACTGTGACAGTTCAGTGTAGAATAATGAGTGACATCTTATCCAAGAAATGAAATTCTCACAATTGACAAAAAGGTATTACAAATATATTCCAATTTACTCAAATTTTGAATTAGAACTCATATTCAGAAAAGCATCACTGTGCATGTTTTATTTCCATGAACGACCAGAAGCATTTTTCAAAGTAGGGACTGGGGACCTATCAATCCCCCACAGCAACTGACACAATGCCCAGCACAGAATAATCGTTTAGTAAAAGTGTTATATGAATGAATTAATGTTTTTCTCAATTTAACCAAAACCTAAATCTGTTAATTTATTCAACAAATACTTGTCAAGGCCGTACCATATGCCAGGCACTGTTGTCTATTATGGGGATCCAAAAGTGAACAGGAAAGACGTGGCCTCTGCTCTCACAAAGTTTACAGCATAGGAGACACAGACACAAGTAAAAAGACCTTCACAATTTAGTATTAAGGAATGAGAAATGCAAGAGAAGATACTAAACAGAGGATGAATGAGAGGATGGCAGCACACAGAAGGAGCAACTAATGCAGACTTGGGGTCGGGGCAGTGATCAGGAAGAAACGATAGGTCTGATGAAGCCTAAAGAATGAATGAAAGTCAGCCATAGAAGAGGGGAAGGTAAAGGGTTTCAGGCAAATGTAAACAATTGAAAGCTTGAGGGAACATGCCATATTTGAGGAACTGAGAAAAAAATTCAGTACAGTATGACTGAAGCTTGGAACACTTAATGGAGCGGGGGGGATTTAGGGACAGAGGGATATGGGTTGAGGAAAAGAGAGCTTTGAGAGCTGAGGTTGGACAACTTAGCAGGGATCAAGTGGCCATGACCAATAAAAAGCACCTTATGAAGTTCGGATTTTAGACTAGTGGCAAATGGAGGCATTTAAGGACTTGAAGTAGGGAAGTAATGTAATCAGATTTGCATTTAGAACGATTAATCCACTGCAGCGTGGAAAATGGATACAGAAGAATAATTAAGAGTTTCTTGTGGGCCAGCCGGTGGCGCAAGCGGTTAAGTGCACGCGCTCCGTTATGGCGGCCCAGGGTTCACCAGTTTGGATCCTGGGCGCGCAATGACACACCACTTGGCAAGCCATGCTGTGGCGGCCAAGGCCAGTCTTCCTCAGCAAAAAAGAAGAGGAGGATTGGCAGATGTTAGCAAAGGGCTGATCTTCCTCACAAAAAAAAAAAAAAAAGAGTTTGTGGCAATAAGTTAGCTTATTTTATCTCTTCTAACTTTAATGCTTCCCTCTCTAATGGCACCTTACTATGGGCATTTAAAAACAAACTCCCGGGGCCGGCCCCATGGGGTAGCGGTTAAGTTGGTGCGCTCCACTTCGGTGGCCTGGGGTTCACAGGTTCAGATGCTGGGCGCGGACCTACACACCGCTCATCAAGCCATGCTGTGGCGGCATCCCATACACAAAGTAGAGGAAGACTGGCACAGACGTTAGCTCAGGGACCATCTTCCTCAAGCAAAAAGAGGAAGACTGGCACAGATGTTAGCTCAGGGACCATCTTCCTCACCAAAAATAACAAAAAACTCCCTTAACTGCACATCGCCCTGCAGTTACTATTCTCTCTCTCAACTTACACTATAGTCTCATTTCTTGAAAGTCCTTTCTCCAGATAACCCTGCCTGGCTCACTCCTCACCTTCCCCAAGACTCCACTCAAATATTACTCTCAAGTGAGGCTCTCTCTGTACTCTATATATAACAGCATCTCCTTCCCCAGCTCTGACATTCCCTAGCCCCCATCACCATCTGACACTATGGGTAAGGCACTAGGTTAAGTTCATGACAGTCATGATATGGGTGAAGAAAGTGACACTAAAGGCTAATTTGCCAAAGGTCACAAAATTAGTTAAATGTAGGAGCGAAAATTTACGGGCCGGCCCCGTGGCTTAGCGGTTAAGTGCACGCGCTCCGCTGCTGGCGGCCTGGGTTCAGATCCCGGGCGCGCACCGACGCACCGCTTCTCTGGCCATGCCGAGGCCGCGTCCCACATACAGCAACTAGAAGGATGTGCAACTATGACATACAACTATCTACTGGGGCTTTGGGGGAAAAAATAAATGAATAAATAAAATTTAAAAAAAAAAAACGTAGGAGCCAAAATTTAAATTCAGATAAGCTCATAGTTGGTATCACAAAGTTGAGGGAGGACAAATCTAATAGTTTCTATCTTCTTTTCTCTTTGAAGAGAAGATAAGGTCATCTGCTAAGAACAAGAGGAAGGAAATGAGATAGGAAATTTGAGGAGAATAAAGAAGGCCTGAAATAGCCCCATGAAAGCATTAAAGGACTGCCAGGCACAATTAAGCACCCAGATGAATCAGAAAATATGCATTTATGGTGACAATGACCTGTGTGATTTTTCATCAGGAATATAGGTGAAAAGGCAAATAAGGCATACAGTTAGACTAATGGTTCTCAACAAAGGAGGATGGGGTGGGCAATTTTGTCCCCTTGGGAAATTTGGCAATGTCTGGAGACAATTTTAATTGTCATAACCTGCAAGAGAGGGCTTTCTACTGGCATCTCGTGCATAGAGGCCAGGGATGCTGCTAAACATCCTACAATGCACAAGACAGCCTCCCACAACAAAGTATTAAGTGGTCCAAAATGTTAACAGTGCTGAGGTTGAGAAACCCTGGATGTGACTGATCCAGGCTGGGAGATTTCCTAAGCACATCAATGGAGAGATAATAAGACAAGGGAGTTGAACACATAAACGTAGCTAAGGAAAAATTTTAATATGTGAAGGGCCTGAGAGGGCATCACCAATGGGAAGGACAAAGCGGCTTCTGTATTTGAAATGCCTGAAGGGCTGACATATCACCAATGACAGGACATTCTTACTGGGTGAGCGGGGAGGAAGGAAAACCGAAAGCACATCAAAGAGAAAAATGGGTAGCCTGGAGAAGGCAGTGATGGATAATAAGGCCAGAAGTTCTGGAACCAATCTATGAAGTCCTTCTACGCCAGGCTTGATCCTAAATGCCAAGAAAATCTGATATTTTAAAAAAGAGAACACCAAAGATGGAAGTAATGGTTCAGGAAGACAGATCTGGAGGGGCAAACTCTGGAGATGAATTAGGACAGGGGAAGTAGGAGACAAAGAGATCACTTAGGAGATTACTACACTTATCCAGAAATAATGTGATACAGGCTCTGACAGTTTTCAGCCTTAAGTGAGAAAAGAGAGGAAACTATCATGTGACCCAAGAAGGATGCTAGTATTTTTCACATTCATTATCTCATTTATTCCTCACTTAAAATTTATAGAAAAGGTATATTATTCCCATTGTACAGATGAGGAAATTGAGATATGGAGAGGTAAAAGGAAGTGTACGTGGTCATATGGCATGGATGACGGAGCTGGAAATCACTCCAGAATGACGTGATTCCAAATTCCCACTTTTAGGAACTGACACATTAAAAGTTGTGACTTTAAAAAATGGGGGGAAGGGGTCAGAGGAGATGGCTCTATATGTTTGCACACATCTTTTTCATAACCTCAGTACTTTATAGTCATAGCATAGATTCACATATGTGAACACCTCTTTACTTGGACTGAAGGCCCTCCTAGTATGCCCTGCTTTCAAACAAGAGTGGAGATCCATCAGACCAGAACAGCTCATCCACATGGAGCCTCCCTAGAGCCAGAAAAACAGCATTTTAAATGGTATGTTAAGCAATAATGTTCTAAAACTGCCTATCTTAGACTAGGGCCAGTTGAGGAAAGAAATGTGGTGCTTAGATAAAAGAAAATATGAAACACACATTAGAAAAAAAGAGACAACTATCCTAACATTTCCATGAAAAATCACTAAGCTCAGGTTCTTTTCAACATGGGTTGAAAATGAATCTTAAAAAAATTGCTGTCATATATATAAAGATAATACTACTGATGCTATACCAGGGATATGTTTTCAGAGTTGATCACAACCATTTAAATAAGACAGCAATGAACAGAGTAAATAGGAATAGAGTTTTATATATCATATCTTATGTGAGTAAGCTGAGATTAACTCTATTTTTCCCATAATTTGGTAACTGAAGATATGTTATAGTTCTAGTATGAAATAGTCTACCTTTATCTACGTTATAGGAAGTCGAGAAAGGGCAGAGGGTATTTGAGAGGAGCTTCAGGCACTAGTAACGTGCTGTTTCTTGCTCTGGGTGCTGCTTATATGAGTGTGTGCAGTTTGTGAAAGTTCAGAGACATATACTTATTATACGTACTCTTTTCTGTGTGTATGGTGTGATTCAATAAAAAAAATTTTAAATGCTACAAAAAATTTATGTGTGAGGAGCCTGGAAGGTAGATGGAAGACAGATGAGTATGCTAGATTCCTGAAAAATACAAAAGAAAAAAAAAAAGATGTAGCAGGAGTAACTGAGTGAGAGAACTAGGATAGGAGGCTATGATTAGAGTGTGATGAAATTCAGTATTTCTGAGGTGGAGCATTCAAAGTGATTTAAAGGCCTACTGTTTGTCCTTGGAAATGAATGTAAAAAATAAAATGGAAGTGAAAATTGCCAGAAATGAGGTCACGGAAATGAGAAACTACGTTGTTGGATGGGTCACACACTTGGACGCAGAGACACTTAGAGGAATGGCAAGAATAGAAGGCAAGACAGTGAGCTTCATTCTTCAAGGAATGGAGATCCACAAGCAACTGGAATGCGGAAGAGAAGAAAGCGGTATAATTGGGAGGCATGAACTTCAAGAACCACGGATTTTCACAAGAGGGAAGAAGAATAATGTTCTGGAAATGGCACTAGGCAGTAAGGACTCGACACTATACCTTATGACCACGAAAAAAAACATGATGGAAGAAATGAAAGCCAAGTTTCAGTGAGGCAAGGTGATGACCAAAAAGTTTTCCCCAAAACAATAACATCTTGAAGAATGTATCAAAAATTAACTGTGTAAACCAAGGGAGATTTGGGAAAAGACAAACTAACATTTACAATTAGAATAAATATTTTTTCCTCTAGAAGCAGGTTGAATTTTTTAAGTAAAGCACTTTCTTTGTTGCCCTCTCCTACAAACTACACTACCAAATGTAATAAAATAGTCTAACTTATCTATATTTTCAAAGGTTTCTAAACAATTTGCAATGCATTAGATATTAAATATGACAAAAGACCACTGTCTAATTTTTATAGTAAAATATTTTTGAGCATTCCACAGAACAGTTTTAAAGATTCCATGCAACTCTGAGGATTTAATTCAATTTGGTCATTCCCAGTAGGCCAAGGATCAAAAAGATAAAACAAACAGGATAATTAAATATAACAATAAAAAACGGTATAACTTCTTACATAAGAATACACACATTACGAAAGCCATAAACAAAGCCCTAATTATAACTAATTATAAGTCTACGTTACCATATAAAGTAAGACACCCTAGTCAATTGAAAAGTCAACAAGAGGCAAATATATCAGTCTCATTTTATTTTTACCTGAATCCTGAGATTCTCTCCTAAGATTAAGGTTAAATACAACACTAATTAAATAAAACCAATTTTCCGAAGTGTTTTCAGTGTCCTGGTTTCAAAAGTAATTTTTAAACTTTTAAATAATAACATGAAAGATAAAAATTCAGAAGAATAAAACTACATACAAGTATTAAAAAACATTGGCTAAATATCCCACTTTTCTTAACTACTTCTCTGGTAAAAATTCCAAAAAACAGATAACTCTATCAGATAATAGGTGGCTCACAGAAGGCAAGAGAAAGAGAGAAACATTTATTCTTTTTGATGCAAAATGTTTTCCTATCATTTTTAAAATATTTTTTATTCCTCCATCCCATTGATTTTCCCTTTGTATTTTCCTATTACCTGTTTTTCAGTTTTTACTTCTTCATACCTTCTTTTCAGAAAATAAAATTTTAAATAAAAGTTTTAAAAAAACTATTAATAAGCTTAAAACTGTAATTATGAGAAACCATGAACACCACAACTAAGAAGGAAGATTAAACTGAAAGAAACTAAGACCAAACAAAGTCTTTTCTGAAACAAACAATAATCACTGTTTAAGAAAGATTAGAACAGAAATTTTAAAGTTTTTAATAAATAATTGGCCTCCTGACCAATCTGAAAGGGATAGCTATGGAGGTCCTCTAACACTAATTCCAGTGTGTCCACAGGTGTGATCTTCCCTTGGGACCTCACGTAGCAGTAAACCAGGCAAGATGCATGAGCAGTGGGAGCCTGCTGAGGAAAGCAGAGAGACAGGGGACCGTGGGCCCTCTCAGTCCACTCTTCTTTGCTTTCTTTTCTATGGTCCAGGTACACTTTTCCATGTTCTATTCCTCAAACGTGTCGAGCTGCTTCCAACCTCTGACCTTGCTGCTTCTTTTGTTAGAATGCACTTTTCCCAGGCTCTTGACCTAATGGGCTCATTCTCAATCCTTAGGCCTCAGCTAAACTGCTACCTCTTCAAAAAGGCCTTCTCGGACGCTCTCACCTAAAGTGACCACCTCAGTTATTCTTCCTTTCTCACCCCTCTATTTATTTCCTTCATAGCACTTAGCACAATCTATAATTATTTATTTACTAGCTTATATTTGTCTCATTAACAAGAATGAAAGCTTCATGAGGGAAGGGGCCTTGTCTTTGTTTAATCACCAACTTCCAATACAGTAGTTCAATAAACATTTTTTGTTGAATACATGAATAAAGAAGGTATTAATAACAACAACAGTGATGGAAATCATAATAGCTAATATTTACTGAGTACTTATCACCTGCCAGGCACTCTATTCAGCAATTTACAGATAAAGTACTAGTCTACTAACTTTAGATATAAGAAAACTGAGACATCAAGCTGTTAAATTACCTTGCCCAATGGTCACAAAACTTGGTGTGTGGGCCTCTCGACAGGAAATTGACTCATTAGATGCAAAAAACTGGAATCATTCTTTTCCTTATCTCCTCTACTTCAATTTTTTCCTGTACTTTTTTCATCTTGTTTTACTATTACAGCTTTTCTTTTTCATCACCACTTTGCCTTTCCCCCCCTCACAATTATTTTTAATTACTGACCCTTTTCTCAGCTCCACTTAATCTGATTCAAAATAATTTCATGGTGTACTTTAATATTTGCATATAAGGTAATATTTTAATATATTAATATTTAAATATAACATAAGGTAATATTTCAATATAAGGTAATCAGTATTGTACAAAGATCTACAATTTTTTTGTGTGTGTGTGAGGAAGATCAGCTGTGTGCTAACATCTGCCAATCCTCCTCTTTTTGCTGAGGAAGACTGGCCCTGGGCTAACATCCGTGCCCATCTTCCTCCACTTTATATGGGACGCGGCCACAGCACGGCTTGCCAAGCGGTACATCGGTGCGTGCCCGGGATCCGAACCGGTGAACCCCGGACTGCCACAGCGGAGCACATGCACTTAACCACTTGTGCCACCAGGTCGGCCCTACAAAAAAATTTATTTTTTAATAAGAAGGAATCTGCATCAATACTCTTGACCTTCCTTCTTTTTCTTGAGTAGTGATTCTCACACAGAGTCAGCTTGGTTGTGGACTGTTTAGAATAAACAGACAAGAATAAGAAAAGGAGAGAAGCCTCCTTTTCTTTCCACTCCTTTACCTGGGGTCTCCTAGGAAGGTGGATATGAATATAAATACTGCCCAAGCCTATCTGTACCATAAAGAGGCTCTTCTTTATTGTGTCTAAAAATTTCCTTTGGAGTACAAAATTTAAATTTATGCCTTGGTATTGCTTTATCACACTGTCACCACAGAATCCTTCTTGGTTGTTCCCATATCAGCTTAGAACTACAACCCTCCTCAGGGGAAAAAGCAGTTTTGGGCTCCAGACTCTTTCCAGACAAATAAGGCAACTTTCAGAGAGCTTTCTAAGCAGTTCAATCAGATAGCTGCCACAACACTTCTACGAGAGTCCCAAGAGGAAGTTTTCTTGCCAACTTCAGAAACAGCTATTTGTCACCACAAAAGAGAATTCATTCTAAACTAAAAAAGAAAAGAAAAATCCAATCTAGCAGAAATTCCTTGCCCTTATAGAGAGTTTATTTTTAAATAACATATATAGTAGCTATCACTTTTTCTTTGAAAGGCAAGCTGATTCTCCAAACAAAAAGGTTCCTCCTGATATGAACAAAATCTGACAAAATTAATCACAACAAGGGAAGTTTTAATCTACAATAAGATGTACATTGTTATAACTTTTTCTAATGGCAATTTTGCAGTATCTATAACAAAATTTAAAATGTAGGTACTCTTGAACTCAGCAAGATTCCCTTCTAGGAATCTTGTCATATTAAAATACATGGACAAATGCACAAGAGTATAGACACAGTGATATTCCTTGCAGTTTTATTACTGTATTATTACTGACAGACAAAACCTGAAGAGAAGTAAAATGTATGTTGATAAGTGCTATAAATTTATAGATGAAGAAACTGAGGCTCATACTGGTCAGGTCACTGGTACAAAGACAAAGACATACCATACACACGATTTAAACAGAAACCTCCTGAAAGTACCTACACTTCACTTTATTCTTCAAAGCTGAGACCAAGTGCTATTGCCTTGAGGAAGCCTTCCTTGATATCCACCTTCCCTCTATGTGAGGCAACCCTCCCATAAGCTTCCATACCAAAAGCCAAATATTGTAGTATTTATAACACCATGCTTTAATTTAACAAAGACAGGAACCACGTTTTATATCTATTTCTCTTATGCATTAAAAAAACACCCTTACTTCCTGGATTTGTGCACTGAAAAACCAAGTAGCAATGAGTACCCCTAGAAGCCAGATTGTAGTCTCTAAATACCAAGGTTCTTTGAGCAATTAGCTGATTCCAGGTCTGCATCAGGACATTTATAAGATGATCCTGGGATGTCTTATACCAAAAACAAAGAAGCAATCAAGGACTAAGGTCATGTCAAAAGGATATAGGGGCCAACTTGAAGAGCCTTTCACTGGCCAATTTGAGCATCAATAAGTAGAGTAATGGACTAAAACATCAAATATTTTTAAATCTGTGAATTCATAAAAAATACTAAAATTAATTTATTCATCATCTTTGGAGGATCCTAGGCACCAACTAATTAGTTTGAAAACTGATAAATAATGGGAAATAATTGAGCATTTATCCTTCCTTTCCTATTTAAACTTTACCTCAGGGTAACAAACAGTTGACAAGGGAAAATTTCTCTATTTAAAAATGTTTTAGTTATTAAGTATGAGGAAGAAATGATTTAAAAAAATATCACCATTTTGTACCCCTAGTGAATTAACAGATCTATGCAATGACTATCAATGGCTACTAACAGACATTACGTGCCTCTTAATGGAAATACAAAATACAACTTACGAGGTACTTATGCCAAAAACTTAAACCTGAATTTGATCAAGCCTCTAAATCTTTACCGATTTGTAGGAAATACAGGGGCAGAGAAACACGTTAAATGACACCACAGGTATGCAATTAGCAAAATCACAACTGAGGGAAACTCTACAGGATCAACAACCTAATTTCTTCAACAAAGTACAAGGGGGGGCCAGCCCTGTGGCTTGGTGGTTAAGTGCGCGCGCTGCGATGCTGGTGGCCCGGGGTTCGGATCCCGGGTGCGCATCGAGGCACCACTTCTCCGTTCATCCTGAGGCCGAGTCCCACATACAGCAACTAGAAGGATGTGCAGCTACGACATACAACTATCCACTGGGGCTTTGGGGGGAAAAAATAAAATAAATAAAATCTTTAAAAAAAAAGAAGTACAAGGGAATGGGGTAGGGAGAAACTTAGATTCAAAAAATTTTAGAGAACACAATATAGACCTTGTTTTTAACTCAGTTCAAGCAAACACACTACTTTTTAAAAAGAGAAAAAAATAATTAGGGAAATATGAAGACTGGAGAGTTGATGATATTAAGAGATTATGATTTTGTTTTGATTCTTTTGGGAGGGAAGGAGGGAGGAAGGAAGGAAGGCCAGCTCTATCTTTTAGTGAGATTTAATAACATATCCAGAGATTAACTGATGTGATTTGCTTCAAAATAATCTGAGGCAGAGTGGGCGTCAGTGAGGGTAATGATGAATCAATCTTGGCTATGTGTTCATAACTTTTTTTTTTTTTGTGAGGAAGATCGGCCCTGAGCTAATATCTGCCAATCTTCCTCTTTTTGTTGAGGAAGACTGGCTCTGGGCGAACACCCATGCCCATCTTCCTCCACTTTATATGGGATGCCGCCACAGCATGGCCTGACAAGCAGTGCGTCAGTGCGCGCCCAGGATCCGAACTGGCAAACCCCAGGCCACAGCAGCAGAGCGCACGCACTTAACCGCTTGCGCCACCGGGCCGACCCTCATAACTATTGAAATTAGTTGTTGAATACATGGGGATTCCTTTCCATTCTCTATTTTTCCATATATCTAAATTTTCCATAATGAAAACTAAAAAAATATAAAATATGCTGCAAGGCCTGGGACATGAGTATACTGGTGGAAAAGAAGGATTTGAGAGGAACAAATTGATTTTAAAAAACGGGTTGGTGGAGGGGAGCAAGCAGCATAAAATAATACAGTAGTTCTCAAATGTCACTTGCAGCAGAATCATTTGTTAAAACGCAAATTGCTAGGCCCCAGCCTAGCAGGTCTACGAGGGGGTCTGAGAATTTCTAGCAAATTCCCACATGATGCTAATAATGCTGTTGGTCCCAGGACCACACTTCGAGAACTCCTGTAATAGCAGATAATTGGGCTTGGAGGCAAAGTATGTATTTATGTAGGGACTGGCCTGACTTGAGACTCCTCTCTACTCTCACCCCAGCAAGCTCACCTCAGAATTTTCAAGACTGAGAAATCCCTGCCTGAAGTACATGTCACCCAGCAGACAATCACTATAAGCTCTTTTGACACTTCCTGTAGATGGCAAGGGGTATCAGGAAAAAGTAGGTAGATATAATGAAAATAGGCTTGGTTCAATTTTCTTCCTGGCTCAACTTCCCAGTAGGGTAACAAAGAGGTGCCTGGAAAGGAGGACCTTCTCCAGGATGGGCTACCATGAGCGGAATGGAACTAGTCAAAAGACTGCACCCAGGAGTAAGTCTCTTCTAATCTTCTCTGATGCTAAGTCATCCCATGTAACATACGTAATACGATCTCTCACCTCTACTCTCATCCTCTTGCGTGGGTCTCTGGCTCACTTTTAGATACTGTTAGTTGAAGTTGGCTATCCCCTGACCTTAGAGCTACAAATACCCTTACTTGTGAAGTCGTGGGATATTCCCAGGAATTCAAAACAAGGAGCTCCATCAGCTTCACCTCCACCTTTTTTCATCTTTCCTCCATAAGTTTCATTACTTTCTTCTGAGGTGTGATAATCTGAATTTCTGTTCACAATCACACCTCCTCCCATGTAAGAAGACTATATATCCCCACTTAATGCCATGTGACTTGCAGTGCCTACTTTTAGTCAGATTATATTTCCCCCGCCTGAATGTTAGGTTTTGCCATATGACTTGCCTAAGCCAATGAAATGTGAGCAGAAACGTAACATATATCAGTTCCAAACAAAGGCTTTAAATGCATGTTTCTACCAGTTTTATTGTTTTTTCCTTCAGTTATAAGGATAGCATGTCCCAAACAGAGGTTGTTCCTTCAGCCAGAATCCTGGAATGAGAAGACAGGTGGTGCAAAACCCCAGTCAACTGCAACTAACATGTAATATAAGCAAGAAACAAACCTTTATTGTTGTAAACTACAAAGATTTTGAAGTTGTTAGTGCAGCAAACCTAGCAAAAGCTAATATATAGGAATAAAAGGGATAGACAGGATTTTTAAATACCTACAAAAGATGTTCCTAAAAGCAGCACACAATTTCTTTTCCTTTAGAATTTAGTTATTTTAGTTTATTAAAAAAATTATCTCGCAAGACAAATGAAAACATATTTCCAAACAAAAACTTGTACACGTGTGTTCATAGCATTATTCATAATGGCCAAGAAGTGGAAACAATCCAAATGTCCATCAACTGATGAATGGATTAAATAAAATGTTGTTTATCTATACAATAGAATTTTATTCAGCAATAAAAATGAATGAACAACTGACATATGCTAGAAATGGTTGAACTTTGAAAACATTTTGCTAAGTGAAAGAAGCCCGTTACAAAAGACCACATATTGTATGACTGCACTGCTAAAATGTATGGATTTTCTTTTAAGGATGATTAGGATGTTTTAAAACTAATTGTAACGATGGCTGTACTGCTCTGTGAACATACTAAAAATCATAGAATTATACACTTTAATTGGCTAAATTTCATAGTATGTGAATCATATCTTAATAAAGCTGTTATTTTTTAAAGTCTATAAATGGATGGTTTAAAAAAGTTAAATCACTATAAATGAAGACAGCTTCTGCTCTAAAGTTGTACAAGCTTTCTTGCAAACTGGACGAATACCATTGGAGTAACAACCTGACTAAAAAGCCCCAAGTACCTAGAAAACAGTAAGCAAGTAGTATACTTTAGAAAAAGCTCAGGGAAATTTTTTTAAAAACTGATTCTAAACGTAACCTTCAGATGATATGGATTCAAAAAACCAAAGCCTTTAGAAAACAAAGAGAAAGTAATCCAAAAACCTTTGTTAAATGTCAAAGCTACCAATCACTATGAGTCGTTCCATACAAAGGTACAGTAAAGTTGTTCTTCACCTTGGAGAGATATCAATCAGTCAAAAAATATTTACTGAGTACAGAGGGCCTTAGGTACACGAAGGTTATCTGACGTTCGCAAATCCCCAAATTTGGAAATAAAATGATGGCACCTAAGTCTGCCTATAAAATGCAGCAAAATAACCTCAGAAGAGTTATGCACTCGTTGGGAAGAGCAGCAAGTCACCACATACTCTAGGTAGAGTGCTCATCTCCACTAGGTGAGTGACTCACCCCTACACACAACGCTCCCTAGCACGTGAAATTCTAACGTGTGCCTAAACAAAATTATAAAAATTACCAGCTCCTGGACCTTCAAGGTCTCAAACTGCTGAAACAAGTAACTCAGGAAGGATATCTTTGCATACAAAGTATCAGGATAGGAAGAGCAGCAGATACACAGGAAAACTACACCTTCTTCCTTTTCTCAATAAGTTTACAAACTAGTTGAGGAAACTAGCCAATCAAGTAATGGCATAAAGTTGTCACCGAGTTGAACAATAATAAAAAAATCATAACCATTTTGTGCCAGGCCCTATACGAAGCACATTACAAACACTAGCTAATTTACTTCTGACAAGCCCATAAGAGAGGCCTTCTCACCCCTAAATTGCAAAATACCTGCCCCAAGATCACAGAGTCGAAAAGTGGTGAGGGCAGAATTCAAACTCACTTTAAACTCCTCACTCTTAGTCATTAAGGAATAGTGCTTAATGACCTTTACAAGTATATTGTCAATACTGGGATTAGAAGGCTCGTTGTGAGAAGAAAGAGAGAGAGGCATGAAAGAGTGAGATGATAAAAATATCACAAATAAATAAAAAATATCACAAGCATACACTATAGAAGCAGTGGAATTCAAAAGAGTCAGATACTGGCAGTTATTCCTCAAATAAGTAAATAAACTGACTCTGAAAATACAGCAAGTCACTAATTTAATAAAAACTGAGAGAAAGTAGAAGGAGAGCTGTAGGTTTGAGGATGAGGTCAACTATGTGGTGTGTGTAGGAGATGGCTCACAACAAGCTACACAGTCACAGTAGTGACCTGTCCTCTGCCTTTAATCTCTCATCCACACGAAACAGGGGGCTTCAGATAAGCTTAAAATATTTGAAAAAATACTCATGTGATTAGTATTAAAATTAGTTTTATTTTAACCATTAGTGAAAGAAACCCACTTCCAAATCTTTCACTTCCAAAATATAGCGCAAGACATCTTCCACTTCCAAATATATAACTTCTTAGCCTTCCTAAAGAAGGTCAATTTTATTTAATTTTGCCTTTCCTTAATTAGCCAAGGTCATCACCGTAAACATCAGGGCAATGTCCTAGGGAGTAACTGAAGTAAAAATCTGACTCAACAAACTGCTACATTTGTTTGGTCCCTTTGCCTGCTCCTTACAACTTTCACATCCTCCCTGGCTAAAAATTCTAAATTAATATAAACAATTAGGCTGTGATTCTAAGTTTGATTAATTAACAATTATTTTTAAAAAAACAGATATACTCTATGGGAAAAAAAACACAGTGAGACACTGACTCATTAAAATAAAGATCAAGCACATCAAAAAACATCCTAGGGGCTGGCCCGGTGGCATAGTGGTTGAGTTTGTGCGCTCTGCTCCAGCGGCCTGAGGTTCGCAGGTTCGGATCCCAGGCGCAGACCTATGAACCGCTTATCAAGCCATTCTGTGGCAGGCTTCCCACATATAAAGTAGAGAAAGATGGGAAAGCATGTTAGCCCAGGGCCAATCTTCCTCAGAAAAAGAGGAGGATTGGCAACAGATGTTAGCTCAGGGCTAATCTTCCTCACCAAAAAAGAAAAAAATCCCTAGTTAACAATTTTAAACAAGATGACTTCAAATCACTTTTTAGAAATCTTAAGAAATTAGTAATTTATCATATATTGACATTAATTCAAAAATCTGATTATTTTAGCTATAAGATCAATAATCAAAAAATTTATATTCCAATAATACATTAACACAATATGCTTTCTTAATAGGGCTCATATTAAAGTATTAAGTGCAGATAACTGAGCAATAAAGTGATAAATACAAAATAAAAAAAACTGGAAAAAGAGGTGCCACACTATTATGAGATATCTGAATAAAAAAGTTAACAGAGAGGTGGTATTATTCAAGTTCTTTAAGTCTTAAGCTATTAATTTTTAATTTTTAATCTACTAAAAAGTAGACAATAGAACTTCTAAACTTGTATAAGATTTACAGGCAAGACTGATTAAAGACCAGAGTACTAATGCAGACTACAGCCTTCATGTCAATTGAAAAAGTCTCTGTAGTAAAGATATCATGGAAAAACAACAAGGCAGAAAATACTGAAGGTTATCCTTTCAGCCATGGCTGAAAGGCAAGCTACACACCCAAATACTAACAAAAAAAAGAAAAATCAAATCAATTCAAAGCACATTCAGAGTAGAATCTCAGTACCTCAAGCCCCATTCATTAAGGATTTACAAATTCAAACTTCTAAACTATATGCTATGAAAGTATTTTAAAAGCAAATTTATAAATAGATACAAGATTGAAGGGGACATGTTAAAATACTTCAGAAAACTATTAAAAGACATTTGTTTTAGGTGAAGTCCTGTACTTTAAAATTCTTCACATGGTATTTACAAATCATTTTTACCTATTACAACGCTATTATCCCAACGAACTCTACTACTTAGCATTTAGTAGTCTACTCTGCGCCTACTATTTAAACATATTCCTATTAAGTGGCTAAGCCTTTAATTAGTCATATTTTAAGGTTTAACTAGGGGTAAATATAAATAACTCACTGAGAGGCCAGGCATATAATTCATGTGTTATTTAGAAGTGTCCCTAACAAACGAGTATTTATAACTATCAAAGGTGGCTTGGTAGAGAACCACCAAACCTAGTTAACATAATGCATTTTTTAAATAAATTTTTTAAATAATACTTTTCCCTTCTGGATAGCACTTTAGAATTACAGCACATATGAACAATTACATCCCTATGAAACATATTTCATAATTCCCATCTTACAGATGAAGACGGAAAGACTCAAAAACTGAGTAATTTCTCTAAGATTCCCAGTCAATAAGAGGTATAGTCAGAGCTTGAATGCAGGTCTCAGCTCCTGCACCTTCGGGACACTGTAGTTTAATGAATGACCATATATAGCTCACTTCAATGCCACATTATTGAATGCTATGAATAGAGTTTATAATATTTTAGTTACAAAAATCAGAAAGGAAATTTAATCATACAATTTATATCAGTAAGTTTTACACTAGCTAGAAAGGTGTTGCAAAAGACAACCAAGTGATTCATTGAAAAAGATTGAACCAAAGGTACTGATGTTAATTGCACTTTTATTTTAAAGTTAATAACTGTATTACTAACTGTGAGACATACTTTAGCTCTTTCTCCTTATACTTATTCTTAAAAGGTGCTAAACTTAAGATTCTTTTCAAGGTAAAAAAAATCATTTCATTAAGAATAGTACCACCATTTCTACCAGGTGATTGTTTTATCAATTCTCCAGCAAAATCACCACCTGAGAACAAACTGGCAGTGGTATGGGGAGGAAAAGAGAGACAGACATGTTAAAATAACTTGTCAACGGCTACCAACAAAATATACTTCATTTATGTAGATTCATTTTTATATTGATTCCAATTACGAGATGTGCTGCAATAAAATGGAGTGCATGAAAAACACTTAAGGTCAGAATCATTTTTACAAATTTTGCCAATTTGCAAATTTCATCCCTTCTATCTCCTTACTTCAACATAAAGTGTTGTCTAAAACATCACCAGCAGTGCATTATAGCACCTCAGTAATCCACTTACTCTTGAAGTTGGAGCCTGTTTCCTCTCACTCTGTGCTCAGTAAAGGGAGAACAGCTGTTTTTCATATAGGATGGAGGCTTTAAAAACCTGCCAGCTCTTCAATTCTCCCTCCACCCACAACTGCCAATATAATAAATTCTTTGCTCAACTCCATCTTTCTTGGGGCTAAAGGGCAGGGAATCAATTTTGGGGGATAAAAAAAATCAAACTTTAAATCCAAAACCTACAATACTGGGCAAAAGACCTGAACAGACATTTCTCCAAAGAAGATATACAGATGGCCAACAGACACATGAAAAGATGTTCAAAATCACTAACTATCAGGGAAATGCAAATCAAAACTACAATGAGATATCACCTCATGCCCGTCAGAATGGCTATAATTAACAAGACAGGAAACAACATGTTGGAGAGGATGTGGAAAGAAGGGAACTCTCATACACTGCTGGTGGGAGTGCAAACTGGTGCAGCCACTATGGAAAACAGTATGGAGATTCCTCAAAAAATCAAGGCTAGAACTACCATATGATCCAGCTATTCCACTGTTGGGTACTTATCCAAAGAACTTGAAAACACCAATTTGTAAAGGTACATGCACCCATGTGTTCATTGCAGCGTTATTCACAATAGCCAAGACTTGGAAGCAACCTAAGTGCCCATCAAGGGACGAATGGATAAAGAAGATGTGGTATATATACACAATGGAATACTACTCAGCCATAAGAAACGATGAAATCCAGCCATTTGTGACAACATGGATGGACATTGAGGGTATAATGCAAAGTGAAATAAGTCAGAGGGAGAAGGTCAAATACCGTATGATTTCCTTCATTAAGTAGTAGATAATAACAACAATAAACAAACACATAGAGACAGAGATTGGATTGGTGGTTACCAGAGGGGAAGGGGGGAGGGAGGAGGGTGAAAGGGATAATTCGGTACATGTGTGTGGTGACGGGTTGTAATTAGTATTTTGGTGGTGAACATGATGTAATCTATGCAGAAATAGAAGTATAATGATGTACACCTGAAATTTTTACAATGTTATAAACCAATGTTACTGCAATAAACAAAAAATTAAAAAAAAAACCTACAATTCCAGAATATCTGCTGCATAACTCTAAACAGCAATAACAATTATAAAAATAGAATAATAATTCTATTTATTATTATTATTATGGCTAATAATTATTGAGGTCATACTATGTATCAGGCAATATGCCACTGCTTAAAGGCATTATTTCATGTGACCCTCAAAATAACTTCCTGAAGTAAATACTACTATTATATTCATTTTGCAGACGGAGAAACTGAAGCTCAGGGCTAAGTAACCTATGCAAAATGACATAGCTCTTAAGTGACAACAAAAGATATGAAGTCAAGGGCCTGAAAAATAAATTTAGGGCTTCAATGGCCAAGCTCCAAAGCCCTCAAACCTGAAGGCCACAGATCATTTTTAACTGCAAAATCTAAATGAAACAACCACATAACTGTAAAATGCCATATAAGGTAGCTAAAATTAGAGGTTTTTTAGCCTTTAGTTGAACTTACGCCAATTCAGCATAGATAGGATATGCTGCTCTAATTACAATCCTTGGTTAAAAATGGGGAGGCAAATTATTAATAATTAAAAGTTTTGAGGAAAAACATTTTTGTAATGTGAGAGTCATAGTGGAAAAACAATTTAAGAGACCTTTTGTGTGAAAATTTTGGGAGACAATGGACTAAATGACCTCAATGATCTGTGATGGATCTAACAGCATCTGATTCTTGGCCAAAAGCTTCTACCCCAGAAATACGTCTGCTCCACCCTCACTCTAGGCCTTCTTCCCTCCAAACCTCACACTCATAATCCACCAGCTGCTTTTTATTATCACTGGCAGGCCTTGAAAACTTTGAGATTAGCTCTCACTAAGATGAGCTGAATAAAGGCAGCTGAAGCTGATTCAACATTTATTCTTTGCTGTGAATACTGGGCAACTCTTTCTCCCGTTTACCTGGTTTCTTCCAATTTTTTTCTGATTCTCCTGGCTACTTGCTGACTGATTTAACCTCTGTCCCAACTGCCTAGTTCTGTCTCATCAACTACTAAACACCTCCTGGCGGTTGCTTAGTGTATGGTCACCGAGTCTCCATCCTAGCCCCCACTCTGGGATCTGGATCATTTTGATGATTAAGAAGTATCTAGGGCCGACCCCGTGGCTTAGCGGTTAAGTGCGCATGCTCCGCTGCTGGTGGCCTGGGTTCGGATCCCCGGCACGCACCGACGCACCGCTTCTCCGGCCGTGCTGAGGTCGTGTCCCACATACAGCAACTAGAAGGATGTGCAGCTATGACATACAACTATCTACTGGGGCTTTGGGGGAAAAAAAAAAATAAATAAATAAATAAAGTATCTAATACCACCAGTGTTCAAATGCTTGTGTCTCATAAGTGCTCTGTTTTCCCTATTCTGCTTCCTTGCTAGTCCCACTTGAGCTGCTACAAGCCACACTCTACCATTATACTCTAAAAGGACCATTCTATTATGGCTGATTTTGGTTGAGGCACATTCCATAAAATGCTATGGGCAGCCTGTGGACAAAAAGTGGAATATCACACATCCAGTGAATAAAGTCATAACTTCTGTGCTTTTCTGGCTACAGTTAACCACTCAAAATCCTAAAGGATGTCAATCTCCCCATCCCCAACTCCCCGAAATAAACAACTTATGATTCATTTTCTTGGAATCTTTACAAGTTATTTTTATTCACCATATGATATTATCAAATCATCAATAACTCTTAACTCTCATTCCCCATTTTACTTGCTTTGGACACATTTTCTCACTCTTCAAGGTATCACTACGCCTCTGAGTTTTTAAATCCTGACTAGTTGCAATATCCTCATAGTACTTAGTGTAGTCTCAAATATTCATTCATTAAGACTTAATGTAGCCCAAAATATTTCAATAAACTTTTTTTGTAGGTATTGGAAATATAACAGTGAAAAACGGACAATGTTTCTACTCTAATAGACTTTACATTCTAAGTAGACAAGGATACAGAAAACAAGTAAGAACAGCAGTGGTGAGGACTATCGCAGAGACCTGGAATAGGATGATCCAAAGAGTGATTAGGTGACTAGGTTAGATTGGGTGATAAATGAAGGAGGCACCCTGGAATCTGAATGGCATTAAGAAGCCAATCCAGAGAAAATAGTTACTCATTCTGGAGCAGGGAACAGTAAATGCAAAGATCCTAAGACAGAAAGTAGGATGACATGTTCACAGGAACAGAAAAAAGGCCAGCATAGCTAAAGCTCAGTGGGCCAGAAGGCAAGTGCTATCAGATGAAGTTAGCAAGGCAAGCAGAGCCCGGCTCACACACGGATTTTAATCCAAATGCAAGGAAAGCCACTGGCGAGGGTTTTAAGCAGTAAACAAAGTCCTATCATTTGTATACTAAAAAGGCCACTCTGGTTGCTATGCAGATAACAGACTGTAACAGATCAAGAACAGAAATAGGAAGACCCCTTAGAAAACTTGCAGTAGTCCAGCTGAGAGAGGAGGTAGAGATAGAAAGGTAGACACAGATTCAGAAAGTTGGGAAGTAGAACTGACAGGACTTGGTGGTATACTGGATGTAATAAGTGACCAAAAAAAAGAGAAATCAAGGATAACTCCTACATTTTTGACTTGAGGAACTGGACGGAGAGTGACGTAATTTAGTGAGATGGGGAAGATGTTGGGTTTGATGAAGGGAAAATCAAGAGTACAACTCATGGGGCCGCCCTTGTGGCACAGCAGTTAAGTTTGCACGCTCCACTTCGGCGGCCCAAGGTTCGCAGGTATAGATCCCGGGCGCGGACCTACTCGCGGCTTATCAAGCCATGCTAAGGCGGCATCCCATATAGAAGAACTACAACTCTACAACCATGATATTACAACTATGTACTGGGGCTTTGGAGAGAAAAAAGAAAAAAAAGGGGAAGATTGGCAACAGATGTTAGCACAGGGCCAATCTTCGTCAAAAAAAAAAAAAAAGCACAGCTCAGTGAGATGGGGCAGGCTATGGAAGATGTTGGTTTGGAGGGGTGAAAATCAAGAGTAGAATTTTAGAGTTGGAAGAGACCTTACGGATATTTACTTCAACCACTTTATTCTACACAAGTAAACAGTGACTTAAACTTGTTAATGCGACTTGACAAAAATGACAAAGGACCAGTACATTCTGGAAGAGCCACAGCCTCAGTTTACCAAGCGTTCTTAACCTTTTTGTACCATGGACCCCCTTAGTAGTCTGATGAAACTTGGACTCAAAATAATGTTTCAGTTTAAAAAAATTTATTTTTCTAAAGCGTGGGATTACAAAGGAAACCAACTGCATTGAAATACAGTTATCAAAATAGTAAAAATTAATGTGATTTGGTAACACTATATGTGCTCCTGTATTAACTCATTAAATAACAAGACCTCATAGCAGATCTAATAACTACCATAATTTCAGAGTAACGATGCATGGTGTAAGCAATATTACAAGATACTTGCAACAACTTTAACGTGATGTGAAAATATCTGTGATTTCTATTGGCAAAATGTTAAAAGTACTACTAACATTACTGCGGTTTGTTTCCTAAATTCATAACTGAAGGATATGCTAAATTTCAGGAAAACGTTAGTGGGAAAAAAATGTAATTTTTCACCTTCTAAGTTCATGGCCTATTGAATTCTATCCAGGAACACCTAATTGACAGAACTCAGGTTAAGAGCCTTGATTAAACCCCTGATTGTTTTTCCCCCAGCTTAATATAACAGTCTTGGGACTATCACCCTGCCTCCAGTATTTCCTCAAATCCACCCTTCATCCTGATGAAAGATCACAAAGGCCAATCTAAGGACAATACTCCCCTGCTTAAAGTCCTTGTCAGGGTTCCTCATAGTCTATGGGATAGTATGACATTGATGGACACACTCTCCAGGCTCTGCTTCTCTAATACAGTACTTCGACTTTATTTCCAGCATTGCACTGCACTTGCAAGATTTCCTGCCTGGGTTCTCTTCTCTCTCTTCTACTAGCACAAGATTCTATCAAAGTATCACCTTTTAAAGCACCCGACTCCTTTCCCCCAAACAGAGCAATCTCTCCCTTTCCTATGAACTTCTTCAAAATCAGTAAAGGTTTTTGCCTGGCATGTTATTCTGGGCTATGGTCATATCTACACATCATGTTCTTTCTCTCATACATGACAGCATGCTTCTCCCAAATTCAGTGCTCTTCCCACTGCAAGAGGCTGTCTTGAATATTCATGCCAAATTTTTATTAATCTAAAAATAATATCTCAGGCCGGCCCCGTGGCTTAGTGGTTAAGTGCACGCGCTCCGCTGCCGGCGGCCCGGGTTCGGATCCCAGGCGTGTACCGACACACCGCTTCTCCGGCCATGCTGAGGCCGCGTCCCACATACAGCAACTAGAAGGATGTGCAGCTATGACATACAACTATCTACTGGGGCTTTGGGGGAAAAATAAATAAACAAAAAATTTAAAAAAATAAAAAAATAAAAATAATATCTCATATCCCCACTACAGTGTTCAGTTTATAAAGGGATTTTATACATTTCCTTGTTTAATTCTCTTAATAACCCTATGAAGACAAGCAGTCTAAAGTATTACCTTTATTTTGCAGATGAGGAAATAGAAGTCCAGTGAGATAAACTGATTTGCCTAGGTCTAATCATTTAATGAGCTAGAGCTGGGATCATAAACCCCAGGCTCCTTGGTGCAGTGCTGAGTGTGAACTAAAGCCAATGTGCCAGGCACAGGACAGGTGAACAAAAAGCATGAGAGAGCTTCCTTCAAGAAGCTTTTCAATATAGTACCAATATGACCTTATTAGCAACAGGTTTTTACTATAACAGCACAAGTCTCATAAATAAATTACATCATAAAGCTAAACATTCTTTAGTGTTTATTTTTAGTGTTTAAAAATATAACTAATTTTCTTTTTCTGCTAGAATTCTTAATTACATATCCTATTACTCCAGACCTCTGAAATAAAAGCTTTTTTTTTTTTAATGTTTTTTTTTTAATTTTATTTATTTATTTCCCCCCAAAGCCCCAGCAGATAGCCGTAGGTCATAGTGGCACATCCTTCCAGACGCTGCATGTGGGACGCGGCCCCAGCATGGCCGGAGAAGCTGATCGAACCCCGGGCCACCAGCAGTGGAGCGTGCGCACTTAACCACTAAGCCACGGGGCCGGCCCATAAAAGCTTCTTATAAACACTAAATATTACACAACTAACTAGAGGTTATTATTTCCATCTGCAGAAAGAGAAACTAAAGTGATAATATTTAAAAAGACTTCAAGGATATATCAATTTGAAATTATCAAATAAGAACTAAGACTTCTCAATGTTTATTATCCTAATTCATATTTATTTTGATCAAGTTGTTGAGATGATTTTTATGCAATTTTCATGTATTACAATATGGCTAAGTATTGGCTTGTCAATAATTCTCTCTTGTGAGATTTGAGGCTTGTAGAAAACTAAGTTTTCAAGAGGGTATTATATGAACAGTAAAGAACAAAACTCAATGCAACAAAACACATGTTTATTATCTACTATATGTAAAGTTGGCAATGCATGATGGATATATAAGACACAATCCTTGCTTTCAAAAAGCTTAAAATCTAGTAGGAAGGAAGACAATCATAAAAATGTGTACACTTTTTTAAACATGATGCTTTACATATCATGTACCTTAGATAAACCTTCACATATGCATCTGGAGAAAAAAAAATTTCAAACATCCAAAATATCCTTAAATAGAATGAAAAATAAATTGTTATATATATATAATGGAATATTACATAGCAATGGAAATCAATGAACTACAGTCACAAATAACAGGATAAATCTCAAAAACAGTATGAACTAAAGGAGAAAAGGTTGGGACAGGGTGGAGAGAAGGAAGAAAGAGCACTGAGTGTCTAGGAAGAGCACAGAGTGTTTGAAAAAAGACATGAAAGAAATATTAAGAGCTTCCTTGAGTGATTTTTAGCAAGGGGTGCATGTTTTCTTAGAACCAGGAATAAAATATTAATTTAAAAAAGGAGGGTGGCAAATGATTTGAAAGATTTCACGGTAAGGAGAATGGAAATTCAAAGAATTCGGGATGGACAATTATTCTGGTCAAGTCCTTCCAAGGTTAGAGCTGGATGGGATTGGAGCTTGATCAGAACAGAAGTTCACAAACTTTAGAGTCTGAAATAATGGCTCTGATTATTTAACCATATAGTCAATTATATATCTAATCATGGTTAGCTTGTTAAAAAAGATTCCTGGGCCCTACCCAGAGATTCTAATTTATTGTTTTGGAGTAGGAAATGAGAATCTGTTCTTTTAAAGCATCACAGGTGATTTGAATACAAGGTGTACAAACAATTTTGAGATATATGGTATGGAGTCACTTTTGAGAATGTAACAAAAAGAGGATGAAAATAGAGCTTTTAAACACATACTTGATGGGCCCCCCACACACACACACACACAGACTGAACCAAAAGGCCTGGAATAAATTTTTAGAAGTGGGACTCAAAATCAAAGGCCTGGCATCTAAAAAGTAAAAAAATGTATACAATTTCTCCCCTGAAAATTTCAATAGGGACTTGGGAGTACCACAGACCCTCACCAACACTAAGCAACAACCTCTATTTAAACTTGCTAATTTGGCAGTAAGAAAGAAAAATTTTATCTGGATATCCTTAATAACCAGTGAAACCTAAAATATTTTCTTCATGTGACATGGAAAAATTCATTAACATGTGAATGTCCACAACCCTCCTCCCTCCACTTATTCTTTTTCCCTTCCTAAAAAGGAAGGGCTTGCTGATACTAAGTTGATCAACTTACGAAAGGAAACAGGAAGAAATACATACGGGGGAAGTGACCTTCTTAGCTGGGATTTGAGGAAAAAGCTTTATAGAGTTCAACCTGTGAGAAGCTCCAGGGCAGTAAGAGAAATGGAGAGGAGATAAAACCTTTCAAGAATTATTCATCTGGTTATGAATTAAATTCCCTTTAATGCTCTTTGAGGACAAATGGAATTCCTTTTTAATCACTTTTGGCGTTGAACTATGCTTCTTGACCAAGACCCAGTTCTGAACTTGGACCATGTATATCTCTAGATTAGTTAGGATTACAGAGCATTCTGGCCATTTGTACTGCTTTTGTAAATTGCCTGTTGATATTCTTTGTACATTTTTTCTTCTGAGATTTATTTTTTTCATTAATAAATTTTGTTTTTTAGAGTAGTCTTAGGTTCACAGAAAAACTGAGGGAAAAGGACAGAGAGTTCCCATATACCTTCTGTCCTCACACACATACAAACCTCCCCCACTATTAACATCCCCCACCAGAGTGGTACATCTGTTATAACTGATGAACCCACACTAACATATCATCATCACTCAAAGTCCGTAGATTACATTACGGTTCAATCTTGGTATTGTACATTCTATGGGTTTGGACAAATGTATAATGACATGTTTATACCAGTACAGTAACTTACAGAATAGTTTCACTGCCTACAAGTCCTCTATGCTCTGCCTATTCATCTCTTCCCTCATCCCTAACCCTTGGCAACCACCAATCTTTCTACTGTTTACATAGTTTTGCCTTTTCCAGAATGTCATATAGTTGGAATCATTCAGTATGTAGCCTTTTCAGATTGGCTTCTTTCACCTAGTAATATGCATTCAAGTTTCTTTCATGTCATTTCTTTTTGGCCCAATATTCCATTGCTTGGGTATACTGCAGCTTATTCATCCATTCATCTACTGAAGGACATCTTGCTTGTTTCCAAGTGTGTGCAACTATGAATAAAGCTGCTATAAGCATCCATGTGCAGGTTTTTGTATGGACGTAAGTTTTCAACTCCTTTGGGTAAATACCGAGGAGTGTGACTGCCGGATCTGCTGGATCATATGGTAAGAGTATGTTTAGTTTTGTAAGAAACTGCCAAACTTTCTCCCAAAGTGGCTGTACCATTCTACATTCCCACTAGCAATGAAGGAAAGCTCCTGTTGCTCCACATCCTTGGCAGCATTTGGTGTTGCTAATGTTTTGGATTTTGGACATTCTACTAAGTGTGTAGTAGTATCTTCTTGTTTTAATTTGCAATTCACTAATGACATGTGATGTTGAACATCTTCTCATCTGCTTACTTGCCATCTGTATATCTTCTTTGGCAAGGTGTCTGTTTAGGACTTTTGCTGATTTTTTAATCAGTTTTTGTTTTCGTATTGTTGAGTTTTAAGAGTTCTTTGTATATTTAGGACAACAGCCTTTTATCAGATTGGTCTTTTGCAAATATTTTCTCCCCGTCTGTGGCGTATCTTCTCATTCTCTTGAAATTGTCTTTCACAGAGGAAAAGTTTTTACATTTAATGAAATCCACCTTATCAATTATTTATTTCATGGATAATGCCCTTGGTGTTGTACCTAAAACAGTCATCGCCATACCCAAGGTCACCTAGGTTTTCTCCTATGCTATCTTCCAGGAGTTTTAGAGTTTTGCATTTTACATTTAGGTCTATGGTGTATTTTTAGCTAATTTTTGTGAAGGGCAGAAGATCTATGTCTAGTTTCATTTCTTTTCATGTGGATGTTCAGTTGTACCAGCACTATTTGCTTACAAGTGTGTCAAGGGTCAGTTGACTAGATTTATAGGGATCTTTTTCTGGGCTCTCTGTTCTTCCACTGATCTATTTATCTCTTCTTTTGCCAATACCACACAGTCTTTAGTAACGTAGCTCTACAGTAAGTCTTGAAGTCAGATAGTGTCAGTTGTCTGCCTTTGTTCTTCTCCTTCACTAGTGAGTTGGCTATTCTGGATCTTTTGCCTTAGCATGTAAACTTCAGAAACACTCTGTCAATATCCACAATAACTTGTTGAGATTTTGATCGTGATACCATTGAATCTATAGATCAAGCTGGGAAGAACTGACATCATGACATTACTGAGTCTTCCTAACCATGAGCATGGAACATCTCTCCATTTATTTAGTTCTTTGATTTTGTTCATCGGAGTTTTATAATTGTAGTTATAGTAGTTGTAGTTGTAGCAGATCTTAAATATATTTTTTTAGGTTTATAATACCTAAGTATTTCATTTTGGGGGGAACTAAAGTAAACAGTATTGTGCTTTTAACTTCAAATTCTACTTGTTCACTAATGGTATCTAGGAAAGCAATTAAGTTCTGTATATTAACCTTGTGTCCTGCAACCTTGCTATAATCACTTATAATTCAGGAATTTTTTGTCAATTCTTTTGGATGTTCTACATAGACGATCATGTCATCTGCAAAAAGAGACAGTTTTATTCCTTCCCAATCAGTATAATATTTTCCCTTTTCTTATCTTATTGCATTAGCCAGGACTTCTAGTATGATGGTGAAAAGCAATAGTGAGAGGGGATATCCTTGCCTTATTCCTGATCTTAGTGGGAAAGCTTCTAGTTTCTCACCATTAAGTATAATGATAGCTGGAGGTTTTTGTAGATGTTCTTTATCAAGTTGAGGAAGTTCCCCCACTGTTCCTAGTTTACTGCGAGTTTTTTTAATCATGACTGGGTGTTGGATTTTTTTAAATGCTTTTTCTGCATCTAATGATATGATCACGGGATTTTTCTTCTTCAGCCTGTGATGTGAGGGATTACATTAATTGATTTTCAAATGCTGAACCAGCCTTGAATACCTGGCATAAATCCCCCTTTGTTGTGGTGTTTAATTCTTTTTATACATTGTTGGATTCAACTGGCTAATATTTTGTTGAGGTTTTTTCATCTACGTTCATAAGAGATATTGGTCTGTAGTCTTCTTTTCTTGCAATGTCTTTGGTTTTGGTATTAGGGTAAGGCTGATTTCATAGAATGAGTTAGGAAGTACTCTCTCTGCTTCTATCTTCTGGAAGAGATTATAGAGATGTGTATAATTTCTTCCTTAAATGTTTGGTAGAATTCACCAGTGAACCCATCTGGGCCTGGTGCTTTCTGTTTTGGAAAATTATTAAATATTGATTCAATTTCTTGACTAGATATAGGGCTATTCAAATTGTCTATTTCTTCTTGTGTGAGTTTTGGCAGATTGTGACTTGCAAGGAATCGATCCATTTCATCTAAGTTATCAAATTTGTGGACATAGGATTTTTCATGACATTCCTTTATCATGCTTTTAATATCCATGGAATCTGCAGTGACGTCCTTTCTTTCACATCTGATATTAGCAATTTGTGTCTTCTCTCTTTTTTTCTTAATCTATCTAGAGACTTACTGAGTTTATTGATCTTTTCAAAGAACCAGATTTGGGTTTAGTGATCTTCTCTATTGATTTCTTATTTTCAATTTAATTGATTTCTGCTCTAATTTTTATTATTTCTTTTCTTTTGCTTACTTCAGATGTAATTTGTTCTTTTTCTAATTTCCAAAGATGGGAGCTTAAAAGACTAATTTTAAATCTTTCTTCTTTTCTAATAAATGCATTCAATGCTATAAATTTCTTTCTAAGCACTGTTTTTGTTACATCCCACAAATGTTAATAAGTTGTATTTTCATTTTAATTTAGTTAAATATACTTTTCAATTTCTCTTGAGATTTCTTCTTTGAGCCATGTGATTTTTAGAAGTATGCTCCTTAATCATCAAGTATTTGAGGATTTTCCAACTATCTTTCTGTTATTGATTTCTAGTTTGATTCTATTGTGGTCTCAAAGCAGATATTGTATGATTTTTGTTCTTTTAAATTTGTTAAGGGGTGTTTTATGACCCAGAATGAAGTCTATCTTGGCGAATGGTCCATGTGAGCTTGAGAAGCATGTAATCTGCTGCTATTGGATAAAGTAGTCCATAGATGTTAATTTTATCCAGTTGATTGATAGTGCTGTTGAGTTCAACTATGGCCTTACTGATTTTCTGCTTGCTGGACCTGTCCAATTCTGATGGAGGACTATTCAAGTCTTCAACAATAGTGGATTCATCTATTTCCAAGCAGTTCTATCAGCTTTTGCCTCAAGTAATTCAACACTGTTGTTAGGTGCATACACATTAAGGACTGTTATGTCTTCTTGGAATATTGACCCCTTTATCAAAGGTAATGCCCTTCTCTATCCTCGATGATTTTCCTTGCTCTCAAGTCTGCCTAAAATTAATATAGCTATTCCCGCTTTCTTTTGATTAGTGTTAGCATAGTATCTTCCTCTATCCCTTTACTTTGAATCTATATGTGTTTTCAAAGTGAGTTTCTTATAGACAACATATAGTGGGGTCTTGTTTTTTCATCCACCTTGAAAATCTGTCTTTTAATTGATGTATTTAGACTATTGAGGTGATTACTGATATAGCTGGATTAACATCTACTGTATTTGTTACTGTTGTCTACTTGTTGTCCTTGTTCTTTGTTCCTGTTTTCGTCTTGCACACTTTCTCTGCCATTTTTTTTAACTGAAAATTTTATGTTTCCATTTTCTCTCCTCTCTTAACATATCAATTATACGTTTTTTCTTTTTTTTTTTTTTTTTTTACTTTTTTTTTAATGTTTGCCCTAGAGTTTGAAATATACATTTACAAGTAATCCAAGTCCACTTTCAAATAACACTATACGGCTTCACAGATAGTACAAACACCTTATAATAGCAAAATATTCCTAATTTCTCCCTCCCATTCCTTGTATCATCACTTTCAGTCATTTTACTTATATGTCAGCATACACACAGACACACAAAATCAAATACACTGTTACTATCGTTTTGAACTGTCATTTGTTAGATCAATTAAGAATAAGAAAAATAAAAGCTTTTATTTTACCTTCACTCATTTCTTCTCCAATGCTCTTCCTTTCTTTATGTAGATCAGTTCCTGATGCGTATCATTTTCCTTCATTCTAAAGTACTTCTTTTAACATTTCATGCAAGATAGGTCTACTGGCAACAAATTCCCTCAATTTTTGTTTGTCTGAGAAAGTCTTTATTTCTCCTTCACTTTTGAAAGATAATTTCCCAGGGTAAAGAATTCTAGGTTGGTGAGATTTTTCTGTCAATACTTTAAATATTTTACTCTACTCTTCTTGCTTGCATGGTTTCTGAAGAAAAGGTGAATGTAATCCTCATCCTCCTCTATAAGTAAGGTGTTCTTTTCCTCCAGCTTCTTGCAAGATTTCTTTATCATTGATTTTCTGAAGTTTGAATACATTACACATCAGTGTATTTTTTTTGTCATTTATCCTGCTTGGTGTTGTCTAAGCTTCCTGGATCTGTGGTTTTGCGTGTCTGACATTAATTTGGGGGGATAGTCTCAGTCATTACTGCCTCAAATATTGCTTCTCCTCCTTTCTTCTCCTCTGGTATTCACATACATGTATGTTACACCTTTTGTAGTTGTCCCACAGTTTTTGGATAGTATATTCTGTTTTTTTTCAATTTTTTTTATCCTTGCTTTTCAGTTTGGGAATTTTCTATCGTCATATCCTTAAGCTCACAGATTCTTTCCTCAGCCATGTCTAGTCCAGTAACGAGCCCATCAAAGGTATTCTTCATTTCTGTTACAATATTTTTTATCTCTAACATTTCTTTTATATTCTTTCCTATAATTTCTACCTCTCTGCTTACACTATCCATCTATTCTTGCATGTTGTCTACTTTTTCCATTAAAACTCTTAGCATATTAATCATAGTTGTTTTTTTTTTAATTCCTGGTCTAATAATTCCAACATTCCTTCTACATCTCACTCTGCTTCTGATGATTGCTCACTCTCTTCAAACTGTATTTTCTGCCTTTTAGTATGATTTGCAGTCTTTGTTAAAAGGCAAACATGATGCACTGGATAAAAGGAACTGTGATAAACAGGTCTTTAGTAATGCCACGGTATGGTAAGGGGGGGGAATGTTCTATAGTCCTATGATTAGATCTCAGTCTCCCAATAAGCTTATACCTCTGGACTATGAACCTCACCAATGATTCTCAGTCCCCACCTCCCCACTCCTCTTACATGGGACAGGATAGCTGGAGGGGGCTGGAGTTATATATTTCCCTTCCCCTACATAAATGGCTAGAGGGGCTCAAATTAGGTATTGCCTTTCCTCCAGTTAGGTCAGGCTCGGGTAAAATAGTTTCTCCTGAGGGACCACCTCCTTAAGAAGAGCAGAATGCTCTCGTTTATTTCAAAATGGTTCCATTCCCCTCCCACTGCTGGAAGCATCAGGGGATTTTTCCCCAATATTAATTGTGAGGACCTGGTGGAGCTCCTGAAGGTAAAACTCACAAAAGAGTGGGGGCCGCCCTGTGAGTCTCTTGCCTTTTTTTAACTCTCAAGAGTTGTCCACACTGAGCCTCCAGATTCATCAATTACAGTTTAGGTTTTCCTACCCTGGCACTGCTTTCTGCAGAGGTTTCTGCTCTACTAAGTTGTTTTTTTGTTTTTTATTTTATTTATTTATTTTTCCCCCAAAGCCCCAGCAGATAGTTGTATGTCATAGCTGCACATCCTTCTAGTTGCTATATGTGGGACACGGCCTCAGTATGGCCGGAGAAGCAGTGCGTCGGTACGCACCCGGGATCCAAACCCGGTCCGCCAGCAGTGGAGCACGCGCACTTAACCACTAAGCCACGGGGCCGGTCCAGCTCTACTAAGTTGTGATTCTCTGTATCCGCCTGTCTGTCTCTCCAATTTGGGGGATAGCAGTTTTCGGACAGTACCTATGACCTCACTTCTCTGAAGGATCTAAGAAGAGTTGATTTTTTTAATTTGTTCAGCTTTTTACTTGTTGTTAGGGTAGAGTGGCAACTCCTAAGCTCCTTCTTACATGCCAGACCAGAAACCAGAGATTCTGAGTTTTGCGATATTTTTTTAATTAATGGCTTTTATGAGTGCTTTCTATATTAAGATTATTAATCCTTTGTCTGGTTTTACAAATATTTTTCCCAGTTTGTCATTTTTCTTGAAATCTTATTTATATTGCTTTTGGAGTCATAGGAATTTTATATTCTTATGTAATCAAGTCTATGAAATTTGCCTTTTAGGTTTCTGATTTTATGGCATGCTTTGAAAGGCCTTTCCATGATCAAGATTAGATTACCTTCACGTACATTTTCTTTTTGTACTTTTAAAGTACTTTTAGTATTTACATTTCTTATCCATCAGGAATTACATTTTCTTCAGTTTTTATTAATTAGCTGGCTGTCACAAAATCATTTACTAAATAAATCCATCATGTTTCAACTGATGTAAAATTCCACCTTTATCTTAGACTAAATACCTATATATAATTGAGTCTGTTTCTAGACTTTACTCTGGCAAAAAAAACTGGCAACAGAGATTGCCTCTGAAGGGAACTGGATAGTTGCTCACAAGCGATAAAAGAAAATTAACTTTTCGTTGTTTACCCTTTTGAATTTTATTCCATGTGCTTTCAATTACCAAACTCAAAAACATCAATAAAAATTTTTTAAAGATCTGCTTACTAGACGTGATGGAATTATCAAATATTTCAGTTTTCTGCCAATGATAGCATAACCCCTGTATGCACGTGAACACAGATGTACCTTGATTTTAAAACTGGGAACTATGATTTACTCTCTTCTATTTTATTTTATTTTGTTGTATTTATTTATTTATTTTGTGAGATCAGCCCTGTGCTAACATCTGCCAATCCTCTTTTTTTGCTGAGGAAGACTGGACCTGGGCTAACATCCATGCCCATCTTCCTCCACTTTATATGGGACACTGCCACAGCATGGCTTGCCAAGCAGTGCGTCAGTGCGTGCCCGGGGCGTGCGCCTGGGATCCGAACCAGCAAACCCCAGGCCGCCGCAGCTGAGCGCGCACACTTAACGGCTTGCGCCACCGGGCCAGGCCGGCCCCTAATCTCTTCTATTTTAAATGAATAGTGAAAGTACCTCAAATATGTCTTGAACTAGATGTTTCTCTGCCATTTAACATGGTCAAACACAAAACCATTTTTTTACCTTTAAGGGAAAAAAAAACCTCTTCTGTCTAAATCCTTAATTGTTATAAGTAAAGCTACTACCTCAAATGTTTAAGAACCTCAGGTAAAGTCAATTCCTTACTAGATCCCTAGTAAGGAACTAGCATGTTCCCTAGATCCAGCCATCACAGGTGTATTTTGTTCTCTTCATTGATTGTTAGATAGTAACTTTATCTATCAATGCCGATAGTCAATTACTTAATTCAGATCTAATCTTTCTACTCTATCACAATCTGATTATTGTATTTTCAATATTATTTCTTTATAATTCAATTTCAATGGCAGATGCCAAATTTGATCTCTGTTGTAACCATAATACCATAAAGCAGACTGGCTAAGACAGAAGAAATATTCATCTGGCAGCAGATGGGAAAAGAACAAGTTTCATCTTTTAAGTCATTCTCTTTAAGATCCTCTCCCTCACACTATTTTCTAAACAACTATTAAAGGTAAACTCACTTAGTAATTTTAACCTTTCTCCAAATAAAAATATTTTCAAGCACTTGAAAATACTCCTCCAGTAGAAATGGAAAGGTGACCTAGTGTTTAGTCTTATGAGCATACTCATTAATAATTACATAGATTAGATACTCTATCTCTACCCTGTAATTTTGCTCTCTAGAATTCTACCTGCTCTCCTAGGTACTTTCCTACTCTTTTTTTTTCCCCTAATAAACGAACTTCCTTAACATGCAGAAGATGCACATTCCACATATCTTCTAGGAACACTAATTGAAGATGTAGAAGAGAAAGCAATTCTTTTAATAGAGTCTAATTACCCTTAGGTTTTAAACCTCTTGCATTTGATCATCAGAACATTATCATCCCCATTTAACAGGAAACATAGATTAATTTGCATAACATCACATTACCAGTAGTAGAAACATGTCTCCTGATACAACATCCTTTGCCCTAAATATGCTGCCTCCCACCATGATTAAATACCCAAAGAAAAGTGCCTTTGCAGAACACAATGAAGGAAGCACTCCATAGTACGACAAATGAATACTAGTGATATATGTAAAATAATAAAAATAATAAAGTTTAGTATTTAAAGAAATAATTTTCTATCTTCTATACAAGAAATGATCTCAAGTACACCAAATGAAACCACACTTTAAAAGCTTCCAGGCAACAGGTAATGTATTTCCCTTTCTCCCATTGTCTCTAGAGCCTTGCCTTACACCATAAAGCACTTATCTAAAGGCCACCTACTAGTAGATCTCAACTATCCAAGGCACAGCCCAATACACAGAGATTAGAAACACTACTAAAATCTGGGCACTTTCCATGACACACTCCTCCTCAGAGGAAGTTACTCTTAGTTTAGACCAATAATTCTCAACCATATCAGACTTGGTGTCCCCTTTCCATAAAATATTTTCCAACTGGTGCTTTATCATCCTGAAATGAAATTAAGAACAATTTTCCTACAGGCAACTTCAAAGAAATCCATAAACCCTAAATAAAATATAAATGGAAAAGGAAAATGAAATAATTTATAATAAGATAATATGTATTTCAATATGTTAATCCTGAAACATAAGTGAACTAGAAGACATACAAAAGTAATTAGTAGCTGAACAAGACAGCTACGAACTCAAAGCTGTGATGTAATTTTCCAAAACTGAAAACAAATCTTGGTCAAGTTTTGAACAAAACAAATCTTAATTTCACACAACTGTTGCATGTGGAAATGGACACTGGAAAATTTAGTCTCAGTTAAAACCATGAGTTTATATGTAAAATGGAGGTTCTAGGTTCGGATACTTACAAATATTACACAAATGTCAGGCAGGTTATTCCCAAATCATGCAGGACATGGGGACATTCTTTGCTCAGGATAGCCCACCCACTGCAAAAAGTATAGCATCCCTGACCTCCACCCATCAAATGCTAGTGGTTAACCCCAATCATTCCAATAACCAAAAAAAATGCCTCCAAGCTTCCCCCTAAAGGGCACTCCCCATATGGACTCACTGCCTCAGACACAATTTGACTATCACAGTATAACATAAAGAATGCTTGGGAAGCACGGATTAGAGTTCCAGTTCTGTCACCCAAGAGCTATGTGGTCATTGACAGTGAGCTCTCTAAACCTCAGTTTCCAGTGTATCAAAACGGAATAAACACTACCTAGGCTTTTTGGGTTGTAAAGGTTGACTCAACCACATGTGCGTGGCACACAGTAGGTGGTTTCCAACACATCGCATATTGAAATGTGAAGAAGGGGGCTGTTCCAGATTGAGAGCAGCAAAATGTGACATGAATGTGGAGGATGCTGAAGATATAATAAGGATACAAAATGAAATTTAACACACAGCAGCCTAGGGACATTTCAGAGAACAGCCAGCAGTCCTACCTCTCAGCAACCCCTGAAGGCATTAATGTATTACAATGCAGTGAAATAATTAATATTCAGAACGATGCACCCCACATTAAGAAGGCAAAAAAAGACACCTGTAAGAGGCTTCTACCATACACGCTGAAATTTCATCAAGTGTTGATAACTTAAGAGAGGGACTATAGCTAGCAAACATTATTTATTTATTTATTTTTTTTCCCTTTTTCTCCCCAAAGCCCCAGTAGATAGTCAAATGTCATAGTTGCACATCCTGCTAGTTGCTGTATGTGGGACGCTGCCTCAGCACAGCCCGACAAGCGGTGGGTCGGTGCGCACCCAGGATCTGAAACCCGGGCCGCCAGTAGCGGAGCGCGCACACTTAACCGATAAGCCACCGGGCGGGCCCCCATAGCAAACATTTTTAAGTTTTTATCGCGCAACCACTCTATTCTAGACACTGGGAAAACATAAAGATATCTAATATACCATACCTGTCCTCAAACATTTTACCATCCAGCAGATTAGACATCGGTAAAACATAACCATAATATAAAAGCATAATGACATAGGCATTAAAGAGCCAAATAATTACGGAGGCCTGGAGAAAATTATGAATAATTCTCACTGAGGAAAATCAAGGACATCTTCATGGCATAGAGCACTGAAAAACAAGAATGCTGATAAGAGAATGGGGGGAAATTCTGATAGAATTAAAGAAAAAATGAAGTCCAAACAAAGGCACTGAGCATGAAAATACAGCTTGGTTCACAGGAGAGAGGTAGGGAAAGGGTACATTACGGGTTGGGAAGTTAAAAATTAAGGCTGTAAACACATTTCAGGACCTGTTCATGGAGGGATCTGAATACCATCCAAATGAGTTCCAGTTTTATTGGGGAAGAATTTCCCAGAAAACGTGCTTATGTGGCACACCTGATCCCCAAATTATGCTGAATAATGGCCAAAAATAAAGGATTCTGAACAAATGCAAATTTTCATTGAGATTCCTGAAATTAAAATATAAATTTTTAATACGAGTCAATAAGCAAAAAGAACCTAACAAAAGTAGAAAGCAGCTTCTGAGCTTATTTCTTAAATAATCAAAATATTACTAAATTTATTAAACTTGGGAACTTAAAAGAACTCAGGATAATCTTGTGTGTCCTTGATTTTCTTCCAAACGAGTCGAGAACTTCCTAAACGTGTTATTTAGCAGTGCCTCATGTCACTCCTGGAAGACAAGAGGTAGGCTACAGTATTATTAGCCTCTTTTTACTATGGGGAAACTGAGGAACAAAAAGAATAAATTATAGCATGTTCAAAAAATAAGTTATTATATTTTCTAGGGCTTTAATTAAACTCTCCAAGACCACATTTCATCGTTTATTCTTCCTACCATCTGAATACTAGAATTATCTTTTACTATCGTCTTAACTGAAAAAAAAAGACTAAACTTTAAGATCATTTTCTCAATTTGGTACTGCCACGCCCAAGTCAGTGTTTTTAAATTCTATCTCTTGAAATTATGGTATCTGCTAGAACTGCGAGGTGTAAGCAGTAATCCAACCTCCCAAAAAGCAGACAGCTGTAAACAGCAGGACAGGTCAGGAATCCAATGCTCAGCTTTTACTCAGAATATCCGGCAGGCTCAGATGGGCGTCTGTAAAACAGGCCTTGCAGACGCTGTGATGGAAAGGTGCCCTAAGAGGCCCAGAACAGTGGTATTAATACGCCTACTGCTGCAAACATGAGATCCAATGCTTTCCTCCTCCGCCCCTCCCTGCATTGCACCACGCACCACGCGACTTCTGGTATACACTGAGGCCTGTGCAAAGATCTCCCCGACATTTCCCTTAAAATGCAGTACTTTGAGGATGCCCAGAGCGCAGGGCCTCAGCTAACAGTGAGAACACCGTATGTGGCTAAACATTTCAAAATCTCGCCTCTTCAGAATCGAGGGCCTGGTCCAGAGGATTCTATAGGACACAGAGTTCCTGCTACTATTTTGTTTTTCACACACGCGTTGACCACCCCTACCCCCAAATCCCCTTCCTCAGCCTCTTCCCACCACCTCCCTCCCCTCCACGCCAGGTGGGCGTCCCAAGGACGAAAACAGGAAGGTTAGAGCGCAGGGGTCCGGGCCGCGACGCTGTCCGGCGCGGGCCAGGGTCCCGCCCGCCCAGCTCGGGAGCCCGGTCACCCGGCCGCCCAGACCTGGCCTCCGCCAACGCGCCGCCGCCGCCGCCTATCAGCAGAGCGCAGGGGCGGGGCCGGCTGGCTCGGCGGCGGCTCGGCCGGCGGGCGGGGGACCGACTGCCGCGCAGCTCCGGCCGCCGCGCGCATACACCGGGCCTGGATCCCGAGGGCGCCAGCGCGGCCCCGGGGAACGCGAGGAGCGGCGAGCGCGCGGCCTGCCGTTGGCGGCCTGGTACGCCCCGCTTGGCGCCACCCGCCCCCAAGGTGGGGTCCAAGCCCCCGGGAAGATGGTGTCCTGGATGATCTCCAGAGCCGTGGTGTAAGTGCCGCTCACGGCGCCTCGAAGCCCGCGCGAGGCCCGGAGGAGGTGTGGGGAGGGGCAGGGACAAGGAGAAGGGAAGGCCCGGGCCTGGACGGGGGTGGGCTGGCCTGGCCTCGGGCCTGCCCGGGGGCTGGGGTCCCTCGGCCTCCTCACCCTGGTCTGCGTCGCTGCGTGGCTCCCTGCGGCGGGCGAGGGCCCGGCGGCGGCGGCTGCGGCGCGACCGGGCTGCGTGCGGCTCGGCGGCCCTGCTCCCGCGGCGCTGGGTGGGCAGGCGCGCAGGGCAGGCGGCGCGCGCTCCCCGCTCCCTGCGCTGCGCGGCACCGCCCTGCGGGCCCGGGAGCGGCGCGCCTCGCGCGGCGCCCTGCGCAAGCTCGCAGACGCTTGAGCGCGGGAGGCTCCGCGATCCTCCCGAGAAGGCGGCGCCGCCGCCGCGGAGACTTTGTATCCCGCGGCTGGTGCGTTGCGGTGTCTCTGTCGGCACTGATTGCCATTCGGTCACGTGTGGTAGGAGGAGAGATTTGCCTAAAAACCCGAGACCGCTCCCAGCTCTCATCCCTGGGAAGAGTCCCTGTTGCTCCAAGATTTACAGCTTAAACGAGAGAGGACCTCATTACTGAATGGTGACACCCGCCTGCTCGCCCAAATCTCAGAATTTGGCCCTATCTTGGAAGTATTTGCTAAGTGATTGAGAAGCTGCAGGTGCCTTTTTTTCTTTGTTCAAATTATCGAGCGGTTCATTTCATTGTGCTCTTACCAACAAGTGCTACAGGGCCATAAGACAAAAATTAGTTGAGTTTTGGTGTTTACTCTGTAAAGGTGCATATGTGTTTGAGTGCAGTTCAAACTGATTTCCTCCCATCCTCCTGATATTACTCTTCTTCAAAAAAAAATATCAAAGTAAACAACTATGACGTAGTTATAGCCCGGGGGTGGGCGGGGTGGGAGGGAAGCACAGGTTACTTATTCATGATCTCTGTAGGAGTAATATTATCTCAGTCCCTTTATGATATGGTTTTGTAAGTCGGCAGGCTTCTCTGATTAGCTTAGGTATGTGGAAAAAAATAACATTACCAGATTTTTGGTATTGTTTCTGACCAGGGAGAAGTAGCTAAATTTTCTATTAATTTTGGTTTTATTTTGTTTGGGAGTAAATTAATTGCTTAGCCCTGTTCCACTTGATTTGCAATAGCTTGCAAAATCTGTCGTTTGATTGTCTTAATGCAGTTTGTCCTTCCTCGGTACTGTTTCTAGTTTTAAAGCTTCAGAGTTTCCTGTGTTCATCTGTACAAAACTAAACATCAAAAAATAAAAGCATACCACAGATGTCTTCATTTTGTTTTTTAGCCTTTGGGGGCCTTTCTTTGAGTCTGTCATTTACATAATACAGGCATGCCTTTCTTGACTTAGTAGATGTCTATCAACTGTTGTGTCTGTACCTAGAAAATCAAGTGCCCCATTAAGAAACTGTACCCTTTTTTTCTTAACTCTCTGAGTTCCTTCCACCAGTTCTTTAACTGATAGGAAAATTGTGAAGCACTTTGATTTAGTTTGCATTACTCAAATCGGATTTTTGTTTTTGATTATTGACTATGAGTGTGAATGTCTTTTCTGGGAGCTGACTATAACAACAAAGGTTAGTAACACATAGTTGATCTTAATGGAACTGACAGTTCAGATACACTGATATCTGCAGTACAGGTTAGATGTCAAGTCTTGTAAGCGTTACATCCAGTGCTATAGGGGTTAGACAAGTACAGGATTATGTCTGGTTGGAGAATCAGAAAAAGCAAGGGAGATTATATTTGAGATGGGCCTTAAGGGACAGACTGAATTTAGACAGCCAAAGATGAAAACGGAAAGGATTCTGATAAAGGGATCACTGTGAACCCAAAGGAGGAAAAGCCCAGATTAGTTACAGTGAACTTGAGGGACTGGGGAGAGAGAAAGCTGGAAAGGTAGGCTGGGCACTGTTTCCAAGGAATGTCAGGAAGTAGTGATAGATTTTATGAGGCAGCAATGGCTTTGCCTTCAAAGATCCTCTCCCTTGTTATGTGAGATGGTTGGCCATGGAGAGACACTGAAGACTGGGAGACCTCTTAGGGGGCTCCCTACCTGGAGAGAGAGGATTAAAGCCTGTGATGCTGGAACCTACAAAAGGTGAGGCAAAAGTGTGAGGGAGAAAAGGTCATGGAAATGTATTTATCAAGTGTCAGGAAATGTATTTCATGAGCCATTGAACCGTTAGCTTATTAGAAAGCACACTTGTCAGGGAATATAAGCATCATTATATTTTGAGCATCATTATATTTTGCCCCTTTGCTCTTCAGTTACTCTATCTCTAAGCACTGAATGTTTTCTACTCCCTTAATCATACTGTCAGGACACGAAAGAACAATCCCTGGATCTACGCAAACTTGGAAACCTTTTTCACACCAGGAGGTAGAATTTACTTACATTCTTTCTAAGCCACCACTGGAACAGCCAGCTAGTCGTGAGCCTGAAGAAAGATGAGACAGCTCTCTCAACATGAACCTCTGGTGGCATGCACAAGGAACTCAAGGAGCTCAATAACCAAGCTCCCTGTGTGCATGAGCGCTTTCTCCCCAGACGTTGTGGACCACTGGGGGAAGAACACTGGCTTTGGAATCAGACCTGATGCCAGTTAATAGCTGTATGGTCCTGGGCAACATATTAAACCCGTCTGAGCTTCAGTGTCCTCATCTTAAAATGGTTATAATATTCACCTCCTTAAAACTGTTGTAAAGATTAAATTAGTTTAAAATACACCATATGTGGTACTTGCATTTATTGTGCACTTTTTTAAAACAATAGATATATAGATTTTTTATGGGGGAGGGAAATAAGATAGATGGTACAGAAAGAAATATGATTGGACTATCATCAGGAAACTTGGAATTTAGAACTAGCTTTTGTTATAGTTAATATAACAGCTGAATGACCTTGAGTCAGCCTCTTACTAATTATAGACCTGTTTCTTTGTCTGTGGAGATAAAGGGATCTGGTAATCTCCAAACTCTTTTGTACAGCGTAGCATTCTGTGATGGAATGAAAGGATTTTTCATTATTTTCAGTCTGTTTAAAATCAGCTTAAAGACTTTAACTTTACAAGCAAGATTGAAAGATGAGTTAGCAATTTTTTTTTTTTTCTGTGAGGAAGATTGGCCCTGAGCTAACTTCTGTGCCAGTCTTCCTCCATTTTGTATGCAGGACGCATACAACATGGCTTGAGCAGTGCATAGGTCCTCATCTGGAATCCAAACCCGTGAACCCTGGGCTGCCAAAGCAGAGTGCACGAACTTAACCACTGTGCCACCGGGCGGGCCCATTAGTTAACAATTATTAAGGGATAGTAATCTGAGATTACCAAATGATGTTACATTCATATGTGATACCCATACCTCACCTTTTGAAACATGATTCTCACAGGTTGAGGGAAATCCCATTTTTCTAACTTTTCTTAATTTGTGTACAGTTGTCCCCCCTTATCTTTGGGGGACTATGTTCCAAGACCCCCAGTGGATACCTGACACCTCAGATAGTACCAAACCCTATATATACTGTGTTTTTCCTATACGTATATACCTATGATAAAGTTTAATTTATCACTTAGGCACATTAAGAGATTAACAATAATAACTTCTCTTTGGCATATCCAAATGACCAGCATCACTACTCTTGCACTTTGCGGCCATTGTTAAGTAAAATAAGGGCTACTTGAACAAAAGCACTGCGATGCCTTGACAGTGGAACTAATAACCCAGATGGCTACTAAGTAACTAATGGGTGGGTAGCTATACAGCCTGAAGTAACTAATGGGCGGGTAGCTATACAGCCTGGATAGCTGGACAAAGGGATGATTCACGTCCCAGGGCAGGCAGCACAAGATTTCATCTCACTACTCAGAACAGTAGGCAATTTAAAACTTATGAATTGTTTAATCTGGAATTTTTAATTTAATATTTTCAGACCACAGTTAACCTCGGGTAACTGAAACTGCAGAAAGCAAAACCGCAGAGAAAAGGGGACTACTGTATATAATATAGCATTGTGGTTAAGATCAGGACTAAAGGCAGATTGCCTGAATTTAAGTATCAGCTCTACCATTTATTGGCTATAACCTACCCTGTGAGATTAAATGCATTCATATACATAACATCCATAGTCCAGCATCTGGCACATGGTAAGGCTTCAATAACACTTAGTTGTTATCAGAACAAGGAAGAACATATTCCTCTACAGTCCCAGCATACTGAACATTTAAACTATTTTCAACTTATATTTTTCTTTCAGTCTCTTTGTGTACATGACATAGTTGTAATTATAGAAAAAAAATTATACTATTCTTTATTATATTGTAAGCATTTTCTATGTTGCTCTGGTATTTTGTATCTTCTACTTGATCAGGTCAGTATTCATAATTTTCATAGCCAATCATCTATCTTTTAATTTTGCTTTTAGATCATTTCTAATATTTCATTATCATAAGTAACGCTACAATGGATATCATTTACACATACTTTTTCTTTAAGTTTTTCCCTAGGATAAATATCCAAGAGGAGTATTTCTGAGTCAAAGGCTATGAATATTTTTATGACCATTGATATGAATTGCCAAATTGCTTTCTAAAAGGATATTAATATCTTACAATGCCACCAACAATGTATGAGTTCTGTCTTTATCACAGTGTAGCCAGAATTGGGGGTTTTAATTCTTTTATACTTTCCTAATAAGTATATTAGGAAATTGTTTTCTTTTGCATTTTATTTCTTATTAGCAAGGTTTAATATTTGTCATAATATTAGTTAATTGTATCTCCTTTTGTGCAAATAGTCTGAATGTACTTTGTCCATTTATCTCTTGGTTACTTGATAATTTACTTTTGTCTGAGCTCCTTACATAATAAAGAAATTAACCTTAAGTCATATTTGATGCAAATGTGTTTCTCAAGCTAATTACACTTCTCTTTAGATATTTTATTTTTGGTTGTATAGAGAGTTTATAGTCCTAATGCAGTTCAACTTGTTCATTTTTTACTTTGTGATTTCTTTTTTACTGCTAAATATAAAATATTAATTACTCCAGATATTTGATAAGTACTACTTTCTCATATAGAATTGGATGAATTTGGAGACTTTCTTCTTAATTCCATACATCTGTATTTACCTTTTTACATTAGTAACACATTTTTATTTTTGTTTTACCATAATTTTATTATCTGGCAGTACTAGTAAAAACCTCAGTCCTCTTTCTTTAATTGATCCTCTTCAGTTATATTTAATGGGTATTTTTAGAGTCTAAATTACATACCTTAAAAACCATACTCCAGCAATTTTCCTCTTTCTTTCCAGCATCATCTGTTTTCCTTCTCTGCTAGACCTTTCTTGTCAGCATGCAAAGATACAATTATTTCTCCCATCTTAAGGAAAAAACTCTTTCAGCCTACTATACTTTTCATCTTATTACCCCATTTCTCTCCCTCTGTTTAGAGCAAAAACGCATCGGAACAGTCTATATACACTTTCTCCACTTCCTCTCCTTCAGGTCACTCTAGAACCCATACCATTTAGGCTTTGCCATCAACCACTCCACTAAAATTGCCCTTCTCTAGGCCAGCAGTGACCTCCATGTGGCCAGATTGTTTGGTCCTCATTTGACTTAGCAGCAGCTTTTGATATAGTTGCTCTCCATGAAGTACTTTCTTCACTTGTTTCCAAGAAACCTTGCTTTTTTTGTTTTCCTCATAACTCACTGGCCACTCCCATCTCAGTCTTCTCTTGCCACATTCCTCCGCATGCCCTGACTTCTTAAAGTTGGCGTGTCCAGGGGCTCAGTTCTTAGATGTTTTATCTTTTCTACCTACACTCCTAGGAGGACTCTTGTTAATTTACATCTCCAACCCAGACCTCTCTGCTGAACTCAACAATCATAAATATTTTCAACTGCCTGCTCAGCTCTACTTGGAAACATCTGAAAGTCATCTTGAACTTAAGATTCCAACACTAAGCTCCTGAATTTCCTTCCTAGTCCGGCTCCTCTGGCAGCCTGCCCCAGCTCAATTAATGACAACTCAGTCCTTCCAGTAGCTCAGGTCAAAAACCTTGGGATCATCCTTGATTCCTCTTTTTCTTTTGTTCCCTACATTGAATGCTACAGCAAATCTTGTTGACTCTGTACCTTCAGAATATACCCAGGATCCACGCACTTCTCACCACCTTTATTTCCATTACCTAGTCCAAGCCAGCATCATTTCTTAAATGTATTGTTATAATAGCATCCTGCTCTTACCGTTTATGTGTGTTAGTTAAGATTATGATAGGATTAATGAAAAACATCTTTAATCATTTTTAAATCCTTGTGGAAGTTTGAGGGCAGTCGTAAGTTGTATTTTTCTTCCTTTAAATGTGCTTTAAATATTTTTAAATGGTTTAAAAATCTCAATGATGGGTAAAATATTTTGTTTCAAATAGGTTAAGGTAGATTTTATCTTTATTTACCAGTTTTGATGAGGTCCATCATGTGAATAGTTTAAATGTTCATGAATTGTATCTAAGGATACTTACTGAAATTGCTGTTAGATGATGAGAAATAAGGTAAATAGGAACAATGATGTTTTCAAGGAAATTGAAGAAGTTAAAATCTTAAAAATATAATTTGTTGTGAATGCACTACAAGAGGTCGTCTTTTCTATCTTCCTTTGTTAAGATAGAAAACACATCCTAAACTATGGGGTCTTGTTTTCTTTGCATAGGCCAGAACTTCCAACAAGATTCCTTTATTAGCCTTCATTTCAGAAACAATTAGCTTTTGTCTACTTTTTGTTACTACTCCTATATTAACTATTTCTTTTTCTGCTGGATTTTTGAACCTTTTATGATGGAGATTTTTATATTCTCTACTTTCAGTATAGATTTAAATGTTCAAATAAATGCTATATTACAATAATGCATGAATGGGTAATTTAAATATCAAAATAATATGATATTACTATTTGGATCATCACATGGAGGAAAATTACTGCTGAGTCTCTGGTAGCAGAATGTGAGCTTATTTTTGTCATTGATTATGCATTTGCATTAAACAGCTCCTTGCATACATTTGTGTGTGTGTGTGTGTGTGTGTGTGTGTGTGTGTGTGTGTGGAAGATCAGCCCTGAGCTAACATTCATGCTAATCCTCCTCTTTTTGCTGAAGAAGACTGTCTCTGAGCTAACATCTATTGCCAATCCTCCTCCTTTTTTTTTTCCCCAAAGCCCCAGTAGATAGTTGTATGTCATAGTTGCACATCCTTCTAGTTGCTGTATGTGGGACGTGGCCTCAGCATGGCCGGACAAGCTGTGTGTCAGTGCGCGCCAGAGATCCAAACCTGGGCCGCCAGTAGCAGAGCGCGTGCACTTAACCGCTAAGCCACAGGGCCAGCCCCTCATACATGTTTTTGAGGTTAAATGAAAAGTTAAAGATAAAAATTATCCTGTTATAAATGTCTTCATGTTTACAAAACTCTCTGTTAAGGGTTTAAGCATACTTATCCCTATTACTGAAGTTAATTTACCAGCTTCAGTCATGTTAAGTTTACAAAGGCCACTATGACTGAAAATCTGGTGAGATGGTGTACTCACTGAGATACTGTGGACAGAGAAAACAGTAGCAGTTGAGGTGGAATTATTGAATGGTAGCTAAAGATTATTTTAAGTAAAGAGCAGGCTAGCTTATGTTAGAATATTATACAGCCATTCATAATGATATTCAAAGTATTTTTTATTTCGTTTACAGATCCTTTAAATATGTCAGGGTTTCTTAACCTAGTACTATTGACATTTTGGCCTGGATAATTCTTTCTTGTAGGGGGCTGTCCTGTGCATTGTAGGATGTTTAGCAGCATCCCTGGCGTCTAATCACAAGATGCCAGTAGCACCCCCTAGTTATGACAGCCAAAAATGTCTCCACATATTGCCATTTGTCACCTAGTGGGCAGCATTGCCGCTGGTTGAGAACCACTGTATTAGGTGAAGAGGGAAGAAAAATATATATGAGAGGGAGTGAGGCTAGAAGCTACATCATTCAGTATGGTAGCCACCAGTCACATGTGTCTATTTAAATGTAGATTAATTAAATTAAAAATTAATTGTCTCAATCACACTACCCACATTTCAAGTGTTCAATAGCCACAAGAGCTTAGTGGCTACCTTATTGGACAGCACAGAAATAGAACATTTCCATCATTGCAGAAAGTTCTCTTGGAGTGATCCCCCTACAAGACATAGTCTGCTCAGCATCCCCATCGAAAAATGGCTTTGTTATTTACTATTTGCTATTTCTATATACTTTATGGGAGAAATTATAGGCTATAATGATATTTGGAAATGCATAAGTGTCTCGGGATATCTCTCACTTAAGATATCTATGTAAAATACTGTTGCTGATCAATCTGTCAATTTTTTTTGCTATTTCAAAATTTGTTTCTATTTAAGTATTTACAGAGAATTTCCCCAAATTGATGAAAATCGCTGATATAGTACACTTTGAAAATAATTTTTATAATCACATATTCTGCACATCAGCTCTTACGTTCCTTATTTTCTAAATTTACAAATGAAATGTGGTTTACAAGTTGCAGTTTCCCTGGTCCTAGAAGTTGTTAGGATATTAGCATTTGGATACAGGGCCAAAGGTTACCAGTATGTTGCTTTCCTTAATAGTGTCATGAGCTCCGCAAATGCAGAGCTACTAAGGAAATCACAAAAGTGAAAGTCAGAGGAAAAATCTAAACATAATAGGTTTGGGGCCAACCCGGTGGCGCAAGCGGTTAAGTGCACGCGCTCTGCTGCAGCGGCCCAGGGTTCACTGGTTCGGATCCCGGGTATGCACTGACGCACCGCTTGTCAAGCCATGCTGTGGCGGCGTCCCATATAAAATGGAGGAAGGTGGGCACAGATGTTAGCCCAGGGCCAGTCTTCCTCAGCAAAAAGAGGAGGATTGGCAGATGTTAGCTCACAGCTGATCTTCCTCACACACAAAAAAAATAAAATAAACATAATAGGTTTGTACTGGCAAGTAATTCAAAACATAATTTCAGGATGTATTCAGATATATTATTGCTGAGAACGTTAATATTTTCAAATAATGATATGTCTATTTTAGACAAGAATTATTCTCATCCATAAATAAAACCAAGCATTCTGCTGTGGAAAATATCCTTAACTTTTTATCATGTCACATTTTTCAGAAATGTGTTAGTTTGCTGGGGCTGCTATAACAAAATACCACAAACTGGGTGGCTTAAACAATAGCAATTTATTGTCTCATAATTCTGGAGGCTAGAAGTCCAAGATGAAAGTGTCAACAAGGTTGGTTCCTTCTGAGGGCAGTAAGGGAGAATCTCTACCGTGTCTTTCTCCTAGCTTCCGGTGGTTTGCTGGCCATCTTTGCTGTTCCGTGTCTTGTTGATGCATCACTCTGATCTCTGCCTTCACCTTCACATGGCATTCTCGCTATGTGCAAGTCTCTGTATCCAAATTTCCCATTTTTATAAGGACAGAGTCATACTGGATTAGGGCCCACCCTAATTACCTCATTTTAACTAGATTACCTCTGTAAAGACCGTATCTCCAAATAAAGTCACATTCTGAGGTAGTGGGGGTTAGGTCTCCAACATATCTTTTTTGGAGAGACACAAGTTAATCCATGACAATCTCTTTTACGTATCATGAGGAAAACTAGTATACGCCAAGGAATAGTTTTAGGGATTGGATTAGAAAAGGAGAAAAAAAGTGTAACAAAATAGCTGTCTTAATATAATCTGAGTTGTCACGTGGGGGAGGAGGTACTGATTTTCCTATCTTATTGTGAAATGCAAGGCTAGAGCAATAGGTAGATGTTATAGGGAAGACAATTTTATTCAATATATAAGGGAAAACTTTCTACTACCTAGAGATTTTCAACATTGAGACTGACTACCTCAAGAGAGCAATGTGTTCTCCATCACTGAATGCATAAAGGGGAGAGTAGAACCCTAGTTGAAGATCTTGACTATAGTGCTTATATGCGTCCTATAGAGAATCGTAGATAAATTACTGTGAAGTATTTTGTATTTAATAAAACTACTTAGATATTTAAATAAGTGAGTACATTAACCTTGTTATTGATATCAAGTGATATTATTACATGAATATCATTATGATATTATTACATGAATACCTTGATATTATTACATGAATATCAGCAGTAATTAATAAACAGCATTGTTTGGCATTAAAAAACAGCATGAATATATACAGCACTGAATAAATTATATGCTAAAGATTCTGCTAATGTGACACTTTTTCATCATCAAACTTTAATCACCAATCTTTAGGGCTCCCAAAATTTGGAATGCACTTTCACCAAAACTGTGAAGTAGGTAAACTGACTTCTTTTCCTTGCTTAACATTTGAGAAGCCCATAGGAACAAAGAGCAGTAGGCATTCTTAGTGTTGACTTGAAGAAAGTGCAGATATGGGAATAGAAGAGAACAAACTTGGTGATATTTGCCTAATGGATATCATTACTGCCATGATCAGTTCTTCATAGCTTTGTGCCTGTGCTCTTTGTTTTCTACTGGGGACGCCAACCTACCTCAGTATTGCTGAACAAACTTCCCAGTTGTTTGTTCCATGTTTGTTTATTTGCATTGTATTTTCTAATCATTAATTTTCATCAACCTTAGTTTTTATTTCTGATTTTCTGAAATATGGGGCCTTTCTATTTTCACTTCATATACCTAAGTTAATTTTGCCAGTAGAAATGATAATGGTTTTAACGTGTTTAATGGATCATAAATGGATAGGAAAAAGTATTCTCTAAAGATATACCTCTGGGTCCACGTAAGAAAGCCTTGGATATGTATAAATCTTAAACAACCTGAAAATATTAAAGTGTTAAATAAAACTATATGAGAAAGGTGGTCTGAAAGCTCTGTATCAAGATATCCTGAAAGGATACCTGATCTTTTCCTTGCCAAGTAAAAATGACAGAAATACAGATTAGAAACAAACTCCCCCCACACACATGAAGTTTATGCTTTTTTATTATGATTAAATAATTTTTAGGAACCTTTAAATCCTGCGTCTTGTATTATTTTGTGTGGTAAATATGATACAAATACTGCTTTATTTCAATTGGGCTCCTCTAAGTTTAAGAAATAAAATGTACTGTCTTCCAGTAAATCTGTACCCAATTATCTTAAACTTTTGCTAGTGACAAATTCTTGTAGTGCTTTAACTAAAAAATAGCTCACCTAAAACTAAGATCAGTAAAACATAGGTGGAAAACCATTTTAAGAATAATAATTATAATAAAGATAGACCTTGATTACCTTGAATGACTGAAAAATATAAAGGAAATGCTGAAAATATAACCTGTAACCTAAAAATGACACTGCCTAAATGCCCTTTAAGTATGTGATGAGAGGAAGAACTGTATGAGGAAGGAAAGTATTCCGTTTCTTCCTTTGAAGAATTCAGTTCTGCTCCCCCACATCAAAGCGTGTCGTCACTTTTATACTTTTATAAGTATGAAAGTCTTCTGTTTTATATTTTCCTTGCCTTTTTGTCTAGTTTTACTTTTTCCCTTCATTCTCAATAAAGGTGAGGAGAGAATCATACGGTCTCTGTCGTGTGCAGAGAGATAATAATTTAAAAGGTCATAAATATAATCTATAGTTTCTAAACCAACAGAGAAAAACGGAGGCTATAAGGATATAGAAGACCAAAATACCAAGGGGACAGGGGATGGAGGACATATGGACAAAAAAATATGGTAGAAATGGGTTCGAATATATCAATAATGACAATAAATGTAAACAGATTACATTCTCCTGTTAAAAGACAGTCTGTAACACTGGGAAAAAAACTGTAAAGAGAGTTATAAAACATGATTGAAAGATAAAAGATAGCCCACGTTAATGGATTAGTAGCCCACGTTAATGGATCAATATTGGTTGATGATTATCAGTTCTTCACAAATAGATCTATAAATTCAGTGGGATTCCAGTAGGATTTTTGTTTTTGTTTTCATGGAACCTGACAGACTAATTATCTAAAGTTCATAGGAAATTGCAGAAGCTCAGGAATCACTAAGACAGCTGTAAAGAACGAGGCAGAAAAACTTGCCCTATTACATGTCAGGATTTATTATAATGTAGTAATTAAGACAATGTAGTATTGGTGCAGTGATTGACAACAGACTTAATGGAACACAATGGAGAATCCAGAAACTAATCTAGGCATATGTGGCTATCTGATAGTGTTGTGACAACTTGGTTATCTCTTGGAAAAAAGAATGAAATTACATTCTTACTTCACAGCAAACTCAAAAATAAGTTATAAGTAGATTACCTGCCTAAATGTGAAAACTAAAACATTTAAACTTTTAGAAGAGGTAGGAGAATATCATTATGATTATGATTTGAAAGGGAAGAACTTTTCAGACCCTACAACAAACCATAGAGAAAACAATTGATAAATATATCCTAACATACATCTGACGCTCATTCTGCATCAGGCATTATTCTAAGCACTTTCAAACTAATTTGTTTGTATCTCACAACAACCCTAATAATATAAGTACTGCCGTTATCCCCATTTTGCCACTGAAAAACCTGAGGCGTAGAGATGTGAAATAACTTGCCCAAGGTGGTTATATAGCTTACTAAGTGGCAGAGCTAAGTGGCAGTCTAGCTCTAGAACCAGACCTGAACCCATATGCTGTACCACCTCCCTTTGTTAATAATTTACACCTATTATTTTTTACATTTTTAATCAGCTTTATTGATATAGAATTTACGTACAATAGTTTCAATGAGTTTTGTCAAATGGGTACACTCATGTATCACCACCCCTATCAAGATCAAGATTCCCTTTACATTCTCAACAATGGTAGTTGAATGTCCATTTCTACTTCATTCACCATTCCTGACAATAATTTTATCTTTGCCAATCTAAATGAAAAAATACCTGATTATTTTAAATATCGTTTTCAGGATATATAATTTTTAAAGCTCTATTTAGAAAGCTCGTATTACTGTTTCTTAATTCCTCAGTAGCTTGGGGGCAGGGGAGAAGGATGTGATGGGAGAAGCCAGCACTAGAATTGTGGCTCAATGAAGGTGAGAAATGCAGGCAGTTTTGTAACATACATAACTAAGAAAGTATGATAGACAGTATAAAGAATTCTTTAAAATCAGTAAGAAAATAGACAATCTAAAAAGAAAAATGGACAAATGAACAAGATGTCTCCTAGAAGAGGAAATCAATGGCAACTAGAAATATAAAAAGATACACGAAACTCATTAGTTTTCAGGAAAATGTAAATTAAGACCACATTGAAATTCCATTTCACACCTTCTAGATTGCAAAAATTAAGAAGTCTGAAAATACCAAGTGTTGACAAGGATGAGTAGAGCAACAGGATCCTTTTTTGTGATGCCAGTAGGAGGATAAAATACTGCAACTGCTTTGGAAAACGATTTGGCCCTAACTTATTGTATTAATCACTCATATACCATATAACCTAGCAGTTCCACAGTTAGGTATAATTTGGCACATGCACGAGGCAACATTTGCAAGATACTTATAGGAAAGTTCTTAAAGCAAAAATCTACAAAGATTACTAATTTACATGGACAAAAGAATGAGTAAATAAATGTTAGTATATTTACATAGTATAATATTATACAGCAGTAAAAACTCAATGAGATATCACAATCATCAACATGGATGAATGTTAGGAAAATTATAGTGTGGTTTTTTTTAAAAAAATAAGCCAGATATGATTGCATTTAGTCTGATACTGTTTTAAAGGCCCCAGTATAGGTAAAACTAAACAATATGTAATTTAGAGATATATACATATATGGCAAATCTATTTTTCAACAAAAAAAAGAGACTAATAAACACAAATTTTAGGATAGGGGTTAGTTCTGGGGGAGTACCTTGGCAGAGAAAAGGGCTCTGGAACAATGGTATGGGAGGTATTCTACTTTGAAGATGGATGACTGATTCACTTCATTATGCTTCATAACTTAGAAGTATGTGTCACATAGTTTCTTTATAAAAAATGCTTAACACTTGCAGTGAGTCAGGACCAAGTGATCTACAGTACAGTAACTAAAGGGACAAGCTAAGACAACAGGGAGCAGATACCAACAGAAAGGAGATGCTGCCCGGTCCCAGCCCATATGCTTCTTGCTGGTGTAGAGGCCAGTTTTAGTACTTAGCCAGGCCACAGATGGAGGGAGGGAATGGGCTGCACCTGTCATGAAGGGTATGTGAACAGAAGGCCAGAACCTCTGTGAAATCACCACGCAGGCTGTCTCTAGTCCCTTTTTTTCTCAAAGCTGGTTTGAGTCCAGTGAAGAATGTCCAGTTTTCTTATTTATCCAAAGGATTTTTGAAGTTCTAGAAGTAGGTACATAGATGGCGACTTAAGAGCTTTCTCTTTTTTTCAACTTATTTTCAGATGATGGTAGTTCTCTTGTCTGTTTGATATGTGGGATATTGCTATAAAAAGTAACTCAATATCTAAAAAATATATAAATTAGTGTGCCTTCACTATAGCTCCTTCAGATTCAGACAGACCTAAGAGATAGTGTTGATGTTGAAATGTAGAATAATATTCTTAACAGCTTCTGCTTTGTATTATTAATAATATTGCTTGTCCATGTTGATAGTTTAGCTGGTCAAAAATATTACATGGCTTGAAATTAACTAATGCCTACATAAGAATAATTTAACTTGTAGATTATGTGTTTCAGAGCAGTTCCCCAATATTTCAAAGGAGGTGACATTAGTCCTAGAATCTGGGATGGATTTGAACCTATCAATGGTAGATAACATCTAATATTAACATTTTATAGTAATGTTTAGCTCTAATTCCTTATGCAAGCTGAGCATCATTTGTAGAAGAGGACGAGAATGAAAAATGTTAGAGAGTTTGTTTTCCATGTGGCCGGCATTGCTGTGGGGGTGCTCTGGCTAAGACATCTGTCACCCACTGATGGCCAGGATTTATTTGGCCTGCTAGACTGTCCCCTTGTTACCTTGTTACCTTGTCATTCCATGTGCTGTGCTCACTTGGTTAGTAGAAGAGGACACTCAGAGCCTTGCAGCATCTCAGGAACAAGATTGTGAGACATTAGCTAGTAGATATGCAGATCTATCTGTAGAGATTTCTAGTTTGAGAATGCAAAGTAAGTAAATTTACTAGATTTAACTTTGGTCTTTACCCCAGCAGTCTCCTCAAAATACCAACAGGTATTTTGCCAGCTTTAGTTTAAATAACACTTTTTTTTAACATGAAAAATCTTAGCCTATTTGATTGAGGAATCTTGGAGGATTTCATGAGAATGATTTAAGAAGGAAATTAGAAAATGAATCATCAATCAGCTACTGTAACAAGAGAAGGTTCGCTGCCCAAAGCTCAAGCATATACAGGGGGGATCAATGGAATGGGTTACTATCGAACGTTTCTTATTACAGATGATTGGAAATTCATGAGATAAAATGTAACTTCTATAATATAAACAAGAAAAGATTTGGAAGCTCTTATACATAAAAAAAACAAAGAAAAGAGTGTTAGCCTACAAATGGGCTCTGAAATCAGTGACCATTTATTCCTTTTACTCCTGGCCAGATTCTTGTTTTATTATTGTTTTGTCAAGTGTTATGTTTTGCTAACTTTTAATCCCTCAAACTAATCCTAAAACTTCCTGATAAATGGACAAATTTCATAACCTTATTCACCCTTTAAAAAGGAGTTTTGTATGATGGGGTACTTTAAAATTACAGCTTTGAACCAGAAAAGCAGTTCTATAGCTTTACAAATGTTGAAAAGTGATGCTACTATTTAATTTGAGAAATATGGTGGATAGAGTGATAACTTTCACCTCTTAAAAATCTTAAAATTATTTTCACTATAACTGAACACATGATAAATTAAGAGTATTTTCATGGAGACGCTTTGGACTCTTCATTTAGAACAAGAGCTCACAAAGCACTATACTGTATTTAAAAGTTTTTAAAACACCTTTCCCAGACTCCCATTCCCAAAGATTCTGACTTGATTGATTTGGGATAGGGCCTGAACATCCTTATTTTAAAAGCTCTCCAAGTGATTGGAATGTGCCACCAGATTGAAAACCATTACACTAGAGGTTATGAGAAAGAGAAATAGTAGTGTCGAGAAACTATCACAGAATTGAGCTGCCAAATATTGTTACTATTTTAAAACAAGGAAACAAAAATTGTAAAATAGCCTTAGTTTGGTTTTCAGCGGTTTGATGATATTAAACCAAGGAAATCTGAGTACCTAGAAAATATCTAAAGCTTAGCTCTAAGCAACATTAGTGGCTTATAAAGAAGTAATCTTTCCAGATAAACATGACTGGTCTTTTTAGATTGAATTACAGAAATATTAGAGGAAAGGAATGTAGTGGAAGGAATGTCTGGATTTTTTTACAACATTCTCTGTAGTACTTCATGAAATTCAACTTGGAAATGCATTTCATATTCCCAGCTAGCATTCCCAGTGAACAAAGTCTAGCAAACAGCAAAATATCACATTTGTCAGGTTGGCTGAATAGCCCATTTCCAGCAATACACATTTACACTTCCTTAAAAAGATCAGTTGTAAAATCTGTCAGTATGGGGCTTTATGTTTATTTTTAGTTAAATTCATCAAAATCTATCCATGCTTTTGAAAGTTTCCACAGTATTAATATTGTCTATTTGAACGTGTTATACATCTTGGTTAAAAAATATAATAAGTAATTTGAAAGTGTAGAGGGGGTGGGGAGATAGGAGGAAGCATCAGGGCAAATTTTATCTTTCATAGTGGAAAGACAGATGCTGTTTAGAGTTGAAATGCCAGCCTTTCATAATCCTTTTCTTAAAATTAAAGGATAACTATGGGCCCTCACAAAAATTTTTAAATTTTTTAAATTTTATTTATTCTTTCAGTTTTACTTATCACCTGTTAAATTTAAGTAAAATGTAATTTAGGGTTTTTATTTTAAATTCCGTATATTTCAAGATCTCATTTTTATATACTTTTCCTATCAATCTTCTTTCTCTACTAATAATACAGAAAGAGATGTTTGGATCCTCAAATGTTATCACTGATTATTTCTGGTCAGTGGATCTGGGGGTGAGTTTTTGATTTCTACTGTGTTGCTTTTGGTTATGTTTCTATAATAAATATGAATCATTTCTACTAAAAACATTATTTAAACAACTAAACATGTTGCTTTTTATAATCAAATATTTAAATCAAAGACTAGTTTTAGTACAGTTTTCCTCAGAAAAATAAATGCCTTTATTTAATAGTCTCAACTTTTAATACCAACCATGATTGAAATTTTTTAAGTGCTGGTCTTAGAATAGTTACTGTGTGTACAAAACAAACTGAAATACTAGCCCCCTAAAATACCTGATACCCCACAAAAATAACTGAAATACATATGTATAAGCTTATGACCTTAACTTTCTAAACTATTTTTTAGGAGGGGTGATGTGATTGCCTCTTTTCTGGTGATTCAAATGATTCTAGATTTGCCATAGAACCCTAGAGTTTGCTTACTAAGTAGAATTCATTTTTCTTAAACAATTAAATGAAAATGAGACATTGTACAAAGCAAAATAAATTTTCCTTGCGTTGTATATTAAAACAAAAACAAAGTGGTAGCATTTAAACCCAAATAAGCAGTATTTGTTAGCTACAGAAGAACAGTCATCTACCAATATATAACTTAACAGAAATTGATGGTCTTTATCTATACATAGAATTTTTTTTTTTTAATTTATTTTTCCCCCAAAGCACCAGCAGATAGCTATATGTCATAGTTGCACATCCTTCCAGTTGCTGCATGTGGAACGCGGCCTCAGCATGGCCGGAGAAGTGGTGCGTTGGTGCAGGCCCTGGATCCGAACCCAGGCCACCGGCAGCGGAGCACACGCACTTAACCATTAAGCCACGGGGCGGGCCCTATACATAGAATTTTTTAAGGCTAGTAAACTCTCCAGTTATACTGGGGAAAGGATTGAGCGTTTAGTTTGTTTTTTAAATTTCAGCTAGTCGCATTTTACATGAAGTTTAAGTTCTTCAAGTTCTCATAATAAAGATATCTTCAACAAAGGATAGATATTTCCTTTTTCCAGCTAAAGTGCCACGGCCCTGTGGCAGCAGCATAAAAACAATATTCAGTTCTCTCCTCAGCCAGCTTTGAAATTATTTTTATGAAGTTACAGTAACTTTTTGAATTCACATTTATTTCAATTTTTGTGCATAAGGTTAAAAACATCAATATTTTTATGTCAGATTATTTCTAATTTGCAGAATTTAGAGTTTCATAAAATGCAACCCCACGTCATCATTATCCTTTTATTTGAATCAGTACAAGTGACATCACTACTACTTAGTAGTTGTATGACCTTCTTCATCCCTAAAATGGTGACAGTTCTGTTCTTGATTAGCTCACGGAAGTTGCTGAAAGACACAAATGTGATATTTCATGTGAATATCCTTTATACTTATGTGTATGGCCTATACAGGAATATATTATCAGTCTTTGCTCCTTAAAATAGCCCATTTGCGTCACAGCAGGGCACTAATAATGAGTATTTCAGAGTTGCCACCCTTTCATAAAAATGTTGTTAGAATTATAAAGGAAAGATGAAGAAAAACAGGCTTCTGAAATTCCTTTATTAGTTTTGTTTTGTTTTGTATCTTAATATTCTCTTGACACCAACTCGTAGACCTTGTGTAATGTCACTTTAACAGTTTGACCCTGAGTCTAACAGATTACTAAACCTAAACCATCTAACTTAGGTAAGACCTCAGCTCTTCACTTCCGTCTCCCTGGGTGCATTCAAGCGTACAGGATGCCACACATTTAGTCAGAGTTGCTACCTGCAGCCCTGCAATCCTCTTGCTCTAGCTGTTCCTTGTGCCATTGATACTACCTTCCTCTATGCTTTATTGTGCCCACTAGTGCTCCCCAGCCATTCATCGGGTAGTATTTATTCACCCCTGACTCCCATGCCCTCTGGAGTCTGCGCTGACTGCCACCAAAGCCACCTGGAGTTCCTTCCTGCTTTCAGTTATCTGTTGCTATGTAACGAACTACCCCAAAACTTAGTGGCTTAAAAAAGAAACATTTTATTATATGTCACAATTCTGTTCTGTATGAAAAAGGACATTGGCTTTCTTTAATCTTTCTTTTTTTTTTTTAATTTTATTTATTTATTTATTTTTCCCCCAAAGCCCCAGTGGATAGTTGTATGTCATAGCTGCACATCCTTCTAGTTGCTGTATGTGGGATGCGGCCTCAGCATGGCCGGAGAAGCGGTGCGTCGGTGCGTGCCCGGGATCCGAACCCGGGCCGCCAGTAGCGGAGCGCGAGCACTTAACCGCTAAGCCCTCTTTAATCTTTCTAATGTTATGATCACCTGGCGAGCTTTTATTGTTTGGAATTATTTTTAAAGCTGTTTCATGCGTTAGAAGGATGCTGGTGCATTCAAGTTTTTTTCCAATACTAGTAGACCTAAAGTCTTAAATTTAGTGCTGGAATAACAAAATTTGCAGGTGTCATCTTTAAGTATTTAACTGACCATTTTTTTCCCCTATATGCAAACCATACTGTTTTTTTTCTCTCTCTTTCTCATAAACTGACTCAAAATCTAGGATGATTTGATTAAGTTGCCTCTATTTGGTCAACAAGAAAGTAAAACTGATTCTAAGTAAAGAGGAAGATAGGTAATTTGTTCTTAGTTGATCGTGAATCATACTAGTAAAGGTAACTAACTTAGCTTATTAAAAAGGTTGCTTTGATTGTTAAATGATAAATCTCTTGGGAAACAATCTTAACAGGTTTAAACATTTGGGTGGAAAAGAGAATATATTCTCTAGAAGTGATTTTTTCCTGAGTGACAAATATGGACACACAATTTATGGTGATACTTTTTCTAGCAAATAGTACTTGGAGGAGTGTTCATTTTGTGAGTCTTTTTTCTCTACAGCTGATATGTATATGTGTTTTAAAAAGAAATTGTTGGAATTTGTCCAACATCTCTTCTTTGTCCCTTTTCTCAGGAAAGCTGTATGGTAATTAAAGTATAGTTCAGTGTGTTGCAATGGAAACTAAAAAAAATAAGGAAAGTAAATAAAAGGTAAATCTTTGGCCATCAACCAATAACAAAAACATTTCATGAAAAGAAATTTTTTTTAATGAAGCAAATACATTTTAAACAAGTAGAGAGTAGATGCTCTCCACAAAATTGAGATGAATCAGAAATGAGGAAAATAATCATCAATCCAAATGAATATAACATTGGGAAATATGGCCATTTTTATATGTTTGTTGACATTGAGACTTCTGCTACTGAAGGAAATTAGACTTCTGTTACTGCTTTTTTGACTTTATGGTTTAATAAATTATGATAAAAAGATATCATCATATGTCAAATTGAGAATTAAAATTGTTGATACATATGTTTAAGTGATGATTACACTTAACCCACCAGAGAAAATACTACTGCTGTCATAATTTTCTAATTCTAAATGGCCATTTCAATTCTTTTAAAGGCCATAAAAGAAAATCATAGAACTGTCAGATTGAATATTTAGCACTTTGTCAATTTCTTTTGTCACTTTTTCATTTTCTGGCCTCAGTTTAGGCTGTATTTGTAAATTAGATTGTGTGTACAAAAGATTCAGTCCTGCCTTTCTATATACAGTAAAGGAAGAGTTTTTTATTTTTTATTTTATTCTTTCTGCAAATATTTATTGAGCACCTACTGTGTATCAGAGAGTGTTCTAGGCCTTGGGGATGCAGAGCGAAATTTGGCATTGTTTTTGTCCTAATGTAACACCCAACTCACAGACAGCAGATGGTAAAGTCAGTGAATGTAATATTGTGGGACAATAATACTAGCTAATATTTATGGACTGTGTACCAAGTGCCTGGCATCGTTGTGTGGCTTAACTCATTCACTGCTCACAACAAGGTAGTCACTATTATTACTGTATCTTACAGAAAAGCAAACAGGCACAGAAAGATTAATGACTTGCCCAAAGTCGCACTGCTAGTAGTGTCATGTCAAGTATGTACAAGATGCTGTGGGAACAGAGAGGAAGGCTTCCTCACCTAAAGGAGGCAATAAAATTTTCTTCTAAGAGAAAAATGGCCTTTCACCTCCCTCTTTGAAGTTATCCTTCTTGAGAAGAGGCCCCAATCAGAGGGAAAAAATATGCCAAGGCTTAAAAACAAAATAACATGACTCACTTGGGAAACAGCAAGTAGTTCAATATCATTAGAGCACAGAGATGCAAAAGATGAGAAGTCAGAAGAGTTAGCTCAATTAGGTCTAACCTTGCATAGCCTGATGAGTTGTTTCTATATTGAGAAACCAAGGAAAAACAGCTGAAAGATTTTAAGTAATGATATTAATGGAGGGTCTGGGAAAAGTGATGAGGGCAGATAGTCCCCATGGAAAATAAGAAGGGTCAGAATTAAGGCTGAGATCAGTGTTTGGGACATGGGGACAGATATGAGAGGGATTTAGGGGGGAAATTTGACAAAACTTGGTGATTGGTTGAGATAAGGAGGAAGGATTCAGATGCCTGGCTTTGGATTGTTTGAGTGGGAGGCATTGCCATTTTGTGATATGGGAAACATGAGAGGAAGAACAGGTTTAGGGAGGGAAAGGAATGATGAGCTTGAGGAAATGCAAGGTGTTGAACTAAGAGAGAAAGGTAGTCATAGCACTTTAGATAAGAAAAAAGCACAGAAGTACATGGGATGTTATTGGTAATGTTTTTATTTTAATTTGGCTATTGGGTTCACATGTGTTGTTAGACTTCATAACTTGCATGTATATTTTATATGTTCTCTAACATAAATCAGATATTACACAGTAAATTTAAAAAGTAATATTTGGTGCAACTGCTATGAAAAAAATGCCCTAATACTTTAAAATTTTGAGACAACTTCCCAATTCTCCTTGTATATGTATGCATTTGATTTACCTAGTCCTTTTTCCACACATTAAAAATTAAAACGAAAAAAGAAAAGAACTATGGGATCAATGGCCAGCACAAGAGGCTATCGTTTGCCACTATGTGGTAGTTATCATGTGTTAAGTTAATCTTCATGGCTGTCTTATTCTTAACAAATACAAGGAACACAGAATTAGCTATTTGGAAAAAAATGAAACTTTTTTAAATTGCTTGCATTTGCTGTGGGTCATACTTTATCGTATTGTGTTTCTGTTACAAAATAAAGCATCTTGTTTGGAATACAGTTTTCGTTTAGTCTTGGGGTGGCTTGCAATTTTAAATATGGTAGTTAGGGAAGGCCTCAGTAAGAAGTTGACATTTGAGCAAAGACTTGAAAGGGAGGTGAGGGTATTAGCCACACAGAAACTGAGGAAGAGCTTCCCAAGAAGGGAGCTGACCAAGTGCAAGCCTCAAGGTGGGGCTTTGCTCAGCACAAGGAGGTCATTGTGACTGGGGCAGAGCAATAGTGTGGCCAGATATGTAGGCCATTGTTAAGGACATTGGAATTTACTCAGAGTGAGTAGGGTTTTGAACAGAGGAGTGACATTATCAGATATTATTTTAAAAGATCTTCCTGCCATGGAGAATAGACTGCAAAGGGGCAAGGATGGGAGCTTTGAGACCAGTTAGGAGGCTATTTTCTTTTTTATTTATTTATTTTTTTGTGAGGGAGATCAGCCCTGAGCTAACATCCATGCTGATCCTCCTCTTTTTGCTGAGGAAGACCGGCTCTGAGCTAACATCTATTGCCAATCCTCCTCCTTTTTTTTTTTTTGTTCCCCAAAGCCCTAGTAGATAGTTGTATGTCATGGTTGCACATCCTTCTAGTTGCTGTATGTGGGACGTGGCCTCAGCATGGCTGGAGAAGCAGTGCTTCGGTGCGCGCCCGGGATCCGAACCCGGGCCGCCAGTAGCGGAGCTTGCGCACTTAACCGCTAAGCCACCAGGCCAGCCCAAGGAAGCTATTTTAATAAAACGATGAGAGATGGGTGGTGACCTGGACCAGATTTGTAGCAGTCATCAGATTGTGGATTTATGTTAAAGATAGAACGGATTGTTTGACAGGTTGGCTGTGAATATTCAAAGTGATGAAACTGGTTGAGTTCACCTAGGGAATGAGTATACCTAGAGAAGAGAAGAAAATTGACAAGTTATTTCTGAAATATGTATGGAAATGCAAAGGACCAATGTATGTGGAAATGCAAAGGACCAAGAATAGCCAAGACAATCTTGAAATAGAAGACCAAAGAACAACAATAGTGGGATGACATACTTGATCAGATATTAATAGGGAGATGAGTTAATCAGATATCAAGATTTAATATAAAGCTACAGTAATTAAGACTATATGGCATTGGGGGCCAGCCCCAGTGGCCTAGTGGTTAAGTTCAGCATGTTCCACTTTGGCAGCCCAGGTTTGGTTCCTGGGCACAGACCTACACCCTGTCAGTGGCCATGCTGTGGCAGCAGCTCACATACAAAAAGAGGAAGATTGGCAGTGAATGTTAGCTTAGAGCAAATCTTCCTCAGCAGAAAAAAAAAAAAAAAAAGACTGTGGTATTGGGGCAAGGATAAACAAATAGGCCAATGAAAGAGCAAAGGGTCTAGAAAGAGTCCCATATGTATATGGATACTTATCTTATAACAAAGGTGACACTACAGAGCAAAGGAAAAGTTGTTATTTACATAATGGTCATGTGGTCAATTGGATATCCATATATCCATGTAATCATAGCACCTAATTCAGACCATACACAAAAAAATCAATTCCAGTCCGATTGCACATAAAAAGTAAAACAATGACGTTTTTAGAAGATAATACAGAATAATATCTATGACTTTGAAATAAGGAAAAACATTCTTAAACAGGGCAAAAAAATGGCATTAGTCCTAAAAGAGAAGACTCATAATGATAAATTGAAATAGACTAAAATTAACTACTTCTCTTATCAAAAGACACCGTTAAGAGACTGAAAAAAGAAGGCAGAATGAGAGAAAATATTTACAATATATGAAGGCAACAAATGACTATATTCAGAATATATAAAGAAAAGTACACAAGGGACTTTACACCAAAGAGGGGGAGGGGAACACATGTAAATAGCCAAGAAACCTAGGAAAATGTGCTCTCACTTCTCTTTCTGGAATGGTGGCAACATTGTGTAATGCTGAACCACATTTCCATCTCCTTTATTATCTTTTGGAAAAGAACTAGAGTTTCCTGGGTCTTTATTTGTACTACTAAATCTTTAGGATTGAATAGGAATTGAGATTGTTCAAATTTAATCTAAAATGAATGGCTAGGGCCAGCCCCGTGGCTTAGCGGTTGAGTGCGCGCGCTCCACTACTGGCAGCCCGGGTTCGGATCCCGGGCTCGCACTGACACACTGCTTCTCCGGCCACGCTGAGGCCGCGTCCCACATACAGCAACTAGAAGGATGTGCAACTATGACATACAGCTATCTACTGGGGCTTTGGGGGAAAAATTAATAAATAAAAATTAAAAAAAAATTAAAATGAATGGCTATACATTTAAAGAAAATAAAAACTGAAACATGAAATTGCTGTTTTAAGAAAAGCTCTCCAACCATAAGCATAAATAATATTAGGCACATTCATGCATCACCTCTTTATTAAGAGTTGGATGGTTTGGCCATGCTGCTAAAACCTGTGAGCATAGGGGGTGAGGTCAGAAAAATACCAACAAGAATACTAACATTTTATGTCTTAAAAGAAATATGATCACTGCGGAAGAAGAACGCAGAGACTATTCTTACACAAAATGCATATTATATTATAATATTTCAAAATTTATTTTGCCTTTACTTCAAGGATGTAACCTAAAGATAGAGGTGACCCTGAGCAGCAGTTATTGATTGTCATAAAAGGAAGGTTTTCATGACATGCACTGGGATCCAAGGTAACCAACGTGTTTTTAGCAGGGAGTGGAAATGATAAGGATGGAAAAGCATCTGTGTTTAGAATGCTCCAATGAGCAATCAGCACTCTCCTGAGATGACCCTTTACTGTTGCTAGGCACTCATTTCTGTTTCTGGAGTGGGTGGCAACATTATGTAATGCTGAACCACATTTCCATCCTCTTTATATATCTTTGGGGAAAGAATTAGAGCTTCCTAGTTTTTTATTTTATACTATTAAATTTGGGAGATTGAATAGAAATTGAGATTGTTCAAATTTGGCCTAAAAATTGAATGCTTATACGTTTCAAGAAAATAATCTGTTTCTGAGCATAAGATTACTATTTTAAGAAAAGCTCTTTTACCATAAGCATCAAATAATGTTAGCAACTCTCATGTATAAGCAGTAGTTTAGGTGATTAATTTACATAATTTACATCAGATGTAGGGAACTCCCATATCTCAGCTTATGTCTTCCAACTCGGGAAGTGCCTAAGAGCCTGATTCCTTTTCTTTTTTTTAATGGATTGTTCTAATTGTCCTTTTTAAACAAAGCCTCTGAAAATTTAAATACAAATAGCAATTTAGAGTTTCATTTCCAGCAGCCTAGTGGACAAAAATGTGACTGTGGTTCATAAGTATGGTGATGGATAAAAACTAGACTATTGGTGGTGAACACGATGCAGTCTACACAGAAACGGATATATAATAACAGACTCCTGAAATTTATGTGATGTTACAAGCCAATATGACCTCAATAAAATAATTCTTTTTTAAAAAAAGGGGAAAAAAATGTAACTGTGATGGACCCTCCCAGTGAAAACAAGGAAAAAGGGTAGATAAAATACTTATTTAATAACATTTTTTAAATACACCGGTGATAAAAACTATTCAGAGCATGAGTATTCTTATAAATAAAATGAAAATAAAATACTGGCTGGCAACATAATCAATCACAAACTTTACAACCAATGAATATTATGTAAAGAAAATACTATTGTTATATATAATGGCTGGGAATTGGAAGTGTTTGATGGTGATCTCCTCTAACAGTCAAAATAAATGCCTTTTCAGTTATTTAAAATATATATATACCACTCAGCGGACTAGGAAATACAGATTGCTCAGAGGCCAAAAGCCCAGCAAGCTAAAGGGAGTACTAAAGCTAGCTTTCACCTAAAAGTGTTTTCTGAAACTTGAGGACCTTGAGTTTTTGGCTTTCATGTTCTCATGGGGTATGTTGGGACAGAAAACAAAACCAAGGGTCCATCCACTGTAGGCGGTCTAACAGCATAAAGCTAGGAACCAAAGAACTAAAGAACTAGGTCTCATTTTTTCCATAGAAGACTAAAAAAAAAAAGAGAGAGAGATAAAGAAAGATGGAACAGGTAGGACAAAGAAAGCACAGAATAAGATGTTAGCTTTAAACCTAAATATATCAGAATTACAATAAACGTAAATGGATGAACAGTTCTAGTTAAAAGAAAAATTTTAGCATAACAAAACAAATCTAGTCACATATTTACAAGAGGATGTATTTAAGCAAAAATCAGCTGAACCACAAGAAGAAATAGATGAATCTACAGTTCTGGTAGGAATTTTTTAATATAAAATATTTTTAATATTTTTGTCTTTAGTTGCTACTATTCCTCATTTCTCTAGGAATATGGTAGTTTCTTAATCCAGTTGTTAGATAATCCAGTTTTCCACATAATTACAATCTTTAACTGGAACTTAACCCTTTGAGAAACTGAATTTAATGAAAATGCTTCTAAAATGCATTTCATTGTTCCCTACCTTATTTGTAAAAGTATTGCACCACTTTTTATTGAGAAATGTTAAAGTACAGAAAATTTGAAAGAGTACAATGAACACCCATTTACCTTTCACCTAAAATCACCTATTGTTAAAAATTTGTTACAGTTGCTTTATCTATGTGTGTATTCTGCAATAGCAACAGCTTTTTGTTACTCTTGGCTTTACTGAACCATTTAAAAGTAAGTTGTTTCATTCAACAAATGGTGCTGTAAAAATTAGACAAAAAATGTATGTAAAACCAATGAAGCTAAATAGAGATCTTGTACCTTTCACAAAAATTACCCTAAAATGGATCATAGACCTAAATGTAAAATGCAAAACTATAAAATTTCTAGGGAAAAACATAAGAGAAAATGTAGGTGACCTTGGGTTTGGTGATGAATTTTTAGACAGAACAACAAAAGCATGATCCAGGAAAGAAAAAAATTGATAAGTCAGACTAAAAAACTTTTACTCTGTGAAGGATGCTGTTAAAGAATGAAAAGACAAGCCACGGACTGAGAGAACATATATGCAAACTCAACAATATATTACAAAAAATATTTTACAACTCAACATTAAAAAGACAACCCAATTAAAAAATAGGCAAAAGAGGGGCTGACCCAGTGGCATAGTGGTTGAGTTCGTGCGCTCCACCTCAGCGGCCCATGGTTCGCGGGTTTGGATTCCAGGTGTGGATCTATGCACCGCTCCTTGGGCCATGCCGTGGCAGCGTCCCACATGAAAAATAGAGGAAGATTGGCACAAATGTTAGCTCAGCAACAATCTTCCTCAAGAAAAAGAGGAAGATTGGCAACAGATGTTGGCTCAGGGCCAATCTTCCTCACAAAAAGGAAAAAAAAATAGGCAAAAGATCAGAACAGACACCTCACCAAAAGAAGATACACAGATGATAAATGTATGTATCTCACATATGAAAAGATGCACTACATCATGTGTCATTAAGGAAATGCAAATTCAAACAAAAATGAGATACCACTACACACCTATTAGAATGTCTAAAATCATAAAAATTGACAATAGCAATTGCTGGCAAAGATGCAAAACAAGAACTCTCATTCATTGCTGGGGGGACCGCAGAAGGGTATAGTCACTTTGGAAGACAGTTTGTCTGTTACAAAGCTGAACATAGTCTTACCATAGGATCTGGCAATCATGCTGTTACATATTTATCCAACTGATTTGAAAAACTTAGGTCCACACAAAAACTTACATGCAACTGTTCATAGAAGCTTTATTCATAATCAACCAAATACTGGAAGCAATTAAGATATCTTTTACTAGGTGAGTGGATAAACAAACTGGTACATCCATACTATGGAACACTCTACAGTGATAAAAAATGAGCTATTAGGTCACGCAAAGACATGGATGAATCTTAAATACATATTGCTAAGTGAAAGAGTCAAATCTGAAAAGGCTACATACTGTATCATTACATTTCTATGACATTCTGGAAAAGGCAAAACTGTAGAGATTTTAAACAGCAGTGATTGGCAGAGGTTAGAGGCATTAAATAGGTAAATCACAAGGATTCTTATAGGGCAATTAAACTATTCCGTATGATACTGTAATGGTGGACATATGACATTATGCATTTCTCAAAACCCATAAAATTTTAGAGCACAAAGAGTAAACCTTAACATATGCAAGTTTTAAAGTCATTTAGGAGGTTGAGGGATACAGGATGGGATGCAGAATGTGACAAAAAAAATCTAACTGTATTACAAGTGTTTTAAACAACTTTTTTGAAGGCAGTGGAGGAAGAAGGTGCTGATCTAAATAACTTTGGAAATGGTTGGAGTCTGTAAAACTAAAGTAAAAAAGAACTGTACATAGCACTGTACTCTAGTTGATAGATTAAGTTATATCCCGTGAAGGTATGAGTTAATTCTGAAACCTTTATACATGTATACTGCAATTGAACAATAAAGTAAATGTTTCTCACTGTTGGAATGAGAGGTTACAGATAAGGGGAGGAAGCTAAAATGATCCATGTGGAGAGGAGGAAAGATGAGGCAGGAGGGAGGCAGGCATTGCAGGCAAGAAGTGTACATGCCAAGATTGAAGTAGAAGTAGAAGAGGTACATTGAGGAAACCATGTTGGAACAGATGATTCATATAAGGTAGTGGTTTTCAAATTATGTTCTGATGAGCCCCCACATGGCTGGTAAGCAAGAGGGTAAAGAGGCCAGCTAATGAAGTCTTTAAGCAAGGCTGTGCTGCAGGTAGATTAGGAAGATTGATCTGACAGTGGAGCCAGAGGTATGTGCTGGGAAACTATTCAGTAAGTCAGATGAGACGGCAGGAGCTTAAATGTGTCATTGGCCACAGGTTTGAAAATAAAAGAGGACGATGGATGTGTGGACTCTCACCAAAGAACCAACAGGACTGGGTTACAGATTGGATGGATATTGTAGGAGGGGAAGGAGTTGTCAAGATCCATCCAGTGATAGAAATGAAGAATCTCATATTGAATTTAAATCCAGTGGTACTAGATTGTGTGAGAATATGGAAGATAACACGTTGATTGTATCCAAATTCTAAAGGGAAATACAGAGTGGATTGAAATTATTAACTTGAATATGTAAACTTACAGTTTACGTGATGGCTAACTATGGGATTATGCCTTGTGTCAGCAGTGAGGATGAACACATAGCGGACCTGGGAGTTGTGTTGTTTACATCTCGGTTCTTAAGGTCAGTTGCTTTCTCAGAAGTCACTTAGCTGGGAAGCCTCTGTGCCTTGTGGGGGCCTCTGGCTTAAACTGAAAGCCCTATATTCTGTGGCACAGCTAAAAATCCCATATGCAGAGTCTGGGATTGGCTTCCGGTGAAGTAGCATTCACAGGGTAGTATTGTTAGGTAAGGCAGAGATTGTTAATGATGTAGGTTCTGGTTGGTGAGGATAAAATCCCCAGCAGGAGAAGATTTGGGATTCCTCTGAGCCTGGTAACATCAGCCCCAAGCCCAGGGTTCAGCTTTGTGAGAGATAAGAAAGTCGCTAGGGATTTACTGCCTCTCCGCTTTCAAAAAATAAAATAAATAAATAAACTGTAAGTGAAGTTAAAATACAGAGAGGTGTAGATACTTACTTGCTCTCAGTATAAGAAAGATTTATTTAATATCAATGCAAATACTTATATAAGGCCACAAATATGCAACGTATGCCTACTAGCAAAATTCATAAACAAAATCAAAGGGCAATAACCTAGAAAAATATTGGTTAAGATATGAAATAGACAAAGAAAGGCCTAGAATCAACAATACTCCAGTAGTAACAAGCACACCTAGCACCTAGGTCTTGGTTTCAAATACATTATCCAATAAAAGGAACCAGGATTCCTTGGAGAAATGGCTGCTTCTAGGAATGGGGCAAGAAATATGCAAGATGAGCCTGGACCATCTAGTGCCGGAAAGTGATGAAGTGCTCAAAAAAATTAAAAATAAAAACAATGATGGGCGTCTGTTAAAGGGACACAAGAGCCAACTGAAAGAGATCTCAATGACCAAATCTGGCACAATTTGAGCAACAGAATAAATAAAATAGTATTGGATTGGAACCCACAGTGTACAATATATATCCGTGAGTCCATACTTATATAATGATTGAATAAATAAATGAACAGAAGAGAATAGGAAAATCTCCCATGCAGAAGAATTCCAGATAATTTATGTGTATACTCCATCCTCAAGAAGGTGGAGCACAACTTGCCACTCCATAAGTATATATAGGCTGTATATAGTGATTTCCTTCCAAAAAGTATGGTATGGGAAGCAGGGCAGGGTTGAGGGAGAGTGTTTAGTAACATTACCTGACAAATACTACTACAGCCAAGTGATCAAGGTTAATTAACATCATCAGTGATAAGCCATGTTGATAGCCTGTACCCTTGATATGTGATGAAAATGGCATTATCTTTGAGATGTTCCTCCCTAAAACCTCTATCCCCAGTCTAACCATGACAAAAACATCAGACAACCCAGTTGAGGGACATTCTAAAAAATACTTGGCCAGCAATCCTCAAAATTATTAAGTCATCAAAAATAAAAAATTGGGGAAACTTTCTGAGGAGCGTAGGGAGATATGATGATTAAATGTAATGTGGTAAATGGAGTGGCATCCCAGATGGTATCCTAGAATAGATATATGTAAAAACTAAACAAATCTGAAACTATGGACTTTAATTAATACTAGTTATTGTTAATGGTTCATTAATTGTGCAAATGTACCATACTAATATAAGATTTTAATAATAGGGGAAACTCGGTGTGTGGTATATGGGAACTATCTGTACTATCGCAATTTTTTATAAATCTATACTAAAATTAAAATTTTATTTTAAAAAAGTAAGTTGAAGACATTATGACATTCAGTTGTAATTACTATGTATCCTAAACAAGAGCATTTTTTATGTAGCCTCAAGACTAATATCACCTAAAAAAACAACATTGATATTGACACCTAAAGTACAGTTGATATTCAAATTGCCCCAATGATGCCTTATGTAGCTGCAGTGTTGCTGTTTTTAATACAGAATCCAATCAAGGATCACACATTGCATTTAATTGTCATTTCTTTTTAGTATCCTTAACATAGAACAGTCCCCTCGTGATGAGGAATTTTAACACCATTTTCTTTTCCTTTGATAGCTCAACTGCCCTTTGTTTAATCACTTTTATATGTTTTTTTAGGGAGCAAAAAGCAGCAAAGTCAGAATTGGTAGAGACTGCACCATTTCTCAAGAGTGGGAGTAGGCTCATCCAAAACTGCTTTTCTTGAAACAATAAGTGATGCTTCATAGGAGGCAGAGGGCTTGGTAGTGCCAACCAGCCAGCATGCTGGTTTTATGCTGTAATTACTGATGTCAGAATTAAATTAGGTGGTGGTGGTAGTTCTTGTGGCATATGTTTGCTTTCTTTTTCTATTGGTGAGTTGCCCAAAATAGTATAAAGTTCCCACCTTTCTGATTTTCTGGTACAAAGAAAGTATTTAGACATTCTCTAATCAGTTGACCACTTCAAGAGAAGAGAACATAGAGAATATTTTTAAATGCTTTTACAAATGTTTAATTTTTAAATAGTTTTTTTTTTGTGTGTGTGTATGTGAGGAAGATCAACCCTGAGCTAACATCCATGCCAATCCTCCTCTTTTTTTTTTTTTTTTTTTTTTTGCTGAGGAAGACCAGCTCTGAGCTAACATCTGTTGCCAATCCTCCTCCTTTTTCTCCCCAAAGCCCCAGTAGATAGTTGTATGTCATAGTTGCACATCCTTCTAGTTGGTGTATGTGGGACACCACCTCAGCACGGCTGGAGAAGCAGTGCGTCGGTGCGCGCCCGGGATCCGAACCCAGGCCACCAGTAGTGGAGCGTGAGCACTTAATCGCTAAGCCACAGGGCTGGCCCCCACAAATGTTTAATTTTTATGTTCTGGTTGTTATTTTTGTAACTTAATTTCTGTTATTATTTGTTTGCTATACAAAATAAGGAGACCAAACCTTCTTTCACCCTCATTAATGACAGATAGTAACGTGCAGGGTGCCTTTGAAAAGAGAGTGAGTTCTCAACATAAAGAGAGAGATTGTTCTAGCTCTAGGGATTGGCATGAGAAAAAATTACTGAGTTGGAAATACTGGAGGTACTAGAAAGATTTGAACAAATGAAATGAAGGACGTGATCTAAGAAATATGAAAATAGAATCTTTTGATTTCTGAATCATTACAAATTTAGTTTTAATTAAAAAACTGTGGTGAATTCACTGATATATCCCTAGTGCTAGAAGACACAGTGCCTGGCACATAGTATGCCATCGTTGATATCTGTCTTTGTGTAATGGAGAGGAATTAAAAGATTATTTGAAAGCAGAATATTAAATTCACTTTAGATTGGGTAAAGCCTAGAAAAGAATTGTTGTGCTCATTTGTGAGGTGACTGTAGATGACTGTAGCGAATAGGTATGAATGCCTGATGGGAGGACTTGGCAGTGATTTGAGATCTGAGTTCAATTTAAGAAAGTTCACTTTGTGGTACCGAATGAACTGCACAAAACAGGGTAGAGTCCATGTTTATGGCTTTTCTTACTCATTTTCTTTTTATTTGCATAGAGGCATGTATTTTAAGAAAGGAAGTTTTCTCAACATTTTCAAAAGTGGTTTGTGTGTGATTTTTCTTCACCAGAAGCTTTCTTTAAACCTTAGATTACAACTGAACTCTCCGTTATCTTTAATGTCACTGGGGCTAATGCTAAGTTTGGGTTTTAACAGATCCTGTGTTTAAGGGGCTAAAGAAAGAAACCAGTTCCTCTTGAGTTAAGGGTTACTCAAGAGTCAGGGGTTGGTCAGATGATATGAGTAATTCTTAACTCCATCAAGTATAGCCACCTAACCAGTTTGATAGGAATTGGAAAGCATGTAAGTGTTGATTAAAGATGTGGATATTCCTCTATGAAAACTTTGTACACGATCAAAAAATGGGTCTGAGATATCTTTTTATATATGACAGTAGTATACTGGTGCATCACAATTACTTAAATAACTTCTGAATGTTGACTTTATTCCACTACTGATATTGGGATCTGCTTGCTATGAGTTAGACATTGTATGAAGTACAAAGCTTATTTGGTATATAGGAAAGAACACAGGTTTTAAAATTCAAAGTTCTGTGTTTATTATGTTTTGCCTTTGACACTTGCTGGGTGCTTAATTCATAAGATCCTTCATATCACTGAGCCTTACTTTTATGAGTTTCTTATTTGTAATGACAATCAGAATGGAAAAATTACACTTAGTAAACGGGAGAATACTGTAGATTGTAGGGACCATCATCTTCTTTAGCTATGTGAACCACTCTGGAACTCTGCCCCTAGGATGCCTATTTACTTGAGTGCTTCAAGGGTTCATAGCCCTTGGTTCTATAGTGTACTCTGTATTGAGTTCAGCATTCTTTTTAAATATTTTTCTTTGGTTTGGGTCTACCACATAGTAGGCCCTGTGGTAGAGAGTGGGAGGGTGGCTAGGGGAGAGAGTGAGAGGCTGATGAAGTAGGAGTCCAATCTGCTATGGATTGATTTCTTTCCGCTCGTTTTATCTTTAGCTTTCCTTTTAGAGTAGAAATTAGAAGCTCTGGAGTAAAATTAAAAGTTTAGCTCTGACAACATGAAAATTCCAAGCTTCATAGCTCTTGATGACTATAATTAAAACATATATAAAGTCTTTCAAAGGAATTTTTACTTTCTTTTTGTTTCCATGGGCAATTTTAAACTTGTATCATTGGTTATAGAAGTCAGGATTTGGGTTTTTCTCCTGGGTTTGACTTTTTCTTCCTATATGTAATTTTCATATTTTTCTTGAAGGTTATAGTTACTTGATGGCCACTTAAATGTTGTTTTACTAACTAGGAATTCTCTACTAGCAGAGATTCTTAGCAATAAATCTTTTCTTCTTGAAATTTGTATAAGACAAAAGTTACATATTATTTTGGCAGTGATCATGCATGAACTTTTGCTGCAAGATGGCTGCTTAAACAGTGGTAGAATGACTCATGTAGGAAGAATATACACAAGTACATTGGTTGTCACTGGACCTTGCACCAATTCTAATCATTTGGTCTTAAACAGGCACAAATTCATTATTTTCAAAGATTTATTAAATTTTGTCACTTTAGTTTACTCTTTGTGACTCTTTCTCTTTTCTCTTACGATCTCTTACATTTATTTGAGTGTCTAAGTAAGGATACAGTTTGGCAAAAGTTAAGATAACCTATAGTCATTTTCACATAACTTGTAAAAATCCAGTTAGACACGAAACCAGCTTACCATACTGACAGCATATTTATTGCTTAATTATAATCAATTTTAACTCAACTAAAGTAAGCATAATATTGTCAATACCTTAGTTTGTTGAAGATGCAGAATTCAGAAATTCAAATTCTTGGGCCCCGCTTCCAAAGATTCTCATTCCCAATTGATTCTTACACATAGACAGGTTTGGGAGCTACTGAACCACTTATAGAGGATGCTTTTTTTTGTTGTTTTTTTTGTGAGGAAGACCAGCCCTGAGCTAACATCAGATGCCAATCCTTCTCTTTTTTGCTGAGGAAGACTGGCCCAGGGCTAACATCCGTGCCCATCTTCCTCTACTTTATATGGGATGCCGCCACAGCATGGCTTAACAAGCAGTGTGTCCGTGCGCGCCCAGGATCTGAACCTGCAAACCCCGGGCTGCCGCAGCAGAGTGCATGCACTTAACCACTTGCGCCACCAGGCTGGCCCCAAGGATGCTTTTCAAATAGTTCTCAAGGGCTTAGGATTCCTCAGAGGATTCTACAGTCAATGAAATTAAGTTCTCTAAGGACAACTTAATTGCATTCATCTCTTATTTGTTTGCATTTATCTCTTATTTGAGGTTCCTAAGAAAGATTTCCTAAGGAAAAACACTGCTTTGAAAAACGTGAAGAAACACTTTGCTTTGAAAAAAGTCAGAAAACTATTGTTATAAGATAGACTGTTTCTAGGATTCCTTATTATTTAAGATTCTGATTTTATTTTAAAAATTTGCTGGGGTCTGTGTTAATATTAGAGATCTAATATTCAAACAGAATTGAACTATGATAAAGGACAGAAAACTTTTACCCTCTTTCTTTATCTTGCATGAAGCCCTTCATAAACTCAGTTGCTGTAATAGCCTGCCTTTTTGATTTCACTAAATTCTGTGAATTCCCTCTACATATAGTGTTTCCTTGTCTTCCGTATAGAAACATACTATAGTTTCCCTTGGCTAAAACGCATTTAAGCAGTGGTCTGCTGGTAATGCTTGACAACTGGGGGAGAGGGGACTGATTCATATCATTTGCTAATTTCCGTGATGTAAATACTCCCTATAATAATAGCCTATTTCAGGCTACCAGTATGATGTTACTGAATGTGGATCTGGGAGGTTAGTATTTCCACCATACAGATAGAATAGTTGTTTCAAGAGCATAGCAAAATGTAGTAAAATAATTAGGAAATGATGAGTTTTTGAGTATTTACTATTTTTGTTATTAAAACGTTTTATAGGGGCCGGCCCCGTGGCATAGTGGTTAAGTTCAGCTCATTCCACTTCAGTGGACCAGGTTCACAGGTTTAGATCCCAGAGGTGGACCTACACCAGTCCTCAGCCACACGGTGGTGGCAACCCACATATAAAGTGGAGAAAGATTGGCACAGATGTTAGCTCAGGGCTAATCTTCCTCAAGCGAAAAACGAGGAAGATTAGCAACAGATGTTAGCTCAGGGCTAATCTTCCTCAGCAAAAAAAAAAAAAAAAGTTTTATATATTTAAATTATTTTACTGTAGGATATCCATGAAACTTTTTCTATGCTTATCTTTGGGGAAATAAATTGTTTCAAAATGGGAGAAGACTTTTACTTTGCATTTTCTACCTTATTCTGTTGTTTAAATTGATTACCTATGTTAAATTTATGAATAACAACAGCAAAAATAATATTAAAGAAGCAGCTCTCCAGCTGATTTTATTGCATGGCTAAGTTGGGAGACTACCAGTGGTTCCCAGTCACAACTACCTAAACTAAAAAACTTTTTTCTTGGTTCTGTGACAACTTAGGGCTGAATTTCATGCTTAATTGCAGTGACTACTACATTTTAACTATTATATTCTGTTATATTCTTTCAAATGATTTGAGAAATGTTTAGCCAAATGCATATGTTAAAAGATAAAGAAAAATAAGAGAACTGAGACTAGAAAAAAATAGCAATCAAAATAGAAAATCAAAATTTGGAAAATACAGATATAAATAGGCCAATCCTAAACCCCACCATAGTTGATATAGTTGAACAACAAATTTGACTCGGAGCTTCCTGGCAATCAGTGGGGGGAAATAAGGAATATAATTCTTATCAGATAGAAGGAAGGGCATATTTTTTCAATGAAAGCTAAGCATTGCATTGTACTGAATTCCAAAGCAAATCTCACACGTGAAATTTATATATATAGGTACAGACTAATATAATAGACAATGCCGTTAACACTATCCCTCTAGTATTTATAGCTGTGAGTTTCATATGGCAGTTTCTTATAATATACTTCAAGAAAAAGACAAGATTGTAATATTAAAAAGCTGGTTAAAGTGACTTTTCCCCCAAAGGAGATGGGTATAATAGTTTAGAAATACAACCCAGTGGTCAAGCTTGATCCAAATTTGGAATGATACCACCTAGAGATATAAAGATTTAGAACAAAGAGGTCAAAAGGTGGCAAATAAGTCTACTCAGCTCCTGTTCTTTGTTGGTGTGAGCTTACAGTGCTGTGTTGACAAGGATTCTGAGACCAGGGTCAGCAGAAAAGAGTGCACTGAATGACTAGCAATCTCTGTCCTGGGCACAGGAATGGGTAGCCGGACAGAAACTTCTGCTTGTTTGCCATCCTTATGCTGGGCTATCTTATGTAAATGTATCTGGTCTCAAACAGCCTTTAGTGTAAACTGTGTTACAGACAAATGGGGTTTATAATCTTTGATAAGCGCCTGGAGTGTTGTATTTTGCATTGCTCTTTGAGAGAGTATGTGGTATCCACGTAAATTGTCACTAACTCATCCTAACAAGCCTGGTACATCTGTCTTTCATCATTCTGATTTTTGATTCTATAGTTTATTTTGTTTATTTAATATTAACTTTCCCATTTTAGTTAACCTCTAGTCTCATTGAGTTGTTTCTTTGTCCTTTAGTCTAATAGAACACCATAATTACAATTTTTTTGTTTGGGAGCATGATTCTGAAAGCAGTGGGAAAAGGAGAATTTGTCAAGTAATTCCTATATGAGCATGGTCATATTACATATTACTATTATGTAGTTTATTATCAGTAATAAGGTATTTGTTATAGTTACTTTTAACAAACTAAGATTTAAATTCTTTTATAGGGGCCTGCCCCGTGGCTTAGCAGTTAAGTGCGCATGCTCCGCTACTGGCAGCCCGGGTTTGACCCACACCGACTCACCGCTTCTCCGGCCATGCTGAGGCCGCGTCCCACATACAGCAGTTAGAAGGATGTGCAACTATGACACAACTATGTACTGGGGCTTTGGGGAAAAAAAGGAGGAGGATTGGCAATAGATGTTAGCTCAGAGCCGGTCTTCCTCAGCAAAAAGAGGAGGATTAGCATGGATGTTAGCTCAGGGCTGATCTTCCTCACAAAAAAATAAATAAATAAATTCTTTTGTATTATTAGAGAGGGAATTTGTAATCTAAAGACAACTTTAGGGGAAATTAAAATAGTTCAGAAATTAATTCATTGACTATAATATTTTGGGATATTTTTCTTTTAGTAGCAGTTTATACACTGCATGATTGTTCTAATCCGTATTTTGTCTTAGAAACACAGTTCATCTGTTGAAAAAAATGCCTACTGACTCTTCTACTTTGTTTAATTCATCTGTTTGACATTTTTGTCTTATCCTATTTTTAAAAATGGGTATTTTCATACATTCCTGGTAAGAATATAAATTGATGTTACTCTTCTAAAGAGCAGTTTGGTAATATATATCAAAGAGCGTCAAAATTTCAGACCCTTTGACCTAGTTATTCCCCTTCTAGGATAATGTCATTAGGAAATAAATGGTGATTTTTTAAGTGCAGATTTTGGAATGAGAGTGCCTGGCTTTGAATTCAGGCAATAAACTTACAAGTTGTATGACATTGTGTTAGTTTCTTAACTTCTATGAGCCTCAGTCTTTGCATCTGTAAAATAGGCATGAAAATAGCTCCTATCTCTAGGTGTTACTGTGAGAATTAAAGGAAGTGATATATGGAAAGTGCTTAACATCCTGCCTAGCATAAAATGTTGATAAATAATTGCTGTTATTAGTAAACATAGATTGTTTGTCATAGCATTAATTAATATAATAGACATCTAAGAAATGATTTTAATGATTTTCATCCATATGAGGGAATATTATACTATGTAGTTGTTAAATGGTGTTATTAAAGAATATTTAAAGATATAAGAAAATGCTTGTAATGTAACATTTAGTGAAAGGGCAGGATAAAAATCTATATGCTCTAAGATGTCAATTAATTATGTTTAAATTATGTTCTAATTATGTTATAAAATATTATATTTTTAAAATATTGTCTTTAAAATGTGTTAATTATGTTTTAAAATAATGTTTTTTAAAAATATTATAGGAAAAACTGGAAAAGATAATGCCGAAATATTAAGAATAGGTCACTATTAATAATTCTTAAAACTACATGATAGGTATAGAGGGATATATTATGCTATTCTATTTCTCTATATTTTCATTTTTCATATTTTTTTAAAAGAATGACAGGGGCCGGCCCGGTGGCGCAAGCGGTTAAGTGCACGCGCTCCACTGCGGCGGCCCGGGGTTCGCTGGTTCGGATCCCGGGCGCGCACCGACGCACCGCTTGGTAAGCCATGCTGTGGCGGCGTCCCATATAAAGTGGAGGAAGATAGGCACCGACGTTAGCCCAGGGCCGTCTTCCTCAGCGAAAAAAGAGGAGGATTGGCGGATGTTAGCTCAGGGCCGATCTCCTCACAAAAAAAAAAAGAATGACAATAAGAATAATAGATTTTTAAAAAGTTTAAATCTTTGGAATTAGTGCTTTGTAACTTGTTTAAATGTTAGTTAACTCAACAGGGTTTGTTATTCAATTATTATTGATGCTTTTTAAAGGTTTTTAAAGCATTTGAGAGAGTGATATATCAGACTTGTGAAAAGTTTGATAAAAATTATAAGGAGTGTATATAAATGTTTAGAATAACTTTTAACAAAAAAGAGATGGTTCATTTAATAATGGAATTATGAGTGATTTTTATTATCTTTTGTATACTTTTTTACATCTTCCAAAATTCTTACTAAAAACAGTAAGCTGTTCTTAGGATCTTAATCAGAAAAAGAAGCTTTAATCAATTTTTTATGAAATGATACAGATAACTTTTATGCTTTGATGACATTATTACCTCTAGTATTGAGAGCTTAACTAGTTGCTTCTGAGACTTGGCTTTGAACATACTGTAATTCTCTAAAACAATTTTGGTGAAAGATGGATTGTGTCTAAACATCTGTCCAGAAAATAGCTATTTCAGGTATTTTCCATAAATGAAAAATTATACAAGGACCATCTCCACTACTGCATTCTCATAAATTTTATTTCCTTTCTTAAATAGGCAGCTTTAGCTCTGTGGGAGGGAAGGGTGTCATGAGTATTTTGGCAAAATTCTCCCTCTTTAGGCAAAAGACTAAGAGGAAATGAATAACTGTTTCTTCCTGCCTCTCTAACTGAAACAATCTTCAAATTTAGAGGTGAACTTTATTTGGAGCAAATACTCCCTTTATAAGCCCCGAGTTTATCTTGTAGGTGGCCTTCTAAAATAAACTTTATTTAATTTTATACACTGTGCTCATGTTTTGGCTTTATGCCTGACCTCCCAGGTTGCAAACATCTACAGTAGGACCCAATATTAAAGAAAATAAACCAAAAAAGAAAAAAGCTAGAAAATATTACAGATGTTAGTAATAAATTACTCAGTAATAGTCACATTGGAGCAGTAATAAGTTATAATATTAATAGTGGTGGTCCTTAAAAATTGTCCCACTATTCACTAAGATGTTTAATCTTTCCCATGTTCCAAATGAAATACATTATTGTTTCCTACTCTTACAAGAGTTAGGTGTTAGGGATATTGTGTGTATTCATTTGACTGATTCTATTCAATACAGAGGTTAAAAAATAAAGGCAAAGCACCTTTATGCATAGTATCAACTAACACCAAATCCTTACTATATATGAGAAAATTGCTTGTTTTGGAAGTCAGTTATATACATTGAAAAATACATCAAACAATCTAAAATAGAATATGCTAAAGGCAAAATGACTAATCCTGACAAATTCTGAAATTCAAAATAAAAAGTAATTTAGAAGTCTAATGAGGAGAGTTGGACCTTGAAGAAAAAAGTTAATTAAGCCGGAAGATAAAGGGAAGAAAAGAAAGGAGGGGAGAAAAGGTAAGGAAGGAGGGGGGCATTGCAGGCAAGAAGCACACACTCCAGGACTGAAGGAGAAGTACAAGAGACATTATGAGGAAACGATATTGGAACAGATGGTTTATATAAGGCGGTGGTTTTCAAATTATGTTCTGATGAGCCCCCACATGGCTGTTAAGCAAGAAGGTAAAGAGGCCAGCTAATGAAGTCTTTAAGCAAGGCTGTGCTGCAGGTAGATTAGGAAGATTGATCTGACAGTGGAGCCAGAGGCATGTGCTGGGAAACTATTCAGTAAGTCAGAGCCTAAATGTGTCATTGGCCACAGGTTTGAAAATAAAAGAGGACGATGAATGCGTGGACTCTCACCAAGGAAGAACCAACAGGACTGGCTTACAGGTTGGATGGATATTGTAGCAGGGGAAGGAGGCATCAAGATCCATCCAGTGATAGAAATGAAGAATCTCATGTTGAGTTTAAATCCAGTGGTACTAGATTGTATGAGAATACGGAAGATAACACGTTGATTGTATCCAAATTCTAAAGGGAAATACAGAGTGGATTGAAATTATTAACTTGAATATGTAAACTTACAGTTTACATGATGGCTAACTATGGGATTATGCCTTGTGTCAGCAGTGAGGATGAACACATAGCGGACCTGGGAGTTGTGTTGTTTACATCTCGGTTCTTAAGGTCAGTTGCTTTCTTAGAGGTCACTTAGCTGGAAAGCCTCTGTGCCTTGTGGGGGCCTCTGGCTTAAATTGAAAGCCCTATGTTCTGTGGCACAGCTAAAAATCCCATATTCAGAGTCTGAGATTGGCTTCTGGTGAAGTAGCATTCACAGGGTAGTATTGTTAGGTAAGGCAGAGATTGTTAATGATGTAGGTTCTGGTTGGTGAGGATAAAATCCCCAGCAGGAGAAGACTGGGTATTCCTCGGACCTGGTGACATCAGCCCCAAGCCCAGGGTTCCGCTTTGTGAGGGATAAGAAAGTCACCAGGGATTTACTGCCCCTCCCCCTGCAAAAAAAATTTAACAAATAAATGATAACTGAACTAAAAATATAGAGATATAGATATTTGCTCAGTATAAGAAAGGCTTATTTAATATAAAAGTTCATAAATAAACTATATGTGTTGTGGGCTGAGTTGTGTCCCCCTACAAAATTCATATGTTGCAGTCCTAACCCCAGTACCTCAGAATGTGACTGCATTTGGAGATACGGTCTTTAAAGAGGCAATTCAGTTAAAATGAAATGTTTAGGGTGGGCCTTAATCCACTATGACTGGTGTTCTTGTAAGAAGAAGAGATTGACACACACACAGACCAAGGGGATGACCATGTCAGGACACAGTGAGAAAGTGGCCATCTGCAATCCAAGGAGCGAGGCCTCAGAAGAAACCAAACCTGCTGACACTTTGATCTTGGACTTCTAGCTTCCAGAACTATGAGAAAATAAATATCCATTGTTTAAACCATCCATTCTGTGGTATTTTGATATGGCAGCACAGCAAACATAATACAATATGTATTTCAGCAAACTTTATAAACAAAATCAAAGGATAACAATAACCTAGAAAAATATTGCTTAACATATAGTAAAATAGACAAAGAAGGGCCTAGAATCAACAACACTCCAGTAATAATGAGCATACCTAGCACCCAGATCTTGGTCTTAAATGGCTGTCCTCCGATAAAAGGAACCGAGGCTCCTTGGAGAAGTGGCTGATTCTAGGAATGAGGCAGGAAGTACACAGGATGACCCTGGAGCATCATGCAGTGCCAGAAAGTAACAAATTGCTGAAAAAAACCTCACAATTATAGAGGTATGTCTAAGGGACACAGGAGCTAACTGAAAGATCTCCCAAGGTTCAAAGCTTTGAGCAACAAAATAAAGTAGCATTGGATTAGAACCCAAGGTGTAAAATAAATATGTGTGAGTTCATATTGTTATAAATAAGTCATTGAATAAATAAATAACTAGGGGAGAATAGACAAATCTCCCATGCAGAAGAATTCCAAATAATTTATGTGGATACTCCACCCTCAAGGAGGTGGAGCATAACTCCCCACTCAAGTGTGGCCTGTGCATAGTGGCTTCCTTCCAAAGAGTACAGCATGAAAAGGGGGAGAAAAAGAGTAACCTTATAGTGGCAAATCCAACAAACAGAACCTCAGCCTGGTGGTCAAGGTTAACATGAACAGTGATGTCATGTTGATAGTATGTGTCCTTGATATAATACAATGAGATGATACTTTACCTCTGTGGTCTTCCTCCCAAAAGCCCATACCTCAGTCTAATCATGAGAAAAACACCAAACAAATTCCAGTAGAGGTACTTCCTTCAATATACTTGACTAGTACTCCTCAAAACTGTCAAGGGGGTCATTTCCCAAGGAAAGGCTGAGAAACTGTTACTGCCAAGAGGAGCTAAGGAGACGGACAACTAAATATAATGTGCTATCCTGGATGGAATTGTAGGACAGAAAAAGGTTACTAGGTAAAAACTAAAGAAATCTGAATAGTGTACCGGCTTTAGTTAATAAATATCTGTATTGGTTTAATTGTGACTACTGTAATAAATATCTGTATTGGTTTAATTGTGACTAATGTACCATACTAATGCAAGATGTTAATAGGGGAAACTCAGTGTAGGGTATTTGGGACTAGCTTCCTAACTTTTCTGTAAAACTAAAACTATTCTAAAATAAAGATTCTTTTTTAAAAAAGACCAAAAAAAAAATTGGACAACAGATGTCATATACCCCATGCATCAAAAGGCCAGTAAAGACTTGAAAAACATTCATACTTAACTGTTGTTCAGTTATGCACATTAAAACACCTATGAAATTATTATTTTTCTTCTATTTAGCTGGTAAACTTTTTTTTTTTTTTTTAATTGTGATACCTATGATTGTCAACATATAGGAATGTAGACTGGAACTACCTCTCTGGAAGGCATTTCGGTAATAGATAAAAAATGTGTGTACTCTTTGAAGCAGCAACATCACAAACAGAAAGTGATTATCAAGGTGCACAGAAATGTTTTTCATGGTAATATGTGCAATAGCAAAAACCTGGAACTTAACCAAAAGCCTATAAATATGGGATTGTTTAAATAAACTGTGGGAATCTCAATGTGGAATGTAATGAAGATACTAAGAAGAATACTGTAGAATAATATTTGAGGAGAAAAAATTCCGTGATGAGAATGTCAGTTGTAAACCATGTATACTGTGTTATGCCTTTTCTATGGCTAACCTTTCATTTTATATATATATCTCCTTACATATCTCTCAGATATGGGATTTGGTGAAATAATCTTAACACATGGCATTAAATTAATTCCTATTAATGACTTAGTCATTTTATAATGCTTAAAGAGAGTTATTTTAATACATATGTAATAAATATATCAAGTATTGTTTCACAGCACTGTCATTGTAATTAGAAGCCAATGCTTCTCAAATTAATGGAGTGCAAGACCACTTTTTCATTACACAAATTGTGTGTTTCTGTGTGTGTGTGATGTTTATATTTTAGGTATATTACACATGGATAAAAATGGGATTTGCATACAATAAAATGTTGCCTGTGATTATCTCTGACTGGTAGGGTTGGGACAATTTTAATTTTATTTTTGGCGATTTTCTATGTTTTTTCCAAATGTTCTTCAAGGAACCACAGAATATTTTTGTGATGAGAAAAAAAGGTTTTAAATGGCAATTTAAAAAAAAAAAATCTTTTTTTCCCCATGAAACTGTATTTAGAATATTGAAATCATCTTTTTGTAAAAAAAAAAAAAATGTATTTTTAGTTTGATATTCTGAGTGGATTTAGTTTATAAACAAACTTGCATTCATACAAATTTACACTGTCATTTATTTGCCATGTACTCTCTACTTTTCTATTGGGTGAAGTTTTCCTGAGTTGGTAAAAGCATTGTTGTGTTTGATTAGTCTTCTCATACTTTTTACTTTTAGGTTGGTGTTTGGAATGCTTTATCCTGCATATTATTCATACAAAGCTGTGAAAACAAAAAACGTGAAGGAATATGTAAGTATAGTTTTATAAGTGATTAATCTAGTTTAATGTATCCATAATATACAAGACTAAAAACAGCTGGAATAATGTTTTTGGTTAAAAAGGTGATATAAATGTGAAGTAATGAAATTAGTCTTTTTTTAAAACTAATTTTGAATGCAATTCCAAAGTGGAGTTTCAAAAATAGTTCACTGTCAGTTGGTATTTAAATAAGCGTATGATTCCCAAATGAGTAATTGGGTCTATCTTATTTATTTAGTCTGTAAGTTCCAGTATAAGAGGTTGGGGGATTGTCTGTTTGTTTTTTAGCCTTGTAAATTGATAAGTACACTGAGAATATATCTTTCTGGCCCCAAAACCTTTTTTCGTTCATAGGCTTTTTGTCACTTTTTAATTGATTTAAATATGCAGATACCTCATCACTACTGACAATTAGAGTCTTTTTTCTTCTTGAATCAGACTATTTGTAATAATTTCCTTTTTGATCCTCAGTGTTTCTTCTTTCAGTTTCCTCTTCCTCATTCTGTAATTTTTTTTTTTACTTTTACTATTTGTTTTTTTTACTCATGTCTGTAAGTTCTCCTCATTCCCAATTTTATCCGTTTTAATAGTAAATGGGCTTCCCCACCTATAAATCCTGACATAGTATACTATTTGTGATGGAGTGAATTTTCAGCGAATAGCAAAAGCATAGTTTATTAGTGGTTAATCAGTAGAGGTAATCGGTGCTGAGATAACTGCAGATAACTGTGATTCTTTTTTAATTGAGGTGACATTCACATAACAAAATTAACTGTTTCATAGTGAACAATTCAGTAACATTTAGTACATTCACAATATTGTGCGAACACTACTTCTATCTAGTTCCAAAATATTTTCATCACTCCAAAATAAAAAACCATATCAGTTAAGCGGTTACTCCCCATACTTCCCTTCCTGCAGCCCCTGGCAACCACCAATCTGCTTTCTGTTTGTGTGGATTTACCTATTCTGGTTATTTCATATAAATGGAATCATACATGTGACCTTTTCTGTCTGTTTTTTTTTCACTTGGCGTAATGTTTTCAAAATTCATCCACATTGTATCAGTATTTCATTCCTTTTTATGGCTGAATAATATTCTACCATGTATATACAATATTTTGTTTCTCCATTCATCCACTGATGAACATCTGGATTGTTTCCACCTTTTGGCTATTATGCATAGTGCTTTTATAAACATTCATGTACAAGGATTTTTTTTGAGTACCTGTTTTCAATTTTTGTGGATATATAGCCATCGTTCTTTTTAAGGGATCTTAGATGATAGCCTGGTCATCCAACTCATCACATGATCAGAGATCAGATGATGCTTCTTTATTCTATTTGTTCAGGGTGGTTTTTTTTTGGGTTGGGGGGGGCTCTGAAACCTTTATAACTAACCCATTCTATTGAACTTTTATAGTCATTTTTTTCTCTTATATAAAACTAATTTTTCAAGTGAAGTATACACAAATCATTTAGAATGGTAGAATACCTCTAGAAGAGGTAAAGAAGTTACTTAGTTGAGCTCTGAAATTTTTCTATTCTTTTATATATATATCTCTTGGATCTAGGATTGGTGAAATAGTCTTAAGAAATGGAACCACATTAAGTCTTGGTAATTTAAAGTCATTTTATAAATGACTTGAAGGGACATATTTTAATATATATTGTAATAAATTCTTCAAGTATTGTTTTATAGTACTGGCATAGGTTGGTTTTTAGAAACAAGCACTTGTCTTGTTAACAGTGCTTCTCAAGCTACCTATGGTAAAGGACCAGTTTTGTTTTGTTTTGTTTTTAATTTCCAATAAGTCATAGACCAATACTTTTATTAAAAAAAATAAAAAACTAATCACTAGAAAAATAAAATGAAAACCCAAAAACATAATACAACCTAAATTTTGTTATTACTAGATTCAGTAGACATGAAATTACAGTCAATTTTTGTATTTAAAGCAAAACAGTAACACTTCACAGCCTTGTACCAGTCCATAGACAACACTCCCCTACTGTGTAATATTTTAATTGGAATTCTCTCTTTTGAAAGACAAAATAAGAATGGCTCTTCATTTCCAAATACCATGAATATATGAGCTGGGAGTATATTGCTGGCTAGTACTTAATAAATGTACTGGCCAGTACATTCTGCCCTATTTGGAATGTTTGTGATACTGTTATTAAATGAGATCTTTTTTTCTGAATCCAGTTAACTGTACAGTTGAAGTACACAGTGATATGTTTCTCAACTTTGGGCCCATTTCATCTATAAAGCATTGTAAACCCAGGATGTGGAATAATTGGTGTGCCTCTGTGTGTGTGTCTTTGTGCATGTATTTGTGCTTATGATATTATCCTATCTTCACTCCCAAATCTGCTTGATTCTGTTGGGAAAGAAAAGTTAAATACAAATTGAAAATGAAGTTTAGATGAGAAGCTCTAATAATACGAAAATATTAGTAGGCACAGAAATACCACCCCCTAAAATAAAAGGTAAGAAGATAACGATAAGAAATATAAAGGTATAATAAATTGTAATAGAAAGAAATAGGCCTGGGGCCGACCCCGTGGCTTAGCAGTTAAGTGCGCACGCTCCACTGCTGGTGGCCCGGGTTCGGATCCCGGGCGCACACCGACGCACCGCTTGTCCGGCCATGCTGAGGCGGCGTCCCACATACAGCAACTAGAAGGATGTGCAACTATGACATACAACTGTCTACTGGGGCTTTGGGGAGGAAAAGGGGAAAAAAAAGGAGGAGGATTGGCAATAGATGTTAGCTCAGGGCTGGTCTTGCTCAGCAATAAAAGAGGAGGATTGGCATGGATGTTAGCTCAGGGCTGATCTTCCTCACCAAAAAAAAAAAAAAAAGATGCTTAAAAAGAAAAAAAGAAAGAGGCCTGTCATGTATAAGTGCATGCTAAGAGCAGAAAAAATGATGGTGTTTAGGGATTGGCCTAAGAACCATTATAAAAATGTTAGTCAGTTTCTCACTATGGATCAATTTAACTTTGTTAATCCTCATTTTTCAAGATTTAAAAACATGGATTTGTGGGCCGGCCCCGTGGCTTAGCGGTTAAGTGCGCGAGCTCCGCTGCTGGCGGCCCGGGTTCGGATCCCGGGCGCGCACCGATACACCGCTTCTCCAGCCATGCTGAGGCCGTGTCCCACATACAGCAACTAGAAGGATGTGCAGCTATGACATACAACTATCTACTGGGACTTTGGGGGGAAAAATAAATAAATAAAATCTTAAAAAAAAAAAAAAAAAAACATGGATTTGTGTGTTTTATTTCCTTAATACAACACTCAAATTTTTATTACTGGATTATTCTGTAAATTTGAGATTAATAAGAATGGTCTAACCCTAAAATTTTAATTCTGCTTCATAAGTTAAAGATCATTTAACCTATGGAAGAAAATCCATTAACATTCTTATTCAAACTGATAAAAAAAACTATAAAACAGTATGTGTTGATATATGTACATATCTATATATATGTGCATGTGTATTTAGATATGTATTTAGAATATTGCCTTGCACAGTTTTTAGAGAATAACTCATTATTAACAAAGTAGGAATTATCTGTGCATGATTTTGCTGTGGTATTGTGACTGAAAAAAGTTTTCTTAACAATCCCTTTGAGAATATCAGAATAATGAGTAATTGAAGAGAAACTAGGGAAGTAGAAAGGCAGGTGGCTGGAGCTAGTTTGATAATTAGATGGTAATCAACTCTGCTTCACAAATGCAATGAGAGCTAAAAGCAAATGTGGTCACGCACTGAAACAGGAAAGACAGGGCATCCGCTTTTGACAAGTAAATATGATTCAACTCTAAAGACCTCCTGGTAACAGGGTTGTTTGCCATCAAGGCTGTTAAACAGAGCAACTAAGCTGAGATGTCATATTAGAATAATATCTTACATTTATATAATTTCCTACCAATTTCAAAATACCTCTGTGTATTATTGTTTCCAATTGCTGCTGTAACAAATTACCACACATTTATTGGCTTAAACCAATACATATTTATTCTCTTAGTCTTAGAGGTCAGAAATCTGAAATGGATCCACAGGACTGCATCCCTTCTGGAGGCTTTAGGGGAAAATCTGTTCCTTCCCTTTTTAGCTTCTACAGGCTGCCTGCATTCCTTGGCTTCTGGCTCTATTCCTTCATCTTCAAAGCTAGAAACTTTGGACTGAGTCTTTTTCACACTGCCACCTCTCTTGTTCTCTCTTCTGTCCACTCCCGCCACTTATAAGGACCGTTGTGATGGATTACATTGGGCCCACTTGAGTAATCCAGGATCCTCTCCCTAGCGCAGGGTCAGCTGATTAGCAGCTTGAATTCCATCTGCAACCTGATTTCTCATTTACCATGTAACACACACACACACAGATTCCAGGAATTAGGTCGTAGACATCTTTGGGAGAGAGGGACATTATTCTGCATACCACAATAATAATCTCACTGGTCCTCACTACAACTTTATAAAGTAGGTAGGGAAAATATTCCAATATTACAGGCTCAAAGAAGTGAATTAACTTGCCCAGGGGCACATGGATCATTAAGGCCGTAATGGTACCAGATTGGATACCTTCTGTTTCTAATATTTTAGTCTTTCTCTTCTACCATGCTACCTTTAGAAAAGTAGGTAAGGATCCTGGCTTCACGAAAAGTTGAAACAGCTTTCACAACTAGCCAGTGAATGTGCTTCTGATTAATTCCAAGGTAGATCTTCAGGGGCCACAACTATATGGATATTTTCTAGAAAGGGCAATGAGGCAGCTTAACCAGTACTAGGCAAGACCCATAGGCATCTAAATCAGCTGTGATCAAAATGGTTAAAGATGAAATGAAAAGTTTTGAAAGTTCTGTAAAGTCTTGGCAGTTCTGTAAGAATTTCCAACCTAAATTTACTTCTAACATAAATTTTTAATATTATTTTCTTGCTGAGTTTCACCTAAACTTAGTCATCCAGTTTAACCTCAGATAATAACAGTTTTGTCAGAACTCTTTTCTCATAAAGTTTTCCTGTATAGTGATCCCATCCAAATTTGCTTTGTTTTACATATGGTAGTTTCTTAGTAAAATTGACCTTCTTAAAATTTCCCTGTTATATTCTTTTTATTTATTTTTCCCCCAAAGCCCCAGTAGATAGTTGTATGTCATAGTTGCACATCCTTCTAGTTGCTGTATGTGGCACCGGCCTCAGCATGGCCAGAGAAGCGATGCGTCGGGGTGTACCCGGGATCTGAACCCGGGCCGTCAGCAGCGGAGCTCGCACACTTAACCGCTAAGCCACGGGGCCTGCCCTCCCTGTTATATTCTTAATAGCACTTATATTATCTAATATTATGTTGTTTATTTCTATATGTTTGTCTTCCTTACCAGAAGAAGCTCCATAGAGAGTTTTGTTGTTTTGTTAGTTGCTATATTCTTGTACCTAGAATAGTACATGGTATATAGTAGGTACTCGATATTTTTTTTTGAATGAATGAATGAATAAGGGAAGGAAGAAGAGTTGACTTTTAAGTATGTATCAAATATTAAATTGTGTTTACAAGAGTGTGTACATTTCTTAAGTGGATTGGTCTACTTTCTCGGCCTTAATTCTACAGGGTTAAGGAGTATACAGTCCAATCTGACTTATCCCAAAGCCTCAGTTTCTTTGGGGTTTTTGCTTAATATCTAAAGTCCAGAGGCCAGCCTGGTGGTACAAGTGGTTAAGTGCACGCGCTCCACTGCAGCGGCCCGGGGTTTGCCGGGTCTGATCCCCGGGGCACACCAACGCACCGCTTGTCAAGCCATGCTGTGGCGGTGTCCCAGATGAAGTAGAGGAAGATGGGCATGGATGTTAGCCCAGGGTCAGTATTCCTCAGCAAAAAGGAGGATTGGCAGATGTTAGCTCAGGGCCGATCTTCCTCACAAAAAATAAAAATAAAAATAAATAAGAAAAATAAATTCCACTGATATCTAATTCAAAATTATTTTCAGAAAGCAAACATTTTTGGTTAATTTACTTCTTCCCACCCTAACTACTACTATTCCTCTTAAGCCTGCAAATGGTAGATTGCACCTGATAAAACAGATGCTGTATTCAAATCAAAACAAATGGAAAGTGCTGTGTATTTTGGCAACCTTCCTTTCTTCCTTTGCCTATTTTTAAAACAGAGCTTTCCTAGGATATAATTTCCTGTATAGTGTGGCTGATATGGCCTACTTAAAGTCTTTCAGTCTTGCAGTAATTGAAATGTAAACTTACTGAAGAATTAGTATGGTTTTGCAAATTTTTTCAAGCTTATACCGTCTCATGACTTGAAAATAGAATGTTTACTTCCAAGTCGTGTGTAATTGCTGTTAGCTTTTCTAGAAAACCAGTGTTCTTATTCTAAGAATGTTGGAGAAAGTGGCAGTGAAAAGATTAGCTAACAGCACTTAAGTCAAAATCAGACCTTTGGTCCTGAGATTTACTGTGAGCAAGAACAAAGAACCAGGAAAACTCTGGGAGATTCCTCTCTAAAAGGCCTAGAAATGGCCCTCTAATACCCTATTGCCTTGGTTTTTGAAAGTGACCTAATTTTTGACTGAATATTTGGGTGATATGAAAATGAACAAATATACCATACCCCAGTTCTACAGTTCTCATCAATTGGTAAAATCTGAAGTTGTCTACTAGTTTTAGAGTAGAGATAGGAGGGGAAAAAACATACTGAAAAACTTTTCTTTATTATCAAGAAGTGTTCCCCAGGCATCTTTTGATATTTTGGATTAAAAGTGTTCATTTGATTGAAGGGTTTTAATAATTTGGAAAACGTAGAGATTTACCCACTGATTAAGGTGAGGTTTTTGAAAATTAGTTTTGTCAGGCCACATGCCTGTATATTTTCCATTCTGATCTACTTTAATTTAGTTTTTATATTTATCAAAGTTATACTTATAATTTAAAAAGTCAAACAGTTTTCCAAGGCTTTTTATGAAAAACAACAGTTCATCATCCTCATCCCTATTTCTAACTCGCTAACAGCAACTACTTTCAGCTCTTTTACCTGAATCTTTTAGTATTTATTTCCACATTCTAATTAACATGCTTATATTCCAGTTTCTTAATTTTTCAGATGGACCTCATCAGTTGACTTCCTTCTATTAAAAATGATTTAGTGGTTACCCAATGTCACTATACACATGCATATTTCCCTGTCCCTATAGCTTTCCAGTGTCATTACGGTGTAATTTGGATTGGATCAATATTCCATATTTACATTCTTTAGGCTAAGTTAGAAAGAGCAGTAGAATATAGAGATAAAGAACACAGCATCTAGAACCAGGCCGCCTGGGTTATCGTCCTACCCCTACCCATTACTAGCTGTATCTTTGAGCAAGTTATCTGACCTTTCTGTGCTTTAATTTCCTTATATGTAAAATGAGAACAGTAGTAGTACTTACCTCCTCAGGTAGTTGTGAGGATTATATGCATAGGGGGGCGGGCCCGGTGCCACAGCAGTTAAGCGTGTGCTCTCCGCTTTCGGCAGCCCAGAGTTTGCAGGTTCAGATTCTGGGCGCGCACCGAGGCATCGCTTGTCAAGCCATGCTGTGGTGGCGTCCCATATAAAGTAGAGGAAGATGGGGGCCGGCCCGGTGGCGCAGCGTTTAAGTGCACACACTCCGCTGCGGCAGCCCGAGGTTCACAGGTTCGGATCCTGGGCGTGCACCAACGCACCGCTTGCTAAGCCATGCTGTGGTGGCATCTCATATAAAGCAGAAGAGGATGGGCACAGATGTTAGCCCAGGGCCAATCTTCTTCAAGAAAAAAGGGGAGGATAGCATCAGATGTTAACTCAGGGCTAGTCCTCCTCACAAAAATAATAAATAAATACAGTAGAGGAAAATGGGCACAGATGTTAGCCCAGGGCCAATCTTCCTCAGCAAAAAGAGGAGGACTGGCATCGGATGTTAGCTCAGGGCTAGTCTTCCTCACAAAAAAAGAAAAAAAAAGGATTATATGAGTTAATGAACATAACGCATTTAAATCAGTACCTGACATATAACGGTACCTGTTATATAATATTTTTCATTATATAACTACTATTTGCATCTGATCTCTACACTTTCCTGCTATTACCATCCTTTTCCTGCATAATAGTTTGTTTTCCCTGGAGTTATTCATTGTCTTGTTTTCTGTTTTTGTTTTTTTTTTCACATATTTGTCATTTTCTGTTCTTATTACAAACCTAGACCCAAACTTGGCCACAGTTTTATCTGAATTTCTTCTCAGTGCGTTCTAATCTATTAGATGTTCTGAACTGGCTCTTGCTTTAGACCCTTTGATTTCTTAATCTCCTATCTTCCTCTTTCTTATTTTACTTCCTCAGTTTGATGAATTGCATCCTTCCTGAGAAGGCCCTATGAGAGGTAAATTTTTTGAGATGCTAGGTTGGAAATAATTTTCCTTCAGAATTTTGAATGCATTTCTCGATTGTCTTTTAGCTTCTAGTTTTGGAGAAATCAGAAGCCATTATGATTCTTACCTGCTTTTGAGATCTTTTCTACGTCCTATTTTATTGTTTTAAAATTTCATGATCATGTGCCTTGGTGTGAGTCAATTGTAATCGATTTCACTAAACCCTCAGTAATCCTTTTAATCTAGGAATCCTTTGCCCTTCAGCTCTGAGAAATTTGGTTTAAATTATTTATTTAGTGATTTTCTCCACTCCATTTTCACTATTTATTCTATCTGGGATTTCTTTTATTCAGTTTTAAAGCCACTTGGCCTGATTCTCTACTTTCTGTTCTCTTTCCTGTCTCTTTTTCTTTTTGCTCTGTTTTATGATAGAGTTTCTCAAGTTTTTCTTCGAACTCTTCAATTCATCTTTTAATTTCTGTTCCTATGTGTTTAATTTCTAAGAGCTCTTTTTATTTTCTGAATGTTCCCTTTTCTGTAGCATCCTATTCTTATTTTATGTTTAAAATATCTTCTTTTTTGTCTGAGGATATTAATGATAGTTTTTTAGACATGTTCTCCTTTCTACATAGTCTCTCTTTCCCTTGGATTCTGTTTTTTTGTTTGTTTCAGCCTCTTTTTTTCATGTATAATTTCCTCAAATGTTGGATGATTCTTGGTTGGTTCTTCCTATTTGAGTATTATAATGAAAAGCTGATTGGAAGCCCTGCGCCCAAGAAGAGGCTTGCTGAATGTGATCTTCATTATAGGGTGATCTGACTAGGTAATTGTATTTGTTCCTAGGGCTGCCATAAGGAAGTACCACAAGCTGAATGGCTTAAAACAACAGTAATTTATTGTCTCATGGTTCTGGAAGCTAAAAGTGTGTAATCAAGATGTGGACAGAGCCACACTCCCTCTGAAACCTGTTGAGAATTCTTCCTTGCCTATTTCTACCTTCTGGTGGTTACTGGCAATCTTTGGTGTTTCCTTACCTTTCAGCTGCAGCACTTTGGTCTCTGCCTCTATTGTCACATGATGTTCTCCCTTATTGTGTCTGTGTCTCTGAGTCTCTTTTCCTCCTATAAGGACACCAGTCATATTAGTTTAAGGGCCTACCATAGCCCAGTATGACCTCATCTTAACTCATTGCATCTGCAGTGACCCTGTTTCCAAATGAGGTCACATTCTGAGGTACTGGGGGTTAGAACTTTGTATTAGTCTGCTCGGGCTGCCATAACAAAATACTACTCACTGAGTAGCTTAAACAACACAAATTTATTTTCTCATGGTTGTACAGGCTGGAAGTCCAAGATAAAGGTGCCATCAGAGTTGGTTTTTGGTGAGGCCTCTTCCTCATTTATAGATGGCCACCTTCCCCCTGTGTCCTCACACGGCTTTTCTTCTCTGCTTGCATGGAGAGAGAGATCTCTGGTGTCTCTTCCTCTTATAAAGACACCAGTTCTATCAGATTAGGACCCTACCCTTAAGACATTTAATCTTTATTACCTCCTTAAAGGCCATATCTCCAAATACAGTCACATTGGGGATTAGGGCTTCAACATATGAATTTTGGGGGGGACACTTCAGTCTGTAACAGACTTCAACATATTTTGGGGGCGACAAAATTCAACCCATAACAGCCATTTCCTTGGAAAATTATCAATATCTGTATCTTTAGGTATTTTCTCTTGTGCCAGTCAGATTCGTCAAAGAAGACTCTTCCGTTCTGAAAGGTACTTGGTTGCTAGCATTCTGGTGGGAGAATGAGGGTTGGGGGCTCTTAATATTCAGTTTATAAACTTTTACTTAATCCCTATTATCCCTACTCTCAACTGTGCCAGAGATTTGCAAATCCAGAGACGCCCTGATTCACCCTTTCCAGAGAATAAGCCTCCAGGTTCTGCTAGGGGAAGGAGGGTCATCGCCAGACAGCTAAATTGGGAGGGCATCTGGGGGCCCATCCGCTCCTTAAGCTAATTTACAGCCATTCTTCCTATCTTTTGCCTTTTTTGGCCAAGAATTATGCCACCAATTCTTGAGCCTTTTGGGAGCTCTGCAATGTAGAGTTGGATTGCTTCTCAGTTTTGCCCACTGTCAGCTTAATATTCAGTTTTCTCAGGTGTCCTAAGTCAGTTACTATTCATCCATTTCCTTCCTAGCTCAAAAAATTTCTCTTCTATGTTCTTCTGGACTTATGTCTTTTTTAAAAATCACTTCATTGTTGTTTTAATGAGATTTATGGTGGGGATGCAATTAAATGTGTATATTCACTCTACCATCTTTACCCAGATTTCCAAAAGGACTTTTTGAGTGGGATACTTGTGGTGGAATTATACAGTGATATCAAAGAAAGTTTATTCTGTCATTAACATTGATTTTTAAAATGTGTTCACATAAGACGTAGGTTTAAAGTAGTAACACATATTATCATTTTTTCAATCCTTAACAGTAATTTCAAAATTTAATTTTAGCTGACATGCAGTAAATACATGTGCACCTTGCCTTGAGTTATAGTTGTTTGTAAATCAAGTTTTGATAAATAAAATCACAATTTAAATGTACTTGGAATAATTCACTATCCTTTAATGAAGTAAATCTACTTAGATTTACTTAAAGTAAAGTAGGTGATGATTATTCTTTATAAACCTAGCTTTTGATGTGTCAAGTTTACTTATTTTATATGTAATACATATCAGTATGTAACTTCACTGCTTAAGTAATTGACAGTGTTATAATTATCAAGTGACTTATACTCTTCATTATGTTTTCTAAAAACAATTTCTTCATGATCATCTCAGGATCATTATAATGGATCCACTATAGGAAACAAGCGTTAAGTTTATTCAAGATTATATAAGTGGGGGGTTTTAAATGAATGTTTAACACAGTTCCTTCTAAAATTTTAGAATGTGAATTAGCGTACTCCTTGACCTTTGTGAAGTAAATCGAAAGCATTCCCACAATTTTCATGCCAAGATATAGCTAGCCATCTGCAGCGGTCTTGTCCTTTTCTAACTTCCAGTGCAAATGCTTTGGGAAACATACACAAAGAAAAAAAAATTCTCAGAGTTACATTTAAACCTAAGAGGCTGTCACGCTTTTGCTAATATCTAGGAAGAATTTTACCAACTGTAGTGCCAGTGGAAATGGACTTTTAAAAACAGGGACAGAAACCGTTGTTTCCATTAAAGGAAATGTTGTTAAGTAGTAAATTGGAGGGAGGCCTAGCCACCTCCACCCTAATCCCTAGTGATGGAACAGCTTAAAATCATAAAAGCTACAGCAACTAGAAAACTCAGCTGCCACCACCCTCACTGCAGGGAGCACTGTGTTCAGAGGCAGCCAGTGTTCTGCCTCCCCCTTGTCTGTTCAGAAACCATAACCTCACTACTTTGAAGAAAACCCACAATAAATTCCAAAAGGGAGAAATAATAATTGACTACAAGAGAAAATCAAAACTACAGTACTAGATTAATTCAAAAATAAAAATGATGGTAATACATATTACAATTTATATTCTTGAGTATAATAGCTTTAAAAGCCTTTATTTTGAAAAGTGAGGAAGAAAAATGCAACATTCAATTCAGGAAGCAAGAAAAATATCAAAATTAAAAGAATGTGTCAAGAAAGTAGGATAAATAAAGAATTAAAAAGCAGAAATAAAAATAAAAGCAAAATTGAGAGAATTACAGTATCTAAGAGTTGTTCTCTTGAATAAGCCTAAGATAAACACTTGAACTAGCTAAGGTAGGGAGAAGAGTAGAAAAAGAATTGACAAAATGAGATACAAGAGAAGAGTTTAAGCAAGTAATGCTAATTTAAGTGACAAAGAAAATATTAAACTACCTAAAATTTGTTTTAAAAGGGAATATTTTCTAATAATAGCAGATATACGTGATCTTTTTCCTTTTTAGCTAAAGGTTACATTATTTATGTAGAGAAATTTCTCCTTTTACGCAATACCAGAATCTACCTTTGGAATGCTCAGATATGTACATCATCTTTCCATTATGTAATTTTAGAAATATACTGCTTTACCAGCTACAGCTGTAATAATCAGATTGTCAGCCAGATTGCCATCACACTGTGAAAGGTCCTCCTAAAAATATAAAAGCTAGAGCTGTTCCTGAAGATTTTAACTAAGTAAGAAAAATAAAATCTTTCTCCAAAACCTCGTGTAATTTTAAAAGCACTTGAGAGAGATGTAATAGCAATGTAATAAAAATGTAAAAAGATGACGTTCTTTTGAAAGACTATAAAAAAATTAATACATTGAATTATATTATACAAATACATAAAATTTTCTCTCTTTTGGCTATCAGAATGCTTATAGACTGATTCCTTTTCTTTAGACCGCAGATCCAAACTCTGCAGGTAAAATGGAAAAAATCCTCAAAAGGTCTTGAAAAGTCATAGAAACAGATTGAGTTGAGTAGTTTTATTTTAAAATATTATAGTAATAACTTCTAAAGGTTTCCAACAGGTAGCTTTTAAAAGCTCTAACACTTAGTTTTATTATTTTATATACTTAAGAAGATTGTCTAAATAAATTATTGGAGCCAACTGGAGAAGTTTTTGCCATTGACATGATATTTGAATATAATTTCAGCCTACTAATCAACTTTCTTACCTTCTCTCTGTAGGAGGCAGATTTGGATTTACTCTTAGGGAGGAGAATCTAAAGGCACTTCCTCCTTGGGAAGGGAGTGAGTCTCCACCAAGCGGAGTGTCCAAATAAATCTGGGTTCTTGGAACAAGTAGACAACAGGGACGTTCCTCATGGACCTTCGGGGTAGAAGAACCTTAGGCTGCCCTTGCCTCAGTAGTTTGCTTAAAGCTTTTCTCGGCTCAATTGATGGCCACAAACAGTGCCTCTGAGAGGTGGGCTAAAGGCCCAACTTTTTCTATTTTTTGGTTTTTTTTGTGTGTGAGGAGATCAGCCCTGGGCTAACATCTGCCAATCCTCCTCTTTTTTTTTGCTGAGGAAGACTGGCCCTGGGCTAACATCCATGCCCATCTTCCTCCACTTTATATGGGACACCACCACAGCATGGCTTACTAAGCAGTGCGTCGGTACGTGCCGGGGATCCGAACCGGCAAACCCTGGGCCACTGCAGCGGAGCCCGCACACTTAACAGCTTGCACCACCAGGCCGGCCTCTATTTTTTGGTATTTTTTTAAGTGATAATGTGCCTAAATAGTGTGATGAAAATAAGGGTGCATTTTAAATGTTTACATTGAACAAATTATCACATAAAACTGAGTTCATCATCTTTTCTCCAAACCCAAAGCTCTTTTTATATTCTCTTCGTGAATGATTCCACCTTCCTCTAGGTAACATTGTCAGGACACACGCAGAACAGCCTCCCGCTGCAGTACTTCTCAAATTTGAGTGAGCATATGAATCCCTCTCGGATGTTGTTAAAATGCAGATTCTGATTTAGTAGGTATGGCCTGGCCTTGAGATTCTGCATTTCCAGCAAGTTCCCAGGTGATGCTAATGGTCTGTAGACCACAATTCAAGTAGCAAAAATTTTGTACATGTTCTCAACTCTGATTACACATCAAAAACACTCATGGAGATTACCTTAAATTTTAAAGACTTAGCTGCCCTCTCTCTGCATATTGTGATATGGGCCCTAGAAATTTATACAATTTTTTTTAATCCCCAGATGATTCTTGTCCACAGCCAAGTGGAAAACCATTAAGAGATAGCTTATTTTATTGTGAAAATTGAATAATTACCACATCATGCTTTTTTAATATTTTTATGTATGCAGACGGGCACTAAATAACAAAAAGTTTGTTTTAGAAACACCTGTGTGTAAATGGACTGATTAACAACTTGGAATATGTTATAGAAAAATAGTATTTTAACAAAATCAACCATATGATACAGTTAGGTGGGGAAGAATATTGAGTTGGACTTTCTCCTAGTTTCCGTGTTGTAGGGCTAGCCATACACAAAATTTCTGTGTCAGTAAAGTTTCCCTTTAGAGTCATCCACTTTACTTTCTGCACCTTTCTCCAGCCTCTTTGTTCTTCTCACTGTGTTGAACCAGGGCCTTCATGCTGTCCTGCACTCTGGCGCTCAGCCAGCCCTTCCTTACCCCCAGTATCCTGTGCACTATTACTTGCCTCTCTCTCCACTCACCCCAATATGAACCTCAGTTCTCTCTGTGAGGTTGACTGCATGTGCTTTTAAAGGAAAGTAATTTGAGAACAGAGGTTCATTTTCAATCATGACAGAGATTTATTGTCCTCGAGTGTTTTTTGTATCAGTCTTTGCTTCTTGGTAAGACCATGTGGTCCCAGTATCATAAAGGCTGGTTCTTACTGTTTGAATGATTATTGTATGTTTAAAGTATGATATCGAGCCTATAATATAACGCTACAACTTGTATATAAAGAGTGGTATCTTACCTGAAGAATGAAATTTTTCATTTACTATGTCAGTCATAGTCTTGCCAGTCACCTGGAAACAGAAGCAGACCTTGTAGTGGCTAGGTTAGTTCACGTGTAGAAATAGCAAGATGGAACTGACCGTGTAAAGATGGATGAGGAACTGAGGGACCTAGGTGCCTAACAAGTGGTGCCAGTCCTTGAGAATGCCTCAAGTAGGAAATGTAATGGGCCAAGACTTTGAGAAGACTAAGGGAAAAAAGAAGGTAGGATGACAATTTACCATGGAAACTTGAATGACCCATAGGATGGCCATTTTATCCAGTTTACCCCTCTCTATCTGAATAGGCTCTTTCCCATGCTAAAATCCTGAGAAATTCTGTGTGGTGCTATTGAAAGGGAACTGTGTCTCTTACAAATATTTATTATCTCAAATAAATCAATAGGACTATAAAAATATTAAATGTGAAATGTGAATTCTCAGCCAGTGTGGATGGAGAGAGTTATTTTGGACTGAGAGGTTATTCTTTCCTAAATTCTGCTCCTGAAACAGTTTCCATAAGCAGTTCCTGCTTTCTACATCTTCTTTTCAACACTCCTTTTTAATTCGTTATCATTTAGTTATTAAACGTTTTTGCACTTTTTCCTTCTCTCAAGCTCCTCAAACTACTGAGGTCAGGGATGAGATACATGGGGCTTCTGTGATTCAAGGGCACTGAGGAAGACCAAGGCAATATTGTGACAGAGGTATCCATTTCTATTTACAATCTACCCCTTTTTAATTTATTTTAACACCAGATACGTCTGTATAACATGAGGCTTTCTCCTTCAGAGCAACAGAATATTGTGTGAGATCTTTGGCAGTGGTACCCAGAAATTTCAGGTAAACCCTGTTGCTGTGAGTTCAGCATCTGGAAGTGTCACTCCCAAACATCTGAGTCCTGGGGAGCTGTAGAAAGTTAAGACATTCTCAGATGGGGCAGTGGGGGAGGAAGTATCCCAAAGTTGAGAAAGCCCAAATCAGTCCTAGCCTAACATATTCGCCACCAACACATGCCCCTTCTTTAAAAAAAAAAACTTCGTTTTCAGCCATGGTCTCTATTCACTTTGGATTGAACTTCAACTAGCTTATTTTCAAGCATGCTTCTAACTTGGCACAGCTCTGGGAAAAATCCCATAACTGAGCCATCTGGGTTGGATGAAAGAGGCAGTTTTTCTATTTGATTTCTCACATTTTGTTCCTCTTTGCTTTTAATGAGGAAAAAGTCATTATGAAGTAACCAAATTATTGCATAATATTAATGAAACAGGAGAAATCTTTTCAACTCTATACTATTTCTAAAGAATCCCATATTAGAAGGTCCCTCTGTTGTCTCTGAATTGTGGTGTAGAATGAATGTTTTTGGTGAATTGACTTGAGTAAATAACTAATAATGGTCAGAAAATAAAGTTCTCTTTGGGTGGTCTGAAATTCAGCAGTGTTTATTTCTTTTCAGACTCAGCAAAGATTTTTTTCCCCAGTGAAACATATTTTAGCATTTTATGCTCTGGATTGACTTAGTGTGGTTGTAATTGAAATCATTAGGCAGATGTAATTTTTCATTTTTTCTTAAAGACCAGCATTAACTGCTTTATGATTCAAAGAATCTGAAATTAAGAGATGTCGGAAAGTTGTTTAATCTCTGATAACTTTGAAAACAACTTTGACCAAGTAGACTAATATATTATAAACTGCTTTGCAGTCCAGAGTTACTTGTTTGAATCTTACGTCAACTGAAACCTTAAAATTCAGAAACTAAGTAAAAGGCTTTCTCTGTGCTTGCTTTCCCAGGCACAGGGTGCTAGGTCCTGGGAACATGGTGATGAAAAGGCAATTTTCGTCCCTGTCGGTTATAGTCAAACAGCAGAGGCAGATGTTATACAAACCATTACACAGATGTGCGTGCTACAAAGGGAAGGTACAATGCACAAAGATTATATATGACCTTTAGAGGGGATGGGGTTATCAGGGAAGGCTTTCATTTGAAGAAATTTCGTAGTGAAGAAATTTCATTCATACAAGGCAAATGAATAATGTATAATATATAATAAAATAGTAGTAGTTATATGTTGGATCAAACATTGTGTTGGTAATCACCTATTCTTATCCTTTTATGTGTCTTCCTGTACTAATCCCTCCCATGAAAGCTTCTTGGGGAAGGGAAAACCCTGATATCCGAGGTTTGTAACTATTTCATGTCAAAGGGCTTTGTTTATAATAGGCCCTAAGTAATATTTATCAAATTAATGTCATTTTATTTTTTCTTTTCCTCGTGCAAGGATAATTTAGTACAGTTGTATCATTGAACATATATTATTGTTAATATCATTGCTGTCATAATATCACACTGCTCATAGCATTGCAAAAATAGGTTATATGAAGATACAAGTTAAGAAAAATACTTTTTAATTAATATGCCATAACCACTATTATTTGTAACTCTAGTAAATCTACAGCAACGTGCCTCCCCCCAGAACATGATATTCCTTTATATATTTGGGGCTGTGCATTGCTCTCAACTTCTGTGATGGAAATCATGAGGATTATTTTACAGTTGCAATTCACTTTTTGTGTGTTTTATTTATTTGTTCTGGGATCTAAATCAGTTTCATAAAAGTTTTGTCTAAGAATGTAAATCATAAAACTAGTTTTGTTGAAAAATGTTAAAAAATCATGAAAGGAGGCCTACTTTTCTTTCAGCATCAGGAATAGGTAAATGCATACCGATTAAATGGAGCATGGACTTGTGATAGTAAATTTAGCCTATGAGTATGCTCATTTTATAGTATTCACTCAGGCTTAAAATATCCTCTAATTCCTCTGAGAGAGTAAAGCTAAGAACACCGTCACATGACTGTCTGGGTTTCTGAAATGCTAAATCTTTATAAAAGCCTTATGCATTTTGAGTAATAATAAAGCAAGTGCTGGCTTGTTAAGCAGGATAATCTGATCCATGCACTGTATAAGCCAGAATGTAATTTTAGATACTATGGTGTTCTATCACGGATGATTCCATAATTTTCAAAAGAATTTGTCTAATTGTAAGAGTATATTTTCTTGGAAAATAAATTCATTTTGATATTTAAATTATTTTAAGATTCCATTTGAGGAATCTTTTATTTATAAATATTTAATTTTATTTATTTATTTATTTATTTTTGTGTGTGTGTGTGTGTGTGAGGAAGATCAGCCCTGTGCTAACCTCTACCAATCCTCCTCTTTTTTTGCTGAGGAAGACTGGCCCTGGGCTAACATCTGTGCCCATCTTCCTCCACTTTTTATGGGATGCCACCACAGCATGGCTTGCCAAGCGGTGCGTCGGTGCGCGCCCCGGGGTCTGAAACCGGCGAACCCCAGGCCGGCCCCTATAAATATTTTATTTTAAATTAAAATATTCATCACATTTCTCTAGTCATGGAGAGTATAGTGGGTAAAGTGTTCCAAGATAAAAATGATTGCCATTTCATTGTGACTAATTCAAAAAAAAAGTTTATTACCAAATAATTAGGGAAAATGGAAATCACAGTCTGGCTTGTAGGTTAGCTCAAGTCACTAATTCTTTTAATAAGTATTTTTGAGCTTTTTTTTTGGGCTAGGTACTGTACTAGGCGTTAGGTGCCCTTGGGAAAGAAAACAAGGCAAAGTAAGCAAAATAGACCATGGTAGTCTTTTTTCATGTAGTCTTCCCACTGACTTTTTTCATGTAGTCTTCCCACTGACTTTTAAGCACTTCATTCTTTGTATGTCTTAACCTACCGTTCAGAATGTATTTACTTTAGGCGCCAGCCCCATGGCTTAGTGGTTAAGTGCGCGCGCTCCGCTGCTGGCGGCCCGGGTTCAGATCCCGGGCGCGCACCAACGCACCGCTTCTCTGGCCATGTTGAGGCCGCGTCCCACATCCAGCAACTAGAAGACTGTGCAACTATGACATACAACTGTCTACTGGGGCTTTGGGGGAAAAAATAAATAAATAAATAAATTTAAGAATGTATTTACTTTAAACTTTATGCATATTTCTAACAAGCTTATTTGATTTCTTGGCCTATTGAAGGGGATTGCCACTGAAGGCATGTATAATGTATACTGACAACACAGATGATAACTAACAAATTCACACAGATAGAAGCCACACTTGCCAAGGGATCACAGTAGTAATTTAAAGTAATATTTCTCTGGCTCTGCCCCAATCTGCTGCATGAGAACATCAATCTTTCCTTTCCTCCAGATTTCTTCCCAAACACTTCTGAGAGTCCCCTGGGGGTATCTTAACCAGAGTTTCTTAAAATAGTAGTCATCTTCTCCATTTCCAGATCATTGCGGTAGTAGCACCCATCACCACCAACCAGGCATTAGCCATGCAGCAGATGGCAACCACTAGCACTATGACCAATGCCTACCGAATTCTGGAACCATTGCTATTATGGCCTTGTTCTCTCCATCTCCACAGAGATTAGAGTAAAACTTTTCATATTAGAGTAAGCTAAGCTGCTATAATTATAATGTGCAACAAAAATGCAGTGGCCGAAGGAATGTAGAAATGTATTTCTCTTTCACATAACAGTCCAGATTAGTGTTCATTTCAGCAAGGAATTCTCACGCAACCATTTAAGAAGAACTGGGGCTCTGCCCATCTTCAACACATAGATTCCAAGGTGATTCTGCTTCCTGCCCTCCCAGCCAGCAGAGGGGGAAGAGCCTATGGGGGTGACACACTCACTTCTCCAAAGCCTCGGCTCATATTCTGTTTGTGAGAACTGGACACATGGTCCCACCTACCCTGAAAAGGGGGCTGAGAAGCACCAGCCCGGGCTGGGCACTCTCCAGCTACAACTCTGTTATTATGCCTTTTTATGGACAGCAAGCTGTCACCTCCATCCCTCTCTTATTTCACTGTCCTATACCTTTCATTGCAGCCCCCTAGCTCTAACCCCTAGAGCAGCTGAGGGCATTCTTGGTCACATAATTTATTCCATTTTTACCCTAGGCGGGTCCCTTTCCCTTTCCCATCCATATAAACATCTTTTCTAAACCTTTACTGCTCTTCTCAAATCCAGTGTCCTTCCCACCTATCGCCAGCCTTAAAAGATGACCTGCTGTCCCACCGCAGAGTAAAAATACACATCCTCAACTATGAACCACTTCACCCCTCTTCCCAACACTGCCGCTGTTTTCTTCCTATCTCAGAGGAAGATGCATCCTGGCTTTTTTCTTGAGCCCACTCTTTTTCTAATCTTATTCTTGTCTATTTCATCCGGGATCTTGTTCTATAAAGTAATCCTGCTTTCTCATAATTTGAATCTCATTATCTCCCCAGTAAAATGTTCAATCCTTGAGGATGTAAACCTGCTTTTGTTTTGCTTTGTGCTATTTTTTATTCCCCCCTCTCCTTTTTTTCTTTTTAAACCAGATCTCTTAAAAGACTAGTTTATATTTACTCATCATGTCTTTACCTCCTATCTACCGTCTAGCTTTTTGCATTGCTTACGAAAAGGAGCACGCTAAGCTCCGTGCAGCCCTATATCCATTCAACAATTCACCAACATGTATTTATTGAGCCAGGCACAGGGATTCAGCAGTGAACAAAATAAACTTCTTTGTCCTGTTGGAGTTTACATTCTAGTAGCAAAAGGCAGGGAAAAAAAGAAGTAAGTATTTGTTAGATGTGTCTCTGATATTTGATATGTGCTAAACAGAAAAATAAGTCAGGATAAGGGAGATAGGAGGACATTGATGTTTTAACCAAGGTGATCGGGAAAGGCCTCTCGGATAAATACTTCAGCAGAGGCCTGAAGCAAGTGAGAAGGCTATCCACCTGGATAACTGGGGGAAGAGCATTTCAGGCAAGGAAACGGCATGTACTGAGGCCCTGAGGCAGGAGCATATCAGCACACAGGGGACAGCAGATGAGGCCAGAGAGGTAGGCACTGCCAGATCCTTAAGGCCTTCTAGATAAGAATTCTGATGGGGGCCATCAGAGGAGTTTGAGCAGAGGAATGACATGATTTGGCTTCTGTTTTAAAGAGACACTCTGACTGCTGTATGCAGAATAGACTCAGAAAAGCAGGGTGATCAGTTAGGACATTCTTGGAAGTAATCCAGACAGGAGATGATGGTCATCTGGGCTGGGGAGATATCTGTGGAAGTGATGAGAAATGACTTCGATTCTGGATATGTTTCAAAGAGCTGACACGCTGAGTAGTGCTGGGAACTTCCAACTGCCCCTCCAGTGGAGTTTCCCTGCCTTGTTTATGGCCCAGGAGGCTGATCAATACAATGACATCATCTCTGGCTTCTCTTTGGGTTTGGCTCATGAGAGGGTCCTGCATAAGATGAGAATGCAGGATGAGCATGAGGTCAGAGTGTTGTGCTCTCCGCTTCCCCGCTGCCTCCACGGGTTATCAGTGACTGTCTACCTAAGGCTACAGCTCTCCCCTCCCGTTACCCTCTCTGATTCCAGGAAACCTTGCCCTCTCCTCCCTCCTTCACACCTAGGAGACATGCCAGTTCCTGCTGTTGCTAGCTCAACAGTGGGTGTGCCGCTACCCTTTATTGGTTTTCCTGAATCTTGCCCACAGCTTTATAAATAGTCCCTTTAGTAAGCTTTCCTCAAATTTTTGCAATCTTAACTCATACTGGGAGCTAGTGCATTGAATATAGTAAAAACAGCAGAACGTTTGTTTTTTATAAAACACAGATATTTACTCGTTTTTCTCCCCAGTAAAATGTTAAATCCTTGAGGACAGAAGCTTCATGTTTCTATTCCCATGACATGGAGTAGGTAGGGTTTGCTACAGTTGTATCCATGAATGTTATATGTCATGATGCTGCCTGAATCCTTAAGAATTGTCTAAATTATGTTTCATATGAAGGATTAATCAAAAGTGGGATGTGTGTATCCATCTTAGTGCTTATAGGTATAAGCTTCACCTTGTTGGATAATTCAGTTCCCTGGGATCAAAGACACTTTTAGGACAAAGTTGAGTACAGCTTTCTTATTACTCGTTGTTCTCGTGAAGAGATCTAAACAAGTTTATTGATTTTACCAATTATCTCTGAACTGAAGGGAAATACTATTTGTTCCCACTTTCCCAAGAACATAAATTTTACCAAATAAAGATGATGCCTTTAACCTTTTCCCCCAGTAACTTGAAAGGTAGATTGTGGTTTATTAAAGTTACCTGTGAACTTACTTTTATTTGCATAACATTTTAGTAGCACTTATTTCTATTACATTTGGTTATATACATTCATAAGATTGTCAATGTGATTATTTTCCTACCAATTTTTGGTTTTAGTATTGCATTTTGTTGTTGATTTTTTCTGTTGATCTAAATAATATTTTATCTTCACGTATTTAATTATACTTATAATTTTGTGACTTGCTCTCTTCTTTTTTTCTTTTCTTTTGTTTTGACCTTCTTTCTGTTATTTCCCTTGGGCAAAACCTTAAACAGTAGGCTGAGCAACCTTGAGGTATAGTTTTAGAAAAGCTTTGTTGAGTAATCATTTGGTATAAAATCACAACCAAATCCATTAATAGAAAAAGGAAAGGAATATCTTTTCAAGGTTAACTTTCTTTGTGGTTACTCCCATGAATAACACATGCTCATTGAGTTCATTTAATTATTGCCTAGATTCAGCTATATTTAAGGTCCATATTTCTGGTAAAGAGAACCAAAAATCCATAAGTTTAAGAGAGCAGATTGTCAAAGAATTTATTCATTAAAGACAAATTAAAACCGTGGAATTTTGCTTATATGAAATTGTAGCCAATACCCCAGGAAAATGTCCAGGAATACCCTAATGATTGGATGGTTTGTTGTTTTTTAACTAAAAAGGCCTGGCCTCCTTCTTCTTCTTTTATTTTTGACATTATTAAATATTTTCAAAACCTAAATAAATGTTTTGTTTTTTTAGAGATAAACATTATATATTTTAAAGTACATATTTATTTTGTGGGGTTTTAAATTAATTTAATAACTTCATTTGTTATTAGTATGTTATTAATATATAAATATAAATTATAATTAATTTAATTTTAACATAATGTATATATTAATAAATTAATTAATATTAATTGGGTTATTAATAACTGAATAAGCACTTGACTTTACTGAAGTGAGAGTGGTTTTGAAATCTGTGGGCTCTAATCCACTCGAGAACTAATTGTTTAGGGAGTATCACCAAACAGCAGTGCCTTTCACCTCTACTTGACTCTATTAACAGGTATATTATGACTCTTTGTGGAGTATTATTTATAGTTGTTATCCATTTGGAAAATCACAAAGTGAAATAATGAAAAGTTAACAGGCATTGACTTAAATAATTTTATTTTTCTGAAAGTTTGCTAAACTTTCTGTGAGAGACACAATTTAATTTAAACCTCCACTTTCCTGGGAAAGATGGTGATAATGTTTACACTGAAATCCCTGTGCTGTGTACAGGAGAGGAAGAGACCTGAAAAGGTGGGACTGATGGCAGCCGCTTGTTTGAGAAGCTGCCTTGTTCAGGCTTCAAGGCAGACTGCACCTCCTTCAGCCATTTCCTAGCTCAGTGACCTCACACAATTTACTTATTTAGGCCCTCAATTAAGTGAGAGCAGTTTGCTATGTTATTTGTTTTCACACTCTGCCCCATGGAGCACTAGGGTTTCTTGGAGTCTCCTCAGGAGTCCTATGGTGGGTAGAATGGGAGGCCCAACAGGAGCAGTTTCTCTTGTAATTGATTGGCCCTGAGCTAAATCTGTTGTCAATCTTCCTCTTTTTCTTTTTTTCTCCCCAAAGCCCCAGTACATAGTTGTATATCCTAGTTGTAGGTCCTTCTAGTTCTTCTATGTGGGACACTGCCTCAGCATGGCTTGATGAGTGGTGAGTAGGTCCACGCCCAGGATCCAAACTGGCGAACCCTGGGCTGCCAAAGCAGAACTCGTGAACTTAACCACTCTGGCACCGAGCTGGCCCAAGTTTCTTCCAATAAAGGCCCAGTTTTTTCCAGTAAAGGGTTGTATAGTTTTAAAAAGCTTGGTCACCTCCAAGGTCCCTTCTAGCTTTATAAAAGCTCATCCTTCTGGTTGTAGTCTTTTTTCTTCATTTCTTTTGTGGGGGAGGCTTATAGTCAATCAGGGTAAAAGATAACTTTGTGAATACAGTTGAAAGGTAAAAGTACTAAATTAGTGTTTGGATTTGGAAAGGCTAAGTAAATGAACTCATATGAGAGCATCACTTTCCTTTAAAAAGGGAGGGGTGGGAGAAAATATACGTAGGATTTTAGCCCTGGAAGAAAATCCCCATACTTGGAGAAAAGCTTGAAATTGGCAGCAGTGAAGGATTTAAGAGAACTCAAGAAAAGTGAAAAACTAAAAAGAATTTTTGGCCTTTTTTTAAAACTTGAGATGATAATCTTATAAATCAGTTTCCTTGTGTTTCAAAAATAGATAATATGCCCTATTATTTGCTTTGGGCAAATTTTTTAAGCTTTCTGGAGTCTCTATGAATTAGAGTAAATTGGTATTATTCTTATTTCACAATACATTACTTCAAAAGTTATTCATGGCTATTTTTAATTGATTTGTTCATGTAAACAGAAAATGTAAAAGCTACTTGAGTTATAGTTTCATATTGTCTCTGGAATATCCAAACAGGCATCTGTATTAAAACTAAATAGTTAGGTCAGTTTTCTAGCTATTTATAGAGACCTGAATTTTTTTTGTCATCTCACTGGGATGAGAACAAGGGAAGTAGTGGTTATTCTTGGAACTCACATTCAGCAATTCCTTACAGTTTCTTTCTCTACGTGGTATAATTGGTTAATAGCACAAATTCCAGAGTCAGGCAGCCTGGATTCAAATCCTGGCTAAATGACCTTGAGCATGTCATTTTACCTCTCTGTGCCACTGTTTCTGTACCTATAGTGGAAATAACTGTTTCCTACCTTGTAATGTTGTCGTGGGGAGTAAATGAATTAATATATGTCATGCACTTAGTACAGTCCCTAGTCCATAGTCGGCATGGTTTTGTGTATTAGCTATTGTTATAATACTGAGCAGAAGAGCAGAGATTTTAATCCTTAATGAAAATCCAACCTACTTGAGAGATAAGAGAGTCTGTACACTCTAGTAGGTGGAAAGGTGTAAATTTGGTGGAATGAGTTCAAAAAAAATTAATTTGGCAGCATTCTATGAAAAGGATTGGTACAAAGAGACACCAGAGTCTCAGGAACCAGTTAGGATGCTCTGTTCCCAGGCAAGAGGTAAAAATGTCCTGAACTACTGTCTTAGTCCACTCAGACTACTATAACAAAAATACATAGACTGGGTGGTTTATAAACAACAGAAATTTATTTCTCACAGTTCTGGTGTCTGGTAAGTCCGAGATCAAGGTGCCAGCAGATCCCATGTCTGGTGAGGACTCACTTCCTGGTTCCTGGACAGCCGTCTTCTCACTGTGTCCTCACATGGTGGAAGGGGCGAGAGAGCTCTCTGGGGGCCCTTTTTAGAAGGATACTGATCCCATTCATGAGGACTCCACCCTCATGACCTCATCACCTCCCAAAGGCCCCACCTCCTAATACACGTTTGGGGTTACAATTTCAACAGGTGAATTGGGGGTTGGGGGGGGTGGGGACACAAACATTCGTTCTATTGCAGCAACCATCGTGGTACTGGAGTAGAAGGAAAAGGATGTGTGAGACGTTACAGGCTTATATGTAGGGGAAGAGGGAGAAGACATTAACCTTAGACTTTCCAACTGGGTGACTAGACTTATAGATGTAACAAACCCAGGAATGTTCTTTGGTTTCTGAACAGTTTCTATATATTGAGAAATAAGGAATGCAAAATTTAAAAGACTAATAAAGATTAAAGATGGCCATATCATATTATACTATATTATTTATATAATAAATAAATAGCAAATAAAGAAGCATGTAGATAAGAATAAGATCTTTTAAAGAATTTTCCTCCAGTTAAGAAAAATGTATCCTATTTTTCCAATTCTTTCATTCAGATTCCTACATTACATTGTATCAGGCCTAGAGATTTGTTATTCTTTGATTCTTGTATCCGAAGACTATTGATGCAATGATGTGAGGAACTCAGACATAAAACCTGTTGAGAATGAAACCATCACCTTCTGCGTTTGATCCAACATACCATATATCTAGAAATATATGTGACATATATATAATTATTCCGAGTTGTGTATAATTTTAGTCTATTATTTCATAAGTATTTTTATTATTTCCAGGTTCGATGGATGATGTACTGGATTGTTTTTGCTCTCTATACTGTGATTGAAACAATAGCAGATCAGACAGTTGCTTGGTAAGTTCTAGTATTGAGAAAGGGCCAGACTAAAGACTCATTCTCAGGTGTCCTGAGTTCTTTTTCTGTTCTGGCTGGTAACTAAGTGAATTTGATCAAGTTACCTAATTATCCAATGTCTCATTTTCTTCATCTGGTTTCCCCATAAGAACATTACTTTCCTTACAGTGCCCCTCAAATAAAGGCAGCTCATTCTTCTCCCCAAGTGCCACGCCCTGCCCATCTCCCACACACCTGCCAGTATCTTGCAATAGAGAAACTTGGTTGTCATTTGTCCTTTTTCTACGCTGATGACTTCAGGCTATTTTTCCTTATCACTTCCTAAACAACTCCTCTTTTGAAGCCCACAGCATCTGGTTTTAGCACTCCCTCCCCACCGTTAAAACTCTCATCTACAAACATTAAGACTACTTCCTAAACAGACTCCTCTTTTGAAGCCCACAGCATCCGGTTTTAGGACTCCCTTCCCACCCTTAAAACTCTCATCTGCAAACATTGAGACTGGATGACGTCAGCATCCACGTGGACACCCACTCACCACCAGCTCCCTGGCTCCTCTGTTCCAAATAGCTGAGACAAAATTAAATTAAAGCGCGTTGTCCCCAAGGATTTAACATTTTACTGAGGAACAATACTTAGTGGAACTACTTGAATCTCCTTGTGCTATATTTCAGTAATGCATTTCCATCTAAACCTTGCCATCACTTGGAGAAGTCCTCCTCTCAAAGTCTTGACACTTACTATCTTGCCAGTATCTTCAGTTGCCCTTGCTGCACAAACCTTCAGCCTAAATTAGCCCTTCTTTATTTCTTTACCTGGGCTACTAAATGCAGCCAATAAAATCAGTCAGCTGCTCATATAGGTATCAATTTGAACCTCCCTGTTTCCTTTACTTGCCACTTCCTTTCCCTTCTGTATCTGTTTCAAACATTTGCTTTTCTCTCCTTAAACTGTCTTTCTGACTTTGCTGTTCTCATCATATTCTCACAGCACATTAGGTCACATTGGATTGCTAGAAAAAAATAGAAGTCATCAGACTTAAATGTTCTTAACCACCTGCCCTTATTTATGAACTTCTCTGTATCTGCACCCATCTTTCTCTTCTGCTTTGAAATGTAAGTTTTCCTTTCTCTGTCCCAAAGCTCATTCATTTACTTCTTAAGTTTTTGGTGTAGGGGTTTGGGGGAGGGTTGGTTGGTTGTTAAGTGGCAGAACACAGATTCCAAACCATTCTAGCTCTCTTAACTTTCAAAGTTCTCTTTTTAAAGATTTATTTTTTTTCAGATTGCAAATTTCGCATATATACATTATTAAAAAGTGAAAAACGTAGAAAAAGTTTACCATGAACAATGGAAGTCCAGAAACTCCTCTGTAATTACACTGTGGCAGAGACCCTTTGCTGACTACACAGTAGTCATTCCTTACTTGCCCCTGCCCCTCTACCTCATCAGAAGAGCCCAGATTTTCAGTTATCATGTCTGCTGGTCCCCTCATGGTGTAGTAGTTAACTTTTGCAGTAGCAACAAACAACTCTAAAAGCACAGAGGGTTAAAAAAACAAACATTTATTTCTTGCTCAAGCTGCTTGAGGGCAAATCATTGGCTGCAGCTTTGCTGGGCTCAGTTCAGTTTTAAGTGTCTTCTCGTTTCAGAACCAAGCCTGAAGAAGCAGCTGTTCTCATGGCAGGAAACAAAAGTTTAAAGCAAGAGGTTGGAGGTGTTGGAGTGAGGGTATTTAAAGCTTCTGCTTGCATGTGACGAAGGTCACACTCACATTCTGTTAGCCAACGCAGGTCACATGGCTAAACCCACAGTCATTGCTTGAGGAAGAGTACTTGGCCTACAGGGAAGGCACTGCAGAGTCACATGGAAAGGGTGTGGGTGTATAACCCTAATTCCCCCTCTACCACAGTGGTAATTCCTTTCTCCTTGCTAGTGAACAATTTAGGTCTGCACAGTGCTGGAATTCTGGCCAAATGAGATTGGACGGGAAGTTTTCTGGGAGTTCTGAGAAAGAGGAGGAGATATGTGTATGGGGTAACATTGTGCACTTGGAGCATGTAGAGTCCTGATGCTTGAGGGTATGTCAGGAACTGCCGTGGTAGTTGGGCTCTGCAGACAGGGTGGGTCTACCTGTCTGCCCTGGTTACATGCTATTAATGCTCTCTCTGAACTGCTGCAGTCAGCTGGCAGCTTGCCTCTACCTGCTTAAATGGAAGAATCTTGTACTAGAAGGTGTGAATCTCTGCAGGGATCAGGCCACTCTTTTGTTAACTGATCTATAGTTAATAAGTTTAATTCATAGATTCAAACATAGTTGTTTCCCTGATCACTCACTTGTACATGTGAAAACACAGTGACTGAACTTTTAAAAAGCTTTGTTGTGATTTCCTCATTGTTTGTAGTTTATTTTCACCATGGTTTTTTCAAATTTTTTCTTGTTAGGTTCCCCCTGTACTATGAGCTTAAGATTGCTTTTGTCATATGGCTGCTCTCTCCCTATACCAAAGGAGCAAGTTTAATATATAGAAAATTCCTTCATCCACTTCTTTCTTCAAAGGAAAGGGTAAGACATATAAATTATTTCCACAGATCATTTGTTAGAAATGTACATCATCACATGCTTTATGCTATAAAATTAGTGACAGTATTATAATATGGGGGTAAGTAAGTCCTAGTATTTGGCTACTTGGCATTATTTTTAAATAAAATTAATATATGTGGGTTTGGGGTTTTTCTTCCCAGGAGATTGATGATTATATTGTACAAGCAAAGGAACGAGGCTATGAGACTATGGTAAACTTTGGGCGGCAAGGTTTAAACTTAGCAGCTACTGCTGCTGTCACCGCAGCTGTGAAGGTAATTTTTTATTTACTTTTTTCATCCAAGGTCACATTAAGTCAGTGGATAAAAGTAGGGTAGCTTTTTATTTCAGATCGTTATAAAATTTTGACAGAATTTTGTTTTCTGTTTATTTTTATAATACTGGAAAGAACAGATGATTTTAAAAACATTTTTACATGTTTTCTGTAACTACTCAATATTTTGAAACTCTTAATTGATCACAAAATGAGAGCTAGTTAATAAATAAAACATACCTGAAAATGTCATTTTGTCATAATTTTCCTACTTTATAACCTTAAAATAGTTTTGCATAAATCACCTTTAGTAAAGATGACCATTCTTTCTTTCTCTGTCTTTGGTATTCTCTCTCTGCCTCTCTCTCTATCGTAATATCTTGGTAGGATTTCTGGCTTACTTCTGCACCCCTACTTCGACCAATTTGAGGTAACTGATTATTCAAAATAAGGCATGAAAAAATTCTGTTCTTAAGACTTGAGATTTTACTTAGCCAATTACTAATGTCATGTGTTGTGTTTTGCAAGCCAAGTTATCAAGTGAATGCCTTCTGTGAAAACTTGCGTTACGGCTTTCAGATTTCTTTGCATGTAGTAATTAGTGTGGTTTATTTTAAATACCATAGCATAATTGATTTTGGTGTGTAGTATATGGGAAGAAAACAGGCTTCAGATCCAGAAAGTGCTGAGTGTGACTTTCTAAATAACTGTTGGTGATTTACTTAACTTCTGTGTTCCTTAGTTGCTTCATGTATAAAATGGGGATATTATACTTGTCTGTGAGAGCATATTATAAAAACACAGTGCTTGCCAAAATATAGTAAGAGCCCGATAAACTTTAATATGACATGTCTCTGTCTCACTTCAAGTGAAAATTTGAGTTTGTTGCTATTAAGTTAAATTGAGATTAAGTAGTATTCCAGCTTTTGAGTTAGACTTTTTCAACTTAGTTATCTTGAAATAAAACAACAAAGCTATGGAAATAAATATTCTAATTAAGTGGTGATTTTATCTAATAGCAATGGTGAAGGGATGTAAAATGTCAAATAGAATTCCCAGAATGAGCTTTCACTTTTCGTAGTGATCTTTGGCTCAAGTACCACAATTAATATGATCAACAAGATTAAAAATCAAAATTATATTTAAATTATATACCTAGAAGTGTTGCATTGAGGATTAAGTGGAAACTTACTAACTATGCAGCACTAGACATATAAGACAACTGTATTATTAATGATTATTAATTATCTGTACTTTAATGTAGTATAGTTTGCCTGTTATTTAGCTTTTAAAGGCTTTTTCCTTTATTAGTGTAGATATGAACAAATACTAAAATAGCAAAATTTGCATCTTATTTAAGGACTATTTTCCATTTTAGAAGAAGTTCTTTTGCTTTTCATTTCTTGCTTAACAAAAATACATTCCTGATTTCCATATCTACTAAAAAAGATCATTCAGGAGTTCCAACATTCAACAATTAGGAATTCTACCAAGAGAGAACAGATGCAATTATCCAAGAAATAATACAATATTTCCCAGAACTGAAGGACATGAATCTCCAGGTTGAAAGGGCCCACAAAGTACCCAGTGCAATCAATGAGAAAAAGACTGACTCTAAGCAAGGTCATTGGAATATTTCAAAACACCAACAATAAGGAGAGAATTCTTAAAGATTCTAAAGATAAAAAGTATGTCACATTCAAATGATCACGAATCAGAATGGCATTAAATTTCTGTGTAGTAACAATGGAAGCTTGAAGACAGAAGAGCTTGTAATGGTGAAGCTCTCAGTCATGTGTGAGCTTAGAACAAATCTTTTTTTTTTTTTTTTTTCCTATTTTAGGCATGCATATTCACAAAATTTACCTCCTATGCATCCTTTGTCAGGGTAGATATGCTCTGCCACACTTAGGGAATAATCCACGAAAAAGGAAACCCATGGGATCCAGGAAACAGAGTATCCAGCACAGAAGGGAGGTGACAGGAATTCCCAGAAGGAGCTCTAACAGCAAGTTCAGAGTACAAGTGGCCAAAATTGGATGTGATGCGTGAAGGGTGCCAGGACAGGTGTCTTTGGGAAAAGTATAGAGCCAAGAGTATCTAATAGGTTTAAACCTATGCAGGGATGATACTTAAACCAATCAGCACATGCTGTGACCAATCAGAAGACATACTGGCTATAGACAGCAGGTACCACAATGGAGCTGTGCATCAGCCCTGAGCACCAATGAAAAATGTACTTGAGGCAGTGTGAAGAGGGAGAGCATAGGACAACTAAGCAAATGAGTCAGAAAAAAAGGGATAATTGTTAACTCCAGAAAAAAAACAAAACTTATATAAGAAAGGAAATATAATAATGGAGCATGACTTAGCCCAGTGGTGAACAGCATTTACATCACAGTTATGAGAACACAGACTATGGATTGAACCACTGTGATTTTGCTCTGTTGGGAAGATGGGGGAAGGAGAAAAGAGGGTGGAAGAGAACTAAAATCCTCATCTGCTGGATAGGAAAGTAGAAGGTTTAAAGTGGTGCCTGGGGAGGAGAAGGGGACCAAGCAAAAAAACAAGAAAGCTTGTTGCTTTCTTTTGTTATAAAATTTAGCATTATTTGACTTTGCAAGTGAAGTACATGTATTTATTTACACCCAAAAGAAGATGCTTTCTGAATTTTCCATATTTAAAAGCATCATTCAAGATGATTCTATGGCAAAAAACTGAAAATTAAATTTCAACTTGAAAAATTGCTTAGAAAATATAGACATTTTAGGATATGTTTTGGGAAACATAGAAGCATACAAATCCCATTTTTCCTCCTCACTTTAACGCTTAAATATAGTTTATAATCCTGCTACTCTGTGAGACTGCTTCCTACGTATTGTGACTATTTTGTGGGATATTTATTTTACTGTGACTTATGTTTACTACTTCCAAACCCTCTATGTGGGGAATCAGAAATCCCCACTATATTGTCTTATCCTCATTCCCTCTTCGTTTATTATTATTTTATACTTGGCTGCCATTAGTATTTAGCATCCTTCATATTTATTCAACATCTGTTTGTTTAATGCCTACTATGTGGTAGGTGCTGAGGCTGCAACAAGGAACAGGATAGGTACGGACCCTACCCTCACAGGCTGCTGTCTAGCTGAATGTCTGTATTCACTAACTGAAAACTTTATCTCATCTTTGGTTGCTAAGAGCCTCCCCTTTGCCCTCCATTATTAAAATAAGCATAAACTCACAGAAATACTTTTCTGTAGAAAGGCTATAAAAGCAATCCTATACCTACATTTCTCTGGCTTTATTTTTTGTGATTCATTGTTTGCTTTTATTTATATACTTAACGTCCTTAAACCACCTCCCCACCTCAAAGTCCAGAAACAGAGCATAAAAATCATCTGAGTTACCACGGCAAAACAAACAAACATATCCTGTAATTTGAATTCATTTTGGAACTTTCTCTTTCATTTGTGATGTGGTGATCCTTTTGTTATCAAGATCACTGTATATGAGGTACCCTCGCCATTCTCAGCATGAACACAGGGATGGTGGCTTCAGCCATCCTGGATTTCATTTATTAGAAATAGTCATTAAATTTGCTGAACATAGCATAATATTAACACTATTTGCCTCAAGTTGTACTGTGCCTATTTCAAGTAGGTGAAATTAGTTGCATCTCTGGAGATGTCAAAGAAAGGCACTGCGATGGAAGAATCACTGAGCCATCATACTGAAGAGTAAATTGAAACTGAAATAGGAAATAGGTCAAGTTTAAGGAGAAACTGCAAGAAAGCCAATAGTAAGACTTGAGAATTAATTTAAGATCTTTATAACACGCAATTTGTTAAAAATATCTTTCAGGCTAAAAATGATTGGACTCTTAGTGTGACCTTTAAAGATCGGTGATATCCCTGACGAGGTTTCCCAGGTTGAACCCCTTGAGCATGTTGAAGATGAAAATAGGAATCTAATCAGAACATTTATTACACCGTAAAGCAATTTTCTGAAAATGTTACTCAGTTCTATGACCTCATTACCAGGCATCTGTTCACAAGGTCAGTGTACAGGTTCATTTTGGCTGAGCAAAGCATAAATATATGAAGGACCTTCAAGGATTTTGCTGAGGATGTTCAACATTCCATAGCTTTTCACATGAGAAATGCAGGTGGCTTTTGTACAGGTGAGCAACACTACTGCCCAGTGAAGGACAGTTGAAGAAAATACTCTCAGTCATATTAACCATCTCTTTGAATTTTCTCTGGCAGCCTTTTCTTGGTGAATTAGCAGATATTATAAAAAATCAATTATCACAGAAATTAGAGCCTTACAGGTAAAATTGCTGAAGTCTAATTGACTTTAAATGATGATTAGGTCAAAAATCCTGACATCTTTTTGTCTGCTTTAATGGCTTTCTGTTTGTAAAAGGATTTGAGGATATTCAGCTGCTTAGTATCATCCATTAAAAAAGAGAGCATTTGTCCAGACAATGGAAAAGAAAGGTCATACTATTTTCCCTACAAAAATCCAGGGAAGCAGAATGTTGTAATGAACATTGAATTCTCTAGCAGTCTAGTTACCTGCATTTTTTAGCCCTAATTCTGCCACTAATTAGTCATGAGATTTTGAGCACATCATCTGCACTGATTTCTCTAAGTATTAATTTTCATACCTATAAAACAAAGAGGTGAAACCTGACTTCTAAAACCTCTTATGTCTCTAAAACAGTGGTTCTCAATTGGGGGGAGTTTCGCCCCCCAAAGGGACATTCGGCAATGTCTTGAGACATTTTGGGTGTCACAACTGAGGGAGGGGGTTGCTGCTACTTGCATCGAGGGGGTAGAGGCCAGGGATGCTGCTTAATATTCTATAGTCCACAACAAAAAGTTATCCAGCCCAAAATAGCAACGGTGATGAGGCTGAGAAACCCTGCTCTAAAAGTATGATGAGTCAGAAAAAGCTAATAGGATATATAAATATGTATAGGTAGCTTTGGTGATAGGTTACAAATAATTTTATTTTCTTTTTTATGTTTTTCTCTGTCACAAATGTTCCTCAGTAAATATATTTTGCTTTAATCTTAAAACCACTAAAATATATTATTCACTTAATGCAAATACAGTCAATTTCATTCTAGGCTTGACCAGGTTAATTGTTGAATGTCCATGGGGAAAAGAGATTTCCGTAAAAACTGGGAACGAACCTTATCTGCAATTATAATGTAATATGTCAAAGATCAATAAGAAATAGAGTTTAATGGCTATTCATTATTGAACAGTAGAGGAAGAATTATTCTGTAAAAGATTGTATGCTTGTGAGATTATAAAGCATTACTGATTATGTTCTTAAATTCTTAATAAAAAATATAAAGAGAATAGGCTGAAGGTTTTATACAAAGGTGCTGATAAGCATAGTAAATTCCTCTTATTTAACACAAAATATAGTTATATTAATTTAATGTTTAACCAGGAAATGAAATATTTAAACAAAGGCAGAATTGTTTGGGTGTAAGAAGTGAGAATTAGTCATACGTGCAGGGTTCCTTTTTACAGATGCCAGCCGTGTACCTGGATACTTGAGTCGACATTCAGATGTCCCGGTGCCCTTGGATGTAAATAAGCTCTGTGTGGGACCAACTCAGGGAGCTGCTTCTCAGCTAAAGAATCTTTCCCAAAGCTTAAATGTGTAAGATCTGAACCGCGCCCCCTAACCCAGTCAGCCCCTTTGGTGTTCTCATTTTCGTAAATGGATGTTCTGGGCCCATCCGTATTCAAACCCTAAGAACTTGAGCCACCTGAAAGGTTTAGGAACACTTCTGCTAATGATTATCAGTTTTAATGTAAAATAGTCTACAAAATACTTCTTAATTACTTTGACTTTTGTATTCTCATCATAATCTTTCTGTTACTTTCTCTTCGATTTTTAGGATCAATTTTAACATAAATAGTGTACATACAATCCTGCAGAGAATAGGATCTAAAATGCTGGGATTTAGAATTACCTTGTGGATGGTAACTTACTTCCTCCTTGTTGACTAAGGCTGCTGTTTGCACACGTAGTTTCCTCCTCGGACTAGAACCTTTCTTCATTTTTCTTATACTTTTGGCTTAATATTGTATAAAACAAATAGAAGAAAATAAAGCATTATAAATTTAAATAAAACATCCATACCTTTTAGCATTGTTATTGACAAGTGACTGTAATGCCCTATTTGTGCCCTCAAAATAGAGAAACAGTTTTTATGTTTGGAGTAAGAGAATAGATACAGGGAAAATGAGTGGGAAATAGATCAGAAATTTTGATAGTGTACCACATCACAATTAGAACTTCACTATACCATCTATGACTAATTTTGTAATATTAAAGAAGTTGTTGGAAAAAAGGAAAAAATCACCCATCTCATCTGCCTAAATATTTTTCTAAAAATGTTTCTAAAAAGTGTTTCTATTTTGTGTATTTTTCCCTGTGTACTCATAACCATACTGCATACTTGCAACCGTATTATGCATATGATTTGGAATTCCAAGGTAGAGGGGAAGTATTTCCACTTAACATTTTATTGCAAACACAGTTCCCTTATTAATGACTTTTTGTGCTGAAGATGTAAAAATTGGAGGGAATAGGTCTGCCTTTATATGTGATTATTTTATAATTACACCTGTCCTTCAAAGTGGTCACATTGGATATTTATAATTCATATAATGTTTCTGAAGTTCACAATACTGCAATAATTCTCTCCCATATTAGTTCTATTCTGGGCCCATAAGAAAATATACAGTGGAAAATCCGATTTTTCGAGGTGATAATGGCTGTTGAAGATCTGTGGGTCCTCAATGAGGACCCTTTTTGCTTTTCCCTACGGTACCTGGCCTTTCTTGAACCCTTGAGGAGATTGATAATACTGGGGCTATAGAGTTGGTTGCTTAAGAGCTACATTAAAATCCAGGCTATAGTGGGCCGGCCCCGTGGCTTAGCGGTTGAGTGTGCGCGCTCCACTGCTGGCGGCCCGGGTTCGGATCCCCAGCGTCCACCGACGCACTGCTTCTCCGGCCATGCTGAGGCCGAGTCCCACATGCAGCAACTAGAAGGATGTGCAGCTATGACATACGGCTATCTACTGGGGCTTTGGGGGAAAAAATAAATAAATAAAATTATTTAAAAAAAAAAAAATCCAGGCTATAAATAGATCACCCAGACACCTCAGGGTTGGTCCTAGCTCACTTTTAATCTAAACCTAAAGCAAACCTTTGGTGGATGGTGTAATCTACCCACATAGATGCCCACATCCATACCTGTAGTTTGCTGCCGAACGTCTGCATATAAACTCCAGTGTTTACATTAAAACATGCTACTATCTATGGAGAACTCTCTAGCAGTCAAGAGTAATGAAAAAGAAGAGGTATAAAAAGAGTATTTAGTTTACTTGTTACATACTCGATACCAGTAGCATATCAGGTGCACTAGGAGAATAGAAGAAGCCTAAGATTTGTCCCTCTTCTCTAGTTTCTTAAAATCTTGCTCTGGAGGCAAAATATACACAGTACAACAATAGAACGAACAATAATATGTGAGTTCATTTGTGAGATATGCCCTGAGTAATTAGTTGATTATACTCATTAAAGATATCAAAGTTTGTGGATGATATGAAGCTAGACTGATTGAATGGCACTTTGACTAACTTGCATTCTGAGATGTACTTTATTGACTGGGAGGGTTTGCAAGTTACAACCAGCCTTGGAAATTGCACCTGAGTTGGGTAGAGGGTATCGTGGACGTGTATGCCATTTATCGTCTGTTTGACAGTAGGTAAAAAGTCAAGAATTGCTGAGAGAAAGCACAGAAGTACAAAGGTAGGAATAAAGAAAAGGACAGTTCTGAGAAAACAAGGCATCTGTTTCAGATGAACATTAGTCACTTCCTTTTCGTGTCTCTCTCAATTCGTCTGTCATCCTCTGTTTAATAAGTAAATGATATCTGATAGAAAGTATAGTTAATTAAAGCATGCCAAGAATGTTTAAAGACGTATGGAATCCAATTATTTTTATTGAGGATGTAGACCCTTTAATTTAATAATTCCTTTTCACAATTCAAAAAATATGGTAGAAATACAAAGCTTAAGTGGGGTGTGGAAATGGTGTTTGGTTTTGACATAATAGGATATCACTGACTCAGAGCAGCTGAATCAAGACTCATGAATCAAGACCTTTTTCTTGAGTGTAAAATATATGTTAGGAGTAATGTTTGAATGTTTGTAGTGCCTTAGGCTTTGAAATTAGAGATGAACCATTATGGATGAGTTTCTACAGTAATGTCGTAATTAGAGGCAATCATAAATTCACATGTGTGAGAAGAAGAATAAGTGTAAAAAACCCTTTAGAAGAATATTTTTAATCCAGCTATAAATAAGAAATGAGTCATCTATATGCTATGCAAATTTTCAAAGTGGATAAGCTTAGAAATTATTTTTTTCTCTTTACAAAGCTTTTTACTTGGGGGGAAATGTAGTTATGTCTGAAAAGTTCAGAAATGTCCCTCTCAAAGCTGTGTAATGATGAAATCATTGAACTTTCTGCAGTGATGGAAATGTGCTATATCTGCATTGTCCAATACAGAAGTCACTAGCCACATCTGGCTATTGGGCATTTGTCGTGGCTAGTGCAACTAAGGAACTGAATTTTTAAGTTTATTTAATTTTAGTTAATTTAAATTTATATACCCACATGTGCCTAGTGTCTACCATATTGTTAAGGCTTTAAAATGACTTAAAGTCAACTTGTACAGTAGTAGATATGCCTTGTCAGATAGTGAATTCATTAACTAAATGTCGTTTCATATCCAAGATTCTCTGGCTCTTAAATTATTTTACCTTGTTCTACATAGAGTCGTTACCACTCCTAACTTAGCTTAGTTTTAAAACAGCATCTCTTTTACTTTAAAAAGTTCGTTCAGGGGCCGGCCCGGTGGCATAACGGTTAAGTGCACACGCTCTGCTGCGGCGGCCTGGGGTTTGCAAATTCCTATCCAGGGCACGCACCGATGCACCGCTTGTCAAGCCATGCTGTGGTGGCGTCCCATATAAAGTAGAGGAAGATGGGCACGGATGTTAGCCCAGGGCCAGTCTTCCTCTGCAAAAAGAGGAGGATTGGCATGGATGTTAGCTCAGGGCTGATCTTCCTCACAAAAAAAAAAAAAAGAAAGAAAAGAAAAATTCTTTCAAATCATAAACTTCAGCCCCCAAGTGCTAGTTTTTAGGAGACAGCAAAATTATGGATGCTGTTACTGTGAGGGTAACATTTTTTTTACGTTTTAAAATTAAATTTTAAGCTGAAATGTTTGGGCATGGAATGTACTGATGTTTACAACTTACTCTGAAATGCATTCAGAAATGGATTGGTGGATGGAGAGATGGTAGATATATGATAAAGCAAATATAGCGAAATGTAAATGATATATGGGTATCCACTGTACAATTCTTTCAACTTTTCTGAAAGTTTCATAATAAAATGAATAACCTTCATGATAAAATGTGGAGGGAAAGTTAAATGCAAACATATTGAATATTTTAAAGTGTATTTTTTTTCCTGGATCTATCACTTCTCTGTTAAATAGAGCCAAGGAGCAATAACTGAACGTTTACGAAGTTTCAGTATGCATGATCTAACAGCCATCCAAGGGGATGAACCTGTGGGACAAAGACCATACCAAACTCTACCAGAAACAAAAAAGAAAAGTAAAGCAGCCTCCAGTGAATCAGCAGGTGTGCTTGTTTGTTTTAATATATCGTTCTTTCATAACTGGGATTTTGAGTCCAGATGGGTACTAAAATGAATACCTGTTAAATCTCTGAATTTGGGTAGACAAATTTATTTTTAAGCTTATACTTTTGAGCTTTACATTTAACTGTAGTTTTCTTTCTCTAAATTTTCTCTAAATAAGTTTAATGCTTGCCTTTTGTTGACTGTGGAGATAATCCAGCTAAGAAAGTAGCAGTAGTCTCTTGTGCTGCCATGAATTTTTAGAAGTGGTGGGTGTAGTTACCACCACCTCCCTACCACCAGCACTAGTTCTGACCTGTGATCAATACTCTTGCTACTCAAACTGTGTAGTGACATCTGAGGAGTTTTATAGTTAAACACTCTTTACTGTAAGTGCTGTGAACAAATAAGGATATTGACTCACAAGATGAAAAATTTTAAGTGGGTGACAAAAAGATGACTCAGTTGGAAAATAAGATTCTCCAGTGGAAAATGTGTTGAAATTACATATTTTAGTTCAAGAACTGACTTGTAGTATATTCTAATGTAAATGAGGAGCACGTCATAGTTATGTTCTAAAACTTTGATAAATTATTGTGATCGTAGAAACATACACATTAGTAAAAAGACGTAGTTCCTTAGTCAGTTTAACACATTTAAGAAGATTGTAGTTCAAGGTTCAGCTAAGACCTGAGATCGTCAAGACATTTCTTATTAACGTATTACTAAGTTCATAAGGTACAGGGCTACTTGATTTTTGTTTTTTTAAGTAGAAGTTTTCTTTTGAGGGAGATTAAAAATCATCCTTTATAATTAAAATCAATTTGAAAAATAACAGTCCCTTCGTATAAAGAAAAAATAGTAAACTTTCTTTTAAGTTCTCCCTAGAATGAATAACTTTATAAAGTTGGTGGCTATTTTCTAAGAGGTGGTAATTCAGAAGTGGCCATTGATTAAGGTAGTAATGCCTTTAAGAGTGAGGAACCCATTGAACTTTGAACCATCATCCTTAATACATTAGTAATGTAAAAATAGTTACTCATTTTCTTTCTTTTTTTTTTTTTTTTTTGTGAGGAAGATCAGCCCTGAGCTAACATCCACGCCAATCCTCCTCGTTTTTGCTGAGGAAGACTGGCCCTGGGCTAACATCCGTGCCCATCTTCCTCCACTGTTTGTGGGACGCTGCCACAGCATGGCCTGACAAGCGGTGTATCGGTGTGCGCCGAGGCCACCAGCAGCGGAGCACGTGCACTTAACCTCGACCCAAGTTTTCTTAATATGTATTTAAAAATTAGGTGTACTGATTTTGATTATGAGGTCTGCTGTATATATTTTGCTAATTTGGACCAGTAATGAGTCCTTTATCAGCAGTTTATTCAAACTTTTACTGTAGAATTGGTTAAGAATTATATTCCAGTTACTTAAATGAAAACAGGATTACAAATATGAAAATCCATAATATTATTTTTATTCCTCTATTAAATTTAAAATGGTGTGACTAAAATATTTTAAGATAGTGAGGTGCTATTTAGTTCTTTTAAATTTCAAACCGTGAAATTAAAATAACTTAAGATTTATAAAAATACAAAGTAAGTGGTAGCAGTACAAGAAAGATACTTGTTCAGTTATGAAATTAGAATTTTAACATGCAGTACTTTGCCTAGATTCCATGTTTTCTACAGAATAGTATATATTTTGAGCTTTTCTTCCCTAAGGAAAAAATTTAACCAAAACTTTCTCTTGACAATATTTTTAATAAAGTAGTATGGTTCCAGGACAGGAATAGTTGAAGAGAAGATAATAATAGATAGTCTAGATAGACACAAGTCCAGATATACATGGAAATTTGCCAAATGAGAATGATGGCCTTTCAATTTGATGGGGAAAAGGCAGATTATAAGTGGTATTTGGATAAATGTCAGACTCAGAAAGTAGGAAAGGGAATGAAGTTATACCTCCACCTCAAACATAAATTCTTAAAAGATTAAGACTTAAATATAAGAAATTAAACCATATAGTAGGAAATTCCTGTGTATATTTTTATACTCTTAGGATAGATCAAACTTCATAAGCATAACATCAAAACCAGAAAACATAAAGGAAAAGTTTGAGAGATTTTTCTATATGAACAAACATAAAACCACCATATGAGGGGAAAAATCCCACACCATAAAAAAGACAAACTACTAACTGCAAGAAATAGTCTCATCACGTTACAGGCAAAAGCTTCGGATTTTAACTATTCAGGAACTCTTACAAGTCGATTATTGTCAATTCTATCAACAAATACAGCTGAATAAGAAATACATGAAAAAGATATTCAGCCTTACAGATAGTCAAAGAAATAGTAAATTAAAATAGTACTAATAGTAATTTTCACTCACTAGATTGGCAAAAAAATTTCTTTAACAGTGCTCTTTGTGGTAACTATTCTAGTTATCTATTGCTGTGTAACAAACCACCCCCAAACAGTGGTTTAAAAAAACCACGGTCATTTATTTTGCTCCTGAATCTGGGGTGACTGGGCTCAGGAAAGCAGTTCTTACTCAAGGTCTTATGCAGTTACTGTCAAACAGCAGCTGGGGCTGGAATCATAATCTCAAAGCCTTCTTCACTCACATGTCTGGTGTTTGAGCTGGCAAGAGTCAAACAGCTGGTAGCTAGAATAGTTGGGATTTCTCCAGCATCTGTCTCTCCTTGTTTCTCTATGTGGTCTCTGAGGGTCTCTGGGGTCGTTGGACTTCTTACCTGGCAGCTGCAGGCTCCCCGAGCCAGTGTCCCAAGAGAAAAGGCAGAAGTCATGCAGTGTCACTTCTGCCTTGAGGCTCTTAATTGAAGCAGTACCTGCAAAGGCCCTGGAGATTTAAGGGAAGGGGAGAAAAGTGTCAGAATTTATGGACATGTTTTAAAACCACCACAGCAAGCATGTTGGGAAACAAACACTCCCATAAACTTTTTATGGGAGTTTAAAGTGGAGTAATCTTTTGGATGACAATCTGGCAATCATTATCAAAAGTTATTCCCTTTAACTCAGCAAGAAACTTCTAGGAATATGTCATAAGGAAATAATCAGACAAGTATTCAAAGATGCATGTACAAGAGTGTTCATCTCATTGATGTTTATAGTAACAAAACGTTGGAACAAACCAAACGCTTAAAAGAAATGGTTAAGCAAAAAGGTGACTTATTAGCCATGAAAAATAATGATGTCAGTCTACACTTACTGACATAAAAACATATCCAGATCGTGGGGGAATCAATAACAACGAAATAGTATGTTTTATAATCCTATACTGTAGAGACACAATAGGCAGATGAAATGGATTAATATACATAAAAAATTATTTTTCAAATATATATAGAGAGAAAGGAGAGTCTGGAAGGGTATTACTAAAATGTTAACAGTGTTTAGCTCTGAGTAGTGGGATTTTAGTGATTAAAAAAAAAAATCAACCTATTACTCAAAATCAGAAATAAAACAACAGTACTCTTTTGAAAAATAATTAAGGTACTCATTTTTTTTTATATCATGAATTTTTTTCTATTTCATTTACTTCCAAAATCACTCAAGAAAAAAACAAATTGATAAGTTTTTCAGTGTGGGAATTAAAATTCACATTGCCAAGTCTGTTTACCAGTTCATGCGATCCATACATTTACCTCAGAAGCTCTGATTGTTCACACAAGCAAATTCAAATATCTGGAAAAGGGGGTCCCTTTTGAAAACTCATCATGGCCTGATCTGAGCAGTTTGAGGTTAGCCAACCAAGAGCAGTTCTGCTTTGATGAAGTTATTCAAATCTGCATGTTGTCACTGTGGGAAAAAGAGCTGCCTCTAAATGCTTTTTGGAAGAAAATGGACAACCTTCAACATGATGTTCACTTCCTTTGAAAGAACACATTTTTGATAAGTGGAAATATTTTTTCCTGCAAATAACCTGCTGCTCCCATATTAGTTAAAAGTGGTTGAATATTCAGGTTCAGTACCAGCACATAAGGAGATTTTTGCTTTGTTTTAGATGCTTTACATCTTTATTTAATCCTTAAGGTGACGATGCAGGTTAAATATTTTTATCCTTATTTTGTGGATGAATAAACTGAGGCTCAAGGAGATTAAATTACTTGTCAAAGACTACATACTCAGTGACAGAAATGAGGTATTCAAAGTTCCTAACCTAAGTCTTATTCTCTTGTTAGTTTATAAAGAGACTACACTTAGTGAGACAGTTGGGCTGGAACTATGAATTCAAAAAATTTGAGCAGGAAGGAACCTTAGAGATGCTTTAGTCAAAGACGGCAAATAAGTGGCATGCCTCCCCCCTGCTCCCGTGCCTGTGGTGGGAGACGTTGCTGATGGGTTGTGGCACTTTCCCACGCTGACTCAGAATTCTACTCGACATGTGCCCAGACAGCTCAGCTGGCTCAGAGTTGGTGTTCATATAGAAACTCATTCATCTCTCAGCTGTCTCACCACCTTACCAGATAAGAAAACTGAGGCCGAGGAGAGGCAAGACTCACTCAAGGTCTCAGCTAATGGGTGGCAAAGTACTCACTTCTCCTAACATAGGCCCAAGGCTCCTTCCAAACCAAACTTTCTATGATTCTGCACTTACATTAATACATCGAAACTGCTTAGAACAGTGCCTAGTAAATGCTAAGTACCAGATCAATATTGGCTATTATTATTATTATAAGGAGAGAAGACAAAATATACCAACTCTAAGATGTACAGGCTGTGAATAAAACCAGGTCAGTTTGCAAAAGCATCTGCTAGTTTCCTAAAATGGTAGCAGAGCTCTGGGCTGAAGCTGGCCAGGCAGCTGCAGCCTTAGACCCCAGGGCCCCTGGCAGCACAGGCTCCTCGTTCTTAGGTTCCCAGTCACTGCTCCTCAGGAACGTGCATGGAAGGCACTGTTCCAACGTCTCTGTCTAGCCTAGATTGATGATATGAAGCTGCCAACCTGAGCATCACCTTTGTACCATCCCAGCTTTACCCCTCCAGCGTCACCTTGCCCAGGCTTGGCAGACCCATAATCCACTCCTCCAACTCGCCGAGTTCCTGTGCTGATGTGGCATCCAGATATGGGCTTCTCTCATGATCTTAGGTCTCCCTCTCCTCCTCTGAAGACTTTTAAATCCTCGGACAACTTTGACTAACATTATTTCCACCACTCACAGCAGAATTTTCATACATACTCATTTCCAGGTTTTAAGTGGAATAGAAAATGCATATTTTAGTGAAGATATTTGACTTGTGTCCTTTCTTTTTGATGCAGGGTTTGGTTTAGAAAGTTAAGTTAAACATGTCAATTTCACCTCCATAGATCCCAAATTTGACTACTTTCTCTGTCCTCCCTCCTTGGACTCCGTCATTTCTGACCTGCCAGACTTGCTATAACCTCCCTGCTTCTAGTCTCATGTACTTCTGTTTCATTCTCCCAAGTGCAAGAAGAATCTTTTCCAGAACCCAAATCTAATCATGTCACTCTTTTGCTTAAAATGCTTCACTGCTCCCCACCCCCCCAACGCCCACTGCTCTCTGATGAAGTCCAAACTCAATAGCATGCGGTATATTAGCTCCCCAGCCTTGGTCTCCCACTCCATCATGTGCTAGGAATATAGAATCATGAGCCTCTCAGAATTCAGACCTCCTACAAGAAGTCCCCCGTAACCTACTGCCCCTGCCCCCAGGCTGATTACTACTCTTACTCTGTGTTCCTGTAGCACCTTGTCCTTATTTTCTATTCATAGCATTTACTACAGTATTGTACTGCCCGTTAGAGTCTGTTTCCCCTATTAGACTGTAGGTTTCTTAGGATAGAAAAAGATAGTTGTGTCTTTTTCATCATTGTATCCCCATAATTTAGCACACTGCCTCACACATAGAATTTTAAAAATACTTGCGGAATACTGAATCAATCTATCACTTTTCCTGAAACCATAATTGGAAAGCTAATAAAATTTTTTTTAGCTAAAATCAGGGAACAAAGAAGAAATAAGTTCTATATATAATCATCTTTTGAATGAAATTCCAATTCCTAATCATGTTAAATGAGATTCAATTAAAATGACAAGGGCCATGAAGTATTGTCTTGTGCTTCATCTGTGGCCTTAGAGAAGTTTTTTGTTTTTTTTTTTTTGGTGAGGAAGATTTGCTCTGAGCTAACATCTATTGCCAGTCTTCCTCTTTTTTTGCTTGAGGAAGACTAGCCCTGAGCTAACATCTTTGCCAATCCTCCTCTAGTCCGCATGTGGGTTGCCACCATAGCATGGCTTGAGTGGTGCAGGTCTGCATCCGGGATCTGAACCCACGGACCCAGGCCGCCGAAGCAGAGCATGCCGGACTTAACCACTGCACCACGGGGCCAGCTCCTGAGAACTTTTGCATCATTGTCACTTCCTTTCTCTTTCCTTGATTCCTCATTCTGTGTTTTACCTTAGTTTTTATCATATTGGGATTAGGAATATAGTATAAGCAACAGCAATAGAGAAAAATCTAGCAATGAGAATCTAAAAATATTTTTTTTCTGGCTTATTTTCCCCAATTATAGAAGTAATATCATTTTTTAAATAAAAATTTGGCAAATTAAAAAAAAAAGGAAAAATGAAGAAATTTTAAATCACCTAAAAGCCCACTTCTAAGAGATGTAATGGTTTCATTTTTATGTTTTTCCTTTGTTTGTTTCTATATGTACATTTTTTTTCCACTTAATAGTGCATCAGGAGCATTTTCCCAGGACTGCTGACCCCATCCCCTCCCCCGGCCACACTGGCCTCCTCGAAGTTCTTCCAGGCAGTCATGTTCCCTGCTGCCCTAGTGCCTTTGCACACGCTGTCTATTCTACCTAGAACACACTTCCTTGGACTGCTGCAGGAAAACAAAGGATCTCTGCCTAAATGATGACTGATTCTACTTCCAAATCCTTACTAATTTCTATCCTAGAAGTCTGGCAGCATAAAATTGTACTTGCTTAATATACAATTAAAGATGTTTATCTTATTATGAGACCAAGAGGCTTATTAACAACTCTTCGTGGTTTGCTTAGTGAGTCTCAAATTATTCATGTCCTGAAAGAGCAGATTAATAAATGTTTATTCAGTATATTTTTCTTCACACACAAGAAGTCCATCCCTTGCACCCTCTTGAGCCTGGAAAACCTGCTACTTTTTTCTCTCCTAAAGATTTAGGCTTCTATGCTCCTTATCTTTATTAAAGGAGAATTTGAAACCTTGTAACCTCACCCTTGTCTTTATAACCTACCTAGTACTCTGATTGCCTTAGACTTGGGATCCTCTCTTGCTCCATCCAGGCAGTGGTTCTCAAAGTGTGGGCCTGGACCAGTACCGCAAGCATCACCGGGGAACTTGTTAGAAATGTAGATTCTCACCCCAGGCCCAGCAATCTGTGTAGTAATAAGTTCTCCAGATGACTGTAATATGTGCTAATAAGTTTGTGCTAATAAACTCTATTAAGTATGAGAACCAGTGCTTCAGGAATGGGAGCTTTCTTGTCCCTGAATCCCAGCCTCAGGATGCTCTCAGACTTCCTGACAATAACCAGCCTGACTGCCCGAATGTTGTAATACGGTAGTACCCCCTTATCCGCTGTTGCAGTTTCTGGAATGCCTATGTTACTTCATCTCATCATGTAGGCATTTTATCATCTCGCATCATTATAGTAAGAAGGGTGAGTACAGTACAATAAGATATTTTGAGAGATACCACATTTACATAACTTTTACTACAGTATATTATTATAATTTTCTACCTTTTTTTTTTTGTTTTTTTTGGTGAGGAAGATCAGCCCTGAGCTAACATCCGATGCCAATCCTCCTCTTTTTTGCTGAGGAAGATTGGCCCTGGGCTAGCATCCGTGCCCATCTTCCTCTACTTTATATGGGACGCCACCACAGCATGGCTTGACAAGCGGTGTGTTGGTGCGTGACCAGGATCCGAGGCTACAAACCCCGGACTGCTGAAGCGGAGCGTGCACACTTAACCACTGCGCCACCAGGCCAGCCCCTAATTTTCTACTTTCTTATTAATTATTGTTGTTAATCTCTTAGTGTGCCTAATTTATAAATTAAACTTTATCATTGGTATGTGTGCATAGGAAAAAACAAAGTATATATAGGGTTTGGTACTATCCACGGCTTCAGGCATCCACTGGGGATCTTGGATCGTATGCCCCGCGGATAAGGTGGGGCTTACTGTATTGGCCAATGTTAAATCTTTGCAGCTACGCAAAGCAGCCTCTTAGCACACCCGCACAGTCTCTTGCTGACCTTCCTCATGCTGGCTATTTTCTTTGACTAACATCTGTCATCATAGCCTGTGGTATTTCTAATTGCTGTAGCCTGTCTGGCTGGGTTTTATTTCAGCAGCTGCAACAGTGTTGGTTTAACATCTCCATCACCTGCCCCCAGTGAACTTATCTTGCCCAAAGTTCTAGTCCCTTTGGGTCTTATATGACTCCTTAAGTTCACCCTACCATTCCTGATCTTGACAAAAGGTTTGACACATTGCGGGGGGCGGTTGGGGGGCTTATTCTTAATTAAAATCAAAGGTACAAATGACAGCTTAAAACAATTGCTTAGGTTGTTTAGAATTCATGAAAAAGAGAAAGAGCAGGGAGAGACTTTTCACTGTATATCTATTTATATTCTTTGATTTTTAAACAAGATAAATGTGTTACCTACTCAAAAATAAATTATTTTTAATTATTCTGAAAAAATGCATAGTAAAAATAGGAATGGTCAGGGAAAACTTCCTGGAAGAAATGAGTTATGAGCTTCATCTAGAATAGTGCAAGGGGCAGAGATTAATGATGAAGGGCAAGGAGTACATTCCACATGGGAAAGGGAGAGGAGTAACCCGGCAAATACAAACCATGCGGAGAACTGCAAACAGGCACAGTGAAGAGGCAGTGCTGACTGGTATCCTTTGACCAAAACATGCTGGTTTTGACAACTCGCTTAGGTTATGGAATTCCACTGAAAGACGGAGATGAAAAAACAGATGAAGAAGCGGATGGGCCATATTCAGATGATGAGATGGTAACACACAAAGGGCTTCGAAGATCACAAAGCATGAAATCTGTGAAAACCGTGAAAGGCCGCAAAGAGGTTAGTCAAGTATAGAGTTGTTTTCCTATAATTAGTATTAAGGGGTCTCCCTGCTGCATTGTCATTCAGGATATTAATGATCCATAAATGAAAGATTGAAATGGTAGAGCAGCAGTTATATTTAAAATTCTTTATTCAGATCTGATGTATTAGGGTCTACAGAAATTTAGAAAATGGTAAATTTCTAGTCTTCCACTATAAGCAGAAAATGGTATTCTCACATAGCAAATCCTATGGTTGTCATGAGTACCCAGTGCCAGCGCTATGCATAAGCAAAGAAAACAACTAACAGAATTAACCACATAGTTTCACCTTGAACCAACCCTACGTAAGGATTAAACAGTAAAAGTTTATTATCCATAATAATATATTGTCTTTGTGCCCAGAAAACAGTCGAGAATTCCAGTGAATGGCCTCAGATCATTGTGAGCAATGTTCATTGACATGTAGCAAGCAAAGCATAAATAATTACAGTTAATGTTTTTATTTGTTATTAGTGGTGATGATCTGCAGCATGTATCCAACAGAGTACCAACTACATTTTTGAGTATATAAGTGGTGCTGTCTTTTGAGTACACACTTATAGGATAATTGATTCTTTATATCAGAAAAGTTAAACAATTATTACTACAATTATGAACTATTAAGTCCTATCTAATTTCAAAAAGTAATCATCTAATTTGTAATAATACATTTCTCTCTTCAGGTGCGGTATGGGTCACTAAAATATAAAGTGAAGAAGAGACCACAGGTGTATTTTTAGTTATATACACTTCGCTATCCCAAGACAAATTACGCTAATACATCGACTTTTTTTTTCTAACATTATACGTTCAGGATTTACACATTAAAATAATTCTTTAAATTGTGGCGGTGGTAGGGTTTACTTTCATCAATTTAAATAGTTTTTCTTCTTTAACAATTACTTCCAAATCTTGACTACTAAAGGTAGTTATGCAAAGCTAATTTGTGTATATATATATATATATATATATCAGAAATAATAGAAAATTGTGTTAACTGTTTTCAAATTCCTCAACAACGCTGAGTGCCTGGGATATGAGATGAAACGCGAACCCACAGTATACTTGAAAAGAGTATTTTTATGGTTCAAGATACATCAGCCTTTGCGGTAATGTATTGTGTTTACCTCCATTTTTGTTATATCTGTCACATGAGGATAGTAATTAAATGGGCCTCTGATCCAGCAGTGGTAGAACAAGGGCATAATGTAAGATAAAGTATGTTTTATATATTCTTTACATTTTTACTTTTTTAATACTTTCTAGTTTTTCCACCATCAATGAAAGTTTTCAAAACAAATATTTGAAAACCAGGTATCCACATAGCACTTTTATTCCTGACTAGTTTTGCACACTTGAAAATTGTTTACTTATTTTATGACTGTACATTTATTTTTTTATTGACACTATCTTTATTGTTATTTGTCATATTCTAACATGTCAAATTTATGCCTTGAATTGCATCATTTCTTTTCATTTGTTAAATAGTGGGTTTCATTTGTTAAATTTATTTGATTTTAATAATATAAAAATATAGCTAATTCAATTTTAATTATTTCTATCTTCTTTACAGATAAGAAGTTATTTTAAACATTAACCAGTTTTCCATATTTAGCTCTATATTGTAGTTGAACTTAGCATGTTCTTAACAACACTGGTTACATTTTCAGCCTTCAAAAGTAGTAGCTTGTGTGAAATATTGTCAGAGACCAGTATAGCACTTAGGTGTCTTCTAATTCATGAAATTATCCAACAGCCAATCCATTCGCAAGCTTGGCACTGATATGTGCTGCTGATTTATAAATCTGGCATTGACTAGAATCATGTGAATCACTTCTCTTCTGGCCAAGATAATTTCCTGAAGATAGGTGCCAGTGCAAAATGCAGATTTTGTTAATCGTACACATTAGAAGCTATTAGAATAGATATTAGAAAAATATCATTTTTTTAATCCAAAATATTTTTAAATACTGAACCTTGGAGGTTTTTTTAGGTTGCATCGATAACTATGCATTATGAACTCTAAACTCATATATTTCTGGTGATAATTTTAGTGATCAGTAATCAAATCTGACAATTGTACTTGTTCAGATAATTTACTGTTCTACTTGTTTGTCCAAAAAAAAAAACGAGAGAGATTTGTGAGATCTTTGACCTTTCTACCTTTTAAGAAATGAAACCAGCTGGCAATGTATATTTCAGGACCTCCTCCTAGTGTTGGCAGAGAACAGAATGTTTACTCAGGAATACCTTAGTATAATTCATACATTTCTCTTGATATAAGTCGAAATATTTTCTAGATTATCTCACATTCGTGTTATATAACATTAAGTAAAATTTCATTCAACTTCTTTTCTCCCAAAGTTTAATTCTATGAATATCTTCATCTACTTTACCTTAACTAATTTTTAGCCTCTTAGTTTCTGAAAAGACTCTTTAATTTGTGTTCAAAATTCCTATGAATTCTGATTATAAACTCTTGGAAAAGAGGTTTATTTATATTGCCTAATACTAGACTTATTAATATAAATGCTATACCATGCTTGTCTTTCCTAGCTAAAGGCAGTGTCATCTCAAATTGCCTGAGAAGGTCATGTTAGTGACTTTGTATCAAAAACGATACATATGGGGGCTGATTTGCACTATTTTATCTTTTTCAGGTCTAATCTCAGCATTAAACCTATTCTTTAATTACAGTAAACTCATATATACGGTTCTAAGTTGAAGGAATTATTTATCCCTCTACACTTCTAGAATCACAACCTTTAATCAAAGACAACACCAGTCTCAAAGAGATGATGCAAGTCCTTCTGTTTAATTATATCTCTTCCCACTCACAATGCTTCCCCTGATAGAATTCTACTATTACATCCTTACATACAGCCAATGTCATTTTGCTGTTCTATCGTTTCATTTCTCTCCTTTTCTTACATTGCTTAAATTTTGCTTCTTTTCTCTTATGTGTTTTAGCATGCCCTTTCCTTTGAACGTGCTATAGTAAGCTCATAAATTTTTTTCTTTTAAGGTGGAGCAGTTCATTTTTTGTTCCTCTGCTTTTAAGTATACTGCTTTTAAAAGAGGTAAATTCATCCCTCGACCTCAGTGCCTTGCTTTCCCACCGCCACCACTTGGTGAGTGGGCATCAGATGCTGCACAAACTATTTAGGACTCTATTTTGGTTAAATAGCTGTTAAAGTTTATCTAGAAATTGTAGCCAGTGTTTTATTTTATTACATATTCATTCAACTTGTTCATTGATATTAACTATTTCCAGAGTTTGTTTGAAAGTAAGAATGGGTCTATTCTTTAGTTTACCATATTTTTTATGGTATAAAAATGAGCCAGAAATAAACCTTATTGCTAAGTAATTAATTATGTAAACCAACCTAGGTCCTACATAAGATTCCCTCCACACACTTCATTATATGTATGTGGATTTGGCTAGAAAATTACACTGCCAGCCTTACTGATTATAAATACTTGACTACACAGATTGATGGGACAAAATTATTATTAAAGTGTTTTCAGGGAACTTAATCCATATGTCACCACCAAAGATTTCTACAGTGTTATAGAGTATGTAAATATTCCAAATTTCTGTAAAACATTGGTTACATAAATATGTTTTCTTTCTTTCTTTTTTTTTGGAAAAACACAGTTTGTGCTTTTGGAATGCTTGAACTTTTGTATTTGAAAATAATGCAATACTATCTTATATTAAGTATCAGTAATTTGTATTTTTAATTGGAATGGGCTAAATTTTCATTTTGATTTGCTTCTATCAGGAAAATTAAGGCATTAATATGTACTGAAAAGCAGTTTCCTATGTTTTTTCCTGTGTAGGTTGATTTATTTGCAAAGCAATTAGGTAAACTTTGAGATCATTGTTACTGTGGTATGTGGTATGTATATTTCTTAGTAAACATCATTTAAGATTAAAGCTTTCTGAAAGGAAAGTACAGCTTTTTCTCTAAATGTTTTTTAGGATTTAATCTTCTAGTAATATCCTACAGATTTAATGTATATTAACTCTTTAAACACTGATCATGAATTAATACTTTTTCTTTTAACACCTTTTAAATCTGTGTACTTTAATAGTTAAGAGAAAGCAGTTTTGTAATTTTTTAATTTCTTTGTAAAGGCTATCTTTAGGCCTAGTATGGGGATAATTTTACAAATGTGTTTTTTGAAAACTTTAATATAAAATAAACTCATTTTATTAGTGACTTCTTGTATTTTTTTCTTGTGTCAGAGTACATGTTGGGTTCCATGAATTGATATTATTTATAATTGAGTATGTCCTGATTAAATAATAGACAACATGTGCACACACTTAAGATTACAAATCACAGAGAAAATTATAAAAAACATGTACATTCTGGAATGCTCATTCATAGGATTACAAAAGAAACACTAAATTGTTAAATTTGGATGTTAGAAAGGGAAGACACGAAAAAACAATTAATACAGAAACCCTAGCCATCAATTTGTATTGGTTAGCTGTCTCAGACATAAAATATAACGCAAAATTCAGTTTTATGTATCCTGGAAATGTTCTGGGGTTCCATCTGTTTTCAAGTCAGACGTCTGTCTGCCTCACATTTAAGCTTTAGAGAGAAATCGTATGTTTAAAAAAGTTTCTTTGTGTTACTTCATTATGATATATAATGTGTGTGAAAGTATTTCCAAATGGAGTTATATTTTTATTTTTATTAGGACGTATATCCTTGTGATGATCCAAAGAAGTTAGAAATGAAAATAAAAATTCAAAAGAACACACTGGGTATATGAACTGCAGCATTTTTTCCACTGTTTTATTCTCCCTTTAAGTGGTTCACTGTTCTTGAGAAAGAGATTCATGGAACAAAAATCATGTCAGAAACTGACTCATTGTTCCCTGGAAAACATTCTGCCCCTTTGCATACCCATCAATAGTCCAGCCTTGAAATACTCTCCTTATGGTCTGGTTTTGGTAATGTTTTCTAAATTGCTTTTTATAAGATAATGCTTTGAATTGAAATTTTAAAGCACAAGAATGATAATTGTAAGTGTAGGATGCTAAAAGACTCTGCTCAACAAAAGCAGGAAAATCACCATGTTTACTCTTAGTTTACCTGGCAATCCTAGATTAGGGTCAAGGGGAAGGAAGAAGAAAAAGGAAAGTATGGTATTTTGGCATTATGTACAAATCAAATTAGCATCAATTTTTTTCAAAAATATTCCTTGAGTGCCTACTGTGTGCAGTAGCACTGTTATGTTTCTGCACAATGCCTATATCCAAGTAGGATAGCATAACAATTAAGGAAAATAATTCTTGCTTTAAAAAAACAAATTCACTATTACCAAATATTTGAATTATTTGAGTATTATTTATGCTAGGATTTCTTCTAGGTTGTTGAATAATTTATTTAGTTTCTCTCAAAGGAGGTTTTTTTTGGTTTGGTTTTTTTAATCCTTGATTCCCTTTCCCTGATCTCTTACATCTGATACATTAGTAAGTCCTTTTGGCTTTCTCCAAAATATATCCTGAATTAGACCATTAAAAACTCCCCTCCCCTCCAGCTTCTCTAGTTTAAACCATCATCGTCTCTCACCTGGAATACTCAGGGCATAACTTTTATTTAAGGCAGAATTTCTTGAACCCTCATTACATTTTTCGTAAGCTTGCAAAATTTTCAAGGTGACTCTTAACCTTGAGTCCCATAGAACTGTCACAGTTTATCTTTTCAACTTGTACCTTTGGGAAATACAAAAAGAGAGAAGGTTGTAAAAAGAGAACAGAGGTGCAGAATAGGAACAGATGGTTTTGCACATCAGCTTTGGAAGAGAACTTTCTCTCTTCCATGCATTTTTTTTTCCCCTTGCTGAGGAAGATTTGCCCTGAGCTAACATCTGTTGCCAATCTTCCTCTTTTTGCTCGGGGAAGATTTGCCCTAAGCTAACATCTGTGCCAGTCTTCTTCTGTTTTGTATGTGGGTCGCCACCCAGCATGGTCACTGACAGACGAGCCATGTAGGTCTGTGCCCAGGGAACCGAACCCGGACTGCCAAAGCCGAGCACACCGAACTTAACCACTAGGCCATGGAGCCGGCCCCTCTCTTCCAAGCATTTTTAATGCTGAAATTTGGAAAAGGTGAGTGAGAAGAGTTGATGAAGCCAGATTAGAGTATCTGGCTGAATTATAATGTGTTTTGACCTGATGCTATCTCAAAGTATTGGGAAAGAATTTGGGATATATGTGGAGATTTTTCCCCCTTAGGAATGTTAGGCCTAATTTAAATTAACTCTAAATTTCAGTGCTACAATAGAGTATGGTAGTGCCTGGAGTCAACAGTACGTTTTTGTATTAGAGTTCTCTAGAGAAATGGAACCAATAGGATGTGCATGTGTGCAGAGAGAGAGAGAGAGACAGATTTATTTTAAGGAATTGGCTCTGCAGTTGTGGGGGCTAACGAGTCACAAATCTGCAGGGCAGGACGGCTGACTGGAGACCGAGGGAAGAGTTGATGTTGCAGCTGCGGTCTGACAATTCTGCAGGTGGAGTTCCCTCTTAAGGCCTTAACTAATTGGATGAGGCCCACCCACATATGAAGGGTAATGTTCTTTACTCCAAGGCTGCTGATTTAAATCTCATCTAAAAAATACCTTCACAGCAACATCTAGACTAATGTTTGACCAAATGTCTTGAGTGGTGGGCTACCTAATTGACACATAAAATTAACCATCACAGTATCCTTAAAATTAAGTTCCAAAGGAAATGCTGTTTACCTTGAAATATAAAGTTGTTTGACTAATTTACTATATAGAAATTACAAATCTTGGATTTTATTAGTTTATCTTACAAAGAAAGGGAATGTTGTAGCACATGGTTTATTTGGAAAAGGAAGAATTGTACCTTATAAGGCTTGTGATGCCCTTTGTTTGTGGTTGATAAGTAACATTTGTATTTCAGTTTGTTTTCACACTTTGGGAAGAGGCATCATCCCTGTTTTACAGATGGAGAAACCAAGACTCAGTAGTGACCAACCTAGGACCCAACCACAACACTTGTGGTTTCAGACTCTTGTGTTGTTAATTCCATTACACTTGATTATCTTGGTGGTCACCGGGTATTTAAACAGCTAACATAGAAATGATTCTTACCATATATGCATTATACAGCAATTTCAGAAGATCTTATCAGAATCTTATCAGAAGATTAAATGGAGTGAAGTTTTTGAGTCATTTGAAGTTAATAATAGATTTGGCTCTTAGAGTAGCTTGCTAAGGAGAGAAAGGATGCTTTTAAAATGAATAGGAAAAATAAAGACAAAATTTACTATCAATTATTGACTAAGACAAACAGGAAGAGATTTGAGGAGAGGATGTAGCTCAAACGGGAGGAGTATCCTCTTAGGAAGTGCTTTCCTTCCTTCCTTCCTCGCCTTGACACCAGCATTTGCTCCCTGGCTTCCTCCCTTCAAACCACACCTTGTAAACCCTTTTATGTGCTCTGTTCACAACAAGAATTTTCATGCACTGTTCCATACTGAGTTTTAACTAGTAAAACACAAAAAGAGCCAAATGCCTTTTTACACAGGAGATGAACTTTATTCAGTCTTTAAGTTGAAAGCAAGTACAGTTAGGATATATAGCAGGCGACAGTTTCCATATGTTCTAGGAAAGTGGAACTGTATTATTTATAGTTTATAACAGGTTGTGTAAAATTAAAGATTGCAGGGGGCTCCCAGGGAGGTAAATTAGACTGAGAAAGGAAGACTTGGGGAACTCTGTTTTGCTATATTCTGAAAAGATGCCTATAAAAAAAGTAAAAAATAATTTTGTAAATGTTTAACATTATGCGATGTACAGTAGAGGTCGTGGTCTTTACCTTACAATAACTTAAATTCTAAAATTAGAAAAGACTTTGAAGGCTGAGGAGGGGGAAAAAACTTTGTAACCTTAACAGAAAAAAAGTTTTCAGAAAAGCAAGGATAAATGTCATTAAAAGGACATATCATCCAAAGTGCAAAGTTACATGAGATCTGGTTGATATTTGACCCAACAGTCTCCAAGCACATCAGACTGCAGCAAGTAATAATTGCTTCCTCATTTAGATTAGACAATGAGTTCTCTCTGCAAACTGCTCTCCTCTAAATAGATTGTAGAGAGTAATTGAAACAAGTTATACTGAGAAGTGGAGTGACCGATTCCTCAAAGTGTGAGAGCAGAGCTATGGTAACCTCTTAAACCTGGCCTTCATCCTGTTCCTATTTAGGGAATACGCGGGGCAGCCAGCGTGGAGTGCAGTCTGCAGTTCGCCAGCTTTATTGTTTAGACTTGAAGGGAAGGTCATATGCCCTCTTTGACAGAGAGGTTTATGGGCTCTCTCTAATTAGCAGCACCCTCCACGAGACAGACTGTTGGCCCCCTTCCAAGAACGGGGTTTGGTAGCGGCCACTGATGAAGGAGAAAACAAGGTTATTTATCCTGTGACTGTAATTCTTGGCACAAGTTCTCCCTTTACACTCAGACACGTTTTCCTTTTGTTCCAACTTGCCTTTGGAATTCTAAGTAGGGCGTTAAGGGAGGGAAATGCGGCTATATATTTAGTAGTGTAAGCAACCCATATGTTGGCCTCAGATTTTTTTTTTTTTTTTTTTTTTTTTTTACTATTCTAGGGCCGCACGGTTCAACGAAATCAATTACCAAAAAAAAAAAAGAAGAGAGAAAAAGGCAACATATTCAGAGCGTTGCTTGCAAATGTAAATGCTTGAGCACATGCCTACACACAGCCTCAGAAAGGGAAGTTTAATTTGCAACATCTATAAAATAACGACAGTTGTACGTTAGGACACTTAGGAAATCCCAGCGGTAAAATGTGATTGGGTTTCGCTATTACTGGAGTGTTAAAAGAGTACCGAGAATATATTTTGCTTGTCCTGTACCGTCGGCTCCGTAAGACGGTGGGTTAAGCTGATAGAAACGATTTTTGGTTGATTTAAACCAGATGCTTCGACTATTTTTGTCCCGTTTGCAGGCGCTGCAGCAAAAGGCAATACTGCCCCCCTCGGCCGTCCGCCAACTGCAGGCGTAGAAGCCTCGTCTCCTCAACTACCTCGGCCATAAAAACCTTTCAAGTCACTATTATTATTCCAGGCACATTCCAAGGGGGTTGAGTCACAGGGTTCACTTGGCTTTCCTCCCGCCCTGAACTGCCTGTACCAGGTGGAATACGACCTCCAGTTTCAAATATGGAATCCATAACCCTTCAAAGAGCGCTTTAGGGCAAGCCCCAAATGCAACTCTACTGTAACTTCTGCCCCCAAAACCTGGGGTTTGCTGGCTGCGCACCCGAAGTCCCACGGCCAAGAGTAGGGTGGCATGGTCAAAACATAGGGCTTTTCTTTGGAGTATCCTGTAGAGCTGCTCTATTTTCCCTGCTGGTTTGAGCAGCTCCAAAGGCTGCTCGGCACAGGGGCAGGGGCTGGGTTGGAAACTTTTTCTTTTCTTTTGGCAGTGCGTCCGGGAGCGCTTAGAGGCCAAGGCGGGGAGCCCAGGGGGCTGAGGTTCCGCCGCCTTTTAAGTCAACTCAGAGGGAAAACTCCCAGCCCCTCCCACGCATCCGCCCAGACTCTCAGACCGCCAGGCCCCGGGCGGGGTAGCGCGCACATCTGGCCGCCCAGGAGCCACATCTGGAACGCTAACCCCCACACCCAGCTGTTCAAAGGGTTGGGGGAGTCCAAAAGCCCGAAGGGCTGGGCTACTGCGGCTGCGGCTCCTCCCTGTACAGCCCAGACAGCCGGGGTACAGACTCAGGAGACGCCCCAGGAGCGCGAGATGGGCTGGCGGGGGGGGTTGGGGATTTGGGGGCGGGGGCTGGGACTGCGGTCCGGGGTTACTGGAGTGCTGGAGCCATGATGGGGGATTGCGGGAGGGTGTTGGGAGGTACCGGCAGGCTGAAGACGCCGCTGGGACGAGGGGGCGGTTGGGTGCTGGGCCGTGTCGGTGCCTCGCCCCGCCCCGGTACCAAGTCCGCCCCACTGCGTGGGATTTTACAACCCAAGTCCCCAGGAGATGGTGAAGGGGGAGGGACGGGAGGGCACGTTTCCGGGGGCGGGGGGGCGCACTGATCGTGCAAGGGACCGAGGGCAGGGTCCCCCCTTCTCTCCCACTGCTCCAGCGCTGAGGCACAGGCGTTTCCTCCTTCCGTGCAACTCTCCCCCGCGCGCCCTGCACCTTCCCGGGACGGCGAGGGGCGTCCTCCCACAGGAGGACAGCGGGCGAGCGATTCTTGCTCCTCTTCCCCTCTCCCTAACCGGAAAAGGGAGGAGCTACACTGGCCCTCTAGACTTTCTCCAAAACCTGAGCTTGTCCGAGAAGTCTGCGGAGCGCGGGCGGGCGCGCCCCTCGGACGTTTGTTTGCGCGCAGAAATTTTGACGTCTTGCTAAGCAACAGTGTTTACCAAGGAGTCAGGGCTGTTTCGAAGAGCCTGCGTCTATTGGATGCTCCGATCTGAACAAATCGTTTCCATTCGATTTGTTTGACCAAGGCGAAGACAGACGGTGTTCTTACTTAAAAGTTGTCCTTCATCCAAGTTGTCCTTAGATTTTCATCCAAGGATGTCATAACACCCCAGGTCATTGCGCAAATGTTTTGCGACAATTTAGAAAAGCAGAGGGGGAAAATATCCTAAAAGAAAAAAATCACAACCAACAGGAAAAAGGTGTTAAATGATGTTGGTCCTTTTTCATCTGACAGCCCATCATCACATATGCTCCGCCAAAATAAAATAAGTAACCCTATTCACAGCCTTCTTCAACTTATGGCAAATCTCCCCCATTAGGGGCAAAGTGCATGAATGGGCTCTGGTCCCACCTTAGTCACCAGCTGAAACTGAACATAAAGGTGTTTTCTCTCCCAAAGACTGCCGGGCTCGCCGGGCTTCACTGGGAACAATCAAAAGAAAACAGGGTAGACTGCACCCTGATGGTCTAGTGGTTAAAGTTCGGTGCTCTCACCACTTCAGCAGCCTGGTTTGTTTCTGGGTGGCATAACCGCACCACCCCTCTGTCAGTTGCCGTGCTGTGGCTGTGGTGGTGGCTCATATGGAAGGAAGAACTAGAATGACTTACCACTAGGATATACAACCATGCACTGGGGGGCTTTGGGGAGGACAAAAAAAAAAGAAGAATACAGGGTATTAAGTGCTCAGGATACAGTATTCAAATAATAGCTCTTCCATTGCTTGCTCTATGACCTGTGGCAAGTTACTCTACCTCTTGGTGCCTGCTGCCTCACCATTTCTAAAATGTAACTGTACGTATAGACAGGGGTGGTGTAAGGATTAAGAATTAACCAATAGTGCAAATCAAGTGCTTAACCAAAGCTTGGTGCATAGGAAGAACTCCTTATTGTTATTACTATTAATGGGAGTAGGCTCTGTTCATCACAAAATAAAAGTTGTGGGCAATGGCACTTGGAAGTCACTCCTTTGGGAGTATGAGTCTTAAAACACCTGTGAAACAAGTAAATAAAACCTGCAACCCTCCAGTCACATCTCCAAATCCTTGCCCTAGTAGAGTTTTCAGTCTAATTAGAGGAAATTGGATGAAATGGTAATGGACTCATAGGCTTATGTCATAATGGGACATTTTTTAAAACACAAATTTGGCTTCTGGGTTTCCCATTATAGCTACTTCACAGAGAAGATAACTCTTTGAGAAAATTTAACTAGGGTAATGATAACGTATCAACAGATGTGTCCAAAAAAAAAAAAAATCTCTTTTTTTTTTTTTTTAGCTGAGGAGGATTTGCCCTGAGTTAACATCTGTTGCCAATCTTGCTCTTTTTTTTGCTTGAGGAAGATTCACCCTGAGATAATATCTGTGCCAATCTTCCTCTATTTTATATGTGGGTCTCTGCTGCAGCATGGCCACCAACGAGTGATGTAGGTCTGTGCCTGGAACCGAACCTGGGCCACCGAAGCAGAGTGCACCAAACTTAACCAGTAAGCCACGGGGACAGCCCCCAAAACATCTCTTTCTTTACCTCCTCTTCCTTTTTCTGCACGTCTCCTTCTCCCTTTGCTAATTATAAAGGAATCTGATTTAGGCAGCCTCTATATCAAACAAAAATGTGGGAACTTTTAGAAATATATTAGAAGCACAATAAAGTGTAGTTCTGAAAACATCAGGGCTGTTGTATACAGAGGGTAGCTGGTGGAACTTATGTGTCTTAAATTCTCCAGGCTCAGTTTCCTCCACTTTAATGTAAAGGGCTTGGACTGGTTCTTCCTTCCCTGCACTAACATTCTTTGGTTTCTCAAGGTTGCTTTGTACAGATAATGTTTCCTGTATATACTAGGGCCTTTGGGGAGAAGGGAGAGACTTTGAGAGGTTTTGGGCTTGAGAAAGATCATCATTAGGTGATAAGAGAGGATGATGAAGGAACTCAGACCCATAATGAACTATAAAGCGAGATAAAGTACCTATAACCAGGTAAATGCTAACATATTTCTATGTAGTCAATGGATATATTCATATCATAGACATTGATATATATACTTTGAGGCACATGTATCTTTATTTATAGTATATCTACAGTATAGATTCTATAGACACACAGATCCCTCCTTTAGTAAGTTTTTCCACTAAAGATGGAGTTGTCTTCTTCTGGCCATGACTGTGGTCTAACTTCTCAGCAGAAGAAGGGACTGGAATGGAATGTGTTCATGATTGGGCTAGATGAGAGAAGTGTGCCCTCTTCTGGGCCTCCTGTCATGTTACTAAGAAAGAGAGGAGGATGGTGGCCCTTGTGGTCAGGGCTATAATTCCGTTTTACCTCAAGATGTCTCCCATACAATTTTCTTTCGTCATCTTCCCCGAGAAATATTTCCCAAATAATAATGCAGCCATCACCCTAGATTCCTTCCCATCACCCTAGATTGCTCTCCCTTGTATTCCACATTCAATCTATCAGCCACTCCTGTCAGCTCTGATTTATAGATGTGGATATGGATATGGAGATGGATATAGGTATATCACAAACCTAACTCCTTCTTAATACCTGCTACGCTAGTCCAAGCATCATCATTTCTTGGCAGATCTATGGCAATAGCCTCCTAATTACTCTCCCTGCTTCCACTCCTTCCCCTACACTTGGTTCTCCAAGCAGCAGCCAGACAGTCCTTTTAAAATATAAATGAAATGTGCTCACTCTCCTGTTCAGAATCCTCTGTCTCCAGTCACAGTTGGAATAAAACCTACACTCCTAACCGTGGCCTGTATGATTTGACTCTTTTCTAAGTCTCTCACCTCATCTTCTATCACTTTCTTCCTTGCTCATTCCTCTCCAGGGCACCTCAGCCTTCTCACCATTCCTCAAAAATGTCAAGCAGACGCCTGCTTCAGGGTCTTTGCATTTGCTCTTCTCCCACCTTCCATCACAGATCTTCCCATGGCTTCCTATCTTACCTCATTCAGGTCTCTGCCCAAATGTCACCTTAGAGAGGATCCCCGATCATCCCATCTAATGGCCATAGCTATCCTCTAACCAATTACCCAGTTTATTTTCCCTCATATCTCTTACCAAATCTCTTAAACGTTTACCTGTTGCCTTGATTATTGTTTGTCTCATCTCTAGAATGTGTGCTCTGTGAAGGTAGGGATTTGGTTGGTCTTGTTCAACGAAGAATCTCCAGTCTAAAACAGTGCTTGTCTTATAAAAGGCATCTGATAGATAATTGTTGAATGGATAATAAAAAGAATCTCACACCTGGAACAATAGTGGGGAAACAAGGTGTCCCTCAATTAGTGTAAGCGCAAGAAAATTGCATGCTTCCCCAACTTTACGGGCATATTCCTCATTGGCTCCTGCTCCAAATGGACTGACTATTAGAACGGAGTTTAATCCTACATGCATATAAATATGTGAATCAAACTACATTCACTCAAGGCGGGGAGAGGGCGGAAAGAGAGAGAAAACAATGTAAATAGTGTGGGTAATTCTGTTTACTATTTTACTCAGCAAGTGTGTGCACCGGAATAAACATGAGACAGGAGACACGAATCTGCTCTCTCAGTTACTCTCAGTTCCTCTCTGCTCTTCATAGTCTGATCAATATGCCATGCTGGTTATTGAAGGATGCTGATTGTTTGAACAGCATGGCCCTCAACTGGCAAGGCAGTTGGGAAGTGAGTTAGAATCCTGAATCCACTATACTAGTGTGTGACCTTGGGCAAGTTACTTACCCTTTTGGTGCCTCCGTTTCCTCATCTATGAAAGGGGCCAATAATAGTGCTTCCTTAATAGGATTGTTATAAGGATTAAATAATATTTGTAAAGTTCTTAGAACAGTGCCTGGAATATAGTAAGCTATGAAGGAGTATTTCTTAAGAAAACATATTTTAAATGTTTGACTGTACCTGATTTTCCTCTTTCTCAATGACTATAACATAAGATATTGCTCCACTGTGATTGGCACTGGAGTTTTCCTTATAGTTTTAGACCAGTAATTTTAGTTTCAGCAGCAAGCGTAATAATTATTTTACAGCCGTTTCTATTCTAGCATTGATGCTTAGCCATAAATTCCATTTAGGCCAAAATACCCCTAACTTTGCAAAAAAGAAATTGTTCCTTCAGGGGGTCACCCACTCTATTATAGTTGAACAGAAATTGTTCTTTTTAGTTCTGTAAGCTTTTCTTGGCCAGCCTTTCTATAGCATAATATTGTTATTTGGTAGTTGAGTGTCAGTCAGCTATACAGAAAAATAAATATCAGTGCTTTTCCTAAACCTGTGTGCCAAATCATCCCTGAACCAGGGGAATTGGGCCAGATAATCTGTGGAAGGCTCTTTAGCTCTGTTTTTCTATGGTTTTCATGAAAATGAAAATAGCTCTGAAATGAGAGTTTCGAGACTTAGCTCTACGTTAACTGTGCCTGGCTGCTCTGTGAATCATGGATGATTGAGATGGTTTAAACTCCGCTGCATTATTTGGAACAGATTAGGTTCACGTCAGATTCGATAAGAATAAAATCTGTTTGAACTGTGGACAGGCTGTTAGCACATTCGTAGGCTCAACATTTCACCACTCTTTCCAGAGTCTTGACCGCTCATTCATACATATCTGCATGAGGGCCTCTTAAGAAAGGACTGGAAACATACCGTGCTAATGTTTGTTAAAATCTCCTCGAGATTATTCTACATGTGATACATTAATAAACATACCTTCTGCCGTCTTTCCCTTAGTTGTGGTACCATCATTCATGCATTCATTCATTCATTTAATAAATATTGATTGAGGGTTTAATATGTGCTAGGAATTGTGCTAATGCCGGCCACTTGGTTGTCCAAGTTAGGAACCTAGGAGTCATCTTAAATACACTCCTATCCCTTGCTCTCCAAATATTAGATCAGCCACCAAACTGGTGCCAATACTACCTTCTAAATATCTCTTGAATTTTTGTCCTCCTCATTACTCGTTCCCCGCCACTATGTTGGTAAAGGTGGTCTAAGCCCAGCTACTGTAAAAAGCAGAACATGAGGCACCTGTTTAGGAGGTGCCAGCCCAGAATGGTGAGTGAGGGGGCAAAGGGATTGAGGCAAGGGGAGATGTGACTCAGTGAACTGCACTGTGTTACCACACTGGTTCCTGTTGTGCAGTGATACAGCAAATCACTCAGCGGGCATGGGACTTCTCTGGAAGGGTTACAAGAAGGAACTACATCTGGGACTAGTCCTCAAGAGACAGAAAGGAGGAAGAGTGTATCTGTCGACATCTCTCCTGGCTTCATTTGCCATTGGTGAATGTTTACTCCACAGAGAGCTAAATGCCCTTGAACTTCTGGGTTGTATCATCTGACCACTTGTTGACTCTCAGGAAGGCGGATCCCATACCCAAGGTGTGGGTCTTCATCCAACTTCAAAAGTAGAATAGCAACTTGGCACAGGCAGCGCTCTTACCTAGAGAGAGAGAAGAAGAAAGAGGCACTTAGGGGATTTGAGAAGGTACACAAGGTTTGAGTCTCAATATGAACAAAGACTTCATAATTTTTTTTTCAGATTCTTGTAACTGCCTACTAAGTGGACTTCATGCCTTTCACTTATTCCCTTCCAATCCATTCTTTACACTGTACCTAGAGTAACCTTTGCTGGACTCAAATCTTTCACTAGCTCTCCTTAAACTCTGTAATAAGATCCCAACCTTATACCATGGCATGTCAGGCTCCACAGTCTCTCCTTGCCTACTTTTCAGTATTCTTACTAAAGAGAATTTTTACCAAGAGAATCAGATGGTCATTCCTCTTAAGCTCTTTGTTATCATATATTGGTTTATTTTCTGACTCAAAAATTAATACACTCATTATAGAAAATTTGGAAAATGCAAAAATATAAAAAAGGAAATAAAAATCAATTACCTTGAGGAGAAAACTCCTATTAACATTTTGGAGTACCTTCTGGTCATAATTTTTCTATGCAAATATATACAATTTTTTTACTTCTCAGAGGCATATATTAAATAAAAATTATACTTTAAGAATCACTGCATTGAAATTTATGTTCAACCAAACGTACATGTCAAGACCACCCAAATAGTTCAATTTGATAATGTGCACTTTAGCACAATTTTTCATTTCTTTGTTTTATTTCCTTAACTGTTACTTAGGTATACATTGAAAACATATGTTTATGTTTCAGAAATATAGCACGTTAAAAAGCCCTCTGTAAACATAACCCCTTCTCAGTATATTTTCCTGCTTTATTTTAAATAAAATAGCTTAATAATAAACTTAACAGATATCTAAAAATCATAAATGCAACTATTGACTTTTCTTCTATTATATTAGAGATAATTTAAGACAATTATAATAAGCTTCTTTCCATATCATGGCCTAAAACTAGATATAAAATTTGCCCTATATTAAGGGCTTGGCAAAAAATTATTCTATGATTCTATGAATACCACTATAATATTTTTACTCTTTATATTATCAATAAATTAACATATTAGCACCACAAATTACTCTTTTCTCCCAGTCTGTCAAGTAGGGACTTTCCGTGGCAGTTGATAAAATTGCTGTATGTTAAAAAAAAAAAAATCACTTGGTTAAGACTAGATTCTGAAAACAATAGTAGAGAAGTTGATATTTAAAAATCACTAAGCCTTATTAAAACTACATCAGCATATCTAAAGAAAAAACATAAAGCTACTAGGTAATGAATGCTTGTATCAGCCTTTAAGTTTTACAAGTTTTAAAATTCAAGAAACAATGAAATCAGATTAAATCCATATTAGTATTATGATAACCTTTGCATCCGGGTTCTATTAGAGGAACAGAATCAACACCATCCTAACTTTTCTAAAAGTTATTTTGAACCACCACTTCAGTTAGATAAAACTTTTAGGGTGCAAATAACATCATATAAAAATGATCTTAGAAAGGCATAGTTATAATTCTGGATATTGGAGCATTTAACTATTTAGTTTTTCTTTAATGACCAGAAGTCCTTTTTCCTTAAGAAAATATTAACACATATATAAATGAAAGACATCTCTAGTATAGAGATTTATTAGAGAACCACTCATGGTTCATTAGATAAGCACTCAAATTATTTTACTTAATACAATTAGAAAAAATCTGCATGTTGGCCACGTTTCATTTTATACATTATATTATTCACTTAGGCCTTCAATTAAAGGGTATAAATCATAGAAAGCAAAGCATAACATTCTCCACTAATATCCCCACTATATTCAAATGATTCAAACTACGCATAAGCAATAATTTTTAAAATCTGTTTTCAAAAGTTTATTTCTTTAAAACAATCTGATTCACGTTAACTACCAGCTTAATTTATACTTCAACATTTTTTCAGTTATAAAAGCAGATTATAAATTTTTCCCATGCTCTTATAAAACACAAGGTTTTGATATACATAATGAATCTAAATCAGCATTCACAAAGGCTATCTGAAATTCCATCAACTTCCCAGCCAAATGTAGGGTAAAACCATAGTTATGCACAAAACGATTCAAAATTAGAGCTTACAATGAAAACGTCAACAAGTCGTAACTTCTATATCACTAATGATGGGCTCTACTAAACTTTCCTTGAGATACAACAGATGGCAAAATTTGATAGACAGAGTTTCCAGAAAATTAAAGCTATCAGAGCTATAAATAAGGAATATATTACATACTAGAACATAGTAAGGCCAACCAAACCTTTAAGACTGCTAAAAAGTGAATAGGATGCGAAGCAAACATCACAGAACATAAACAGACAACAAACCAAAACATGTCACTGTACACTTATTTATTAATCTGTGTTTTTAATAATTATCTTTAAAAGGAAAACATTTATTTCTACAGTGCAGCATACGGCGATTTTTTTCTACCTCCCTGACTGCTGCGCAGTCTTCAAACCCTCTTCCATACTGGCATTGTCTCGTCAAAATTGCTCCCTCAAGTCAGCTTGTCATCTTTTCAGCAAGTTTTCATGCTTTGAGGGTCTTGCAGAGTTCCTTCCTCCTCTTCTCAGCCCAGGGCTTCTGCCAGCCTGCCCGTCTCCTCAGCGTCCTGTCCTCCCCTGGCTGGAGGAGGGGGCAGTCATTCTTGAGTTTCTGCCTTGCCTGTTTTCCCTCAGCCACATGCAGGGCATGGGGAACTGGGCTTTTTCTGTCAATAGCAGGCTATTGCTTCTAGGCCACACAATGCTAATGGAGTTTCTTCTATCTTGCAGCTTCTCTCTGCTTATTCCTAGAGAAGTCTGCCACTAGCCCCACGGTTCTCAGTCTCCTCTGAACCAATGTGATGTTTCTTCAGCTTTCCACACAGATTCTACCCCAAGAAGGGTAAAGTGCGGACACCAACATCCAGCCTCCTTTTCCTAATCTCTCCTCTCATCTCTCCTCTCCCCTCCCTAAACTGAATCTTTTCCTACACGTTCCCTTCTTGGCTGGAAGGCACTGCTCTTACACCATATCCTACTTCTGTGCAAGGTGACATTTGTCCTTTCTCTTCCCTGGGGCCATCGTGGTAGAATGGCTGCAGAGGATCACAATTTATGGGAGGAATAAAAAACACAACAGTTCAGTATTTTCTAGATAATCCTCATTATGCTATGGTAAATGGTATCCAATGTTGCTGATAACTTTACAGTTTTCAAAGCACTTTCTTATCTGTTATCTTACTATCGTCATGTTACAACACGATGGTTGGGTTCCCGGAGAATGGACTCCTAAGACAGAAGTTTGCACACAAGACGTTTCTGGGGCTGAGTGCTCTCAGGGCCAGCATCTGCGAGGGAGTGAAGGAGACAAGACTGGACAGAAGGAGAGGTTGGACTAGGATGCGTTTTAACAGAGGGCTCAGCCGGTCTCGTAATGAGCTCTGGAGTTGGTTCAGCCTTTCGTATTTTTCCCAAATTGAGGCAAGAGAGCCTGTCTTCATAGCCCTGAATTGACAGTCATTGGATACGAGCTGCTTCCTGGGAAGGGGACATGACCTTGGATAAGGCAGCTGATTTCAGCGGCAAGCAATTCTCTAGAGGGACTAAGATGAGAACTGTTAACAGACAAACCCCAGGCAGGTGGGGATTGAGTGCCACAGTCCTGAAGGGGGGACTTAAAGGCACATCACAGCATCCATCATATTTTACCAAAAGTGAACTTGCTTCCCACCTGTTATCCACATTTTATACATGAGAACGTGGGACACAGGGAGGTTAACTAACTAGATCAAGGTCCCAGAGCAAAGAAGTAACTTACATAGTTTATTTCGTTTGGCCTGCAAAATAATTCTGTCAGGTGTATCTTGTTAACCCCTTTTCTAGACAAGGCTACTGAGATTCAGAAGGTTGAAATGATTCCTCCAAGTATTCAGCAAATTGTAGAACAAAGATCCAGATCATCTAACTCCGTCTTTGCTTTCCGGATCTCGCACACTGACTTGACCGTGCCAAAGTCTCTTAGAATAAAGGAATTTTACAACTGGAAGAGACTTCAGAAAACAGTCCAATCCACTCATTTCTCAGAAAGGTAAAGTAACTTGGTAAATCATTCAAGGAAATGAGGCTGGTGAATAACTTCTCTGGGCCTCAGTTTTCTTATTTATTAAATGGGATGAGCTGCCCACCTACAGGGTGGTTTTAAGATTCAAATGAGATAATGGATACAAAATAAACTTGAAACCGATTAAAATGGTACAGGATTGTCAGTGTTTAGCCATTTTGACACTATGTTGTGGGTAAGAAGGGACTCCCAACTCTTAACAACAGCAGGGTCAGGCTAGTACAGGAGAGTGTAATATTTTAAGTTTAGGGGGTGCTTGCACAGAAAATGAGTTTATGATTAATTCTATGAGTTATGACAAATTCTATTAGTTCAGATTCCTGTTAAAGGTGGACAAGTTTCAAAACTTGTCAAACAAAAACAGAAACAAAAAAAAACTTACTTTCTGACGGGTTTTGATTAGAAGCTACATCCTAAGAGGCATGTATTTGCTGTGAATAATTGATATTCAGAATTCAAAATCGCATAACTTCCTATTCTCAGATAAATAAAATAGCACAGCTCAATCTGCTTTGGTGTAGAGGAAACACCAAAGTTCCTTCCTCTGAACTTCGGAATTCTTTGTGACATAGAAACCAAAGACCCAAAATATTTTTGTGCTCTTTTGTCATGCAGGCTGAGTTCCTAAATCACCACAATTTAACAAGTTTAAGTTATTTGGCTTCTTTATTCACAAATAATCACAACTTCTGCTGTACTGGTTCCTTAGCATGGAGCTTGGAATTTAAGACAGTCTATGAGTTGATTGTTTGGCTGTTTCTCTTCTGGAAAACTCACAGGTGAATTTATTTTCCATGTTTTTAACATCACGAAATAGAAAGTTCTTAGTCGTAAGGTTGTTCATAACAACAATGCTATCTTTTTAAAGAATGAGATGGATGTTGTCTATTGTTGCATAACAAATCAGCCCAAAACTTAAAATAATAATAATCATGTATTATCTTTCACAGTTTCTCTGGGTCAGGAATTCTGGAGCAGTTTGGATAGGTGGTTCTGTCTTGGAGTCTCTCAAGAGGTTATAGTCAAATGTCAGCTGAAGTCTCGTGAAGGCTTGACTGAGGCTGGAGAACCCACTTCCCAGGGAGCTCACTCACATGGCTGGCAAGGTGGTGCTGGCTGTTGGTGGGAGGCCTCAGTTCCTTTCCACATGAACTCTCTAGGGCCTCTTGAATGTCCTCAGGATATGGCAACTGGCTTCCCTCAGAGCGAGCAATCCAAGAGAACAAAGTGGAAGCCCCGATGCTATTATGACCTATCCTTAGAAGTCATCCATTTTAGCCTGTTGGTAACTCAGAGCAGCCCTCAGCCCTGATTCAGTGTGGGAGGAGACTACACAAAGACATAAATACAAGGAGGTGAGAATCATTGCAAACCATCTTGGAGGAATAATAGTCGGCTGATGTGTGAGTTCCAGTCATTTAAATTATCATGAATCAGGGGCGGGCCGGGTGGCGCAAGCGGTTAAGTGTGCGAGCTCCACTGCATCGGCCGGGGGTTCGAGGGTTCAGATCCCGGTCATGCACCGACGCACTGCTTGGCAAGCCATGCTGTGGCGGCGTCCCATATAAAGTGGAGGAAGATGGGCACGATGTTAGCCCACGGCCAGTCTTCTTCAGCAAAAAAAAAGGAGGATTGGCAGATGTTAGCACAGGGCTGATCTCCTCACACACACAAAAATTATCATGAATCAAACATGTAATGAGAGGGGTCTGATAGCTCTCCTCAACTTCCTCCGGAGGAAGAGAAAAGCCGTGATAGCTAAGAGAGCTATGGAAAATCCAAACCCTCCAAGGACACTTAGCACTCAAAGCCTCAATCAGAGAGGGTTGAATGGTCCATCTGGTTGCCTCCTCCACCCTCTGAAACCAGGCTGATCAACCCTCAGAATTCCGAGCGAAGTGTTAAAGTGATTGAGTCGTCTAAAGGCAAGTGGGCACAGCCAGCAATGGGAAATATCAGCTCTGGTGTCTATACGTCAAGCACTCATGTGTGAGAAACTCTTCTCTCCTACCTGATATTTCAACTCTTCAACTCTGCCAGAGCCATCATGCCATGGGTACATCTTATGTCAAAGAATTTGAGTGGGTGCTGAGAGGGATACCTGCTCAAAATATCTGACTCCTCAGCCCCAAATTCCAACTCCAATCTCCAGTTGGATGACTAGTAGATATTGTAAATTTGTCATGTCTAAAACAGAACTCTTAATTTCCACTTCTCCAATACTCAAAGCCTGTTCCTCTCAATCTTAATAAATGTTACCCCCTACCACCCACCCAGTAGCTCAGGCAAATAACCTAAATAATGTCCTTGATTCCTTCTTTTCCTCAACTCCTAAATTTAATTCATCAGTACATTTTATTAATGCCCCTCCAAAATCTATCCCATGTTCTTCCAGTCTTTTCCATCTCATTACCACGACAACCCTAAACTAAGTCATGATCATCATCTGTACTTGAATGAATCAAGAATCTTCTAACTGGGGACCTCATTTTCACTCTTGGAGTTCTCTCCTTTCCATTTTCCATTTAACAAGTGGTATAGTATCCCAAGAAGCCAGCAGACAGCACCATGTCACTGAGCACCTGAGATGTATCAGAGAGAGTCTGCCTCCTTCCCAGTTTTCAACAAAAAGCCCTAAACAAAGTGCCACCAGTATCTGCATCGTCTTTTTTCTTGTACTCTCATTTAGACTTGGAAATGGGCATGTAGACTCAATCAGTTTAGTTAGGATCACTTTAATGCAAATCTATGATCTTTAGAAAATTGAAGTAGGTTTAATCATATTTTACACTATATTCAATATTCGTCATATCTTACAATATATTACAATATTCATCGTATTTTTTGTTGCCCTACAGTTAACAGTGTATGGTGAGAAGACACGCATGGATGTATTTGGCAAGGTAACAACCTTTTAAACAAATCAAACCTTAATCCCCCAGGTGAGAGAAACCATTAGTGGGATGAGGGGTGAGGGCGGGGGTGGGAATCAGTCTGTAGCATTATAAGTAAAAATGAAAGACAAGTATGAGTGTGTATGACAAATAAAGAAACCACATGAAAATTATGATAGATGTAGACATTTAGTCGAACATAAATGGTGTGTTCTTTTTAAAAAAGATTTAGGGACATATCAGTTTATGCTTATTGTTTTGGGGGTGCAGGGCCAGAAGGTCATCTTGACCAAGAAGAAAGTCGTTTGAGTCATGAAAAGCTCGCCAAGCATGTTCACCTTACAGAGGAAATGACGTGTACAGTAACTGAGAGAGGAACCTAAAAGCTTCTGGTGAATATAAATTTCTCAAGCCTTTCTTATTTCACTCTTATTTGGAGTTCATAAAAGATATTCATGGTTAAATTATCTCTGCAGGGATTATGTATACAATTAGAGATTATATTTTTCTTGTAATTAAAAATTTGAGGAAGTTTACTTATAAACAGAAATGGTCTGACGCTTAGAGCAGCTCTTTTGACAATAATAATGAAACTTCCCTCAGGTGGGATGAATTTGAACCAAATTCACACTAAATGATTCGTAGGATTGCTTTTACATTTTTCCCTCCAAATTTTGAATTACCCACCTTGAGTGTTAAGAAAGGTCATTGAAATTATTACCAAAGACTGATCCAAATCAGAGTATGATTCGGGGTTGCTGAAAATACTTTTTCTTTTCTGTTTGTGATCTGTCTATATTTATCCACTGACCTAGGTAAAGATGTGTAGTGTAGATTACTTTTTAAATAGCCTTTCAATTTTTAATGTATATTCTGCTATAACAAAATGAATAGATGATTGTTTATCATCAACCGGTAATGATGCTATGCTTCAGTAATGACAATCCCCCAAGTTAAATCAACATCAGACAGGGATTTTCAATCCCAGTTTCAAAATACTCTGAATATTGTCTAGAACTACTTCCAGATATGTTACAAAATTCTAAAACTAATAAAAAAAAAAGATTTCCCAAATAATTTGATTTCACTTTAATCTTGGAGCTCTTTAACACACTTTTGGAAGGAGGAAGAGAGTTTTTAACTCAAATAAATAATAACATTATTTGAACCTGTCAATAGGTTTGGGTATCAGAGAGCCATGGGTGAAAGGGCAGAAGCCTTGTTTATTGCTCTTTGGCTTAGTTGATACAATTGGGAGATTTAAAAGAAGGCCCGAAGAGTCGACAGTCTAGGTTCCTTCCAGCCCTAGTTCTGTCACTTTCCCACTGGGTGGCCTATATATATTACAAGACACTGACCACCTCTGAGTTTCATTTTTCTTTTCGAAACAGAAATGATACTGCTGACCTCCCACAGTTGCTGTGAGACTTAGGCAAGATAATGAACGTGAAAGTACATAGTATTGTACAAATGCCAGACATTGTTAAACTCTTTATGTGAGGATGAGTATTTTGGGATAGGTGCTACCAGTTAAATAAAATATATCACTGTAGTTTAAGAACAGATACAAACTTTAAAATATCTTTTCAGTCTTTAAATTTAAAGCTGAGCATTAACGCATAGATGAACTCTTTTTGAAGAATTATAGAAGGAAAATAGAATTAAAAAATTCAAGGAAAAGAGACCCCTTAGGACAGATTAATTTATTAGAGAATATAATGAAAATTTACAATAAATGAAAATCAATTTATTGGGCAGAGATAGAAATTGATTTTCAAAATGGAAACCAAAGTGTCTGAGCATTCCATGACTTGGTAAATCTTGAAATATCTTATTAGATGAAAGGAAAACTGACAACCGTATACTTTATATTGGCCTGATTTTTAGGAACTTTGGGATTATTTTTCTATATTGATTAGTACTTATGATGTGGGTAGGAGAGTCTGAAAACACTGTGAGTGCTTTCTTCACTTAATGCAGGTAATGAATCACTTTGACTTAACATAACTAAAGAGAGATCTCCACCGCATGGCTGTAGGGCCACTGCTTCTAGGTTTTTCTGCTCTCTGTAGCTTTTGCTCTGCCTCCTCCAACACAACGCCTTTGCTAGGAATGAGCCATATCATCACAGGTTGGTCCAAGCCAGGTTCTTATTTCTCCCCTTCAATGCACTTTCCTCTCATTCCAGCGTTGTTTCACATGTGCTTGATGTGTTATTATAGGTGTGGTTTATGCTGATAGAGACCCTAAACTGATAAGGATTATCTGTGTTCCCAGCCTCACATCTACACAAAAGATTGATGAATGAATGTGCATTCATGTGTTTTAAGTTAAAATGTTTAATGTATGTATCTTTTTAAAAGGTGACCCTTTACGTTAAATGAATTTTTATTAACTAAGCAACTACCAGTCCCCATTGTGTCAAAAAAAGAAGGCCGCCATGTGTTTCCCCAGAGGACATATCTAGGACCAACAATATCAATCACAGAGACACAGACACTGGCTCAGTATAAATAAGGAATTTCCAATGGTCAAAACTCTCCAAAAAATGCTTCCTTAGTTGATAATCCTGAGATTGGGAGGTTTTCATTAGAGGCTGATAAATATTTGTTAGGGGTGTTCATTCATCCACTCACCCATTCATTGACCTAGTCATTCAAAAATTTATTGAGCACCAACTATGTGCTCAGTATTTGATACAAGGCAGGATTCCATGGTAAGATCCACAAAGAGAAACAAGCTCATGGAGCTTAGTCTAGAGGACTCAGGTTTGGATGGTGGAGGGAATGGGGCAAAAAAGGGGCTGAACACAATATCATGCTTTTCAACTCAAAGTGTAAAGTTTGACCTGGGAGCTTGTTAGAAGTGCAGAATTTCGTGCCCCCCCAGAAACAAAGTCTACATCTTAACAGGTTACCAGGGTGATCTTGTGTTTGAAAACCACTGTTCTAGGTTTCTTTCTAACCCTGAGATTATGTTTCTATAACTCTACATCCTTCCATACCGATAATGAAAGTTCCTGGAAGAAGTAAATGACTTTATGAGGCATGGAGCCATGGAGTGGCTTTCCAATATGGGACCAAATTTTCAGGATGACACCTCAGTCTAGACCCAAGTTTCCAGGCCAGTCTGGAAAAGTCTTACATCCAGATGCCTTTTTCCTAGATTGTTATTTTGTTAGCCTCTGTGCTATATCTCTATTCTTCACTAACGTAGCATCTGCCTGACTTTGGGATACCACAAATAGTTAAGAATTAAATCAAGCAAGAAAGAAAATCTTATTTACATTTGAGTCATACCAACGTTGATACTTCTCTGATATTTCACGCTTATTGTAGGAAACCTGGATTTATCTTAGTAAAAGATAATTTCAAACACACACACACACACACACACTCTAAACGTACATCAAAATGTGTCATTTTCTGCTCACACACCTCTGGTGTCTGCCATTAGGATAGAAATTCAAACTCCTTACAATGGCCCAAGGGTTCTAAAGCTTCTAAAAATAGTATATCCCTACCATTCCTCAAGCCTGATGCCACTGTCTCCCTTGCTCCTTCATACTAGTCATCTGCCCTTCTGTCAGTTCCTAGAGCTTTTTCTGCATTAGGATCTTTGCAAGTATAGTTCTCCCTGCATAGATAACTCTTTCCCTAGCTTTCAATAGGACTGCCTCCTGTCACTTAGGTCTTGGCTCAGGTGTCACATTTTCAGTGAGGACTTCCCTGATCCCCCATCTAAAGCAGGTCCCTCCATTATTCTCTCTCACAGTCCCATGTTTACTTTCTCCATTGTATGTCATTAATAATCTCTGTGTTTTTATTAGGTTTTTGACTTGTTTATTACCCCTTTCCCCCTACTGGATCATAATGTCTGTGAGGGCACAGACACTGTCTTATTTTCCGTAGCACAGTGCCTCACTCATAGTAGGCTTGCAATAAAATGTTTGTTGAATGAATTAATGAATATAGTAAAGTCACTTTTTTATTTGAAAGTTTCATTTGCCTCAAATGAAATTACAGGCAATTATAACCATTTGAAGAAATTTTTCACAAACATGAAATAGAGTAGCTTCAATCTTTGATTGCAAAAGTAAGATAATTAAAGAATGAAGATGATAAATTTTCTTTTTTGGGGCTGGAATATGTTTTGTCAGCTGTAACCTTGGTATTATCATAGGTGTGTTGTCACGTAGTTTTTCCATAAGTAGATGACATCATTTAGTACTCTCCTTTTTCTTTTTAAGTCTCTGACAGTGCTATTAATCAAACACAAAGCGTATAAAATGAGTCTGGTGTCATCTTGTCCTTTGCTGGTTTCCTGATTGAAAAGCTCGCCCTTGGCCCATGATCACATTCATTTGGCAGAAACTCAGTTTATTTGATGAGTAAGGGCATCAAAATATTTCTTTTCTTGGTTAACTTAATTCTCCTTTCCCTAAAATACAGTATAAATGGAAATTATATGTCAAATAAACCTGAAGGTACTATTTCTCCTAATTCTCCAAATGCTACCCTAGCTCATGTCTGAGGAATAGAGTGGGTAACTTGAGGGAGACTAACATCAAATATAAGCTCAATGAGTTGGTCAGCCTGGTGCTTCACTTGGCTGGCAGAGTTCATCTTCTTTCCCTCTCTCTTCACTAAGTTATAGGTTTTTTGAGGATAATGATGTTGTCCTCTTCTTTTGCAATTTTGCGCTTATACATGCTGACTGCCTGATTGATTTATATTTTTACTAATTATGCACGAGGAAGTGGTTTGGACTCCATGGAAGAACGTTTCGGATGATACATACTATTTAGGATGCAAACACATTTACTTACCCCCAAAATACAAAAAACTCCCGTCTGATTCACTGAGCAACACTAGGCAATGCATAATAGTTGCAACTAATATGATATTGTTGAATGCATAGTATATGCTAGGCATTGCTCTATAGTTCACATATATTATCTGATTTAATACCCTGTTATAGCATGCCAGCCATTGAAATGTGTGTGGAAGAACTAATGTAGAGCATGGGCCATTATAAAGAACATTATTGTTTGCTTGTTTTCCAGCTTTATTGAGATATAATTGACATATAACATTGTGAAGTTTAAGGTGTACAATGTGATGAGTTGATACACGTATATATTGGGAAATGTTTACCACAATAAGGTTAGTTAACACATCCTTTACCTCACATAATTACCATTTTGTTGTTGTTGTTATGGTGAGAACATTAAAACTGTGCTCTCTTAGCAGCTTTAAAATATATGATACAGTATTGTTAACTATAGTCACCATGCTGTACATTAGATCCCCAGAAATAATTCATCTTAAAACTGAAAGTTTGTACCGTTTGACCAACATCTCCCCATTTCCCTCACCCCTCAGCCCCTTGCAACCATCATTCTACTGTGTTTCTGAGTTTGGTGTTTTCCAATTCCAAATATAAGTGAGATCATGTAATATTTGTCTTTCTCTGACTAATTTCACTTTGCATAATGCCTTAAAGGTTCATCCATGTTATTGTAAATGGCAGGATTTTCTTCTTTTTTATGGTGGAATAATATTCCATTGTATATATACACCACATTTTCTTTATCCATTCATGCATTGAAAGACACTTAGATTTTTTTCCAGGTCTTGGCTATTGTGAATAATCCTACAATGAACATGGGAATGCAGATATTTCTTCAAGATAGTGATTTCATCTTCTTTGGATATATACCCAGAAGTGAGATTGGTGGATCATACAGTAGTTCTATTTTTAATTTTTTGATGAACCTCTGTACTGTTTTTCATAATGGCTGCACCAGTTTACATTCCCAACAGTACACCAGGGTTCCCTTTTCTCCACATCCTTGTTGGCATTTTTTATATCTTCTCTTTTTGATAATAGCCATTTTAATGGATGTGAGATGATAGCTCATGGTTTTGATTTGCATTTCCCTAATGATTAGTGATGTTGAACACCTTTTCATGTATTTGTTGGCCATTTGTATGTCTTATTTGGAAAAATGGCTATTCAGTTCCTCTGCCCGTTTTTTAATCAGATTGTTTGTTTTTTGCTGTTGAGTTGTGTGAGTTCCTTATATATTTTGGTTACTAACCCCTTATCAGATATGTGGCTTTTATTGTTTGTTTATTAACACATTTAACAGAGAAGTCTGGGTTCACATTCCTTTTCCTTAGGTCTTAGGGTTGTAAACAATGCCATGTGAGCAGGAGAGAAATTTGCCTTCATCCATTTTTCTACCTCATGCTATCATATTATAATCTCCTTATTTTCCCAATGAGGAGGTTGAGGTTCAGAAGGGTTTGGGTCTCACGGGTGGTAAATGTTAAAGTTAGGCTTAGACTGTATTTTATCTGAGTCCAGAGTCCACAGTCTTGACAAATATTTTATAAACTGCCTCTAATGTTTATTTAAGTTTCTGACAATTTGTTGTGGTTACTTTTTAAACAATGAAATCTAGGGGTGGGCCCCACGGCCTAGTCGTTAAGTTTGTGTGTTCTGCATTGGCAGCCCGGGTTTGCGTGTTCGGATCCTGGGCGCGGACCTAGTACTTGCCAGCCATGCTGCAGTGGCAACCCACATATAAAGTAGAGGAATATTGGCACAGATATTAGCTCAGGGCTAATCTTCCTCAGCAAAAAAAAGAGAGAAAATAAAGAAATCAAGGAAATATTTGAAAGAATACTAGGATGTGGGTTCTAACCAGCACCTATCATAAATGAGGTGAACCTTGGGAAGTTACTAACCTCTATCCTCAATGAGGTATTTGGATAGAAAATTCTGTGATTTCATTCTAAGGCTCTTACAAACAGCTCTACTGAAAAATAAAATAGTAATCTGTGACTCATCTATACCTCATCTATACACATACGTATATTTTTTACTTGTTATAAACACTTTGTAGGTGCTATTTTATGTTTGCTTAGTAATTGTAATTTTCTAAATAATTAAGTTCATAGAATAGTGATTTAGAACAAATTATTGTAAAAGAAATATTTTACAAGTGCACCTGTCAGTCTTTGTTGCTTATATCAGTTATAAACAATAGGTCAGTATCATAAAAAGCTAGACAACCTAATCTAGATCAGAAATTTTAACCTGATGGCACATAAGTAACTCCTGGGTTGGGATGGGGAGGTGGGAGTACTTTTGGAAAAATATGATCTTAGAAACCCCGTAGACCAATTATATCAAAATCTCTGGTGTGGGGCCTGGGCGTCAATAATTTTGAAATGCTCCCTCTCCCATGATTTTAATTTATAGCTGGAGTCTACAACTGCTGATCTAGAATACATCATTGTTTACTGCACTAAGGTTTCTGATCATTGCTCAACTGCTTTCTCAAGACCCAACTAATTCAGTAATACAGGGGTCTAAAGGACCATCAATTGTTAATCCAAAACCAATATTTCTTTATTCTAATAGTATGATTCGGGCTTATAAGATTTTTTTTTTTGTCAGCAATTTCAAGTCAGTCATTACAGTTTGTTTTGTGGTTATAGTCATCTTTGAGTCCTTAATAACTGTACAAGTAGAACAGTTCCCTATCTAAGTACTTGATATTTTTAATATGAAAGGAAGATGAGCATCTGGCTGTGTGGAAAAAAAGAAAGTTGTGGATTGGGGATTTGAGTTTTGAAGTTCCCTTTTGAATTCTAATAAGTTGGCTTATTTTGAAATCTCTATTTTAAAACTAAAGCAATGATATAACTTTGTATTTTTCTCCCAAATTTTTCAACAACTCTTAAATGGCGTCAGTTATTTCCACAGTGAAATGGGACCCAAAGGTTTTCATTAACTCATCTCCAGAAAATTCAGTAATAAAACTTAAATTTATATTTACTGATACTGAAAATCTCTTATCATGGTGGAAGATTACCACTTCTAGGTCAGGACACAAAGGAGACTCAACTCTTTGGATGGCTGATGAAAGAAATTATCTCAAATTCCAGTCAGAACATTGGGGCAGACTTAGTTGTAATTTACTTAGCCGTCTGGTCTCAGGCACCAGAATAAAGAAGGTTATTATATAATGCACAGATGAACCTGCAGTTCATTGCACCAATATATTTGAAAGCCTTATTTAAGGCCCACCTGGCTGCCCAAGAAGGCCCACTGTCTGGTCAGATTGCAGAGCCAGTGGTGCTGGGCTGCTGGTAGAGGCCAATATCAGAACCATCCAGTGAGATCTCTTTTCATGAGGGAATGGAGAGCAAGGGAAAGGCCCCCCTAACCTTTCTCCGGGTGTGAACCACCTGCCAGAACACATGGAGGACCCTCTCTGTGAGAGCCACAGCACTCAAGCATGGCACAGTGTCCATTATATCCACCCTTTACAACTCAAGGCCAGGATTGAGTCTTAGGAAGGAAAGGAAAAGATAGATGTATCCAGTGTTGTGGAAGTTGTCTCTGCTTGTTCGTCACCCTTGACCTCTTATTTGTAACCCTACTGTGGATAATAGAATTAAATGGAAATAGAAACATTCCTTTCCTAGAGAAGGAGGTGATGCCATTCCAAGTATGATTTCTCTTATCTTGATATGACTTTTTTTTGGCTCTGTGCTGCCCATCATTTCATTCTTATTTGCCTGTGTTAACGCTTGGTTTCTGGATTTCAAAGTGCTGCCATGAGAGGCAGCAAAAGGAAACCTCCTCATAGTTTAGGATGCTGCTGAGAGGGAGCACTTATGTAACCCAACCGTCTTTTTCATGGTCAGTCTCCACTTGAATCTGAAGTAGGCTCTGATTAGAAAGCTGATCAAAAACAGGATGGTGAAAACCATTTCTAGAACTATAAGGGTGCTTTCATTAAGTGTGAAAATTCTTCACTGAACATCAATGGAGGGGGAAAAAAGGCTGAGGAGGAGTCCTCGGCACCGAAAGTTGTAATGACGATAGCCACTGCTGACTTGGTGGAATTGCTAATAAAGAATTCACTTATTGTAAAACTTCACAGACACTGTACTGACTCCATATGCATATATTAGCCTACCCGTGGCTGGTAAGACAATGTGATTATCCTTTCTACATTCAGAGAGACTGAATCTGATCTTTTAATGAATAGATACAAGAATCTTGTGCTGTATTACTAATCGAAAGACTTCTAAATATATTGGTTCACAGAATTGTTTTTGTTTCATGCATCAAATTTATTTTGTATTTCTTTTTTAACAGCATACATTTTCCTTGTTTTTTAGAATCATGCACATGCATTCCTTGTACAATTTTACGGAGTTGTTAAAGGCCAACATATTTTAAAAACGTGTTATTTAATTTGATTTCTTAGGATTTCTGAATAGCTTTCTTTTTAAACATGCATTTATGAATTTGCATACTTTCTCCTTCGCAATTGTATCCTTTACAGTGAGGACTATGTCATAAATATTTTTTTTACACTAGTAATACTTTGGCACAATGGCTTATACATTATAAGCTCACAATAAATATTTATCGGTTGGTTGATTTTATGTTACATATGGGACACAATCTATAATAATGAGTTTTCACGCTGTCAGACCCTACCAAACTTTTTGAAACAAGTAATTTCACTTCTATCTCTATTTCCTCACCTCTTACTCACTCTGCATCCATGGAAATGTGGCTTCTATCCTCACCAATCCACTGAAACAGCTTTTGGTGAGATCACTTGTGGCTACCTAATTGAGAATCCCAGGGGTTACTTTTCAGTTGATATTTTCCTGGACCTCTCTGTGTATTCTTAAACTCTCCCCTCCTTTGGCTTCTGTGCTATTTCTACTTCTCTGCTCCTTTTCAGGATCCCTTGTAGATTTCTCTTCCTCTGCAGACTCCTTAAATACGGTAGTAGATTCATCTTCGTGCCCCATCTCTTCTTATTCTACCCTCCTTGAAGGATCTCATGCCACCTGCAGGACTTCAGTATTACATGCTGGTAAATCTTAAATTGACCTGTCCAGACAGGCGGTTTTCCTGAGCTTTAGACCATCTTTCCAGGTGTCTACAAAACATTTCTACCTGGATATCCCAAATGCATCACAAACTCAACATATAAGAACTGAATTCTTCACCCCATCCCTACAGTTCCCATCCCACCACATGACTCCTCCTCGTTACCCCTTTCATATCCTGACTTAGTGAATTTCATCCATTTACCACCACCTCATCAGTTGTACCAGATAAAAAGCTTGGAACTATTTTCCGAGGTGGCCTCGGCTAAGGTTCTATTAGTCACAGGAGAACAAATTCTTGATTTTCTCTGCCTGGTGACCTCCATCTCTCAGCACTCAACTCAGGCACTGTCTCCTTTTTGAGGCCTTAGTCATACCCCATAAAGCAGAGTTAGATACTCTCACCACTGGATGCCCTAGAAGTGTTTACTTACTTTTACTATAACACAAAATCATGTTGTATTATAATTGTTGATGTACATCTATTTCCTCTACTGACTATAAACTACTTTGAGTTCATAATGATACTAAAAAATAACAACTAGTTAGTTATCGTTGTAGGATGCTAGTAAACCAGCTCATTATTTTGAAAACTGCTATTGAAAAGAAAGAATTAAACATTTATCCTACCTTTGCTTTACGAACTGTACTTCTGGGGAGCTATATAGTAAATGAGGGAAATTTTCTTTTTATTCTGGCTAATAAATGAAGAGACTAATAGAATTATAATATCATTATTATACAATCCTTAATGAATTAATGAATCCAGACATTGAGCACCAACATCTACTAACATGATAAAACAGGAGATATGGACATTAGTGCCTCCTAATGAAAACATACTCCATATATCAAAGACAACCAAACCTGAATCTTTTCAAACCTGTTAGATTCAACTACCAGTTAAAACCAGAGAATTGAAGAATGTATTAAACAATATCACAGGGTTGCAAACAGCAAAATTCAATATGTGTCTACAGGACAAATGACCTGGTTTCTTCAACAAATAAGTTACAAATAAAAAAAAGATATGGAGGGAAGGCCTAGAAAATTTTTAAAAGACCTAAGAAACATGTAGTGAATCACAATGAGTAGACTTTATTTGGATCTTGATTCAAACAAACTGTTAAAAATTATTATATTTATGAGATAGTGGGAATGTTGACCAATGACTGTTTATTTGATGGTATTAAATAATTATTATCAAATACTTTAAGTATGATAATGGTATTATGGTTATGTTTTTGTAAAAAAGGTGCATCTTTTAGAGATACATGCTGAAATATTTATGGATGAAATGGTATGATGTCTGGAATTTGCTTCAAAATTATATGGGAGGAAGGAATTCAGTGGGATATAGTTGAAATAAGATAGGCTATGAGTTTAAGATTCTTGAAGCTGAGTGATGGGACAAAGGATTCATTGAAATGTTCCACTATACAAAGTTGTTTTTGTTTTTTTTTTAAAGAGTCTAAGTCTCTGCCTCCTAGTGCAGAGCTCTTTCCACCACTCCATTAAACTGATCACGGAAAAAAACAAGAAAATTCCAGAATTTTCTACATTTTTTTTTTTTATTCAAAAGGGGTTTCCAAAACAAGGAACAGAGGCAGTGGTTAAAAATGTTGGCCCTTGAAGTTCATGAACTCTGTTTTCTCATCTGACTTTGCCAAGAACTTCCTATGTGGTCTTTGGCAAGATTCGATTTTTCTGTCTTGATTTGGTCACTCTCCAAAAGTGGTCAGAGGTCAAAGTCCACATTATGACTTATCAGCAGCAATTCCAGCTGAGGAGGGCTCCACCATTTGCATAAAGATGGTGCATAAAGTAAGTCTATTTTAGGAGAAAAATAAATCAGCCTTTAAATAGCTATTAATACAATAGATTACATGACAAATGTAAAATGAAAAACCTTCACAGAGGAAAAAAAAAGATACTTTTTATGAAAGGCTGTTATTGACCAAAGCTTTGTAACTAACAATATTATTGACTCAAAATAGTAGGACTGTTTTTCACTTCAATATAAGAGCTCATGGTTGGGGTCCTCTGTAACTATTCTTTTTTCTTTTCATAGTTTTCCTTTCTGCTTGCTATTTGAAATATGGTAATATTAATGCTTTCTATACTGGTTCTAATCTATAGTTTACATTAATTTATTGTATAAAGGGCTGCTCTTACTTAGATTTTGAGATGTTTTCAATGCCAGTATCCATAGAGAGCCCTGAAAACAAATGAAATGTGATGGTCATTTGATGCTGATACATATATATTTTATTATTTGTCTCTCTTGCCCCAGAAATAAATGAGGTGGTAAAGTAAATGGAATCAACTTTCTTTTTTACCCACCTGGCATCAATTGTTTCCAACTCCAAGCGTCTACTTGAGGATACTTTGTCAGCCAAAGAGGTTGAGGGTCATCCCAGAATTCTCAGTTGCTTATGCCACAACTAGACAATACCCTTCTGAACAGTGGTCCTTTCTCCCTACTAAGTCTCTCCCATACATTTGAACAGACATACTTTCTCAACCACCAACATACAACTACTCTAATTTTCTTTCTCATATTTGTAAGTTATTTTGCCCAAGATATACTTATTCATCTGTTTCATATTTAGATAGCTTCCCTTAGTGTAAGCTTAAAATGCTGTCATGGCTATTGGAAAATTTTTTTAAATAAAGAGAAAAGTACATGCTGGGTAATTATAAAACAGAGCTGTTACATATTCTATAGGAGGGAAGAGAAAGAAGGAGGGACAGAGTTGAAAGCAAAATGGACACAACAGAAAGTTTTGAAACTTCTACAAGTCACAAAAGTTAATTGTGAATCATGGGTTGAAATTCTCTGCTCTAGAATACTGAGAGGAAATGCTTATATCTAAAAAAAATGGAGACCATGAATTTTGGGTTGAAAAATAAGAATATGAAAAAAAAAAGCATGATGATGCTGTGTATGTATGTGGAGATGGTACCTCAGAAATGTTCAAAACTAGCTGTCATTAGTCAACGGATTTTCTGCTGGGTCTGCTGTAAGTGTGCCGAGAGATATAGTATTAGAATGGATCTGGGATTATAAATTTATTTATTTATTTATTTTTCCCCCAAAGCCCCAGTAGACAGTTGTATGTCATGGTTGCACATCCTTCTAGTTGCTGTATGTGGGACACGGCCTCAGCATGGCCAGAGAAGCGGTGCGTTGGTGCGCGCCCGGGATCCGAACCCCGGGCCGCCAGCAGCGGAGCGCGCTCACTTAACCGCTAAGCCACGGGGCCGGCCCTGGGATTATAAATGTAGTGTTAAAAGTTCATAAATAAGATTTGGAATTTATAACCCAAACATTCTTCTATTGTTCTCTCTCATATACTCGTTTCAAAACTGGTCTCACAAGGCATATTATAGGAATGAAGGCTAGCTACCCTCCAAATTCCAGGATGGAATTGCTAAACTTAGCCATTTTGAACTGTGAATACTTGTATTTTAATTCACACACTACCAGCAAGTCCTACATTCTTAAAAGTTTTATTGAGAATCTTAGCTATTCCAATAATGATATTTAAATACTTACTGCAGATTTTAATAATATATTTTAGGAACTACACTGTAAACCGTGCATAAACAACTTTAGGAAGTTGTATGATTTTGACTAAAACAGAGGCAGATTATGGGTTAGTAGTCGTCATGTGGCAGAGATTGACTAGATGCTCACCAATTCCTTTTCCTCTTCCTGGATACACAGGAAGACTCGTGTCCCAGTCCTGCTTGCAGTTAGGTTGGTGTTATTTGACCAGGTTCTGGCCAATGGAATGTGGAGGGAAGTAATGTACATCACTTCTAGACTTGTCTATGAAACATTCTGGGTGATCCTCCTTGCTCTCTCTTTACTTGATGGCTGAGTGATGACCAAGCAGAGAAGTCTATGGAGGTACTAGGAGATAGCAGAGCCGTAATACAGAAGTAGCCCAGATCTCTGAGTCACTGTCTTGAGGACAGCCTCCAAGGGGAACTGCCCAATCTCTTTTGGGCAGGGAGGTGAGAAAGAGGAATTTTTAAACTAGATGGTGAGAATCCTTCCACAATGTATTTGTATAGCAAATCACCACGATGTACGCTTTAAATATCTTACAATTTTATTTCTCAGCTATACCTCAATAAAACTGAAACAAAATAAGACAAACCAAGAAAAAAAAAGAAATTTTTATTACTAAGCCATTGAGACTTGGGGGGTGGGGGGTGCATATTAATAGCTGCTAGTATTGATTACCCTGAAGAATAACATTGTTTGCAGGTATTTTGTGTACCATACTTTCATTTTATTTACTAAGAGCCACTGTGCTCAGTACCTTGTCTCTGTTTCTTACATTGTGGTCTGAACTTCTTACCCACTCCTAGACCTCTGATGTTGACCCTAGGCCCCATATCATGTAGGCTGTGATGTTATACTTCCAAAGATAGCTCACTTCCTGATCATAGGTTTGAAGAGCTCACAAAGGGCTGATTCATTCTGCAGGTAATAAATACTTCTATTCAAGCAAAATAATTTCTGTGGGACAGTAAAACAATTCTTTACAACAGATACTTTACATTTTGGAGATACCCTCCTCCAGATACATACACATCATCGTTCTTTTTTTTCATGTTCTTATTTTTCAATCCAAGATTCATAGTTGCATTTTGTTTGGCTATCGGAATTTTCTCTCAATATTTCAGAGCAGGGAATGTTAACCCATGATTCACTATTAATCTTAGGTTGTGGAAGTTTTAAAACTCTCTGGTGTGTCCATTTTGCTTTCACTACTCCCTCCTGCAAAGTATGTAAATAGCTCTATTTCATAATTACCTGGTGTGTATTTTTCTCTTTATTTAAAAAAAGTTTCCGGGTTGGGAAAAACTCAGTCTTCTTTCTATGCTTCTCCTTTACTCTCACACTACTGCCACACTCACAACACCTCTGACAAAAGATGTGTGGGATTTTTTTCCTCCACACTGAGCAATTCTGCAACACCACCTGGGTGTCCTATAATGCAACTCAATTCTGACACTGTCTACCCCGAGATAGCATCAGATCCCACAGGTTAAGGGCTCAGTCCCACAAGACTGCCCCCTCAGACCCCCACTTCAGATGCCAGTCACAAGTCTAGGTTGTCGCCTGTGCTTCTGACCAATTGGCTATAAATTGGAGGTTCCCGCAACCTCCTCCTCAGGTTCAGTTGATTTGCTAGAACAGCTCACAGAACTCAGGAAAAGAGTTTACTTACTGTTTACCAGTTTATTATAAAAAGACATGATAAAGGACACAGATGAACATCCAGATGGAAGAGATGCGTAGGGCAAGGTATGTGGGAAGGAGTGCAGAGCTGACATGCCCTCTCTGGTCATGCCACTCTCCCAGCACCTCCATGTGTTCACCAACCTGGAAGTTCTCCAAACCCCGAACTTTTGGGATTTTTATGGAGGCTTCATTAGGTAGGCATGATAGATCATTAACTCCATTTTCAGCCCCTCTCCCCTCTCTGGAGAATGGGGGTGGGATTGAAAATTCCAAGCTTCTAATCATGGCTTGGTCTTTCTGGTGACCAGCCCCCATCCAGGAACCCACCAAGAGTCACCTCATTAGAACAAAATACACTGCTATCACCCAGGAAATTCCAAGTGATTTAGGAACTCTGTGCCAGGAACTAGGGGTGGAGACCAATGCATATATTTTCTATTGTCTCACAGTTTCTAATAACCATGACAACATTTTGCAACCCCCTCATCCCAATCTCAGCAAAGAAGGTACAGGATTCACCAGCTGTCCCCTCCCTGCCCAGCACAGCCTGTTTAAGGAGCAGCAGTTGTAGCATGTGCCTGGAAAATCCCAAGGTCCTCATTTGGTCCACCTGACCATTTCCCAAACCTCAACAACGGAAACTCTGGGCTCTTCTCCATCCCCATCATTGTTGGCAAACCTACCTACAAATTCTGTTATCCTTGAAGCTGCTCTGTGTTCAACCAGTCTTTCCCAAACCAAGTTCAGCAGGATCTCAAAATCAACCTCCCAAATGGAAGCCAGGGAATTCCCCATTAGCCTAAATGCACAGTCTGGACCTCATCAAATGCCTTCTGGTACTAGGCAGGCTCTACCCTGGTGACTAGGAGAAGTGGAGGCATTCTCCCAGGGCCTGAACCCAACTCAGATCTCAGACCTGCCCTGAATGCTGGCAGAAGTCTAAAACAAAGATTCCCAAAGTTTAGAAAGCATTAAAATTACTGAGGGGATACTTGTTTGAAAGGAGATTTCTGGACCTAAAATCTTCAGAGATTTTAGTCCAAAGGTTTTGGGTGGGTCCTAGGAATCTGTATTTCTGTTAAGCCCCTCATGTATCTGTTCCTGAAGATGCAAGGACCATATTTTGAGAAAAGCAGATGGGTTGATGTCATATATCAAGTGACATATTAAGATGCTCTGAGAAAAATGTTACTTGTGTCAAAATGAAGTTAATTTAAAAATCTTTATGACAGGTTGGCCTTTGCCACTTGAAGACATTCTCAGGATTTTGATACTTGCTCTCTCCTTTGCTTATGGCTCTCTGAATTCCCTTCCTCATTGACCCTTGGCTTGGGACCTCTGAGCCATGACTCATGCCTTTTGTTATGTGTCCTTAGCTTTGCCTCTCAATGTCTGTTTCTACCCTTACACTGTGCTAGGAAATCATCCCAAGTTCCAGGTCATTGAGGTGTGTGGTGGAAATTACTCCAATATCCAGTTCCCTTCATCTTCCAGGCAAAACTGACATAGCACTTCACAACCCCCTTGTGTTAGAAGGAGCCGTAGTATTAATTCTGGCTAATGAAACATGAGCAGAAGTCATGTGTGTGGGGTTTTCCAGTCTCTCCCTTTCCTTCCACTGCCTCTTCCTGGCCAGTGTTCCAGAAGGTGGAGCACTTAAGGTGAGTCCTTTAGTGACTGGGTGGAATAGTTTTTGCTGGTTCACATGGAGCATGTAGTGTGAATAAGAAATAAACTTGTGTTGGGCTAATCCACTGAGATCTGGGAGTGGTTTGTTATCACAGAAAAACTAAATCTATTCTGGCTAAGGTGAAGTGGTATTGTGCTGTAATGGAGTTTGCCCAAGGCCATCTCTATGCTTGCTTTTTTTTTTTTTTTTAAAGATTTTATTTATTTATTTTTTTCCCCACCAAAGCCCCAGTAGACAGTTGCATGTCACAGCTGCACATCCTTCCAGTTGCTGCATGTGGGACACGGCCTCAGCATGGCCGGAGAAGCGGTGCGTCGGTGCGCGCCCTGGATCCGAACCCGGGCCGCCAGCAGCGGAGCGCACGCACCCAACCGCTAAGCCACCGGGCCGGCCCCTATGCTTGCTTTTTTAATTGATGCCTCCTGACCGCCTTAGAGAATTCAGTGCATAGCAAGCTGGCAATGTAATAAGTTGTCTTTATTTAGTGGTGATGGTTGGATGAACACCTAATAAATGTACTTAAGTAGATAAATCTTTAGTTTGAAACAGAAGTGTTCAGGGGAATCTCCTGACCAATTAGACTCTGAATTCTTTGAATCTGACTAGCACAGACCTGACATATCATTGAGCATTTATCTTTGAATGTATTTCAAACATCATATGTGAGATCCAACAGCCATCATTTGCACTGACTTTAATCTGGACAGAAATTTCTACATTTCTTCTGGGTGTTTGCTATTGTGTAGACATATAGCCTTCATGTATCTTGTAAGTTCAGAAAAATATTACAATCTGTCCTAATAAAATACATTAAAATGACTGAGTCACGAATTTTTTTTTTATTTAACTCCTCTGGAGGTAGCATGGAAGTTGGGGGCAGTCACAGCCCTGAATAGGCTTTTAAATTTGACTCTTGTAGATTTGAATTCTGTGTGTCCTCTTTAAAAACCTTCATTATCCATGCAAGGCAAGTTAGGTTGTCTAGACTGTCCTTGTTTTACCTTTGCAAAGTCTTAGTTTAAAGTGAGCAGCTGGGGGCCGGCCCGGGGCCGGCCCCGTGGCTTGGTGGTTGGGTGTGCGCGCTCCGCTGCTGGCGGCCCGGGTTCGGATCCCCGGGCGCGCACCGACGCGCCGCTTGTCCGGCCATGCTGGGGCCGTGTCCCGCATGCAGCAGCTGGAAGGATGTGCAACTATGACGTGCAGCTATCTACTGGGGCTTTGGGGGAAAAATAAATAAATAAAATTATTTAAAAAAAAAAAAAAAGTGAGCAGCTGGAAGAATGGCCTCTAGACAGATTCTGCTGGAGTGATCATGTCTAATTCCTGGCCCGAAGCAAGATGAAAACTGGCAATTTTCTTTTGTTTCCTGCATCCCCTCTCCTGCCTCTTCCCCCCATTCCAAACGGTTAGTTGCTTTTGAAAGTTTTTTGTTTTTTTCCCTAGTTGCATGTACTTCCAGTCTAGCTGACTTTCTGGGCTCTGACCCAGTTTAGTTTAACATTGTTTACTGTCTTTCAGAGCCATCTTGGGAGATTGTTTGTTTTAATTAAGACTATATTGGGCCGGCCCTGTGGCTTAGTGGTTAAGTGCGCGTGCTCCGCTACTGGCGGCCAGGGTTCGGACCCTCGGCGCGCACCGACGCACTGCTTCTCCGGCCATGCTGAGGCCGCGTCCCACATACAGCAACTAGAAGGATGTGGAACTATGACGTACAACTATCTACTGGGGCTTTGGGGGGGAAGAAAAAAAAGGAGGAGGATTGGCAACAGATGTTAGCTCAGAGGCGGTCTTCCTCAGTAAAATGAGGAGGATTAGCACGGATGTTAGCTCAGGGCTGATCTTCCTCACACACAAAAAAAAAGACTATATTGATTTTAGATATAAGAAACATCATTTGACTCAAAATGTCTCTCCATTCTAAACCTTCTCCACAGACTTCCTACTGAGCCCTAATCTCTCCCTAAAAGTGATGGCAGTCTATTATGAGCATATTTACATTGTTGAATGTTTCTTCCTTACAGCACTCAAATGACACATTAGGTATACCTTGCCTAAGATATTCTCCTCACCATGGTTTGCTAGTTTTTTCCCTTTTCCTACATTTTAGTTCATTTATACCTCCAAGAAAATCTTGAGCTCAATATGGCACATTTAAGATAAAGAGAGGGTAATGAACTTTGAATATAATAGTTATTATTCATAACTTGTAATACTTTAAATCTTAACCTGTTTATTAAGACAATTTGGTGGTAACTGTAATTATGTATTAAGCTCCTGGTTTGTGATCTATCAGCGTTGCCCTTCACAAATATCTTTTCCTTCTTAATATTTTAAAATAGGTAATTCTAACTCCAATATCAAAATGGGAAAAAATGCATGAATGATCAGGTATATTGACTAAATAAGGGGAAAAAAAAGCTCACATTGTCTTGGTTTGGGTTCCCCAAATCAGAAGACCTTGAGATAAAAATTCAGGTTCAAGTAGTTTATTTGGGAGATGATCCTAGAAAACACAGATAGGAAGTGGAGAAGTGAGACAAGGAAGGGAAGGAAGCCAACAAAGGGTGAGTCATAAAGCCATTTCCTCTGTGGGCACCTGGGGCTCAGTCCTGCTGGGGAACTCTGGGACAGGGTGTGGAACATTCGCCAGTTATCCCACCTAAGGGGTATCGTTGAGATATTTATCCCTCAACTTAGTTGAGGCTGCTCCTGGGGGTATTAATTCTCTGGCACTTCTCAGTAGCCCTGCACAACTTCCCACTGCTAGACAACTGAAGAAACACCCTCAGCAGTGGAGTAAGCAGCCAGAGGCTGTAGAGGTGGATACAGGGGAATACGAGAGGGCCTGACAGTGTCTGCTACTCATATGAAATGTGATCAGTCTCACTGGTAATCAAATACATGCAAATTAAAATAATAAAATATTATTTTTGACATATTTTGACATAATTTTGTCAGATTAGAGTAGGAAAAATTTTTTCCAATGAGGAGGAGGTTGGAAAACATGTACTACTGATAAGTAAGAGTTAGTACAATCTTTCTGTAAGGGCCATTTGAGATATGAATCAAAAGCCTTAAAAATGTGCTTCTCTTTGATCCAGGAACTCTGCTTCTACGAATGTAGTCTGAGAGGAAAATTAAATCAGTATGTGGTGTTCATTGAATCTTAGGTTATAAAAGTGAAATAATTAGGAAAATCTGAATGTCCAATAATAAGTGATTGGTTAATTGCTTATCCATCCATCCAGTTCATCCATCCAGTGGAATACAATGGGGCCATTTGAACTAATGAAGCACAAATGATTATTTGGAAATATTTTCACAATATACTGATAAATGTTCAAATCAGTTGCTCTTCTTTTGTTAAAATATGTATGAGTGAGATGTGTGCATATAAAAAATTTTGGAAAGATGAAAACCAAAATGTTAAAAGCAGCTATTGCTGATTGGTAGCAACATAGGTCTGAAATTTTTTTAAAATATATTTTTGTAATTTCACAGTTACTTATAATGGTATTATAATACCTTATAACAAAATTAAAGTTATTTTAAAAAAGTGAACACATATGCAGTTTATGAGATTATTATATAAAGGCCACTTAGAATGCAATAAATGATACATTGAAAATGCCAGTTGTATCAAATAAATATAGAATAGTAATTAGCTTGTGAAAGTGACTTCTGTGAGTTGAAAAGCATAAGATATACATCAATCTAATCTTAGAGAAGTTTTTTTTGTAAAATTAAAATCATTTGCTTCTTTTCTAGAAAAATGCCACATAGCGCTATCTCTCTTCTCTATACCAAAATATGGGTCATAGTAATTTTATAGTTGATGTAATTTTGCAAGTTGGAGGAAAAACTTATCATAGCAGAAACCAAAATTAGAAGTAGATCATGTTTAAAAGTTCATGTATATCTTGTAGCTAGAAATGTGGACTAGCAGCTGAGAATATGTTTTCTCATAAGGTCAAAGGCTATAGAAATAATTATGACCAAAATGTTACGACTCTTTATGGCCTAAAGTCATGGTTACACATTATCTAATTTGTTTCTCACCAAAACCTTTTTGAGGTTAGTGTATTATTACTTTCCCTGTATCACAGATGAATTCCCTGAAGATTAAGAAGTTTTAACTAGTTTTTTTCTGCCTCAGATAAAAAAGCATCCGTCTTAGGAATCAGAGATTTTCTGGCTCTTAAGTTGAATCTTTTCTTCCAATACTGCACATAGAATTCAGAGGCACAAGGCCTGGCTCTTGTCTCAGGCTCCATTAGCTGGGTTATACATGAGCCCAGTTTTCCTCATTGGTAAAATAAAGATAGTAGTACATATTAAAGCAGTTGTTCCTAAACTGTAGTGTGCATCAGAATCACTTGGAGGGCTTGTTTTTTGTTCTAATTGAGATATAATTGACATACAACATTGTGTAAGTTTAAGGCATACAACGTGTGGATTTGATAATTGGAGTGCTGGTTAAAGCACTGATGGTTGGGCCCCAGCCCCAAAGTTCCTGAATCAGTAGATCTGAGGTGGGGTCTGAGAATGTGCATTTCTAACAAGTTCTCAGGTGATGCTGATGCTGCTGGTCTAGAAACCACTCTTTGAGAATCACTGGTTTAGGATCTATTAACTATTCCTCCCACTGAGAGTTGGTTTTATTTATCTGTCCATGGCATTCTAATCACAATTTATATTATAAATTGTTTATATATGTGCGTATGTGTATATATTTATATTTATATGCATACATAATATATATTTATTTTATGCAGATATAGGTCTTTTATATTATTTTTAACTGTCTCAGGTTAAAAGGGTGTTGGAATTATGAATAATATCTCTAATATGAAGATTATTTTGGGTAAGAGTAGTGTTTATAGTTAGCATTATTAATTAAATACACATAAGCTAAAGACCAACTTTCATTGTCTTCAGAAATTAAGAAAATAATGTCTGAGGTGCCCACTCAAAACTGCACATTGCATTTTTCTTGAGACTGCTATTTACCAGATTCTCTATATCATAAAGAGTGAGAGGTGAAGTGTCATTGTTGTGGAAACAGAAAACAAATAAAGCAGATGTGACTAAAGTATGTGCTGCTGCTTTGTTCCTTGCCTTTTCTCCAGCAACCCTTGGAACTTGACAGTAATTGCACAATCTTCCCATGCTAGAAGTAGTCTTAGTTTTCGGGTCACAGACCACAGACTCTCCAAGAGAGAAGTGGGCCTGGGAAGGGCCCTATATGAGAGTTAAGATTTGTTAAACACCTTCCATGTGCCTGGTGCTGAGTTGCTGGGGACACAACAGTGACTAAGACCCAGCCCTCTAGGAACTGATAATTTAGACAAGTACTCAGAAAATTGTAGTACTTGTGTGATAAACAGTATGATAACTTCTGCCTATGAATCCCACGGTTCAAAGTAGAACTTCCTTTTGTCCTAAGTGCCCCTTTCTCAAGTTTCAAGAGAGAATCTCTTGTCCTAGCAAATTAAGAAGAGTCAATTTTTTATCCATACAATTCATTAAGTTTTGTATCTTTTTAGCATTTACGTTTTTCAGAAAAATGTACTGAATCTTTTTATATTTTTAAATATGAAAATAAACAATAGCTGCTGTTCATAATCCTCCAATGTGCTAAATGAGTTTTCACTAACTAGATATAAAATCTTAAGATTGATGCTATTTGCCTTTAGAGGCCCTTGTCCTTAGTGATAGAAAATGAAACTGACTGTTGAGGTTCAGTTGTCAACCCCTGGCTAAAAATCTGCAGGCCTGGGCCCCACAAGATTTCAGATTTTGATCAAGGTCCAGAAACTTCTGATGCTTAACCTTTCACTTTGAAGGAGAATCAGGAGACAACATTGCAACCCTTAGGGAGATCTACATACTTTCTTGACAGTGGGATCCACTTACTCACTACTGTGTGTTGTTTATTTCTAATCATGGAGACCATTCAGCTATTTGAGTTTTCTGTTACTCAGTTTTTACAATGACATGTTCTATGTATAGCTTCATTGTCTCTAATAGGGCTTTGGTTTGAAGTAGCTCAATAAGGGGATTTCATGTCTTGTAGCTATCTAATTTAGAATCCCCCTTTCATTTCTCAAAGTAATTTTTAGCATAATATGTTAATCAGAGTTGTCTCATTTATTTCCTCTTCTTATTTCTCTGTTTTCACATGACTTTTTTCTTTATTGACTATCTCTTGCACAAAGAGCCAAAGAAAAGTCCCACAAAGAAACGTAATTTGGACCAACTAAAATAATAAAAATGTTAGGACAATATGGTATTTATTTCTAGGCTTTCTGTACTAAAAATAATAATACCTTGATGTATGTTGCAACGCAAGGCACTTTTGCAGATATTTATCTCCCTATTATTCTCAAGAGGGAGAAACATTTATAACAATCCCAATTTCCAACATGGAGAAGGAATGATTTGTCCACAGTTTCAAAGTTAGTGAGTGGCAGAAGTGAGACAAAAGACTCCGGGTTTCTTGATTCTCATCCTAGTAGTTTTTTTTTTTAAATTTTATTTAATTTTATTTATTTTCCCCCTAAGCCCCAGTAGGTAGTTGTATGTCATAGCTGCACATCCTTCTAGTTGCTGTATGTGGGACGCGGCCTCAGCATGGCTGGAGAAGCGGTGCGTCGGTGCGCACCTGGGATCCGAACCCTGGCCGCCAGCAGTGGAGCACGTGCACTTAACCGCTAAGCCACGGGGCCGGCCTGTCCTAGTAGATTTTGTTGCTGTTATTGTAAAAATATGCTTGTATAATGTAATAATAAGTATTTAAAAGAAGCATTGGTTATAACATTGGTTATAGCTTGTTGTATTATTTGCAGAAGCTTTAGATAGGTTTTCTCTAACAATTTCAAATGGATTTTGGCTTTATTTTTAGGTTTGTTTAGAAAATTGCAGATGGCATGAAATTCTATGCAGTGTTAAGTTACAGTGTAGTGACTGGCCCACCTTGGCAAACGTATCGAGTACATCTGGAGTTTTGTCCTATGCACTTCTTTGTAGGTTATTGAAATATTCACATGAAGTAAACGAAAGCTTATATGTATCTTCCCAGGGATTGATTACTGTCTTTTAAAAACAAGGGGTTATGTGCAAAGTTTGAACATGGCATATCATGGGACATTAATGTTACATTCGAAGCATGTAAAAAAGGTGGCCCAAGTTCGTAACTTTCCTTCCCATCATCCTGTCCTACCACAGGACCTGTAAATTTCAATCTTTACTCCTTTGGGCTTCGAGGTTAAGCAGGTTGGATAGTAATGAGATCTACAGTCGAGAGGCTAGAAGCAGCGTAAACTCACTGGGCATCTGGGAGATTAGAAGGCTAAAGGAAAACTAGAAGTCAGGAGTAAGCCACAGATGGGCGCTCTCCCTTTAGTCCATCGGGCATTATTCACAGAAGGTCAAACAATTTGTGACATGAGAAAGGAGTCCAGTAGTAGCTACCTTGAAGTGCTAAGTAAGATTTTTTTAACCTAACAGAAGCTGATAGATTGTAACTGATTTTATTTTGAAGCAAATATAGTCTCTTAGTCTATGTCATCATGGAGTGCAAGGACATTAAATAGTTAATGATGACATGTGAGACAATAAAATACACAGAAAATGATGCTTTTATCAGAATGGATAACTGTAGATAAACCTTGGTAAAATAGAATCCCATCCTCCCAACCTCTGATACAGCTTCTTCTATTCTACCTGATGAGTGTAAGTGCAGCCACTTCAATTCAATTCACTTCAATTCAAACATTTTGGGGATATCCACTGTGTGCTGGAGCACCAGGACTTCAGATATAGGAAGCAGCAGCTGCTGCCCAAACCTAGAAGAGAAGCCCAGTGTCTCATAAAACAGATTGCAACTGAAAAGATCATGAACAACCTCTTCTGTAGAGAGATACAAAGTATAGGTGTATCATTCCTTTGGTTTTCTTTAATTTGTAAACAAAATATTATTAGTGTTTGCTACCTTTGTAATATATATTAAAAAGAAAAAAATATATGTTTGACCAATAAGCACTAGAAAAGATGTCAAAGTTATTATTAGTCATCAGGAAAATGTAAATTTAAATACCAAGATACCACTACTCACCCACCAGAATGGCTAAAATTAAAAAGACATAATACCAAGTGTTGGTAAGGATATGGAACAACTGGAACACTTATATATTTATCATATGACCCAGAAAATTCCACTCCAAGACTTATATGTGAATGTTTCTGCCAGCTGTATTCATTACAGCCCAAACTGTAAACATCCAAATGTTTATCAACAGGTAAATGGGTGAAAAATTTTGGTGCATTTTCATTCAATGAAATACTATTCGGCTATAAAAAGGGATTAACTACTGATACATGTAAAAAAAAAAAAAAGGATGGACTTCATAAACATGCCAGACTAATAAAGTTAGATACAAAAGAGTACATACTGTATGATTCCATTTATCTGAAGTAACAAGTGCAGTCAAAATAATCTATAATGGTAAAAAGCAGATCAGTGGTTTCCTGGGGCAGACTGTGGGGTATATGTGGGGATTGACTGCAAAAGAGAATTTCTTTTCTGCACAAGGGAATTTCTTGAGATGATGAGAATATTGATTATCTTGACTGGGGTGAGAGTACATAGGTATAGACATTTGTCAAAAATCATATTGGTACATACTGTTGTATAAAAATTATGCCTCAATCAAGTTGATTTAAAAAGAAAAATACTCAGGGGCCAGCCCAGTGGCGTAGTGGTTAAGTTCACATTCTGTGGCCCTGGGTTTGCAGGTTCGGATCCTGGGCAAGGGCTGATGCATCACTTGTCAAGCCGTGCTGTGGCAGCATCCCATATAAAGTAGAGGAAGATGGGCATGGATGTTAGCCCAGGGCCAATCTTCCTCTGTAAAAAGAGGAGGATTGGCAATGGATGTTGGCTCAGGGCTAATCTTCCTCACCAAAAAAAATTAATTAATTAATTTAAAAAAAGAGAAAAAGAAAAATACTCATACCTTTATTATGATTTATGCACCAAAGTTATTTTTCACAAGATAACTCTTTCATAGAGGATCCATATTAGGCTCAATATGGTGCCCACTCGTAAGACAGGGATCACTTTTATAGTTTAATGAAAACTAGGCCACTGATATTGGGGGAAGCTGTTCTAGCAATTGCTATGAGGTGATTCTCAGTCAAGGATGATGGAATAAGCATGATGATTCTGGATTTAGGATGTCAAGACTTGATTCTAGCTCACCATCTACTGGCTGAGTGACCTTGGGAGAGTTACTTAATTTCTCGAAGCATCAATTTTCTCATGTGTAAAACAGGGATAACAATGGTCTCCATGTTGTAGTGTGTGCGAAGATTAAATGAGACAGCATGTGAAAGAGCCTAGGATGTAGAAAATGCTTCATAACTGTTAGCTATTATTTCCAGTTTCACCCCTTACAGGAACATGGAGATCTGGAAGAGGAATAACACAGGCAGGAGCTAGTCTGTGTAGATACATATCTGTTTTCCCCCTGGTTTTTGTTTTTCCTTCATTAACGTACATAATGTTCTCATGAAAGGAGTATTTTCTCCATTCCCAGGAGAAGGATGGAGATTGGGTACATTGGGTTGAACCTGAGAGATTGAACTAAGAGAGAGCACAAGGCTGAGTTTTGCAGCATTCTCAACTCCTTCTAATGCTTTTGAGAAGCAGATGAATTTAATGGCAGGCAGCTGCTCTCCAACCATTTACCCTCCTGCACTGCAGTAGGTGATTCTGGATCACACCAGGCACAGGTAAAAATAAAGCCCTGCCAGGGGCCAGCCCCATGGCTTAGCGGTTAAGTGCGTGCGCTCCGCTGCTGGCGGCCCGGTTTGGATCCTGGGCGCGCACTGACGCATCGCTTCTCTGGCCATGCTGAGGCGGCATCCCACATACAACAACTAGAAGGATGTGCAGCTATGACATACAACTATCTACTGGGGCTTCGGGGAGAAAAAGGGAAAAAAAGGAGAAGGATTGGCAATAGATGTTAGCTCAGGGCTGATCTTCCTCAGCAAAAAGAGGAGGATTGGCATGGATGTTAGCTCAGGGCTGATCTTCCTCACACACACACAAAAAATAAAATAAATAAAGCCCTGCCAAATGTTACCTTGTGCTCACATTTAAAATCACAAATTAAGAACCTGCGAATCATCTTGCATTGCAGTTTCAGACTCTAGCATTATATTTAACCTCAAACAATAGAATAAATATTAACACAATCCATGAACACAATCAATAGAGAATGGTGTTCATTTGAGGATAGTGTTGCTGCTGCTAAATTTAAAAATGTGTCTGAGGGGGGCCGGCCCCATGGTGTAGCATGTAAGTGCTCGCTCTCTGCTGCTGGCGGCCTGGGTTCGGATCCGGGCACACACCAACGCACCACTTGTCAGGCCATGCTGTGGTGGCATCCCACATAAAGTGGAGGAAGATGGGCATGGATGTTAGCTCAGGGCCAGTCTTCCTCAGCGAAAAATAAAGAGAAGGATTGGCATGGATGTTAGCTCAGGGCTGATCTTCCTCACAAAAACAAAAACAAAAAATGTGTCTGAGGAGTGGAATCTTCCTTTCCTTGTCCTATTTGCTTTTTACTCAAGCATTTACAAATTCTGTTTAGATTCTTGAAGTGAAAGTGAGTAAGCGGATTTTTAAAATTTTCTGTGGAAAAAAAGGATAATAAGTGAAAACATTCTGAAAGATTCATTTATTCTGAAATATTTTCCCAGTAGCTCAGTCTCCTCTGTGTGTGTGTGTGTGTGTGTGTGTGTGTGTGTGTGTGTCTGTGTTTTAGACATTTTTATGGAGTTATTTGGCAGAATTTTAAAACTCTGGGATATGAAAACCATCTGATTATTTTCTTTGCTTTGAAAAATCTGGCTGAGTCCTCAATTCTTGAAGTCTTAAAATGAATATAAGCTATTGTGTCCAATAGCTTGCAAAGGGGAAAAGGCAGGGAACCAACTTTGCTTAAATGGAATGAACTTTCACAATTGAATCCTTTTTTGGGTGTGTGCTTCCTGAATCCCTAAGATGGCTGTGTTCCCAAGGTGACGTGGAAAAGCAGAGGGGATGTTGCAACACATCACCCATGAGAATGGAAATGTTAAGTCTGAGTATAAAATTGAAGACATCTGTAGGAACAATGAAAGCGTATGACTTGACATCTAGTGCCCCAAACCAAGTGAAACACCCAGGTCTTTCTTGGCAAACTGTATTTGATGTATATATCTATCATTAGTTAAGCGATAATATGAAGAAGATCTGAGCCAGTCTGGATTAATCAACCATGAGAAACTGATTAAGGTTTTCCCATTTTCTTACGTATTTAAAAATAGATTTTTTACACAAAAATATCTGATTGGTTGATTGTTTCAAGCAATGTGTATAAATTTAGTTCCTCTTGATTATGATGTGATTGGTGGAACCTATAAGAAATTTGAATGATTTGAATGTTATCAGTAGGAAAAACACTAAACAGAAGGACTGAATATTTGGGGAAACAGTTTAGTCTACTCTGAAAAAACACTGGACTGAGGTCTCTGGATACTTAGCAAAAGAACTGACCCATAATCAAGAGATTTTACTGATAATTCTAGTTCTGCTACTAATGTTCATGAGCAAATCATGTCAACTCCCTGGACAGTTTGTTCTTCTTGAAAATAAGGGGGAGAGAGTTGGACTTTATGGTCAGAAGCTCCATAACTCTGCCCTGTCTAAACTTAGAGGAAATTTTCAAGATATCTGTGTATAGAGAAGCAGGATGATACCTTTCTCTAAACTTCATGTAGTTTCTCAAACTTTTCATTAATTCTGTGATAAAGATATATAAAAGATGTAAGGAAATAAACAGTAGTTATATTATTCTTTAAACATAAAGATGGTGGCTTGACTACACACATATCATTTCAATCCCTTCTGAACTCCCACTTCAGCTACACATAGAGGAATTTTTATTGGAGGGCATAAAATTGAGAATACGACTGTCTGCCCCAAACTGAACAGCGAGAACCTACCTACAAATCACACACAACAGACACTTCCTGGTTGATCTCATCCTTTTACATCCAGGCCTAGTTTATATTTTGTTTCACGTGCCAAGGGGCATCCATAGCAATAGCATTTTAAAAGCTGAGAAGAAGATGCATGAGCGGGAATTGACTTAGTAAACCTGAGAAAGCCAAATCCTAAACTGATATTGGGGAAAGATGAGAACCAATTGGATTTACACCACACAATCCTGAAAAGCCTCCAAATTGGTGGCATCAAGGATGTGGGGGGGAGAGGAGAAGCAGGGGCTAACCTAAAGAGGACTGATTGAAGGCTTAAGAGGATTGGTCGGAAGCATTCAGATCCTGAGATCTCCCATTACCACCACAGCAGAAGTGTGAACACTTGTTCTCTGGAGACGATAAAACAGAGAGTGTCTGAACTGTAGAAAACCAGGCATGATTTATTGAGAGTGTGGATACTATATCTGAAAGAAGGGGATTGATTAAATAAATGTATGTATTAATTGCTGAAACTCCCTAGCTCTCTTCTCCCATTCAGCTTCCCAAATACCAGCAGCCAAGCCTTCCTCTGCAGGCAGGAGAACTAAAGAAACTCTGGGGAATTTGACGAGTGAAGGAGCAAAACCTAAAGATACCACATCACAGGTTTCCCCGCAGAGGGTTCAGCCACATCACCTGACATGGGAGCCCCGCTCCCACCTTACAGAGAAGCTTCACCCATATACTCAGAACTTCCAATCAGCTTTTCCCCCCTCGCCTTTAAACATGATGCTCAAGGAAAGGGTCTAACATAAAAGCTAGAAACTAAATAAGTAAATGAAAAAAAGCATCTTGGAGGAAATGGCAGTTATGCAGAGTGAAGATAATCTCAAGAAAACTATCATTATTATCCTCTGAGAGTTAGGAGGAGATAGTGTGTCCATGAAATGAGAATAGAAATCTATAAAAAGCAACATTAAGAGAAAACAAAAAATCTCGTGGGAATTTAAAACATGATAACGGAAATGAAAACTCAACACAAGTGTAAGATAAAGTTGAGGAATTATCCCAGAAAGTAGACCAAAAAATAAAAATAGAAACAAAATGAGAGAGAGAGAAAGAGAATGAGAAAAATAAAGAATGAGGAGTGGAATTCCAAAATCTGAATAAAAGAAGTAGTGGTAAGAAAAGAAATGGAGAGGAGGAAATTATCAACAAGGTGATTCAAGAACATTTCTCAGAACTGAAAGACATGAGCTTTCCAAATTGAAAGGGCCCAGTGAATTCTCAGCACAATGGATAGAAAGAGATTCACATTAAGGAACAACAACACTGGAAGCTAGAAGACAGTGGAGAAATGCCTTCAAAATTCTGAAGGAAATGGTTTCTAAACTAGAATTTTATATCCAGCCAAACTATGAATCAAGCGTCAAGGCAAGACATTTTCAGATTCAAAACTTTTATCTCCCAAAAGTAATTTCTTAGAAAGTTGTGGAATGATATGTTCCACTGAAATGACTGAGTAAATGAAGAAAGAGGAAGACATAGGGTACAAAATACAGGATACACAACCTGGCAGTAAGATGAAGGGACTCCCCAGGATGATGGTGAAGGGAGTTCCCAGGATGACAGCTGTATATGAAGCTTAAAGTCCAGATTGGAGCAATGTGACTCAGAGGCATATATGTCACTGACTTTTGACCTAAAAATGGCTGGGTGACCCTGGCCCTATGCTTATCTGTACTTGGATTTCTCAGGTCATGAGCAGATGAAGTTGCATCTCTCCTCTTCCTGTTTGGGTCAGCTGAGGACACTCATTTCCCTTGAGCCTGTTCCTGAGGGCTGGAGGTTAGCCAAGCTGAGATTAGAAGCAGTGTATACAGACCATATTCCTGCCTGATGTTCAGTACCTGCCCATACCATGCCCTGCCAAATGTCCCAATTGTGGTGAGCCCGGTGTTTCTCAAGACTCACACATGGCCTGGCCTGCAGTCTCCCCAAAGGGCTTTGGTAAATTCGCAGTAAGGATAAAGCTAGGCTATGACCCAGAATCATACTGTAAGCATCCTTCTGTAAATTCCTCTTTTCCATTTAACATTATTTTTGTGAAATTTATCCATGTTGATACATTTAGGTCTAGTTCATTTATTTTCACAGCCATATAGTATGATATAGTGTGACTATCCTACAATTTATTAATCTGTTCTTTTGCTATTTGGTCTTTTAGGTTGTTCACATTTTTGTTATTACAAACAATGCTTCTATGAATATTTTTGCACATGGCTCCCTGTGAACATGTAAAAGAATTTCTTTGGTATTTACTTAGAGAGGGATTGCTGGATTATGGCGTTTGTTGTATAACTTAATGGATATTTCCTAAATTTCCTAAGTAAATTTTACCAATTTTTACTCCTACCGGCAATGTATAAAAGTTTCTGGTACTCTACATTCTCACCAATACTTGGTCTTACCAGATTTTTTAAAGTTTGCTAATTGAGTACGTGTAAAATGTTTTCTCATGATTTTCCTTTTCATTTATATGTGACCAATAAGGCTGAACATCTTTTCATGTTTATTGACCATTCAGGATGCCTATTCTATGATTTGCCTGTTCATATATTTTGCACATTTTTCTATTTGAGTATTCATCTTTTTTCCTAGATTTGAGAAAGTAATTTATATATTCTGAATAATAACCCTTTGTTGATTATAGGTGTTATAAATATCTTTAGCCAGAGTGAGGCCTACCTCTTCACTTTTATTATAGTGTCTTGTTTTTGGTAAACTTAAAAAAATTAAAGTATAATAAATACAAATAGAGTACACAAATCTTAAAGGTATAGTTCAATAAATTTTTACAAATAAATATACCTATATAAATATATTATGTGTCTTTTGATGCATTTTTAAAATGTGGTTGAATTAACAAATCTTTTCCTTTATGGTTTGTGATTTTGTGATTTGTTTAAGAAATACTTCCCTATCCCCATGTCATAAACATGTTCTCTTATTTTTCTTCTAAACATTTTATAGTTTTATTTTTTTATATTTAATGGACCTGGAATTGTTTTTTTTGTGTGTGGAGTTTGAAGTAATGATCCAGTTTTTTTTTCATATGGATAACCATTTGTTCAAGCACTATTGATTGGCCATTGTTACCCTCTAATCTACAAATCCACCACTTTCATGCATCAAGATTCCATATGTGTGTGGGTTTAATTTCTAGATATCCCATTGTGTTCCACAGTCTCTGTCTAGCTTTGCACCAATACCCACTATCTTAATTACTGTAACTTGATCATAAAATTTAATATTGGGTAGAGCAAAACTTGCTCCATGTTTGTACCATAAGCTCCTAGTTGAGTACTGAAGTATGAAAGCACTCTAAATGATTTTGCAAACTCAGGTTGGTAAGGGAGAAACTGCACCACGCTTGTGGTCACAGGGTCTGGCCTCGGTTTTGTCTCATCTGGGTATGTGGCTTTGGGCAGGTCACACTTCTGTCTGGGCCTCAGCTTTTTCACCTTAAAACACGTAAATTTGACTGGCTCCATAAGGTCCCTTCCAGCTCAGAAAGTCCTAACTCCATCATACTTGTTTTGTCATATTTCCAACAACCTACCCTCTGCCCAGCAAGGCACAGTACGTTGTAGAATTCACCACTGGAAAAGAAATGGCTCCAACCCCTGATTTTTTTGTTCTTGCGTTTGAGGACTAAACTGGATTATCAATTTTTTTCCTATTAAAGTCTTTTCAGATTTTGTCGTCTAAGCTCAGAAGAGAAACAATGATTTATTTCTCATAAATGTCTCATCTATTTTGTTCATACTTTCTAAAACAACTTGGTTTACATAAAGATTTTAGTTGGTCCCATTGGGACTATAAAAATACCTCTTCCTCTTTCAGAATGGATTATTTTGAGTAGTGATATAAATGAAAATCAGCATGTAGTTTTATCTTGGTCACTTTGAACTAGAACCACCAGAAGAAATGTTCCTGCCCTTATAAAGCAAATTAGTTCTATAGTGACATGCTATAACTAGTGTGCTTTATCTTAAGAACTATATTTGTTCATTTACATTTATGAAATAAATACTTAGGAGGGTGGGTGTAATTATTCACAGTACTGAAGACTTAAAAGTTTAAAAATGTGGATTCATTATGGACTTTCTTTAAAATATTATTTATTGGGAAATATTCTGTATGGCAAGACAGATATGAAGTCAAGATTTTCTCAGTTGGAAGGGATCTAATGGGGCCAGTCAAATCTGCATGTTTTAAGATGAAAAAGCTAAGGTCCAGACAGAAGAAGAATAACTTTTTCTGGAAGTTACTGGAAGAAGAGGACCCCTTCTGTTCCAGAAAACTCTTCTAGGTGAATTGAAATTTATCTACATGCTTTTCTCTTATTGTTAAATTACGATATTATACATACATTCATGGGCAAATCCAGGTTTTGTGGAGTTTAAAGTAATTCAATTGTGGGGGGTGCTTTTTTTTAAAAAAGCACACAGAATTACAAATATAAAGTTAAGCATAGTGTTCGCTTCGGCAGCACATATACTAAAATTGGAACGATACAGAGAAGATTAGCATGGCCCCCGTGCAAGGATGACACGCAAATTCGTGAAAAAAAAAAAAGTGAAACATAAAAGGGAATATTTATTTAGAATAGAAAAAAAATCACAACAAACTACTAAAAATTTAGAGATTCCAGTCCCTTTCCTCTGAGGTCTCTTTAGACAATTTACCAGAAACACATATACAGTAGCCCCCCTTATCCATGGCTTCACTTTCCCTGGTTTCAATTACTGGAGGTCGACCATGGTCTGGAAGCTAATCCTCTGACAATAGTCAGAAGGTCAATATTAGCCTAATGCTATGTCACAATGCCTACTCATTCACATCACGTCATCTCATCACATAGGCATTTTATCATCTCACATCATCAAAAGAGAAAGGGTGAGGGGCCGGCCCAGTGACATAGTGGTTAATTTCGCACTCTCTGTTTTGGCGGCGTGGGGCTTGCAAGTTCGGATCCTGGGTGCGGACCTATGCACCGCTCATCAAGCCATGCTGAGGTGGTGTCCCATATACAAAATAGAGGAAGATGGGCACAGGTGTTAGCTCAGGGCTAATCTGCCTCAGCAAAAAGAGGAAGATTGGCAACAGATGTTAGCTTAGGGCCAATCTTCCTCACTGAAAAAAAAAAAAAACTGTAGAAGTTGGACTTGGAACCAAGAAAAAATAATGTTTAAAAAAAAAAAGAAGAGAGGTAAGTACAGCACAATAAGATATTTTGAGAGCGAGATCACATTTACATAACTTTTATTATAGTTATCGTTATAGTTGTTCTATTTTATTATTAGTTATTGTTGTTAATCTCTTACTGTGCCCAATTTGTAAATTAAACTTTATCATAGGTATATATGTATAGGAAAAAAAAAAGTATATATAGGGTTCAGTACTATTTGCAGTTTAAGGCATCCACTGGGGGTCCTGGAATGTTATCCCCCTTGGATAACGGGAGATTACTGTGTTGATGTTTCCAAGCACAGTCGGTCTTCCCTTCGCCACCGAGAACACTCCACAGCTCCCAGCAACAGTCGGCATTTGTGGCTTCTGCAGCTTCATGGTAAATCCACTTCTGCACACATCATGCACACTATTTCACTAATTGTAAGAAGCAGTATAATACAGAAAATAGAGGCATCTATATTTAATTTTCATGTCACAAGAAAAGACTAAAAACACATTTGTTATCATGTATAGTGGAACGCATGGACTTTAGCTAAAAATAAGGGTAGGGAAAAATGATACCTTATATTCATTGTCTGTTACATACCAGACTCTCCCTTGTTTTTAAATGAGGAAACAGAGGCTTATAGAAGTAAAGCAAGCTGTCCAAGGAGATGCAGCTATTTGTATTCTATCACTCCAGCCTCCCACCAATGATTCCAAAAATGACTCTGTTCAGTTGCTCTGAAGAGGGCCTAGTGCAGAAGATGCAAAATGACAAATGAGGCCATTCCCGGGTGGTGGAGCGCAGAAGCACAGAACATTTCCCCAAAGATACCAGCCTCACATCCCTTTGGAAGGTTTTTAACAAAAATAACAAACCATACAGCTGGTTGGAGGTAGAGTTTGGGTTACTTCCCAGCATTTTAGTTTTAAATCCATGACATAACTGCAGCCTGCTACATACCAGTGTATATTGAGACCAATATATGTCCTCTTAGCTTGTGATTTTATCTTTTTATCAGTTAGTAGAATATAGTAACATATTCAGAATTTATGACTTCTAGGATATAGCATACTGATTTTAACAAGCCACTTCAATACCCACTTTAAATACCTGTGTGATGAAAAATACTGAATTTTAAAAGATCATATCTTATAAACCTGGTAAATATATTAAGCCAGCGAGAGCATGTAGTCTGAGAGTTGAGAGAACTAGTCTTGGTCCTACTCTTGCTACTAACTACTTTTCTGCAACATGATGATTTCTCTCCTTTGGATGCAGGCTACAAAATTCATAGCCTCTTTCAATGTAGGGTCCTCAGTGATGAAATGAAAGTGTTAGACTTAGAAACAGTCCACAACTTAAAAAAAATGTTTTTACAGAGAACTGATATATGAAAATGTTTATTCCAGCATTATTCATAGCAGTGGGCGGAGTTGGAAGTAACCTAGGGAACCATACCAGGAGAATGGATAAGTAATTTGTGTTGCATGATTATCACGGGATATTACCCAACTATTAAAAGCACCAAATTATGACCCAGAATCATACTGTAAGCATCCTTCTGTAAATTCCTCTTTTCCATTTAACTTTATTTTTGTGAAATTTATCCATGTTGATACATTTAGCTCTAGTTCATTTATTTTCATGGCCGTATTGTATTCTATTGCTTGACTATACTATAACTTATTATGTTCTTTTGTTGTTTGGACTTTTAGGTTGTTTACTTTTTGGTTATTACAAACAACGCTTCTGTGAATATTTTTTCACATCTCCCTACAGTGCAGATAGATCTTAAAAAGATAATATATAGTGAAAAAAATAGGAACAATCACATCTATAGAATAATACCAGTTACGTAGATTATAAACATTTATTTTTAACACAAAGTAACAGCATACATTTTATAAAGATAAGTGAATATTCAAATACATGTATTAAATACATCAGGTGCCACAGCTGGGGCTGGTCTTGGGCATGCAGATGAAGGAAGAAAGGGTGTGGTGGTGGAAAGAAGGGCCTTGCATGAACCAATGATTCTAGGGTGTTAGGAAAAGATATGATTAACTGAATTCTGTGTACATACAAAGCTCTGAAATAGTCACTTGCTCAAGAAAGACTATGGGCTTGTAAGAGTCAACACCAAAACTATATTGACTGAGAAGAATATGAAATATAGATTTAAACTAACAGATATAGGAAGTATAAACCTTCTCATGTAAATTCAAAATTACCGATAAAGTAAGGAGAGATGCATTTAAGGAAACAATCAGTACTTATATATTAGAATCAGGTCCTTAATTCACATGTGTGAATTGTGGGTGGAATTTGAGTCTTGAAGAATTTACAGGAAATCCTTGTGTGATAATAATGAAAGGTTAGATGTTCTCAGCATTGGACACTCACCACCTTCATTGTTTCTGTTGTCTTTCCTTCTTTCAGCCAGATTATTTTGGCTCTACTTTCTCTGGCTCACTTCTATAGCCAGTACCGGGCTTCCTCTTCCTTTGGCTGCTGTCTTGGCATGCACGTTATTGATATTTCTTTTAAAGAAGTAAATAGTTCTTGCTTTGGCCACACACAATATAAACTCTCGCTCTCTCTCGCTTTCTCTCTCATGCGTAGACACACACACACACACACACACACACAGCTACTCCTAAAACACTGGATAAAGCCAACCGTACAATTAGTGGCTTAGAAGTGAAATTTAATGCAAGGGTAAAAGAGGTGGTATAAATATGATGAGTGAACAAAAACGTTCCAGAGAATTCCAAGAAGTTATTTGTTCCATAAAGAAAGAGATGACTAGGACCAAAACTTTTTCTTATTCTTTATCATATTCTCCATTCCCATAGCCTAAATCTAAGTATTTAAATTATATTACTATATATGATAGGTTTAATATTTTATCTAGAAAAAAACTTCTGATGATCATAAATCCCATTACCAGGTAGGGATTGAGTTTTAAGCCCCCCACAGCTTTTTCTGTGACTGCAGCTTAATGATTTCTCTCCTTTGGCTGTGGGGTTTTGCCTTGGTGTTTAAAGGCTTTGTAGGGTAAGCAAATTTCAACATAGAGATTCAAGATAATATTTGTTGCTTAGAATGGAAAGAGTTTGAAATCTAACACAGCTATTTTAGTAATCTGTTATTAACATGGAATGAGGAGGTTCAGGTTAATGGACATCCCCGATACCTTAAGTTTTTATTTTTAAAGGCCAAATATTATGATTACAATGCTATGATAGTAGTAGTATTAGTATCATTACTTTGGAAGAAAATATTTTACACTGAATTTTTCACTTCTTGGCTTCATTGCACAGAATGTTGGTTATCTGTTCTGCATTTGTTGATGGCGGTTGTCATGGATAGTGAAAAGGAGTTCTGATGCTTGCTGTATGGCGGTGGCAGGTGCAGCAGTGTGGTGTGGTGGTGAAGGGAATGGGCCCAGGAGCTGGACTGCCTGGGTTGAATCCTGGTTCTGCCAATAATGAATTGTATGGCCTTGGGTAAGTTATTTAACGCCTTGGTATTGTATAGAGTTATTATAAGGATTAAATGAGGTAATATGTGTAGAACACTTAGAATAATGCCTGTCACATAGTAAGCACTATTTCTGTGTTTGTTAAATAAAAATAAATACACTTCAGGGGCCAGCCCAGTGGCGCAAGCGGTTAAGTGCATGTGCTCCGCCGCGGTGGCCCAGGGTTCGCAGGTTCGGATCCTGGGTGCGCACCGACGCACTGCTTGTCGAGCCGTGCTGAGGCAGCATCCCATATAAAGTAGAGGAAGATGCGCATGGCTGTTAGCTCAGGGCCAGTCTTCCTCAGAAAAAAAGAGGAGGATTGGCATCAGATGTTAGCTCAAGGCTGATCTTCCTCACTAAATAAATAAATAAATAAATACACTTCAGCACGTGATTTGAGGTGTATGTAAATGAACTTGGACTGCTCTGATTCTCATTTTAAGTGATACTTCTTCTGCCTCCTCTCTTTCTGTTGGCTGCCAGTTGAGTCCATTTCTAGTACCTCTCCTTACTCCCTTATTAAGTGGATATTTCTAATTCGTGGTGGCCTGGGAAATGAGGATATCAACTTATTAGAATTATGTCTAAAGTTAAATTGAATAGTTAGAAGATCTATCTTATGAATCATGCATATGATCTTTAGTTCTTGGATGAGAAGACATCTACCTAACTTGCTCAGAAATGGTCCTTTTCTCTCCTCTTCCCATCAATTGTGTTCTGAATAACTGAGTTTAATTGCTAAATGTTCTGTAGTTAACAGGGTTTATCATACAATCTTTTATTCTGTAAATATATTCTGCACTGAGTATCACGGCTCTTTACTCTTTCCTCCCCATTTTTACATGAAAGCAATCATTCTGGGATAACAAAGAATTTGCTGGGCTAAGGGGAAGAGGAATGGATATATATCATGGTAGATGATGGTAAACAGTCTCCTCTGGGCTTACTCTTTATTGCTAACTGCAGAGAACTGCCATAGCCCTCTGCTTGATTGTGGACTAGCAAGTTTTCTTAAAAGTTTTTTCAACCTAACCAGGGTCTTTCCTAGATGAAAGTAGGTGCATAATTCCAACTATGATGTATGAAACAAGGCAAAGCTGTTGAAAACTCATGTAAGCCATCACTAGATTAACTCTCCACTCCCTTCCACTCTCTGCTGTAAAAATGCCCAACAACCACAAAACAAACAAACCATTCTTTTGGAATTATTCTTCTTGGCTTTGTAGTGAATGGAAAAAGTGAACTTAAGAGCACTCTTGAAGGTAGCCAAGATCTTAATTCAAGGCATGATCATAAAATTTGAGAGTTCGAAGAGTCCATAATCATTATTTAGTTCAATTTCTGGATTTTCAGAAAAGGAAACCGAGACCTGGAAAATTTGAGTGACCTGACAAAAATCACAAAGCCAGAACTTGACACTTTATTTATTTATTTATTTTGTGAGGAAAATCAGCCCTGAGCTAACATCCGATGCCAATCCTCCTCTTTTGCTGAGGAAGATCGGCCCTGGGCTAACATCTGTGCCCATCTTCCTCTACTTTATATGGGATGCCACCACAGCATGGCTTGACATGTGGTGTGACAGTCTGTGCCCTGGATCCAAAACTTCGAACCCCTGGCCACCCAAGTGGAGTGCTCGAATTTGACCACTATGCCACCGGGCTGGCCCACAGAACTTGAAGGACACTTTAAACACTGGTGAGGCTATAATTTTTTTGCTATGATACTTACCATATGTGGACCTGAGATATATTACAAGTTGTACCAGTTTGGTTTATCTCAGATGCAAGTGATTGAAAAAATAAAAACAACAACAACAAAAAAGCCTAGCATAAGCTGATTCAAGGAAAAGGAGAAAATTATTGGCTCATGAAATTAAGAAGTCTAGGGGAAAGTTTGGCTTCAGGCACCCCATGATCCAGCAGCTCAAATAATGACAACAGAACCCATTTTTCTCCGTCATGGATCTGCTTCACTCTGTTATTCTCAGACAGATTCTTTCTCCATATTTGAAAGATGGTGGCAGCAGCTCTGGATTCTATCCTCTCAGATTCAAGTTCAGTAGAAAAGAACGAGGGGTGCCGGAAGTAGACTCATATCATCTTATTTGCTCTGACTGGGACTACGTGCCATCTAACACGCAAGCACAGAGGCCAGGAGAAATGCTATAGATTAACTAGTTTAGGCTTGGGTCACATACAATGAGAATCAGTGCCCAAACGATTTGGAAAAAGTGAATACATAACTGTCACTTATTATTTTCTAACAAACTATTATACAGCCGGCCCCTGTATCCAGGAGTTCTGCATGTGCAGATTGAACCAACTGCAGATGGTGTAGCCCTACTACGTTTCTGATCCGTGGTTGGCCGAATCTGTGGTTGCGGAACCTGCAGATAAGGAGGGCCAGCAGACTAAGGGACTTGAGCATTCATGGATTTTAGTATCGGGGGAAGTCAGTTTTTGGGGACAGGCGAGCCTGGAACCAATGCTGCAAGGATACTGAGCGTCAACTGTATAGCACTTGCTCTGCTAGGTTGTTCCAAGAACTTTACAAATATTAACCCATTGATCATCTTAACAAACCAATGAGATAGATACTAATATTATCTTCATTTGAGAAGTGAGAAAACCACATTACCAATAGGTTTAGTAACATGCCCGAGGTCACACAGCTTGTAACCTGCAGAGCAGCCACAATTCCAAGCGAGACAATGTCACTTCTCAGTACCTGCTTTTCCATTGCGTGCACCAAGTAATTTAATTTCTCTTTGTCTAATACAACCATATTCTCAGCTACAGCAGTTTACTAAGCTGAGACGACGATTTTCTTCCTCCTTGTCATGAGGAGGCTGATTAACAGAAAAGGTAAGTGGTTCACAAAAAGTGGACGGGCGAGGCCTGAGGTAAGGGGCAGGTCCTGCTCAGGGTAGGTAACAGCTAGTTCTCATTGGCCCGGGCTTCCCCTTCAAAGAGTCTTTTGGGTTCTTGTAGAATGTGTTCATATGCACGCTACATTTGCTAATTCTGGGAACTGTGAAGGTTTGCCAATAAGCTTCTTGGAGATGGATGTCTTCTTAAATGTCAAATGAAACATTGAGCCGTTAAATTGTGCTGTTTAAAATGTCAGGAAAAACCATTATTTTTGCAGACAGAGCTTCAGTGTGGTCTGATTTCAAGTCTGCGAAATAACTCCTGTCTTTGAGACGAGTCCTTCTTTCCTTATTTTGAAATGTTGCTGTGGTTTTGTCCAGAGAAGAGTGGCCTAAGAGGCAGTTCTGGCCTCTGAGTCCAAGCTAACATGGGGAAATTGTTAATTCCTCCAAGGCGTTTCCACTCTCTACTAGCCTAGTCTTCCCAGAAGCTCATGGACAGCTAGCCACCGTCCTGACCTCTTCCCACCTTCTTCCTCCCTCCTCCCCCAGTAGCAGAGCTCTGGGTGACGTTTTCTCCAGAATCCACTTCAGATAGGTTGTTTTCAACCATTTTTCTGAAGAGCATAGCAGGGACTAGCGGAGTAGAATTTATTCCTCAAGAGAATACTATGGTGGAGTGATTTAGCGTGGAGCAGCGCGCAGGCAAGTACCTACCAAATAACGACCAGGCCCAGTGGAGAGTTAGAACCTTGAAGCTTTGGGTCTATTTCTTCACACCTGTGATTTTCATCCAGGTATTGTCACATGATTAGGAGCCTGAATTAAATCACCAAAAAGTAATCTAAAGTTCGAGTGATCCGTGTGGAAGTGGGCGAGAGGGAGGTCTGCTCACGCCCCTTGTTGAAGGGGGAAGGGGAGAGGAAGGGCTAGCGCTGCCTCTCTGGCCAGTGAACCTCCAGCCTTATAAAGCACTATTTTAGTACAGTCAGCCCTTCCTCCACTTGCTTCCTCTCTCATCGTGACCCAGCTTGATCACCTCAAAATTGTTAGTTTGTAAGAGTTGACTCCCAATCCGTCTCTGTATCTGAAATTATATGGTAGGGCCTACCACATAATTTACGAGAAACACAATTAATTTGGGGGGGAAGGAGGAGCTAACTATGTGTTTGTAGTGTAGGAGACTGCCATCTTGTGTCTTACCAAGACTCAGTCTGAGTATATTATTTTACATTTCTATATTGTCGCATTTATAAAGCACTTTAAATAAGGCGAGCAATATGGCGTAGAGCCCAAAGCAGTGAACTGCATGTCAAAAGGCCCAGTTTTTAGGCCCAATTCTAGAACCATCTAGCTGGGTGAATGTTGAACACATCAAGATCTTTTTGATCCTTTTTTTCTTTCATGAAATGAAGAATAAACTAGGTAATGTTTAAGATCTGCCTCCTACTTGAAGAATCAAATCTGTATCTATGAAATCAGATTTTTAAAAAATGTTAACAACTATTTTCTATCTCTGTGGTCTTGGAAATTTAAATGAATATTTGTCCCTGTGTGACAGATAAGAAAACTGAGACACAGAGAGATTTATAGCCCATCTAACATCAAACCCGGAGTCCTTCAGAGAGCTCCTGTTCCCTTGTGTGATGCTTTGTCTGTGAGTCACTGACCTCCATCATACAGGCCATGCTGGCTCGTCCACTCTGGGAGTAACACAGTCAAGTCAGTGGGTACGAATAGCTTGGTTCCCAGATCGCTCAGCTGGGAGATGATATTTAGAATGATGGCTTAAAAACAGTTCTGACCAAGCAAAGCATTAGTCAGCTTGGGAAAAACTTTATGGCTTGGGAGGAACTTCTCAGGGAGGGAGAAGTAACAGTATATTCTATTCATCCCAGGAGGACCATTTGCCATAAGTCAGTCAGGGAAGAATTTGTTTTGGACCCACACAGAGAAAAGAGAAGCAGCGAGGGAAAGCAGGCCGGACTGGAAGTTAGAAGACTTCACTTCTAGTCTAACTCTGCCCAATACTTGTGCGGGACGAAGTGCGTACCCTTTCTGACTGTCACTTCTTTATCTCTAGGAGGGGAGGATAGAACTAGATGGTCTCTCAATTTTTCTAAGCTCTGACATCTACTTCTCCTGTGTCACAGCAGCAATTCGGAGGCTTCTCCTTAATTTTCAAAACAAATCCTATAGGGTCAGAAGGCTCTCTCCCGGTGGTCTCCCTCTCCCCTGGCTGTGTGTTCTCTTTAGCTAATGAACACCTTCCTGTAAGTCACCTCATCATGACCTGATTCGTATCGAGAGTGACATGTATTCCCCTCTCTCCTGTGGTGGGCTCTTGGCAAACAGGTTCCAAGTCATTCATTTTAGGGTCTCCTACAACACATAGTGAATGCTGCCCTGCCTTTTGTTTAGTAGAATTGTGTATCCAGGAAATTGAAAGTCTATGATTGCTCACTATTTCAAGTATTACTATTTCTTAAAAAAAAATTTTTTTCTGAGGAAGATTTGCCCTTAGCTAACATCTGTGCCAATCTTCCTCTATTTTTCAGTATGTGGGCTGCCAGCTCAGCATGGCTACTAACAGAGCAGTATAGGTCTGTGCCCAGGAACTGAACCCAGGCTGTCGATGCAGAATACGCTGAACTTAACTACTAGGCCACCAAGGCTGGCCCTCAAATTTTGAATGCTAATTATTTAATAATTTCTTGTATAACTTTTGTGGTGTGCTACTGATATGCAAATATAGAACTCCTTCACTTAAGTGTATGATTATTGGTTAACGGTTATTATTTTTTTTCACTAAAAGAACAGCAACTTGTATGTGCATATGATTTTATATATACATATATATTTTCCCCGTGCCAGTATCTATTTTATTGGCCTAAAGAACTGAACAATTTTTATATTTGTTTTTAATTTTTCTGCTGGAGGCCTGGTTGCAGCTATCTCCTAGTTCTTCCTACTCTTTGCTTATTATGAAGCCCTTATGCAGAATTTTAAAGCTGACAAGGTCCTTTAAGGTCATCTGTGATCCGGCCTTATTTTACAGTTGAAAAAACTGAGGCCCAGAGAGGTTAAGCTGTCGCTGCTGGTCATAGGCAAGGGAGAGCAGAACTGATGGGTCTTGTTTCCCAGCCCAATGATTGTTTCCCTGCTAGAGAACTGTAATATTTATAGACATACAACATAACATGCATGTATGTGTATATAAATATAAACAGAGAAATATTTATGTTTTGCTTACATTCTGTTACAGAAAGGTAGAGAAATTCAGGTATAAATTTCCCTCTTGAATGTCTCAGAAATGTGCATCTTTATGAATATTATTCATTGGTTGAAGAAAATATTGCTAGGTAAGTAGAAGATATGTATCCTGTTTCTTTAGAAGCTTAGTTCACGCTGTGCCAAGGAGATAGAGTACAAGTGCTGGTTAATAATTTATACTATGCATTTATCTCCATTCCTCTTGGACTAAAATATTAATTCTCCATTGATCATCGTTATTTGCTTTTTGCCCAGGCAATGTATAATATGCAGAGAGTTTGATGAAAGGGTTATTTCCTAGACTCATCATGGCCCCCTGTGCTCTGCCAGTAATTTACTGACTTTATTTACTTGTGGTAATGAGCACACCATGTAGAGGATGCCAGCTGCTGGGATTGTCTTGGGTGCCTTTTTTTCTAGGGCAGGACAATGTAAAAAGCACAGCTGTTTTTCTAATTTAATATTTGCAGCATGTACCTGCATTTTTATTACATTTTTTAGTGGAACAATGCAGGTGAATATAGAATACAAAGAATCTCAGCCTGAGTTCTGTTAATAAAGTGAGTCTGTTAAAAAACATCCTGAGAAATGTTTGGAGGGTGTGTGTGCGCTCTAAAACACAGCAGGCTCTGGAAGATGAGACGTAGAGTATCTGCTTTAGTGACTTAGAAATTGTATGGTTTTTGTATATATAGATACATTTTATATATGCATATATTTTGTGTGTGTGTATAATTTGTATAATTTTTGATAACTTACAATCTAAGAGAGAAGAAATTTAGTAAGCCATCCTTTATATATACATTAAAGGAGAGAAAGTTCTTATATTTTAAGAAAGTCAATCTGCAACTCATTCTTTGTTTACTGTGAGGTGCAGTTTTGAATTTTATTTATCTGAAAGTATCTGTTTTTCCAAAATGTGGGCATTTCGATTAAATTGTGAAGCCATAGGGGTGACCTAATTAAGGAGGAACTAGCACCTTTTCTGCTTCCTCATTTGGACCCTTGTTCATTTCCTTTCTATCCCTGGTTCCATGATGGAGATTGAGTACATTGCTGTTCAGACTTTGAGACCCCACGAGCTAGCTCCTTTCACCCCTTCTCTTTCTGACTTTCATCTCTGCCTTCCTCTTTTTTTTTTAAAAATAGAAACATTTCTGCTTTTATCTCGTCTCACTACCTCTTTAAATCTTCTGTTAATTTAAATAAACTCAAGAATTGCAAGAGCTCTTGGCACACCCAAGTTTGTGGGCTGAGCTGTGTGCCCATTACGTACTCATAGTTTCTCATAGATGATGAGCCAATGATATGACGACTGTGGGGCACTGGGTTGCTTAGAACACATTTTAAGGACAATGGATTCATATTACAGTTGCTCCTACTCAGCTGGTGACCCAGTTTTTCCTGAAGCTCAGTGAGACAGATCTTTTCTTTGAATAGTCATTTATGCAATTCCTGCATATTGGGAAGGGGAGAGACACTAATTGTGTTCTACTCTTAAATATTGTTAACTGCACTACTTGGCAAGTCATCATTTTAATATATCAATTCTTTATGTATATATGTGTATCAATCAGGATCTAGCAAGGAAATCAGAAACCACTTTAAGTATTTACAAGAGAAGAAATTCAATGCAGGAATTGTTTACACAGGTGATGGAAAAGCTGGGAGAAAACAAGGGCTTATCGCCAGAGAGAGAAATGAAGGAGGCAGAGTTACAGGTAAGGCTCCAGGATTCAGGGTCACCTAGCAGTGGCAGGAATCCTGACAGCCCTGTCCAGCAGGAGCTAAAGCCAGAGAGGAGACCCATTGGTCACCTGAGAAGCCGTCCAAGGTGGAGGTAGCTGTGGCCTCAGGTTTCTCCCCGCTCCCCATCTCCTCCACAATCTCATGCCAGTGCCTCTGGTTGGCCAGTCACAGAGGGCAGCCAGTGACACTGAAGCTCAGGAAAAGCAAACGTGGAGCTCAGCTCCCTTTTGCCCCCGGTACAGATCAGAGTAGTATGGGAGAGGGCCGACGCAAGGCCAAGGGAGAGGAGAATGAATCGCATAGCCAATAGGCTCAGGACCTCCAAACGAAGGTGACCATCTGACTGAGCTCTCTTAACCCCCAAAACTGGCAAAATCTTTTTGCAGATTTATGAATCCAAGGGGGCTTTGACTACAGAATCTGAAGGCTATCCAGAGCTGCCTGTGGCTCTTGGAGTTCCTCTTGGAGTTTTTCTTTCTCTTCCCTCCCATCCCCACCACTACTTCCTTGCTTAAAGTTTCCCTGTGGTCACTAGTCAGAATTATGTAGGTTTTCTGGGGAAAACCTCAACTCTTCCTCAGCTGGCTCACAGCCTTGGTTTAGGATTAGACTAAACCCTCAGAGGTGGGATCAGGCCTTCTCCAGACAGCCACACAGGAAGTGATCTCTGAGTGCTGTGGTGGGTTCTTTGCTCCACGTGTCATCACATGTTGCCAAATATTTGAATTATTTGGTTAATGTCTTTGCAATCCTAATAGAATATAGATTTCTTTAGGATAAAGACTGTGCCCCACAGAATTTTACATCTCATAACATAATGCTACTCAAATATTAGGTTTTGTAATGTTTTTGATGGAAAGGTACCGGTCCCTAGATGGAGAAAGATAAGCTCTAGTGTCTGTGGTTTTGGTTGAGTTATACAAAGTCTCTCAGCCTCATTTTAATACATTTTAAGACAGAATCTTAAGCAAAGAACGTGCTTCTATGACCCGTACAATTGCATCACAAGCAATTTGAGGGCAAGGACGGTATCTTACACTTTCATGTATAGCATCTAGTGCATTGTTTTGTACAAATAAGATGCTCAATATGTATTTAATAAAGGAAGATCTGATTGAAAAATTGAAAACAAGATTGGCCAAGCTGCAATGTGGATAAGCTTTTAAAATGTTTACATTCTTGGGGCCGGCCCACTCGTATAGTGGTTAAGTTTGCACACTCTTCTTTGGCGGCCCGGGGTTCTCAGGTTGGGATCCTGGGCAAGGACCTATACACTGCTCATCAAGCCATGCTATGTCAGCATCCCATATAGAAAATAGAGGAAAATTGGCACAGATGTTAGCTCAGGGACAATCTTCCTCAAGCAAAAAGAGGAGGATTGGCAACAGATGTTAGCTCAGGGCCAATCTTCCTCACCAGAATAAAAAAAAAATGTTTACATTCTTTTAAAATTTTCTATTTTTTAAAATTACATTTAATAGTAAGAAAAAGTTAGGAATTTATACATATCAGGTGTTGCAAACTCAAATGCCTACCAGAGATCAAGCAAGTAATGAGAAATGAACCTGGTTAAGACAAAAGGGAGTAGTGGGGACTGTGGAGAACTGGAGATTATTGGAGAGAACTTTAAATGTCCTTTCTTGAAGGGGGCAGCTGCTGTTCTGTCCTAGCCAATTGTCATATGGGGGAGTGGCAGCAGTGTTGTCAGAACTTCTGGATATGTGTGTGGAATTTCTATATGTTTGTGGCTAGATTAGCCAATTAGAGAATTCTGCTAATAACAGTGCATACTTCAACAAAGAACCCATTTTAGACTTCCAGGTGTTAACAACATTTATAGTTCTTAATAAGGTACTTATTTAAGATGCTTTGGGAATTATCTCATGATTTTGGAGCTCTAATTTTCCCTGTCTTCTTTTCCAACTTTAACAGAAATACTTTATCAGTGCAACTTTCTGTTATACTCAGTTTAGTTGCAGAGGTAGCTACAGGGCAGAAAAGAGTGCTATCAGCTATTGCTGAACTTTGATCTATTGACAAAAGTGCTAACTGAGAAGTTGCTTTTTCAGTTTATTTTCTACAACAAACATTTTAAAAAACACACGAGTATTGATTTTCAATCAACCAATAGATGATCAAAAAATGTACTTACTGTATAAAGACTACAAAGATTATGGATACTGTTGTGTTTAGATGTGGTCAGCTCAGATAAGTGCAACAAACTGTTCACAAGCCTGGGCTTATGAGTTCTTCAGCCAAAAACCAGTTAGTTTCATACATAGAAATCCTCATTGTACCAGCAGAGAGGCAGGTCTCAAGCAGAGCTGCTTGAATTTCATAAGACCTACTCCAATTTGCAGTTGATTTGATGCTGAGGGGAGCTAATAAAGGTAGTAAATGAGTCATTTTGCAGCATGATATAACTAGAATTGGTTCTTGGCCCAGAATGACATGAGTCAGTTTAGTCCTGACTCAGTTCCCAGTCTGATGCACAGTGACTCACTTCCCTATGTGATGTCATGTTTGTTCCTTGTAAGATTTGACCTCCTCGTTGTTTTGTTGTATTAGGGTTGGGATTTTCTGTTTTTTAAGAAGAAAATGAGAATATTGTAGAATAAGATGAAATACCCCAAGGAATACGGAATCAGATTAATAAAGAAAGCCTTGATTTTCTCACAGTGAGCCTGAAGGAGTAATTAAGCTTTAAATGCCTATATTGTTGTTCCCATCTATTAGGACTGTTAATTCCCAAACAGCCTAGCTATTAGCTGACATTTGATTGAAAACATGTAAAAGAAGAAAAATTGGAAGAACAGCAATTCAGTCAGTTGGTAGATATATTTATAAGAGGCAGCTGCTTTTGAAAAAATGTAACAATAGATGGTCAGATTGAAGAGGACACGTGGATTGATCTTTCCAGAAAGGTACATTAATTTATATACAAAAAGTAAACCAAAAATGGGACATTTGTTATGAAACCCATGAGCATTTTCAGAATATGTAGAATTAAAAAAAAATACTCTAAAAATGGTTTTTGATGTTTATGTTAATTGTGAATGAAATTCAGTGCTCATGGCTTATGTTGGGAGTCAAGTTTGGAAGCTGACGAGAAAAGCAATTGATGCCTCTCAGACATTATGTGGTGAAATGGGTTAACTTTGGTCTTCCCCTCCTGGGAGACCAAACACTCTCATCCTCTGTAGATAACTACACTGAGAAAGTCAAGGTGATGTAAGTTAAAGTTATTTCGGTGGCAAGCAATTGAAACCCTTTTTGGCTAACTTAAGCTAAAAAGGGAATATTTTAAGGGATGGATGAATCAAAGGAGTTCCAAATAACCAAGCCTCAGAGCATTTTGAGCGGTCCTTGGATTAGGTACTTCTAGACCTGCTAGGGCTCCGTCAACTTGCAACTCTGCTCCAACAGCCTTCTATATCCATTTCTCACTATTTGTGTTTCAAATGCTGGGAAGAACGATCCATTAATTGGCCCACCTTGGCAGGTGTATCTCCCCTTGCATGAATCATCTCTGACAGAGGCGCTTGCTACACAAGTCCCACTGGGAGAAGTGTTATGAGCTGGCAGTCATCCCAACTTGTGTCTGTGACAGAGACCATTTGGTTTGTTCTCCAACTTCTTTCCCCTACAGCCCAAATCATAACAACGTTTTTATCTATCGTGCAGATGAGTACTTCTCAAGGTTTTATGTTCATATGGATCACCTGGGGATCTTGTCAAAATGCAGATTCTGATCCAGTAGAACTGGGATATTACAAGAGATTCTGCATTTATAGTAAGCTCCCAGGTGATGCCAATAATGCCAGTCCATGGACCACACTTTCAGTAGCAAGATTGTAGAAGAGGTTTTTCACTGCCCAACTAATATCCATTCTCTCCTCCCCCTTTCCTAATAGCACAGAGGTCTTTATTTAGGTGTTCACTTTTGCCCCAAATATAGTCCATGTGCTTTGGGGGAAACTGAGCATACTGCCCGCTCCAGTGGTGAGTACCAATGGGCTTAAGCCAATCGATATTCAATATAATTTCAATGTCTCAGAATCTAAAACAGTGGCTGGCAGGTAGTAGATACTCAACAAATAAGTGTTAAATGAATATGTGAAGTGATGTGAGCATAGACATGTGACATGAGCTTATCCAACTAAGATGAATTTCAGGACACTGGCTTGAATGCTGCTCTGGAAGCCCTCTCTGCTGTTGGATGTGAATGTTTGAGACTTGACTGACTCACAGCTTTCCTACAACTGTTAGGCAGTCAGCTTTAGAATGAAACTGAGACTACAGAAGGCAGGGCAGAGAGATAGAAAGAAATAGGCCATTGATAACATCACTGAAACGTTGGGTTAACTACTCTATGTCCACCCCAACAGTTACATAAGCCAAAAATCCCCTTCAATTTTAAAGCCAATATTAGTTGGATTGTCTGTTACAACATAAAGAGTCTTAATTGACCATGGGGAAATGTCTTATTCCATTCATAGGACATCCCATTTTGGTGCAATGTGAGTGCTTTCACGGTCATTGAGGTCAGAAAGCATTCCACAATACCCTATGGTATGCATTTAGAAACAGGCTATATTAAAGAAACTTACTAAGAAAGTGTCAGCAGAAGAGCAGAAGTCTGCGATCTCAGCCTCTCGTGGACCTAAGGAAAGGCAGCTACTAGAATATGGGAAGGTTTATGTTCCAGGCAAGGACTCTACCTCCTTTTTGCTTTCCATATAGGGAAAATGAGAGAACTTATCAGTGGGGGAACAAACAGATACTGGGGCACCAGGCAATCTGAGTTAGGCGTTAGATGTTCTCGGGAGCTGTCCAGGACAGTCAGTTTTGTAGCCCTGGAGATTTGAGGCCTGCAGGGAGGTCTGTAGCTTGTCTAGCTGGGATGGGGAAGAAGCCACCAGTCCTATAGGAAGCTGAGTTTAGGGTATCCTATCCTACTGGGAGAATGGGGAGGCCCCTGCTCCAGTTGGCCTGTCCAGGCCTCATAGTGACCTCCCAGAGTCATTTCTAGACAATTTTGCTTGTCACACACACTAACCTAAACTCTTGACTTAGCCAGTAGCTTAAAATCCTTCACATGCTTCACCACTGCCTTCAGGATAAAATCCAAGGAGTTTGTTTTCCAAGACAGTCACCATCTGGCCTAACCTAACTTTTCAGTCTTTCTTGTGTCACTCCTACATTACACCATAAAGTTCAACTATACCAGATGACCTTCTATGCTCCAAACATTTCATACATCATCACTTCTCAGTGTCTGGAAGACTTCTGCACCATGCCTCTTCCTGGAATGCATCTTGCTGAGCACTCTGCCCACTAAATTTCCTCATGATCAAAGCCTGCTCATCCTTTAAGTTTCAGCTCAACTGTTACTTTCTCTGGGAAACATTCCCAGATCTTTAATCCCCGTACCCAGCATAATTAATCATTGCTGCCTTTGAGTTCCTGTAGCACTTGGTTCACACTGCTAGCTTATACTTATCACCTTGTTAAGCAACATATCCGTGGCCTCCCCTAGATTCCGAGTTTCCCTGAGCATAGGATCTTGTCTTATTTGTCTTTACAGCTTAAGCCCTACTGGGCTGCTCTCCATGGGACTGATTCTGTTGGCCCCACTGTGGGATCCTGCTCTTAATTCTCATTAGGGAGCACTCCTTAAGGCCAAAGTTTACTGAGAAGTTCTACAGGCCTTTCCCTGGTGGTAAGGGAATCTAAAGATGGACTAGGTGTGGCCCATTCAAATGCTGGAATTTGTACACAAGCTGGAGAGGGCCAAACAAGTTTGGAAGCGAACAAAATTAGGAAGAAAAGAAGCTCGATCTTTTGGAACAAGTTTCCGGAGGATGGGTGAGGCCCGTTGCCTTAGAGAACAGCCACTGATACAGAAGATAATCTAGTATATAAAATGAGCAGTATAATATTTTTTAAAATAAAGATTTCCCCTTTTTTGACCTTTTCTCCATATAATTGTATTGCTGTTGACTTTATTACTGAAGCTTAATACTCAAGATACCAGGAAGTGCTCCCAGGACAGCTGTGAATGTGGCCATTGATTGATCTGCCCCCACCATGGGGCATATGGGGCGGGATTTCTATTTCCGCAGCCATGGTGCCCGGGTTGTTCTTGTTAGAGTACAAATGACAGGCACTTAAATTAGACCACACAGAATTAAGGGAAATAGTTGATTCCTTCATTTTCATCAGGCCAACTAACTTCAGAGAAGATTTACAACTATCCACCTTGACCTCTATGGATTTTAGAACAACAGTGTAATGTCCAGAACGATAAGAACCAGCAGGTCGAGTGGTTTTTCTGAAGGTTTATTCAGTTACCTCAGGACACACCTAAAGGCAGGCTGATGCCAAAGTACACGGGCCATTGGGTGAGAGCCCAACAGGCGCAGAGACTGGGAGACCTAATGGAGCAGTTGGCACAGCAGCAGTCTGCAGGCCCAGTCTGGCCTGCACGACAGCTGCACATGTTCCTGGGACCAGAGCCAGCTGGTGGCTCATGGCAATGATTTCTGGGTCTTGGCTCCATCCCAAGACCGGCCCAAGCTCCTTAGCCCTGACCTGGCAGTGGCTTTGTTCTGGCTCCAAGCTGAAGTTCGGTTCTCTGAGTCAGAAAGTGAAGGCAGGCCCTTGCACCCTAACCCATGCTCTCCTCCCAGCCTGACACGCAGCCTGCTCCAGGCAGGGCTAGGGGCCAGCGGGAAGGGCCAGTCCTCCAGGGTTAACTATGGTCACTCTCAGAACTTTTGTAGTGGTTGTGCCTTCTCTGGGGCCCAGGAGGGCACTTCAGTGTTGCTTTCCCTGCATTGGGCCCCAAGTTGGTGTAGAGATCACAAGGGATGGAGCAGAAACCCGGCGGAGATTCCCCTGACCCTGGCCAATCCAGGAAAACTCAGAGGCAACTCAAGGACTGGATTTCAAAGCTGGCCTTGGCTTTGCAAGAGTGTCACCCCAAATCAGGGTCTCCCAAACAGGGTATCAGGAAAACCACAAAATTCTCAAAATAAGATGGATTTTAATCTCTATTAGAGCATTTCACAAACATTCCAAACAAAAACGTTGCTTTCAGTCTTTCAGTTGATGCTTTCAGTCTTCTTCCAAGTGTGGCTAGAGCACCTTTAGAACATTTCAGTATTTTTATTGATTGGAAGGGGCAATCTAAGTAAAAGCAGAGTGCTTGCTATGCAAATAAAGCTCCCAGACAAGTCTCCTGTCTTCCTCCTCCAGCAGATTGCCATCCAGAGCCCCTCCCATGTAGAATTCTGAAATTGGCTTTTAAAATATAGTTTTTATTTGCATATTCCCCCCTCCTTATATTTCAGTCTAATTCTCCCAGATTGAGAGAAACGCAATAAAGGAAAAAAAATTTGTTTTCAGTGCTTCCCTTTTCACAAACTCTTTTTTTGGAAACCACAACCTTGGATCCCAGCAGAGGTTCCTGGGGGCTTTAAGAACATCAATCAGTTTCGCAGCTGGAGGCCGAGGCTTTCCTCAGGGAAGACTTTTTACATAAAACAGATTGTACTTTGTCCTTGCCAGGGCAGACAAAGGTTTAAATTAAATATGCAGCAAGCTGCAGTTGGCTGCTTGCCCCAGCCTGGGGGGAGGGGGAAGGGAGACTGTGTCTCTACTCTCCTTCCTTTCTCTGTAGTTGCTTCTTTTTCCTGTTTCTGTTTTTTCAGTGGAAGGAGCCTGGAGTTTCAAGAGACCTGGACTCTGGGTTGGGCTTTTCTGTCGATTCATTGTGTGACATGCTACAAGTCACTTAGTCTCCCAGGGCCTCAGTTTCCTCTTCTAAGTAATGAAGAGTTAGAGATGATCTGTGAAGATCTTTTCCGTATTTAACCTTCTATGATATCTCCAAATTCAGCTGTATGGATTTCCAATGAATGCCCCAAGCTTCAATGCATCCTCACCATTCCTGGGGTGACCTGGTTCCTTTTCCCACAGAACCCAGGGGCCAGGAATGCCACCTTGTGAGAGAAGGAGGCCCAGTAAAATGTGATAAATGGCAGCTGACCCCATATCTCAATCTTAGGGAGTAAGAGAGAGTGGTGGCTATTGTTGTGAATTGGAGAGAAAGAGCCCTCCAAAAAGGGTCGGCCTCTACCCAACTCAGCTCAAGCAAGTTGTTGCCACTTGGGAATGTGGGCCACTGGGACAGCCAGTTCTTTTTTTTAATGTGAAAGTTCTAAACTTTTAAATATTGGCAACTAATTAAAAAAAAAAAAAAAAACTTGTGTTTGTTTTTGTTTGTCTCACAAAATGGGCAAATATGTCTTGGACTGAATTCAACTTGAAGAGGGTCAGTCTGCTGGGTTCACGACCTTAAGAAGATAAGAATTTCTGCTATCTCTATCTCACAGAGCTGTTCAGCGAGTCTGTATTTGAAAGTGTGTTTTAAGTTGCAGCAAGTACTACAGACCTGAAGGGTAGAACGTTAATAGGTTGTTCAATCATATTTTCAATATAGAAATGTTCCACTGTTCCATAGGGTAAGTTTCAGGAAAATAACTTTAAACCCATATTCGAGTTTCCAATCAACTCCTGGCCTGGGAGTTAATGGTTCTATCCTTTTATTGGTTAAAAATAATTTCTAATATTTACCTCCACGTTAAAAAAAATTGATTTCGTGCTGTTAGCCTTGTGGGGAAAGTAGGCTATAACAAAGCATATATTTAAATTTCAGAATTCTAGTTTACATTTTGTGATAATGGTAGCCTTTTATGTTATTATTAGCATATTAAATGAAAATGTCATTTTAGTATATAATTGAATGTTAAAGATGTATATAAGATAATACACACTTTAGTCAATGTTTCTATCATTTGGGTACATAGGTGTTCTATAATACTATAATAATTGCAATGATAAGTCTTCAAAAGATATGCAACTTGAGAGAAGGTTTCTTCTCTTCATACTAAAGTATTAGGTATAGTCTTTTTATCTTGAGAGAAAAAGGGAGAATCAAATGAAATGGGACTTAATCCTTTAAAACATTCATGTTAATGGCTAGATTATCTTTTTTCCTATTTTATCTATATAAGAAATGCAAATTTTAATTCCAGAAATGTATAAGAAATACATTGCAATTGTTCTAAATTTACTCAGCTGATATGCAAGTAACAAATAGGCACAGGTAATTTATTAGGAAATAAGATAGAATGATTTCTTTTCTTGGATTGCCATACTTTTACAGAATAAAATAATTGAAGCAGTACCTAAATATAAAAGCGTTTCTTTTTACATGGATAGATAATAATTCTCTCTTTTCATTTTTCTTTCCTTGATCTTAGTAACCTAAGACAGAAAGACTTTATTTCTTCTCCTTTCTTTTAGAGTTTGACTCATTTTCTTCTCCTGTATTTAAGCTTTTTATCTTTTTGTCTGTGTGTATTGTAAGTCGCTTGGATTTGATCCATTAATTTATAGTATGTGACTTAAAATTTAAAAGTATGTTTTACACTTTTAAGCTTTCACTTATATATATGCATCCTTGCATATGTTGAAGGATACGAGTAAATAGGGTTTCCTATAAGCAGGGCAATATGTGAAATATTTATCAAAGCAGGTGGCGTGGGCACAATCAGAATGGACACTGGATATGGTCAGGACAAATGCTGGCTGTAAACAAGTATTCCAGACTTACTAGTTCTTTTTAACAACAAGTTGCTAGTTCTTTTTAACAACAAGTTGCAACTGTGCAATTATTATCACTAGGATAATTATAGTATAGGAAGCTCTGAGACATTTGGTTACTGAATTAGTCTGGAGAACTAACCACTAGCTGCCACGATAGACCAACTCGGAAATGTTAGGGGCTTTACACGACAAAAACGTTTTTCTTGCTCACACAAAGTGATGTTGTCAGCAGAGATTGTCTTCCACTCAGAGATCCCAGGCCTCTCCATCTTGTGATGCTGCCATATTAATACGTGGCTTCCAAAGTCACTGCACAAGAGATGGAAGAGGGTCCCTGTGGTTCTCACCGACCTTGACCTATAAGTGACACTTTTGCTCACCTTTCATTGGCCAGAACAGACACGTGGCTCCAACCTAACTGCAAGAGTAGAAAATGTAGGGGAGCACAATAATTGTTTTGTGAGTCTGCAGCCCACGTAGTGATGGTGATTTCAAGCTCACATCACACATTTCTCTAACTGATGGTGCCTTGAGACCTTTGCTGCTGACTCATGGCCTGATTCTGTGAAGTCTTTGCTTCTCTCACTAGCTCTATCATACTCTCTCCAGTCTACATCTGGTTCCATATCTACCTGGTTCTACTCCAATCTATATCTGTCTCCACGAGGGACAATCTGATTGGCTTATCATCATTGTCTGTTTGTGCAGAGCCTTTGTTTAAAGCCATCTGAAATGCACTGGCCAGTCTACAGATAGACTTCTCTTGATTATGTGCCCACACCTGTTTTAGCCATCTTTGGAAAGGAGTCTGGGAATAAATTGCCTAGGAATTTGGAGATAAAATGAATAAATAAATGTTGCAGAACTATTTTGAATAGTTATAATTTAAAAGACTATCTGACAATGTCTTCATTGTTATTAAATTGTTACTATATTACAATAATTGCAAAATAAAAATGTGTCAAGATTTTGTAAATAGCTACAGCCTTGGAGCCGGCCCTGTGGCGCAGCGGTTAAGTGTGCAGGCTCTGCTTTGGCGGCCCAGGGTTCGCCGGTTCGGATCCCGAGTGTGCACCGCTGCACCGCTTGTCAAGCAATGCTATGGCGGCAACCCATATAAAGTGGAGGAAGATGGGCATGGATGTTAGCTAAGGGCCAATCTTCCTCAGCAAAAAAGAGGAGGATTGGCATGGGATATCAGCTCAAGGCTGATCTTCCTCACAAAAAAAAAAAAAAAAGAACTACAGCCTTATTTTTTCAAGCATATTCAAGTCATATGAATTAAGAGTAGCTTATATATGTCAGTCCACAAACTAAGGTGTACAAAAATGTAACTTTCTTCATTTTTTCAATAGCTGAATTTAAGTTCTATTTGTGTCTCTTTTCCATTGAGTGCAAGAAACTTAACTTTGTTAAATTTCAGTGCTCCCCTACCAGGGTGGCATCTAGGATTCAAGAAGTTTATGTAGCATCAAGGCATTGAAAGGTGTACACTCTTGCCCTCTCTATATCCCCCCTGTTTTCCTGAGACATTGACCATGGCAGAGATCACCACTGATCTGCAGATATCCATTTTCTCTTTCTTTACTCAAAGAACCACCTTATTTTTATCTGGGCGTGTGGCTGCCCACATAGTAACTGCATTTCCCAGGCTCTTCTAAAGCCAAGTATGGACATGTGCTTAAGTGCTGGCCAATGGGTGGTGAATGGGAGTGATGTGTCTTCTGGGTCATGCCCTTAAGTCTGCCGGCTCTTAACTTTCCACATTCCTTTTTCTCTTTCTCCTAGGCTGGAATGAAGATATGTGGATGGTGAGCCAGTTTTGTTTCTGCGAGGGCGTAAGGGCAATATTGGGGAAGTGGGGTGGTATGTGGATCCACAAGACAGAGGTAACCTGCTCTCCTGGATGACCTGGTGGAGCAGAGCAGCTCTCTCTCCCTGGACTACTACTACCTTGAACTTCTGTGTGATAAAAATAAGTGTTCTATCTTGTTTAAAGCTCTGTGATTTTGGTCTCTGTGAAAGCAGCTGAACCAATATCCTAAAGGATCCACCCACTTTCCAAGGTAGTTCCTGCTGCATCCTCCCCTATTTCTGATGGCCAAGCCTCTTCCAGTCTGTTGCTTCTCAGTGCCTTGTTAATGTAGCTCTCTGTGTCAGTAATATTCTAATTCTTCCTCTATGAGAAAGCTGCACTATGAGAAACTCGGCTTCTGTGCTTGTCTTGCATTTCTGGCATCATTTTGCTGTCATCACACCACTTTGTGGCTTTGGGAACTCTGTGGGACTCTTATAGGACCATCTGCTTAGACATAGCATACAGATTTATCTATTCCTTTACATGTTGGACAGAGGAATTTAGAGAGTCCTACAGCTCCCAGATTCCACCTGAAGAGGGGCAGAATATTCTGCTCTAGAATACCCAAACACATCTGGGCATTTTATTATTGCTCCCTCTGACCTCAACCAGAGGACTCGGCTTAGGATGGAAGTGGGATCAGACTGAGGGGCCCTTCTCAGGAGCCCACAGGTGGCTTTGCTTTTCTTTCAAATCTCCCCACTCCTCCTCATCAGACAAATCTTTTTGAGTCTTGAGAGCAGAGGAAGCTCTGTCCTAACATGTCAGGTTTCCTTCTGAAGGAAATTTTGCCTTAATGCCTGGGCCTAAGCTTTAAAAATATTCTGTTTTCTGAATTCTGCTGTGTCATTCCTTCTCTGAGGCAATTAAGGCAGAACATCTCATGAGGTGGAGGGTGGTGATAACTAGAATAATGTAGATGGATGGAAGTGTCTGTTAATATTTCAAAACTTCATCTTTCATTTAACTAGCAGCCAATATGGCCAAATCTTTTTCTTTTTGGAGTTTCTTCAGTCAATAAATAAGAATTGTTTGTCATGGTGCAGTGGAAAATTCTTTGGCTCTAGATTTACAAGGTTTGTGTTCTGGTCCTAGTGTTTTCCCCTTTGGAAGCATACCTTCTATGTCAATAGCAAAGTGCCAACCCAAATGTTTGTCTCTTTTATCTGTGGACTTTGATTCTGTTGATTGTGTGACATTGGGAAATTGACCTAGATTTCGTGCTTCAGTTTTTACAATATATTTCTATAGCACTTTGTACCTCAGATACAGGGAACTTATGTGGAATAATAGTAGCAGTTAGTATTTGAATAGCATTTCTAAGTGCCAAGTATTATTCCTAGTGCTTCACATATATGAATTCATTTGTCACTCATTTATGAGGTAGATACTGAGGTATAATCCAAAGTAGAGCTAGGATTTAAATCTACACAATCTGGTTCCAGGGTCTGTGCTCTATAGGGAATAATTTGAAGAAAAGGAATAAGAAATGTATTGTAATTATTGCAGTGCTTCCCTAGTTGGACTTATAAGTACCAATCTTTCAAAAGTAAACTATGACTCAACTCTGCCTAAATTATCCCAAATTTCACATATGCTGAGGAATAGCTGAATGAATGCTACTAGTCTAGTTATTAAAATTATTAATCTATTAGTTTTTATAAAGTGAATAATAAATACATTTACTTTAACCTACCTCCTTTCAAAAATGAATTTAGGTCAGGAATCAATATAAGCAACTCAATTTTAATTCCCACTTAGAAATAATAATTCAAAAAGAGTATTAACTAAGTAATAATTAAGTAAGGGTTTCCTTAGCTTTTTTGATTTATGCTCATTAAATGTCTTTTTATCCTGGCCAAACTGTGTAATTGAAATTGCATGATAAAACTTGACCACCATCTAGTGTCAGGAAGGAACATTGCAGTAATCTTGCTTTTTTGTCCCTCTTCCTTTGGCAACTTCCTTCCAAATCTGAGTCAATATTAACCTGCATTCCCAGGCAGTACTGTTTGATTCCTTACCAGCGACCATTGATTCTGTAGACTATTTTAATAATTTGATTTCAGAGTAACTCATTTCATGACATGTCTCACTTCCAAAGCATGGTTTATTTTTTGAGAGTGCTTTCAGGCGACCATAAGAATTTTCATCCAAATTAGACACAGTGGCTAAATCCTCTGAATGTATTCACCCCCTAAAAGATCCCTTTACTTTAGCTTCAAGATGCTAAACGTGGGAAAAATCATGATATTATGAAATATTTTAGATATTTGGAAGAACAGAAAGAATAATATATCAAATATTTGTGTACTCACTGTATTAGTTATCTATTGCTGTATAACAAATTGCCTCAAAATGCAGCAGCTTAAACAACAAACGTCTATGATCTCATACAGTTTCTGAGGGTCAGGAATCGGGGAGTGGCTCAGCTGGGTGGTTCTGGCTCAGGGCCTCTGAGGTTGCGGGCGAGCTGTGGGCTGGGGCTGCAGTCATCTCAAAGCCCAGCTGGGGCTGCAGAGTCGGCTTCCAAGCTCACTCTTGTTGCTGGCAGGTTTCAGTTTCTTGCTGGCTGTTGGCCAGAGGCTCAGTTCCTTGACATGTGGGCCTCTTCATAGGACTTGCTTCCCCCAGAGCAAAAGAGGAGAGGGAGTGTGAGGGGGAGAGAGAGAGAGAAAGAGGGCGGGAAGGAGGAAAGGAGGGAGAGAGAGGGAAGCCGTAGTCTTTTTTAAGAACCTAGTCTCAGAAGTAACGTTTCACTTCTACCGTATGTTGTTGGACACATGCGCTGGTGTGCCTGGGCCTGGTACCATGTGGCAGGGGGCTACACAGGGGTGTGAATCACAGGAGGCAGCGATTATTGGGGCCATCCTGAAGGCTGGCTGCTACACTCACTATCAAGCTTTACTAAATAGTAACACTTTGCCCCATTTGTGTAACTGCCTCATAGAATCAGTTTAGCTCAGGGCTAAACTCTGAGAGGTACAAATGGGAAAAGACTTTTCTCCTCCAACGGCTTTCAGCCACACTGCTAAATCTCCCTTCCACTGTCTGTGACTGACATCTCTGGTAGATCTGGTAGCTTTTCACTCGCATTTAGCTGTAAGAAAAGTCCCATTTTCAGATATGAAAAAGCTTGATCCAATCTCATATGCAGCTCAATTCTTATCTCCTTAACTCTTCTTCCTGCTACCTCTCTGAGGAAGGAGATCATAGTTGTTCTTCCAATAATTTTTCGGACTCTTTCTCATCTCTTTCCTGCTTTCTAATTGTTCTAGCATGGAGTCCAGCATGTGGATTAAAGAGGAGCAAAAAATCTTTGTGCTTAGCTGGTGTTGTATACAGTCCTCTCCTGGGTAATGCTGGCTGGTCTTCATTCCCTCCATTAATCTAAGCATCTAAGTTAGTTTCTTCAGGTGGAGACGTAGGTTATTTGGAGAACTCACGAACAGGGCTTCATACTGTTCAAGTCATTCTCCAGTTGGCTTCTTGAAATCCACTCTCAGTCTTTGCCCCACATCTTTGGGACTTCACCTTACACAGCGTCTTCATGCTGAGGACCCCTGGCCTCAGGAAGCAGTGTTGTTGGGTGGCAGGGTCTCTTCAGGATGGCTCCTGCCCAGCTACTCCCCGCAGGTCCTTTTGGTTAATTGGAAAACATCATGTGTCCTTTTCCTGCCAAAAGCTTCCCTATCTAATCAGCCCTCTCTTCCCACCCTATAGCTGTGTGCTGCTCCAACCAGTTTTCTGCCTTTAGAATTCTCTAGATGGGCACCAGAGGCCAGGCACAGATGCCAACAGATGCCTGTGAGGCTTTCCTCAGAACTCTTGTTGCTTTTCTCTCTGGCCTTGAAGCAGCACCAGGGCCTGCAATGTGAGGGCTCTGTAAACACCCAGCTAGGAAGGGAGATGCCAGTTTACTCTCGTGTAAGCACTCCCAGTCCCTATGGCTGATTTGCTTGGGGCCCCTCAATTGGCTTGGCAGGGGGTGGGAAGCATCTGACCATGGGAGGGGGGAAAAAGCCAAAAAATCTCCTTCAAAGCACTCCATCAATGAATGTAGAGCCTTCTCTTAAAACGGCTGGAGATGACTGATGGGGATTGATATTTGAAGGACCAGCTAAGCTGGTCATTTTTTATAAAATTTCACAGAGATGTGTCTAGTAAGTCTCTTTGGCTTCAGAGCCTTAGCTGAATTTCAAAGATAATAAGAAAACTCCTTTTAACATCCTATTAAATTTCACTCACATTAAAAACTGTAGAAATTTGGGCCGGCCTGGTGGCGCAAGCGGTTAAGTGCACGCCAACCGCTGCGGCGGTCCGGAGTTCGCCGGTTCGGATCCGGGCGCGCACCGACGCACCGCTTGGCAAGCCACGCTTTGGCGGCATCCCATGTAAAGTGGAGGACGATGGGCATGGATGTTAGCCCAGGACCAGTCTTCCTCAGCAAAAAGAGGAGGATTGGCAGATGTCAGCTCAGGGCCGATCCTCCTCACACACACACAAAAAAGGTAGAAATTTGTAGATTTAATTGAAGTCCCCTGTGTGCATTTGTCCTCAATTCCACCCCTTTCCTTGCCTACTTAAAGGATAATCATCATCCTGAATTTGATGTTTTTCAATGCCATATATGTTTAATACTTGTCTTAATCCATTTGGGCTGCTATAATAAAATACGACCAACTGGGTGGCTTATAAACAACAGAATTTTATTCCAGTTCTGGAGGCTGGAAGTCTGAGATCAGAGTGCCAGCATGGTCAAGTGAGGGCCCTCTTCTGGATCATAGACTTCTTGTTGTATCCTCACATGGTGGAAGGGACAAAAGAGCTCTCTTGGGCCTATTTTTTAAGAGCATTAATCTCATTCACGAGGGCTCTGCGCTTATGACCTAATCACATCCTAAAGGCCCCATCTCTTACTGTTATTGCATAGGGCATTAGAATTTCAACATATGAATTTTGGGGGCACAGAGACGTTCAGACCATAGCAATACTATTACAGTATATGTATGTACCCATAAAGAACATATTGTAGGTATTTTTTCAAGCTTATAGAAATGATATTTAAGCATACACATCATTCTGCAACTTGCTTATATTGCTCAATATGTTTTTGAAATTTATCCATGTTGATACCTGAAATTCTAATTCTTCCTTTTAACGACTTTATAGTATCTCATTCATGAATATAATATACTCGATTTAAAATTTTCCAGGCCAGCCCAGGTGGCATAATGGTTAAGTTCGGTGCTCTTTGCTTCTGCAGCCCGGGCTCAGTTCCTGGACACGGCTCTATACTGCTCTGTTAGTGGCCATGCTGTGCTGTCAGCCCACATACTAAAAAATAGAGGAAGATGGGCATGGATGTTAGCTCAGAGCGAATCTTCCTCAGAAAAAAAAATTTCCTCTACTGGATATTTAACTGATTTTCTTTTCTTTTCTTTTTGTTTTTTGCTGTTGCAGATGATGCAGCAATCGTCATCCTTATACTTGTCTCCTTATGTACTACAGTACATACACCTAAAAGAAGTACAGAGGAATTGCTAGCTTGAAGGATATGCTAATTTACATCTTTCCTAGCGTCAGATTTCTCATTTATGTTATTTACTACTACCACCAGCAAATCCAAATCCTCAGCAACATTTGCTATTGTTGGATCAAATAATTTTTGCCGATTATCTTGTTTTAAATTGTAAATGCACTTTCTTGATTGTTAATGTGATTGAACATCTTTTCATATGTTCTTTATTCTGGTCTTTTTTTATATCTTTTTGGATAGGTCATTACAAGGCCACTGAGAAAGCCCTTAGGCTGGAAAACCCCTATGCCTGTGAGGAAGACCTTACGTCAATTTGAAATCCCTAGGCTCTATGGCACAGCTAGAAATTATAAACATAGAATTCAGACATTGGGGTTGCACATGGCCATTCCAAGTTCATCACTTTGTTGTAAGGGTTGAGCTGGACATTAATGGTGTAATCTCCAGGGCTGTTAGAGGATAAAAGCCCAAATATCCGTGAGATTCAGTACTCTTTGTTCTCAAGGGAAACTCCACTGCCCCCAGTCTCTGCTGGCTGTGTATATGATCAAGTTTATATATTTTGTTGCTGAAATAGTCTATATCCTTTCTCTTTTATTTTTCTGCTTGAGAGAGATGCATTAAAAATATCCCAAATCAACTGTGTATTTGTAAATTGCTTCTTTTATCTATTTAGTGGCCATGTTTTTAGGTACATACACATTTATGACTATTGTGCCTTCTCAAAGGATTTTCCCTTTAATTTTATGTGTTTTCCCTCATAATCACTATTAATATATTTGTTTAAAATCTATTTGATATTGATATTGTTATAGTAACTTTCTTTTGACTAGTATTTGCACATTTTACATTTTTCTGGGCTTTCATTTTCAACTTTTTAGTGTAGTTTTGTTTTAAATATGTTTCTTATAAGGAGCATATAAGTGGATTTTTGTATCCCTTTGGAAAGATAGGATAACATTTTACTAAAAATTACAGTTATTATTATAATTTGATTATGGATAAATTTGGAATTATTTCTAACATCTTATTTTGTGTTTTCTGTATATTATCTCTTTCATTGCTTCTTTTTCCTCCTTTCCTCAACTGCAACGTCTGACACTTGGTAAGAACTATATGTGGTTGCTATTATAATTACATTGAATTGATAAAGCTGTTTATATTCCTCTTTTTCGCTCTCTTTGCTGTTTTATAAACTATAGATTTTGTTTCTAATTTTAATATTAATACTTAATTTAAAAACATATATACTTAATTGTCCCCTTCTCTAACCAGATATAAAGTCATTCACTATTTTGTTTCCCTCCTGAATATAACATGGACCTTTGCACATTTTATCCACACATTAATCAACCCCACTCCCATCTTGTTATGGTTGCACGTTTTATTTGCTCGTTTTTTAACACACAAAAGAGATATTGTTATTTGTCATGCTCATTAATTAAAATTACCAACACATTTTGTCATTTTTTTCTGCTTATTGCTTTTTCTTAATTTTACACTTTCCTTCCTCTTCATTTTTATTCTTACTGAAATGTATTATTTAATTATTGTTTTAGTGAGATTCTGTGGTTATTAAAGTGTCTGTGTTTTTCTGAAAATATTTTTATTTTGCTATTATTCTTCTGTGATATATTAACTGGATATAAATTTCTAGAGCATATCTATTGCTGATTAGAAATTTGCTGTCAGTCTGTCATTCCTTTATGAAAAATGTGTCTTTGCCATTCAGAAGCTTTTAATATTTTTCTCTTTATCCTTGATGTTATGTAGTTAAATTACAATATGTCTAGGTATAGATTTATCGTTATATATTCTGGTTGGTATTTGAATTGAAGTTTTGCTCTGATGATTGATATCTTTTTTCAATTTTGGAAAAAGTTCAAGTATTATCTGTTTAAATATTGCTTTTCTTAAATTACCTCCAATTTGTCCTTGTGAAACTCCTATCTTATATATGTCAAAGTCCTTTAGTTTATCCCTTGTTTCTCTTAACTATGTTTTCATCATTCATAATTGTGTGTCTGTCTGTCTGTGCTGTGTTCTGGGTGAGTTTTTCACTGGTATCTTCCAATTCACTAATTTTCTTGTTTAGTGTGTCTGGACTAGAGTTTTCCTGATTATTGAATTTTTAATTTCAATGACTCTATTTTTGCTTCCAAGACTTAAAATTAATTCTTTCTTATATAATACTTTTCTTTCTTTTTGCTTTATCTTTTTTCTTTTTTTGCTTCACAAATTCTTGCCTCGCAAAGATGAAACTTATTCCTCATTGAACTTAATAAATATGCTTATTTCTAAATTTTGTCAGACTTTCAAAAAATTAATTCATTTTAGAACCATTTACATTTGGATTGTAGAATTTTTTTTGGGTGTGTGTGAGGAAGATCATCTCTGAGCTAACGTCCATGCCAGTCCTCCTCTTTTTGCTGAGGAAGACTGGTCCTGGGCTAACATCCATGCCCATCTTCCTCTACTTTATATGGGATGCGGCCGCAGCATGGCCTGACAAGTGGTGCATTGGTGTGGGCCTAGGATCCGAACCCCGGCCACTAGCAGCAGAGCACGTGCACTTAACCACTACGCCATGGGGCCGGCCCCCTGGATTGTAGGATTTTTGGCTCTCTCTCTTAGCAGTAGATATTATTTTTCAGGGTTTTGGAATTTCAGTTTGCAGGCACATTTTGGGACACATATATACTTCTGAAAAAACATCTACTTTCCCTCTACTCTCATTAGAATGGGATGGGGTCTGCAGTTTACAGAGAAGAAGGCTTATTATTATTATTATTTTTTTTGGTGAAGAAGATTAGCCCTGAGCTAACATCTGTTGCCAATACTCCTTTTTGCTGAGGAAGATTGGCCCTGGGCTAACATCCATGCCCATTTTCCTCTACTTTAGATGTGGGACGCCTGCCACAGCATGGCTTGATAAGTGGTGCATAGGTTCATGCCTGGGATCTGAACCCGCCAACCCTGGGCCACCGAAGCAGAGTCGTGAACTTAACCACTATGCCACTGGGCCAGCCCCAAGAAGGCTTATTTTATAAACTAATTATTAAGCTTTAATTAAGCTCCATGAATAATTCCCTTTTGTTATCCTTTCGTCATTAGTAAAGTTTTATTTTCGTGGCCCAAGATTGTTGATGTCCTTGGAAGTGATATGTGACTGTATTTGGGCCCGAGTGTTACAGGAGTGACTAAGGACGGCATGTTAGTGGCTGCAGTAATTAGTGAGAGATCTCCAAGGAGAAGATGAATCTTGAGAAGCTAGTGTTGACTTTCTCAACCTTTTCAAAATCAAGCTCCATTAGCTAAGAAGATTTGGTCAATCTTTATTTCTGTAGTTTCAATTATGAAAACAAATGGTGCGTTCACCCACATTGCCTTCCCCCAATATGATATTATATGAAATAAACTTTAAAACTACACTTAACAGTCTGAAGATCTGACATACTTTTGCTCCTTCTCATTTGAGAATGACTGATTGGGAACATGATCCAGCTGTCCCTTCCCATATGTAGAGTCTCTTTCCATTGCCAATATTGGGGGATCAGAGTTTTATTTTATTAAGGAAAGTGACAACTTTCCTTTCAGAGGACAGAAATAACACAAAATTCCTGTTTCATGTCTTTCAGACATATTTTTTTAAAAAAACCAACATGTATTAGCATGTTGCAGAAAGAAGCAAAGGAGCATGAAAGCAGAAGGAAGAAAAAAAGTTATCCAGAAACCTATGATTTAGAAATAACTATTAATATTTTGGTACATCATTATGTATAGAAATCATTTAAAAGTCATATATACAATACACACTGTCGTGGCCTACATTTTCCCTAGCAATATACTGTACTGTTAACATTTAATATATCAACAAGTATTTTTATAAACATGTTTTAAAAAGCCAATTCTAACATTTATAAACTTAGGTATATCTTAGCATTATTGTCTCAGTTGCACTGAAGATTGACGGAGAGGATTGATCTATGGGTTCGTTCAGTCACTTGTTCATTTCTTCAAAGCACATTTTACGTTGTCAATTATGTTCCAAGAACAACGGTAGGATCTGGGGGCACGGAGTTGAGTCACATGTTTCTTTATCTTCGCTTTCATCCCCACAGGCTCAGAGGCTATTGGAAGAGACAGATGTGTTAATAGATAAGTACCACACAATGTCATAAAGCACTGGGGGAATACAGAGGAGGGAGTAACAGTCCTGTTTTATTGTCATTGAATCCCCTCTATCGTGAAAGGCATCATATTTCATGCATTCTTAAGAAAGGGAAAAAATTCAAGATGGAGAGTCTACAAGAGGGTCACCTCCCTCAGTAGCAAGAGTTGGAAAGACCAAAAGACTACATCCTCATTGAAAAGATAAGTTAGAAAAAAGCTTCTGTGCAGAGAAGATCAGGCAGAAACTTTGGATATTTCAACCTGGTCCTGGGTAGAAGAGGAAAAACTAAATTTCCCCTGAAAATTGGAACCACAAACAGTTTCTCATTCTGGTTTGTGGTCTAAATTTACTCTACCAACACGGCTCAAAAAACTTCAAGGAGAGAATTTAAAGTGGTCTCAGTTTGGTATGGACCCATGTGACTGGAAGAAGCAAATGCAAATCCTCTCTAGAAAAACTTAACTTCAATCCAGGCTGATAGCAATTGATAAGACTCCACTAACAATAACCATATCTCAATTTCAGTGATATTAAAATATGGAAAAATATGCATCATAGAAACAATGAAATACAATTACTGCCTGGGGAAGGACAGGTCAACGTGTCTTAGAACTAAGCCTGTAGGCTTCAAAAACTATATATATAGGTCGAAAATAAAAGGAGATAGCACTGATAGAAGCAAATGCAAATTATAGGAGGAGGTCTTCCATCTAGTACTCTTCTGTCCACACTAGAAGTGCTGGACACACTTTTGCAAAAGATCACACTCTCATATGTCCCAATGACATCGTGGCTAGCCCAAAGTTTTTGAAATTCAGAGCTTAATGTTGCTCACCATGATATCACAGTTCCTAACATAGTGCTTGGTGTAGAGCATGTGTATTAGTCTGCTTGGGCTGCCATAACAAGATACCTCAGATCGGATGGGTTAAACAAAAGAAATCTATTTTCTTATAGTTCTAGAGGTTAGATGTCCAAGATTAAGGTGTAGCAAGGTTGGTTTTTGGTGAGGACTCTCTTCCTGGTTTGCAGATGACTGCCTTCTTGCTGTGTCCTCATGTGGCCTTTCCTCTGCGCATGTGCAGAGAGAGAGAGCTCTAGCGTCTTTTCTTATAAGGACACCAGTCTTATTAGATTGTGGCCTCTTCTTATAATGACATCAGACCTATTCAATCATGACCTTATTTAATCCTAATTGCCTCCTTAAAGGCCCTATCTCCAAACACAGTCACATTGGGGGTTAGGGCTTCAATATGAATTTTGAGGGGAATACAATTCAGTCCATAACAACATGTCTTCAATAAATATTTGTTAAATTAACATCACTCATTTCCATAGATCTCCCTATTTCTGATGGTCATTTTCCCTTAACATAATCTAGAGCTGATCTTTAAGACTTTCATGTGCCTGTATGAATTTGATATTTTCCTTTCTCTTGTGGATCCCTTCTGAAGAAATTGATATCCTTGGTCTTTCAGGTTTTCCTGTATATTTAATAATTTTGGGTATATTCAACATACTTTCCAGGACAGCCAAAATGAAAAGACAGAAATACCAAGTGGTGGCAAGGATGTGGGGCAGCAGGAGTGCTCACACACTGGTGGTGAAAGTGTAAATTGGGACAACCATTTGGCAAACTCTTTGGCAGCATATCAAAGCTAAACACATGCATAACCTATGACCCAGAAAGTCTACTCCTAGATATTTATCCAACAGAAACGCATCCATATGTTCACCAAAGACACAGACAAAAATCTTCAGAGCAGCACTATTCATAATAGCCCCAAACTAGAAATTACCTAAATGTCCATCAAAAATAGATGAATAAATAAGTTTGTGGTATGGTCACTCAATGAAATCTTATACTGCCTTGAAAAGGAATGGTCTACATCTACATGCAACCACATAGATAAATCTTCTAAATATAATGACAATGTATGGTAAGTGAAACAGCAGTGTACTGGTGTGAGTGGGTGGTGGAAGAAGTTCATCCTAGCTGTAGACAGCAAGGGTGTGCGTTGTCTGCAGAGAATTTAAAAACAAAAATAAAACTGCATAAAAATCAGTTTTTATTTTTTATCACCATGTGCTATCATTCTAAGCAATATTAATGATAAAATGCTCGTTCCTGCGGAGGCAGATCATTGCTTCCCACACCCTCACTTTCCCATCACTGGAGTGAAAGAAGCCTGCCACAAAAGAGTATATACTATATGATTCGGTTTACATAAAGTACAAAAACATGCAAAACTGATCCATGCTATTAGCAGTGAGGATAGCTTTTAACTCTTTGGGGATAGTGACTGGAATGAAGCACAGAGGGATTCTAGGGGATGGAAATGTCCTGGATGTTGGTTACAAGGGTGTGTTCAATTTGTGAAAATGCATTGAGCTGTGCTCTTATGATCTGTGAATGTCTCTGTATATTATACTCCAATAAAAAGTTTTTTAATAAGCTAGAACATATTTTAAAAAAGCTAGATGTACTTAAGAATCATCATTTTGCCTAAGAATGTATTTCTGGCTTGATTTTGGGAGGAAATCCTTCTATCTGCTTCGATGGAAATTTCCATCAGGATGACTCAACAGACTATAACTGATACTTTTAGAATCAACTCCTAAAAACTCAGCACAGACATTTATTGAGTGCCTGCCACGTGGGAGAGGTACTGAGCTCCATGCTCTGATGATAACATAAAGGAGCTGCTGTTTCTGCTGAGAAGGAAAACTGGCTTATAAAGCAGTTGAACTGCTTGGGACTTAATCACATGAAATTAGACATTTACCTTTAAACACAGATGGCAGATCACCTGTAATATCTCTCCTTTGCTATTTCTGTGGAGTGTGAATTCTTTTTGAGGTCACTAAACTAGCAGAGGAGGGCCAGTGTTGGAGCTGGGAAGAATGAGAGTGGGTGGGTGGAGTAGACAGATGCAGAAAGAAGCAGCTGAGGAAAAGCAAGAGAGAGGAGAGAAGACACTGCTCCTTCTCCCCCCACCAACCAGAGGAGAGAAAGAGATTGAACGGAACCAAACCACTGAATAACAGAAAGAACATCTCTTCACTCCAACAAAAAGTAGGAAGGATGTCACCTCAGGATAAAGGGCTTTTCTTTAAGTTTAGGGCCGACCCCGTGGCTTAGCGGTTGCGTGCGCGCACTCCGTTGCTGGCAGCCCGGGTTCGGATCCCGGGCGCGCACCGACGCACTGCTTCTCCAGCCATGCTGAGGCCGCGTCCCACATACAGCAACTAGAAGGATGTGTGGCTATGACATACAACTATCTACTGGGGCTTTGGGGGAAAAAAAAATAAATAAAATTATTTAAGTTGAATAAGTTTAAGTTTCTGAAAAATCTACTTCTTTATACTTATTTCTTATATTCTTCTGTGAACTGGCAAAATTTCATCACTGTGTGGTGTTTGAGAGGGACCTCTGCTGTAGCCCAGGGGTTGGCCAATTTTTTCCATAAAGAGTGGGATAATAAATATCTTCAGTTTTGGGGGCCACATTCTGTTGCAAGTACTCAACTCTGCCATTGTGGCAGGAGGCAGCCATGGGCAATATGTGAATGAATGGAGGGGGATGTGTGCCGTAAAACTTTTGGACGCTAAAATTTTTGGACCCTGAAATTCGAATTTCATATTACTTCTTTGTCACAAAATATTATTCTTGTTTTGATCTCCCTTCCCCAACCATTTAAAAAGGCAAAAACCATTCTTAGTTTGCAAAACTAGGCTGTACAAAACAGATGGTGGGCTGGATTTGTCCTGCAGGCTGTAGTTTGGGTTCTGGAGCTTTATTTTGTAAGATGGAGATAATACTAGTACCTACCTCAGGGTATTGTGTGTGTGCGTATGTATTAAACGAGGAAGTGCATAGAAAGCACTCAGCACGGTGTCAGACATACTAAGTGCTCACTAGTGTTATTTAATGTTATTTGAGTTAAGCACTTTGGTTATTTTAGTGTTTTGTATGTAACAGTTTTGTTTCTTCATTTAAAGCTTCCTGGACTCTGATGTTTTTCTTGTGTTCTCACAATAGCCTAGGGCTCTATTTAAAGCAGGTGCTATAAATATTGAAAGTAAAAAACTTATGGAGAAATGGGAACCCTAATCCACTACTGTTGGGAATGCAAACTGGTGCAGCCTCTATGGAAAATAGTATGGAGATTCCTCAAAAAATTAGAAATAGAAATACCTTATGATCCAGCTATCCCACTACTGAGTATCTACCCAACGAACCTGAAATCAAAGAGGCTTATGCACCCCTGTGTTCATCGCAACATTATTCACTATAGCCACGAAGTGGAAGCAACCCAAGTGTCCCTCGACTGATGATTGGATAAAGAAGATGTGGTATGTATATACCATGGAATACTACTCAGCCATAAAGAAAGACAAAATCGTCCCATTTGCGACAACATGGCTGGACCTGGAGGGTATTTTGTTAAGTGAAGTAAACCAGAAAGAGAAAGACAAACAGTGCATGATTTCACTTATATGTGGAAGATAAACCAACACATGGACAGATAGAACTGTTTGGTGGTTACCAGGGGATGGGGAGTGCGGGGTGGGGGTTGGGCACAAGGGCTGGAGCGATGCACTTATATGGTGACTGACAAACAATAATGTACAACAAAAATTTCACAATAAAAAAAGGAAAAAAAATTAGTTAAAGTTAAGAAAATTAAAAATTTCTAGAAACAGTTATCTGGAAGGTAGGAATTGTAGCAGCAGCCCAGGCCATACCTACTGCTGGAAGCTATAGGGCAGGCTTGTATGGCATTTCCAGGCTCTTAATTTGGTGGCTTTTCAAACTCCTGTTCTCTAAGTACGTGTTCAAGATGTCTTCAGTCAGGGAAGGTTAAACACTCTGTGTGGGAGAGGCAGAGCCAGTGCTCTCAGCCTCCTCGCTGTTCTCAAGAGCACTTCCACTCTAACCCCAACTTGCTCACCTTCCCCAATAGGACAAACTCAGAGGCTAACTAGAGTCCCTCTCCTTGACAGGCAGCTTAGCGACCACCTTTACATACCACTGTGGATCTTACTAACCGTCTCCATGTGACTTATTAACGTATTCCTTCCAACCACATCCCACTCTTTGTGGAAGGAATTTCGGTAAATACAGCATTCTCTATTTGATCACATTTCCTGCGATATCTTAGTGCTTGCCTGCCTCTTAACCCAGCTCAGTGTGCGGCAATCAGCTTGCTAGTGGATTTTGGCAAAAGGAGGATCAAAAACCTTAGCTCTTTGGGGAGAGGAATGCAGAGTGTCTGTCTCAGATTTAGTCTTCTGGTCCAGCGTAGGGAGAAAGGGATCTCAGGCAGAGAGGAAGGTGTTTCAGAAGATGCTCTGCGAGATATTGGGATAAACTGCTGTTTGGATGTTATGGAGACTGTGTGGATATTAGGAACACTGGCTTTGGTATCACATGATCTGCCATTTACTAATAACCTTGGGCTATTTCTTCTAGAGATAGAAATGATAATACCTATTACATAGAGTTGTTGAAAAGATTAAGATAATACATGTAAAGCATGTGGTAAGTGATATTAAAATATCAGAAAGAGACATGGGTCAGTAACATATGAGACATTCCTGGCAATGTGACCCATTTGAATTTATAAAGGGTGGTCTGGCATTTAGACACATGAGTCACATATGTTTCCATGTGCCTTGGGTGGCCATGAAATTAAGTGATTTTTTTTCCCCCTTTAAAAACCACATCCCTTTAATAGAAAACTACAGCAAATACCATGCGATATGTGAAAAGGACCACTTATTTATTATCACTACATGTCAAAAACCATCTGGACCATTTTCTTGTAGCAGATGTTTGCCAAATTAACTTTGGAAACAGAATTCATGTAGGGTATTTCTGTTAGCACAATGAATGCAACTAGGACAGCTACGGATAAATTTTTCAAAACAATATTAAGCCATATTACAGTCAGGTAAAAAACCATGGTGACTGCACACATTTTTAGAATTTTCAGAGTGCTCAGGAAACGTCAATAAACTATCTCTTAATTTGAAATAAATTCATTTAGAAACGATCCGAAATTCAGAAGAGCTTTAAAAACTTGACCATGAAGACTGAAAAATATTTAATTTATGCTATTCATGGTAATGGTAATTATTAACTGTGATATTGTGATTTATAATAAGAAATATATATTTGGTCTTCGTCCCTTTCCTGGCACAGAGCTCCTAAACCCTTTCCTGTGATGAAAGCGAAGAAAGTGTCTTTTGTTATGTTCATGAGGTAACTTTTGGAAAGCTCCTAAGGAAGGGGGCTGGTTGCCAGTGGAGCCAACTGTGTAATTAGAGGGTTGGAACTTTCAGTCCCCCTCCTGACCTCCTGCGGGGAAGAGGAGCTGGAGATTGAGTTCTATCGCCAATTGCCAATGATTTAATCAATCTTGCCTATATAATGGAGCCTCCATAAAAACTTAAAAGGACAGGATTCCGAGAGCTTTCAGGTTAGTGAATATGCGGATATTTGAGGAGAGTGGCGTGCTGAGAGAGAGTGTGGAAGTTCCGCACCCTTTCCACATACCTTGCCTTATGCCTCTCTTCATCTGGCTGTTCCTGAGTTATATATCCTTTTACAATAAATCAGTAACCTAGTAAGTAAAATGTTTCTTTGAGTTCTGTGAGGCACTCTGACACTGACCCTAGGCTCTCAAGCTCTCTGTGTAACTGAAATCGACAAGAGGCCGAGCAAAGACTCAGACAAGGTTTTATTGGGGCTTATGCTCCAGCACAAGGGAGACAGCACAGAAAAAGTGGCTCTCGGGCTGGTTCCCTGAACGGAGCCATCCTGAGTCCTTTACAGGCTCAGGGAGCAGACTGGCGTCATGATTCTCCTCCTCCGGAAGCGTTCTGCTTCCCTCTTCCAGGTGGTGTGGTCTTCCCACACCCTGTAGGAGTTCTGGTCCCGCGCCTGCCCAGTAGGTCCAACGCAGCGGTGTTGCTCGCTACCGGCACCCCAGGAAGGTCATATAGTGGTCATCTTGAGGCTTTTTGTGCATGCCGGAGTTGGGGTTGACTGCTTGGGGCAAGTTTTGGGGTTGCAAGGTTGCTTATCTTGAATTCAAAAATAGCTAGGCTGGGGGCCAGCTGGTGGTGCAAGAGGTTAAGTGCACGTGCTCTGCTTCGCCGGTTCCGATCCCAGGCGTGCACTGATATACTGCTTGTCAAGCCATGCTGTGGTGGCATCCCATATAAAGTGGAGGAAGATGGGCACGATATTAGCTCAGGGCTGATCTTCCTCAGCAAAAGAAGAGGAGGATTGGCATCGGATTTTAGCTCAGGGCTGATCTTCTTCACACACACACACAAAAAAGTAAGAAAAATAGCTAGGCTGAGAGGTGCTGGACCTGGTGGTTAAGGGTGAGGGGCAGAGGCCAGTCCGTATTCTGTCTCAGCTCTACCAAATTAATCGAATGGAAGGAGGGGGTCATTGGAACCTCCAATCTATAGCTGGTCGGTCAGAAGCACAGGTGACAACCTGGACTTGTGACTGGCATCTGAAGTGGGGCAGGGGGTACAGTCTTGTAGGACTGAGCCCTTAATCTGTTAGCTCTGAAGCTATCTCGGGGTAGATAGTGTCAGAATTGAGTTGAATTGTAGGACACACAGCTGGTGTCAGAGAACAGCTTGGTCTGGGGAAAAAATCCGCAAGTTAGAATTGAGTGCAGAATCTTATTAAGAAATAGAGTTACCTTTTGTTGATTCTTAAGGAGTGTCTAATTCTCTTTCATTCACAAACACCTTGTGCTAGGTCCTGGGAATAACACGTCTATTAAGAATTAGCCTCTGCCTTCAGAGATTTTAGTCTAATTGGAAAGTTGGTAAAGCAACACATCCAATATGATTAAGGGCTAAGATTCAGGTGTGCCTTGGATCCTATGGAGGTCCAGAGGACAGCCATAAAAACCAGACTGATGGTCCAGGGAACACTTCCTGAAGGGGGTGAAACTTGAGAGATGAGAGAAAGTTTGCAAAGCAAAAAGTAGAGGGGGGAGGTGGGATGTGGGGAGGATGGGGGGTGGAGGTGGTGGGGAGCGGAGATGGAGGTGATAGGGTGGGAAATCATCAGGGACTTGTCTTTATTTTTGTAATCACACAGAAAGTGATACCGGCTCAACACAAGGTTGACATAGGGAAGCCATATTGTAGAAAAGAAACTATAGTGTAACTTTGAATGATCTCTGATTAACTAACCCAGCTGGGTATGTACCCTCCAGGAGATGTACATGCTCTGTAGATTTTATGTCCTCTGCTTGTGTATGTACCTCCTAGCTCTGGTAAGTCGATACCTTTGTTCTTTTGAGTTCCTTAGGAATGTGATGACCGTCAGACAGAGAGTCTATGCTGATAGCCATCATCAATGACAACTGAAAGATCTGGTGTGGTGACTCCCAGTCTGTAACACCAGAGAGTCAACCTTCCTAACACCCTCCTCTATAACCCACTGGCCTATATAACGGCTTGAAGATTCTGTGTCCCCACTTAAGATGGTTCTTTAGACGCTAGTCCCCTCATCTTCTGATTTGCTAGCTTACCGATTAATAAATGCCCTTTCTCTGCCACCATCTTGTCTCTTGACAATTGGCTTTTGTCTTGCAGTGAGCAGATCGTGCTCTTTGTGTGGTAACAACAGGAAAATAAGATAATAATGAGTATAAAATCTAATAGCTTTAAAAATGTCAATCTGTAACATTTTCAACAGGGTTGTGTTAGCTTGGGATTTAGTGTAACCTAAAATCCAATATTTGCCTGTAGAGTCATAGAATGCTAGAACATGAAAGGATGTTTAATATCTTAAGTCCATTTCCAATATTAAAAACCTCTTTTTAAAATACCAAAGTAATTCATGTTTTTATAGAACATGTAGATAGGCAAAAGAAGAGAAAAATTCATCTTTACTCCTACTTCTAAACTGTCATGAATATTTCGTAGCTAAATTCTTGAAAATGCCAATGATTATTTCCTTGAGGTAAATTAGGATTAACTCCAAGGTGGGAATTGCAAATTTAAAGGAAATGCCCATTTTTAAGTCCTTTCACTAATGTTAACAAACACACAAAGATTGTATTTACGTTTGGAAGCCTGAGCTCTGGAGTAGGCTGCCCGAGTTTCCGCGACTGTCCACCATTACTGATTCTGAGACCTTGGCAGTTTATGTATTTTTCTAAACCTTTGGCTACTTTATTGGCCACTGGGGAATTGCCACCAGAACCAGGCGATCAAAGGGCATCCTTTGGACTGCAGCTGCAAAGACTCAGGCACCAGAAGTAATCACGGGGCACCAGACACATGTGAAAGCTCCTCTTGGGGGAAGATATAGGCACTCTGGAGGGAGAAGGTGGTGCCCGCTGTCTGGAGCAAGGCAGAGGATGAGTGTAGAGATGGCACCAACAGTCTCCGACCCCAGAGAGCACCCTGGCAAGTCTCCAAACGTGTGTCAAATCAGATGCCTGCCCCTCAGGTCGAAGCTGCAAGATAAGCAAATGAGCCTCTCCCTCATAGAGTCTGGGCACCTTCTATCTGTTTCTTCAGTGCTGGGACCTGGGGTGGGTGAGCCGGAGCCGAGAGGCCTTTAAGATCCGTCTCAGATGATTTTAGCCTTGTGGTCTCCTGGACGCGAGCCCTGTTGGTTTTCAAAGCTAGATGTTTTGGGGGCGTATCTCTCAGGAGCAGGTCTTGAAAGTGGGGTGCCTAATGTGAGATTCACACCCTTTGCTCCTCAGGGAGAAACTCCAGGTTTTGAATTCTTGCCCGACTATAGGTCGCCACGCTGGGTGTGGGGTTTATGGCGAGATTGTGTTCCAGCTTCTTCTACCTGCTTCCCATTGGGCCTTCTCTCATTTGCCCCTATGCATAGGAGTCGCTCAGACAGTTTTTAGTTTTTTTCAGAGAAAATTGGTCCATATGTAGTTGTAGATTTGGTGTGTCCATGGCAGGAGGTGAGATTAGGATCCTGTTAAGTTGCCATCTTGAACTGGAATCAGATTTTTTAAATGTAAGTACTTTTTATTTTTTAAAAATAAATATATATATTTCAGGTATACATTATATTTCGACTTCTGTGTAGACTGCATTGTGTTCACCACCAAAAGTCTAGTTTCCATCTATCATTCTACAACTGTCCTCCTTTACCCCTTTCACCCGCCCCCGACCCACTTCCCCTCTGGTGACCACCAGTCTGTTCTCTGTATCCATGTGTTTGTTGTTGTTGTTTTATCTTCCACATATAAGTGAAATCATACGGTATTTAGTTTTTTCCTCTGACTTATTTTCCTTAGCATAATACCCTCAAGGTCTGTCCATGTTGTCCCAAATGGCAAGATTTCATCTATTTTTATGGCTGAGTAGTATTCCATTGAATATATATACCACATCTTCTTTATCCAGCTTTCTGATGGGTTTGTGAAAAACTGTTATTTGCAGTTCACCCAGCTTGTTCCTTGTTCTAAGTGTGGGAGTGATGCTTTCCGACTCTGTATATCTCCAAGTGGAAACAATTTTTGGGTTAGTTCTTCCTTCAGATTTCTGCACTGCTCAGATGGTGCAAATTTGAGACCTGTACTGGCAGCCAGTATAGCTTCAGTGCTGCTGGGGCAGGTAGCTATCTGTCAGTTGCAATCCTGGGTTAGTAAGCAGAGATTCTTCTGTTTTTATTCATGGACAGGTAGGTGGGTTTTGTTTATTTTTTTGTTTGTCCTGATTCTTGGTTCTCTTTTAGTAGAAAATTGGGGTTACCAATGGAGATTCCTCTGAAGATAGAAATGACCTAAAAGGGTACCTTTTTTTAATTTAGTGTTTTGTAAATTACACTGACTACCTATGTACCAGTTATGGCACTTAACTGTATAATCTGTTCTACATGTGATTTTCGTCTATTTTATTCTATTTCCTATTGTTTGGTGTATATTAGGTTGGAAGCACTTTGCAAAAAGAGGACATGATTTCTCCTTTTGTACACCATGTTAGTGCTGAGCATATCCCTTCATTCAGCAAGTATTTTCTGATCTACTGGGTGCCAGGAACTATACTAGGAGGTGGGTGTGTAGTGGGGAGCACCCTGAAAAGTTCCCCACTCTTTAGTATTGTGGGGAGTCAGACATTAAACACAGAATAAATATATAATTGCCAACTATGATAAAGAAAAGTATAGGGTGCTTTGAGACCTAATTTTTATTGGGAGTTCAGAAAAACTTTTCTGAGAGAATGACTTTTAAATTGGAACTTGATGGCTCAACAAGAGTTAGGTGAAGAGTGGGAGGGAACAACATTGCAGACACAGAACAGCATATGCTAGAATCTTTTGGTGGTTAAGAGTGTGGGGACAGGGGCTGGTCCAGTGGCACAAGCGGTTAAGTGCGCGCGCTCCGCTGCAGTGGCCCGGGGTTCGCCGGTTCGGATCCCGGGCGTGCACTGACGCACCTCTTGTCAAGCCATGCTGTGGCGGCGTCCCATATAAAGTGGAGGAAGATGGGCATGGATGTTAGCTCAGGGTCAGTCTTCCTCAGGAAAAAAGAGAAGGATTGGCAGATGTTAGCTCAGGGCCGCTCTTCCTCACACACACACAAAAAGAGTGTGGGGCATTCGTGGAACTGAGTGAAGGTCATGAGGTTGGACTATAGTGAGTGAGATGGAGAGTGGCATGAAATGAGCCTGGAGGAATGGTCAGAGGCTGGAAGATACAGAGTCTTGGAGGATTTGATATTTTATTTTAATCTTGGCAGCCATGGAAGGGTTTTGATCTAGTTTGCATTTAAAAACACAACTCCGGATGCTAGGTGGAGGACTGATTTAATGAAGAGAGAATGGGAATGAGCAGATAATCAGGGTAGTCCAGGCAAGAGATGCCGGTGCCTGCACAAGGGTGGTAGCAATGGGGATTGAGGGAAGAGGAAGGACTCAGGGTCCAGGCTGGGGGAGAAGTGGCGGGACTTGATGATGCTGTTTGGGGGAGGGGTGGTTGGGAGGGAGAGGAAGGTATCAACAAATCCTTCCTGATTGATTGATTTACTTCCTCTGCCCAGTGAAACGAAGGAGGAAAATTGTCACTTGAGTCTCTTTTGTGATTTTCACCGAGCAAACACTTGCTCTACAGCCACCTAAGCCTGGCTTGTCCCACCTGCAGTAGTCTATTTTCCCTTTTCCCTTCCACTCGACATTCTACCTTGGTCTGCTGGCACTTTCCTTCCCAACTGGATTGTTAGCTGTGTGAGGGAAAGGACTGTGTTGCTTTATCTCCTGTCCCCCACAGCACTTAGCACAGTCCTTTGCTCATAGCAGATGCTGAAAATAATTTTTGCAATACATTTCTTTGAGCACTTTGTAAGAAATGTATTTTTTCTTCAGTTGGACAAGAAAGATTTTGTTTTGCTTTAGACTTTACCTAGCCCTTCTTTCAGGGCTTGTTTTAGCCCATTGGTAAACTCCAGTGCATTTGGCATATTGATGATAAATTCAAGTTAATTTTTCCTTTGCTCTTTGATTTCGGTCTATAGTAGAATCAAGTTGCTGGACCAGGAAAAAGCTGCGTGCTTCGTCCAAGCCTGGTATTCGTATCTGTGGGGCGAGAGCTCCTGACGAGCACGCTGAAGCATTCTGCACATATGTTTTTCTCTCTTGCTCTGTGGTAAGACATTTTCCTAGCTGTGTTTGGATTTTTCCCATTCCAATTTTGAAGTTTCCACATGGGGTTTAGCCACTTGGTGAAGTGCTCTCAGATTCCCTGCTTACCATCAGGGTCAGCTTCAGCTGCGAGATTTTTGATATCTTTCTGTTTTTCTGGCCTGGGTTTACTGCCCCACTTGCTGGCGTCTTTGCCTCTTCCCTTCCCAGGATTTCGTGGTTGTACCATATAAGCCCTTTCAACAGTTCTCTGCCCTCAGGGAAGCCCTCCATCTTGTCTGTTTCATGGTTTTTGATTTTGACTCTGTTGCTACCCAGCTGTGACTATTGCAGCTTGAATCACAGCACCCCAGAGCATGGGCCATTTTTCTTCTGTTTTGCCTGTTTCTGATCTTCCTCTGCCCTCACATTGTTTCAGATGTAGTTTTTAATTCAGCAGAATTTTTCTCATTATTCCATTTTTTTGTTGCTGATTCCAGTCTGTCTCTAAAATAAAGCCAATTTTTTCAATTTCTTTCTTTCTTTTTTTCTATTTGGCAATGTCGAGATTGCCACTGTTCTTGACAGCTGCTATCCAATATGTCATTACTCAGCCTTGGAAGTAATTTTAGAATGTTGTGTGCCCCTGACTATGGAACACTGTGTTACCAGTGTCCCGAGGGTGGTACATCTGAAGGTGGGGATGACCTGAGGAAGAATCTGTGACATTTGTACGATGCCTTATAGTTCACAAGGGACCTATAAATATGTGATCTTGTTTAGTGCTCACAATAAACCTGGGAGGGCATTATAATTCTCTGTTTTAAAGTCAAGGTACTTGAAGATCACAGAGTTAAGTGTTTTCCCAAAGTTGCCCAGCTAGAAGGTAATGGAGCCAGGGTTTGTCCTACCAGTGAATTTTACACTATAGGATCTTGTCTTTTCAGTGTCTTTTAAAGTTCAGGCTGGGATGGACAGTGTAGATTTCAGGCAAAATTGGATCCAAGAACTCAAACAATGTTTTCAGGGCCTAGTCTTCCTCTCTCTTGGCTCTGCCTTCCTCTGAATTGACTTTCCCTTTATTGAGGCTCTTCCCTTGGGGGGCAGTATGGCTTCCAGTAGCTCCAGGCTAATATCTTCCAATCCTTGGGGGAAAGAAGAACATGCCTCTTCTGCAGGAGCACAGAGGTTACTTCTTATTGTCTCTAATTGGGTTATATGTTTATCTCTGAGCCAACCCTGTGATTAGAGGGTTGTAATGATTGGGCAGGCGTGAGTCCTGAGTCACGTGACCACTCCTGGAGTTAGAAGTGCAATCAACTGGGCTTAAATCACTCGGTGGGAGAGCGAGGGAGGGAAGTGGTTCCCCAGAAAAAATCTGAGGTACTGTTACCAGAGCAAAAGTGAATGCGTGCTGGGCAGACAAGTCATGAGATGTCCTCTGTGCTGGGTATTTCCCATTTGCCCCTCAGATCCACTCACCACCCTGCTCTGTGCCCCAGGAGTCTAAATTGTATAAATTGCACGGATGGGCTCCCTTTCCCTCAAGCTTCCAATTGCATGTGACCAATGGAGAGCTCTGGCAGAAGATGAGAGTCAAGGAGAAGAGTGAGGGAGGGTTATTTATTCCACCAGCCCCTTCCTGTGAGACCACCACCTGAAACCGAAGGTCACAGCTGCTGCCAGGCCACCCTCTTACTTAGCTTGCCCATTCTCCATGTTCTGCTACCTGCTTTCCTTGTTCTTCCAAACCCGGAGTGGTAATATTCCTGGGGTGTTGCACAATCCCTTTTAGTTTCTCTACAATCTGCTCACACTTTTGTAAATGGTCCCTTTATTAAACTGTCTTCAAGTTACTAAATCTGAGTGTGCCATGTCTTTCCTGTCAGACCTGGTTGACCTCCACAGCCAGGGAAGTAAAAACCAAATCTGTGCCATATGAAAAGTGACTTGGAGCATCTGAAGTGTTAGGATAGGAGTTGAGAAGATTTAGGTGGGATATAACCGTGACCAAGATAGTTGTGACGGACGGCCACAGGGAAGAGCAAGAGCTCAAATCTCCTGAGGGGGAGATTTGTATAGCTTCATTCAGATCAGAGTTGTTAGAAGTTTCTAACAATTAGTGCTGTCTAAAATGAAACAAGCTGCCTGAAAGGTAATGAGTTCACCATCACTGATGGTATTCAACCGGACATCTCTAGTGACATCTGTTTTTCAGGGTTTTTTTCTGAAGGGGATTCCTTTATCAGATAGTCGGCAGACTAAAGGATCTTGCGAGTCCTTTCCTATAGTTCTGTTTGTGCTGGAATATTTTTCATTTCCTTTGTCCTTTGGGGACTCATTGCTTTCTCACCGTCTGGCAGACTTTTTGGTGTTGAGACCAGAAGTTGTGGGTGCACCTGCCGAGGCCTGGAGTCTTTGTGGGGTTTGCATTGATCTCCTAGGTCATTCTAGTTCCTAGGCTCCCCCAACACCCACTGATGTGAGTGTCAGGAATCAGAAGTGGTGAGTGGTGCTTTGCTGTCTTGTCAGTTACGTGTTGTAGGCATCAAGAGACCTCGCCTGTGCCTTTGTCTCATAAACTGACAAATGTGCCCAAATGGAAGCCATGGGGATGTAATCTAATGATGCTCAATACTAAAGGTACCACGTTGTCACAAAGAAATCAGCAACTAATCCTAGAGAAGTAAAATTACATCAGTAATAGGAATTCACTCTACTTTGCCGTTGGGACTAATTAAAAAATCTGTGAAATGATGTTGATATTCTCTTTATTTTGTGTGTTTCTGCAATACAAAAATTGAATTAAAAAAACTTTCTAGGATTTTATAGGTTCAGTTGAGAACTTTCTCCCCTAATCCTAATTTATTCAGAAGGAATCTAATTCCTTAGAGACAAATTCTCCTACCCTGCAGGTTTCAGGAACCTACTGTATCAGCTGGGTCTGGTTGGTTACAAGTGATAGACACTAGTGTGGCCAACTTAATTTAAAAAGGAATTTACAGGACTGAAGGAAAAGCTGAAGAACCAGGGTCAGAAAATTCTATTTGCAGAGCAGCAGCAATTAAGAGTCTTGGAAGGGCGCTGCTGCAGGTACAAAGAAACTCTCACTATATTTCTGTTCCCGAGTCATCATACTTAAGATGTGAAATTGTAGGAGGAGGAGTCCTAATGGGCCATTTGGGTCTCAAGCCCATCTTTGGTTGGAGCAGGATGGGGCACCTTGACTGAAAGTCTTGCCAAAGCTGCAGAGAGTGGGAGAGGCAACATCTCTGGATGCTGGAAAAATGGAAACTCCTGTCCACACACCATCTCTTATGGCGGCCAACGAATTACCACATGAAATTGGAGATTGAAACAGATGTTAGAATAATTCTGAGGTAGTATAGCCTCTCCTAGAAAACTAGATTATGGTTAATGTGGAAAAAGTATCAACACATAGACGTGTACTTAAGAAATTTCCATTGAGAGAAATATTTCGAAGGATTATGATTGCACTGTTCTTCTCACATAGTGGTTTTAGGATTGTCCAGGGGGTAATGAGGTATTTTCCAGCACAATGTAGGTCTAGGGCAGAGGTTGACAAGCTTTTTCTGTAAAGGGCTACCTAATAAATATTTTATATTTTGCAGACCATGAGGTCTCTGTTGCAGCTACTTAGCTCTGCCACTGCAGTGTGTAAATAGCCATAGACAATATGAAAACAAATGGGCATGGCTGTGTTCCAATAAAACCATATTTACAAAAACAGTCAGTGGTGAGATTTGGCCCATAGGCTGTACTTTGCTGAGCCCTAGTCTAGGGGGATACTTTATTACTATGGTAGCTTGGTGGAGCCCAGTCAAGGCCAGTGATTGCAGGCTCAATGTGAGTGAGAGTTTGTGTAGTAGCCGAGACCTTGAGCACATTGCGATGGACCCCGGAAGACACGTCTGGTCCAGAGGAAAGCACAAGGAACTTTATGCGGGATGGCCTGAGTTCATATCCTGGCTCGACCTCTCTGTGATTGAGGGCAAGCTGCTAGGCCTGCCTGAGTCTCGGTTTCCTCATCTTTAAAATAGAGAATATAATTACAATGCCCCTTATGTTTGCTATTTAAATGAAGTAATGTATGAAAAATAGACAGCATGGTGCTTGACACCTAATACTCACTTAACACTCTGTTTCCCCTCTCTCCTCCCTTCCTAAAATTGTATGGAAAGCATAAATTGCTTAATAAGGGCACCGTTGAAAGATCACTGACATTTCATCCAACTCAGGAAATGTTTAAAAAAGCCAGTGCCATGTCTCTGAAGATTCTCAAAAGCATAGAGTGACAGGGATGAGGGTTAGTGGGCAGATGGATGAAGAAAAGACCCCCCCACGTTTTTTTTTTTTTGCTGAAGAAGATTCACCCTGAGCTAACATCCACTGCCAATCTTCTTCTTTTTGTATGTGAGCCATTGTCACAGCACGGCCACTGACAGACGAGTGGTATAGGTCCACGCCTGGGAACCGAACCTGGGCAGCTGAAGTGGAGCGTGCTGAACTTAACCACTGGGACACTGGGGCTGGCCCTGGTCCCCTTGTCTTCTTTATGTTCCCCTCTCCAGCCTGGCCTCTCCTCAGAGCTGGGCAGACTTCCTTCCAGGTATTGGATGGTTCTGAAGCATATTAACAAGCAGGAATTCCTGTGAAGGGGACCTTAAATCAGGCCCCTGAGGTACAGTCGAGGAATGCGGGGATATTCAGCCTAGAAACATGATAGTGTCTTTACATGTCTGAAGGGCTAAGCATGTGGAAGGAGTAGGGGGCCTTCTGCTGGGTGGCTCAACAGAGGTAGAACCAGTGGGTATGGAAGCCATTGGTCATCCAAAAATGACATGGACAGCCTGGAGAAGAGGTGAGCTTCCTGTTGCTAGAGATACTCAAGCAGAGAATTTCTGGGGTGTTGGAGAAGGAATAAGGTCTGGATAGGGCTCTAGATGAGGCCCTTCCAACTCATGCATCTTTTTTGGGCCTGTGGATGCTCAAAACAAACAGGTCAGGGCATGAGCTGTTCCTAAAGATCAGTTGTCCAAAAATACTAACAGTAGTCCACTCCTGACTGGGGACAGGTCTTCATGATTGAAGAGTGATTAACATGCCCCTTTTGGGGAAGGATAAAAATAGATAACATTTACTGAGCTCTTATAATGTGCCAGGAGCTCATATATGTACTTCAAATATTTTATTTCATTTTTTTCTCATAATGGCTCTAAGAGGTAGGTGCTCATTGTTATGTTCATTTTATAGATGAGCAAAGTGAGGACAAGGGAGGTTAAATACAGTGCCTAAGACCACACAGGTAATAAATGATGCCAAAATCTGAATGTGAATATTTTAACTCCAGAGCCTACACTCTTGATCCCAATTTTATTCAAAATTAAGTAATTAGGGGAGAGAGGCCTTTCTGGCATGACATTGTGCTGTATTAGGTGCTCCTAATGGCTAAAACACTGACATAAATCCACATTTAATAAGAAAATTGTATTTTAGTAACTGAAAGTTTGAAAATTTAATGAAGACAAATGGCCCCTTTTAGCAAAATTAAATAGCGGTGGATCAGGTGCTGGCATTCCGTTTGTGGTAGCCCTCTTGGAGTCGGAAGCTTTCAAGGTTAGTTCTGGCTGTGACTGCTACGTATCTGCATTATAACCTATAATACTGAGAAATATCTGTAGGGTGTCTACTGCAGATGCTTCTTTATTAGGGAGACCTCACAAGGAAGTGACTCATCCTGGTAAATGGTGTAGGGAGGAGAGAAGGAAGGGAATGCACCAGCAAGTTTAAAAGAAGTCCCAAGACATATATGCAGTAGGGTAAAAAAAATATGTTATTTAGACAGCTGGCCTTAGGAGAGAATGATCTTTGTTTGGGAAAATTGCTTAATCAGCCCTCTAGTGTGGAAGGCGAGGGCTGGAAGGAATGATCTGGAAGACAGCACCTGGGATAGGAGTTCAGGCCCTTTGGTTTGACTCTCAAAGGATATGGTGACCCTAGGTGACATGTAGGGTGCACGTATATACAGCCTCTTAACCACCCATCCTCCTCCCCGGGAACAAGGCAGAGTCTGCTGATACCTTACATGCGCTAGGCTGCGTATTTGGGGCTTTTCCATTTAAGGCTGCTCTAGAGATGTTAATTTTAACCTCATTTTCTTTGGATGTGAACGCCGAAAAGCTGAGGAGGGGGTGGCTGACACTGATTTGCTACAGGCCTGGAAACGTTTTAAGTATGTGATTCAAGAGAAAAAAAATAAAACCACAGAGAACACAGCTGGAGCTTCTATCACGGAAAGCACGGTCTCAAACCGACCTCGGGCTGCTGCTCGGCCCGGCTCTCCATGTGACCCTGGGAAAGGCATTTAGTCTCTCTCAGTCTTGGTTTCCCATCTGTAAAATAAGGGCGATTGGACTGAACCATCTCTCAGGCTAACCCTTCATGCTGTAAATTCTATGAGTCTTCAATATTTCTTTCTTGGTGTTGAAAAATTTATTATTTTTAAAATTCTCTTCTATTTTTAGAGGAGGTAATAGTTCATCCAAGGAGAAGAGTGGTGACGTGATCCTGGGGAAAAAAAAATCAAAGTATTTTCTGAATCTTTTTCTTTTTCAGGTAAATTCTATATGTGTGTGTGTTTCTTGCTCCCTCTTCTGTCCATACTCTAGTTTACTCTGGGTATTTTCACATTTTGAAGGCCATTGTATAAATTTGGGCTTTACTGTTTGAAATCTATGCTGTTACTGTAATTGTTGATATCTCCTGTCTTTTTTTTTTAAATTGAGGTGAAATTCAAATAACATAAAATTAACCATTTTCAAGTGTGCAATTCAGCGGCATTTAGTTCATTCACAGCGTTGTACAAACAGCACCTTTATCTAGTTTCAAAACATTTTCATCTTCCCAAAGTAAAACCCCGTATCTGTTAACTAGTTACTCCCAACCACCCCTCCTCTCAGCCCCTGGCAACCACCAGTCTGCTCTCTGTCTTCATGGATTTACCTTTTCCAGATATTTTATATAAATGGAATCAGACAATATGTGACCTTTTGTGATTGGCTTCTTCACTTAGCAGAATATTTTTGAAGTTCATCAACATTGCAGCATATATCAGTACTTCATTCCTTTTTATTGTGGAATAATATTCCATTCCATTGTAAACCACAATTTGTCTATCCAATCATCTGTCAATAGATATTTGGTTTGTTTCCACATTTTGGCCATTGTGAATAGAGCTGATGTGAACGTAGGTGTACAAGTATTGGTTTGAGTACCTGTTTTCAACTTTTTTGGGTATATACCTAGGAGTGGAATTGTGATAATTCTTTGTTTAACTTTTTGAAAAACTGCCCATTTTCCACAGCAGCTGCATCATTTTATATTCCCACCAGCAATGTATGAGGGTTCCAATTTCTCCACATCCTCACCAACACTTGTTACTTCCCAATTTTTCGATTATAGCCATCCTAGTGGTTATGAGGTGGTATCTCACTGTGGTTTTGATTCTTACTTTTAGGAGGTCGCAGGGTACCCTTTCATACTCCCACTACTCTAGCCTACCACAAAAGCCAAGAGATACCAGGCAAATCCTTCAGTAAAACTCCTTTGAACCACCAAATTGTTCTTATTCTTCTGGCCGCTTACTTTCATACCTGTCTCAACCTTGTTCCTAGGGTACAACTCTGTGCCTTTGTGTGAAAATTTCTTTTACTGATCCTTTGCTCATTCTTAAAAGAAAGAAAATGCTTCTTCTTTTTTTTTTTTTAATCATATGCAAAAAGAGGGTATGAAAGCCAAGAGTAAAGGAGGGAAGTGTTTGGTTTTGGAGAACCGTCACTGTAAGCTACTGGATTCTTCTCTCTGGGGTAGGTTCTAGGTGAGGTAGTTCACTTCTCCTGGTCCTCTGTGAAGCTGGGTGCACCAACAGCGTTTTCTGGGACAGGCATCTCCTGGAGGGCCACACCAGCTGTTTCAGCCACTTGCTCCCCTCTTCGAGGGGACCCTCAAGCTGGTTTTTGTGCCACACTCAAGGGTAGTCTTTATCTTCATCCGCCTGAGGAACTGCTGCTTCTGCAGGGGATGCATTTGGATTTCTAATTCTAGTGGTTCCATTTTGAGGGAACTACACTCAGGTGGTACATCTGGCTCAGAGAGAGATGAACACAAGTTCCCCCTCTGAACTCTAGACTTCAGTGTGACAGTCAGTGACGTCTGGTAGGCTGGCAGATGGCCAAGGTTACAGGGGTTAGTTGTTTCTGATTGCCATCTGAGTGACCTTTCTAATCAGAAATTTCTTCTCTTTCCTCACACGCCGTTCCTCTTGCCAATTAGTGAACGTCAAGGCCAATATTTTGTAATCTAAGGCGAGTGGTTCGCTAGCTTCTGTGATTAATGAGATTTGCCTACCCTCTATTACAAAATTAAGCATCAAGGAGTTGAGAAAAATTATTTAAAACCTGGAAAGAAGACAAAAAGATGAGTAATATGTCCTTTTAGTGTCATATGGGGGCATGGTTTAGCAGGCCCATCGAGTATTTAGGCAGGAGAATATACTTTGTTCAACCCACTCATTACTTATTCTGGTCCTGAATGTGGGCTCGCTTTGATGCTCTTTCCTCTTCTCCCGCAGAGAGCCTCAGTCCTCTTTCTTTGAGTTCAGGGTTTGTGTTTCACCTTCTCCATGCTTCTTGGATGGAATGATCTTGTGAGGGCCAGATCATCCTTTCCTGACTTAGGCTGAGGGAAGAATAATTTCATTCATAGGGCTTCTTTCTTGCCTTGCTATTCTTCTCTATTCTAGTAATGGCTTTTCTCAGGTATCTCATTTCTCCCAACTTCTGGGATTCCATGGCAGGTCAGGGATGAATAGCTGAGGGGCTGGCTCTACATCCAGAGGTCCTGTCTGTCCTGAGGGAAACTCAGCTTTCCCTCCAGCCATATAGCCATGTTGATATCACTCTTGATATTGGAGGATGCCAGTGTTCTCAACTGTCCACCTTTGGGTTGAAGGTCTCATAAGGCCTGGTCTGGCCCAGCCTTGTTAGAGGCTGAAGGAAGCTATGATCCCACCTTTACTTGTCAGGTCATCAGAATCTTCACAATGGGGTCCTCAGGGGGAACAGGGCACTGTCTTTATGCCCCTCCAGTAGCACTCTTCACACTCTGCCATGGGGTGTGATACTTATAAGCTTTATAGGTCCCCTACAGTGCCTAAAATAGTTGCAAAGATACGTTGCTCAGTCCATATTTGATGAATAAATGAATGAATGAAATTCTGGGGATTTGTTTTGGCACTTGGGTGCCACTTTGGTTCAGGCCCTGATTGGTTCGTATATAAGTATTTCCATAGAGCTAGCTTTGCAGCCTTCATTCTTTAAAATGTTATTGTAATATAAATCTAAGAAATTTTATATAAAATATAGATGCTAGTATAATGCAGACCCATTAAAACCTGGGGTCATCCTATTTTTTAAATTCTGCAAAATGCAATTCCTATCTATACTGAGAAAATTCCAGCTGGAGCATGGCAGGTCTATTAGACATATGTCAAACCAGGCTTGTGCTAACAACTCAGCCAGGATTTGTGGTTGTACCAGTGGAAAGAGGTCAACTGTGGAGTTTTGATGTTGCACTCCTGACTAAAGGCTAATTAATGTTATTAAATTATTTGGTTACTTAATACAAAAAAAAATAGAATCTTCCTTGCATAGACTGACCGCACACTGAGAGCTAGAGCTTCCTTTCTGGACTCACACTGAAGAAAGATTATTTTAATTTTTAAGACTTCTTTCTTGCCTTTCTACTCCTCTTGATTTTATTCTCAAGCTGTTGTTGATAGAATCTTGGTTTTCCAAAACGGGACAACTTGAAACAGAAATGAACGCATTCTCAAATGAAATATATGAGGAGAGAGAACAGCTCTGGAATGTATTGTGGTGATTAGCTGTCAAGCCAGGAGAGAAAGGGCGGCAGTTGGCTGGAAATCATCCGTATCTAATATGCATTCATTTAATCCTTCTTTATACATATGTCACCTTCCTGCTTTAATAGACAGAAAAAAAAAAGTAAACATTTTTAAGCATGAAATTTTTTGGAAAACGATTTAGTCTTAAAATAAGATCATGCACAGTATTTGTGCAATAGAATTTTGAAATTTTTTAGAAACAAATGAAATTAGATAGGCTCAAACCTTTTATGGAGTGAAATGATGCGTATAAATAAATGTAATGAAGAGAAGTTTCTCTAATCATCTTTGGGTGCAGGCGGCTGGAAGATAAGAAGCGAATAAGTATGGAGGTGCTGAGTGAATAACATTTTTATGAGAGGTTTATGAAACTCTGCAGCTTTCAATTTGGATACCGACATATTTGGAAAAAAGAAGCAAAGAGATGTCACCAAAAAAAAGATGGAACAAAATGTGACTCATAGTGTGTTAAAGAAACTTCAGAGGTTATTTTGTCCAATCTCTTTATTTCACACAAAGGAAATTAGTGCTTAAAGAGGTTGATTTACTTGCCCAACGTCATCCAGTGAGTTCATGGCACATCCTGGGGTTGAATCTAGTCTCCTCTCCATTAAACCAATATTCCTGTGGTGTTATGACTCCCCGGCCCCTGTTAATCTAATGTGGGCCAAGTTAAAGGTTTGGGAGAATCCAAAATGCTCCAACTGAAGAGAGAGAGAACTGCAGAGTAATTCGCAATCCCATGACCTTGCTTTGCAACTGTAGAGTTTGAGCTCATTTTATTTAAAGTATGCTATTCTCTAATGGATAGTTTGACGGCAGACTTATATATTTAAATTTTTGTGTGAGTCCTTTGGAAAGGATTGAAAGCTCTCAAGGACATTGCAGGTATCCCTGAAGATGCTTTTGCTCTAATTAAAATTTTCAGGCTCTATTCTTCATTCAGATCCACATGAAACAAGGACATTTTAACTTCACTACTCCGCTCTTTTTGGTAGCTGAGAATTTGGACATTTATTTTATTATCCTGGCATATGTCTTTGGGAGCATATATCTAATTGGTAAACATTGTTGCATTTAATTCTTTCTGAAAGTTTTTTTAAGCTTTTTGCTTTTTTTAAAGAAAGCTTTGTTCACATCTCTTGAATATTTACCATTTTTTGTTGGTTATTTGTTGTCTAAGTTTTTTTTTTGCTGTCCTTTTGGCTAACTGGATATATTCTCTTCTCTCTGTTCCCCTGACCCTTTTCCAACTTTACTGTTTGATTCTGAATGGACAGAGATTTTCTGGATAGCTTTATTACCTCTTCGAGGCTTAATACATTTTTTTAAAAAAATTGTGGTAAAATATACATAACATAAAATTTACCATTTTAACCGTTTTTAAGAGTGCAGTTCAGTGGCATTAAGTACATTGATAATTTATACAATGTTGTGCAACTATCACCATTAATCATTTCCAGAACTTCTTGATCATCCCAAACAGAGACTCTGTACCCATTAAATAACAACTCCACATCCCCCTTCCTCTCAGTCCTTGGTAACCTCTATTCTACTTTCTGTTTCTAAGAAGTTGACTATTCTAGGCACCTCATATCACTGGAATCATATAATATTTGTCCTTTTGTGTCTGGCTTATTTCACTTAGCACAATGTTTTTAAAGTTCATTCATTTTGTAGCATGTTTCAGAATTTTATTCCTTTTTAAGGTTGAATGATACTAAGTTGTGTGTACATACTGCATTTTGTTTATCTGTTCATATATTGATGGACATTTGGCTTTTTTCCACTTTTTTACTATTATGAATAATGCTGTTATGAACATTGACTACAAGTATCTGAGTTCTTGCCTTTGATTCTTTTGGATACATACCTGGAAGTGGAATTGCTGGGTCATGTCATAATTCTATTTTAACTTTTTGAGGAATTGCCGAGCTGTTTTCCACCACAACATCATTTTACATTCCCAACAGCAAAGCACAAGGGTTTCAATTTCTCCACATTCTCACCTACACTTATTTTCCATTTTTTAAATAATAGCCATACTAATGGGTATGAAGTGGTATTCATTGTGGTTTTAATTGGCATTTCCCTAATGACTAGTGATGTTGAGCATCTTTTCATGTGCTTGTTGGCCATTTATGTGTCTTCCTTGGAGAGATGTCCGTTCAAATTCTTTGCCCATTTTTCTACACCAGGTTGCTTGTTTTTTTGTTGTTGAGTGATAGGAGTTCTTTGTGCATTCTTGATATTAAATCCTTGTCAGATGTAATGATTTGCAAACATTTTCTCTCCTTCTGTGGATTGTTTTTTCACTCTTTTGATAGTGTCCTTTGATGTACAAAAGTTTTTAATTTTGGTGAAGTCCAGTTTATTTTTTCTTTTGTTTCCTGTGTGACGCTTTGAGCGTCAAGTAGGCTGATGACTGTTAGAACTGTGAGGTGTCAGCCATGCAGTGATAGCGTTGCCTCTGCCTCCACAGCTGCAGTCACCAGCCATGGATACTCTGGGTTCTGCCTCAACCTGGGAGTGCCTCTTACCTGCCCCTCTGGAAGGCTGCTTACAACCTGGCAGAAGATGGATAGGCTATTCTCTGATCAATAACTCAGTTGTACCACTGTGCAGACCAGGAGTCACATACCACAATACTGACCAGGGCTAAGCAGGAAATAGTGTGGATTTCGCTGAATCGGGACCCTGCAGACAACTGCGCGTTGTAGCTAATACCCACATCTAAATCCTGGCATCACTATTTAGCTGTGTGACCTTAGGCAAATTACTTAATTCTCTGGCCTCCATTTTCTCATAGGTAATATGGGGATAAGACTGCTAAAAGCCTTCATGAGTTAATACACATAAAGTGCTTGGAATAGTGCTTGGCATATCGTAAGCACTCAACAAATGTTCTACAAAGATTAAATGAATTCAAATATGCAAAGCACTTAAAACAGTACCTGCTACAGCCAGTATTATTCCCAGATCATGACATTCAAATGCAAAGGTCTAAAAAAGTTTTAAAGAAAGAGAGTGCAGACCAAACAACATATTTCTATGGGCCAAATTCAGCCTGAGGACTGCCAATTTGCAATGCCTGAGCTGAGACCAGAGAACTTTGTCAATCCTCCTGGCCAGAACTTGCTTCAAGTGTGCTTCCTCTGGCCTTATTGGAACCTTAGATCTTGATCCCACCCCCTCCCCCAGCCTGCATCACTACCTGAATACAGCTTTTGCCTCTAATTCAAACTTTTTCTAGCTTCTTTAAAGTGAGGACTAGCCACCTTTCTTCTCTTCACTTTGGCATGTTTCCCTAGACCCTGTTCCGATTTTCTCCTTCAGATTCCTAGGTCCAGCTCCAGGACTTGGCTCTATCTGCATTATCCACTAACTGCATCTCCAGGCCTTCTTCCCAGGCCTGGTCTGACCAGAGGCTCGTCCTAACAAAAAGACGTACATTAGCATAGACCCAGCTGATCCAAATGCTGAGATCATTCTTCCAGATGCCTAGAGTTAATTCAGTGTGTTTTGAATGCAAGCATAGATGTATCTTAATAGGCCGAGGAAAAGAATGGAGCCCCCAAATGAAAACTCCAGAAAACTAAGATCCAGGGAAGCCACTCCACTGCTTCTGCTCCTTAGTTTCATAAAATGTTTCATTTCATTTCTTTACCTATGCTGTATCTCGAAGGAATTATCATTGTTGCTTTTATCAGTTTAATCACTTAATTAAAGAATATATTGTTTGTCATATTTGATCAAATAGACCTGATGGTTTTTTTTTTTAATCTATTTTATTGAGGTCATATTGGCCTTTAACATTGTGTAAATTTCAGTTGTACGTTATTATATTTCAGTTTCTGCATAGATGGCACCGTGTTTACCACCTGTAGTCTAGTTTTTATCCGTCACCATACCCTTGTGCCTCTTTACCTCTTTCGCCCTCCCCCACCCCCTTTTCTTCTGGGAACCACTAATCTATTCTCCTTATCTGTGTGTGTGTTTGTTTATCTTCCTCAGATGAGTGAAATCATATGATATTTGTCTTTCTCTGACTTATTTCGCTTAGCGTTAACACCCTCAAGGTCCATCCATGTTGTGGCAGATGGCACAATTTTGTCTTTTTTAATGGGTAAGTATTCTGTTGTATATATATACCACATCTTCTTTATCCCTGATGTTTTCTTTAAGTGTATTTGTATTATTCGTTCATTCATTCAAAACACATATATTGTGATAGGGCCCAAGAATGTAAAGATGAAGAGATATGATTCCTACCTCCCAATAGTGAAGCATCTAGTGTTATATAGATATTATCTCAGTCTGAATTCAAAGGAACATCTGGGGATTGATAAATTAATAGCTAATATTTATTGAGCATTATCAATTGCAAATGAGGGAAATACAACTCAAACCGGTGGCACTGGATTTAGGGGTTAAAACAATATCATTGAGATCATTGGGACCCTGTCCCTCCATGTTTCTCGACTCTGCCAGTTTTCCCTTGGCTTCATTCTTAGGCACTTGCTCTCCAAGTGGTGGCGGGATGGGCCTCAGCAGCTACTGGCATATGTGGTCCTTAAAGCTTGTGACCTCAGAGTCTCCCAGTCTCATATTTTTAGTCTAATGGTGGGGTACTGATTGGTCCTGTTTGTTATGTGTCTACTTCTTGGACCAATCCCTGTACCAGGTGAGATAAGCTTGCTAGATCTTGGTCATGCCCATTCCTGTGACCCAGAATAAAGAAGGGATTTATGCATACAAATTTACAGATGTCTGCCTCAAGCACTTTCCATTAATGACTGGAAAGATACATTTGAAAATTTGAGATGGAGTGTTCTTCCCAAGTCTGCTTGTTAATTTAAAAGTAGTTTAGACTATCTCAAGTTCATCCACTAGTCTTCAACTTGATTTGACTTGTTTTATATAAAATTAATAGTGATCATTAGGCACTGTTTTAGGTGCTAGCATGGCGACATTAAAATGAAGGTCCAGGGGGCTGGCCCCATGTCCTATTGGTTAAGCTTGGCGTGCTCTGCTTTGGTGGCCCAGGTTTGTGGGTTTGGATCCCAGGTGTGGACCTATGCCACTCATCAGCCATGCTGTGGTGGTGACCCACATATCAAAATTAGAGAAAGATTGGCACAGATGTTAGCTCAGGGCTAATTTTCCTCAGCAAAAAAAAAAAAAAAAAAAAGTCTACCGTGAGTTCTAGTAGCCCAGCCTCTGAGGTGAGGTCAACCTCTGGATTGGCTTTCTCATACCATTGGACTCACTTACTCATTGGGGTCCCACTGCCCTCCATGTGTTGGGACATAATTTGACAGGAGAGTAGTAGGAAATTTCACGAGATCTGTATTTTTACTATCCATTGTGATACAAAATGTGCGATGCTTACTTTGTCACAAAGCAAATATGACTATGATTTGTTTCACATTTTATGTAGCTTTTTTCATGTGTTATATTTCACATTAAATCATGTTTGGGACAGTTAGGAAAATGAAAATGGCTTTAGAATTTTTATTCTGACTATAAAAATGATAAATGCTCATGGTAAACAATTCAAGAAATATAGAGAAGTATAAAGAAGAAAGAAAAATTGCTCCAAATTCTGTCACCGAGAGATAAACACTGTTAACATTTTGATGAATATCTTTTGGATATCCTTCTGGATATTTCTCTATGCATATATATCATTGTCTAAAAAAAGGCAAGAATGAATGCTGCTTTTTCTCAAGTGCCTTTTGGAGTCATTTGAAAAGCTCATATGACCTATTGAGCATTTTCCATATTGACCTATTGAAACAGTGAAAAAGAGTATTTGTCTACGTATTTATCCATCTGTATATTTTTCCCTATAGAATCTGTTGTTGCACTTATTTATCAGTCTGGGTTTTCAATTTCTTAATTTCTGCTTTTTTCTATATTAAGTCTTTCTTATTTTCCTTAGGCTTTTGTTCTTTTTGTAACTTCTCTGTTAAATTCTTAGTCATACATTATGGCAACCTAAATTAAGTTCTGTTTTCTGACCTTCCTTTTACCACCAGAAGAAACTCAAGAGTTCATGCTAAATAAACATCTTTCTGTTTTGTTAACTCTTAACTTGGAGTAAAGAGACAATGGGAGAGGCTGGCGACCTTTTCACATAGCCGGCTATAACAGATGGTATTGCCATTTACTTTTGTTGTGGAAGCTAGAGGCAAATAACCATAGCATCTGGGATGACATCAGTTAAATTTAAGAATGGAAGAAAAGAATTTTTTTTTTTTTTTTTTGCTAGATGAAGATGTAACAGTCCACTCTAAATGTCACCACTGAAGGAAATGTTACCCTCTGCATAAACTTAGCAGTGCGGGCTCACCCAGTAGGCTTAGCATTTAGTACAGATTGTGAACTAAGGAGCCTGATGTTCTTAACAGAGTTTGGTGATTTCTCTGACCTATTAAAAAAGGAAGCTTCTGGAAATTGTATTTTCTCTGTTGATTTACTTAGTGTGGCCAGTTTATTCAACTCTAGGTCTTGCAGTCTCTAGCAAAAAACCTGCCCTTCTAGGGGGACCAAGAGCTCAGACTGGAGTCAGATAGAATCCGTGCTCAGCCACTTATGAGCTGTGACCCTGGTCAAGTCTCCTACCTCTTTGAGCCTTAGTCTCCTCTCCAAGAATATAAGAATAATGTAAGAATCAGGTTGGCTAATGCATGGAACACAGAGGTGATTTTAAAAATATTTAATGGAGGAATTAACCAATCAGAAGAGGCATAGATCATAGCATTGGAGTGGGGTCCTAGAGACCTCCTGTTGTGCTTTTAGTTCCTGGGGGCAGGGGACACAGGGGGTCCTAGGGTGGAAGCTTGGATGATCAGGGCAGCAGAGGCATCCTGAGGGTGCTCAGTGTAATAGCTATTTGATAATGGATATGATAGTATTTCAATATTTTAATAGCTAGCATTTCAACCTGGAGGAAAACATTAGCGCAGTGTCTGGCATACAGTAAGCATTCAATAAATGTAAGTTTGTTGTTCCTGTTATTGTTTTAAAATTATGAACATTATGATGATGATGACAACTATACATATTCCTACCCACAAGCTTTTGCTCTCATTGTTACCCTGCCTGAAGAATGGTCATGAGTATAAATAAGGAATGTGGCCCAGCACAGCTCTTTTTTGTCCGTGGCATTTTCTATGCAGTCTTCTGTTTCTATCATGATCCTCCTTACCCTCATCTTGGCTCTTCCCCTAAGGATCACTTTCCTCATTGACAGGTACCATAACCATCAGTCCATGAGTATTCAGTGCTTTTGATGTGTTCAGCACTATGTTAGCATGCTGGGTCTGGTTGTTTTTCTCAGGGCTCTGAAATGTCTCTTTGATGGCTTCCCTCAGTTGTTTCACAGCCTTCAATGGCTCTCTATGAATTCTGGATTCCCCATCAAAATTTCCAACCCAATCTTCTGGCATTCTTCACACCATAGAATGTCTTCACACTATACAGAATGTCTAGTCCCACTTTCTACGCTAATGGATTTGTCATTCTTCCCCAAACATATTAGGTAGCTTCCTGACTCCCTGACTATTCTATTTTGTCCGCATAGCATATCATCCCCTCTATCTTCACCAGCCCAGCCTCCTCATGTTTCCTGAAAATGCCATGAGGGTTTCTGATATTTGTTCATGCTAGTCCCTCTATAGAATGCTTTCCTCCTCTGCCCCTCTGCTCATGACTCCCTTCATCTTACTACCCAATCTTGTGATTGGGTGATTACACCCTCCATAGAATTTTTCTGGATCTGCTATCTGCACCATTAATTTGATACCTTATATTACCATGTGTATAGTTTCATATTCTTAAAAACTTAGGTCCTATGTAATTTCTGTAAAAAAATATTCATAGGCTTCTCCAGGAGGAGGATGTTTTAAATCTGTACACTCAAGCAACATAGTAAGAATTCAGTGAATATTTGTGGATAGTAGTGATGATGAGGCCACTGCTAGTTCTGAAGAGGAGAACTACATGTCCAATGCAAGGAGGCAGGGGAGATTTTGCAGTGATATACAGAATGGATAGGATTATGAGGATGTGGAAAGCAAGAGGCCAGTTAAGAGTCTGTTGAAGTAATTTATGCCAGGACAAAGATAATGGGGAGGATGGAACAAATCTGAGAGAGATCTGGAAGAGAAAAACAACAGGATTATAGGACAGAGTCAGTTCAAGGGATAAAGAGTAGAGTCAGAAATAAGTTCTGAGGTCTTTTGTCTATAGAAAATTGAAAGAGTGGTAGATAACTAGGAAAATTTGAGTGCAGAGATAGATTGGTTTTGTACATGTTGAATTTGAGAGGACAAGTAAGAGCTGAATAAGGGAGTTAAAAGTTGTAGGCCTGTTGTTGGGGAAGGCCATTACAAGAAGGAATTAATTGACACACTATATAAAAGGAAGAGTGGAAGTCCATTGACTGAGCCAAGGAGCAATCAAGAACTGGCCACTGAGGAGAGAGAAGAGGCTGGGAGAAGACATGGGAAGAGGCTGAATCTAAAAAGCACAATGTCATGGAAAGCAAGAGAGGGCAAAGTTTGAAGAAGATTGGGTAGTCAGACTTTATTAGTACTTGTGGAGAGTGAAGGATAGCAGACTGAGCAAATGGAACAGGACCTGGGATCAGATGGGGATAAACCTAATGTGGGGGGGGGGGGACGGGGGATGCTTTAGTAGGGTAGAAGCCAGCCTGTGAGAAAATGATGGATAGGAACTAGAGGAAATTGATTTAAACTATGTTCTTAGTTAGCTATTGCTGACAAAAAGGAAATGTACTGCAAGCGTGGAGGGATGTCTCATGGAACCTGGGGTTAGATTGTACAGCCAGGCTCTGTGAGAGTCTGGGGCAGGAACTGGACAGCCATCAGCCTACTTCATTCTTTCCTTCTCTCCACATGGTGACTTTAAGTGCTCTGGTGTGTGTGCAGCCAAACTAGCCACCCTATAGCTCCTCGATTTGAATGTTCTCAGTTCAGTTCAGGAGCTCAGACTCAATTCCAATTAACCAAATTCATGGGGAGAGAATCTGATTGGCTCAGCGTGGTTCAGATGTCCACCCATGGTCTAATAAGCTGTGGCTAGGGCCAAAGGGTCTTAAAATAAAAGTGAGGATGCTGGGGTCCAGCCTCTGAGTGACGAGACAGTTCTCAGGAAAAGGGGTGTTTACTACAGTTGCAGAGTTAGGTAGCAAAAGGAGGAGCAACTAGCAGCTGAGGAGGGGCAAAAGGGAAGCAGCATAAGATACAGGTGTTTAAGGTGGAAAGAAATGCATATGTTTAAGGGCAGGAGAGATGGGATCCTTACAGAAGGACCACTCAAAAAAGGAGGTCATTGGGAGTCCCAGAGAAGGTAAGATTGTATGGAATCTAGTGAACAAGTAGAGGGGCTAAATTCCAGAAGAGAGGAAATTTTTACCCTGGTGTGAGGAAAAAGATGAAAAAACAGACAGTAATATGTTGAAGAAAAGGGAAAGCAAGAGGTGCCTATTAGATATCTGTGATAGACAGAATAATGGCCCCCAAAGATGCTATATCCTAGTCCCCAGAAACTGGGAATATGTTACATTACATGGCAAAAGAGATTTTGCAGATGTGATTAAGTTAAGGATCTTGAGATGGGCAGGTTATCCTGGATTATCTGTGTGGGCACCATGTAATTACAATTACAATATAATTCCTTATAACAGGAAGGCGGGAGTATCAGAGTCAGAAGAGGAGATGGGATAATAGAAGCAGAGGTCGGAGGGAGGGAGGGAGAGAGAGAGAGAGAATTTGAAGATGTTATGCTGCTGGCTTTGAAGATGGAGGAAGGGGCCATAAGCCAAGGAATGTGGGTGGTCTCCAGAAGCTGGAAAAGGCAAGGAAACAGATTCTCCCATGGAACCTCCAGAAGGAATGCAGCCCTGCCTACAACTTGATTTTAGGACTTTTGACCTCCATAACTGTACGATAACAAATTTGACTGGTTTTAAGCTGCTGAGTTTGTGGTAATTTGTTATAGCACAATAGGAAACTAATACAATTTGTCAATCTTTTCTGACAAGTATGTGATATTATATGCTAAATGCTTATGTATGAGGAAGAAAGAGGAGGGTGCTTTGGAGTAAGCACAGTGGTGTTACAGAGTCTGGGAGAGTCTTAAGTAAAGGGCAGACCATAGAATTTGGATTATAATAATAGTAATAATAAGTGCCAAAACTTATTGAGGGTTCACTATGTGCCAGGCACTGTTGAGTGCTTTATATAAATTATCTCATTTAGTGTTTTCGACAAAATACGTGCTATTATTAGCTATATTTACTCATGAAAAAACTGAGGCACAGGAAGGTTAAGTGACTTGCTTATTGCTACAGAGTAACATCAGCACTGGAACTTGAACCCAGAAAGTCTGGCTCTTGGTCTACGCCCAAGCTCTACTATGCCATATGATGAGACGGGTTTGCATCTCATTCCTGAAGGCTTATGTCTGGGGCTGGAATCAGGAGAAAGCCTGATGCTGGGCACTGCCTGACCTCCCGCAGACATTGCTCCAGGAAGTGAACTCACAGTCCAGTGTGGGTGGCGGGGCACAACCAGGGTTCAGTTCCCTTTCCCATCTCTCCCCTCTTTGACAATCCCTACTCTCACTTCTGCATCTTACTTCTGCATCAGCTCCTCTGATTTTGTCTCTCTTCTCCTGAACGTCTACGTTGAAGAGATATTCCTCTTTGAAGAGCCAAGAAATGGAAGCAAGATAATAGCAAAAGTTTTTCGAAATGTCGAACTTAAAGTAGAATGGGTTATGCATTCTCCTCTGAGTTAGAGAAAACACCTAATAAATGGTAATGATCCTCCTGTGGAAGGCTGTTTTGGTTAGCTGGGGTGCTATAACAAAATACCATTGACAGGGTGGTTTAAATGACACACATTTATTTCTCACAATTTTGGAGGCTGGGAAGTCTAAGATCAAGGTGCTGGCAGATTTGGTTCTTGGTGAGGGCAGTCTTTCTGGCTTGTAGGTGACTGCCTTCTCCCTGTATCCTCATGTGGTGGAGACAGAGAGAGCTCTGGTCTTTTCCTCTTCTGATAAAGATACTAATCCCACCTTGGGGGCTCCACTCTCATGACCTCATCTAAACCTAATCACTTCCCACAGGTCCCACCTCTAAATACCATCACCTTGGAGGTTAGGGCTTCAACATATGAATTTTGGGGGGACACAAACATTCAGTCTGTAACAAAGACATATTTAATAATTGGGAATAAACTCCTGTAATCTAAGTGGTTTCAGAGTTGAAATTTCACAGCATCTGTAGGATGCACCCTCAGAAGACCTAGACTGCTGTTCAAGTTTAGTAAACTCAGAAATGTGGAAGCCAAATGAGGACTGTTCAAAGTATTTTCCAGAACTTTTTTTGGTGCTATTTTCAATTCTCTTACCCCAAGATCCTCACAGAGGAGGTAATTTTGGACCTTGAAAGTAAGAGCTTGATAGTCATTGACCAAAAATAAAACCCGGACACTCTGATGCATTATGCATACTGAGGAAGGTAATATTTTTTTGTGCTCTACAAACATGCATTGCACTCCTATTGTATTCTGAGAGCAATGCTAGACCCTGTAGGGAGTAGGGAGAATGAACACAACTTCCCTGGATTCAAGGAGTCCTTTAAGTAGACGCTTCTGGTTTAGAATCAAAGAAGGCTAAGGTTAAACAGTTATCTTTTGAAACTCTGAAAGACAGGTCTTTGGACATATCGTGATTCCAACAACACAGCAGAAAGCAGACGAGTTTTCGTTAGCGAGGTAGCATGGAGTTATTGTCATGGCCTGAGCTCTGCACCCACATATACCCCAGTTTGAGTCAGGCTCCATTGCTTACTAATTTCGCGAAACTTGGCATGTCTCTTTGAGGTTTCTCAAAATGGGCCTGCAAAATGGGCCTAATAATAGTAGAATTCATGTGAGAATTAAATGAGATCATCTGTGTTAAGTGCTCATAGTAGAGCCTTAGAAAGTGCTCAATAAATTTAACGTCATTATTATAGTCAAGAAGAAATCAATCCCACAAATCGGGTAGTTCTTGGGCTCGGCAACTCCTTGATGCAGTATTATTCAATCGTTCTTTGACCTCCTCTATTACTAGTTATCAGGGTTGCTAGATTTAGCAAAATACAGGACATCCTGTAAAAATACAGGGCACCCAGTTAAATTTGAATTTCACATAAGCAATGAATACTTTTTAGTGTAAGTATGCCCCAAATATTGCGTAGGACATAATTATACTAAATGTTATTTGTTGTTTATCTGAAATTCAAATTCAGCTGGGCATCCTGTATTTTATCTGTCAATCCTAGTAGCCTAGTAGTTGTGTGACCTTCGGCAAGTTACTTAACTTCTCTGTGTCTCAGTTTCCTCATCTGTTAAATGGGTGATTAAATCGGTTATTATCTGTAAAGTACTTAGAACAGTGACCAATTCATAGTAAGCGCTCTATGAATTATAATAATTATTACCATTCAGATGGGAGTTGTACTTGGTTAATGCCAGGTTGCTGGTGGTCAGGGCATAATCCTGAGGATTTCAGAGACATTTTAAAAATCACATGTTCACTGCTATTGCATTTAGCATTTCATTTGATATTGTCTTTAAAATGTAAGCTCAAAATGAATCAAGAGATTCCATCTTCATAATAGCTCCCTTCGGCTTTAATGATTCTTACTCTGTCATGAATTCTTACGACAGGATTGACAACCATCAAGGAAAATTCAGTTCTCACTCTCCATTTTTCCGATTTTACTCTCTGGAGCAGTGCTGAGCTGGAGCTGAAACTGAAATGAAACTGCCCCTTCCTCCTGCATAAGTCGCCAAAAGGCTTGTCTGAAGAATTTTAAGAAGTTTCAACCAGTTCAAAACTGTTTCTCAAATATAGGCCTTTGACATTGAGAATGTTTTAGATGTTTTAGGCTCTGAATGTAAGGTGTAGTTGTGGTTCTGATGTGAGAGATGTTTATTTATTAATTTAACCTAGATATTGCATTTGCCATTTCAATTTCTCAGAGGTTAGTATTTGCCATCATTTTTTTTTTCTATCAGAGTCTTTACTGGTTCAAGTCAATGACTATACAAGTCTTTGGTCTGAGAAAGTAGCTCAATTAAAATTATTTCTCCTTCACTTGAAGTATCCCTCTAACTCACCATCCCTCCAAAACTTCACTGGTTAAAGTTCTACTTATCTTTCCAGATTCTAATAAGCTCCCCTTCCTTGAGGCCACTCTGAGTCCTGCGAGAATTCACCTTTATGAGAACATTTATCATTGTCCACTTCAGATGCTAGTGTACTCCCTCTGGCAGAGAGGGGTGGAGACCCTCTGTAGTTCATCTTTGAATTCCCCATGATGCCTTGCAGGTGGTAGACTGCTCAGTGTTTGTGGTATTGAGCTGAAAACATCTGAGCACATGATATGATGTCAACGTCACTACAAACTACTCATGTTTTAACAAATATTCACCTTTGCAAACCAGTCTGAAAGAGTTGCTTTCACTAGAATAGGAGAAATGCAAACATGGGAAAAAAAATAGAGATTTTCATAAAGTCCAAAGCATTATAGTATGCATATTCTCAGGTTCCATAGATAAAATAGGTTGGAGCATGAGTAATTCACAGTAGAATAGGAAATAAGTGGTTTGGTGGAAATTCTCTGAGTTAATAGTAAGAGGTCACCCTCTCCTTGACCCAGGAGAGAAGGACGTTATCTATGGTATGGACAAGGGCTGGCTGGTCTGAAGGCCCCGAGCCGATGTTAAAGGATTGGACTTCCCATCTGGGTGTGTTGCTTTCCATTTGCCCCACTTGCTTTGCCTCCCTCACCCACTCTGCCCTGCTCTGTGTGCAGCAGACTGACCATTTTAGACTACATCTCCCTTGTCCACCTGCTGGCTGCCTTCCAGGTGGGTTTGGCCAACAGAAGGCAACAGCAGGACAGGAAAAAGAGGTTGGGGTATTCTTTTCCTATTGCTTCCCTGTTTTTACATTGCATCCTTGGCAGCGGCTGGGTCCCTCCACAATGATAACTCCCACTGGCCCCAACTCTGTAGCTGGTTTAGCTCTCACAGGTCCTATGGGAGGTAACAGTTTCTCACTAGTATTGCTAGCATCTGAGTGCCTCACCACCCTTGTTTCCTAAACCTTGCCTTTACCTCTATGACAAGTTCTTTCATTAATCTTTCTTTATTGAGACATCTGGAGTAAATTTTTTTTGTTGTTGCTGAGACATTACAGTTACACCATCCAAAGCAAAGGCCTGGAAAAAGGTTAAAGTCTTTTAAGCAAAGGCTTAACAATCTTCATTTGGTAAGTCTTCCTAAGGTATCTACTATGTCCCAGACCCTTCACTAGGGGTTGGCAGCAGAGGGAGTGCAAAGGAGAGGAAAACCTGTCTCTGCTCTTAAGCTAATCACAGTTTAGTGCTGCAGTCTCTAGAGAAACCTTTAGTTTCTGGGAAGAAAGCTTCTATATAGAATATAAGAAATAACTTTGAGGGGCCGGCCCGGTGGCGCAAGCGGTTAAGTGCGCGCGCTCCGCTGCGGCGGCCCGGGGTTCGCTGGTTCGGATCCCGGGCGCGCACAGACGCACTGCTTGGTAAGCCATGCTGTGGCGGCATCCCATATAAAGTGGAGGAAGATGGGCACAGATGTTAGCCCAGGGCCGTCTTCCTCAGCAAAAAAAGAGGAGGATTGGCGGATGTTAGCTCAGGGCTGATCTCCTCACAAAAAAAAAAAAAAAAAAAAAAAAAAAAAAAAAAAGAAATAACTTTGAGCTATGTATTGATAATAATCTGTAGAACAGAGAACAATTCTGACGGGTGATGTGGAGTTCCCCAACAGAGATGTTGAGAGGGTGTTCTCACTTTTGTTTGCTTTTGGCACATTGTGCCCAATTGCAATATTTTGCGCTGCTACATGTCATCAACAAGGTTAATGTTATAAAAAAAATACCTTTACACGTAATGAAATAAAAACTTAAGATTCAAAACTAATCTTAAAGACATTAGGCATTTTTCTTTTTATAAAACAGACAAATGCTCCAAGTTTCCTTTTTTGTGAAGACAAGTGGCGATCAGGTATACTCTACTGAAGAGACTCAGAAAAGTTAAACATGCTTAATCTGTCCCTTAAAGTTAAAAGTTTTTTTTTTAAGTATCAAATTAGTTTTTATTTTTACCTCAAAATAAATGCTTAACATTTTTCAAAATCAAAACTAAAGATGAACACTTAGAAAAAAGGCTGGAAGAATATTTTTTCCTTCCCGGGGAAACCAATAAGCTGTTTTAAAATAATGAGAAAATAACTGCTCTGCAAAAGAAACTCATGCTAAGGAGAGAGCATTTTGAAAAGAGATACTTGAATATGTATCCATCGTTATGTAATTTTATGGCCAAAATTAATGTAGTGAGTTTTACCTATTAAAAATTCTCACAGCTGCACACTTAAACTTGGAAACAAAATCTAACCTGTGTCCTAATCTTTCAAATGAAGAACTTCAGAAAGTATTGAACCTATTTGTTAAAAATACATATTGTACCATTTTCCAGTTAGTTTGGAGATGACTGAGAGACTTCATGAAGATAAAAATTTACTAGGAAAGTCTCAAAAAAGGTATTTTTCAAGTTTGATGTATGGAATTGAAAATTCAGTATAACGATTCAGTTGGTATAGCCAATGATACACTTCTTCCATTTGACTCTGAATTTTTGTGGGGTATTTTTTCCATCTATGACAGATGTTAAAACCAAATAGTGAAATTAACTGAACCTAGAACCAGAGTGTCCACTTGCTTCATCACTAAAAATTTTATCAAGAGTTGTAATAATGAAGCATATACAATCTCCCATTTCTCACTAAATAATAACTAATATTAAACATTTTATTGTTTAATTTGATTACCTAATTATTTATTTTAATAATTACTAATTTAAAATAAGTACTAACGTAAAAGAATCTTCCCACTATTAAATAAAATTTTTTTGGAATGAATTGTTTATGACATCTTTTATCTTTTAGATATTTCTTTTTTTTGTATATGTTTTTTACTCCGTGTAAAATAGTAGTACAGTAATCCATGTATAACTTAATAATAGATGTACATTTTTGGATGTGTTAAAAGTTTTTTATAGTGACTTGGATAAATGGTTTGGTGAAGAGTAAGACTTTGGAACACAAAGACTAGCTGTAAGAGAGACCTGGAAGTGATGTGGGAGCACACAAGAGGAAAAGATGAATTCCCTGCAGGAGTTAAGGAGGTTGTACAGAGATAACTTTATTTTCAAATAACAGTAGGGCCAGAGATGGGATGGAAAGATAATTTTGAGCAGAGCCACAGAGACCAAGGGAAGGGGACAAAGATTTACTTACTGTCTGAGACTCAGTTTTGTCTTCTGTAAAATGATGTTAGTAATATCTATCTTGAAGAGAGGTGCAGGTGTTGGGGGGATTAGAAATAGCATATAAAAATACAGAGTACTGTCATTCCACAGGTGCTTAAGAAATGGAAGCCCCTTCTCTCTCTGTGCTTTGAATTTTGTCCTCCAAAGGCTACTTGTATGAGAAGTCTATCCCAACCCAAGTCTTGTCTAATATTCAGTGTGTCTCCTGTGCCAGCTCTCTGCATGGATCTCACCTGTTTTGACCACTTCCTGTGTTTCAGAAGGCCAGATGTTCCTAGCCTGGTACCTGACACATAACAAGGATCCCAAAGACCCTTATGCTCAGTGGTACCTGGGGCTACCTTTACATCTTCAGGCCACCATCTTCGCAATCATATAACCACTGGGGAGAAAGCCAAGAGCATTGCTATGGGAGATCTGAGTTGTAGTAAGATAGACATCCTTTCAACATGGCATCTTGGAGGCATAGAACTGGAGCTGGAAGGAGCTCTGAAGTTCATTTAGCCCAGCTCTGTAATTTCCGCAGTGGAGAAAGTGAGGTAGAGGTGGTTAGAAGATGTGTCTAGAGCTAGAACTCAGGTCTCCTAGTTCCCAGGACAGAGTCCTTTTCTCTATATCACACTTACTGTAGGCTGTAGTATTGTAGGAACAGTAAAATATAGACTCCATTCTCTGTGTCTTACAAGTGATAGGGGAAAATAAGAATTTTCTCAACCTCCAGAAAGTGTGGCTTTGTGATGACAGTCCACTCAACTCTGTTATCCTTGGAAGAACAACCAAGTCCAGTCTGAGACCATGAACTGAACCTGGAACTCAGGATTTGTGTCACGTGGTCTACATATTCCCCACTCAATGCCCATTTTTCATTCCTCCCGTTCAAAAAACAACAAAAAAATAAAACCACAGACAGGGAACAGTGTGAAAAACGTCCGAGAAGTGAGAAGGCTCACTTCACTTGATCGAGAAGTGAGAAGGCTATGACTATCATGCAGAAGCTTTCCCTTCCTGAAGAGAGACCCAGCTGTGCTGTCTGTTCTTTGGGGAGAGGCCCTGCTTGGGATGATGGGAACTTGAGTGTGAAAAGGGTAGCTGTGGCATTAAGGTTTTCTTTCTTCTTCATCGAGAAGATGAACATTCATTAACTTGGAAAAAGAGCCGTAACTCGTTCTAAGATGGTACAACAAACAGAATGCCTGTACTCAGGGATGGAAAACCAGAGTTGTATGCATGCTATAGGAATGGTTGCAGTTCTATTGTACTGCCTGTTCTTAAACCTAGTCCCTGGGTTATTGGATCCTTGGTGTTTAAGATTCTTGGGGGCAGTGCTACGGGATGGAGACAAATCTTAGGCCTTCCTCTGCCACATGCTAGTTGAGTGACCTTGGGCATGTGATTGAAAGGGACTGAGCTGGCATCCTCATCTGTTACAATGGGAGAGCAAGAGCTTCTTTGTAGGGGTTTTTTGAGGACTAAATGAGACCAAGTATGGAAAACTGCATAACACTAGATACATAGTAAGTGATCAATAATAATTATAGTGTGAAATATTACACATATAGGGAAAGTATATAGAATAATACAGTGAACACCAGTGCACTCACCTCTAAGCATAATTAATAAAACATGAAACCCTGATTGCATTCCTCTCTCTGCCCCTCCTGCTATAGGTAACCACAGTCCTGTATTGGTGCTTACATTCCCATGAGTGTCTTTATATTTTTACTAAAAATGATGGACAGAATATTGTTTGGATGTTTTTAAACATGATAACACACTCTGTATTATTTTATAACTTCATTTTTTGCTTGAAAATTATGTTCATGAGGTTCATCCTTGCTGATCTGTGTAGCTCTAGTTTGTTTCATTTTCATAACTTATTTACTCATTGTCTTGATGGTGGATATTTAGGTTGTTTCACATTTTTTCCCCCTACAATTAATGCTGCAATCACAATAGTTTCTGTATGCCTCTGTTTCTCTCATTTGTAAAATAAAATCAAAACATCTTCCCTGCCTATGTCACAGTGTCCCTTATGATGACATTTTTAGAGCATTTTCTAGTTTACAAAATGCCTTTAAGTCCATTATAGTCTCCCACTGATGGAGACCAGACTCACATTGTGGTTTTCTGGGTCTCAAACCAGGGCTCATCACAGTACCTTATGCTGTGAAATATAAACTCCAAAAACTTTCACCAATGTGAAATAGCATCATCATTGCGAAAAAGTACCTTTTGCAAGAGCTCAAAGCTCACTCGTTCTTTCTGCTTATCTTTCAAATAGGCTTTCAGAGTCCACAGCTGAAGTTTCCCAAACCAAAGTCTTGCAAAACAAATTCAATTGTCAATTTTCCATCCTGAGGTAAAAAATAGTTCCTTGCAATAACCTTGGCATTTGCTGCCCGGTCAATGTGGCTTTTTTGTGAGTTTCTCTATAATCAAGATTTCCTTTCATTTTTTTTTTTAAGTTGAGTTTTTTCAACTATAAAATTAGTACAAAATTGTTATATAAGGGTTTGGAAATTTTAAATGCAGAAAGAAAAAACTCACCCAGAAACAAACACTGTTATCATTTTGGCACATTTCTTTACAGATTTTTTCCCCAACATGTTTATATAGTTGGGCTTGTGCTGTTGATCCAGGTTTGTAGCCTGCATTTTCCACTTCACATTATAATGTAGCTTTCCCTCTATGGACTTTTAGTGGCCAAATTTACCCAGAAAGGAAGTCTGTGTCTCCAAGGAAGCTCATTCTCAGAAAGGAAAAAATTCTGTTCTTCAAAAGGTTATGGGAAAAACGCCTCTTTTGTGGTTTAGGCTGTCCCTAAGCAACTCGTTATTAAATGTGCAAGTAAACTTCTGCTTTCTGTCCTAGTTTGGTTTCCATAAAGATAATGGCTGGAGTAAACAAAGTATGTAGAATGTGTGTGTTTGTATATACATTTATACGTCATGTGTGTGCTGATGTATGGATATATAGATGTATATATGACTAGATGCTTTATTTATACACACAGACACATGCTTACACACAGAGACACACACTCCGTTAGGGAAGGAGTTGTAAGAAGACAGACAAAAAGTACCACATTACTATTAATGTACTATTTGAAGAGTCAGCTTGACTTTATTTTGACTCTGTGTTATGACCTTAATCTCAGGCTTCTCCCAGGCAGGGGGTGAAGTAATTATTAATGACAGGTTGTAGTCCAAGTTAATTTGTTGTTGGAGGAACTAATTATCCATTCCAGGCATTCTCCATCAGTGTAACAAGACCACCTGTAACAATCCACTGTTTCATTTATAATGAAGCTAATTAAAACTAATTAAACAGATTTGAGTTTACAATATAACTAATTACAAGTAATTAAGGTACACTAGGTTTGTAGTACGCATAGAACAACTACCTTTGAAAACCAGAATCTAGTTTCCTCAGATTCAGTGAACATGTTCATAATATAAGCAGGAATCAAGTCAAGAAAACTGCCAAGGAAAATTTTAAAAAATAATCTGTCATCAACTTTTTAAAAAGTGACATCATGGAATGTTGCCTAATATTTTAATTCATAAAGTATGTAAGGGGATGAATTTCCCCAGGCAAGGTACAACATACAGAGGAGCCAATTAGCTGTTAAGTTATGGAATAGATTATTTTTTGGAAGTGTTGAAATGCTTTTAAAAGTCATGGTGAATAATATTGAAAGATATTCTCCAATTTACCTGAATTCACTGTAGCCTCCTTTTCTGACTCCAAAATATGTAACAACTTCACCCCCATTGCCACAGAGGAGGCAGAAAACGTCTCTTACCTCCAGGCTGGGATTCTGTGCAGTTGCCTGACAGGCTGGTCCAGCAGAGAATCCTTCTCCTGCCAAGGCCCCTGGGTGACCAGCCCAGCCCGTCTCTGGGTTGTTTTACAGGAGTGCGCTGGCAGGAACAGCAATCGTTACTTTCTGACCCAGAGCTTTGCCTGGCCCGTAATTGGGATAGTTTGATGAAAGAGAAGTAACATTGGAAGTTGTTCCATTTTGGTGTCCGTCCTTAGGAAAACCCTAGTTGGGTGGCTGTTGCAGGAGATGAGAGCCTGGATTAAGTCAGTGGCTGTGAAAATGGAGAAAAGGGGAGGAGATGGGAGAGACATGTGTTTGTAAAACAGAAAGATTTGGCAATATTTGGATGTGGGTTGTGTTGGACACGTCTTGTACAGAGCTTCAAATCCTATTGCCTGTGCCTTATTCCAACCAGAGTGCTGCCAACCAACTCCTCTCAGGTTTTGAGCAGCTTCATGCAGTTTCAACTTGCTGACACTCTCAGGCTAGAACTGTGTGCTTCTTGCTTCCTGCCCCGGGGCTTCACTTGAGGACCTGCTTGGCACTCACTCTTCGAAACAGGGGAGTATTGGGGAGTTAATGCCACATGGGGCAACCCTTGACTGAGAGCCGATAGGTACATGCTTCTTTTCCCATTTCCCGGTGGGGAGCCCAGAGACACATTTCATAAGGTGGTTAAGCACCCAGTAGGTGTAGTGTTGGCCAAATTGATATTACATCCTTGTAGTGGTTCTTCTTCCTTTCCTGTTTCACTCTCCTGTCCCTCACTTGTGACTTCTGGGATCCCACTATGAAAGAAACTACAGTCATGCATTGCATAATGATGGAGATATGTTCTGAGAAATGTGTCTTTGGGCGATTTCGTCACTCTGTGAACACCATAAAGCATACTTACACAAACCTAGATGGTATAGCCTACTACACACCTAGGCTATATGGTACTAATCTTATGGGACCACCAGCGTATATGCATTCTGTCATTGACCAAAACATCATTATGTGGCGCATGACTGTATTTGAATGTAAGCTATTGTCTCTGGCTCTGCTTTTGGGATAACCCAGGTAAATGGAAAACCATGGATGAGAGGCAAGCTGATGAGTTCAGTTTGGGTTACACCGAGTTTGAGGCAGCAGATGGGACTCTGGTCACAGAAGGCCCAGGTAGCATATCAATCATATTGCTAACCAGAGCTTTCCTGAGATTAGAACCCAGGTTTCTCAGCCCCCAGTTTTAGCTTCTGACTTATGCAGTGATGGTTCTTCGGTTGCTTTTATTTCTCTAGGAGTAGCAGTCTGTATTAGCTGTCTATTGCTGCATATCAAATTACTCAAAAACTTAGAAGCTTAAAACAACAAACATTTATGATCTTGCACAGTTTCTGAGGGTCAGGAATTCAGGAGTGGCTTAGCTGGGTGGTTCTAGCTCAGGGTCACCCATGAGGTTGCAGTGAAGTTGTTGGCTGGGGGTGCTGTGTATGAAAAGTTGGGAGGTCTGCTTCCAGCTCACACATGCTGCTCTTTGAAGAAGGCTTCAGTTCCTCACCATATGGGCCTCTCCATAGAGCTCTTCACAACCTGGCTTCCTACAGAGTGAGTGATCTGAGAGACAGATCTACCAAGAAAGAGAGAGCACCCAAAAGCCAGACAGAACACCCAGAAGCCATAGGCTTTTATTAAACTTGGAAGTGACATACCATCACTTCTACCATATACTATTGGTCACACAGACAACTTTGGTACAATCTGGGAGGACGACTACACAAGGCTATGAAGAGTGGGAAGCAGTGATCACTGGCGGCCATCTTGGAGCATGGCAACCATGCAGTCTTTTCATTTTCTTCTTTTAAATAGGTATTTATTTTATTTTACAAGTAAAGTATGCACATAGTAAAAAAAAAAAAATCAAACTCTGCAGAAGAATTTAAATGATGAATAAAACTCTTCCTAATGTCCTATTCTCAGATCCAATCCTCAAAGGTAATCACTACTAACTGTTTTTTTTTCCCTCCTAGTGTTGAACAACTTTGCTTATTTAATCCTCATAGATAGTCCTCAATCCTTTGTGTGTTTAGTAACTATAAATGGTATTTCTTAATTTTTAATTAATTTTAATTTTTTAATTTATCAGAGATTTTGTTCCCTTACATATCTCCCAATTCTATTACCTTTCTAACTCCCAAATGTATTAGTTGTGTAATTATTTTTAATTCTTCTGCTGGTTCCCTCAGTAGTTTAAAGCATGTGCTTAAAATCTCGTTTTGATCCATCATATATAAACATCATCTCTTGACTTCACTATATAAAATGAGAACTTAGTAACACTTCCCTTTACCTGCTCTCCACACTTTGACTTCTGTATCATTTGTCAGCTATAGCATTCCTTCAATCTTATGGAAGTTAGTAATATTTACATTCTGTTCTGTAGGTATGCTTACTTTTCATTCTTTGACTAAGATTGACTCTAAAATTTTAAAGCCGTGAAACAACACTTATGTATATATAAGTATTTGGAGTAAATGCCTACTGCAAAATGAAGCAGTTGAACCATTAATAAAGGCACTCAAAAAGAGAATGTTCTAAGTGCTAGGGCAAATGGATTCCTTTTTTTCTTTTTTTTTTCCAAAGCTAATTGATTGCTCAAAATTTGTCACATATTAGTTTGCATCATGTTTGCACAATGGCTTTCTTTAATAATATTTTATTTTTCTTGATATTTCTAATTGCCTTTCTTTTTCTGCTTTATAACAGAGATGTAATGCTTTCATTTTATCTCTAAGAACTTTCTGATTCTTAATCATATATTTGTGTAGTGGAATTCTCCTTCAGTCTAATGACATTCTTCACAGAACTCGGACTTCCTGTTCTAATGTGGAGCAATTTATTTCCCATCCCAATGTGTGGTATTTCTTCAGTAGTTCTCTTGAGTTAGCTCATTCCACTTGTTTCTTCTCACTTTTAGATCCTCTTAATGTTTTGCTGTAGTATGTCTTCACATGGGTATTTTTGAATGGGTTCATGGGAAGTAAACTTTCTGAGTTCTTTATGTCTGAAAGTATCTTTATTTTGCTCTCACATATGATTGATAGTTTGGTTTCGTACAGAATTCTAAATTCAAAAAAATTTTTCTCAGTCCTTCAAAAACGTTTCTCATTGTCTTCTAAAATCTAGTGATGCTGCTAAGAAGTCTAATATCAATGGAATTCCTGTTCTTTTGAAGGTAACCCTCTATAGAAGCCTGTACAATTATTTTTAAGTCTTTGATATTTTAATCTTTGGAGTGTGTGGGTGTGGGTCTTTTTCTATCAACCCTGTGTGGCTCCTGGTGGACCCTTTCAATCCTAAGACTAGAGCCTTCCTTCAGTCCAGCCTCCATGGTCTCATGTTCTCTCATTCTGTAACGCCTGTTACCCAGATGTGGACCTTATGGGTTGATCCTCCGTGTTTCTCATCTTTTTCTCAGAGATTTAAATTTTTAAATTTTTTTTTTTTTTTTTTTTTTTTTTTTTTTTTGTGAGGAGATCAGCCCTGAGCTAACATCCGCCAATCCTCCTCTTTTTTTGCTGAGGAAGACGGCCCTGGGCTAACATCTGTGCCCATCTTCCTCCACTTTATATGGGACGCCGCCACAGCATGGCTTGCCAAGCAGTGCGTCGGTGCACGCCCGGGATCCGAACCAGCGAACCCCGGGCCGCCGCAGCGGAGCGCGCGCACTTAACCGCTTGCGCCACCGGGCCGGCCCCATTAAATTTTTAAATTTTTGCTCTGCATTCTGGGAAATAGCGCCGACTATGTCTTTCAGATCACGTACATTCTTAACAGAATTGAATAACTTCAATTCCTCTATTGGATTTGTTGTTATTATTTTTTTCTGTTGCCTCTTTTTTTGCAGAAGACTCTGTGTGTGTGTGTGTGTGTGTGTGTGTGTGTGTGTCCTTTCTAATTTCTCTGTAGATACCCATAAGCATTAAAAAAAGAAAGCTTGTTTTCCTTGTATTCCTTCTGTGTCCTTTGAGATTAGTTCTTCTCTTGGTTTATCTTGGTCTTTCTCATTCTTATTCTTAGCCTTTCTTCTTTCTCCAGGCCCAGCACCTACAAAATGTGCTCTCCACAGCCTAATCTTTTACTGTATTTAGAAAGCAGTTGTTCTGGTGTCTAGTAGGGTAGGGTTGCTGAAGCTAGCCCTCTGTATACCCCGGGGGAAAAGTGGTACAACATTCAATTCTGACCTTCCTAGCAGCCTATCTCTTCATAGAGAAGACCTGCTATCTGTTTTGCAATGTGAAAATGTTATCCTAGACTCCTTCCTCAGAAGGAGTCGGCGATCTATATCTAGGAAGATCATAAAATTTAGCCACCATTTTACTAAGAATAGCAAGCATTTGTTGAACGTTGTTTGTATACATGACATATCTCTTTCTCTCAAACAACTTTGAAAAGTAGTTACTATTACACCGTTTTATAATGAGTTACGATAACTCCACCAAAGTTTCCTAGTCAGTATCTTCAAAACTAGGATTTGAACCTACGACTGTTGGAGCCTGCGAGCGATTGCTTCTGAAGGGCTTCTCGTTACGGCTTGACAAAAGCTGAATAAATACTGCAACATTTCAAAAAGGCTTATTTTTTTTCTTAACTGTTTTCTTAATTATGCAAAACAGAATGTTTTCAAAAGTAGCATTTGGCATAATTTTCATCTTCCTTCATGTACAATACTATTTTAAGAGATCAAGACTTGTTATTTACTGGGAGAAAGCTGGTATAGAATTTTGAAGGACTCTCTCTCTTTTTTTTTTTTCTAATTAATTAATTAATTTAGTGTGTTTGTGTGTGTCTGAGGAAGAACAGCCCTGAGCTAACATCCATGTCAATCCTCCTCTTTTTGCTGAGGAAGACCGGCCCTGAGCTAACATCCGTGCCTATCTTCCTCCACCTTATGGGATGCTGCCACAGCATGGCCTGACAAGCGGTGTGTCGGTGCGCGCCTGGGATCCAAACCCGGGTCGCCAGCAGCGGAGCAAGCGCACCTAACTGCTACGCCACGGGGCCAGCCCCTGAAGGACTCTCTTGCAAATAGATGGATCTATAATCTTGTGGAGAGAGAGGGGAAAGGTTTTTCTGGAAATGAGCCTGAAGTTTGAGCGTATCCCCAGGGACCGGGGTCTATACTTGATGAATTAGAGTAAATTACTGTGTGAGTATTACTTAAAGTGAGACTTAGACAATTTGGGTAGCAAAAAATCTTTATCAAGGTCTGCAAGTGTTGATCAGATACTATAATGGGTGAAAATTATAGGCCAAGGAGTTCTAGGATTTATAAAACACAGGACTACGGGAGAAATGTGTGATCAACTTGTCAATTGAAATTCTTATTTTGGACAAACATCCCAGGATTATGTATGCTAGCAAAACAAACAAACAAAACCACATACACACAAAACCAAACGAACAAAAATTAAGGAGGAGGTGCAAATAAAGGGTTAAATAAATTATGATACACACATTTAATGGAATCTGTTGTGCCCCACACCCAATTGCCACTTCCACAAGCTTCTGATGTTTCTCTCTGGGCACTTGGGATCATGCAATTAATTGCACCAACAAAAGCCCTACCGTGAATAATTTGACTTTACTCTGCATTTTATTATAGGCCCTAATTAGTAAGTCTGTTCCTCCTAGAATCTTCCCATAAACTCCCAGTGCTGAAGCTCTCTATTGCTAATTTGGCTTGCACTCCCTCTACTGGCAGACCCAACTGTTATCCCCAATTATTGTGGATTTCACTGTTGCCAAAATCACATGATGTTTGCTAAGTACCAAAAAAACTTTGTCTTTAATTTGTTATGCTGTTAGGATGGCCAGAAGGTGAAAAGGAAGATTATTATTAAGGGACACTCAACCTATAGGAAACCCTCCATAGGTGATCACTTCCTGTATACTGGTTCATTCTATAATTTTTCTGAATAACAATGCCCTAGACAGCCAACCAAATTAAAATGCATACCCAGTAGAGCTGTAATTTTTTAGTTCTAATTAACCACTTCTGCCTTCTTGAATATAAATGACCTCTCTTCTTACTTTGAGATTTTGCTATTTAAGATTTACTCAGTACAAATTTTAAAGTAGATTAAAAAACAAATCTCTTCAAATCCATTTCAAAGATAAATGCCTCCTACAAGTCTTGTCATCAGATACTACTCAATAGATTCATGTGTGCCTGGGGCATTATGAGTGATGTTTGGGGTGGCTAGAGTTTATTTTTATTTTATATTCTCTTCTCCCTCTCCCGTTTGAGTAAATGGTGGTGGGTGGATTTGCAGACAGCAACTCCCTCCTCCCCCAGGACTAGATGCAGAGAAGGTGAAGGCTGTTTTCACAGAACCCTCTTCTTTAAAAAGTGCACAGCCCCTTCTTTTCAGGGAAACAAATAGAGGAAAAACAAAATAACAGAACACAGCCAGCATCCTTTATAATTGTTTATATAATAGGACGTGTGTGAAATAATAAGAAATAAATATATTGGCCTCTGCCCCAAGTTCCTGACACAGAGCTTCTAAAATCCTTGTAAATAGGGGTGCTGGGAGAATCTCTTGTCCTAACATTTAGTCTTTGACCCCAGTTACTGACATAGAGCTCCTAAATCCCTTGGAATTTCCTGGGTGGTAGCTGAGGTATCTTCCTGAGTGTCTTTCATTCTAACAAGGTGACTCTTGGTGGGCTCCTGGATGGGGACTGGTCACCAGAAAGACCAAGCCATGATTAAAAGCTGGGAATTTTCAGCCTCAAATTTACAAAAGAGGGGAGAGGGGCTGGAAATGGAGTTAATAATTGATTGTGACTACCGTGATGAAGCCTCTATAAAAATCCTGATAGTATGGAGTTTGGGAGCTTCCAGATTGGTGAACACATCCACAAACTGGAATGGTGGTGCACCCAAACTCCGTGGGGACAGAAGCTCCTGCGCTCAAGACCATTTCAGTCCTTGCCTTAGGTCCCTGTTCATCTGGCTGTTCATCTGTGTCATTTATAGCATCCTTTATTGTATAATAATAAACTGGTAAACATAAGTGTTTCCCTCAGTTCTGTGAGCTCTTCTAGCAAATGATCAAATCCGAGGAGGGGCGTCATGGGAACCTCTGATTGAAAGCAGATAGGACAGAAATTATAGGTCACCTGGGGCCTACTAATTACGATTGGCATTTGAAGTGGGGGACAGTCTTGTGAGACTGATCCTTTAGCTTGTAGGGTCTGTGCTAACTCCAATTAGTGTCAGGATTGAATTGAATTGTAGGACACTCAGCTGGTGTTGTGGAATTGCTTGATGTGTGGAAAACTCACACATCTGGTGTCAGAAGTGTTGTGGGTGTGGTGGTATTGTGAGAGTAAAGGAGAAACACAAGAGGAGTGTGTCTTGCTGACACAATGTGTGATTGTTCTATTCTACTTGATGTTTTCTGCAAAGTTTGAATATTAAATAAAATGTTTCCTTTGGAAGAAGTGATTATAAGATGTGTTGAATGTCATTGTCTCCATCATTTTGTCCTTTCTCAAGCAGTATAATTTCTTACTTGAATTTCTGTTTTCTGCATAATAAAGTGTATAAATAAATAAAGATCATGTAAAACTTACTTTCACCTCAGACTACAGGTGACTAAAAGGCCATATTTCATAAAAATGAATGTAGTTTTAAATCTTGGTTGGAAGTCATGCTTTTCTTCTTTCCAGTAAAATTGATTGCGACTTTTGCTACGACAAAGACAAGAAGCAAATAATTAAACTCAAATGAGAACTTGCCCAAGAAAAGAAGTTTTTAACAGGCTCAAACATAAAAATAAAAATTGTCCAACAATCTAACTTTCATGTTGTACTTCTGCTTAGCAAGATAAAGTGTACGGATGACAAATACTTAAAAAACTGTGGTCCAAAGAAAAATTTTTTTGGTGGAAGGAATTTCCCTAGAGGCAGGGACACAATCTTAGTCTGAGATCAAAAAACAACATCATGGAACAGACTCCCCTATCTTTTCACAGAAATTGATGATTATCAAAAGAATTTTAGAACTGCTAAGAAAAACTTATGGCCAATAGACCTGAGGATGGGGAAAGGGCAGATGCTTAACTAAATTCCTTTACTTGGGTCATTTGAAGATCAGAAAGAATTAATTTGTTACGTTTGTCTTTAAACTCTCCCTCTTCCTCATTCTCAATTGCCTTAGCTTTTCTGTCCTTGTGTTTTTGGTGGCTGTTAAGAATGAAGGAGCTTGGTTGATAATTAGACTAAATGATTCTTCCTTGGGAGTCATTAGTCAACAATGCCACATTTGCTGGTAGAAAGACTCAACCCAAAATGACTTTTTTGAAATCTCTGCAAGACAAGCTCCCATGTCTGTTGAAGGCGATTGAAGAAGAAAGCCTGGCCATTCGGAATGCTTCAGTGCTGCGTGCAAGAAATGTAAAGAACTGACTGGAAGCGATAGAAGAAGTGGAACAAAGTAAAGTACGTGTCTATCTTTTCTGCTCAGTGAACGTAAATTATTTTTCTATCCAGCATCCATGTTTTGGGGGAATTGCCCCTCCTCCACTATCTGTCATTCTAGTGGGGCTGTAGGTCATGGGACCTTATCTATGACCTTTAGGGGGTGGGGCATAGGTGGTAGGCATCTGACCCAAGCTAAGCCAATCAATGTCTTCTTCTGGAAGTTTGAATCATTAGGGGGGATACCAGATAAAAGGTGGTTTGGAACTGGGCTACCTGGTTGTTGGAGCCAAAGCAGCTGTCCCTGAATTACCATTCCTCAGATGCTTGAGGTGACTCTGCTTCTTATTCTGGTGACTGTGGTGTTCAGTTCCTCCTTCACAATGCTGAGCTACCCCAGAATATTTCCAATAAACCCCCTTTTTTTTTTGCTGAATATGGCAGGATCAATTCCCATTGTTTACCATAAAAAAAAACAAAACCCAACTGATACTTTCAGGTATAACAGCAATTTCTGGATTAGAAATTAAATTTAGTGCCTGCATGAGAGGAAGAAACTATTCCGTACAATGGCTCCAAATTGTAAGTAGCTGATCTGCAGGCCCCGGGCGGGCATTCTGCCATCAGGTTCTACCTCAAGTGGTTTTTGTAGCTCCCAGAGCTTAGTTAGCGCAACCAGAGAAGGTAGTGAGGCAGCAAGGGCTAGTGCAGTGTTTCCTGGTGTGTTCTGAGGAACATCAATCCCTTGAGAAACTCTGTAAACAAACAAACAAACACACACACACATTGTGTAGCCAAATAAGATGGAGAAGCAACTCACCTAGGCTGTGTTTTACGGAGATTTATGCTGCTTATAAACATAGCAAAGGCTCTGATGAGTTGTGTGGGAAAGGAAACTGTTTAACTTGGTCTAACTCAGCATTTCCCAAACTGGCCTGAGTATAAAATCCTTTTCCCACAGAATGCCTATTAATATCTCTTGGAACTAGGATTTTGTGAAATTTATTTGGGTAAACACAGGTGTAGAGGAATTAGAAAAGCGAGGTTTTAGTATTTAAATGTTTATTTGGTAGAATGACAACAGCTGAAATTTTACTTTATTGCCTTATTTCCTAAAACAGTATTTCATCTTTAATCATATGATTTTTTTTTGGATGATGATTTGGAGTATTTTACTGGGATTTTATTTGGGTCGTTGAAATGGGTATTTAATAAAATGGCTATTATGATTTCAGATACCCAAACATTAACTCCTCATTTCCTGCAAGTGATAGATAAATTCTTTCCAAGATCACTAACCAAAAGAAAACAAGTTCCAATTTTATTAATCTGTGCATGTATTTTAAAACCAGGGACTTTGAGTGAGTTTATTACTTCTTAACGGAGAAAACTAATGTGTATCAGTTAGAGCAATGATTCTCAATCTGCGGCAATTTTGTACCCCAGGGGACATGTGGTAATGTCTGTAGATGTTTTTTGGTTGTCACACCTGGGTTGAGGGGAATGCCACTGGCATGTAGTGGGTAGAGGGTATGCTCTAAACATTCTATAAGAGGATGACAGCCCCTGGCAAGAAAGAGTTGTTCAGCCCAAAATCTTAGTAATAGTGCTGAGGTTGAGAAACCTTGAGTAATGCAAGTGCTCCTTGAAAAGAAACAGTCTCACCCCAAACTTACATCAAGATGGAAATACAGTGCCCTTTAAGGCATTACAATATTCCTAAACCGTTAGGTTTAATGACATACTCCCCATAGGCTCTGTGGCATTATGTTTGATAACTGAAGTCTAGATTTTGTCTTTAACTAAAGTTTGATCTGTGCAAGTCACATGGGGCCTCAGTTTCTTTTCCTGGGGAAAAAACATTAGATGAGATGATTGAGAGGTTTCTTGTGATGTTATAACTCATGAATAACAATCCTGAGTCTTGAACACAGGCTTTGGGGATATTTAACTATGTAGAGCAGATCTGAATCCAATGATGTTCCCTCCCTGTGCCTGGACATACCTGGTATGGTCATGTAGTGATCATGAGCCAGGAGATGAATGGGTCATTGTGTCTCCTAGAGAGTCTCATTGATGCCTGTTGTTCCAGTCATCCCTTGAATGAAAGCTCTGATCTCAGCCTTCTCCTCAAACTACATCCATCTTTTGGCCATCTCTTCCTCTTTTATTACTCAATCCTCATCTCTATGTTAATGTAAAACTCCATCTCAAATACTCATCTTTCTCATGAGCACTGATTTCCAACAGTCTTTTCCGCATCTCCACATGGATGATGATGATAATAATAGTAGTAAAAATAGCTAACACTATTGACCTCTTGCTTTGATCTAGGCACTGTGCTAAGCTCTTTCATTAGCTTATGAGGCGCTTAGAGGTTAAGTAACTTGTTAAATATCACTTAGTATATGGTGGATCTGGGACCCAAAATTCCACATGTCCCTAATGGATTGATCAGCTTCTCTCTTACACATTTCCTCTTGCTGTGTTCCCTAAAGTGGTAGATGCCATCAACTTGACTGGAGTTCTCAAATCCCTCTCTCATATCGTTCTATTTACAAGTGATCAGTTTCCAAGAATTTAACATCAAATCCATGTCTTCTTTCCCCGACCACTCCTACTGTCATTGTCTCTACTGCAGATTGTCATCACTCCCCATTTGACATATCACAATAACCACCTAACAAAATGACCTACTTCTAAACTTTTCCTCTCTATTATTCATTCTTCAGCCTTATTTTTCCTTATATAACAGAAATCTAGTCACTTCATGCCATTCTCAAGAACTTGTAATGGCCCTTCCCTGCTTATGGAATAATGAATAAAGTCCTTACTCTGGCATTCAACATCCTCCATGACTGAGGCCCAACTGTGATATCAGCTGCAACATCCACCAAAGTAGTTTTCATTATTCCTTTGATCATATCATGTACTTTTGCATCTTAAATTTCTTAAGGGTAGTGTCTATACCTTCTCACTCCTAATTGTAACACCAGAACATAGTGCTCTTGGTTGAGAAAAGCTAGCTTACCTCTTCCTTGCACTCATCAGAGCAACACACAGACTCTGTTTATAAGATGTAGACAGCCTTCTTATGGTTCTCAGAATGAGTCTGCTTTCCTTTCTTTCTTTTTTTTTTTTTGGTGAGGATGGTTAACCTTGAGCTAACATCTGTTGCCAGTCCTCCTCTCTTTGCTGAGGAAGATTGGCCCTGAGCTAACATCTGTGCCCACTTTCCTCTATTTTATATGTTGAACGCCTGCCACAGCATGGCTTCATGGCTTAATAAGTGGTGTGTGGGTCCTCGCCTGGGATCCAAACCTGCTAACCCCCCGGGCTGCCAAAGCAGAGCGTGGGAACTTAACCACTATGCCACCGGGCTGGACCCTGCTTTCCTTTCTTTATTCAGGTTTCATTACCCTGGAATACCCATCCTCTGCCCCCACCACTTCTCTGACTACCAAAATCTTTCAAAGCCCAGATTTAAGGCTTCTTCCATTTAACTTTCTCTAATATACCTGCCTCAAGTCAGAAATATTTATTCCTTCTGTGATCCCCAAAAATATTTTAATGTTTGTTACTCCTATATATTGTAAGCTTCTTGGGCAGGGACACTGTGAATACATTCATTTTTGTATTTCATGAGCTATCATCCATTACAGGGTGATATGTACATATTGCTGATATATAGAAAGGGCTCAGCAAATGTTTGATAATAAAATTGTATCTCTTGAAGTTACTTTTAGTTCTGTGATTCTAAAATTATCATTCATTATTTACTTCTTTAAACTTTTTGTTGTATTGGGATAAATATTTCTCCCTGAGGGTAGAAATACGTTACGGTTAATTTGCAAACTGAAAGTAAATAAAGATTTTAATCACAGTATAATTAAGACTTAGAGTTTCATGGAAATGCCAGTGAGTTTTGCCACAAAAGAATAATCAGCTCCTTTCTCATGAAAACAATATTTTCTGTGGGGCATTTCTTTTAAAGGAAGTAAGAATTGTACTTGAAAATTGTCAATTTTATTATCATTTCAATTAAAGAAGTTTTTATTTTGTTTTTTTGTCTGTATGAAACTAACCTATACAAGATATTGATTAAGCACGAAGTCAAGACTCAAGATATCCCATACATTTATTTTAATTTGTTTGTATTAGTAACTTCAATACGTACTTTGAGGGAGAAAGTAAAAGTTGGTAGTGCAAGCAAATATCCTTTTCTCCTTTCCTTATTGGGCGTACAGGGCTACATTTCCCAGCCTGCTTGTACCTAAGTGGAGCCATGTGATAGTTCTGGCCAAGAAAATATGAATGGAAGTGATGTGATGTATGGCAGTGGAAAAACCAACATGTTTCTCCCATTCTCTTCTCCTTCTTAGCAATCATGGAGGAGACCACATGTTGCAATGACAGAGCCACAATGTTAAAGCAGCCTGAATTGTTGGTTTTTTTTTTTTGAAGCAAATAGCTATTTTACATATTTACCAGCAATTTGATGCAGACATAAATGAATGGGGATACTTGGAGGATGACCCCTACTGAAAAACATTTCAGTGTATCCACAGTCCAGTCAGAATATTATGGTACTATATAATATAAACAGCTACTCAGTGATATTTCCATTTATTTTACTTTTAGTAATAAATTTTTTTTTTCTTTTTCATACGTGATTGAACTCACAGTCTGCTTTAAAATTAATAGTCACAATTGAAGAAACAATGGTTTATTTTTCTAATCAAGTGAACAAGCTGTTGAATCTTAAGGCCTCAACAAATGTTGCATCTTATTATTTTCATTGAACAATAAGACCTTCCATTTTGATTATTCCTGGTAAATAGCAGTTTTGTTTCTCCAGGGGTTTCCATTTGCCAAATAGTCGTGACAGTTTAACATGGCAGCTACTGCTTTCAGGAGATTCTATCAGATGAATCCTCATTTCCAATGCAACAGCTGTTGGCAATCCTTCATTGAAAGTCCATCCATCAGGACTTGTCTATCATGGTTGGCCAAGAGCCCTGATGTGGCTGCCATGGCTTCATTCTGCTGAATATGATATTCCTGAAATCTCATGGATCTTCTTTGCATAATTTAAAAGTATTTCTATGAGCAAAGTTCTGGTGGTCTCCTCAGGTTTTACTTCTCTTGTTGTGAAGTCTTTAACACAGTCCAAAAAGCAAGTTTCTGTAAGTTTATTGTAAGTTCCGAGAAATTACTTACTCTGTTTCATCTGATCAGATTCTGGTCTTCGTGCGGGCATATTCTTTTGATACGTTTATTAGTCACTTTTTCTGATGCATGAGTTTCCTTTCTGTTCTGGAAAAGCAGTTGTTCAACCTTTGCATGAATGTCTCCAGTGAGGCCTGATTTCTACTTCAGCACAGGCTCTCCCGTCCGACACCAATATGAGGCTGGGAGGCTTCACTGCCAGTTGAGTCTGGGGGCAGAGGATTGGGGTCAGGGTGGGCGCCAGGCTGTTGGAGGCAGAGACTAAAGCAGCCTGAATTGTTGAGTCACCGTGTGGAGGCAGCTGCCCTGCAGAGTTGCCGGCACTTACAGTGGTCTTTGCTTGAGTGTGAAATAACTTTTATGTGTTTAAGTCAGTGAGATCTTGGATTAATATGTCACTGAAGAATCACTTGGCCTAATCTGACTAATACAGGTGACATAGTAATTGTAGTCATTAGAGATAAGAGAAGAAAACCAGTAATAGCAATAGCTAACCCTTATGGAACACTTACTCTCTAAGCTTTCTCCTATTTATTTGAAGGAATTGTTTTGTTCAACTCCCACAATAACCCACTTAACAGATGAGGAGCCTGAGGCATAGAGAAATTTAATAACTCACCTAGGGTCACAGAGTATATAAAGTTTAGAGCTGAGATTCAAACCTACATTTGATCTGGTATCAAAGTTCATTTACTTCCTGAGTATGCTCTAGAGTCATTTGGTTTATTCACATATTTGTAACTTTCTAAGTAAATGCAAAAGTAGAACTGGGTTCTAAGATGTCAAGTGTGATATTTTTTAGAGGAGCATGGTAGATTTTTGTCTTCTGGGAAATTTCTTGGGCTTTATGGAAACTTTATTTCCTCTGGGGCAAAAGGGGAAATTTCTGGTTTATGTGACCTACTTTGTTTTTATAGTATCCATATGTTGGGCAGAGAGTAGGATTAGAGCAAAGTCCTTTTAGGATTTAGGAATGCTGATGTGATTAGTATGTCCTGATTTAACAGTGGTGACAGCATAGAACAATTAGCAACTTAATAAATTAAATTGCATTTATATGTCTTCTGGGAAGGACTCTTTGTCAGATTAAGTAAGACTCTGTGCCTTGATTGCCCGTGAAGTTATGAACAGAGCCTGGCTCTCCACTGTGAGGATCAAATCCCAAAGTCCTGGCTTTACTCATCCATCATATCTTTGACTCCTTAGGGATTATGACTTTAATGAAGACAAATTCTATTACTTTAAATATTTATTCTTGATAACAAAAATCCAACGAAGACTCTAATTAATGAACTGGCAAATTATTTTACTGTACCCTGTTAAAGATATGTGTTGGTGTTGGTGGCTTTTGGGACATTTTATTATACATTTTTTGTAGAAATATAAGAAATACTGATTCTTCAGGGCTTCCCAAAGAATCTCTCTGAAGAAGAATCTTGGAGCAGTCTGGGGGCAGGGAAAATACAAGATGAACTGAGACTCTTGTTGGTCAAGAAAGTAAAGGAAATACTCAAAGACTAATGGGGGTATGTGTCAAAAGAATATCTGAAGCAGTTTGAAGGGGCTCTTATTGACAAATTGAGGAACTATCCCAACATAAAAAGAATACTGACAGTGACTGATTATAGAAAGAGAAGAGGAGACTTTTAGAGGTGTCTTAACTTAAGGGCAACAATTCACTGTAGAAGCAGTGTATGCAGGTTAAGAGCTTGGTCTAGGTTTAAATCCTGACTCCATTACCTTTTTTGCTGTTAAATTCTTAAAACTTTCTAAGCCTCAGTTTCCACATCTGTAAAATGGGGATAATAATGATAATACCTACCTCAGAGGGGTGATAAGAGGATTAACTAAGATAAGATATGTAAGTAAAGAGTGTATTTATTTATTTATTTTTAAAGATTTTATTTATTTATTTTTTCCCCTCAAAGCCCCAGTAGATAGTTGTATGTCATAGCTGCACCTCCCTCTAGTTGCTGTATGTGGGACGCGGCCATGGGCCTCACCATGGCCGGAGAAGCGATGCGTCGGTGCACGCCTGGGATCCGAACCTGGGCCGCCAGCAGCAGAGCGCACACACTTAACCGCTAAGCCACAGGGCCGGCCCTAAGTAAAGAGTTTATAACAGTCCCTGACACATAGCATGTGCTAAATAATTGTTATTTGTTATTATTACTTTTATTATTATTGTCTATAATACCCGTTACCAGTTAGGGAGCTGCCTATCCCTAGGCGTTTCTTTTTTTTTTTTGGTGGCAAATTGTTTTATTTTTTTCCAGCTTTATTGGGATATAATTGACATATAGCATTGTGTAAGTTTAAGGTATACAATGTATTGACTTGATACACTTGTATATTGCGAAATGATTACCACAGTAGTGTTAGTTAACACCTCCATCACTTCACATAATTACCATTTCCTTTTTGTGGTGAGAACATTTAAGATCTATTCTCTTAACAACTTTCAAGTATACAACTTTCTTAACTATAGTCATCACGGTATACATTAGATTGCCAGAACTTATTCATCTTATAACTGGAAGCTTGACCCTTTGACCAACATCTCTGCATTTCTCCCACCATCCAGGCTCTGGCAACCACCATTCTACTCTCTTTTCTCGTAGTGTCCTTATCTGGTTTTGGTATCAGGGTGAGGCTGACCTCATGTGTTTGGGAGTGTTCCCTCCTCTTCAGTTTTTTGGAAGAATTTGAGAAGGCTTGATGTTAATTTTTCTTTAAGTGTTTGGTAGAATTCCCCAGGGAAATCATCTGGTCCTGATCTTTTCTTTGTTGGGAGATTTTTGATTACTGATTCAACCTCCTTACTTGTTATTGGTATGTTCAGATTTTCTATTTCTTCATGATTCAGTCTTGGTAGGTTGTATGTTACTAGGAATTCATCCATTTCTTCTAGGTTATCCGATTTGTTGGCATATAATTCTTCACGGTAGTCGCTTATGATCCTTCGTATTTCTGTGATATCAGTTGTAATGTCTCCTCTTTGTTTTTGATTTTATTTATTTGAATCTTCTTTCTTTATTCCTTAGTCTATCTAAAGGTTTGTCAATTTGGTTTATCTTTTCAAAAAACCAGCTCTTAGTTTTCATTGATCTTTGCTATTGTTTTTCTGATCTCTATTTTATCTATTTCTGCTCTGATCTTTGTTATTTACCTCCTTCTGCTAACTTTGCAGCCCTGGGCTTTCTTACTCTGGATTTTTTTTTTTTTTTTTAAACATGCGTGCACTCCTCATTGGATCTTTGTGACAGCTGAGTTGCTATCTAATACAGTAAGTCATCTCAGAGGCCACTGTGATACCAGAAGATGGTGAAATCAAAAGTTGTGAGATAGAAAATCTGTGGAAATCTCACAGCTGTGTTAAGAGCAGTTCCATGACTCACTGCCCTGTGAGACTTCAGATCCAAGCAAAGGGATTAGGTGAGAGCCGCAGGGGAGGGATCCCACTGCAAAGGTCACAGCTGGCCTTGGCAGTGTCTTCTAATTGAGAATCAGTACTGAAAATGAAAAAGTGCTCCGAATGGAGAGCTGATTGAAGGATGAGGGTAGAAACCCCAGAGGCCCCCAAGATCCCCAGAGACCCAGGGGATCAAAGACCAGCCTGGACAGGGGCGCTTAGGGAGAAGTGACCCTGAAACCAGTGAACCTCCAGTGTTGAGATGACTTGAGCCAATTGAGGTTAGCTTGGCTGTCCATTTCCCTGCATGAATCCCAGGAAGTGCCTCATAAAGAAGCCTGTAAAGAACCACATCCTTACCTGCCCTTCTCTTTCTCTGGAGCATTTTAAAACGTTTATCTTAATCCTATTCCAATTGTTATTCATTGTAATTGTATTTGAAGTAACATTAGTTCACCATAACACTTTATAGCCTTCCTTTAAGTCATTTGAAAAATCTGTGTATAGGAGAGGAGAAATAAAATTTTTGTCTCAAGGTCAATTTCACATTTCCTTGCTTTAAAAAAGCTATGTTTCTAGAAATCATGTTTTAGTATCAAATATAGCTTCAATTTTCTATTGAAAGATAATGCCAAAGATAAGGTTTGTAATTCAGGTTTTCACTAAATGCAAAACTTCCCTGGAACAGAGCAAATGCCTAAATCAAGGGAGAGCCACGTTAATCCTTATTTTAAGCTTTTCACCAGTGTAGTCAGCCATATGAAAGAGTTTGAAGGTCAAATAGATTGTGTGCGCACTTGGGTAAATTATTTGGTCTCTTTGAGACTTGGTTTCTCCATATGTCAAAGGGTGCACATGGTGACTGTGAGCAGCTACAGTGCCTGTTCAGTTCCCCTTTTTTCTTATTAAAAGACAATTTTTTTAGAGCAGTTTTAGGTTCACAGGAAAGTTGAGGGGAAGGTACAGAGATTTCCCATATGTCCCCTGCCCCCACACGTGCATAGCCTCCCCCATTATCAACATTCCCCACCAGAGTGGTACATTTGTTACAACTGAAGATCCTATATTGACACATCATAATCACCCATTGTGAACTAAGTCCATAGTTCACATTATGGTTCACTCATGGTGTTGTACATTCTATGGGTTTAGACAAATGTATTATGACATATATCCATCATTATAGTATAATTCAGAATATTTATAAATCACTGCTTTAAAAATCCTTTGTGCTCCACTATTCACACCCTACCCCACCCTCCCGTTGACACCCACTGATCTTTTTACTGTCTCCATAGTTTTGCCTTTTCCAGAATGTCATGTAGTTGTAATAGTACAGGATGTTGCCTTTTCAGATTGGCTTCTTTCACTTAGGAATATGTGTTTAAGCTTCCTTCTTAACAACTCTTTTCTTTTTAGTGGTGAGTAATATTCCATTATCTGAATGTACTACAGTTTATTTACCTATTATCCTACTGAAGACATCTTGGTTGCTTCCAAGTGATTATGAATAAAGCTCCTATAAACATCCCTGTGCAGGTTTTTGTGTGGACGTAAGTTTCAACTCCTTTCGGTAAATACCATGGAGTGCGATTGCTATATCATATGGTAAGAGTATGTTTAGTTTTGTAAGAAACTGCCAAACTGTCCTACAAAGTGGCTGTACCGTTTTGCATTCCCATTAGCAATGAACAAGAGTTTCTGTTGCTCCACATCCTCGCCAGCATTTGGTATTGTCAGTGTTGTGGATTTTGGCCATTCTAACAGGCGTGTGGTGCTATCTCGTTTCTTTTAAATTTACATTTCCCTGATGACATATAATGTGGAGCATCTTTACATATGCTTATTTGCCATCTGTGTATCTTTGGTGAGAAGTCTCTTAAGGTCTTTGACCCATTTTTTAATCAGATTGTTTTCTTACTGCTGTGTTTTAAGAGTTTTTTTTTTTTTTGTATTTTGGATAACAGTGCTATATCAGATGTGTCTTTTGCAAATATTTTCTCCCAGTCTGTGGCTTGTCTTCTCATTCTCTTGAGAGTGTCTTTCACAGAGCAGAAGTTTTCAATTTTAATGATGTCTAGCTTATCAATTATTTCTTTCGTGGATCCTACCTTTGGTTTTGTGTCTAAAATGTCATTGCCATACCCAAGGTTATCTAGGCTTTCTCCTATGCTATCTTCTAGGAGCTTTATAGTTTTGCATTTTATATTTAGGCCTGTGATCCATTTTGAGTTAATTTTTGTGAAGGATGTAAAGTCTGTGCCTAGATTCATTTTTTTTGCATGTGGATGTCCAGTTGTTCCAGCACCATTTGTTGAAAAGACTATCTTTGCTCCATTGTATTATCTTTGTTTCTTTGTCAAAGATCAGTTGACTATATTTATGTGAGTCTATTTCTGGCTTTCTATTTAGTTCTCTTTTTTTCTCCTGTAAATTCCTCTCCTCTATTCTGTAGCTTGCCCAGTGGAAAGGGTTGGCTTTATTTATGCTTCTGAGTATGCTATCCACCTCCCATGTCAGTGTTTCAACATATATAATTTATGTCATGAAGGATCATAACTTGGGACTTATCAAATTTCCACCAGAATTCAAGGTCCTTGACGGAATACACAATTGGCATGGTTGCTCTTCTTAAGAAACCAACATTCTAACAGGAAAAAATATCCTTCAGAGCATCCTGCTTCTACATTTCCCCCCAAAGTCTATCAAAATTATATGTGGCAGATAAGGATTTTTCAGGAATGCTTAAAGAGAGAGACAGACTCTGTTTCTTTTTCTTTCTCTGCCTCCCTATTCCTTTCTGTATTTTGTCTCCATCTGTTTGAATCCCTGTCTTGCATTTACAGTAATATTCCCCTTATGAAACATTTGTATATGTGGATTAATTTCCACAAATTTGCCATGAAACTGTAAGACTTTCAGTTCACATTTTATATAAGCTTCAGTCAGCATTCATATGAATTTCCAGTGACTCTGGATGGAGATAATTTAAAAAAGACGTACATGGGAGTTGGGAAAAGAAAAAAGAGGGAAACCAGGTGGCAAAGCAGGAGCAGGAGTTTTTGCTGTGCAGCCCTGGGGATGAGCCAGGAAGCGAGCCAAGGTACACCTGAGCCAGAGGGCGGCACTCCTGCTTGTGAGCTGGTGGAGGCAGCCAGGTGAGGTGAGAGAAACTGCTGGAGCCAGGGCCTAGAGTACTTCAACCTTCTGGTATGTTCTAGCCTGGAAGTATCATGGGGGCACTAAGGCTGTACAACCCAGAGCACGGGTAGGAAATCTGAGCAATACCAATTCAGTTACAGGATAAGCTAAATAATTTATAGAAAGTTTAGTCAAAGACTTTTAATCTCAAGATTCAGATAACTATGGAGACTGCTGGTGGTCTGCTCAATACTAGTCTCTTTTACATGCTTACTAACCAGAACCTTCTCTTTGATCAAGGGGGCAATGTATAGCTGAAAAACTGCATTACCCAGCATCCTTTGCAGTTGGGGTGGACATGTGACTAATTCTGGCCAATGGATATAGGTGGAAGTTGCTGAGTGGGGACTTCATGGAAAGTACCTTGAAAAGGGGCTGACTCAGTCTCCAAGCTCCTTTTCCCTTTCACCCTTCCTCTCTGAAATAGAGTTGTGGCCACTGGAGCTGTTGTGGCCATTTTGTAAAGGCGGTGGGACCTTGAGGTTAGAAGACACGTGCTAAGGATGGTGCAGAAAAAGATAGGAGACCAGGACACTGATGACATAGTGGAGCCACAATATCAGCCAGAGAATGCCTTCCTCTTTCTTTTTTTTTTTTTTTTAAATGTGAGATCAGTTGTTGGGTCTCTGTCACAGATTAATGTAATTTCTAACAGACAGAGATTCTTCATCTTTTAGGCCATCTTGAGACATGGGAAGGAGAAGCCCCTCATTCTGTGTCATAAAATCATAAAGGCATTTAACCTTGAATAGAGGACCAGACACTGAAAAAGTTAATCTTTTTCTTTTAGATTAGAACTCTTTGTTTTTCTTTCAGATCATGACAAATAATGAATACTTGTTATAAAGAAGAAATTCAAACAAAACTAAAACGTACAAAATGAAAAGCAAGGATATCTTCTAATTCCACCCTCCAGAGTAACCACTGTTAACTGGGTTTTGTATTTTTCAAAAAATTTCCCCCCTTTGTGTATACACATATGAAAATATTAAATAAGTTAAAAATTATTCTTGACAAGCATGTTTTTGCAAGGAAAATAAATTTATAAGCATCTTGGTGGAGAGCCTGATATTGAAAAAATATTGTGACAATAAATAAAATTAACTGTACTATAACTATTATTACTATTTTAAGCTATGTAAAATATCATTGATAATTTCGTTTCCCTAAGTGATTATTTCAAACCCAAGTTCCTCAGTGTCGGCAGATAGCCTGACCTGTTCTTCCACAGAGAAAATAGAGGTCACCAAGTGGAAACTCTTTCAAGTTCCCACCCTCCCATCACCTCTGTCCACACCTCATCTCACTTCCTTCTTTTTGGTCTTGAACAGACATGTGCCTTTCACCTGTGTACTGATCCCTTCCCTCCCATCTCCCGTAGAACTTGCACGATTCATTATTCTCTCTCTTCTGGGTCTTCACCCTCTCCTTGTCTGTTGTTATTCCGCTCAAATATAAAAATGTTCAACTCTCCTTTGTCTAAAGACATGAATAAAAGCCTTTCCCCTGACCTTATATCTACTACCAGCTACTGCTCTTTCTCCTTCTCATCGCAGCACCACACTTGAGAGTGTGGGCTACATTTGCAGTCTTCTCTTCCTCACTTTCATGGAAATATAGCTTTGGTCTCCATCATTCACATGATTTCCTAAGGGGTCCATTCAGTGGATAGTATCTTGTTTTTATTTCGGCAGCATGTGGTTCTTTTGGCTACTCCCTCCTTAAATTATTCTCCCTTTGTGTTCACAACACCACATACTTTTGTCTTCTACTTTTCCACCCATCTCTTTAGGTTACTCTCAGGTTATTTTTTTTATCCTTATCTCTTTTCAGCCCCAGAATTTCTGTATAGGAGTGGCTTCCTGACCTGGAAAAAGGAGGATGGTGGGTGGATGGGTAGGTAGGTAGAAGCTGTGTTTGCATAGCACTTTACATGTGCTTCCGTCAGTTGCCATATCAAAGGCTGGGGGTGTGGTTAAGCGAGAGTAAAGGGGCCAAAGAATCCCACCCTTAGTACCATTATTGGACACCTAGCCTATTTCCACAGTTTAACAACTATACGCTGATGACAGGAAAATATATTGAGACAGTAAAAATCCACCCAGGACTAGAAAAGTAAACATATGCCTAGGGCTGAGCGAGTAAATATGAGTCCTGTTAATAATCAGACTGTGATAATAGACACATATATAGAGCAAACTGCAAAAGCAACAGAAAACATTATTTCTCCCAAGGTCACACTGCAACTATAAAATGCTATAACACCCCTTTCTTTTGAGTGATTACTGCTTCCTTACCAATGACTCCCAAGTCCCTCTCTGTTCCTTCCGCCTTCTGAACCAAGACTACTGAGATATACAGTTACTACTGTCCTCACTTTATTCAGCTTCCAATTCCAAAGTAGATCCCCATTCCTCCTAGCCCTCCCTCAAAAATCATTAAGAACAAGCCCCAACCCTACAGAAAGCTCCTTCCTATTCCTCCGACCTAGCTGCCCAAGATTTCTTACGGTGTACGTTCTCCCTTGTTGCAGTAAGTTGAATAAACCTAACTTTGTTGGACTACATTTGTGTCCTGGGGAATTTTATTGGATTGGCCTTATTGCTATAGTTTACATTCCTGATTCCTGATTCATATTCCAACTACCTACTGAACATCTCTACTTGCTTGTTTTATCAGTGACTTGAATAAAACATTTCCAAAATTGAACTCATATGATATGTCTACTGGATGCTTCTGCCAATAAAGGTTCTCATTCAGAAAAGCATAAGTGCTCTGAAGAGGACCAGAGAGGGGTAGAGAAGTACAGGACAGAGTTCCAGTTATTGTTCTGAGACAGGAGTGGCCATTGCCTGTTTGAGGGGGCAGTGAGAAAATAAGGTTCATATAGGGGTAATTCCTTCTGATGTTCCTTTTTGTGGCCAAATATATACTGGATGAGAAATCAGAGGGCTTTTTGCAGATCAGATAATCTCTTTAGCTTCAGTTTTCAGTTTCCAATTATTTCAGGTCATCTGATAGTTGATTATTAGTCTATGGACCGTCTATACTTCTACTCTCCATCCCCTGCCTTCAGGGCACATTCTTAATTCTTTCTTGGCATTTCACTCAGTGGTTGTTCAATAAGTGCTATACAACAACAAGGTACCATCCATGTTTCTATTGGTATACTTTGATTCGAAAAACATCCCAGGTAGTTAATACTAAGTTTTTAGAGCAGACCAGGTGTGTTTCTATCTTGCAAGATCTAGAAAGTTAATTTCAGGTTGGATAGACTTTTTCAGTTTCTTATTAATGAGTTCAATCCTTTTTTAAACCGATGAACTTTTCCTGTTTCTTGGTTTCTGTGAGTTCATGCTGAGTTAAAAGAAATTTCATGCCATCATTCATTCAACCATTTTACGTTTCCATTTTTATTTAATGTAGCAGAAAAAGCATGGAAGTTTTCAATCATGAAAAACTGAAACATCAAAGGATATTTGATATTCATGGTTTCAATTTCATGATTTTAGGAGAAACTCTTCTCTAATGAAAATGGTCCAGAATGGGGTCCCTGAAAATGTAGCAATGGAACAACTTCCATATGTATTCAAGCAGCTGCTACTTTCCATTTGTAAACTTATATTCAACAGTCTAATTTAGTATTTAAAAGATGGTTTAGGGGTATCATCATCTATCAATGTTTATCTTTGCTGAAAAGAAAGCTGAGGACTTCCTGGTTGGAATTACCAAATATATAATGAAAGCAATTCCCTCTGGGAAATGGTTCCCAGAGGCCATCTCTTGATATGAGAAAAGCAAATGCTATTGGAGAAGGTGTTCTCCATCATAAATGCCTTTAAATAGGAGAATAAACAGAGAAGACCATGACTCTACCCTTTCTGCTAAATTGTCTGTTGTCAACTTGGAATCAGCTCCATACTAGGGGTTGTATGATCTCTTTTTCAGGAGAGACAAGCTGGGTTTCCCAGAATCCTCTTCTCTCTTCGAACCTGAAGCTGGGTTAGAGCCTGCCAAGGAGAGGAGACTGGAAATTGAAAAAGGAGAGGCCATTATTCTCTCAGGAGGCGCCGAGGGCAGATGAAGATGTGAAGTTTGAAGCAATTTCCTAGCTTCTTGTAAGTGATTCAAGTTCCTGCTATAGGTTCAGCTTTTTAGCAATGAATTTCCTGAATTTCCCTCTCCCAGCTCTTCCAGCTCCCTCTAGTTCCTTGTATTAAGCCCTCCATATTTGAAGTGCATAGAGTGTCAGCTATTTTCCAGACTTGATCTTGACTGATACACCCTTCATGCTAGTTACCTCAATTTTGCTTGAATTCAGGCTTCCCCACTTTCCCAACATTTGTCTACATGGGTGTTAGACTTCTCCAGGTTGATGGCAGAATTTAGAGGAGGTTCAAGACTCAGTATCTAAAGTTGCTCATGAAAGTAGAAGCATGAGCGGAAATTGGGGGATGGCAGCTTGAGGAGGACCAGAGGGTGGTGTGGAGCTATACAGAAAATATTTTTAGGTTTCTATATGCTTGGGGCCTTTCTAAGCAAAGAAACTCGGGATCCAGATCAAAGGACAAGTCTTGGTATCTGAAGGGGGATTAGATAGTAAGAGACCATCCTGAGAGGTTTACTTCCCCCGAGGTAAATGTTTACATTTCAGAAGAGGAGTGAAACCCAAGACCACAGAGACATTCCAGGTATTGTGAACTTGTAGATGCTTGGCTTTCTCCAGGAGATATTTATTTATATTCCAAAGGATCAGAACTCAGGATCCTTCCCTTCTCTTCTGGAGGAGAATTTGTTTCCATTAGGGAGAAAAGTTTTATGTCTCTTGGGAGGGGAGGGGGGATGGCTGCCCTTATTCTGGATAAGCTCACCGATTCATGTTTTGGGTTCCTTGCCTATCGTACAGATCCTGGTACAGGTAGGGTGATAACCAGTTCTCGTTGTATAGACCCAGAGGGAAGAATTAAGACAGGGAGAATCGATGTAGTTATTCATGTAAGTAATAATAACTCTGCTCCAGAAAACTCATGTCTACTTTCAGGATAATATGAATAAATATAGATACCTAAAGCTTATCAGGTGCTAGAATCAGATGGTTTGAGCTTCAAGGGTGGCAGGGAGAGGTTTTGAAGCACAAATAAGAATGACCTGGAGAAAGCACCAAAGAGGTTGCCAAGGCTGATCCCAGGGATGGTGGAGCACGATGGGGATGAGCAGCCTCCCCTTGAGGGCTGCAAGAGAGTTTTGTGCAATCACCTTCACCTCCAATGGAATAAATCTTATTGAATGAGAGGCTTCAGACTTCAAATGGACTTTATCCTCACATTTACAGGGAGGGAATATGCACAGTGGTAATGATTATGCAATTTGGATTAGAAATGCAACTCCACCCCTCGTTCATTTGGGCAATGTTTATAGAGCATCTATTATGTACAAGGCTATTCTGCTAGGTGAAGGGAGGGGGATGATCTCTGCCCTCATGGAGTTTGCAGTCTGTGAAAACCAGATAGAATACGAGCATACGTCAGAGATATTGTAGGTTCCATTCCAGACCACTGCAATAAAGTAAATTTTGCAACAAAGTGAATCATACGAATTTTTTGGTCTCCCAGTACACGTAAAAGTTATGTTTACACTATATTGTAGTCTATTAAGTGTGCAAAGCATTATGTCTAAAAAACAAAGTACATACCTTAATTAAAACATACTTTATTGTTAAAAAATGCTAGCCATTATCTGAGCCCTCCACAAGTCATAATATTTTTGCTGGTAGAGGGTCTTGTAAAAAAGGCAATTATCTGAGAAGTGCAATAAAGTGAAGTACAATAAAATGAGGTAAGCCAGTATAAGTAAACAAAGGAGTAAGTATATACTTACAAACTATGATACATGTGATGAAGGAAAAGAATAGGGTGTTGTGAGAGAAAATAGAGGTGACCAACTTTCGACTGGGTGGCCAGGGAAGACATCTCTGAGAAGGTGACAGTTGAGCTGAGATCTGAAGGATGGGAAGGAGCTGGCTACATGGAAAGAGGGAGAGTGGGCTCCCCAGGAGAGTAACTACACTTAGCTGGATATGAAATGCAGCTCAGAGGTGTGTCTGAGTGAGGCATTTAACAATTGGGGACATTTCTACACCGGTTTGTTGTTGGCTCTGTTTCTTCTTCTATGTAAAGGGGATAATGACACCTACCTCCCAGGCAGAAAGCTCCCTGACCACCGAGATTGGTCTAGAAATGATCACCTTCCCCTAACTTTGTGATCCGGATAAACTCTGTTCCTTATCTGAAGCCAAGTGAACATCATATCTCAGGAGGGGAGTATGCTGTTAAGGAAGTTTGTTTGGAGATAAGGGAACGTGGCCACAGATGAGTCCCTATTGCCACTCAAGATCTTGGTTTCTGATAATGCCTTTTCCTTTAGAAGCAAATTTTGAGGATAGAATTTTCAGCCTTTGTATAGATGCCAGTGAGAGAGAATTTCCAAAGGCTGGAGGCTCTTCTCCGGGTCCCTCGTTGTGCTGATGACTATCAATTTCACTTATGCCTAAGTCTGCTTTGACTTGGGCTTCTGGGCTATCTCCTTTGACCTGTCTGACTTCTAGGCAAGCAGACAGGCAAGCATAGTCTGGGGAGGTTTGGAATGGGATAGGAGGAATTAGGCATGATAGTAGAGGGATGGAGTTGTGGGACTTCTTCATCTCTGTATTTATTTCTTGAACTCTTTCGCTCAAGAGTTGCTGTGTTTGTAATGTATATAAATATTGAATCACTATGATGTACGCCTGAAACTAATAGGATATGGCATGTCAATTATACTTCAAGAAAAAAAAAGAGTTGCTATGAATGCATTTCTTTTCCTTACAATGAGGCAGATGTGGAGTGGGATTGTGGACTACAGCAATTAATTTTAAGAGTCTAGGCAAGGCTGGAATCAGAGGGAATTCCTGCTATGATGTATACATTGATGAATCAGGAAGCAACTTGGCTTTGTAAGGGTTTCTCAACTATAATAGTATGGGCTGTACCTTATTGGAGTCACACGTCCCTGGCAAGTGTATTTGCTTCCTGTTTTGCTTAGATAAGTAATGTCCCTAATGATCATGATAGAATCCATTAACCTAACTTTGAAAAGATTAGACACTGGTTATTATGATTTCATTGCCGATGGTTATTTTGATGAAGAAGGAACTCTCAGCAGAGGGAATGGGAAGCAATATTAACTCCCCTGGCAGAATTATTCATTTATTGAATGCTTATGAAAAGGAAAGACAAAAAGATTTACAGATACACCTCACATTTTCTGGTAGTTTTCCCCTTTGCTTCTTCCCCTTATCTTGACCTGAGTTCTTGAAAACAAAATACATCACCTCTAAAATTGTAATTTGCTTCCCAGAATTTAATACTTTAAAATTTTCCATTTCTTCAGGGAAGGAAGTAGACCTGTCCCCCTTCTAAGTTCATTCTATCTTGGTTATCTGCCATTGTCAACAGAAGTCAGAGAAGGCTAGACTGGAAGTCACATTCTCATGGCTCATTCAGCATGGCTTGATGAGCGGTGAGTGGGTCCGTGCCCAGGATCCGAACTGGCGAACCCTGGGCCGCCGAAGCAGAATGCGTGAACTTAACTGCTATGCCACCCGCCAGCCCCTAAGATCTCTCATTCTTGTGAGTCTGATTTGACCATCTGTTATGGTAGCCGTGAAAATGCTCCTCTCAGATCTCCTGCTGTGGGAAACAGAGTTGACTGATAGCCTCAGCTGTTCTCCTGGATCCACAACTCTGTTCACACTAAAATCACACTTCCCCAAATGGCGCCCAGTGACTGACTGGGCATGGTGGGGCCACTAATGCAGGCCATTCCTACAGGACACACGGCTCCTCTTGTGGACAACTTTGCCTCAAAGACTTCCCGTAGACCTGGCTGAGACCTTCTTGGAACTGCACTGCAGTCTGAGAATTTTATACCCACTCCTCACTACCCGTCCTTTCACAGATGCCAGACCCGCATCATGGTCTGAAGGCTCTCCCTGCCACCAGGTAAGCCAGCTAAGGGTGAGGAGAACATAAAATGGGTAGAGAAGGAGGACAAGGATGGCTATCAGTTGTGGTCCCAGGATCAACTACAGTGATGGCAGCTGTAATTGATCTCTCTAACCTGCCTTTTCAGTTTCCCCTTAGAAAGGGAGGTCCATGGGAACCATAGAGGAGCTGCTCCTCAAACCTGCCTGGAGAAGTAGATCTGGCAGGTGTAATCTGTGGAATTTGGTGGCCATGAAAATGCACCACTCATATCGCCTGCTATGGGGGGATGGGAGGGAGCATAGCTGACTGATGGCCCTGCTGTACCACCTCTGATCCACAACTGAGTTTGTACCAAGGTCCCACATGCTCTGGGCAGATCTCAGCCAGTCATTGAGTCCACTGGGACTTCTGGTGCAGGCTCATCACTGCAGGATGTGAGATTCCTCTAATGGCCAACTTTGCCTTGAGGCCTCCCCGTCAGCCTGGCTGAGACTTTCTCAGAACTGCCCTGCGGCCCAAAGTTCTTCCTACCCAGTCCTCTTTACTTCTCCCCATCCTTTCATAAGTGTCAGACCTGCATTGCAATCCGAATCTCTCCCTGCCTACTCCTGCTTCTTCCCCTTTATCCTTCACAGTTTCCCCAATAAATCTCTTGCACATATACTCCCATCTTGGATCTGCTTCTCTGAGGGCCTGAACTAACAGAGATCAACACGTTTGTGGGACTGAAAGGAGTAAATACAATACGCGGAAGAGTGAACATTGGAGTGGAGAAGGTCAGGAGGGCCAGATGGCGAAGGGTTTTATCTGCTATGTAAATCCTTTTGGACATTGTTCTTAGGTCAGTGGAAAACCACTGAAAAATTTTAAACAGATGAGTGACAGGTTTTAGAAACATTACTCTTGATGCAGGGTGGAGAATGAATTGGAAGGGAGCAAGATGAGAGATGTGTGCATATTGTAGTCACCCTGACAAGCAATGGTGATGGCCTGGATAGTGGTTCATTCTATCACCTCTGTCTGTCCTGGGAGATTGTGAAGAACCTGAAGTTCAGGACTCGGTGTTACTGGTCTTACTGCCCTAGCACAGTGGCAGCTACTCAACAAATGTTTGCCGAGAATATTAAATTTTTTTCTCTCTGTAAAAATACATTTTAACATTTAAAAAATCTTTTTATGTATGTGTGTTAGCCTAAAATCAATTGCTGTTCTCTTACTGAGCTGTCAGCCTAAGCTGAGAGGCATTTTAGTGAATTATCTACGATCACTGTTCTTTGCAATTCTGATTAACTTTCCCACAGGATCTACACTGTTTTGGTACCAGCTTGAGAAAAAAATATTAGCTATTACTTTTCATCTTAAAAGTCAATATCAGTTTTGCTCTGTCAGGTATTTCCAGAGCTACTTATTTGTATATTCAGCCAATCTTTTTGGTTTCAATGACAAAATAGATGCCAAAATGGCAAGGAGAAGGATTTGGTGAGAAAAATTTGTTAAAATGGCATTTATCCTAGTAATAGATAGCTTTGGATACTTACACAAGCACAATGATAGGTTTTTTTGTATATCATATCATACCATAACATATCATCTATCATATTCTACTTATCTATACACTATTCCTTTAAAAACATGTAGAAGCTTCTGTTTTTCATAATATTTGCATTCATTTAAAAGTCTGGAAAATCTTACTGTGGGTAGCCAATGGAAATTTTTTCATTAAAAATGGGGGCACACTTAAAAACTCAGAATCCAGTGATAAAGGATACTTGCTTACCATTTTCCCCTTCTGTTTTGAACCTGATTACTTTCTTCCAAAATTACACTCACTTCCATATCATGAGCCACTTTTCGATGTTCAGAAGTAAGTCCAGAGTAGCTCTCATTGTCTAGTCTATATTTGTTGGTCAGATTTAAGTCCAGTGGTCAGCTTCCATTGCTTATTCTATCTCCAGAGGGATTGAGTTGTCATTAGGGCATGTCAAGAATTTATTGAAATCTCGGCTCTTATCAGATTTCAACTTGATGCAGAAAGCAGGCTCATAGGTGTCTTGTTTTGCTTATTGTGGCATCATGTGCCTTAATTTTGTTTCTCTAGCTTGATCTTTAGGTGTGTAAGGAACACGACTATGTTCTTTTGTATCCTAATTATGCCCTAAACAATGCCGAATAAAACAGAGATTCTTATTTCTCTTTGTACTTAGAATTGTTTCCACTTAACTTAGGAATTATTAATGTTTTGGTAGAATCATAAAATGTTAGAAACGGAAAAGAGCTTAGACTCATTTTAGTCAATTTCTCATTGATAGATGATGAAATTGAGGCTCAGAGATGTCACATGTCTTGCCTACAAGGTCACAATTATATTAGTAGTGTTTTCATCTGGTCAGGGCTATAACTGCTGAAGAAACAACCCTTAAATCTTAGTGGCTTATAAGAAACAATAGAGGTTTATTATTTACTCACATCATAGACTAAGTGGGTTCTTGGGAATAGGGTTGGTGTGTTCCATGTAGTCATTTAGAGACTCGGTGGTTCTACTATCTTGTAGGGTCTCAGAGACTGGATCCTCTGCATCTAGCCAACAGACAAGGAAAGAAAGAGACAATATGGAAAAGGCACACTTGCTCTCAAGTGCCTCAGACCCAAAGTGACAAATCACCTCCACTCATATGCCATTGGTGAGAATTAGCCATGTGGCCCCATCTAGATGCAAAGGAGGCTGGGAAATGTAGTTTAGCTGTGCATCCAGGAAGAAAGAACAGGTTTGGTGAACATCTAGCCAGTCTCTGCCATACTTAGTCTTTCCATATGGCAGCGATTTTCAAAGTGTCGTCTCAGCAGCATCAGTCTCACCTAAAAACTTGTTAGAAATGCAGATTCTCAGGTCCCAGCCAAACCTACAGAATCAGAAACTCTGGGTGATTCTTGTGATTTCGATGCATGCTAAAGTTTGAGAACCACTGACATATTCTATTAGACATGGTTCCATGGTTCTGAACTCTGGCTACACATTAGAGTCACCCAGGGAAACTGAAACCAAAATAAAACAAAACAAAATTTCCCGGATCCTACCCTGATCAGTTAAATCAGAATTTCTACAGGAGGACCCAGGCATTGATATTTTAGAATAAAACTTCTTAATTATTCTAAGTGTGGCCAGGGTCAGGAACTAGTATCCTGGATGATAAAAAATACATTTTATATTTCTTTTACTGTATAGTGCAGTGTGCAGCTTATTACCTGTGTAACTTTGGGTAACTCAGTTAATGCCTCTGAACTTCTGTTTTTCTCATCAGTAAAATGGAGCATAATCCGAGAATCTACTTTACTGAGCGGTGAAGATGACAAGAAATTGTATTTGTAAAGTGCTTATATAACAGCTGGCACATAGTCAGTGCTCACACGTAAAAGATAAAATTTTTATCATGTTTTGATTGCTCTGTTGAGAGAACTATAGAGAGAAAAGAGTTGCTAAATCAGAAATCAGGAAAGTATTCATCACATCTTCCCTTACATTTTTAGGTTATTCTCTCTCTCTCTCTCTCTATCTTCCACCTAGACTGAAAATTTGAGATTTGGTTTTAGAATTATTCACCATTTTGGATTATCTGTATTTTTCTTTTCTTTCAGGGGCTATAGTCCCATTGCTTGCTATTAAACCTGTTTCAAGCACTGAGTTTGGGCAGGACGTTGATCTAGTGTGTTAAGTGAAAATAAGGGGGTGGCCTCTCTCACCTTGCTATCTGCTTGGCAACCACGTGGTGCTTGATTGGCAGCTGGACACTAGGGAGGCCAGGCATCATCTGCGAGGGACACCTCTAGTAGTGCCTGAAAAAGTGTGGAGAGGCTTGTCTCTGTATTTGGTGTGCTGCTGCAAAGGATAAAAGAAATTACATGTCACTTGGTTGCATGGGTTTTCTCTTATATGCAGATGGTGAAATTTTAGTAGAGTCTGGATCTCCTAAAAACGTGCTCAGGAAGTTCATCCATCCACTGGAGCCTTCTGCTGGGACAACTTAATCCTGTAGAATTTTCAAGCAAAATAGCTCATTGACAGGGAAAAATAGCTATCTCATTTGCCTTTATCTTAACAGAATGAAGATTAGATTCTATTTCTACTTAGAATTAAGTGTTTTTCTGGTCTATATCTGCAATATTAGCTAAAATATTAGATGAAAGCTCAGTGAAACTCTCTTCAACTTGTGTTGAAGTAACTGCACTTTAAAAAAATGCTTTGGATGACAGTCGTGATGGATTAAACCTGGAAACAAGACAGAAATTGGTACTACATTTGATAGAGAATAGATGAATCGTGTTAGGGTTCATATTCTGACAGCAAAACACTTGCATTTAAACTTCTGAATGGACATAGATGGTTCAGTCTGTTCAGATAACCTAGAAAGACTGAATTAGGATCCTGGTAGGATGGTAGTTTGTGAGAAGCATAATTTTCAAAGAAGTAATCACAAAGCTGGATGTTGACAGCTTGGAGTTCAAATTTCAGACTCTCTCCATAATATTACATAAATAACTCAATTTCTCTTGGGATCTTTTTTTACTACCTGTATAAGATGATTCACTGTGTTTCTCTCACACATATCTCATTGTAGTTCTCACTCAAATACTTCATATTAGGAAAGAATTAGAAATATTTGTTGCCAAATTATAGTCATTCAGAGGGCACATAATTTTTCCCTAGAAAATTCTTTACTCTCTGTGCCTGTTAGAAAAGTGAGGAAGTCTTAGACCGATTAGGTACTGGAAACAATGTGAAGCATGAGTTCAGAGTAAGCTGTGAACCAAGTCCTGTTACGGGAGTCAGACATTAGTGTTGCTATTTACTTGGCTTTGATCATTTCTGTGAGCAAGGGGAAAATCTGACTTTTCAAAAAGCCATTTTACTCTGTGGGTTCGTTATTTTGGCTGACAAATGGAGAGGTAAATTGACAGTGACTTCCCAGCTAAGAATACTGTGTATATTTATCACCATAGGGAGCCGGAATTTTGTCAGTTAGCATGATGTCTTTTTAGCTTTCCTTACTAAGGCTTCCAACTGGAAAAAAAGAAAAAAAAAAAAAAAGTAAAATTCTATTTCTCTCAATGAAAAAAGCCTTTTAAAAGCTAGAGAGTTTCATTGTTGGTGCTGGCTGTTCCTGTGGAGGGCCTTGATGAGACTGCGCTTAAACTCCTCAAAGCTGGCTTCAGGCATAATGGGGAAATTCTTCTACCATCAGCAAACACTGAGTGAGCGTGGACTAGGTGAAGGTCTTGGAGTCAGGTAGTGGGGATGCGAAGTGTTTATGGCATCCTGGGGAGACAGTACAGCACTGCAGGTAAGGGGCTAAGGAGCTATTCTTTGGGAGTCAGATAGGCCTGGGAGGGAATTCTGGCTCAGCACCCAATATATATGCAACTTAGGGCAATTGACTTAACTTCTTAAGTCTAAATGAGCTCATCTGTAAAATGGAAGCATTATCATCTACTTTGTAGGTTTGTTGCGAGGATAACATTAGGTAATGTATTTCAAATATTTGGCAATGTAGAGGACTGGCATGAGGCCTATGCTCACCCTTCTCAGGCAGCCCTCCTATTGGTCTTTCCTTTCTGGTCTTGTTTATGGATGACAATTAAAAATCCCTTTTGTTCATTGCTCTTGGGAAGGATTTTGAATTGTCATTTATTGTAACATAATTTCAAGTCACTGACCTCCCTCTACCTCTGTATGTAGCAGGAGTCCTAACTTGGATTTAGATACAGCACATGCTACAACTCAGTCATTTCTGGAAGATAAGGTGGGGGCCTCTTGGGAGTCAATTGCACGAGATTCTGAGTTAGAACTCATCTCAAAAGAAGTTAGAAATGAGGTGGCCAGGTTTGGTTCAAGGGCAGTGCCCAGGAGCAGATGAGCGAGCTGATTCTGAGTATAGCACAGTTAGTCCCTCATGCTGTGCTACTTAGCAGTCCCTGACCCTGCCCCACTGCCCTTCGACAAACCTGAGGCCTGAGGTGGCTGTCATTGGGAGCTGTGAATAAAACTCCCAAAGCAGTTTCATTAAAATGTTGTTTGGACAATGAGGACACAAGATATAGGAGGACACTGATTTGAGCAGTGTTGACAGTAATGAGGAATGGTGCCTGTGACTTTATAGTAATTCTCCAGTAATGGGTAATAGCACTGTTGGTATTAGCAGCAATGGGAGATGGCAATTTCAGTGCAGACATTAACACAATCAACAAAAGGTATTGTGTCCCTTGGATAAAATGATACTGGGTTTCTGCAGCAATGATGGCACCATTTACAAGCTTTGGTGGTAGTGGTTTAGGTGGCTGCAGGGAGTTAAAGATAACCTCAAAATTTTTTGCTACTCATTCCACCAAGAGGTGAAGTCTATTTCCCATTCCCTTGAATCTGCATTGGTCCTAGGACTGGCCTTGACAAATGGAATGTGACAGAAACCATGCTGTGTAACTTCAGAGGCTGGGCTTTAGGAGATCTGCAATGTCAAATTTCACTGCTTGAACTCTCCTTCTTGGAATCTAATCCCCATGCTTTGAGAAAAACCAAGCAGCCACATGGAGAGGAGAAACTTAGGCTCCTGGCTGACAGCCAGCACCAGTTGCCAGCCACGAGCGAGGCCATCCCAACGTCCCAGATGACATCATGTGAAGCGGAAGAACCACTTGGCCAACTCATGGAATCAATAGAAGTAATAAATTCCTGATGAAAATGTGGGGTGGTTTGTTGCACAGCAATAGAATGGTGGCAATTTGCAGTGCAGGAGAGAGTGCCAAGAGCTGGGACAGAAAAGGAGGAAAATACCAAACCCCATGGAACAGTTAACAAGACTAGTTAAAAGAGCTCACTTGAGATGCCTTCCGAGGATTCCTAGAATGTAAGGAAGAAATTTTTTTGAGGAAAGGGAGATGGGGTTCCTCATTTATAAGAAGCAGATAGTAGTACCAATCTCTTAGGGTTGTGGTGCAGATTAAGTGGGATAATGTATATGAAATAATTAGTGCAAATTTTGGCATAAATACACTCCATAAGTAGTAGCCATTATTGTTACCTTCATCTTTTCTGAAGCTAGCCCACTAATTTGACACACAACAGAAAACAGCCACATTAACTGTATATACATCTTATTTCCACAGTTAGATAGAAGTTCTTTTAAGTTCAGAGACTAGTTTATATTTCTTTGTATGATGTAGGCTCTGAATAAATATTGGTTGGTTGATTGGCTAGAAATAGGGCAGACTGTATCACATTTCTTTTAGGATTCTAGTCTCATTCACATTAGGCCCATGTGTCAGTTTGTAATCTTAGCTAAATTGCTAAAGTGGAAAGACAAAAACTGATCTTTGACTAACATGGGCACTTATTGGAAGGATACATGAGTGTCTCAAGTGTGTATTTCCAGTGGTTCAATAAAGCCAGGTGCTCTGTTGCCAGGGAGTTTTGTTTAATTGATTGTCTTAGCTGAATCAGCTACACACCTATCGTGAGCTCCAGGCTGCCTATTTCTGGAGATATGGACAGCTTCGTTCAGTCAATGTCAGGCACCAAAATGGACCCATAATTACTGGCAGAATGGTCTCATCAGGCCTTGTGGAGCTGAATCCTTATAAGTGGTCGTGGAGCTATGGTAGCATGTGATTGTTCCTTTCAAGCACTGCCCTTTACCTATTGGCTGTTACCACCTGTGCCATACTTGTAAGCAGTCTCCAGGGTCTCCTCAGCTAATCAGCTGAATGGGTTCGCAGCACTGTTCTGCTGTCAGTCAGCTGGGGGAGTATGTGTCTTTGTCCATTATGGCAACAGCAGGGTGTGTGCGTGTGTGCGTGCGTGCCTGCATGTGCATATGTGTGGGTGGCCAGTGTTAAGCATAACAAGGCTCTCCGACCAATACAGCCCACTCTAATTACTTTTAGAGTCTGGCCACTTATATCTGTCCATAGGAAATTAAATTTCATGTGTGTGGGGCAGCTGGAATTTTATCATTTTCAGGAAGAACAATAAATGATTTTAAACATCTGTTTAGACAAAGCATCTAAAGTCTCCTCCAACATATTCTATTCTTCACCACAGATTTCTGGTCTAAGAAGAACGAAAAGACTTAGTAAACAGTTTCTCTAAATAGAAAGTGTGAAATGATTAGCTGTGGCTCTTGATATATACATGATGGAAAGGAGTAAATTATATAAAGAATTTGGAGCTAGAAACCTTCCCTTGAAATTCAGATTAATGGTTGGTTTTATATTTAGACAGTGTCCCTCTTCCAGGAGATTAAAACAAGGCTGACTTTATAAATTTAATAACTAATTATTCATGTGGTGTGATTTGAGAGGCACCAAGAAGGATTCTCTGCCTCAATACAATTTCTTTACCTAAATGATACAAGCTCTGAAATTCCACCATTAGAGAGATTCATTCTTTTAGGTTAAGTATCACCTCCTTAACTAGATCTCTTTGTTGGAAATGGATAATTCATTACATACACCACTTATATTTTGGTGTAAATTCTTTTATTCAGTATTCTTTACCCCTTATAATGATATGTGTGTGTGTGTCTGTCTGTCTGTCTGTGGTAGTCACAGGGTTACGGCTGTAGACTGCTGTGTACCTAAAGAAAGGGTTGGAGGTGGGCTGAGTAGGATGCATCTGTGAGACAGAGTTCAAAATTTTGCACAGGGCCTTACTTTTAGGTACTTTTGGGAGTACAGCCTTAGAATTCTCCGTGTAAAATAGAGAATTTCTTTCTCTCAGTGATCATATTTTAAAACTCAGGTAGATTCTGATTGGCTTAGCTGTTATCATGTGCCCACCTCTGGGGCCAATCACTGTGACCATGGGTTTAAAGACTTGTGATTGGTCAGTTTAGGCCACATGCCTCAGACACCCTGAAACCTGGTTGGCCTTACCTGAAGCATATGGAGTCAGGGAAGCGAGTTTCCCAAAGGTTGTTGGGTTGTTATCTTTGGTAGAAGAGGGAGGACTGGAAAATTCCTGGGAGGACACAAATGACACTAACCACTGGACTAGTCTAACTCAAAAGCATCTCTACTTGGAGTTTATGGTGTAAAACAATTCATTTTAATTTGAAGGGCGTACACAGTGTGTGGGGGTTACATGTTTGAAATACACGCACCCTGGGGAGGGGATAATTCTGAAACACTGCCTCTCTGTGATTGAGACAAAAGAAATCAACACCAAACTGATGCATTTGGCCACATGATGCTATCACATAAACCTGGATCATTCGTGAATGTGCTAATGATGACACCAAAATGTTTCATAATTCTGCATCAAATGAGTATCTTCTGGACTATACCTTCTCAATAAAGGTGTTATTGCCTCCAATGGGGTGTAGATTGGTTTGGGGGGGCAAAAAACTTAGATATTACAATGTGGTTTATGACCTTCCAAAGGGCTACATTACAGAATCAGATATGCAATATCTGGGGGAAGTATGGCAATTAGGAAAAAAATATCTAAAAAGGCTTCTTAAGGGGACAGTAATAAAAAAAAAGATGGAGAAACACTGTCCTAGATCCAAGCAAATTGATGTATCTTAGGAAGATGTGAACCAGAATGAAACAGATGTTATGAAACTTGTGATTGGAGATGCAGCATGATTTGTGAAAATAGCCCACTTTCTGGCTGTGTGGAAACAGACAAGTAACTTAACCTTTCTGCATCTCAGTTTCCTAATAGTGACGTTTGCAACCAATCCTTCTCTCAACTGCTGGCTCTAGGCAACCACTGATCTGCTTTCTGCTACTACTGTTTTCTAGAATTTTATATAAATAGAATCATATAGTATGTAGTTTTTTGTTTTGACGTCTTCTGTTCTTCATGTTTTTGAGATTCATCTATGTTGTTGTGTGTATTAGGATTTCATTCCTTTTTATTGCTAAATTGTATTCCACTTAGCAATTGATGGGTATTTGGGTTATTTCTAGTTTGAGGTTGGAAAGCATTCTAAGTAATGCTGCTATAAACATTTGTGTACAAGTCTTTGTGTGAATGCATCTTTCCACACATTTTTTTCATACTTCTTGATTCTTGCTGCCAGATGCCATTGGATACCAGATATGCTATTTGGTTAATATATACATAAACTACATCATGAAAAACAAACAAAAGACAAAAAGAAGCAAGAAAAAAATACAAATGGGTGAATTTGATAAATAAATTCTTTTTGAAATGCTGCAGATTTTACAAGTATTTGTTACTACAAAAGATACTTGAAGTGTAAAAATGTGAAATGAAAGAGAAAAAGGCAACCAAAAATGTACAGAATAATCAAACTTGTGGTAAAATGCTGCAAAATTAATGTATAATTACATAAAATACAAAATTAGATTCAAAGTGTCTTTGGGAAAATTGATTATAAAAACCTTAATTTATAATCCCTAATTCAGAATTTTAGGCAAAAAAATCAGTAGGAAATTAATCATTAGCCAAACAGGTTTCAGGTAAACAAGTTTTAGGCAAATTCACTTGAGGCAAATTTCGCTGTTAATGGAAAGGAATTTGTGACTGATTGGACATAGATGGCAAAAGGAGAGGTTAAACCTGGACTGATTCTCAGATTTCTCTTGTGGGCTGCATGGTAGATAGAGGTGTCCTTCATGGGGATGGGGAATCCAGGAATGGAAGAAGGCTGCGTGGTGGGACGTGAAGGGCAGGTCACGAATGCAGGTTTATTTGTGTTGAGCTTGAGCTGCTTGGGAGACATCCAGGTAGAGGTGTCCATCAGGCAGTTAGATTTGTGGAGCTCAGGGCAGAAATCTGGCTTTGAGATATGATAAAGCCACTAGCACAGGTGTTCAGACATATGAGGGCACACTGGGAAAACTGTTGAGGCTGGAGAAGTGTGTAGGAGACTCTTATTCCAACGAGGCTTTCCCTCTGACCTTGCCTTTAGGAAGCTCCTCTGGATGTGCCAGTGCACCAGACATGTCCAATGTCCCTATGCCTCAGGTGCATGTGGTTTTGGCTCACAAGAAGGGAGTGATGTGATGTCCTCTATGTTGGATCCATGTCTGAATTCAATGGATATTTAGGAGTTGGTGCGTGTTGGAAGGTATAAAGAAAAACTGAAAAGACTGATTCTCTGGAAACAACATTGGGGCACAAGCGTCACTGCTTGGGAGCTCCTCCCACAGAAAGTAACATAAAAAGGGAGCGAGAGAGTGTGGCGGATGCCTTTGGTGCCCATTCACCTCCCCAGCGCTCACCTCTGGTTTCTGCTGGCAGATGGTTCTGGTGAACTGAGACTCACCTCGTCGTTTTTCTGATGTCTCCCTTGGGGCTTTCTCTGATTCTGTAGAAGCCCTCTTGGCCTATATGCAATTGCAGCCGAGAAAATGGAGGGAGCCAATGTCCCCTCACTCAGTGGGCATTGGGAGCCAGTGGCCAAATGTTCCAGCCACCCTTCCTTCAAATGGACAGCACTGGAGGCATCCTGTGTTCTTCTTAGGGACCCGGGTTGAACCAGGCCCCCTTTCTTATGATGGCGACCTGGATACACAACTTTAAACTTTGTTTTCTTCCTTTCCTGTCTCATTGTCTTTCTTTCTCTCTAAATTCCTGGAGCACCTCCTAAATAAATTACCTACACCCAAGTCTTTGCCTCAGGCTCTACTTTCGGGAGAACTTACCCTAAGATAGCTAGCTTTGCCCACTCTTCAACAGAACATTGTCAGCTTGGGTGCCTCCCACCAGCCTTGACTGAGGGCAGAGATTGTGGTGCCCAGAAGAAACAGGATGCCCAATGGATGCAGCAGCACCCATCAAAGGGGAGCCGGGAGAAGGTGAAGGTGGAAATTGAGGTTAGCACGTGGCAGCTGTAAGACTGTGGGCTGGATGTGTCCACGAGCTTGTGTGAGTTACCTCCGGGGAACTCCAAAAGTATTTGGTAACAACTTTGCTGGAGGCTGGGAGTCTGCATTGTCGGGAATGGGTAAGAGTCAGTGAAACACTGGTTATGGTAAGATTTGGACTTGTCAGAATATGTGGTTGTGGAAGCAATGACCAATGACAATGAGTAAAATTTCCTAGGAATAGTGCAATGGTTCTCGACCTTTGGTGAGCATCAGAATCATCTGAGGAACTTATTAAAAATACAGATGTCCCCAAAGTAGAAGTCTGGTCATGTGCATTTTAAAAAAAATTCCCCAGCTGATACTGATGCCCAATAAAGTTTGTGGACCTCTGTTCAAAAGTAGGGCAGAAAAAAAAAAAACACCAGGGACAGAAATCTGAGGAGGCAGGAGGCATTAACACTTACGACATAGGCAGAGAAAAATGAGGCTGAGAATGAAGATAAGAAGGAGCAGTCAGAAAGGCAGCAGGAGAAAGTCTCAAGGAGGTGGATAGGTCCAGCAAGGGAAAGTCAAAAAAGGACATTGGGGGGTGACATTGGCTTGAGAAGTTTTGTAACTGAACTGAAGACTCCCATGGCCCAGGTTCTTGGTCAGCGTAAGAGAGGAATTCAGACACTGACACAAGGGCAACAGCAAGCAAGCAAAGATTTATTAGAGGAGAGGTCAGACACACTCCACGTGAGGAGCGGGCAGGGCTGGAGAATGCGTCTGCCCTGTGTCTTTGGTAGGTTTTATTTATTTATTTATTGTGAGGAAGATCAGCCTTGAGCTAACATCTGATGCCAATCCTCCTCTTTTTTCTGAGGAAGACTGGCCCTGAGCTAACATCCGTGCCCATCTTCCTCCACTTTATATGGGACGCCACCACAGCATTCCTCGACAAGCAGTGCGTTGGTGCGCGCCCGGGATCCGAACCAGTGAACCCCGGGCCACCGCAGCGGAGCGCACGCACTTAACCGCTTGTGCCACCGGGCTGGCCCTGGGTTAGTTTTATTTTTATTTGGGCTGCTTAGAGGGAATTTGCACTATCTGGTTATCCCAATAATGGTTTTTCCTCCACCCACACGTTGGGAGGGGAAGTTCTTGACATTCTGGGGGAATCTCCAGAACTGTCATGGCAGTCATCCCCCGAGGAAAGGGGGCTAATGTATGTGGGATCTGTATGTAAATTAAAGAAAGGTCAGTGTCCTCTAGAGGCGTAGAGCAGAAAGCTTTGTATGTGCTGTTTGTGCACCCGTTATTTTTATCATCACGGTTGATGGCCTCAGACTCTGGTGGTGGCGCCAGGTGGGTCTCAGTTCCCCTTTATCTGCATCTTGTAGGACGCCAGCAAGATGCTTCACTGATGCAGCAAGGTCTCCAGCCATGATCCCCCGGTCATGTCTACCTAGCTACCTATCTCAGTTTCAGGGAAACAGTGGGGGTGGATGTCAGATCCCAGCGGATTAAGAAATGAATTGAAGAGGAAGAAGTATAAGAGTGCCCTGTGTCACTTCCACATGGCTCACAGATCAAATCCTGCTCCCACCCTATCAGAACCACTCTGTAGGAGAGCACATGTGATAGTGAGCATGTAACCTGGAGGTTAGCACACTCCCAGCACCAGAGAGACTGTGGTCGTGCCACTTCTAGAAAAGGACCTGTGAAAATCTCTGATAGAGAAAAATCTCCAAGAAACTAAGAAAAAAGACTTCAGAAAAATCAAGCATTTCAAAACAGTGGACACCAAGAATGGGATTGCATTTTGATAGTTTTATTTTATTTTTTTAGATTTTATTTTATTTTTATTTTTCCCCCCAAAGCCCCAGTGGATAGTTGTGTGTCGTAGCTGCACATCCTTCTAGTTGCTGTATGTGGGACTCGGCCTCAGGATGAACGGAGAAGTGGTGCCTCGATGCGCGCCCGGGATCCGAACCCGGGCCACCAGCATCGCAGCACACGCACTTAACCACCAAGCCACAGGGCCGGCCCAGCATTTTGATAGTTTTAAACGAAGTTTGTCTAAATAACCCCCTTCCCATCTTGGATGGCTTTCAGGCTGTCCGTCCCTAGCATCATGCCCCATGGGAGGCTGTGGCGCCTGGGAGGGGAAAAACTCCTTTCTGAGCAGCTCGTGGGTCACACATGTCTTGCACTGTGGCCCTGAGGCCTCTAGATGGCGATAAATCTCCTTGTTTGGAGCCTCCCTGCCCTGGCTTTCCGTCCATGGGAAAACTGCTTTCTGGTAGAGAAAAATGAGAGGCATTTCTTCAGAATTGACTGGAAGCTGCTGAGAAAGCTCTTCTTTGCCTCTCAGTTCTTGAAAGGCCTTTGAAACACTGGCGAGAGTCCAGTGGTTGGAATATTGAAATCTCAGCGAGGAGGGAGCTGCTGCATTCATACCCCGGAGCCAGGATATGCTGGTAGGAATGCAGGCTGTAAAGAGATCCCGGGAACAGCTTCTCCGCTCCTCAGGAACCACCTCTCTCCTGTGCCCAGGGCCTCCTAGTTCTTACCCCTCTTAGCGGGAGCACGGAGTTCATTCCTCGGCAGGGTGGCTAACACTAACATGAGCCAACCTTTCTGATTTTGTTTTTTACACGTATCTGCCATATGCCACCATGTGTTTTAGAAATCTCATTCAAGCCTCCCTGGTAGGTTCTACTATTATTCTGTTATTTAAATAGGTGAAATACTTGGCCAAAGTCAGTCAGGGATTAGTGTTACAGCTGGGATTTGATTCTAGAGCTTGAATTCTCAATCATTATGCTGTACTGCCTGAAGGACAATGTCTAAAAACACCCTGGGGCCTCTGGGAAAGGAGACAGGCCATGGGTCAGGGGTCAGTAAAGTGTCTCTGGGGAGCTGGCTCAGGACGTGGGGCTCAGGCTGTCTGAGGGGGCATGTGGGCACCCTGGAGAGGGTAAAGAGTTCCAGAGAGAATCGAGGTGTATGTGGGAGCCGGAGACGAGATGATTCTCCTTCCCAGTGCTGCCAGGGGCCAGCTCCGCCTGTGGTGGGGACTGGACTGTTAACGATGGGCACAGGACACTGCCAAATGCATTCAGACTTTTTAGTTTGATAGTCAATGACTTTCTTGGAAAGCAGTCAGCAAAATGGCCCGTTCAAAGTAAGCAAGTGTAGATCTGATCCAGAAACGGAATTGGCAGTCACTGGCCTGTTGTGTCTTTGGGTGGGGCCAGCATTGGTTCCTGGCTGAGTGTCAGAGAAAGGTCTCGTGTGACGCGTGAATCAGGAGAGCTTGGGGTCAGGCCCGGTGCTGATGTCTCTACTGTGAACTTCTTACAGGGGAGTCACCAGGGTGAATGCTCAGGTTCCTTTGGAGAATGCAGACAACAGATCTAAGGTCATATTCCCTGCCCTTTGTCCAGTTTGCCTTTAGAGTGATTAAAAATGTTAAGAAATTGTCATTTATTGGTTATGTGCTTACTACGTCCCTGGCCCTGTAATGAGCCATTTATGTGCACTATCTCATTCAGTCTCACACAACACTATCAGGTGAGTGTTATTATCTCTCTTCTACAAATGAGGAAACTGAGGCTCAGAGTGGTTAAGTAACTCCCTCAAGGTCACACAGAAAGTAAGTGGCAGAGGGCTGGTCTTGCTGCGGGGCCTTGCTCTTAACCATTCTCCTAGGCAGACTCCTCTTCAGTCGGTTCAATAGCTGGGACGTCAGTGTGACCACTCCCTGAGGCAGAAGCAGAGACATAGGCCCAGGTGCATGATCTTTGCTGGAGCTCTGAAATCACAGGCTCCCCTGTGCCTCCCCAGAGCAGACAAGAGTCAGGCTGCAAGGAAGTGAGTGCCATGTGAAGGGAACTTCTGAAAACCCTTTAAGTACCAGACCTGAAGGAATGACAGCATTTCTGCTCACTGGCCGTGACTGTGGGAGAGAGATTTGTAGGCCGGGAGGAAGGCCCCCCACTTCTCAATGAAACCCCAAGGTCGGCCACCTACTTCGAGTCCTTCACCAGCTCTACGGCTATTGTTAACTCTATCGGCACTTCATTCAACTGAATGTATTTAATAGCAACGTTAATACTTATGACACGTTGATCGCAGCAGAGGGTGTAGTGGATGGGACAGCTCAATCCTGGTGACCAGTGGGATGGCTGATGTGGCAGCCACATTTGCCTCACCCCCGCCCCACACCATACTCAGAGTGCTCTTACTGTATTATCAACATCCATCCTAAAAAAGCTATCAATAGCTATTTTCCCTTTTTCTTCAAGGATCCTGAAATGCTTTGCATGTATTCCTCCTTCTGAAATATAGAAGTCTGCTGTTATAGTTTATTCCTATTTATGAGATGAATAACCTTAAGAACAAATTAGAAGCTAAGCTGTGCCTCTACACAATAGCATCTTTTCATGTACTATGTTTCTCTCCAGATATACAAGAATATACAGAAATATAGAAACCTTATTTACAGAAATATAGAGGAAAACATTTTGAGTACTCACTTTTATCAGCACTGCATTTTTCTACCTAACATTAATTCTTGGGTTCATTTGTATTCTTTACTAGAAACACATACCCATGTTAGCAAAGAAAGAAAATTAACACCTTGTCAATCATAAAAATAGGTTGATTTTGTTGTTAGTTGTGACAAATGAGAGGCACGGCTAGGCCCTCTAGAACTTCCCAGGCAGGAAAGAGCTCTGTGAGTGGGCTGTTCAGATGGGCTCCAGGAGGGGGGCTCATTCATTCATCCCCTTAACAAATATTTGTTCTGCCAGCCGCTGAGCAGCCTGCCGGGGCTGTGGTGATAGATTAGAAAAGCTCTTTGAGGAACTCACATAGAGAGGGGGAAACAGATAAATAAATAGCTGATTAGAATCCAGGCCTAGGTGACTGGAGAAGGCTGAGCAGTTCGTACACTAAGTGTGGCCTATGGGGAGAAAATGGAGACGAATGGGGCTGAAATCCAGCCTCTAGTCTCTCCTCAAGAGGAGCCTACAAATGTGAGTACTGCAGGGACTTTTGTCACCAAAGGGGGCACCTTTTTTCAAATCCTGCCAAGGTGCCGTATGTGCCAGAGGCTGCCCTGAGTATGAGTAATTTTTTTCTATTTTTAAATTTATTTTTTAATTCACATACAATAAAATCCACTCTATTTGGTGTACAGTTTTAGGAGTTTTAGCAAATTCGTAGAATCATGTAACCATCACCACCATCACGGCACAGAACAATTTTATCACTCCTCTAAAAAAATTCCCTCCTACTTCTTTGTAGACAAGCTCTCTCTCATCCCCAGCTCTTGGAAACCACTGATCTGTTCTCAGATCCTATAGTTTGTCTTTTCCAGAATGTCATTTAAGTGGAATCATACTGAATGTAGCCTTTTGAGCCCGGCCTCTTTCACTCAGCTTAATGCATTTGAGATTCATCCATGTCGCTGCATGCAGTGACTGTTTGTTCCTTTTTCATTGCTGAGCAGTAGTCCACCAGTTGGATGTACTGCAGTTTGTTTATCCATTCCCAAGTTGAGGGACATTCCAGTTGTTTCCAGTTTTTGTCGATTATGCATAAAGCTGCTAAAAATATTTGCATATTGGTTTTTGTGTGAACATAGGTTTTCATTTCCTTTGGGTAGTTATCTAGGAATGGGATTGCTGTATGGTAAGTATATATTTAACTTCATATGAAACTAGAGATAAAATAAAACTAAGATGAAAACAAATTGTTTTATAATGGCTATACCAGTTTGCTTTCCCACCAGCAATGTATGAGAGTTCCAGTTTTTCCTCATCCTCATCAGCACTTGGCGTTGGTTAGCGTTTTTTTTTTTTTTTAATTTAGCTATTCTAATAGTTGCTTAGTGGTATCTCATTGTGGTTTTAATTTGCATTTTCCTAATGACTAATTATGTTAACATCTTTTCATGGGCTTATTTGCCCTCTATATATCTTCTTGGTGAAGTGTCTGTTGAAATATTTTACCTGTTTTAAAAGTGAGTTTGCTTGTTTGCTGTTGAGTTTTAAGAGTTCTTTACATATTCTGGTTACAAGTCGTTTGTCTGATATGTAATTCACAGTTATCTTCTCCCAGTCTATGGCTTATCTTTCCTTTTTCTAGCTGTATCCTTCTCAGAGTAAAAATTTAAAATTTTGATCAAGTCCAATTTATCAATTTTTTCTTTTATTGATTGCACTTTTGGTGTCATATCTAAGAACTCTTTGTCTAACTTAAGGTTATAAAGATTTTCTCCTATATTTTCTTCTAGATGTTTTATAGTTTTATATTTAGTTCTATTATCCATTTTGAATTAATTTTTGTGTATCGTTCAAGGTATGGATTGAAGCTTCTTTTTTCTTTGGCATATGGATGTCCAACTGTTTCAGCACCATTTGTTGAAAAGAGTATTCTCTCTTCATTAAATTGCCTTTGCCTGTTTGTTAAAAATCAATTGGCCACGTTTAGGTGGGTCTACTTCTGGGTTTCTATTGTGTTGCATTGATCTATGTGTCTATCCTTTCTCTGAAATGAGTGTGGTAAGTCTTAAGTTAGGAACAGAAGCAGAGTAAGAGAGGGGCACATGGGAGAGGATGACGTGGGAGGGGCAGAAGGGTTGAAGCCTTTCCAGGGGATGTAAGCTTTGAGCTGAGATCTATGTTAACTAAGAGCGAGTCAGGAGAAGAGGATGGGCAGATATTACAGGTCAGTGCAGGCCTTGGGAACACCACATGCAAAGGCTGGAGGGCAGGAGGGAAGGGGTTGGGGCAATTGTATGACTCATAGTGTGGCTGGAATAGAGTGTAGGAGATGGGCTGGAGATATCCCAAGCCAGGATCAGGTCAAGGGAAGAGTAGATTTGATCCCAAGGGTAGGGTGGATGTGTTATTTCAGAGGAAGGCATTTAAGTAGGTCTCCAGGATGAATAAAAATACCATATTCAGGAGTTCTCTTTTGTCATTCAATCAGTGCATTGTCCCTATCTCTAAAACAGAGAGTCTGGCTTCTCAAAAAGAGCAGACCCCTAGCAAACTAGTACACCTGCATTTGGACAACAAACGAACAAAAATACCTGTTGAGTATAAGATGGACAATATCTTGCTTAACGATGTGCGATGGTAGGTGGGAGAGAGAGGCTTCCATTAATAGTCAGCTCTATGTAAGTCCATCATGTATTTGACTGCCAAGAAAAAGTACAGCCCAGAATGAATTAGTTAAGGTCTAATATTTGAGGCAGCAAGTCTCTGGTGTCAGCACAATGGTTTGTTCCAACCCTGTCATTTCCTAGTTGTGTGACTTGGGCAGGTCATCTCTCTCTGTGCTTGTGTCCTTGTCTGTAAAATGGGGATGATATTGAAGAATGTAAATTATGTTAAAAATTTAATATGTTAACACCTTAAGGGGCAGTTGGGGCGAGTCTTCTATGAATAGAGTCTATCGATCCCAACTGACTCTGTTCGCGGAAGACTCACCCTAAACTGTTCAGAGAAAATTGAGAACAAGGGAGTGCTACAGAGGGATAAGTTTGGGAGGGTCGGGGTGGAGGGGGGCCAGATGGGGACATGTGTGTGCACCTTGATAGCTGTTTCGCGCCGTAGCAATTCGCGCCATAAAATGTAACTGTCTGAATGTTTTGAATTAACCAATCATGTAAAACCGCGCCAACCTTTTCCCGCTTTATGCTCCCAAATCCTATAAAAGAACTTGCCCCCTAAGGCTCGGGGTCGACCCCTCTGTCTCCTGCGAGAGACACGAGTCGACCCGGAGCTCCGTTCAATAAACCTCTTGCGTTTGCATCAAGTTCGGTCTTCTGTGTCTGTGGGCCCGCGTCATCCCGAGACCTGGTGAGTTGGGATTTCCCTCCCCTTCCCCTTGGGAATCCAACATTTGGGGGCTCGTCCGGGATCCACGCGGTAACCCGACTCCGAAGACCCCTTGGAGGTAGGCCTGAGTGACTGAGTGTGTGAGTGTGTGCGGCGCCGCAAAGTATTGTTTTATTGTTTTGGTTTCAGTATCGGGCAGCCGCCGCTTCGGGCCGTGAGGACCGAACGGCTGCAGTGGCAGACGTGCTAGGGACTGCAGGCTGCAACCCTGGGGGACGCCCCAAGGGATAAGGGGAGTCAGGAAAGCCTGACCAACCCCCCTTCCAGGTGGGAAAAGGAGCGATACCTTTTCCCGGGGAGGACTCGGAAACCCCTCCCGTCTGAAGCCGCCTTCGGCTGGCTTGTAGTACGCCTTCCGGGCAGGGTTGTCTGTGTTTTAGTGTGTCTTTAGTGTTTATTGTTCTGTTTTTGTTCGTTACGTGGACTTCCTTTGACGGGATGGGACAGACTGTGACGACCCCCCTTTCCTTGACCCTAGACCACTGGACTGAAGTGCGAGCGAGAGCGCACGACTTATTGGTAGAAATAAAGAAAGGGCGTTGGCAGACTTTTTGCACCTCTGAGTGGCCCTCCCTCAATGTGGGTTGGCCCCCTGAGGGGACGTTTAATCTAACTGTTATCCTCGCGGTGAGGGCTATTGTTTTCCAGGAGAGACCGGGGTCCCATCCTGACCAACGACCATATATTACAGTGTGGCAGGATCTGGTGCAGAACCCACTCCCGTGGGTTAAGCCATGGGTAAAAGCAGAAAAACTAAGCCCCCGAGTCCTGGCGCTGCAGGATGCGGAGACACGGCAAAAATCGAAATCAACTCGAACAGCGGAGTCGGAGACCCCTTCGGCCCCCCCCGGGGTCTACCCTGAGATTGAGCCTCCTCCCGAATGGCCCCCTTTCTCGCCTCCTCCTTACCCCTCCCCCGCTCCAGGATCGCAATCAGGACGGAGGGCGACTGGCTCGGGTCCCTCCGCTGGAACCCGAAGCCGCCGCGGAGCCACTCCGGACGGGCCTGATACCACGGTGGCGCTCCCGCTAAGAGAGTATGGAGCTCCTGCGGGGCCCAACCAGCTGTCACCCCTCCAGTACTGGCCTTTCTCTTCCTCAGACCTGTATAACTGGAAAAATAACCATTCCCCCTTTTCAGAAAACCCCGCCGGATTAACCGCCCTGATAGAGTCCCTAATGTTTTCCCATCAGCCCACTTGGGATGACTGTCAACAGCTCTTACAGGCACTCTTCACCACGGAGGAGAGAGAAAGAATCACACAGGAAGCAAGAAAGAATATCCGAGGCACCAACGGGCAGCCGGCAACGATAGCTGAGGCGGAAGAAGGGTTTCCGCACAACCGGCCCAATTGGGACTATAACACGGCTGAAGGTAGGGAGGCGCTGTCCGTTTATCGCCGGGCTCTAGTGGCGGGTCTCCGAGGGGCCGCAAGGCGGCCCACCAATTTGGCTAAGGTAAGAGAGATCCAGCAGGGGCCCACTGAACCTCCCTCCGTTTTCCTAGAACGATTGATGGAGGCTTACCGCAGGTATACGCCCTTCGACCCATCCTCGGAAGGGCAAAAGGCCTCTGTCATTATGGCCTTTATTGGACAGTCTGCCCCAGATATAAAAAGGAGATTACAAAGGCTAGAAGGGCTGCAGGACTACGACTTGCGGGATGTGGTAAAGGAGGCTGAAAAGGTGTATCATAAAAGAGAGAGTGAGGAGGAAAAGCGAGAGAGAGAGAGAAGGGAGGCTGAAGAGAGGGAAGATAAGAGAGATAGGAGACAAGAGAAGAAACTGACCAAAATACTGGCCGCAGTGATAAAGGCGACAGGGCCAGATCATAGGCAGTCAGGGAACCTGGGCAACGCCCCACGACCAGGCTCGCGCAGACGACAGCCCTAAGACAAAGACCAATGTGCCTATTGTAAGGAGAGAGGACACTGGGCAAGGGAATGCCTGGTTCCTTGCCGGTCTCCTTGGAACACCCCTCTCCCGCCTGTAAAAAAAGCCTGGAACTGCTGATTATAGGCCGGTCCAGGATTTGAGGGAAGTGAACAAGAGAGTGCAGGACTTACACCCTACTGTGCCAAACCCATATAGCCTACTCAGCTCCCTCCCCCCATCACGGAAATGGTATACTGTCCTGGACCTGAAAGATGCATTCTTCTGTCTGCGGCTGCACCCAAAAAGCCAATTACTTTTTGCTTTCGAGTGGCGCGACCCTGATATGGGGATCGCTGGACTTGGACAAGACTGCCTCAAGGGTTTAAAAACTCCCCCACCCCGTTCGATGAGGCCCTCCACAGGGATTTGACTGACTATAGGGTTAAAAACCCTCAAGTGACTCTTTTACAGTATGTAGATGATCTACTGTTGGCGGCGGAAACCCCGGGAGACTGTGAGGAAGGAACCAAGCGCCTCCTGGCCGAGTTGGGTGAGTTGGGGTACCGGGCGTCGAGGAAGAAGGCACAGCTGTGCCAGGAAAAAGTAGTCTATTTAGGCTACACACTAAAGGACGGCCACAGGTGGCTGACCGACGCACAGAAAAAGACTGTGATCCAGATCCCGGCCCCAACCTCCGCTCGCCAGGTAAGAGAGTTCTTGGGGACAGCCGGCTTCTGCCGATTGTGGATCCCTGGGTTTGCTACCCTGGCTGCTCCGCTGTACCCGTTAACTAAGGAGAATGGAAACTTTGTCTGGACTCTAGAGCACCAGAGGGCTTTCGAGACTCTAAAGCGGGCACTATTAGAGGCACCCGCGTTAGCCCTACCTGATTTGACTAAACCTTTCACCCTGTATGTAGATGAAAGAAAGGGAATAACCAGGGGAGTCCTGACTCAAGCCCTTGGGCCCTGGAAGCGCCCAGTCGCATATCTATCAAAAAAACTGGATCCGGTAGCCAGTGGGTGGCCCTCCTGCTTAAGGGCAATTGCCGCCACTGCCCAGCTGGTAAAGGATGCAGACAAGTTGACCCTGGGCCAACAGATAACCATAGTAGCCCCCCATGCTTTAGCGAGCATTATCAGACAACCGCCAGACCGATGGATGACTAACGCCCGGATGACTCACTACCAAAGCCTGCTCCTAACTGAAAGAATTATATACAGACAGCAGGTATGCATTTGCTACTGCCCATGTCCATGGGGCTATTTATAAACAAAGGGGGCTGCTTACACTTGCCCAAAAAGGTGGCAATCATCCATTGCCCGGGACATCAGAAAGGCACCGACCCCATAGCTCGAGGAAACCGCTTGGCGGATCTAGAAGCCAAGCGGGCGGCACTAGGACCTATGGTCCTGACTCTCCAGGGAGCTAAGGTCAGCAAAGCTGCCTCCGGTGGGGAACTAACTAAAGAAGAGAAAGTCCTTTCCGTTGCAGAAGGGCGAGAATATCTATCACATCTACACCGGCTAACCCACTTGAGCCCTCAGAAACTAATTAAAATTATTGAGGCCTCCCCGTACCAGGTACCAGATTTGAGAAAGGCGGCTGAGGAAATTTATAAGGATTGTAGAGCTTGCGCTCTCACAAATGCTGCAGTTACCAAATACCGCACTGGACATAGACTCCGGGGAGATAGGCCCGGAACTTTTTGGGAGATAGACTTTACTGAAATCAAACCGGCCCGGTATGGAAATAAATATCTTCTAGTATTTGTAGATACCTTCTCGGGATGGGTAGAGGCTTTCCCCACCCGAAAAGAGACTGCCTCTGTAGTAGCCAAGAAGATATTGGAAGAAATCCTCCCGAGATTCGGGATCCCAAAGGTAATTGGATCTGACAACGGTCCTGCATTCGTTGCCCAGGTAAGTCAGGGACTGGCCAGTCAACTGGGGGTCAATTAGAAATTACATTGTGCTTATAGACCCCAGAGTTCAGGCCAGGTAGAGAGGATGAATAGAACAATTAAAGAGACCCTAACTAAATTGTCTATGGAGACCGGCGATAGTGACTGGACAGCCCTCCTGCCCTTTGCCCTGTTCCGCGTCCGGAACACCCCACAGGGACCCTTAAAACTTACACCCTTTGAGATCCTCTATGGAACCCCTCCCCCTTTGGCACAAATAGGGATACATGACCCTGACATTGTACCTTCTATACCTTTGTCAGCCCGCTTGAAAGCACTCGAGGCTGTCAGGCGCGACATCTGGAACCAGCTAAAAGAGGCTTACCAGCCTGGTGATCTGCTCATACCGCACCAGTTCCAGGTTGGGGACTCTGTCCTTGTGAGACGACATCGGACGGGGTCGCTAGAACCACGTTGGAAGGGGCCCTACGTGGTGCTCCTCACTACACCCACAGCAGTCAAGGTGGACGGTATAACTTCTTGGGTTCACGCCACACACGTGAAGAAGGCACCCCAGAATGCAGCAGATCTTTGGAAGGTGGAAAAGACTGATAACCCTCTTAAGCTGCGTTTGCGTCGTGGGGACGGCAGACAGACCGTCCAATCCTAACCCCCACGCTCCTCAACTGCTCACGTGGCAAGTCGTCTCCCAGGTAGGAGATATAACCTGGTCAATCCAAAAAACTGCTTCCCCTTGGACATGGTGGCCAGACTTACACCCTGACCTTTGTAAACTGGCTATAGGAACCCCCGACTGGGATTTCATGGGTCGACGAGGGGGGGGCAAAACAAGCCGGAAGATGCCACTCCCCCCATCGCAAGGGTAAACTAAAGGCATACCCCTATTTTTGCGTGCTTGTGCAGTTAGTGCCTAGAATTTACTATCATACTGCCAATAGTTTCGAAGATGAGTTTGATCAGAAATCTATACTAAGGAAAAGAGAACCAATATCCCTCACCCTAGCTGTGCTCCTGGGACTGGGAGTTGCCGCGGGCGTAGGAACCGGCACTGCAGCCTTAGTTGCAGGGGAGAGAGGATTAACTGCCCTGAGCAATGCTATAGATGAAGACCTCAGGACTTTAGAGCAGTCCATCTCTAAGCTAGAAGAGTCCCTCACCTCCCTGTCTGAAGTAGTGCTCCAGAATAGAAGGGGATTAGATCTGTTGTTTTTAAGGGAGGGAGGGCTCTGTGCAGCTCTTAAAGAAGACTGCTGTTTCTATGCAGATCACACAGGAGTAGTCCGAGAGATTCAATGCAAAAATTAAAGAAGAGATTGGACATGAGGCAGCGAAGCAGGGAGGCCCAACAAAGCTGGTTTGAATCCTGGTTCACTAAGTCCCCCTGGGTGACGTCCTTACTATCCTCCCTAGCAGGGCCTTTGTTAATTCTTTTTCTACTTTTGGTTTTTGGACCGTGTGTTTTCAATAGAATTACTGCTTTCATAAAAAAAAGAGTCAATGCAGTGCATGCTATGATGCTCCAACGCCATTACCAAGCTCTCCCACGCCATGAGCCACTAATAGTAGACACCGAAAACTAAGTTCTAAGATTAGAACTAGGGACAAAAGAAGAAGTGGGGAATGAAGAATGTAAATTATGTTAAAAATTTAATATGTTAACACCTTAAGGGGCAGTTGGGGCGAGTCTTCTATGAATAGAGTCTATCGATCCCAACTGACTCTGTTCGCGGAAGACTCACCCTAAACTGTTCAGAGAAAATTGAGAACAAGGGAGTGCTACAGAGGGATAAGTTTGGGAGGGTCGGGGTGGAGGGGGGCCAGATGGGGACATGTGTGTGCACCTTGATAGCTGTTTCGCGCCGTAGCAATTCGCGCCATAAAATGTAACTGTCTGAATGTTTTGAATTAACCAATCATGTAAAACCGCGCCAACCTTTTCCCGCTTTATGCTCCCAAATCCTATAAAAGAACTTGCCCCCTAAGGCTCGGGGTCGACCCCTCTGTCTCCTGCGAGAGACACGAGTCGACCCGGAGCTCCGTTCAATAAACCTCTTGCGTTTGCATCAAGTTCGGTCTTCTGTGTCTGTGGGCCCGCGTCATCCCGAGACCTGGTGAGTTGGGATTTCCCTCCCCTTCCCCTTGGGAATCCAACAATATCTACTTCACAGGACGGGTGAGAGGACCTCAAGAGATAATAAATATCAAGTGTTGAGCACGAAGCCTGGTATGGAGAAAACAATAAATGAAAGGCACTTTTTAAATTTTTTTTTTATTTTATTAGTTTCATCCTTACCATCAGTGTTGGAGGATGAGAGGCTCACTCTGCCTGGGGATGATCAGATCACATCTGAGTATCAGTTTTGGCTCTTCAAACCCCACTTATAAAAACATGATGATGATAAAAATAACAGCAAGTACCATTTATTTGAGTGTCTGCTCTGTGTCAAGTGATGTATTTCACCTCTTTAATTTAATCTTCACAATTCTGCTTTAAACTATGTGTCATTATCAACATTTTATAAGTGAAGAAGCTGAAGCTGAAACACACAAAGCCAGTAAGTGGTGGAGGCAGGAGTCACAGCTGGGTGTGTCTGACTCCAGTGATTTTCTCTTCCCCTTCCTGTGTGCTCAGAGCAAGGGGACTTGAAACAGTGTCTAATGAGAAAAACGACACGAGAATGGATATTAAGAACACTCCTCAGAACATAGCATTGTTTTTAAATATTGTAAAGTCTGTTACTGAGAAGATGGATTAGGTTTTATATAGTCAGTAGAACCAAAACTAGGAGTGGAGGTTGGTGGGGGGAGAAGCATACACCTCAACATAGAATTTTCTAGAAGAATAATCAAAAGATGGAATAGATTTCTTCAAGAAAATTTACATAACCACCTGGCAGGAATGTTGCAAAAACTCCCTTCAAGTATCAGCCAAGTAGTTGTAATTGGTGACTTTTGGGGTCCCTCACAGACCTAAAACAATCTGTGGATCTAAAGGAATACTGAGCAAGGCAAGGATCTAACAACTTGCAGTTACCGAGAGTCCTAGAAAACAGTCCTAGAAAACAAAAAAAAGCAGACCCCAGTCCCAGCTGCGCAATCACCTCCCAGAGGGGACAGCCCACTCTGCCCAGGACTGACACCACCCTATTTACAAGGTACCTGTGTGAACGCACTCCATCCGTTTTTCCCTCTTGCCTCTGACCGTAATGAGGCCTGGGTGAGTCGCTTGCATTCCTGGCACGGACCTGTAGGTGGCAGCAAAACCAAGGCTCCCCCAGCTGAAGCTGCTCGGTTCTCTGCCTTCAGTTCAGAGCAGCTCGAATATTGCAGTCATCTGGTGTCTGCATAACTGCAGGCTTGTTTTTCAATCCCCCTGACCCTGGAAATAATATTCTCTAAGTCTTTTGGAATCAAACCTGCCAAATAGAGTGTAACATGTTTCCTAATCATTTGGGCTACATTCTCCCTTCTGAATGGGTGTTGGTTTCAGTGGGAATGCTTTCTGCGGCCGTGGATCGTTGAGAAGATGGTTCTGCTCTGCTCCGGCAAGCTGAAGAAATAGCCAAGCGCGGAGCCTGAAGTGAAATAAGGACAAACACAGGAGATACCCCAGAGGCAGGCAAGTAGGGACAAAAGACAGGCCGCAAGGGCGGGGTGGCGACCTGGGTGCCCACCTGCCCAGCGTGATTGCTGAGGCACACCTCACTCAGCCGGGTAAGCCTCCTCCTCAGAAAGTACTCCTTCCTACTGCTCCTGACGTCCAGAATTCCGTCATGGAAGACAAAGCTTTTCACGGAATTCAACTGTTACTGCCTCAGGGGTGTCGTCTCCCTCTCCCCCGTCCTACACCAAACCGGGTTAGACACTCGCTCTTAGCACCGTCCAACTCTCCCTCGTGGTACTTTCAGTGTGCAATTATATGACTGTGTGACAATATATTTAACATCTCTATCCTCTACTAGGGGTTTGTTTTGCCTAATTCTGTATCTTTCAGCATAGCTGTTGGCACAAGTATGACAGGAGTAATTCCATGATTATACAAACAGAAGAGGAAATATAATATAGAGGTGGGGAGGCAGATTGATCCGGGTGGAAATCCTGTGCCTGTCACTTACCCACTGTGTGTACTTGGATACGTTGCTTAACCTCTCCAAATTTCAGTTTTCTCCTCTGTACAATAGGGAAAATAATGTCTGTTTTCAGGGTGGTCATGAGTATACACTGAGAAAAATCTATGTAAAGTACTTAACACAGTACTTGAAACTGAGTCAGCACTCAACTATGATAGTTACTTTCATTTTTATGGAGGAACCTTCGTATGCAATTTGCCAGGGGAAACAACATGGATTTGAATTCACAAGGAGATGAAATGACTGACATGAGAGCTTGTCCCAAAGTTTTGATGGAAGGGAGGAAGAGAGAGTTGTTGGAGGTGACGGTGCTGCTGCTGTAGCTGCTGAAATGAGTGACTTGGAAGTCCTAAAACAGTTAAAATGTTCTGTGCTAGGGCGTTGAATGGGAAAATACTGCTCTTGAGTCAGAATAAATAATAAGCTGCTTAGGTGAAGCTATAGCCTGGTTTAAAAAAAGAATTCTGCTAGATCATTGGTATAAATGTCAAGGATGTAAGGCTGAGCAAAGCAATCAGACATTTAAGTTCCAACAAGCCGGTTCTGAAAGAACCGTGTTCCGTGCTGCTCTCCACAATGGAAGAGTGGTGTGGTGAAAGCAAGCCGCGGAAGGTGAGACTCGGTGTCCTCATCCCGAGAATTGCTTTCATCCTGTTGCATACATGCTTTACATTACTTTAAAAGCGTATCTTTTAAAAGTGCTTTTAAACATTAGGGATAGTCGTAATAGCTAAAAAGTGGAAACAATCCAAATGTCCATCATCTGATGAATGGATAAACAAAATCTGGTATATCCATATAATGGTGTATTATTCAGGCGTAAAGAGGAATGACGTTCTGACGCAGGCTATAACATGGATGAACCTCGAGAACATTATGCTAAGTGAAATGAGCCAGACACAAAAGGACAAGTAGAGTATGATTCCACTTGTATGAGGTACTTAGAAAAGTCAAATTCATAGGGACGGCAAGTAGTATAGTGGCCGCCTAAGGCTGGGAGTGGGGAACTGGGAGTGACTGCTAATGAGTATGGGTGTCTTTTTGGGGTGATGAACATATTCTAAAATTTGATTGTGATGATGATTTTACAGTTCTAGGAATATACTGAAAACCATTGAAGCATATACTTTAAATGGGTGAGTTGGTTGGTATGTGAATTATATCTCAATAAAGATATTAAAAAATATTAGGGATAGATCAGTGCAACCCTGGGTGCACATTACAATCACTTGAGGAAGCTAAAAAACTACCGATTCCCAGGGTCCCACCTGCAGCCAATTAAATCAGAATATCTGAGAAGTGGGGCATGGCTCTGGGCCTTTGTGAACCCAAAGTTGAGAGCTTCTGGATGATCGAGGGAGTAGATTTTAATTTTTCTACCTCTAGAGGACCTACTGTTGGCAAAGAGTGGGACTGAATTTTGTTGTTGTTTTTATAAATCTGTGTGTCCGAGGTAATTTCTGTTTAGTTTTGCCCGAAGGCAGCAGAGTGGCTGAACTATGTGGCCTTGCTACAATGTTTCCTATTTTAGGATTTTGTGATTAAATTCATCTGTTGCAACTGTGATAAAAAGAGAAAAGCTTTTGTTCTAGTGATGTCTGGGGTTTTAGTACAACTAGAAACATTCTGTTCATTTAAATTTAGTAAATAGAGGCAATGACATGGGTAATAACACGAATATTTTCAGCCAAAATTGTGCTTTCCACTTAGAAAAATTAAAATGATTAAGGTTGAGGAAGAAACTTTTGTTTCAATGCTGTTGTCATCACTATCAATATCATGATAAAAAGCAATTAATTGTCTATTTATTCTCCACGCTGGGGGGGGACAAGTCAGATACATCTTGTTAGGCCAACCACTGTATTTTCTGAAGAGTAGTAATAACCGAACGTCCCTGTCAAAATCCTTATGAAAGTTGACCAGAACTTGTTTGAATTGCAATAACCTTTTAAAGAATGGAGAGGGTCAGTGATGTCTTGAATTTTGCAGTGCAGGAAATATTGTTGGAAACTTTCAAAATAAACAGTTTAGAATAGAGAATGTCATCCTATTAAATTGAATTTTGGAAGTTCAACTCTAGTAGCATGAAAGAAGGAAGAAGAGATAAAGGAAATTTACATTTATTGAGCTTCTACTATGAGTCAGACACAAAGCTTTATGCCTTATATACAGTGTGTCATTTCATTCCATTCCCAAGCATCTTTCAGGTAAGCGTTTTCTTTTTTTGTAGATGAGGAAATGAGCCCAGGGAGGCCTGCTATTTTGCCCCAGGCCCCAAGCTTCTAAGTGGAGGTCCTGACCCAACTGCACGTAACTCTGCCAACCTGTTGTTGTGAAGAAAGGCCAGATCGTTTCTAGTTGACAGCTTGTGTAGGAAAGAGCACTGAACATTAGAAGACCGATTTCAAATTCTGTGTGGTCTTGGGAAGTCACAACCTCTGTGTCCTGGTTTCCTGAGCTATAATTGAGGGTGAGAACATTCGTCTCGTGGATTGTTAGGAGGCAAATGAGTTAATGTAGGTGAAGGCGCTCAAGATCTTGCCTGGCACAACATAGGTGGGACGTTACAAATGTCAGTCTAGCAACTTCGACTTCGGGTTTCTAAGCTGTGGAGTAGCTTGTGGAAGACGTGACCCATCTTGGTCAAATCCCCAGACTTACTCTAACCACCTTTGAAAGCCATCTGCACCAGAATCGAGCATGAAAGCCCAGGTTGGAAAAGGCTCCCCAGTGGGTTCTGTCTGTCTGGGCAGGTATTTTGGTTTTCAAAGGCATTATTTTCCTGGCTTGAGTTCTTTCAGAAACCTATGAATCTATAATCCGAGAGGAATATATTCAGCACCTGCTCCGTGCTGAGTACTCTGGGGAATCTCTAGGATCCGGGATCTCTGTCTTCAAGGAACTTAACATGCAGTTGCAGAGGGCAAAATAAACACAGGTGAAACAGTAGTAGTACCAAATGAGATGGTATTCCTTTAGGGAAAAAAAAATCACACACAGTGAAAATTCAGCAATGCTGAAGGTTATATGGAAAGCCAGTTCCCCTTTTACCCCTGCCTTTCTTGCTCTCATTGTCTTTCCCTCTAATTAGTTTCTTCATACTTTCTGGAGAGATTCTGTCTATGTGCAAACATATAGATACATATAGCACCTTCCCTTTTATCAAAATACCAAATAAGACATACTATAATACTGTTCTGCACTTCACTTTTTAAAATTCATAATAGATGGCAGATATTGTGCTGTACCAATACACATTGATCTCCTTCATTCTCTCTAATGGAATTCCTTTGTAGGAATGTACCACACTTTATTTAATGGTCCCTTATCAATGGTCTTTTAGGTTGTTTCCAGGCTTTTGCTACCTGAACAATACTGCAATAAATTCTTCTTACAAAGAGCCATAATTAAGGGCTAAATTGTGTGGTTTAGACTGTAAGTGATTCTCATTTCGCAGCGTGGGTGCTAATGGCATTTTGGGTGGGACAGTTTTTTTGTCCTGAAGAGCTGTCTTGCCTATTGCATGATTTTTGGCATCTCTGCTCCCTCCTCCTTGCCCCAGTTCCAGCTTGCTCCCATTGTGACTATCAAAATGCCCCTCCCCATTTCTAAATATCCCCTGGGGGGATGCTATTGCCTAGAATGGGAACTGCAGCAAATGTAGGGAGTTAGAGTTGGAAGCTTGGGTGGGGGAGGGGGGGAGGGGCATCTCAGCAGGAGGCTGAGGACTGGCACAGGCTTTGGGAACAACTTGGGAAAGGACCAGAGGCAGAGTCACCTCACTGAGGGATTTCCTTTCTCTCTCTACAGCTGCTTCCTCCCAGAGAGATGGTGCAGTGTCTGTAAAGCTGATTGGCCTGCCAAGTGGTCATGAGCCTCTAATGTGGGTTCTGGAAGTACTCCTGTGTCCTTGCTTCATCTTCTTCCTCCAGGCATGTTGTTCCCAGGTCCCCAGGGGCCTCCCATCACAGCACTTGAGGTGCTGGCCTGGTGACTGTTCACCAAAAGAACAGGAGGGTCATCGATACAGCTGTATGGGGCCACCGACTGGGCTGGGGATAAATTACACAATGCTTGAATTTTCACTCTGTGCCGGTGAATCATCAAGTCCTAGGAAATCAAAGGTTTACATCATCTAGCCCCTCTCGATTAGAGAGAGGGAGTCAAACTGATGTATGCATCAGATACAGGTGAGGAGTGTTAGTTAGGGCTAGGAGAGGAGAGTAGAGATGGCTGACTGTGATGGACTCTGTGCCAAGGGAAAAATGATCAAAATCAGTGGTTTCCTAACTGGATTTTACATCAGAATTACTTGGAACATTTTCTTTTTATAAAGAAAATGCAGATTCCTAGGCTTCACCTTAGACCAAAGAAATTAGACTCCTGATGACTAGGGTCTGTATTTTTATTATGATCCTCAGGTAGTTCTTATGCTCTATAGTGGCCAAATTTGGTAAACTCTGATTTAAATAGACTCCAATCAAATAATTCCCACATCACAAATACGAGTGTTAGTGGAGCGTGGAGTGCTGCTTAGCTGGCTATCTGCCCTATTGGTAGAGGGAGTGAGCAGACCGTATGCTAGATGGTTAATTATATTGGCATTTATTCATTCTGAAATGTTTACAAAAGTAATTAGAAGTCAGATTAGGTTTGATGCTCACCGACCTTTAAGGAAGGGCTTGGCTTCAAACAACCAAAAAAAAAAAAAAGTGCCTCTTTCAAAGGTTAATCAGAACAAAACACAGCATGATGAGCTGGGATCTCTAGCTTGTAAAAAGAAGGGTTTTATTTGGCATTAAGGATGAGAGTTAGGACATGGAAGCTCATCACTTCTGGGTTGGTTTTTTGGATTTGGAACGTGAAAGCAAACTTCTCAGAAATAAGAATCCTCCTAAGTATAAGCCTGGAGTGGAACTGGTGTTCTGAAAAAAGATATTGATTGACTCTTCTCCTAGACCCCAGTCTTTCCTGGCTGGCTTAGCAGTGTTCAATTTTCTGCCTGTGTTGCTGGGAAGATCTTTTCAATTGTAAATTCAAAGCTCTTGCTCCACGTGGGCAGATAATCAAACCCGACTTTTGTCTATTCTTATCTGAAGGCTTAGAGACTATCACCCTATCTTCTGATGGTGCTAAGTGCTCCAGCGCCTACAGAACTGCTCTCTCCCTAGCCAGGGATGTGTATTTGGGATCCCAGGGTGTCACTTTCTTGGCAATGGGGTGAGGCTGACTAGCTATGTGACCTTAGGCAAGTCTGGAACTTTTCTCTGTTCCCCTTTTGCCCATCCAGATCCATTTTCCACCCTGCTCTGCACCCTGGGAGGCAGACTCCTGTAGACTGCATCACTCAGGCTTCCTTGCCAGCTGACTTCCAAGGAGTCACCCAGTGGGAGTCTATTCCCTGCTTGGTTGGTTGCTATTGCCCTAGAAACGCCGAGACCCTCCATGACAACATCTTCCCCAGGCAGCTGCACCTCCACGTCTGGGGCTTTCCTGAGCTCCCTTTGAAACTGGCAAACAGTTAGCCATCAATGATTAAGCAGCTAGTAACTATGGGGGATCGGAATTGGCTACCTCAAACTATGTCTCTGCCTGAAAGACACTTTGATCTCCACCCCCACTAACTGACCGAAAGAGTTTGGGATGGGAGGCCTGCCTGAAGAACAGGCCATCACCATAGATGTGTCTGGGTACCTGGGAGGGTCCTTGCTAAGCCCATTCTTTGTTCTGGTTACCCTTTGTAAGAGACATTTACATTCGTAAAGGAAATCTCCATTTGTGAAGGTATCTTCTTCCCTGTACCAGGAAGAAGAGGGGGATGGCCTTACCTAGAAACTTATCAGAAGGAAGGTGAGGACTTAAATCTGCATGATAAACTTACCCATTGTTAACTGTGCTGTTTAGGCAATATGCTATCTGACTCCCACTAGGTTCCTATAAATGACATCTCCCTGGAGCTGGGATCACCATGGTAATGAGCTATTTTTTTCAGGAATTGGAACCCCTTGTCCACTTCAGGCTGGTTGAGACCACCAACCTATCAACCGGGCCCATGCAGACACATGTCCCATAAGCGATCTTTTGACATCAGGATGTTAGAACTCCACCCTCAGGGCATGCTAACGCGCCATTCTGTGAACGTGTGTCCTACAAAGAGGCATGAAGCCTGACTACGCTTGCGCAGATCATCAATTACCTCATCTCTCCTCAGCTCCAATCATTTCAGACCACTTTGCCCCCGGCCCCATAAATATCCCTGAATATTCCTCTGAATCCAGGGAAGCGGATTTGAGATTCAATCTCCTGTTTCCTTACTTGGCTGCCTTGTGATTATTAAACCCTCTCTCTCTGCTGCAATCTTGTCGTTTTGGTGTTTGGCTTTCTTGGGGGCGGGCAAAACCGGACCTGGTGCAGTAACACCTGTGCACCTTCCTTCCTAGGGGGCCGTAATGGCTCCCCCTGTTGGTAGCCACTGCATACTTCATCCACCCTTGGTGTTTCTCTGATTCCTGTGCACCTCAGTCAATAAGCCCTTTAAGAAGGTCTCTTTAGTGGAACACCTGAAGGAAACTGTTTTTGTTAGAGTCCTTGCCTGATAGGCTTTTTTAAAGCTATCAAATGGTGAAGCAAACCTTTCTCTGTGAGGATAACGTGAGATCCCGTGGGGCAGTGTGCTTCAGAAGTGGAAGCATTCAACTGTGGGGTGGCATCGTAGTTACTGCTGTGGTGACTGTTAATGAGGTCTGAGACATCTTCATAACCCTAAGACATTTTGGAGTTTTTAATATTTGAAATTTGCATAGTAAATACTTGATTAATTCAGGGAGCAGAAAGTGGGGGGAGTGATGACAAGACCCTTTCCTACTTTCACACACACTTTTTTTTTTTTTTTGTGAGGAAGATCAGCCCTGAGCTAACATCCATGCTAATCCTCCCCTTTTTTGCTGAGGAAGACTGGCTCTGAGCTAACATCTGTGCCCATCTTCCTCCACTTTATATGGGAGGCCGCCACAGCATGGCTTGACAAGCGGTGCCTTGGTGCTCACCCAGGATCTGAACCCGGGGCCACCAGCAGCAGAGTGCACACACTTAACTGCTACACCACGGGGCCGGCCCCCCTTTCCTACCTTCATGTATGCAGATTCACTATGTTTCTGGAAGATACATGAGTGTCTAGTTTTATTGTCTTAGCTATTCATGGAAATTCCTCCCAGATACTGGTAACAAGTTAATATATATATATACTGTATATAGCCTTAGTTTTCAGAGTTGCAATAAGTTTTGGTTTATATCTGGGTTCCATAGGTATTTTGTTGAAAGTTAGGAGAAGATATATTAGAGGTCACTGGCAAGATTTCATTTTAACAAAGAAAAACCTTGAAAGCATAAGCTTTTAAATGGCTGCACACTTACGTCATAATTTATTTAACCATTGCCGCATTGTTAGAAAATTAGATAGTTTCCAGTTTTGCTCTATGATAAATGGTGATAGAGTGACCATTCTGGTACATACAGTAGTCACACATCATTCAACAACACTGGGCACTGCTCAGGTTAGGTCCTGGTGGATGCGGCAGCATACAAAGCAAAGCCCTGCTCTCGTGAACTTAGATTCTAGTTGGGGAGAGAGACAATAAACAAACAATTGAATAAAAAGGGTAAAGCAGGTAAGGGAGGTAGAGAACGGACTGCTTATTTAAATAGGGCAATCACAGAAAGCCTTTCTGATAGGGTGATGTTTGAGTAGCGATCTGAATGACATGAGAGAGCAAGCCAGGCACATTTCTGGGGGAAGGGCATACCTGGCAGAGGGAGCAGCAAATGCAAAGGCCTGGAGGCAGGAATGTGCTTGGCATGTTTGAGGACCAGTAGGAGGTCAATAGGACTGGAGAGGAGTGAGTGAGCGATAGAGGTAAGAGCTGAAGTCAGAGGGAGAACTGGGGGCAAGATCTTGAAGGGTCCTCTCAGCCACTGGAAGGGCTCTGACTGGTCCTTAGGATGATGAGAGACCCTGGAGGGTTTGGGGTAGAGGACTGACATGATAACACTTTGATTTAAGAGGGTCTGTTTGGCTGCTGTGTGGAAAATGCTCTAAGGGGGCAAGGGTAGAGTGAGGGTGACCAGTTTGGAGGCTTTGGGGGCGATTTGGGGAGACATGGTGGTGGCCTGGACTAGGGCTGTTGAAGTGGTGGTCCTGAGAAATGGTTGGATTCGGGGTATATCTTGAAGGCAGATGTGGCAGATTTTCACCATGGATTGGGTGCAGAGTTTGAAAGAAAGGAGTTGATGATGATTCTGGGTTTTGCCCCGAGTAACGGTGGTTGAAGGATAAATAAATGACTGTTTAGTTAGGGCCGTAGTTCTCAACCTGGGGCAATTTTGCTCCCTAGGGGACATTGGGCAGGTAGTTTTATTTGTCACAACTGGGGTGGGGGGTGTGTACTACAGAAATCTAGTGGGCATAAGCAGGGATGCTGCTAAACCCCCTACAGTGCATAAGACAGCCTCCCCCCACCCGCCAATAAAGAATTGTCTGGCTCTAAATGTCCATAGTGCCGAGGCTGAGAAACCCAGAGTTAGGGAGATGGCTGCTTTTTTCTTTTCTCAGCCTCTTTCTTCTCTTGGCTTTGTTCTCTGTACTCTAGATGGGTTTCTTTGCTGCTTCTTATACAAGTTAAGGAATGAATGGCCCAGCTCTCCCTTCTCCCTCCCACCAAATATGACCTTTAAGCTCCCACATCCAAACTCAACTCACTACACATAGTCTCTTTGTCCCCATTCCACATTTTCAGGAGAGAGAATATCATCGGCCCAGGCATTCCCTCTGTTCCAATCAGGCAGGTCAGAAGGTGGGCTCACGTGGGTCGCTGTCGGTTTAACAATGACTGCAGGAAAGGTGTTCTGAGAAAGAGTGAGGGTTAGATAGGAAAATTAATGGAAGTGTCTGTTGTATGAACTTGGAGAATTCAACCTAAAGACCTGACTCCTGGGGGCCCTGCTTAGCCCACAGAATTGTCCAGGCTTCTGCAATTTTAGCCCAGTCCTTTACAACTAGCAGGAGAGGGAAACTGTAGGAGAGGAGGGATGGCTAAGGATGTGATGGGCCCTATTCGGAATTTGGATCCCGGCCAAGCTGGACATAAAAGAGAAGGCTGCCTGGGTTCGGCCCAATGGCGCAAGCAGTTGGGTGAGTGCGCTGCGCTGTGGCGGCCCCGGTTCGGGTCCGGGTGTGCACCGATGCACTGCTTGTCGAGCCATGCTGTGGCCGCGTCCCATATAAAGTGGAGGAAGATGGGCACGGATGTTAGCTCAGGGCCAATCTTCCTCAGAAAAAAAAGAGGAGGATTGGCATCAGATGTTAGCTCAGGGCTGATCTTCTTCACAAAAAAAAAAAATAAAAAAGAGAAGGCTGCTTGCTGTCTTTCTCCTTTCCCTCTTTAATTGAATTGGAATCTGGCGTATCTTCAGAGGAAATCATCTGGAACAGCACTCATCACTAGTGATTGGCATGAAAAATAGTAGTAGGGAGAGAGCATGGAATGCACTGTGCATTTATTGCGACATAACGGCTCTCCTCCTGGATTTTCGTTGACTATATTATCCAGGCAGGAACTTGTTTTCAAGGAGAAAGGGATATTCTGCAGATGGAGGCATATTAGAATCGTTGTCAAAAAGAGGAGAGATCACATCAGACTCATATTGAATCTAACATTCAGTTAAGAATTAGTCTGAGATCATTTTTCCATGCAGTAATGAGCATGTTAATATTTCCAGCCTGCTGTTCCACATGGCTAATGCACTTCTCACAAAGGGATATCTCTGAGGACCTCAAAAATAGTGCTAATAAAAACTGTTGTAGGAGCAGAATGACGATAGTAGCCTGGAGAGAGGTAGCCTGATGAGGCCCAGGGAAGTGCTGGCAGACTCCTGGCATGGACAAAGCAGGAGACCCTGGTGACCAAAATGTCTCCCTTGTTCCTCCTGCCCGTTGGAGGTACCTGCATTTCTCCGATGTTTGAGGTAAGGCTTTGAAAGTCCCTGTAGAAGGGCAGATATCATCTAATAATTAAGCCATGAGAGGCCATTTGCATTTTTTTAAAAAGCAATTTTATTGAGATGTAATTTACGTACAATACAATTCACCCATTTATTTTTATTTATTTTTTTTAAATATAGGTTGAGCATATTGGACCTTATACACATTCTCTCTTTTGGTGCTCCAACATTTTTTTTTTTTAAATTTATTTATTTTTCCCCCAAAGCCCCAGTAGATAGTTGTATGTCATAGCTGCACATCCTTCTAGTTGCTGTATGTGGGACGTGGCCTCAGCATGGCCGGAGAAGTGGTGCATCAGTGCATGCCCGGGATCCGAACCCGGGCCGCCAGCAGCGGAGCGCGCACACTTAACTGCTAAGCCACGGGGCTGGCCCATACAATTCACCCATTTAAAGTGTACAATTCAATGATTTTTAGTATATTCACAGAGTTGTGCATCCATCACCACAATAAATTTTAGAACATTTTTATTACCCTCAAAAGAAAACCCTGTACTCATTTCTCCCAAAACTCCAGACCTAGGCAATCCTTAATCTATTTTCTGTCTCTATGTATTTGCCTCTTGGGAAAATTTCGTATAAATGATGTCATGCAATATGTAGTATTTTGTGTCTGGCTTCTTTTACTTAGCGTAATGTTTTCAAGATTCATTCATGTCATAGCATATATTAGTACTTCATTCTTTTTTATGGCTGAATAATATTCCATTGTATGGCTATATCACATTTATTTATCCATTCATTAGTTGGACATTTGGGTTGTTTCCAGCTTTTGGCTATTATAAATAATGCTGCTTTAAACATTCGTATATAGGCCATTTGCACTTTGGCACTAATTAGTTTATCAACTCAAAAGGACAGCTGCTCTAGAAGTCTGCCATGATCTGCCCTCTTCCCTCTTTTCCCTTTATCACTGCCCCAGTTACTCTCTCCATTGTCATAGCTTCTTGTACATCTTTCCATTATTAGTACTTGTTGCACTCTAGGTGATGGTTTTCTTATTATCTCATCTGTCACCTCTGTGCAAGCAAGGGCCACCTTATTCATCTTTCTGCACCTAGTAATATTGGGTTTACAACTAGTTATATTTCTTAACTAATTGCTCAATTTCCAGGTGTGGCCTTTAAAAACCACGAGGCTTTGTATCTTACTCTTTAAAGGATTTTCAGAGTCTCAGTTTGGCCTAAAAGTCCCACATCGTTTTCTCTAGTCTCCAGGGGTCCTTTTTGGCTGTGGCCAAACCCAAAGGTGGGTGGAATCTGTCTGTCTGGTCTTTTATGGTGAACCAGAGGGAAGCACCAACAGGATTTGGAAAATCAGATCTTTTTGCTTGTCTTTATGGTGTTAAACAATCTTTTTGTGTCTCTCCTTTTGCTTTTTCCTTTTTGAGCTCTGAAGGCAGGGGGAACACCTAATGGGGGTGTTGATTCAGTGAAACATTGGAGAAGGTGAATAACAACCATCATAAAACTGTGGGGCTACAGCCAGAAGGGAGGCTTCTTGGACCTGGCAGAAGACAACGTTGCTGTCGATGACACAGTTGAGCCTTCTCCCGAGTATCTGCTCAGCTGGAGCTGCCATCTTTTGTCTGTTTTACAACAAATTGTCAGATCTTCCTTTAAGACCTCAGGGCTCTGTGTGCTTAGCTTGGCTTTTGAAATTGATGAAGTTCCTCACAGCCAAGGGACGAGTGTCACGTTGACTGGACTGAGTCCTCTGACAGCCTGGCTTCTGGGCTGTCATGGCCAAGGCTGCCACTCCCCACTGTTAGGTCACTGTGTGCTCCTCAGGGGTCCTGAGTCCCTACAACGATGGGAGACCTGGAGGGTGTGGGGTGGAGGGATGACTTGATAACAATTTCATTTAAGAGGCTCTCTTTGGCTGCTGTGTGGAGGGTGCTCTGCAGGGGGCAAGGGTTGAGTGGGGGGTGACCAGTGGTGAGGCTTTTGGGATAATCTGGGGAGAGATGGGTGGCTTGGACTAGGGTTGTTGCGTTGGAGGTTATCAGAAATGGTTGGATTCTGGGTATATTTTGAAGGCGATGGTGGCAGATTTTAATCATGGATTGGATGCAATGTATGAAAGAAAAGAGTTAAGAATGACTTGGAGTTTTGCCCTGAGTAATGGTGGTTGAAGGATAATTAAACAACTGTCTAGTTAGGGCAGTAGTTCTCCCACTTATGGACCTTCTCGTAGCACTCACCTCCTGTTTTGAGACTGCCCGTTTGCTGGCCCATGGCCTCACTAGACTCCCTGGTCCTGGAAAATCAAGACTTTGTTTCAACTCTGTGTTTACTGTTCCAGGCACAGTGCTGAGCACTTCACAGGTTCTCAGTGACTGGTTCTGAATGGGCTACTTTCTGGCATCCCTTTAGGGCTTGGTGAGGATGTAGAGGGAGGGGCTCTCTGGGTGTGGGAAACAAGTATCTACGAGCGTAGAATGAGACTGGAAATCTTGGCCAATTTTTGTGTAGAGAGGGGTGATCCTGGAATTTAAACTTTTGTTCTGCCAGTCTAAATGACATTGTATGTCTTCTAATTGGATGGTATCCCTCCATCTATTCTTGGTGTGCTAGACCTATGCAAAGGGCTTCTGAGATGATTTCTAGCTCTGAACTTTTAGAAAAGGCACATGACTTCAAAATTATCTTCCTCTCCTGATCTGGAATCGCCTCAGCTTGTTGAAGACACTTTAAAGGACCTGTTTGTCTGCCCTTAGAATAAATCCCTGGGCATATGATGCATTTGGTACTTTTAACAAGTGCTTTTAGAAAACTCTTTCATGGGATCCACACAGTCCCATGGGGCTGAGGCCATGTCTTATCCTTCTATCATCCTGAATACTGACATGATGGTGCCTAGCTGGAAGGTGCTCAATATGTCTAACTTTAGTGAATATGTGGCAAGGATTTGCTTTTCCATCTTTACAAATAAAGCAATGAGGATTATGGAGGCAATAGCTATTCAGAGCCAAATATAGGTTTTCTTTATCTTTTTTCACCATACCATCCTTCTCTAATTACTTTGCTGATAATTTGTGTTGGCAACATGTGACTGCTTTAGATAGTTGGTATATTCTGGTAATAAGTCCATTCCTGTCTTTTCTCTGGTCTCTCTCTTTGGATTTCCTTTGCCTTCCCTTTCTGTTGCCTCTCCTTTGAGAATGAACAGCCAGGTAATCAAATCAGTGAGGCATCTCTATAAAACAATATAAAACACCCCAAATAAACAAGAGTGATGTTTATCTGTAGGTTTTGAGAGAATCCACCAACCAGAGGTGCTAACATACTGAACAAAATCGAATTTCAAGGCTCGGAAGCCCCATCATTCTATTCCATAGCAGCACCAAGAGACATTTCAAGTGCATGGAATGTGAAGAATAACGAATGTGGATTTTGTCTCCTCCTTTAAGTACCCATTAGTGATATCATTCACCCTGCAATTAATCTAATCCTGGTTGGGAGGTTGTGCTATCTCTTCTGACATGTGCTTATCTTTGCTGCCTCCAAAGACTGTAAGCCTCGTGAGGTCACGTCTTCTGCATCTATACAGCTCTCACAGTGCCTCTCGTGTGCAAACCCAATGAAGAGCTGATTTAGAATATTTATATTAACTGGATATTTCCATCTGAATATTCCACCTTTAGTTCAAAATCAGTATAAGTTAACTTAGTCCCTTCTGTGTTCTAAAAAGGATTTAAGTCAGCTTACATGGATGTCATATGGCAAGATAACGTAAATTAGAGAAGTGTAGAGCCACAAAGAGGAGCCCCCATGGGGCACACGTGCTACGGGTGAACCACAAATTTAGCTTTACAAGACTAAATAGGAAACCTGCCTGGCTACACAGTTCATTGTCCATACGATAAAAGCAAGCCAGCTTCTCAGGAAGAGCACAACCACTGTTCCTAGCCTAAAGGAATTTCTCAAAGGCTGCTCATGCGATTCACAGCTCTCTGCCTACCAGGGCTCTCCAAGGGGTAGATTTTTGAGTATAGACAGGAATGGGTGGACTGCACAGCTTTCAATCAATCCTTCATAAATTTTATTTCTCTCAGCTGAGCTTTTGTTCAAATGCAGTTTATTTTTAAGAGAACATATCCATCTTGCTCCCAAACTAACTCTCCCTTCTGCCTCTCTTTTTCTGAAAGAAATTTATAATCCTCTAGCCACGTAAATGTATATGATTATAGTTGTATAGGACTCCTTTGCTTATTTCTTCTCATATCCAACCAGTCATCAAAATCTATTGCTTTCTTATTCCTGCCCCCCTCCGCCTCCTCCTCTCCCTCCCTCCCCCTTTCCCTTCTTTCCTTCATCACTTACTATGTCCCAGGAGCTGACCATGCACATGAAGGCATGATATTAAATATATGTAACAATTGGCAAGGGGACCGACCAATCAGAAAGAATATCAGCTTTGGCACAGGAGCAAGGTTCTCAAGGCCTTCTCCTGTCCCAGGCAAAAACTCTTCAGTTTCTGGACTGTGGAGGGGGCAGCTGTGGGGCATTCCAAGAGGGGCTGGCGTGGTGGGGTAGGCACGGGGGTGAGTGGGTGGTGGTTTCAAGTAAGGGGCTTCTTGCTCCCAAGTATAGAAGTGTCTCAGTATATTAATAGCTGATACAGCTGCATTGGTGGATGCTGGTGAATATCAGCCCTGGATTTTTGGGGTCACAAAGATGACTCAGCCACAGTGCCTACCCTAAAGGACACTGGAGTTCACTATCTTCAGAATGTGTTTGAGAAACATCTTTTCCTCTTTCTGTCCGTTGCCATGACTGTAGTTTAGACCCTCTTTATCTCAGGCTTCATTGATTATAATTGCCTCTTAACTGGTCTTCTGAATTTTGATTTCCTTCCTCTTTTATTTTGCCTCTTTCCAATGTTTCAAGTATATACTGCCAAAGAAAATTCCCCAAAATACTGCTTTTATCACACTATTACCTTCTATTCCAAAACTGTCAATGGCTTTTCTCTCCTTTCTGGAAAATATTCACACTCTTTAGCTGGACATTTGAGGCCTTCTGTTTTGTGCCTACACCACTGCATCAAGGGATATGGCGTCACAGAAGGACAGGCCATGGTCCTCTCTGTTTGTAAGTAGTTTAAAATGGGCAGTGAAGGTATAGAAGAGGTGTTTGTAATGATTATTATGTAGTAAAAGTGAATGTGGGAAACAGGTAGGTGATGGGGTGTGGGTGGGGCAGGCTGACGTCACTAACAGGATTGGATAGTCAGGAAATAAAGTCCCTTTGAGTCTGACTTCTCTTGGTAAGCCGAGAACAATGGATTCCTAGGCGTAGGCTCCTGATTTCCAGGTTATTGAGCCTGGGATGGACGGGGGTGTTTGGCAACCTCAAAATGAAACTTGTTATACTTTCTGAGATGCAAATCCAGGATGCAAAGCCTTTTCAAAAAGGCTGAATAAATTCCAAGGAGGGAATAAATTCCAGTACAAGAGCGTTTGAGTCTCACTTTCCATATCCTACCACCTCCCTCAAAATTTTACCCTCTGCTCTCCATGGACATCTGGCAGCCCTGGGCCTGACTGGATTCACAGGATCCAGGGTCCTTGTGCTGAGCTGTTCCTTAAGAGACAGCTTGGCTCAGGAGTCCTGGGTTTAGACTAAGAGAAAGCATTCCTACCTACCATGTACTGAGAACCTACCACAACCTTACTTGGGTACTGTAAGTTAGGCATTTTGCTGACATTTTCGCACACCATCTTGTTTAATCTTCACCATTATTTTGTAAGGTAAGTATTACAAGTAAACTGAGGCCCAAATGCTAATTTATCCAGGATCACCAGTGGGTGTATTGTAGAGTCAGGATTGTAGGGCAACCAGAGTCTAGGCTCTTTCCACTCTATCACTTTGCCCTCTAGAGCTAATATATTCTGGGAGTGTTGGCAGGACAAGGATCACACGTGTCCTTCATCTGGCACAGGGGGAATGAGACTTTTAAGGCCCTAAACCCCACTACTATTTCCCCTTATTGATAAAGGCTGTTGAATGAATGCTGCTCTGCCCTGGGGAATGAGGATACCCTCCTTCTCAGGCAAAACTGCCTTTATTTCACAACTGAGCGACAACAGCAAGAGCGTCTCAAGCCCTCAATCGTATATCTCTACATTAACTCAGTGCCTTTTTTGGTTTTAGACATTGAAGTTCCTTTCAGAGAGGGCGTTATTTTTTTACTTTCCAGTATCCACACTATTAGCTCTGGTTTACTTCTATCATTTATGTTACTTCTGTTTGGAGTTTGATTTCAGTTGTTGTGAGGTATAAATAAGCTAGTGTATGTAAAGCGCTTCGTACAGTGACTGGCACATTTTAAGAGCTCAATAAACGGTAGCTACCATAACGATTCTCACTGAGTTATGAATACCCTATAATCACAAAATAGGCCCTCAATCCACATAAGTTCTTCAGATGAGGACTGGTCACCTGGCAACACACTGAGGAGATGGGGTACAGGTCAGAAAAGTTTTCAAACAGAAGAGGGAGAGAGGAAGGGCCAGATTTATATGACAACATACCAGAGGATGTCCTGAGCATCCAGAATGACTATCTAAGGAAGGGTTCAGCAAATTAGGACCCTGGGGCCCAAGCCAGCCCACTGCCTATTTCTTTATGACCTGTGAGTTAAGAATGTTTTTTAATTTAATTTAATTTTTTTATTTTTATTTTTTTGAGGAAGATTAGCCCTGAGCTAACATCTGTTGCCAATCCTCTTCTTTTTTGCTGAGGAAGATTGGCCCTGGGCTAACATCCACACCAATCTTCCTCTACTTTATATGGGACACCGCCACAGCATGGCTTAATAAGCAGTGTGTAGGTCCGCGTCTGGGATCTGAAACAGTGAACCCCGGGCCACTGAAGCAGAGTGCATGAACTGAACTGCTACACCACTGGGCTGGCCCCAAGAATGTTTTTTTCAGTTCTAAATGATTGAAAAAAAATCTAAAGAAGAATGATGTTTCATGACGCATGAAAATTATATGAAATTAAAATTTCAGAGTCCATAAGTAAAGTTTTATTGGCACACAACCATGCCCACTTGTGTAAGCATTGTCAATGGCTGCTTTTTCTCTTTAATGACAGAGTTGAGTACCAGCAAGAGAGACTGTATGGCCCACAAAGCTGAAAATATTTATTACCTAGCCCTTTAAGTAAAAGTTTGCCTTTGTCTAGGGTAGAGTGATTTAAGAAAGGGAGATGAGGGAAATCTCAAACATGCTTAACTCATTTCATTCAAAGCTTGCAAGGGAAGGCCCTGCTGACTTGGGCCATGAAAGTAGATTCTGTCTAGTTTCAATTCAGTGAAAACTTACTGAATCCTTCCTGTATGAAAGACATTGCTCTGGGTACAAAGAATCATTCTCTGCCCTTAGAAATGTCACAATATTATAAATTCATGGAATTGTGGGATCACCTAGACTTAGGTTCATATCCTGGCTCTATCATTTATTAGTTGTAAGCTCTGCTGGATATCTTCTGTTTGCATCTCTAGACCTACTCTCCCCACTTTGCTGCCCTGCTCCGTGCCTGAGTTGGCTGACTCACGGATTTAACCAATAAACCCCCTTGCCATTTAGCTCCTAGGGGGATTTGGCCAGTGGGAGGTATGGGCAGGAAGTCAGATGGCAGAAGCTGAGGAAGTCAAGATATTTATTCTTCTGGTTCTCTCCTTGCCAGTTTGCTGTGGTTGGCTGCGTGCCTCTGCTGAATGCCACAGCTCCTGTTGGCAGGCCTTTTCCATGTAGCTACTCTCTCAGCTGGGTACTGATACTGCTCTCTCTTCTTTCCCCGTGGCTTAGGGTTGTATCAGACTCTGATGTCAATAGCTTTAGGCTGTTGCAATAGCCCTTGTTAGTTCTTGAACATTATCCAAGAATTTATAGACGGTTTGAGTTAGCTTCAGTTTCCTCGTCTGTAAAATTAGGATATCATACGAGTTGTTGTGATCACAAAATATATAAGCTCCTAGCACAGTGTCTGGACTTCAATAGGGGCTCAGTAAATGCTATTTGTCTTCTGCTCTCCCTAAGAGCTTATGGTTTCTTAAGGGAGACAAGCCAAAGGCTACAGATAAGTTTAAACCAAAGTAGAGTAGTAGTTTAGGGATTGTTAGGAAAGGACAAATTTGTGAAATAATTTGTAAGTAAAACTAGCAGGATCTGGATGTATGGGATGAGGGAGAGTGAGGGATTAGGGATAACTTTGAGGTTTTTTCTTGGGTTATTGTGTGGATGGTGGCTTCATCAACAGAGATAGGAAATGTAGGAGTTCCCAGGTTAGAGAAGAGGATGATGAATTCTTTTAGGGCAAGTAAAATTTGAAATGCCTGTGGGATGGTCAGGTGACAATGTTAAGTAGGAGTTTGGCTGGGAGGCACTGGAGAAGGGTCTGGGCAGGAAAGGAGCATTTCAGAGTCACTATTATACAGGGGAATAATTAGCAGAGTCAAAGAGACTGCTATGTGTCATGGTTTTGGTGGGAAGACAAGATGCTCTGATGGCAAAAGGACTAGCCTGGAAGTCAAGTGACCTACTTCTTGACTTGATTTTGCCACGCACTAGCTCTTTAACCTTGGAGACATTACTTAACTGTGCTGAGATTCTGTTCTCTCAGCAAATGTAAAATGAGGAGGTTGGACTAGGTAGCACCTATGATGCTATAAGACTTGTAGTCTAATTGGGAGGCAAACCATGAAATAAGCAGAGATTAATGATTGTGTTTTCAAGTGCTGTATGGACGAAAGCTCCAGAGACCATGGTCTTCCTAATTAATGGCTGTTGTACAGTGAGAAGAAGGTACAGAGAAATCATCTAAAGCACAGTTCATGGAATAATAATAATCATAATAATAACAATGGCCAACATTCATTCAGTGCTTACTGTGTGCCAGGTACTGTTCTGTGGGCTTTGTAAGTATTAACATTTATTATTCATGGCAACTCTATAAAGGAGGGACAATTAGGAGCCTCCATTTTACAGATGAGGAAAATGAGGCAATAAAAAGGCTAAACAACCCACTTGAAATCGTAACTTTAGTGAGGATTCAAACCCAAGCTGCCTGGCTCCAGAGCCCAAGCATTTAATCCCAAACTATCTTTTCACAAGGAAAACTGTGAGCTCTGGGGAAATAAGAGTCAGCGGCATACACATGGGAACTAGTAATGATTTTATGTCATTACTGTAATGGTTTTAAATTAAGCAGAATTTTAAGAGAGGCAGAGTCAGGAACAGACTTGTCAGGTATGATGTATTTACCGGTTGTAGGAATCTTGGTTGCTGACTCGTATTTTCACTACACTTGCAGATACTAAGTATACTCTTGATCAGTACATTTTGATAAAATTTTTTAAAAATTACATGTGAACACATACAGTATATATACACGTCACTCACATATATTAATATATACAAATTCAGTCTTTTGTGTACCATACCCACCTCCCCCACCCCCGAATTACTTTTTCTGAGTTGTGCTTGCCTATGTTACTATCAAATTACAATGAAGGTTGTGAAGATAAAGGAAACTTATCCTCGTGAGTATTGTAAAGATATTGGTGAGGTCATTGCTTATTTATGTTCTATAATGTCCCTTTTCTGAGGACTCCTCAGGTAAAATTCTCTTGTGGTCTTATTAATATTAATTATCATTCCTGAAGTGATCACTTTAGTTTTTCATAGAGATCCTATAACAAAGCAAATGATCAAGTTTTTCTTTTCACCTTGGGCCAAATCTGTGGCCAAGTAGGCAGCATATGTACTTACGCGTTTCTAGCTTTATTCCTGGTCTGCTTTATGATCCTATGTTCAGTTTTCTTTCTTTTTTCACCTGCTTTTATTTTATGGCATCTGGTTGTAATCGTAAGCAGAAACAAGACAGAATTTAAATAAATATATGTATGCATGTAGACCCACTTGCTTACACACATTCAGACACACAGTGCATTTGGACTCTCCGGGAGGCCCATGTTGGCTTGCGAGCATAGGGACTATTAAGGTTCTATAACTGCTCAGCATACTTGCTGATAACAAGGAGGTCATCGAACAGAAACTGATAATTAGGAGGATTATCACAACCATCAATTTACAATCCCTTTGATGAGGGTTGGTTGCACTTAACGACTCACTGAAGATCAAGTCACACTGCCTTTCAGCAGTAATATGAGCTTAATAAGCATTAGTGTGATGATGACAATGAGTAAACAACCATCTTCATAATGATAACAATTTGGTCTAGGCAGGAGGGAAAATATTCCTGACTGGGCTTGTTTGAGTGTGACAGGAGATGGAAAAGCAGAAGCTGGTAGAGGGAATGAAAGGGCTGGTGGGGTCAAAAAGTATCACAGAAATGAGCTTAAGAGACGTGGAGTTGGGGTGGGGGTGGGAGTGTGTGTAGGATTGAAGGACATTGTAGTGTGAGCTTGGTTCAGAGCGAGGTGTGAGGGAGGCATTGTGCTGGAACATGTAAGAGTGTGAACACTTGAGTCAGATTGCCAGCTCTGTTGCTTACTAGCTGTGTGTCTCAATCTCCTGATCTGGAAAATCATGAACAGATAGTACGTACCCCATGGGGTTGTTGAGAGATTTACATGAAGGGTATAACTCACGTAAAGTGCTTGTCAGTGCTTGGTGCGTTCTGGCTGTATAATAATTGGTAATGGTCATGCTGCTGCTAGACCTTAGTACAGGGAATGCAGAGACCCTTATGTTATTTAAGAAATATATGGGTTCTTATTTGTACTATGTATTATATGCTATATATTTCATTTGACACTTCATTTTATCTTGTGTTATTATCATCTCGTCTCCCCACATATATTGCTTTGCATCACCTGTAAGCTTGGGTGGAACATCTACATGGTAGATGTTCAATAAATACTCATTGAGTTGAATTGAGGGGTGCATTTAATATTTTGGGATAATGAAGAAATTAGTGAGCTTGACATTTCCAATGAAAATATTACCATGAAAATACTACTACTACTAATAAGCATAAGATTCTATAGGGCTTTTGACCTGTCTCAACTCTTTCATAAACACATTAATCCTCATAAACCCTGTGAGGTGGACAACATGCTACAATAAGCCCCATTTTACAGATGAGGAATCGTGTGGCTTAGAGGTTCAGTCTTGTGCCACAGCTAGGAAGTGATGGAGCTCAAGTCAGAATTCAGGTCTTTGGACACCTCCAACAAAGAAATTGTTGCTCATGCTGCTTTGGAGTTAGGAAACCTGGGGTCTGTGATTAACTGATTATTAACTTGCATGCAGTTTCTCTCCTTCACCTATAATGTGAAGTGAGTTACAAACACAAATTTTCGCAGGGTCTGAGAAGGTCCTGTGCCTGTATGCAGCAGGCTGATGCAGGGAGTGGGGAGAACTGTGGGTAACAGCAGACCCACACCCCACATGAAGGGGGCAGCTGTTACTTCCCTCTAGCTCATGACTGGCAGGCAGGAGCTAAAGGCCCAAAGTGGCCAATGCTTATGATTTTTTTTTTAAGAAAAGCCCCAAATTTGGCTCTCTATCAGAATCTCCCAATTTTTAAGTATTGATAACTAATTCAAATTAAAAGCAAACAAATAAATTACAAGGATCAAACAAAAAAATATGTGGGCCAAATCAGGCCCAGGCTGCCAGTTTGCCACCCCTATGTCAGATGATTTTCAAGGTCCCTTCCAGCTCTAAGATGCAACAAAAAAGGCCAATAGCTTCCTGCTCAAAGGCGGGAAGCCATTTATCTCCACTCATCATCGAAACTCATCACCTCTGTTTCCTTTAGAGAATATTCATTGGTACCAGGGGATGATGCCACCCCGAGCCTCCAGGTTCTTGCTTACACAGAGGAGATGGAATTACCACACCACACTGCAGTGAGTGACAGATGTAGATGCAGGGGAGAGAAAAGCAGACCTGGGTTTAATTATGTAAATCTATGGCTATGCTTTAATAAGGCACTGCAATAAAACTGTCATAACTGCCAAGTTTGGGAAATAGGATGAGCAAGGTTTTCACTCCTGGCACTCTATTTGGGAAGAAGAAAAGGAAGAAAAATGTGGAAGAGCTGGTTCATCTTTGAAAACCGTCAGAAACACATTAGGGATTCCTGAGCTTCTTGCTCCTGCCAAGCGGCATTTGCAGTGACAACTGGTGTGGAAACCCCAGCAGCCCCCACAGAACTCCTTGAGAAAGGAGAAAGCTGAAGTTTCAAGGTTGATGTTTTCTAACGGGATCTCAGAGAGACTGAACTTGCTATCATCACCTGCCAACTGTTCCTCAAACTAGTCAGCCCCCTGTTTTGCCTCAATTCTGCTTCTGCTGCCGGTTCTCAGAATGTGACAAAAGGTGACAGGGGCTTGGTGGTGGTGGGATTGGTAGTGGTGCTGGGTATGTTCTTCCCCATCAGGTGGTGGGGGCTGGGTTGCTGCTACCCTTATCTTAACCATCCAAACACCTGTTTTTTTTTTTCTTTTTAGATTTAGGTATTTAAAAAAACTCTCCATCTTGATATTATGGGGCTAGGATTTTCATGGCTGGGGCTCTATTGGTCACGAACAACCCAGGCCCACTCTAAGGAGCTAAGTCACAAGGGCCCATAAGAAAGGAGTTCCCAGAGCCGATGTTTTGTACTTTATAGATGTCCTGTTAGATCTTTTTCCAATGAAGAAAACTGAAAGGGCAACCCACTTTCCCAATTCTTCAATAAATAATCAAATAACTTGCGTGGGAAAAGAGAGAGGAAGAGTGAGAGGGAGGAACAGAGAAAGAGAGAAATTATAGATTAAAAGGGTCTTCTGAGCGTATCAATCAATGAAATGTTCATGGACCTTATTTGGATCCTGAATTAAATAGACTATTAAAATTTACGTGCCAATTAAAGAACTATTAGGGAATATTAAGGAATTATTATTAAAATTGTTATGTGTGATAATGATATTGTGGCTCTGTTTTTTTAAAAAAGTCTTTATCTTTTAGAGATGAATGCTGAAATGTTTATGGATAAGATGATATGATATCTGGGATGTTTAAGAAAGTAATCTGGGAAGAGAAGAGTGCAGTGGTGGGCTAGATCCAGCTTGTACTTGTTGGCAAGAGCTGCCTGTTAAATTTTTAGGAGTTTTGTGAGCTAGTTGGTAAACAGTCATTATTGAAAATTAAATTCTATAAACTTACAATTAAGTAAAATATATTGTTATAGAGGTAATAAATACTCAAAACTTACCACTTCCTAGTTATTTTATCACAATTACTGTTCTATATGCTCTCGAAATTATTCCATCTATTGTATCTGTATGGTGGGAATACAATATAACTGTGTTCTCCTGCACATCTGGTCCCAATATACATTCAGTATCATTATGTTGGTGACTTGAAATCAGCCAGAGAAATCCAAAAACACTGCAAATCAGGGATTTCTCCAGGGAGAGCTAGTTGTTATGCATCTACCGCCACACCACTGGAGAAGTGGGAGGGGTTTGGATGAAACAAGATCTCTCATGAGTTGATAATTGCCTTGAAGTAGAGTGAAGGGAATGTGGGGGCTCATTACATTATTTTCTCTACTCTTAGGTATATTAAAATTGTCTATACTGAAAAATTTTAAGAAATGTGTCAGTTCAAGCATTCCCTTGAAGATGTGAATGTTGCAGGATTGAGGAATCTGACAGGTGATGAAAACCCCATGGTGCGAAGGAAAGAGCAACAGTCACAAGGGTGTGGGTTCCTTGACCAGCTCTGCTCCTGATGGGCTGTGAGCCTTGAGGAGGTCAGTTAGAGTCCTCTCATCATTCCTAAAACATAGTTTGTACTTAACAAAGGTTTGTGGCATTCATGACCATCAGGTGAGTGCAAGGATGGGTTTAAAAGACAGGTGAGATTGTAGAAACATTAAAGAAGGATTGCAAAACAAGAGAATTACCCTTTACTACTAATTTCCATTTATTTTAGATAAAAACCTCTGAGAGACTATCTCCCAGAAACTTTTTCTCTGGAGTAATTTTAACTTCTTGTCTCATGATGATGGATCCTTCTGGGGAGAGAATTATTTATGATTACGGAAGTGGCTATAGTATAGAAGTTAAAAGCGCAGACAGCCAAAAAGTAGAACTAACCCAAATGTCCATCAACTGACAAATAGATATGTGAAATGTGCTATACCCATACAATGGAATATTATTTGGCCATAAAAAGGAGTGACATACTTATACATGCTATAGTATGGTATGGATAAACCTTGAAAACATTATGCTAAGTGAAAGAAGCCAGTCAGAAAGACCACATTGTAGATTCCTTTTATGGAAATGAAATGTCCAGAATAGGCAAATCGATAGAGACAGAAAGTAGATTAGTGGTTGCCTAGGGCTGGAGGATGGGGGGATTGGGATGTGACAGCTAAGGGGATGTGAGGTTTCTTTTCGGACTGATGAAAACATTCTAAAATTGATTGTGGTGATGGTTGCACAACTCTGTGAATATACTAAAACCATAGACTTGTATGTTTTAAATGGGCAAATTGTATGTTATGTGAATTATATTTCAATAAATCTGTCAAAAAAAGTGCAGGCTGGGGCCAGCCCCCTGGTGTAGTGGTTAAATTTGGCACATTCTGCTTCAGCGGCCCAGGTTTGTGGGTTTGGATCTCAGGTGCGGACCTATACCACTTGTCAGCCACGCTGTGGCAGCAACCCACATATAAAGTAGAGGAAGATTGGCACAGATGTTAACTCAGGGCTAATCTTCCTCAAGTGAAAAATGAGGAAGATTGGCAACAGATGTTAGCTCAGGGCTAAACTTCCTCCGCAAAGAAAAAAAAAGTGCAGGCTAACTGGGTTCAAATTCTGGTTCAACTTGCTTCTCAGCTGTGGGAACTGGGGCAAATTTTCTTGATATTTTTCTGCTTTTATTTCCTCATCTGTAAAATGACGATAAAGATGGTACCTGCCTCATGGTATTTTTATGAAGATTTAATTTAATCCTCACATAGAATATATCAAAATGCTTGCAGTTTGCCCTACACGTGGAAAGAAGGCGATGAATGATAGCCACTATCATATAGTTGTTACAGGGGAAGAATCTTCTCTAACAGCAGAGGAGAGGGGGAAAGAATCTGTTGATGTTTGTTTTTCTACTGTTTAATCCTGGCCTGGGGAAGTGAAAATGTAACCAAACAGCTTCAGGTAATACCAGCTGTAGTGTGTTGAGTAGTGGTCTCCAAAAGATATGTCCATGTCCTATCCCCCTACCTGTGAATGTGACCTTCTGTGGAAAGATGGTCTTTGCATACGTTATTAAGTTAAAGATCTTGAGATGAGATCATCTTGGATAATACTGTTGGGTCCAAAATCCAATGGCAGGTGTCCTTATAAGAGAAAAGCAGAGAGAGACTAGACACATGGAGGAGAAAGCCACGTGAAGATGGAGGCAGAGGTTGGAGTTATGCAGCCTCAGAGGAATGTCTGGAGCCTCCAGAAGCTGGAAGAGACAAAGAAGGGTTCTACCCTAGAGCCTTTGGAGGAAGTGCGGCCCTGCTGACACCTTGATTTAGGACTTCTGGTCTCCACAGAATGAGTGGAGAGAATAAATTTCTATTGTTCTATGCCACCAAGCTCGTGGCAGCCCTAAGAAATTAACACACCAACGAAAAGTTACACTTCGTGACAGCACTCCCTAGAACATTCCCTCTTTCAGTTTGTGTATCAAAGATCAAACTTTCATTCAGAAAATCAAATTCTTCTTTATAGACCCAACCTCCTCTTCTCATCTCTCAAACAATCCTTCGGGCCTTTGCTCTCATGGGTCAGGAGGCCTTTAACTGAAGCAAATTCCAGCTTTTTTTTCACTGAGCACAAGCCCCACTCTGCACACTTTGCTTTTTCCCTTCTTGTTCCTCTAAGGTACTCTCTGTTGGTGCCACCCGATTTCCTATGTGCGGACATGCTGTCTTTTAGTATTTTCTGATTATATTTGTATGTAATGATGTCTCTACAACTAGACAGTTAAGTTCTTGAGTATAAAGAATCTTACATTTCTTTAGATTTTGCTGCAGTACCTAGCACATAGTAAACGTATAGTAGATGAGTGAAAAAAATGACTCATGGCAAGTTGGACACCCTGAAATGGCAGGGAGAATTTATCTTTCTGCCTTCTTTCCCCATCCCTGTGTTTCTCGCTCTCCATTTTCAGGGCTAGATCATTTTCCCAATAGAGGATAAAAGATATTAGGGCTAAATACAGGATAAATAGATTCTTTTTCTCAAGGGTAGGCTCCTGGAGCTAATAGATTCTTCCTTTGCAACTTTTTCTTTATTTGGCCAGCTCTCTTGACCCCTCCAACAAGGATGACAAAGGATAGCACATCAGATTTCTTATTACCTAAGCATTCTTTCTGTATAGATGGATAAATAGCTTGATAAGAGAGACATGTTGGACAGAACAGATCAATGGTATGAAACTGAGAATTTGCTCAGAACATCGTCTTCTGTTGTCTCTGAGTTCAGGAGCAAGCATGCGGCACTCTGTAGATGTATCAGAAAGAACACTGAATTGGGAGCTGAGAAGCTCACACTCCAGTCCTGGGCCAGTCACTACCAGCTGTGACCTTGAGTGAGTCAGCCTCTCTTCATTTCAGTTTTCCCACTGATAAAATGTTGGAGTTGAACTAGGTGATCTCTAAGGCTCTTTCATATCTGAATATCCTATAATTTTGGATCCCATTCTTAATCATCGGAATCCTATATATCTAACATAGACTCTATCAGTCAGGATCCAGTCGGGAGCAGAAGCCAGATTAGCTGTTTCAACAGATGGAGTTTAATACAGGGAAGTGGTCACACAGGTGTTGAGGTGCTGAAATAGTAAGCAGAGAACTCTGAGGTAATCCAGAGTTGATAACTGCAGGAAGCAGCTCCCGCTTATATGGTAACAAAGGAAAAATGTTGGGGCTACCGGAACCCAGAAACAAGGAGGAGGAGCCCCTCAGTGCTGGGGCCCAGATATCTGAGGGAGGTGCTCTGCTCTGCTGATGCTGTTACCTTAGGAGCTTAGAGGAGGGGCCTCGCAGAGCTGGGACTCAGATTTCTTAGGAGGAGGCCCTAGCACCTCTGAGGGGGCATGATGAGGCTGTTCTAGAAATGTCAGTGGGTGGAGGCTGGGATTAACTGCTGCTGCTGGGAGGTGAAGGGTCATTGATGAGGTGACAGTGCTGGGAATAGTGAAGGACACTGTCCTTCAGGTTCCCTCTAGGGCATGTATTAGCAGAAGCTAATATGGACCCACCTACCAAAGGAGAAATGTAGTTTTCAGAGTCCCAGCCTCAACATCAAAAGGCAGAATGTAGAAAGACGAATTTGGAGCTAAGACAATAGCCTAATGACTGGCACATTTATTTTATATTCATATTATATATTTATTTTATATTTATTTATAGGTGTTCAGTATATGTGTGCTGAAAAATGGTGTTCCCACAATAGCAACTTTATAGTCTGTCTCTGGGGGTAAGAATTCAAAGAGATTCACTTAGTCAATAAATGAGTATTTGCTAAGAAGAATAAGAGATGTGATGGTAAAAGAGAAAATGTGAAGAGGCAAAAGGGAATGATGGGCCTGTTTTCCGCCTGGCTTGATCACTTACACAGAGATCTTACAATAATGTGATTTATGCAGTGTGAGCCTGGCTCAATTTTGGACTTTATAAGTGGGTTTTTGGTTGTGCAAGTGCTTAACTCTACAATAAGAGATTCTTACCCAAGGGAAGCCCTTCTTTGGCCCTGAGGAAGAAGGCTCCAGCAGGGGGTGCGATGTTGGGTACCCGTTGTAGGCAGAACTCGAAAGACAGCTCCTCAGATTCCTGTCCCTGGTGATTCAATCAAACACTAATTTAGACACCGCTGTGAAGGGATTTTGCAGAAGTAGAATATGATAGGAAGATTATCCTGGATTATCCAGATGGGCACAATACAATCACACGACCTTTTCAAAGTAGAGAAATTTCTCTGGCTAGAGTCAGAGAGATGTGGCAGAAGATGAAGGCAGTTGGGGAGATGAGGCAGAAGCGGAGGCCAGAGAGATTCTAAATGTGAGAAGGACTTGACCCGTTGTTGCTGGCTTTGAGGATGGATGTAGGGGGCCGTGAGTCAAGGAATGTGGGTAGTCTCTAGAACCTGAGAATGACCCCCAGCCAATAGCCAGCAAGGAAACAGAGACCTTAGTCCTACAACTGCCAGGAACTGAATTCAGCCCACAATCCGAATGAACTTGGAAGTGGATTCACCCCCGGGCCTCAAGAAGGAGCGGAGCCCTGCTGACCCCTTGATTTTGGCATTATGAAAGTGGAGAACCAGCTGGGCCACCTTGTGCCTTGATTTCTGACTTGCAAAGCCATGAAATAACAAGTAGGTGTTTTTTAAGCCGCTAAATTTGTGGTGATTTGTTACAACAGCAATAGAGAACAAATACTGCACTAAAATAGTGCTCCAGGGAGATCTCTGTTTCTGTTGTTTTTTCCTAGTTGCTCCCTCCGCCTGTCCTGTCATTGTCCCTGGAGGCTGCCACTGGTGGCTGTCCTGACCTGTCTGAATTCCTATGATGGCCCCACAGAATAGGGATACTTTGGAGACTCTCCCTCCACTGCCCTGTGGATTAGTTCAGAGAGAACTCAACTGCTTTCTCCGTGTGTTGTCAATATAATCAATAGGCAGTCAGCCTGTCACAACAAAGAGGAATGATGGAGACTGGGATGGATAACTGATGTAAATGTTGAAGGCAGAGTTGGGTTGAATCAAAGAATTTAAACTCTCTCTTTTTCCCTTTCCCTTAATCGTGTTAAGTTTCCGTATCTCAAGGGAAGCATCGCTTTTAGTGGCCATCAAGATGGAGAGGCTGTATGATCAAACTGCAGATGTAATTGTTAAGCTGAATTAAACCGTCAGGGGCTCAAAAGAGGCTTTTCTGTTGATTGGAGCTCAGTTCACTCAACAAGCAGAATACGCCTTGTGATCCTGTCCAGATACTGGGTATAGCCCGTATGGAGGAAGAATTAGCCTTCACTGGTTTTTCAAAACCTCTTCGGAGGAGAGGTTGGGTGTCAGGCTGTATCTATTTCTTTTGACTCATGATTCACAGGGATACTGTTATTACAGAGTGTTTCTGCTCTTGGACAACTGCTGTTTTATTAAGCGACTTCAGAGATCTGGACACCGAGGGGTTAGACGAGCTGTCAGGAATTTCATACTGCAGAAAATGGAAAGCTCTTATTGATTTCTTTATTTCTTATCGCTAACTTCCATTACACATTGGTCACAACTCTCGGGGCAGAGCATTTCAAGGTTTTATTGTGCTCCCCTAGTTGTTAGCCAACTGGCCTTTGGCCCCAAGCCTTCTTGTTCCTCACAATTTAGTGTTTGTCACTCTCTAAGAGAGGATCTGTGACTGTCCAATGGAGCTTTCTAAGTGCTTCTTCTTCGCTTTATCTATTTGTTGTCATTTTTAATGTACAGCAAGGTTTATCACCTTTTCCTCGTATAAACCATATTTGAATTTATAGCACCATGCCAAGGGAAATATTGCTACTGCATCTCTTTGCCTATTAATAAGAACTCCTCATTTCTATGTAATGCTCTTATCTTTTTGAAGTGTGCTTCATGTCTGTATTTTCATCATATTAGATGGTTATGTAATGTGTGACATTTCCATAGGGGCTTAAGGTAGGTTCAGGCTCTGTTTTGAAAGGCATGTTGCCTTTTTGGTCCTCCGTCTCCCAGCTCAGACTCTTCACTATGTGCAAGCTGAGATCTCTCAGGTCAAGTTCCTCTCTTTAAAAATACTCGGGGGGTTCTTTTAGCTTGGGAGTTAATACAAAAGCTATGAAAAGATAAAATTATAAGAGCTATAATCTATATGGGACCTAAGAAATCCTTGTCCCTTAAGATCAGATAAGGTTTGGGTCAAACTATCAATCCCCTTTCTGATCCCTAGGTTCTTATATTAGCACAGGCGCCTTTGGTTCTGGCTTTCCGTCCCTGCAGAATTTCTATGCTCTTCTTTGGGTCTGCTGCTGGTCTTTTTATTCTGACCTAGATGTGAGACTCAGATGGTTTCCTTACTTTATACACACACACACACACACACACACACACACACACACACACTCGCGCACCGTCACCTATACAATCCGTTGCCCACGGTCTTTGCGCGCGGCAGCCTTTACTGAAGGTTTGGGGAGACGAGGAGAGGGTTTGAATGACAACAATGAAGACAACTTCAAATTGTCTATTAGAGGTTTATTTCCTAGAAGTCCTCTAGCATCTTTGACATGTTAGTCAGCCATCCTCCTTGTCTTCTAACTTCCTTCCTCACCTCTCTTTTTCTTCTCTGTTGACTAGTCCCTGTTTATTTCTAATGCAGAACAGTTTATTGGTCACGCTTGTTGCTTTGTCTCCTCAGCTGACCTCAGCACTATTGGCATTTTGGGCTGGATAATTCTTTGTTGTGGGGGTTGGTCCTGTGCATTGTAGGATGTTTAGTAATATCCCTGACCTCTACTTGCTAGATACTAGCAACACTGCCTCCCTCCCCAGCAGTTGCCCAGCTCAACAACCAAAAACGTCTCCAGACATTGCCAGATGTCCTGGTGAGGAAATTTATCCCATCGAGAACCATAGCCCATACCCTTGGGTCTCAACTTTCACCTCAATGCCTTGTTCGAAACAAAAGCTCTTCCTGCCCCTGAAAGGAATTCTAGGACCAGCTATTAAGATACCTTTATTCATCCTCCTGCTTAAGTGATGCTTATTGATGAACACTGTGTGCCAGGCACTGTGCTAAGCATTTTATATACATTATATCATTTAACCACATGCAGTTATCAAAAGTTCCTTCAAGTGTATACATATACACACATATATTCTTAACTGTATGCATCATGCACACACGTATATATTTACACACACACACACACACACACACACACACACACATACCAGATGTTCTGGAATCCTCTGGCCTTATGGAAACACCTTTTGTTTTGATATAATAGTTAAAGTGGCTTACATAAACCTGATCCCAAGTACTGTGGGGGTCCCTCAGTGCTCTCCCCAATATTTCTGTGGATTCCTGAGGCAGAGCCTATATTTCCTGAGTCAGTCCTCAGTGTAGTCTGTTTCTCTGTGGTCACCTACTCTAATCCATGCTCCTGGATCCTGTGGTCACTGTCCTCTCTGCTTTTCTCCAGGCTGGACACTACCTCCTTCTCCTCTTTGTCTGTAATTTCCAAAAGCAAAATCAACAGAATGCTGTTTGTGTTGTGAATGGTAGACTTTTTTTTGCGAGTTTGGGGATAATGGAAAAGAAACACTGCCTTGGGAAGATTAGGGAACAATTTAAAATCAAATATCAAACATCACTGATTTTTAATGTCTCTTGGGCATTTTTTGGCTGGGAATGTCTCACTCGTTGCCTTTGTCTTCAGTCCTGGGTGTCCGGCCATGTTACCAGCCTTTCTTTCTCTATCCTTCTACTTTTTCCCACCTGCCAGCCCGCAACCCATAAGTCACCTAGCATCCTGAGTGTTCTGTGTCAGTTCCTGTCTCCTGCTGGTTCACACGGAGCACACTGGGCTGGTTTCTTCTTTGTATCAGACCTCACATTCTAACTGGAGGCAATAATGGCTTATTCGGTCTTTGATTGCCCAATATCAGAAGTTAAACTACAGTGTCTTCATCCCTTGTGTTTCTGTTGCTCTAGCTGTTTCTTCCTACTGGATTCCTTCCACCCAGGAGTCCTACATGCAGATACTGGAGGTGGGGCTCGGAAGCGCATGCCTGCCAAATGTTTCTCAATGATATAGTTTAGGTACTGCTGTAGGACTACAAGGCAGAGGTTGAAGAAGTCTTATAGACCACCCTCCCTGGTTTTTGGTGGGAAGAGAACAACATTGAAAAGTCTTTCTTCATAAGTCAAAAAGCCATTATTCTGTTATTATTTTCCTGTCACAGTATCAGATATTCTGGCAGGGGTAGGGGAGTATTTCTTCTTTAAACATTCATGCTCATTCACAACAACCTTGGTGGTAGATGGAACACATCATAGTATCATAACTACAGAACAAAAGAGAAGAGAAAACAAAACATAAAATGTCTTGCAATATTCATCGTTTTAAAATTCCTCCTTTTTCTACACTCTCCCCGCACTTTGCTTGTTCCTCAATGAGCCATATATTTAATTTCACTTATAGTTAATTATTTACAGTTTATAGATAAGGAAACTGATTACTAGGGCAATTAAGTGATTTGATTAAAAGGAGGTGATGGAATAAGGAAACACATTTTACAAAGTCTGCAAAAGCTTTTCAGTTATTATTCCTATTATCCTCCTGTAATATTTGAGGAAGACCATTGATAATTAGATTAAATTATATATGGGTTTAACAAGCATTTAATTCGGCACTGATGATGAGCCAGGTGCTTGCCAAAGGGATGACTGAATTCTGTCATGCAATTCTCAAGAGGGAGTATTTTTCCAGATGTAAAAAGCAAAGCTCGGAGAGAAGTGACTTGCCCAAGTTCCTACAGCTAGGAATCAGCAGAACCAGGATTCAAATGCAAATGTTTAACTTCAAAGACCTTAACTCCTTGATATACTGCCACATTATCTGCCTCCTACATCAGTTAATTAAGGAGGTGTGTGCTTCACAGACATTTGTTAAAAGGATTTTGATAAATAAATATGGCTGTTGTAAAGACAGAGCCCACTTAGCTGTATTCCTGGTAATCCACACCTGTCTGATCTAATCCAGGTGGGATTTTGGAAATGAACATAAGTCTGAAGACTGAATAACTGCTGTGGTAGCCAGCCTCTGAGATGGTCCCAACGATCCCTGCCTCCTGGAATGTGCACCCTGTGGAATCCCCTCACACGTTGTACCAGGGCTGGTCTGTGTGGACAATTGCATATGGCAGAAGTGATGGTGTTTTGTTTTGGTGGCCAAACTGACTAAGACGTATGTCCTTTTCAAGAAGAGGTTATAACAAAGGACTGTGGCGTCTGTCTTGGGCACTATCTCTCTGGGCCCAAACTGGGGGAGGTCTCATGAGTGCCTCCTTCAGTTTTCCCCTAGCCACCTTACTTGCCTCACTCTAGTCCCTGTTCCCCTATCCCCTCAGATCTCTGGAGAAGTTGGTCACCATGTTGTGAACAGTCCTGTGGCTGAGAACTGAGGCCTCTGGTAAATGGCCAATGAGGAACTGAGGCCTGGTAAAAACTATGTGATGAGCTTGGAAGTGGATTCTTCAGCTCTAGTTGGGCCTAGAGATGACTGCAGCCCCCACTGACAGTTTACTGCAATCTCGTGAGACTCCGTAAACCAGAACCACTCAGCTAACCTGCTTTCAGATTCCTAAGAAAGCAATTGAGCACTCACTAGCCCTTTTCAACTCACCATCAGAACCACCTTTGTACATGAAAGGGCTTTGATTCCTCAATCCTCCCTTCTTTCTTTTGCCAGGATCCCCACTCCTTAAGAGGCAGTGGTGGTTTTAAATAATAACAGCTTTTCTCCCTTATCCTGCTTGGATAGGAATTTGTGAACACCCCAAATATAGAGAAACAAAGCACCTATTACCAGTTTTACATTTGTTCTCTGAATGAAACTTATCAATATCCCACATAATCCCTTCAGGCACAGTAAGCAGATGTGATGGTTAATTTTATACATCAACTTGACTGGGTCACGGGGTGCCCAGATGGCTGGTAGAACGTTATTTCTGGTGTGTCTGTGAGGGTGTTTCTGGAAGAGATTAGCATTTGAATCAGTAGACTGAATAAAGAAGATGCCCTCATCAATGTAAGTGGGCATCATCCAAACTGTTGAGGGCCTGAATAGAACAAAAAGGTGGAGAAAGGGTGAATTTACTCTCTATGCTTGAGCTGGGACATCCATCTTCTTTTGTCCTCTGATATCAGCTCTCTGGGTTCTGAGGCCTTTGGACTTGAACCGGTACTTATACCATTGGCTCCCCTGGTTCTCAGGCCTTAGGGTTTGGGCTGGAACTATGCTACCTGCTTTCTTGCGCCTCCAGCTTGCAAATGGCAGATCATGGGACTTCTTAGCCTCTATAATTACGTAAGCCAATCCCTCATGATAAATCTCTTCCTGTATATCTCTATGTATCCTATTGGTTCTGTTTCTCTGAAGAACCGTGACTAATACAGCAGGTTTGTGAGTTGGTCGATGGTGCACTATGCACTATGGTGCACTATGGTATCTGATGAAGTGTGGCACCAGCACTGCTGCAGCAGCAGGGGAGAGGCTCGGACTGGCAGGTGGGGCCCTGATTTCAGTCCTGATCCTACTGTCAACTAGCTCTGTGACTTTGATCAAGTCCTGCTACCTTTCTGCCTCATTTCTCATCTGTAATAGGGAAATGAGATTATTATAAGGATGGACTGAGATAATAAATGGGACAATGCATTGAAAAGTACAAAGCATAATACAAATGCTGTGTAGTGTTAATCAGAGTTCTTGTTATTAAGAGTGTGTTAAATAATCCATCACATGATAGATAGTTTTAAGTGGAAATAAGGGATCTTCCCCCCAACACGGTAGATTTGCTTTAAAAAGTGGAAATGATTCATCATCAGGTTAGGTCATGATGGATGTGTCCATTCGTTCATTCATTTAACACATATGTACTGTGTGCCTACTTTGTTCTAGGCACTGTTTTAGGCTCTTGGGACACCTAAGTGAACACAACAGACCAAGACCCCTGTCCACACGTAGCCTTTCCTGATGAGAGAGCGGCAGGGCTGTGGCCCCTCTTGCCTGAGACGGCTGTGCTTGGAGCCAAGGGAGCAAGGCTGAAAGCTGCTGTAAGCAGTCTGAGGTCCAGCCTATGCATCCAGATAGGCACTGTACTAGAAGAGGGAGCTGGGTGCAAAACTGAAGATTCAAGAACAAAGGAGAGACAATGAGTGAGGGTTCCAAGTGTACCTAAGGAAGCCAAGATATGGAGGAGTTCCTGAGGCAAAGGAAAAAGTGACTGCAGTAGCATTTTGGACAATTCAACAGCCTTTAAGGAGAGGGGATCCTGGTAAAAGAAAGAAAGTGAGTAGTCAAAGCCCTTTCATGTACAAAGGTGGACCTGATGGTGAGTTGAGGGATAGGACTAGCAAAAGCTGAATTGCTCTGAATCAGAGAAGAAGAAACATGAGTTTCGGGGGGGAGATGACTTAGCAGGAGTGGGAGGATCACCCAGAGGAGATGGATATGAGGCTGAATGGTGGGCTTGGGCCGCAGGGAAGAGAGCCTTTTACCTGGCCAAGGATTTGGAATATAATTCTTTACGCAGTGGAGACTATAGATGGTTTTAGAGTAGAGGAATGATATACTCTGAGCATATCCGTCTGGCAGCAGAGTGTTGAATTGCCTGGACAGGAAGAGGTGAAAGAGATTTTATGGGGAGGAAAAGGAGTTGACAGTTCCCTCTCTGTTCAGAGGAACACGGGTTTCCTATCCTGTAATGTGAAGCAGTCCTCAATCCTGGCTGCACATTAGACTCCCCTGGAAAATGCTTAAAAATTTACTGATTCTTAGGACTCACCCCAGACTCATTTAATCAGAATCTTTGAGCTCATTTCCTGGACATCAGCCTTTTTTTTTTTTTTTTTTTTTTTAATACCTCTAAGTGATTTTAATATGTAGAAAGAATTGGGAACCAATGCTATATGGCAATGGAGAAACAGCCAGATTATCATGTTTTATTGCCATATCCTCATAAATATTTAAAAGTGAAAATATATATCACTGCAGGCTTGACAAGTAAGCTTTTGATCTTTAACTAGATTGTAGTGAACCCTCTCACAGAAGAAAATGGTTGATAGAAGCATGAAGTGGCATTTGATGCTGGTTATTCGGTTTATGAGGTGTAGGCTGGAGCATGTGCTTAAGTGTGAAAGCTCCATGGCTGGCTCTGCTTGTTCAGTCCACTTTCCAGCCAGGTTTAAACCCTTGTTCACCTTACTAGCTGTGTGACCGATTATAAGTTGCTTAACCTCACTTTGCCTCCATTTACTCCTGGCACATGCTAAATATTCAATTAATGTTACCTCTTTTTGTTAGTGATCCTGAAGAATTTCAGTGCAAACCCAAAGATTAAGATGTTTTAGATATGCTTGTTTGAGTCACTTCTGATTAGTTTTCTAGTTAGTTAGGCTTATGATAGATGATGGTTGACCAGCAAAGATCCAACTGATTCAGAAGACAGTTCCAAATCCCAACTGTGGATTTTCCTGGAGGTCTTGGTTTTCATCAGAATTTTGAGGTTGTCTCAGTACATCAGAGGGATGCCAATGCATGAAAGGAAAAATGTTCCATAATATAGTGAAAATCATCCGCAAATGGTCCCATAAACTCAGGCCCATGAGATACAACCATTTCTTAGTGAGTTATAGATGACCATCAGGGTGATTTGCTGGGGCAGATTTTCAAAAGTGACTCTTCATGTCCTTTAATCTGAAGGGCTTTCTGAGTTAAAAGGATTGAATTCTGTTGGCCATTCTTCTTTTGTTTAGCCTGTGGAGACAAACAGGGATCTCTCTGGAGAGTGGCAATGGGAGTCCTATGGTTTAGCACACCTTTCTTTTCTGTACCCCACCAGCTTCCAGCTGGGTTTTAGGTAAGCTCTTCATTCTTCTAAGCATAAGCTACTTTGATGAGAAAGGGACCACCATCACTGGTAGTCAGTTCTTCTCAGCAAATTGTTTTTGCTGTTTTGACCTATTGAACTTGTAGCTCTGTGTCTTGCTACTGGATCCACCTCTTTTGAAGTCTGTGATTTGACTGGCTGATTTATTTCAAGGATATGACTAGATCTGTTCTCTTTCATCCTAATGTTGAATGAAATTGGAAAACTCTTTTCTGGTTGTCAAGGAGATGCAAATCAGTGCAGGGTGGAATGGACTGGGCTTGTAGTAAAGTTGGGACTACCCTAGGAGCATGGGATGCCAAATTTTCTCCCCTTGGGTGGCTATACTGTGAGCCTCTGGAAGGCAGGGACTGTACTTTATAGATCATGCATTTCCCACAGTGCCTAGTATGGGTGCTTGCACTTGGCAAATGCTCAATAGATATGTGTTGCCTCAAGAAACTGGGTATCTGACCTGCTGCTATTTCAGATGCAGTAGAGAATACCAGGGGCTATTTTTCAGGGCCCCTGCTTCTGTGCCAGAGGTAGGAATCTTTGGGGGATGAGCCAATCATCAAAGAGGAAGTTCAGTCCAACCCCTGTTCAAAGGCTTTTGCATTAAGTAAGAAGAGTAGAAGAGGGCTAAATAGGAGTCATGATCTTCTAATCAGAGCTTGTAGGCTAGAAAGACCCCAAAACTGTGACTCTGCCTACCTCTTGCAATTGGGCCAGACTGGATTTATGACAGCTGAGTTGTGTAAGATGCCATTGCACCTGTTTACATTGGGGACTTCTTTGCCTTAATTTATGAGTTTGCCTGTGTACTAAATCATGAAAGCTTTCTGCTTGCTTTTCAGTGAAAACATTTGACTTCCTTCCAAACGGAAGCACATAATGAGTAGACACATTTCTCTCTCCCCCAAACCCAGCTGTGCCACTTAAATTTGCTTCTGTTTTCTCTCTTTCCCTCTCTATGACTCTTCTCCTTTCCTTTTCTCTTTCTAAAGCAGTCCACCGAAGTTTAATTGCTCAGTGCATTGCCAAGTGTTTGAATTCTCTTGGGGGCACTTATATGTTTCCTAATGCAAGACTGAGTCTGGATGAGTTTCAAGCAAGCGGATGATGTGGCTTGGCAGGAAATAAGGGAAGCCTTTTACTCTTTGAAGGTGCCAGGGTAGCATCACTGTCAGATCAGCAAATTTGAATAATTCTAGAGCACTGGGGCATGGGCAATATCTTGCCTGTGATGTGGGTAATATTGCAGAATCGGTGATTATTACTGAAGTACTTTGAATTTCTCAAGAACTTAAAAATCACTCTGTCAGGCATTCATTAGAAAAGAGCTGAAGATTTATGGAAGCTCCAATAGAAATGTGGGGATAATGGAATATGAGACAATGATCCTCCTCATTTTATTTAAGATAGTAATATTGCTACTATCACTGCCACCACTAGCTAAAAGTTCCTGGGTACTTCCTATGTTCCAGGCACTGTACTAACTGCTTTATGTGCATTTCCTCACTTTATCTTCATTGGCTCACATCCATCTTATGGGGTAGGTACTACTATAATTCTTAGTCTACACTCGAGGGAGCAGATACTTAGATTAAATAATTTGCCTGAGGATCTCTAGCTGTGAAGTGCTGGAGCTAAGACTTAAACCCATGTATATTTGCTCTAAGCTGATATTCTGTACCGATATGCTGTATATAAATATAATCACTGTAAATATATATGTTGACTCAATATGAGAAAATTATATTAATTAGACTAGATTATTTCTTTAGTGTTATGAGCATATATGGTGTGCATGTGTATGTGTGTTTCTGCCGTACTGTGCTGGTGACAAAGTTATAGAAATGGACAAAGCTATTAACCTGAGCTTGGAAAGGCAAGATCCATCAGTGAGCATTAGGTTGCCTCTCCCCACTATCCTGAGGATGGATTATAAACATGATATCCCTGAATTAGAAAAATTAGGTCTGAAGGGGAGAACATTAGAGGGCTGAAGACGTTTGATTCAAGGAAAGTGGTTCTGGCATTTGTCCTTGATTGTAGCGAGATGTTTAGTCAGATTGTGGCCGTGTAGTAAGAGACAAGATGCTTCTCACTGTGTGGAGGCCAGAAACTAGAAGTGAAGAAGTTTGGCCAGGGGCCTGTGAACACTGTCGGCCAAACTAGAGCCAAAGTCTCATTATTCTTGATGGTGGCCCTCTGAGCAGTTTAAAAAAAAAAAACGACATTAATTATATTCTGTTTGTGATATATATATATATATATATATATATATATATATATATATGCTTATTTTCACTTACTTCTTCTATCTTTCTTCCTTCAAGAAAAATTATTTTCGAAAATGTTAACTTGTATTAGTTCTGATGAGAAAAAAAGTTTGGGCCCCAGAAGAACCCACTTGGTGTACATTGAACCCTTGGGGACTGGAGTGGAACTATTGGGATAAAAATGAGGGTAACACAAGGGGAAGGGGAAATTTCAGGGGGAAGGTGCCAGCAATTGCTGATGGAGCTGCTCTTATTGCCACTGAATTTCCTCTATAGAGGTCTACTTTGTTCAGCCTTTCTAGGATTTTTGTTAGATTTCTTTCAGGCATGAATCTTAACAGAAGTAAAATATAGAAATTTTAAGGTTAAATGGATCACCTTGTCCAATAAAGGACAAAGAAAATGAAGATAAATTAACTTACTAAATAAATGGAATTTACAAAAAAACTTTAACATGTATCTTGTAGATAATAAATTTTATTTCCGTATGTTAGTGGTTTTAAACTTCATTTTTTTGAGATCTGCTGTTACAAGTAATTTGTTACCAATAATAAAGGAAAGAAGTCTACAATGACCTTATTAATATTATAAAGTATAGATTAGAGTGGAAGTAAGGTTGTATCAGTGAGGATAGGATAGGCTTTGTGCAGTAACAAATAGGCCCCAATGTCTCAGTGGCTTAAAATAATGAAGTTTTACCTTATTCTTACTGTATGCCTATTGTGGGTAATCTGGGGGCTCTGCTCCAGATTATTCACTCAGGGATAAAAATTACTAGACCCTCATCATATGCAATGTTTCTAATCACTACAGCAGGTGGAAGGACGCGGGCAAATCACTCACTGGCTCTTGAAGATTAGAAGAGACACATATCTCTTCTGATCACTTTTCATTGCTCAAAATAAGACATATAGACTTGCCTAACTAGAATAAGCAGGGGAAATGTGATCCCACCATGTGCTTAGAAGGAGAAGCATTAGAAGATTGGGAAATAGGCTGATGACTACCACAGAGGTGAATCGTTTTACTACTGTCCATCTCCCTCCCTTGCATCCTGTGAGGGTCATAGGAGTGGGGAGGTGAGGCTCACAGGCAGGAACTGTACCTAAGCCCCAGGCCATCACTGTTACATAGGCCGTGGTGGAGTCTGCATATGAACATTGCCCTTCATGTCTGCCCTGGGGACCAACTCATGCCTCAGGTAAGGATGGGAGGCTCAGTTGTTCTCTCGAGCTGCTGCAGTTCAGAAGATCCCTACTTGTTCAGTGGGAGAGAGGAGTGAGGACGGAAGGACCTCCTAACACAGAGCTTCTGGGAGCCCCTCCGTAACTGACATGGGCTTCTAGCAGCCATTTCTACACCTTTCCTCTACAGGTTTTTCCCAGCCTCATCCCCAGCTGTCCAGCTAAAATCTGGTGCTTGAATATCTTGCCTCGCAATAAACTTTCTATCTCTACTCTTTCCTAATAGTTAACCTTTATTTAGCACTTACTGTGTGCCCGTTACTGTTCTAAGCATTCGATATATATTACTCATTTAATCCGCATAACAACTCAGGGAGGTGGGTACTGTTATTACCCTCATTCTACAACTGAGGCACAGAGAGGTTAAGGAACTTGCTAGTAGGTAGGGGAGCTGGGATTCAATCCCAGGCAGTCTGGCTTCAGAGCCCACTGTATGGCCTCTTGGCTACCAGCACAGTATAACATTTGGAGAAAATGAGCTCTATTTGAATGTGGGTATGAACAGTGAAATGCTCAATGATGCCAATAGTGGCTCACAGAGATTCTCAGGGACTAAAATCCTCACAATCTTTTACTCTCTATTTAAATCAATAGAACAAATCTAATGCAGATGTACCAATGGCTCACAGCTACCTTCATCTTTATAGAGCTAAAGCAGAGCAAATTTACATGATTGAGTGTTAATAGAGCCTCTGGCGTGACCAGCAGTTGACAGGTAGATAAACTGAAGAAATATCCTTGTTTTAAAGAAACATAGATTTCTAAAGACCTAAATTCTGCCATGTGTATGCAGAGCCGAGCTTGTAGGATTTCTGTAGGAAATCATTATTACAAAAATAAACTTAAAAGTTTCTTAAAGCAAAAGGGGGCTGTCTAGGAATCAGTGCTAAAGTCATGAGAAATTATCCAATGGTGTGCTGGTAAATGTTTAACAATTGGATTTCTGAAAAAAAAAAAAAGCCTATTTGTAGTGGTTGCCAATTTCTGTGGTGTAAATATATTACCGTACCAGGTCCGTTTTTGCCAGCTGCCCAGAAAGCCAATCACCAAGACGATGAGATTGCAGAGAGAGAGAGTTTAATCACAAGGCAGCCAAGTGAGGAAAAACTGGAGAACAAGTCTCAAATCTGCCTCCTCCAAAATGGGGACTCAGGGGTATTTATGGGGAAGGGGCAAGGTGGTCTGAAATGATTGGAGGTGAGGAGAGATGAGGTAATTGATGATCTGCGCAAGCGTAGTCAGCCTTCATGCCTCTTTGTAGGACACAGGTTCACAGAATGGCAGCATTAGCATGCCCTGAGGGTGGAGTTCCAACCTCTTGCCGTCAAAAGGGCCCAGTTGATGGGTTGGTGGTCTCAATCCAGCCTGAAGTGGACAAGGGGTTCAGTTCCTGAAAAAAATAGCTCAAACACCCATTACCTTGGTAACCCAGGCTCCAGGGAGATGTCATCTGTAGGAACCTAGTGGGAGTCGGATAGCATATTGCCCAAACAGCACAGTTAACAATGAGTAAGTTTATCATGCAGATTTAAGTCTCATTTTCCATTCTGATAAGTTTCTAGGTAAGGCCATTCCCCCACCCCACTTCGTGGTAGAGGGAAGAAGATACCTTTACAAATGGAGATTTTCTTTACAAATGTAAGTGTATTTTATAAAGGGTAACCATAACTAAGAACGGGCTTAGCACTGGAGATGTCTAAGGTGATGGCCTATTCTGGGGGCAGGCCTCCCATCCCAAACTCCTTTGGTTAGTTAGTGGGGGTGGGGGCCAAAATGTCATTTAGGCAGAGATGTATTTTGAGTTGGCAAATTCCAATCCCCCATACTTACTAGCTGCTTAATCATCAATGGCTGTTTGCCGGTTTCAAATATTCCCACTATTTCAGTTTCGGGTTTCCCATGTGATATTACTGAATGCAGAATCAGAAAGAGATACTAAGAATTGGCTCTCAAGAGCCAGTAGGAGCCAGCTTTAGCATACTAGTGACATTAGTTGGGAGAAAGGACACCCCATAGCTCAGATTTATAAAAAATGTGTCAGATTTGAAACAGCGTAACTGAATATACTATCATAACAGAGCTGTAAATGAGAAATGCATTAATTATTTTTGTTTCTAATGTCAGTGAAACAAATTCTTATCAGACACATCCCGGTAATTCCCTTTGTGCTGCTCTTTGGGGTTGTTTTCTGGAAAATTTACTGAAACTACCAGGGAGCTGCTGCTTTCAAGAACTTCAACTCTGAAAGGGAGAGAAAGACTGGGATGTGAGACTGTGGGAGTCAAGAGTGCTGAGTGCTCCCTTGGCTGTTGTGGGAGATCAAGATTTGGCCACCCTGAAATCTATCTCTTTACCTTGGTTGTTTTCTCTGAGGACATTTGACCTCCCCCACTAACTGCCTAAAGAATTTGACATAGTGGCTCCTTCCTGGAACAGATCTATCATGATGGCTGTAAAGATAACGTATTGTAAATGTTACAATAGGAAAGGCACCAACAAGCCCCTCTCATCAGAAGTTCTGTCTCTCTGGCCACATTCTCTGGATGACCCTGCGAAGAGTTGCCAGACAATCATTTACATTTATAAGGGAAATCTCCATTTGTAAAGGTATCTCCCTCTCTGTATTGGGAAAAGGGGGGATGAGCTCATTTCTAGTAACTTATCAATGTGGAAGGTGAGGCCTTGGGGCTGCACAATAACCTTACTCTTGTTTACTGTGCTTTAGTGGTAATTTCCTGTAACTGACTCCCCCCACCCCCAAAATCCTCCTTTGTCATTGGCTGAACATGGTATTTAAGATGAGAATTTCTGCTATTGTGTTGAGAAATGCAGTGTCCCTGTTTTCTCCCATGTATACATGTTATTAAACTTGGTGTTATTTTCTCCTGCTAACCTGTCTTGTTAATTATTTGGCCAGCCAGAAGAACCTTAAGGGAAAGGGCAGAGGGAGATTCTCCCTCTTCCCCCGACACTGTGCAGGTGAGTAGCTGTGATCTGGGATATGTCATTCACCTTGAAGTGAGGACACTCTTAGATCCTTCTGGTGCTGACAGTTTATGGTTTTAAGTCCTGTTAAAGATGATGGTGAGAAGAAGAGCATAAGGTAAAACGATGGAAAGGGGGCAGAAAATGGAGAAACAGGAAGAAAAAGACTGAATGGGGGTGCTGGGAGAGACAAATGGAATTGAGAGAAAGATGGAAAAACTAACATGAGTTGAGAACCCACTGCGTGCCGGTGACTATGAGATTATTAGTGGTTATGAGATTATGGTTGTGTCATTACGAGAAGCACTTTAGTTATTTATGCTATCTAACTTAATTTCCATACCAAATTCATGAGACAGTGATTACTTTCAGTATTTTACAGATGAGGAACATGGCCCAGAGTTTAATTATTCACCCAAAGTCATGCTTCCAGTGAGTGGCTGAGCTGGAGATCCAAACAAGGTGTGAACAGCCATAAATCCTGTGCTCTCTGCACCGTGTAGTGCTGCCCACGTGGGCAGGACATTTGAGAGGCATGTTGGATTACGATCACTCCAGGAGAGCATTTGGGCTGTGACTCTTAAGAATCATCCTTTGACAAGTTTGTTGATTTTCTTCGCTGCTCTTTACCTGCTCAAATCTTTAAATCTTAAGAGGCTCCAGTCTGAATAGGGTGACTAAAGCAGCCCATGAAGGCAGAAATTCTCTGCTGGGATGATGCATCCAAGCCCAGAGGAATAGGACCCTGGTGGTTGGCTAGTATAGGCTCTGGGTTGGAGGTTGCCCTTTGGATCTCTCCAAGGGAACAGTGGGAGAAAGTGGGTGTCTGCTGGTCTTGAACTTAAACATCAAGGCTGGGAAAGACAGAAGAAGAAAGAGAAGGAGAAGAAGAGGGAGAGAAGGAGATGTTGAAACAATGGGCAGGTTTTTGTTGCCCAGTAAAGACTACACCATTAGAACACAGATTCTCAGTCTCTGTGTCTGGCTTAAAATCAAAATTTGAATCAGACATCTGCTTTAATGAGTAAGAAAATATTGATTAAAAGGACCAGATTCCCTCAGCTCCCCAGCTCTGGAATCTCGCTGCTTTGACAGCACAGATCGATATTCTCTTGTGAAGGTTTAAGCTCTGATTTGTGAAATAGGAACTGCACCAGGGTCGATTAAGAATTGCCCTCAGGGCAGAGCTGAAGCATCCAGCAGAGAAACTGCAGCACACACTGGCCCAAGGCAAGCACATTTACCATCCAGGTGGCTTTTACTCAGGGCATGGAGTCCTGGGTCAAGCTCTGGGCAGCTTCATAAATGACCTCCTGCCGTGGACTGACCAGGAAGGGAGCAGATTCCATGTGTGTGCTGTCTTTATTGTATTATACATACGTGGATGGATATATCTCTCTATTATATAGAGGGAGCACCATTGACTTGAATTATAGGCACAACCCTGAGTGTATTTGCTGTTGGGTCATTTGCGTCACATAACCTGGTTCTGCCTTTCCATTTTGTGGGGAGGTCCTCAAGCTGAATAAATCAGTTCTGGTACTGGATATGCACGCACCTGCTTTGCTCTTGCTCACTGGAATTGAAGATGAAATATTTTCTTGGGCTGGAGAATGAGCACACATTTTGGAGTCAAACGGACCTGTTTTCAAATTCTATCTCCTCCACCCTCTAGTTGTGTCACCTTGAGGAGATCATTTAACTTTGCTGAACCTGTTTTCTTGCCTGTGAAATGAAGATAACAGAGGATTCTACCTCCTAGGATTGTTGCGGGGATTCAGTGGGATCCTGTAAGGAGAATGTTTAGTGGACTGCCTGGCATGTAGTAAGCACTCTGTAAATCAAGTACTATGATATCCCAGTAATCCTCCTAGGTGACTAATGAATATTCATTAGCAATGTTTATATACAAGCATTACTCTATCCAAGTGACTATTTTATTTCTCATCCACCTTGTGTTTCTGGCTCTAGACCCAAGCCAGCTATTAATTAGCTTCAGGAAGGCTTTCCTGTCTGTCCATTCCCTGTCACCAAAAGTGTAAAACAGAGTCACAGAGTGTCAGCTCTGCATCAGCTGTGTGACCTTGGGGACAGATGCTTGAGCTCTCTGGACCTTTGTTCCCTTATGAATGAAGGGAGGGCCAGGTCATAGGGAATTTGACATCCCTAAGGCCTCTCTAGTGGGACAATTTCTGTATGGTTCTATGTTCTATGTTCTATTTCCCGGCACTGTGTGTCTGCCTATGACTTGAAGAGCTTCTCTTCTTTTTCCACAGTCTTCTCTTTCTCCAGGGTGGGGACTTCCCTGCCAGCTGTGGCCTGCTTCTTTCCACCTTTTTGGGTTCCATTACTTGGCTCTCACTGGCCATTTCTGTATGAGTAATTCTTTTTCTGTCTGACGTCCTCTGGTGCCCACTCCTTTCTTCTCCCTCCCTAAACTCTGCTGTAGCGTTTAACTATTTTGGGGATTAAATGACCCTAAACGGTGCACCTGTTGTGCTAATAAATGAGATAAGCAGGGTATTTTGCAGATGTTCAAACCAAATCCTTCCCTCTAAGCTGCTTATTAAATTCTGCATGACTTCTTTCAATGAAGATCAAAGGAAGAAATTCCTCAGATGACAGTATTGGGAATAGGTGTTTTTATAAAAACAAAGAAGCAAACAAATTGATCATGTCTCTCTCTTTGCTTTGGTAGCTGCAAAGCTGAGAGCCAGATTTTGTGGCTCACTTCTAGTAAGATTGTGTGGCAGGCATTTTATGTCTTAATCTCTACCCTGAGTTCATTTTAGTTTTCCTCAATTTATTTTTCCTTCATTTAGACTTCTCATTTATTCATTAAAAAAAATGCTGGTATACTTTTGAAAGTTATGCCATGCCCTCTTAGAATAGGGTGAGGTCAAAGTAAATAGATGAGTGGATTCTATATACTTTGTATAGTTGAGGGCTAGTTGAGTGCTTGACCCAATCTCATGGAAAATCAATCAGAGAAGGCTCCCTGGAGAAAGATGCTTAGAGGATACACATACATTAACGATTGTGCAGTTCAGTCAATCATGAAATCCCCCAAATGGCATGTGACTTAAGATCAGAAGGTGTAGGGATGAAATATAGAAAACCTCATAAGACATTTATATTAGAGTGGGAAACATTTGCCGTATAACATAATCATCCTGTTATATTTGTGTCCACACTCAAGGCGGGGGAGGGGGGGAATTATATATTCTGTCTTTTATGGGTAGTTAATGTAATTTAACATCAGATATTGTCTCAACTTGAAGTAGGAACTTCCCGTATGCCTCTGGCCCTTCTTTTGACCACCATTACCATATTATGATCCCAGGGCACCACCATGAGTAAGAAGCAAAAGATCTCTACTCATCAATTCTGTGGCTTTAAACGCCATGACCTTCCTAAGTCTGGCTTTGACCTTAAGATCTGGCCAATCAATGGAGATGTGTTTCACTCTCTAAAGTCAACCCATTACCTAAACTGACCTTAGGTGCCTATCTGATCCCCATCACCACAAATATCACCTGTCCCTGCCCACAGCCCATTGTCTTCTGCCACTCCTTCTCTTATGTAAAGGTAATGGATGCGTTTTAGTAATGGATCTTTGTGGAGACTGAAAAAAATTAGTACTCGAAGAGATAATGTTATGATGTAGGTTGATAGGCAAAATGGCTAACACTTTTGTCAGGGCCTTAGCGGTATCCTTAAAAGACCTCCAGATGGGTTTCCAGCTACAGAAACCACACACAAAGCTTCCTTTCTTAGTAACAGCAGCAGGATGCTCTCTAGGTGCCAGAACTTTCTTTGCTTCCAGTACCTGCCTTTAGAGAGTATGAGTGTCCTCCCACCACTGAGACCCATGAGGACACCAGGGTAGAGGCTGCACAGTCATCGCAAGTCTGTCCTGATGCTAAGCCCATGGAATCTAGCTTTACCCAGAGACAGAGTGATTGTGTCCATCACTTATTAGTGATGATTCAAGCTATCAGACTAGAAACATTTTTTTTGCAAGCAAAATCCTGCTTTAAACATAATGCAAACTCTCTAATAGTGGGACTTTTCATCCTGGCTCTCTTTTGCCTCAAGTTCACAGAACATCCTGGATATCACCATAGCCTCCCCAGACCTCTATAAACTGCTGGTATCAGTGGTGCTCACGTGGAGTACATCAGGAATATAGCCCACAACAGTTCCAGAATAACCACAACAGTAACAGAAAGCTGGTTACGGGCCATACATTCCAGTAGACCTATCACATCTTAGCATCCTGCCTGCTTCGCAAAACTCTAAGATCGTTCTTAAACATGCCAAGTTGAGAACTTGTCACATGGCTCCACTTAAATGCAAGGAGGGCTGAGAAATGCAGTCCACCCACCAGTGTGCCCAGAAAGAGGAACCAGGCTTGGTGAGCATCTAGATGTCTCTGTCACAGTTTGGAAACACAATGGAGTCCTCCCTTGGATAGCCGAAATAAACCTTCTAAATGTCTGATAACACAAGATCCAAACAAAAGTCACAAAACTAATTAGTAAAAGGCTAAGGAGCTTTAGCTATGAGAAATAAACTACAGCCTGGAACTACAGTCATCCCTCTTTCTCAGTGAGAGAAAACCAAACCAAAACAAAAAAACCCCATAGATCTCAATCAAATCTGATTTCTGCCTCTGGTTGATAGTAGGTGCAATGAGAAATTGACAATGTGAGTTGGAGCTGCACCCAGAAGCTGAGAGGAAAGTACCCAGAAATCAGTCACCCAAAAGTTCTGAAGAAAAGGGGATGCTTTCCTTTGTCCAGTTGGCGTTAAAGAAGAGGACGATATATGACCATGTTAAAACGGTCATCTGATGAAAATTGGGACTTTCCTAGAAGATGAAGTAGTTCTTTCTCTTAAAATTCCCATCTAATAGTAATAACCACAAAAGTGAGTATGTATTGAGTGCTTACTTTGGGCCATGCAGTTCCCCTGCATTGTCTCATTTTTCTTCACAATGACCCAAAGAGGAAGGCACTATTAGCCTTGCTTTACAGATGAAGAACCAAGACTTAGAGAAGTTAAGGAACTATCCTAAGTCACATAGCTACTAAATGGTACAGCTGATAGACAGACCCAGGCGTGTCTTACTCCAGAACCCATGTGCTAAGACCAACGCTTAGAAGCTGTCAGTACAAGGTCTCGGACATTATAAGAATTCTTAAGAGGTCATGCAATGATAATATGTCTGAGATTTGCTTCATACGATCTCAGGTGGTGGGGAAAGTGGGTAAATGGATAAAATAAGCGTCGTCACGTATTGAGTCCAAGTGAAGCTAGGAGATGGTACATGGAGGTCATGATGTTATTCTCTTTACTTTTGTATATGTTTGAAATTTTATATAATATAAGAAAGATTGGCAAAGGGATATATAGTTATATGTTTTCAGTTGAAATAAACTTTTGAGATTTGACAAAGAGGAATTCCAGATATCAGGTATGACCTTTCTGACACCGCATGCCTTTAGTCTAAATGTTCCAGCTAGCCTTTTTCTTTCAGCGATGAACAGTGAGGCCCAGTGGTGGTTGCCAGTTGCCTTTCTTGTATTTTCTCTTAAAGATGGTGACCATATTTGCTTTTTTCAAATATTGTGGCATTGCTTCTGGTTTCTGTGTATGTAAATAGTCACACAGCCTCTGCCCTTTCTATTTGAAAACCTCAGCAGGTTTTCCTTTTCCTCACAGTTTGGCAATGGAGTTTCTAAGGGGCACACAAAACACCCTGAAAGATAAGGAGCAGAGAGCATGGGGCATGGAATGAGATGGGTTTAAAGAGTCAAGACAGACAGGGCTGTTATTTAGAGACCAGAAACCAATGTGAAAGTGAGACTAGAAAAAGGAGGAAGCAGAGACATCAGTCACGCTATTTAAGGGAAAAAGAGCCCAAAGTACATCATAAAGGATAAAAACGTGGGCATTTATATCTTCATTAAGGAGCTTATTAATTAGAGTTGAGTTGTTAACTGGTGTATAGTTCCCTGGGACTAGGATGAGCCTCTAAGAGGAGCCCAGGCAGAGAACAGCTAGTCTGGATAGTTACCATGGCTTGTCTTGGGGTTTGCCCCGGCCTCACAGACAACTTAATATCTGGCAGCCAGGTGAACCGGCCTGGGCTGCTCTACCCACCAGGCAGGACAAACTCCTAGGCTCCTGGCCAGGTGCCAAAGTGGGCTCCTCCCTTCTTTTGTTGAAAGTGAGAGACAAGCTGAGTAGGCTTACTTGGAAATGGCCCAAGACCTCTGAAAGCTCCTTTCCTGATGTGTGGAATGTTCTCTCCCAGATCCTAGGTGCTCATATAGACTCTGTCTCTAAACCACAGTGATGCACCCAGGTACCACGCCCCTCTGGTCTACAACAGCAAGGAGTGCCTGGTGTTTGTGGCAGTCAGAGTACAGCCTCCGGCTGTGATCCACCTCTTTTTGTTTCTCACTCTTGGCTCTGTCTCTCATTTATGATTCCACAGTTTCCCATTGTGCCTGATGATTTATTTTCATTGGCTCTTGACTCTTCGGTTCTCCCTTAAGGGGGAAAAAGAACAGGCCAGGGGTGGCCAGGAAAGTAATGTCAATGTGGGAAGCTGCTGGATAAAAAATGATAAAGAAGGGTGAGAGCATGCATTGAAATGGAGAGTCTATGTTCTACCTAAAGATAATCAAATCACAGTTTCTAAACAAACTCTGGCCTGGACAAATAGAACATAGTCGTGGATCCACAGTTTGACACTGCTGACATTGATTGCCACTTATGGGGCCCACCCTGTGTTTCTGTCATCTGGGCCTCCCCAGTCCTAGGGTGAAAGTATGGGCGGGGTGTCTGTGGTTCAGATATGGGTAGGGAGCGTCCCATGATGAAGGTGCATAGATTCTCTTCTCTCATTCCTTATTGCGGTAAATCCCAGGAGCCTGTGTGAGACAGTGCATTTCTGGCCACAGTGGCCTAATCCTCAATTGCAGAGAAGTTGAACAACGTCTTTAGTGTGCAATCCCTGCCCCCTCCCTATACTCACATTTACATGCCCTTGGTTCTAAGTCTCTCCTCTTAGCCTGTGTAAAGACTGCTGCTTTGATATCTTCTGGACTCTAGTAAGTAATTAAATACACTAATCTACACTAAAGTGCTACAGGCTTAAAGTTATACTTATTTCAGGAGTTGTTCTCATGGCTCATGGAAAAGTTAAGGCTTAATCCGAAGGTATACTCTCTAATCATAGATTTCCATGTATTTTAGCACTAGGGTAGTGAGTGTATTTTCAGAAGTCGTAGAAGATATGTGGTAGATTCTGTTGATTGCTTTACTCAATCTGCATTCTTACTTAACCCTCCTTTAGAGGGAGGTTAGAAAGCTAAAGACTATTTCCAACAGCTCTTTTTGACTACAGCTCTGAACGTGAAATAAATTCTTCCACTTACATGCACTTGTGCTAAGATACAGATGGTGGGAGGCCATTTTCCTGCCTCGTCTGTTTCTGGGGGCAAGCAAGGAAGGGGCAATAGGAGTTGTTTCTGCATCAGTATTCCAGCTTCCTGAGTATTGAGAGGCGGTTATGGCAGTCATGTCTTCTTGATTCTTGGGTTCCAGCCATATGGATATGATGTTGTATTTATATCTCCAATGGCAGTGGCAGCCTCAGAGGTGGATTGATTTTATATTGTTCTGGGAGTCTTCCTGGAGGCCCATCTCAGAACCTGCCCCTTTAGCCTTTCCATCAATTCTATAAACTTTGAATTCCTTGCATTAAATCCCTTCCTGCTCAAAATACCTAGAGTGCTTTATACTTTCTGTGTTGAACCTTGACTGTTAGATCCTTCAAGTGTTTTATATTAAACTTACTCCTGAACCTAGTCCTGTTCTTAGAATCTGAATCTTAAGTTTGACGTGAAACTGAAGATGAAAAATAAGGGCCTCTTTCAGAGAGAAGACCATGCAAGTGTGGGAACAAAGTGCCACCACTGTGGCGTTGACTGGAGTCTGGCTCAGTAATCAGTTTTTACTAGACCAGGTGTTCCCTTCTATGAATGTTGCTAACATCTTGTAGAGGGTTTAGGTCGCTGAAGATTGTGCTGGCAGCCAGGGCCTTTTTTTTTTTTTTTTAGCTCTCTTGATGTTAAAAGGCAGATGAGTGTAGCTTAAATAGGTGATGGGTATGTGTGTTTGCCTGTTACCTGGGTCTTCCTTACTTGTTGAGACAGATCAGTGAGGATAATGTAGTCATCTTTCCTAGTGGGGAATATAGTTTGGTGTGGGAATGATTGAATTGGTAATGAGAGGTGGAAGTGTTGTTTTGTGTTGAAATACTCATTTCTCCCATAACTATTGAGTAAATGTAGCCATTAGTGTATGCATACAATCTTCCTTAATCTCCTGAGTATTCCAGCAGCAGGTAGATACTTCATGCTGAGAAACATATTTGAGTGAGATGAGCATTTTTAAGAGGAGCATGAATCTGTTTGCCATCTGGAGAGGCAAGAATTATTCTTCTGTGTTCAGCATGAATTCAGGTGACTTCAGGAGAGGGGAGCAGTGATGTTGCTCTAAATTTTGGCTGCCTACTGAATTCAGCTTTTCTTGTAGCAGCTGCAGCTGAAGATACTCCTGCTCAAACAATAGTTTAAAGGCAGAACATCACGGAAAGTGGGGAATGCCTCTGATGTCTTTTAGACAAGGGATGGTCATGGGTGACATCAGTTTTTGTACTAAAGGCATCATTCCTTCCAAGATGGCCCTGTAACCATTTTTAGTTTTTTGTAGAAATTACTTCTTAAATGTTTGGTTGCCTTACAGCAAATCGCCTTGCCTCACACAGAGAAAACATCCCCATTCTCTCAGTACTTTTATTTTATTTATTTCATTTAATTAATACTCATGTAAATGGTTATTATTGTGCACCAAATATTAACCCAATTCTTGTAATGAATGTTGGAGGAAGGTACTATTATATTTCCCATTTTATAGATGGAAAAACCAAGAAACAGAGACATCAAAGAACTTACCCACAGTCACACAGCTAGTAAACCAGGATTCAAAACCATGTAGTGGCTCCAGATTCCCCGCTCTGAACCATTGTGTCATAGACTGCTCGTCTTTCCCTTCTTCTTCATTTCAGAGAATGCACCATCTTGCCTTCTCTCCAAGGCCAGGGTTGCTGCAATTTTGCACAGATGGTTCACTCCGTAAGGGAATCCTGTCAAGAGAGTTTGGGGAATAAGGTCTAGCCTGTTTTCTGTTCACCAAACTGTGTGTTCTGGTGTGCTGTATGGGATAGCAGCAAAGTCACTCAGAGGCTCAGATTTGGACTAAGATGCTGTATGGGATAGCAGCAACTCACTCAGAGGCTCACTCCTCTGTCCACACACTGGATCACACCCCTTGCTGTCTCTGCCAACTCCTTGTAGTTTCAATGATTTCCCAAGCATGGGCAAGAGTTTGACATGATGAATAACATGAAACCGTACTTCTTAACGTTTATTCGTTATCTGCATAAAAGCATTTGGTATACTTGAAGGCAATTTTAGCTTCTCTTGCCTATACCACAGAACTAATATTTAAACTGTTTCATTATCTTCATAGCCTTTTTCTGAGAATCTTTTGAAGTACCCTAGGTCCCTCTTAATTATAAAACTGCTCTAGAACGAAAAGCAAAGTCACCATAAAAGTTAGCCTAAAGCATTAATTAAACTATGGAACCCAACTGCCGTTTATAGCATTGTTTCTATGGGAAAGTATGTTCTGAGTTTCATTTTAAGATGAGCTTTGCCTCTGACCTAGAGGTTGAGAATGTAAAGTGGCCAGTGCCGACAATGACGTGGTGGCTGTTTATACCCATCTGCCGCTGGGTATTTATGGCTTGATATACCTTTTCCAACTGGCTGCCCAAATCTGCTCTTGCCATCCTCTAATTCATTCTGGACACAGGCAACCTCTCTGATCTTTAAAAATGCAAGCGTGATTATGACACTCCTCTCTGAAAATCCTTGAACGGCTTCTAATTGCTATTAGGATAAGATCCTTAGCACAGTCTATGAGATGATCTGACTCCTGTGCAGCTCTTCAGCTGCGTCTTGATCTGTCCTCCTCCCTGTTGCTGTGCTTAGCCACATTCGTCTCCTTTTAGTTAGTTCTAATGTTCTAAGCTCTCTCTCACTATGGTTTCTTCATATGTGCTTTTCCATTTACCTGAAATATTCTACTCCTTTCTCCTCACCTGGTCAACTGCCACTCATCCTTCAGATCTTCAACTTCAATGTGACTTTTCTCAGGAAAAAATGTTTTTGTTCTCAAGGCATCATGTAGTTTTCTTTATAGCACTTATTACAGGTTAATAATAAGTATATTTAACATAACCTCTATACAAGGGCCATGTTTGCCTTATTTTTTCCTTCTGGCACCTAGTAAGTGTTGAATAAATATTTGTGGAATGAATAAATGACTGAACGAATGAATTAATGAACTAACCAGATTTAATTTGTGTATATGACTGTTTTCTTTCCCTACTTAGACTTTGAATTTCCTGAAGGCAGGGGCCATATCTTTACTCATTTTTATAGGGCTTAAGTTGTCTAGCACAGAGCTCTGCAAGTGGTGAGCCTTAGTAAAGAATTACTGGTTAATTAATTGACCTGCCAAGCTCAGATGAATTAGTTAAGGTATGGAAAAATAAGGAAAAGGTCAGGATGAAATATATTGGGTCATTTTGATGAGAGAGCGTAGTCTGGTGTTTCAAAGTACAATGATATACTGGTCTCTGCTCATGTCCAATGATCAACAAATTGATAGATTATGCCCTATGTTGAGCCCTCTATTTTCAACCTGATTGCTTGTTTAACTGATGATTTTTGTCTGCACTAAAAGTGTGTGGTTAGCATGGGTAAAGATCTTTGACCTCGGTTGGTAACAGCTGCTAATTGTATTTACTCTTTTGTTTCTGAGAGTAATTGGTATTTTTCATCAACTTGTTGAGGTGCCAAGAACCACCTGTAATTGGTAACTGATTAAACACACTGTGATGATGAAAACAAGATGTCTCCGGTTTTATCGTTTAATTTATTGACTTTAGGTGAGGGCTAATTTTCATGGTTACTGACCATACTTGTTATCTCCACAGTTATCCATCTTCAATTCTTCCTATTGGAAGAAGGCAGAACAGAATTCTGAGCATCTTATTCAAAGGGTCACAAATCAATCCTTCTCCTATGCCTACTGATTCTGACTTAAATTAGTGTAGTCCTAGTCTTTGTCTTTTTTTTCTTTTTTTCTACATTTAAAGAAATTCTCCCCTATGCTGTGAAGACAGGAAAGCAGAAAAATAATGGGAATAGATTTTGCATCTTTTCTTGCTCTGTCTGAATTATCATCATCATCACCTTCATTTTCAATGCCATTTTGGTATATTGTGCTTTCAAAGCCCTTTCGCATATATTTATTTCATATGCCTCTCTTCCAATCATTGCTCAATTCATAGCTGAGAAATCTTGGGGTCACAGAGGTCAAATGACTTAGCAAAGGTCATATGGCTAGATAATAAGTGAGTCTGGCTATATTCACCAGGACTCTTCTGGTTGTAAGGAACAAAAACCCAATTTGAACTAGCTATTAGCTTAAAAGAAAAGGACTGTATTGCCAAGAGTTTGGAGTTGTTTACAGAATGGAAGAAAGAGTTATAGAAGCAGGTCAACTCTGGAGACTTTTGGAAATGGAAACAGAAACCTGAAGCCTGCAGGAGTGTTTTAGTCTATCTCATATCTGCTTCTTTTGGGGTATTGGCATCATTGGGTCAAACTTCCCCAAGTAGTAGGAGCCATAGTTGTCAGTAGGGCTGCCATGTATCATGTGCAGTGTACAATTATGTTCCATCTAAGAATCACAAATCATATTGTAGACATCAAAGATTTGTATGTTTATTACGGCAAATTTCCAGCAGATGGCACTCAAGTGTCTTTTCTAACAAAAATCAGTAAAATGATTTGAGGAAGAGGTATGTTTTTCTATTTGCACAAAGGTGGCTTAGTGGGCACTGGGGACCTTGTCTTCCAGCTCTGAGATTATGCTCTTTCTAATTACAGTCAAAGAAGAAAGAGAAACCTTTCCCACGAGCAGAAAGAACCTAGACAATAACTTTGATGGATCTGGCTTGGGTTCCATCTTGGATCAATTTCCATGGCTGGGAGTAAGATTTTATGATCGACTCCTCAGACATTACAATCCTCCCCGTGGCTTCCTAGTGTGTATACATCTACACACATTTTTCTTTCCATATATAAAATTCCAACTGCTGCCTACATAAAGCAGTGAATCCACGTGTAATCACAAATATACTATACTCTCCTTCAAGAGAGGTATTTCAAAGTTTCACCAACTACTGCAACCACTAACAAGTTCAGGGGCTTTGGGACAAATGCCTTTCTCTCAGGCAGGTCAGATATGGCACCTCAAGATTCTGAACCCTGTGGGCATTGGGACTAACGTAACTGTTTCCAACCCATCCAAGATACAACAATATGTACAGGAAAAAGAGTAGCCACAATAAAAACTCCTGTTTGGAAAAGAGGAGGAAGGATAAGCAACATAGGTGAGACAATTCCAGAGAATATGCCATACTCTACTCATTAGGACCAGTAAGGCATATCCATGTTTGACATAACGGTCCTGGCTACTATTAGGTTTTTAGCATTCTGTCCCCCAGAAGCTTTGCCTTGATCGTTTCCCGTCATTGCCACAGTAAATAGGAGGACAGCTCATGGGAGGCTGTATTCTTCCAGAAGCCCAGTTGTTATCATTATGGTTACAGGGACCCAGGAGTTGCTTAGAGATGGAGCAATTACAACCTTCTAATTTAGGAGTTTCTCCAGCAAAGCACCTTTTTAAAAGGGCTCGTTGGCAGTCAATGTTGAATTCATTTTGATGCGCTCTGTTGACTTATAATCAACCAGAAATCTTTTTGAGTCATAATATTTGACTCTGGACCTTGCCTTTGAAATTTGTGTCTTCTAGAGACATACCCATAGGACTTTACCCATCGTCCTATGGCCTCTGTTTAATACTTCTCTTTTCGCCCCTGCCTCAGGTCAACTGAAGCAAGAGGCTGAGTTGGTAAAACAGAGCTCAACTGCCCTCTGGCCCCTGGTTGCATCCCAATTATTTGCACTTCATGATGGGAAAAATTACTACCCTTTCTCAGGGGGAAGTACACAGCAAGAGTTGTTTGGGAGAAGTCTGGGTGGTCAGGCTTTCCCATTTCTAGGTTACTCCTGAGCATTCCCTCCCCTTCCTGGTGAAATAACTTCACTGTAGGACAGAAAATTCATCTTTAACAATTTTGCAAGCAGTATGGTTTTCTGACCTTTAGCAGCTTTGGATCACTAGCTACAGACAGAAAAGGCCTCTGTTTTAACACTGTATATCTATCTTCTTATTTCCTCTCCTTTTTAAGAAATGCTAACTTGGATTGAGGCTTATTTTCCTTTGAAGGATCTTACTGAAGGCGGCCATAAGAAGTACCCAGTATGCTCTTATGTCTTAATATTTTTCTACCAAGTCACTAAAATGTTCTCATGGTCTTCCTGCCATGCTACAACAGGTAATAGTTAATATCTACTTTGTTTTAGTATAAGAAGGATTGCTGTCTTCCTAGATGCCTCTCTGATTCTCACTGCCTCTGTCTCATATCAACTAAGCCCATTCTACTTTTAAGTCTCTGTCATTTGTAGCACTCCACATCCCGATACTAACTTCTGTATTAGTAATCTTTGTATTGCTAATGACATAAACTCAACTGTAGATAGCTTGAGAAAAAAAGGGGGCGGGGGAAATATTGGAAATATCTTGGGATGCTCACATAAGAGCTACAAGGAGAGGCAGCTCTGGAAACTTCTATGACTGGAACTGGGGAATTGACTCTCTGTTTCTATCTCCTATTATGGATTCTCTCTGTATGTTGGCTTCATTTACTCAGGCTGTTCCATGGCTGCAGGAAGAGGGATTCTTCCCTTCCTGCTCCAGGAGAAAAATACTGGCTTGGACCAGTCATTGAGGCTGAGGGGTGGGGTGGACATCGCTTAACTAACTCACTGGCTTACTTTTCAGGTATCAGGAACTCTGATATCCTACTGCAATGATAGTTGCTGAATTCTTGGTTAGCATCTTTGTTTTTATGGCTGGTCAAAATTAAATAAATACTTTTGAAACCACACCTGAGGGACTGATAATTTCCTTTTAATACTAAAAATAAAAACCATTATCCATTAAACTCAGAGACAACCAACTTTCTTTTAAAGATGCTGCCAATTATTTTGCTGATGCCATCCCTCCAGCTTTGGGAAAACAGTCACGTTCCACCCAAATTATGCTTTTGATGAATGTGGGCCCTGGATAGTCAGCTGGGACGGTGATCCACAGAGACAGCAATTGAAATGGCCAATCACAGGAGCGACTAAATCACACCCGAGTGCAGGTGTGTGATTAACAGCAGGTGCTGAAGATGTCAGAGCTGGCAAATTGGAATCCTCCTTTCTCCTCACCTTAGCCATGAGTTAGGTTTTCTTGGAACTGAAATTTCTGCAGAAAGATAAACTTTGTTACACACAGCTGCTCACGGATTATTTAGAATAGACTGTTTTGCAATGAGAGTTACTTTTAAAGGCATATTTCCTGTCTTTCTAGCTTGACTGTGAACCCCTTAGGATCAGGTGCCAGAGTTTATAGTTCTTTATATAGCCATGCACCACATAAGGACATTTCAATGTTTTAGTCAAGGATGGACTGCATATGTGACAGTGGTCCTGTAGATTAGTACCATATAGCCTAAGCGAGTAGTAGGCTATACCATCTTGGTTTGTGTAAGTACACTGTATGATGTTCACACAATGATGAAACCATCTAATGATGCTTTTCCCAGAATGTATCCCCAGAGTTAAGCAATGCATGACTGTACACCCTTTCTTCCTGGAACAGTTTTGTGTACACAGAGGATGTTTAGCAGAGTTGGAGGGTTGTTATGAAGGCATGTAAAGAGGCAGATGTTGACACCACTGGCTTTAAAAAGTGTATAGACAAGACTTTCCAGTCTCAGGGGAGCAGAGAACTGTGGCTGTGGAATAAGCATTGATCTTGGAGTCAGTAGATATCTGGCTTCTGGTTCTCTTTCTTATCTTCACTAATTTTTTGAGCAAGAATATCTATTAAATCAGCAAATGTTTGATTGAGTGACTATTATGTGCTAGAACCTGGAAGTTACAGTGAACCTGAGAAAGTCCCTTCCCTCATGAAGCTTTTATTGTAATCGGAGAATACAGAATACAAACAAGATAATAGGCAAGATAATTATAGATGATCAGAAGTCCCATGAAGGAAGGGTGATATGATAGAAAGTAACTGGGGAAACCTTTTAGCATAGGGAGGAAAGGGGTAAGATGTATGGGAGTTAGGAATGCGGGTTCTGGAATAAGACAGATCTGAGTTTAAAACATTTTTTTTTGGTGAGGAAGATTGGCTCTGAGCTAACATCTGTGCCCATCCTCCCCCATTTTGTATGTGGGACGCTGACACAGCATGGCTTGACCAGTGGTGTGTCAGTCCGTGCCCTGGATTTGAACCTGTGAACCCCAGGCTGCTGAAGTGGAGTGCATGAACCCAACCACTATGCCACCAGGCCTCAATCTCTTCCACTTATCATCTGTGTGTCCTAAGGAGAGTTACATAACCTCTCTGAGCCTCAGTTTTTTCATTTAGAAAATGCGGGTATTTGTACCTACCTCATAAGGGTGTTGTAAAGATTAAGTTAAACAATACATATAAAATGCATAATAAGTACTTACTATAATGTATTCTGGCCATTGTCTTCTGGGTTGTGACAAAATGATTTGAATGTCTTTTCCAGAAAGTTCTAAATTTCTATGATTTTTGTGGTCCAATTTTTTTCTTTCTTTAAAAAAAAAAAGAAAAGGAAAGAAAAAGGAAACCTTCCTGTTTACTTTCCAGGTTCCAAAGGCTTTCAGTGAAATAGAAGATAGATAATTGTCATTTCTACTTAACTTTGCAGTCTTCTGAGCTGATTGTCTGTAAGTAGGAAAAAGCAGCCATAAATCTTGCAAAGTTCAAAATCCATTATCTACGCACATGGTTAATGTCTCCCATCTTGAAGTGAAATTATCTTTTTAAGAACAGAGCTGGCTAAAGAAAACCTTGGTTTTCTTTAAAATTTGGAATTTCTTAAAAATTCCAATCAACCATTAAATCAACAGTTGCTCTTAATTTAATTCATTGCGTATGGTCCCAGGTGTGGGTGTGACAAACCAAAAGGATTTGTGGGATGAACAGAATAAAAATTTCCATTTCTCTATATTTGCATGTAAACAGATTAGAATGGATGGTTTCTTATACCACGCTATTCAGGGACCCTGAGGCACATATCACCCCCACCAGTGGCGGGCCTAAGATGCCTAGTCCCAATGGTCTGCAAGGCAGGAGAACAATAGAGAACTCTAGACCAAGAGGCAGATACCATGTGTTCCACTCCCGACCCTGCCACTTCCTTATTGTGTAAATCTGTGCATCCCTTATTCCTACCTCCTTGCAAATATTTTAGGCATTCTCTCTCTATATATATTAGCTATGAAATCAATTCCAAAGAATCTGAAATCTCTGCCTTATAAAATCTCTTTGGTTTCAAAGCATTGTCACCAGAAGACTTTTGCTTAGATGTTTTTAAAGGGAAGAGCTTGTAAAAGAACTAATCTCGCTTATCAAGATAGTACAACTGGAAGTTGAGTGCCAATCACCCACCTTTGCTATGTATTTGAGTTATCGCTAATTAAGAACAATCTGAGTCATATGGGTTTGAAATGCTGCTTTATTAATTGCCCAATAATTGTCCCCCTCCCCCATATGGTCCTGATGTACATGAACTTAGCTGTGTTGAAGGACAAGACTTAGACTGGAAGCTAAAATAGGGCTTCCTAGTCGCCTCCACAACCCCTCTCCATTCCCAACTGTATTCAGGGCAGCTGGATGCAGATTAGGGCAGATGTGACTTATAACCCACTGACCCAGTCATTGACAGGGAAGCTGGGGAGCGACTCATCTCACGGGCAGGGACAGTTCCTGGTAGACCAACTGCATAGTGACAGAAAGGAAAGGAGAGAGGAGTGCAGATGAAAGAGTGGGAGATAGGGGGAGAGAGAGAGAGAGAATGGAAAGATGCTCCCTGTTCCTGCCTCTGAGCCACCCGTGAGTTCACAGTTTCTCGTGGGAGGAAGGTCACTTGTCTATGCCCATGAGAAGAGCTAGCTCTTGGCAAATTGTCCATTTCTTTGCCCATTTTCAGTTTTGTTTTCTTCTTACATGTTTATACCTTCATGAGTCCATGTTCCTAGGTGCCCCACACTCTGGCATCCTAACTGCGTTTGTCCTCTTAGGTTGTCTCATTCTCTGGCACTTTCTGACTTGCTCACTCTCCACTAATGCACCCACCCCATGATCTGTTTCCTCAGCCTTCTATCTAATCTCAAGAACTAGTTTCTTTTCCGATGTTCATGTTTGATTATGCCATAACATTTGATTTTTTTCATAGTAATCTTTGATGCCTTAGCACAAAGTTGTGATTTATATGAAAATTTCAAATTCCAAGGTAGGCAAGTGGAGAAAATATTTTAGTCACAGAAAATTTGTCTGCCCCTCAAATCATGTAGAACAGGCCACGGCTTGCTCTGCCTATACACAAAATTGCTCTTGGTTGTGATCATCTCCCATAGCTAGATTTTATCCTTACCTGGATCTCTGACAAATTGAATCAAATTGATTCCAAAGTCCTTCAAAGAACAAGAAGAAACTTTTTTCTCTCAATATGACACTGTCTAATTTAGTGTGAGAAAGATTGAAGGAGCCAGGGATGTTTAGCATAAAGAAGAGAAGCTATCTAGGGGACATGATATCTGCTTCTTATATTTGAAAAGCTGTTACTTGGAGAGCATTTGTTCTTTTATATCCAAAGGGAAACTTTCCATGACTTGCAGACATGGAACAGTCTTCATCCAGGGTGTAGACTCCTTAGCTTCCTGCCCTTGAAGATGGTTAAGTAGAGGCTAAATGACTACCTGTCACAGTGCTGCAGGATGACTCCTGTGTGTGGCATAAGGTTAAACTGATGACTTCTAGAGTCCCTTCCCATGCTGAGATCTAACAGTCCTTCAGTGCCTTCTCTCCTCTACTAGTTGTCTCGACTGCTCAAGGTCTGGAGGAGCATTTGAGGAAAAGGACTAAAAGCTTCAGACTTCCACAGTTGACAGATTTCTTAGCTTTGTTAAAGGCAAAACAACTCCAGGAAGCCTTGGTTATGAGATGTTAGAATAAGCTTATAAAGGAACTGGCGAATCAAGGGCTATTGTCCTAATATTCGAATGATGCCTTAAGATTGCAAGATTTTCAGAAAATTCATGCAGCCTGCATCATAGTCTGACTGGTTTTGAGGACTACACTTCTCTAGATATTAACACCTGATTCAGTTTTTAAATAAACTTTTAATAATTGAAGTATATATAGAGGGAGATGCGTAAGTCTTAAGTGTACAGCTTGATGAAATATCGCAAAGTGAACACAGTTGTATAATCACCATGGAGATCAAGAAATATGATATTACCCCAGGAACAGAACTGCATCCAAAAAGCCCCCACTCTTCTCTTCTGTGTTCTTTCCCAGTCTTTACCTCACCATCTTCTCCCTGAAGGTAACCATATCCTGATTTCTAACATTACAGGAAAGTTTTGCCTGTTTTTGAGTTTTATATATTCATACCAGCAGCATATAACCATTTCACTTGCTCCACGTTCTTTATAGCACTGGGTATTACTATGTCTTTTTACTTTTTGGTGGGTATACAGTGATGTCACATAAGTTTTTAAATTTGCATTTCCCTGATGACTAATAAAGTTGAACATCTTTACTAATGTTTGTTGGCAATTCAGATATCCTCATTTAAAAAGTATCTGTTGATATTTTTTGCTCAGTTTTCTACTGGATTGTCTGCCTTTTGCTCTTTGGCATGTAGACATTCTTTATGTTTTTGTCTATGGTATGAGGTCAAATCCCCCCACGCCCCCCCCCCCCCCATAAGAATATCCAATGTACTCAGCACCATTATTGAAAATAAAAAATTTTCACTGCTGCTGTGCAGTGCCACCCTTGACATTAAGTCAATTCTCTGTAAAACTGTAGACCTGTTTCTGGGCTTTCTTTTCTGCTCCAGTGGTCTATCTGTCCATTGTGTCTTAATTACTATAGCTTCATGAGTCTTGATATCCAGTAGTATAAATCCTGCAATTTTGATCTTCTTCTTTAAGAATGTCTTGGTTATTCCTGACCTTTTGCATTTCCACATAAAATTTTGAATCAGCTGTCAATTTCTATAGTTAAAAAAAAAAACCTACTGGGATTTGGAGACAACTGACATCTTTCCACCATTAACTCTTCTAATCTATGTTTTATAGGTTTCTATGTAGAGATTGGGTACATTTTTTATTAGATTTATTCCTGGGTGTTTAGTTTTTTTAATGCAGGTGTCACTTAAAATATTTTGTATTTGCTGGTGCATAGAATTATTGCAATTAATTTTTTTTTGTGTGAGGAAGATCAGCCCTGTGCAATTAATTTTTATATTGGCTTTTTATATAGGAAACTTGCTAAGTTTGCTTATTAATTACAATAAATTATCTGTAGATTCTTTTTGTTTTTCTACTTATAATAGTATCTGCAAATAGTGATAGCAGTTTTATTTCTTGTTTTTTTAGTCCTCATACCATTCATTTTCTTTTCTTGCTTTATTGTACTGGCTAGAATTTCTACTACACTGTTAAATATAGGTAGTGATGGAGGCCTTTCTTTTCTCTTTCCCAATCTTAGAGGGAAAGCCTTCAACATTTTACCATTAAGTGTGAATGTTTGTAGTAGGTTTTTGGTTTCTTTACTTTTTTTCTTTGGTAGATACCCTGTATCAGATTAAGGAAGTTCTATTTCTAGTTAGCTGAAGACTTTTTTCTTTTTTTTTACCGAGAACGATATTGAATTTTATCAAATGTGTTTCCTACAATTTTATTGATATGATCATTGATTTTTCTTTTTTATTCTGTTAATATGGTGAGTGACATTGCATTTCTGGAATTAATCCAAATTGGTCACAATGTATTCTTCCTATATGTCAGTGAACTTGGTTTGGATACATCAATGATCTACACTAGGGAATTGATAAAACATTTTTGTAGAAATATTTTTGTACTTTATGTGGGCTTCTGAACGGGCTTGAAGACCATTTTTTTTTCCTCTTAGATGGATTAAATATTTTCTCTGCAGTCATATTTACACTGACAACTGAATCAGACATCACTCTGTTTGGACATAAGTAATATATTATCTTTTGTGGATGAAGAGCTCAGTATATTTACAACTTATCTTCTCTGAAAGAAGGTTATTTTCTACTAGACCTGGAAAGTAGGATTTGTGTATATTTGTACCTGGCTAGAAATTATAGAATTATAGAAATACTACTTTATCCTTTATCAACTGGGAAGGTGACTCACTGACTTATGTTCTATGTTTTGTTATGTTCCCTAATTAATGTAATAATCTAAAAAATTTAACAATTTTTAGGGGGCTTTTTACCTCCATTATCTAATTTGATCCTTACAATGTTATGAAATATATAGGGCTAATGTTGTTCTTGTTATTGTTAACAAGAAGGCCTCATAAGGAGGTTTTATATTCAAACTGGAGGGTAGATGGTTTTAAAATCTTTTCTTTCTCCTTCTTTCTTTTTTTCTAACCAAGGCTCAACTGAACGTCAGCTTTGAAAGGTCTTTAACTGAGCCTCTTAAGTGCTTTAGAATGTCTTTTCTTATATTCTGTGCTATGATGGACCTTTGAGAGGGACCCGGTATTCCCAGGTCCACAACTTAGAATGTTTGATGGTAGACCCTGGGGGAATACACAAGGATTTAAAATATTTTGAGGCCAGGGGACATATGCAATTGTTAGACACAATAACTTCCTAACCGTTGTCAAGGACATGAGGTCCTGGCAAACCCCTGCCCTTTTGTTTTCTTTACTGTGGAATGTGGCTTGGTTATGATTATTGGAAAGGGAGCTTAGAGTGAAGATTTGAGAAGATACTATCAAATTAGGACCTAAGAAATCTTTGTGATAGTTTCCCTTTCTAAGTGATGCTTGGAACAGAATTTAGCACACTTTCATGGCATCCAGTCAGACATCTTGGTGTCAATAAAATCTCTGAATGTTCAGTGAACCAGAATAATCTCAGCCTTCTCCAGGTCACCTTAGACTAAGGAACACGCAGAGTTATTGAGGGAGGGGACTCTAGGAACCACTAACAATTACACTTAATTTTCAGTTGAAGAAACTGAAAGAGAAGCTTGACGGTTCTGCACAATTAAGAGCTGGGATTGGCAGTGGGGCCAGAACCAAGGTCTTCTGACTCCAGTTTCTAAAATCTTAGGTTGGCAATTTTGACTTTTCTATAATTTCCATTTACCTATTATAAACACCTTGACAAGCTTCAGTATTTACATTTTTTGTGGGGAGGGGATGAAGAAGCATCAACATTTATGCCTCTAGGTGTTGCCTGCTATTGGTATCAGGGGAGCACGTCCAGCTTGCCTAATGGAATTCGTTCAATCCCTCCTTTCTCACTTCATGTTTTCAAAAGCGACTTCCAACTTGCTACGTCTTCTTTGCATGAATTTGATAACTGCATATTTATGTTAGTCCTCTCCATGATCTTCTAATATATGAGGTAGGATAGGTCATCGTTTTATTGCTAGAGATGTTCAGGCCCTGTGAAATGGAGAGAGCCCTTCTGGGTCAAAGAACAGGTGAGTGCAGAGCTGAAACTGCAAGGCAATGATTCTATCTCTTTATATAGGACTGACTACTCCAAAGCTGAGACATTGTCCCTTGTAAGCCTGATCATTTTTCTTGCTTTTTATTTGTTAAATAACAATCTTAAAAAAAGCATTAAATGCATATTTAAAAAAGAAAAATCCATAATTCCTCCATCAAGGAGTTGCCTCTCTCTTAATTTTTGTACGTTTCTCTCTGGTCTTTATTATATCATACACTTGTTAAGTGTATGTGTTTTAGAAGTGATAACCCTTTGGACAAGCTAAAAGCAACAGAAATGTAATGAATGTAGTATTTGTGAGAAAATTTTAAACTCTGCTTTTCTTTCTTTGGGAAATCATAGTGGTGATAGCTGTTGGACTATTCACAGACTTGTGTCTATTTTGATGCATTGGTTTGGTGTAAATTATTTTATCTTGATTTTACTCTAGGGCTTTTAGAATTAGATTTTGCTGGAGTCAGCTTTGATTTAATGCTTGTATGCATTACAGGTATTAGAAAAAAAATCCCATTCGCCCAAAGTCTTTGGAACACCAGCAAACTAATTAAAGCTATCCAGCTAAGTAAATTCATTTTCGATTATCAGTAACACAGTGAGTTTTTTTAAGCATAAAGTTTGCTGAGTACTTGAGGAAAAAAACCCAATCTATCATGTACAATATTTGATGTTCACTCAAAGCGTACCTGTAGATTTGTAAATGTTTCAGTATCTTTTTATTGCAAAGACCGTGGATCGGCTTAGATGGCTAGAGTAAGGTATTAAAGAGTCCAAGGACATGGATTTGAATGGTGGGTAGACAACTAATTGGCTTTGTCTCTTTCTTGACCTTACAATCAATTCTGACAGGAATGAATCCATCAGTAGTTACTGAATGCCTAGCATTGTCACACAGAAATGTTTGATGTGAGTTTTACAATGTAAGTTTATGTTCTTTAGTTATTAATGAAATAAAAGTGTAGATGGGCCATTGCAAATGCATCCATAAGTTTAGGGAAAACATCTCAATGCTCACCACGCTGGATGGTAGTTTGTGGTAACACCTCATATTTAAAGAGATCAGGAGGTAGTTGTTCTGGTCCCTGCTTTGTCAGCAACTAAAAAGTAGAGCAAAAACTTTCTGAGCCTAGGTTTCCTAATCTGTAAAATGTGATTAATAATATTCACCCAATTTATCTTCCAGGTTTGAGGTGAAGGTCACAATGGAAATTGTGAGTGCACATACTCTTGATCAGGATTCTAATGACAGACATGGTTTTGATCTTCTGTCTTTGATGTTGTTTAATATGCATTTGGTGACTTAGGTAGTATTCAGCTATACTTATAAACTAGTGAATAGGTCAGAAACTAATTGAGGACTTGCTTAGGAAGCAGGGTGGGATAATGTGTAATTCAGGAACCTCTAGAACTGATGCTTACACTGGTTTTGGAAGTTGGGTTATAAAGAGACTCAATTTTTTTTTGACATCGTGCCAACATCTCCCCTGTGCTAATCTGGAGATTGAAACCAACTAAGAACCTCCAAACCTTTCTGTAGCCAATGATATAACCTTCCTCAGCAGCGCTTTTTGTCATCAGAGCTCTTTTCAGGACCAATATACAGAGATTTGAAGCTTTCCTCCTTTCCCTGTTCTTTCTATCTTCTGAATGCTTTATCTGACTAATGGTGATTGACCAAGGAGAGGGCAGCAGGAGACAGAAGAAAAAAGAACCAAAAGAGTCCGGGTTCTTTACCAATGAAATAACCAATTATTCATTCACTTGTTTATTAATTTGTTTTTGTTGGCTTGTTTGTTGGTTCAGTCATTCAAAACCAATTGAGAACCTATTATGGACCCAGTTGTGCGTTAGGTGCTACATTTACAAACATGACTATCTCAGTCTTGAATCAAATGAGAGAATCAATTTGTAAATAAATGTATCTTTTATTCTTCAGTCCATAATAACTCTGACTCTTTTTTTTTGTCTATGTTATTGGGGTTGACGTTGTTAACTTCTCAACTTTTGTTCCCATAATTTCTGGTAACAAAGCCCTGCATTTCCTTTAGGAAGCTGCCCTTACACAACCTTCAGCCGTGTAGTTTGAGTAGGACTGACCTCTGGGGCACTGGCATCAGATTGACTTGAGGCAACCATTTGCCCGATTTACCCACCATGGAGTGGAAATGTAATTCAAGCAGAATCAATGAAACGCTGATAAAACATAAGCAGGTTTTCTGGAGCTTCTGAGAAAGAGAAACTTTCTTTGTACTACTCTGGATGGTATGAGAAGGGAATATAAAGTCTTGAATGCTTCTTGCCTTTTTGCTAACAAGATGGGCATGCCTGGAGTTGCTAGAGTACTGACAGTGTGGAGTCTGAGGGTGAAACCAACACCATAGAAGGTATACAAGAGAGAATGAAATCAGGTACTGGTGATAATGTTTTGGCTGCTGGATTAATCCTCACTGAAGCAATTCATCTCCGGATATTTCAGTTACATAAGCCACTAAATGCTCATTAGTTTTTTAAGCATCTTTATTGATTTATAAGTTACATATTATAAAATTCACCCTTAAATGTTTAAAAAAAAGTTTAAACCGTTAAGTAGTTTTAAAATGGTGTACAATTCAATGGTTTTTAGTGTGTTCATAGAGTTGTGCAACCTTCACCACAATCAATTTTAGGACATTTTCATCACTCCAAAAAAAACCCCATTTTGATTAGCAGTTACTTTCCATTCTACCTCAATTTCTCCTTTCAAACCTCCCAGTCCTAAGCCACCACAACCACTAATATATTTTCTGTCTCTATAGATTTACCTGTTTTAGACGTTCCATATAAATATGAATATATGGTCTTTTGTGACTGGCTTTTTTAATGTAGCATAATATTTTCAAGTTTCATCCGTGTTGTAGCATGTATCATGACTTTGTTCCTTATTATTGTCAAATAATATTCCATTGTATGGATACACCACATTTTACTTATCCATCAGTAGTTGATGGACATTTGGCTTGTCTCTGCTTTTGGCTATTAATGAATAATGATGCTTGAACATTAGTGTATAAGTTTTTGTATGCACATATACTTTCATTTCTCTTGGGTATGTACCCTAGGAGTGGAATTGCTGGGTCATATGGTAACTCTAGGTTTAACATTTTGAGGAACTGCCAAACTCTTTTCCATCATGGTTGCATCATTTCACATTCTCGCTATCGATGTATGAGAGTGTTACAATTTTTCCACATCCTCGCGAACCCTTGTTATTCTGACGTTTTGAGTATACTCAACCTAGTGGGTATGACAAGGCATCTCACTGTGGTTTTGATTTGCATTTCCCTACTGACTAGTATATTGAGCATTTTTCACGTGCTTGTTGGCCACTTGTATATCTTCTTTGGAGTTTAGTTTTTAAGTCAGTTTGAGTTACATTTTTCTGTCACTTGCGTCATAGAGTCCTATCTGACTCAGGAGGTATGTTTTACCTCTGGGGAAGAGTTGCAGTGCTCTCTATCTCTCTCAGTTATCCTTTAATATATTTTAAATATAACATTCATACAGAGAAGTGTAAAAACAATAAGTAGAATTCTCAACATATTTTCATAGGAACTAACCTATGTAACCATCACCCAGATCAAGAAGCAAAACATGGCTAGTGTCCTGGAAAGCCACCTCACATTCCCAGTCACTCTCCCTCTAAAGTGTTAACATCTTAGATAAGTTTTGCCTATTTTTAAATTTTATATAAATGAAATCATACAGTGTGTACTCTTTTGTGCCTAGGTTCTTTCATTCAACACTATGTTTGTGATATCCATCCAGGCTTTTGTGTTTAGTAGTAGTTTGTGTGTTTATATTGCAGCATTCCATTGAATGAATATGCCATACTTTATTTATCCATTCTATTGTTTATGGAAATTTGAGTTGTTCCCGGTTTTTGGATATTAGAAATAATACTGCTATGAATATTTGTGTACATGTGTTTTGGAGTACTTCCAACATCATGAACATTTTCAGTTATATCTACTATTGTTTAACCTTTCACATTTAGATCTACAATTCTCCTACAGTTTTGCACATCTTTAGTAGGTTTGTTCCTAGGTATTTGATATTTATTGGTGCTGCTCCAAGTCCTCCAGAAAGGATTTATTTTTGCTGCTAGCAGGCAGTTAGGATGGGGAAGCTCACCTTACCCTGGGCTGGCATTGATCTAAATCGGAGCCATGCTTCCTTCTTTTTGAGGGCTAGGTATCTCCCACTACCCTGATGCAATGGACTGGAACGTCTGTGTCTCTCCAACATTCATACATTGAAACCCTAATCGCCACGTGATGGTATTTGGAGGTGGTGCCTTTGGGAGGTGATTAGGCCATGAGGGTGGAGCTCTCACAAATGAGATTCATGCCCTTATAAGAAGAGGCCAGAGAGCTAGCTAGCTCTCTTCCTGCTGTGTGAGAACACAGGAAGAAGATGGCCATCTCTAAACCAGGAGAGGGCCCTCGCCAAGAACCCGACTCTGTTGGCACCCTAATCTCAGACTTCCAGAATCCGGAACTGAGAGAAATAAAGGTTTATTATCTAAACCACCCAGTCTATGGTAACTTGTTATAGCAGCCCGAACTGAACTAAGACACCTTACTCTTGGGATGTTGCCCTTCAGGAGTCCCAAATAAAAGCCTAAGTGTTTATCAGGGATCCTCCTCTTTGGTAGGTCCTGAAAAATTTCAGATTTTTCTCTTCCCTGAGGCTGCTGAAAGTCCTGCTCAGCTCCCTTGCCTGTTGGCCACGGCTTTCTGCTTGGCTTCTCATAAGCCTCTTATGAAGCAGCGCATGTGTCAAGGGGACACATCAGGGGAAAAGTGGTGCCTAACATCAGACTCACTTCTCAGCACTTGCCCTTCTTTCTCTTGAGGATCTTAGACCTTCGACTCTTGGCTGCATTGGCAGCACTTGACTCCTTCAGACAAAAGTTTAAAAAAATATTTTACATAGCTTTTCCAGTTGTTGGCAGTAGGAAGGTTAGTGATAGTAGTTTATCTGCCATTCCCAGAAGTGGAAGTAGTGGAGTCCTGTTAAATGTTAATAGTTGACTCTTGGGGCTGGGGATAGGTGGAGAGGCTTTAATTTGTAGCATTTTCTGATTTCCATGGTGAAAATCCTCTCACCATGGCCAATTTCGGGCAACCAATATGACATCACTAAACACAGAACTCAGGAAAGAAGTGCAAAATTGTCTCTCGTGAGCTATTATGGACAGGATCCAGCACACTACTGAGTTGAAATCCCATTCCAATTAGCTTTGTTCTCTCCTCCCCAGTATAGGTGAAGAGAGCTGTTTATTGTATACCATCAATGCCCCCATATCTAGGTATTGAGGGCCCTACCCTCTGCCTGGGTGTTTGTATATGGGGGCAGTTTATGAGTAGATGCCGTCTTTGGAAAGGTAGAGTTCTTTGTCTGAAATTTATACTGAGAAGAAGCAAAAGGCTGTGTGGATTCAGAATGAGAGGTAGTCAGAAGCATGAGGAAATCTGGAGTGGATGTGAAAACATTCAGAAACTTTAATAAGAATGATAATATTAAAGAAACAAGTGATATAACTTTTACCTGTGAAATTGGTAAAAAATAATTAAAAAAATATATTCTGAGTACAATATTTCACAAGCAAGACTACATATAGCCCCAAACTCTAACATATTGTTGTGGGGAAGAAAATGGTTATAATTATCATGGAAAGAAATATGTATCCAAGGACTTAAAAATGTTTTTACTCTATGACCAAGTAATGCTACTTTCATAAATAAACCCTAAGAAAGTAATCAAGTATGGCCAAAAAAAGAAAAAGGGAAGCCACTTAAAAATGAAATAAGAGGGGGCCAGCCCCGTGGCTTAGTGATTAAGTGCACGCACTCTGCTACTGGCAGCCTGGGTTGGGATCCCGGGCGTGCACCAACGCACCACTTGTCTGGCTATGTTGAGGCGGCGTCCCACATACAGCAACTAGAAGGATGTGCAACTATGACATACAACTATCTACTGGGGCTTTGGGGAGAAAAAGGGAAAAAAAAGAGGAGAATTGGCAATAGATGTTAGCTCAGGGCCGGTCTTCCTCAGCAAAAAGAGGAGGATTGGGATGGATGTTAGCTCAGGGCTGATCTTCCTCACACACACAAAAAAAGAAATAAGAGAATTGGTAAAATACATTTGTAGTGAATGAAAATTTGAAAAAGAGGATATGACACTGTTTACATATTACTGGATTTTGTAAAAAGAGAAATTCATATGTATAGAGAAAGGAAAGGAAATAGATTTAAAAAAATCGTGCGGTTATCCCTGGTAGTGGAATTATGGGTTATTTTTATTTTCTTCTTTTTACTTTTCTGTATTTTCTTAGTTTTCTAGATGAGTTTGTGTTACACTTATGTTCTGAAAAAAAGCCAGTAGGTATGACAGTGGGGAGAAAAAATTTTAGTAATCCATTCCTTTGTAGGCAAGGGGTATTTTCTGTTTGAAATTAATAACCAAATTAATGAGGAGAATCTCATTCAAATCAAATGCTAATCCATTTGCAAATGTGCTGGTTATATTTTCCTCTAAGCCTGAATTTTCTGCTGGTGCCAAATCATAATTTAACAAATAAATGTCAGATATTGAACAAAGAGAGAGGATAAAAGGGAGTCCTTGGGTTTGGTGCACAAGTGCAAGGGGGCATTTAACAACTAAGTTATTTTAAAATCAAGTCGCTTTAATACATTTGAACTTCCTCTAGTTTCCATGGAACTGTGCCACAGGGTTCTGAAGAAGGCCACCTTCTGGCCTTGTGCTAAACCTCATAGAACAATCAAGACCTCTGATAAGACAGAAAACCTGGTGTCTGTTCATGTCTTTCTTTCCCTAGGGTCTATGCAGACTTGCTAGAATTTTCATGCTTTCTTTTCCCTATTTTCTAGTTACTTTTTCCTTCCAAGTGAGTGTAGGATAGAATTCATTTAAATTTCTGGAGACTTCTCTAAGTGCTCAGCAAGGTTTTTGTGTTTTCTAAGTAACACTTGGATCTTCAGAATTCTCAGGAATTAAAGAGCATATGCGTCAAAACACAAACAAGGGAAACTTACTGATTAATTTTTTTCCCCTTTGCACCAGGAAAGGGGCCTTGGGTTTTGGAGACTTAAAAATAAATGTTTTTTGGTATTAATCTGAATATATATATACATATATATATACACACACACATACATGTATTTGAGTGTGTGTATCAACTTTACCTTTTAAAAAAAATTCAAATTCTCCTTTTCCCATGAAAACAATGTTATGGTTGGGTTTCCATAAAAACTTAATATTTAGCTGTTAGAGTCCAAGTGAAATATTGCATATTTGTATTTCAAAATAAGAATGCAATCTCACATTTGTACTACCTCTTCCTATTTAAAAAGTGCTTTTATTGTAAAATATAGCATACATACAGAAGAGACAGAATGTATCACATATATGTACATGTTAAAGGATAATAGAAAAATGAACACCTGTGAATCCATCACACGGATTAAAGATATAGAAGCCACCTTAACCTCCTCATTTACATTCCCACCTAGTCCACTCTCGTGTTACCCTTTTCAAAAAAGTCTCTCAACAACGTAGGAATTGGTGGGAATTTCCTCAATGTGATGAAGGGCTTCTACAAAAACTGTTTAGTTAACAGAATACCGAATGCTTTTCCCCTAAGACAGGAAACAGCAAAAGGATATCCATTGTCTCCATCTGTATTCAACATTTTACTGGAGGCCTTAGCAAATGTAGAGGGTAAGAAAAAGAAATAAAAGGCATACAGATTAAAAACGAAGAAGCAAAACTGTCATTATTTACAGAAAACATGATTGTGTATGTAGAAAATCCTAAGGAATTTACAAAAAAACTACCAGAAGTAAGAAGTAAATTTAGCAAGGCTCCACTATACAAGTTCAACATACAAAAAGCCACAGTATTTTCTATATTTGACCTTGGCAGCCCAGCTGGCGAAGCTCTGGGCTCTCGCCTTTCCGGGGCGGCCAAGCAGAGGCGCGCTGGCGCCCGGCCGCGGAGGGGCGCTCGAGAGGTCTCCGGAGAAGGCGGGGTCGCGAGCCCCGACTTAGAAGCACTGGGTGGGGTGGAGATGAGAGGGTAGACTAGTGTCGTCTGCGGTGGTGGCTGGAAAAGAAGGCTCTGGGGGCACTTGCTCATGGGCTGCTCGCGGTCCCGTCCCCACTTGCCCTGTGCAGCCATCCTCGAGCACTGGAGGTCCTGGTCACCGTGCGAGACGGGGCGTCCCTGTTCAGTGTCTCCCCCTCCCCCGGCTCGTCCCTCCCGCAGGCCGGCCCCGCCCGGCAGGGGCGCTGCTCCCGCGCCGGGCCCTGAGCACGCTTGCATTCCCAGCGACCCGGAGGAAGGGGCTGCGGGACGCATGGGCACAGATTTCCGAAGCGGCCGCCCCGGGTCGGGAGCCGAACAGTCCCCGGGAGCGCGGGCCCGCCCGGGCACAGACATCCAACGGAAGCGACGGAGAGCGAGCCGGCGGCCGTTGGGTCGCCCTTTGCCCTCTGGCGCCGTTTCTCCGGCGCCTTGCAACGGAGCATCGCAAGCTTCACGCGGGACCGCCTGCCTCGCCCGGAGCAGTCGGTAGCCGGGAGACCTCGGGCCTCGGCCTCCACTGCCAGGGGCGGACAGCGGACAGCGCACGAGCCGCTCTTCGTGGACAACTCCCTCAGCCCGCCCGGCCGTTGTTCCGCCGTTTATCCCGCGCTGGGCGCCCCGCCCGCCCGGGGCACGCGGCTCCCGCGCCTCTGCTCCGCCATGTTGCCCGGCCGGTCCGCCGAGATGGCGTGCTTCCACCCCCTCGGTTTTAGAGCACAATCCTGCAGGCTCAGTGCCAGCTCAGGGGCTCCTTCTCTCTGTCTTCAGGGGCCACTCACTCTGAAGATGCTGGCTGTCTGCTTGAACCTTCAAGATGTTCCTCACTCTGGGGCCACCCGAGAACGGTAAATATCCCTGCTCCGGGAACAAATGGACCCTCTTCCGTTGCCACCTAGGCAGTTAGTCGCCTTTGTGAGGCTGGAGTCATCCTGTCATCCCCCGGATCCTTGCCGGCAGGAGACTGAGCTCTAGGAGAGCACAGGAAAGGCACAGAGAAAGAGGATTGTCAACTAGTGACCAAAGGCAGGACGTTCAGAAAAGCGGCCCCATACAGTGGGATTGTACCATCAGCATCTAGGTCTCTGGAGGCCACTGGAGTGTCACTTTGCTCAGGTCTAGTCCTGGGCTTCTGAAGGGAAACCTCCCATCCAAGCCCCGGAAGATAGCTTGAGTAGGAAAAACCACATCTCTTCTATGAACTCCTTCACCAAAGGCCATGCCATTCCCAGCTCATGTGGCCCTGCTGGAGGTGTCCTGTCCCTTTAGAGGAGTGATCTGGGTGCAACAGGCCTTTCTGGTCCAACCTCATCCTGCTCCTGCTCCTCAAGAGGTTGACAAAGGCAGTGCTTGATGAAGGCCATCAGCTCAGTTCTCCACCTCACTGATGTCCAAGAAGACACAGGGAGAAAAGCTTTTAGACCTGTCAAGGAGGACTTCTCCACCGCATCTGCCAGTTTTAGGTCCTGCAAAAGTGGCTGCGCCACTGCCCCTGTTGTAGGGTGGAGGTGATCTGCCCTCACCTCCTCAGCTTCTTTGTACAGTCATTGCTGAAGACCTGGGCTTGGAGAAGACAGCTGAGCTACAGTGGCTCAATAAGGTCTTGGAGGATAACACAGGCCATGTCAGACTACAGTGCCTCAGCGGCTTGCACCTTGCAGATCTGTGTTACCAGAACATAAGCAGTCACTGACTTGGCTGACCTTGATTAGGAACTGAGATGCTAAATTCCTAATTCTCCTTCTTTTGCTGTTCATGCTGGCTTTCTTTCTCCTTTTAGAGTCAAGCTCATTTTTGGAGTTCCACTTAGTAATGAGAACGGAGGCCCTTGCATTTCAATCCCTCAGTCGTAGCTATAGTATCTTCTGTTTTAACCTCCCCATGGCTTCTAGCACTTCAGTCCTCTCCTTCAAGCCTGCCTCCTGCAGAATGGAGTCAGCTACACCTATGTGTGTGGATTCTCCTCTCTTCTTCATACAGACCCCTCCTCCAGTCACCATCAGTCCCCAGTCTTCACCTGCCAGCCCATCATTGCTTCTGCAGTCACGTCCAGCATCACAACCAGCACATCTGCAGAGTCGACCTCCCAGCCTGCTTTGGACTTTGGTGTCACTGACAAGGACACACTTCCTCTTCCCAGGCTTTTATCTCCAGGTCTTCCCCAGGCTCCAGGGAGAACGTTTTATTTTCCGTGGCACTTCCTGGTTCTGAGAACATGTGTCCCTGTGACAGCATTGCCTCAGGCCCAGTTTCCGCCAGCTTGCTTGCACAGTCAATCAGCAGCCCAAATGCAATTTTCAAATTCCCTTTGACCCAGGAGCCATCCTTTGGCCCATATTTAGGGCCCCTGATGGGCTGTAGCCTGGAGCCACCCAATGGCAGCTCTTTCCCTTTCAGAAACCAGGCAACTCCAGCACAAGCTCCTAATTTAACCTCGACCACAGCCCAGCCACCCAATGGCTGACACCTCAATCAGCTTTGTGGGTTTGGCATCCCCATTTTCCACCTTTGGCATCCCTGTCAGCACCCAGTGAGACTTTGGAGACATCCCAGGCATTTTTCCCGTTGGCAGAGCCACTACTTCTGTCTTGAGAGCCACCACCAGGATGCCCAGCACTGGGGACAGTAGCTACTGTTTGCTAAAACTGCTCAGACCCATTTGTGTGTGTGGGATCTGCAGCCCTTATGGATAGCAGCAGCTTTGGGATGACTGTGGCTGCCCAGGCCCCAGCTCCATTCTGGAGCACTCAGCTTTGGTGCAGGACCAAGCAGACACTAGTACTCTAAGTTGGGGACACTTAGACCTGAACACCAAAGTCCTTCTGGCCTATGGCACTCCAGTTGCAATTGGAGAATCCACTTGTACAGAGAGCAGATCTGTCCTGGGAAACACTTTCATTTCTGCCTCATCATTAGAGCACTTGGAGCCGGCTGGGTGAAGGCACATCTGTAACTACTGAAGGAGTCAGCACCTCTGAGAAGAAATGAGTGCCAGGTCACACTCTTGTTCCTCCTAGTGGTCAGATCAGCTGGGATCCTTCATGCCAGAGCACATCTGTTGCAGTCAGAGGGACCCTGCACCATACCTATGTTGGGTGGTACTTCTCTTCCCGCCTTCTGCCAGAGCCCTCGGGGTCCCCCTGGCCACAGCACATGTACTGCAGTGGGAGGGATCAACACCATTCTTGTGCCTGGAGGTACTTCTCTTCATGCCTACCATCAGAGCACCTGGGGCACACCTGGCAGAGTTCATCTTTAAAAGTCGTAGCCGCCAGTGCCCCACCTATGCTTGCAGGCACTCATGTTCCTGCCTACAGTCAGAGCACCTGGGGCCCATGTGGTACGATGGAAGGGGACATCACCAACCTTGTGCTTGGGGTCTTCTCATGGTCTTTCTGGGCTCCTGGTCAGAGCACATCTGTTACAGTCAGAGGGACAACGCTATACATTTTTAGGGAGACATTTCTACTTTTGCTTGCAGTCAGAATACCTGGTCATCCAGCCATGGTACCCCTTTTGACTTTTGAGGGGCAGCACTACTAAGAAAGTACTTGTATTTGGAGGCATTTTTGCTCTTATATTTAGTCAGAGTAATTCCAACTCTGGTGTGGTCACAGCAAGCATCAGCCTTGCCTTTGGGGCACCTTTGTCACCACCCAGGGCTTGTGGGACACAGAAGTATAGGACCACCAACGCTTCATTTTTTCCTAGTGCAAGATGCAGATCTCATCAATTAAGAAGCAAAAGCTTCCATAAATGGGACTTGCTCTGCTGGGAAGAGGTTCAGTCCTTTGTAGTCATGTCAAAGAAACTTAGCCTCTCTCTGTCTTCCTACTGCAAGCTGGAGGTCCCACACCTCAGGGTGTGTATGTCTGTGTGTTGGGGGGGGGGCGGGACAGTTCCACTGTCCAGAATAGAAGAGAGCTCTGTACATATCAGCTGAGCCCTTCCTGGCTTTTGACTGTTAACCTGGCAGACCCCAAGCTCTGGGTCAGTTTTCCTCTCATCGTGGAACTGGTAGGACACCCCCTGCTGCTTACAGCTGCCACTTTCTCCTTGCTCATTTGCCTCAATGGGCCCTTATCTTTCTGTCCCAGATTATATATATAAAGCTTTGTTCTTGCTAATGCATCTTCTACTCATGTGTCTTTGCTCTTTGACTCAACTTTGGAGGAAGAATTGATGGGTATAAATGGTGATGTGTTTGGCCAAATTTAGCTGTGCAAGGTTTTCTGTGGCCTAGCAGATAGGAAGTGGACGTTCCCACACTTTATGACTTCTGAAGTCTCTGTGCTTCTAGTGTAAGGGATGGCAACCCAGGAGGACATGAGATCCAGAGGATGGAGGGACTGGGTGACTTGTCCTTGCCTCGTCCCTCTGGGCTTCTCCCACCATCTGACCTCACTGTTGGCGATACTACTCCTGATATGGTTTTCAGAAACCGCACTTTATAATTTTAGTCATTTCAGAATATTTCAATGTCTTTTTTTGTCTTTTTTAAAAAAAATTTAGACTTAAGCCAGTTATCTCCACACATTCACACTTCACCTAGAGAAGATGGGCCTGGCATCTAGGCTCATGGACCTGTAAGAATAAAGGCAGGAAGAGCTCACACCTGCTCTGTAATGATTGAAAATGTTAACATATTACATATTGTAGTCATTATCATGCTGCTTAAGAAATCAGAACATATCTTCTTTTCAGAGAAATAACTAGATAGGGCCTATTTGAGAAAATAACCAGTCTGGCTCTTGTCTACACCACTAAAATATCAAATCATAAGAAATACATATTCACCCAGATCTCACTGACCTAGGAGTCCTGCTGTGTCTCCACTAGACTTAATTGCTGACAATACAATCTTTCCTAAGGCATTTCATAATAGGAGAACCTCATTAGGATGGGGGAAAGAGAAAAGTACAAACGTTTCTCCCAGCAACTTCCATGTTGTTTTATGAGACATTTATTCAATTATGACTCTACACTAGACTCTATGCTAGGCCCTAGTGATAGAGAGTTCAAAGATATCTCTTGCCCCAGAGAAGTTTACAGTGTAGTGGGGAAGACAGATGAATAGATCAGAATTTACAACTGGAAGGCTAAGTGCTCGTGTAATGGGAGCAGCTGAGAAGGACATAAAACTAAGTTTGGGGTAGAAGAAATTTGAGCTGCTCTTTAAAGAAGAAATAGAAAGAAGCCAGGTGGAGAAGGGCTAGTTCCGGGACAAGGAAGTCGTATGTGAAAAGTCCAGGAAGGAAGTGAGACTATGAGTCAGTGGGACACCACTCCTATCTCCTATGTAGACTTTAGAAATCTCCCTGTGATGTTTGTGAGAAGGAAGAACTGAATGGGAGCCAGAGGGGAGGCAAAGAGGCTTATGGGAAACTTTGCAGTGACCGAGGCTAAGACAAGACAGTGAGCTCCTGGCCTAGAGTTGCTGATGGTGGCAATGGCAAGGAGGTGACAGGAGAGGGAGGTGAGGTAGGTAACTGCAACAAGACAAGGCCTATTCTAGTGGGGCTTTTTTTGTGTGGGTAAAATGGACATGAATATTTTTGGCAAAAATAATATAAGTTCAATTTTTTAATTATTATTTTATTTAGGTCACAATAGTTTATTACATTGTGAAATTTCGGGTGTAGATTATTATCATTCACCATATATATGTGCCCCTTTACCCCTTTTGCCCACTCCTCAAGCCCCTTCCCTTCTGGTAACTACTAATCTGTTCTCTTTATCCATGTGTTTGTTTATCTTCCACATATGAGTGAAATCATGCAGTGTTTGTCTTTGTCTGACTTATTTCATTAACATAATGCTCTCAAGGTCCGTCCATGTTGTTGCAAATGCAACGATTTTGTCTTTTTTTATGGCTGAGTAGTATTCCATTGTATATATACACCACATCTTCTTTATCCATTCATCAGGTGATGGGTCCTTGGGTTGCTTCCACAGCTTGGCTATTGTGAATAATGCTGCAGTGAACATAGGGGTACATAAGTCTCTTTGAATTGTTGATTTTAAGTTCTTTGGATATATACCCAGTAGTGGGATAGCTGGGTTGTATGGTATTTCTATTTTTAATTTTTTGAGAAATGTGCATACATTTTTCCACAGTGACTGCCAGTTTGCATTCCCACCAGCAGTGTGTGAGGGTTCCCTTTTCTCCACATCCTCCCCAACATTTGCTACTTTTTTTTTTTGTTTTGGTGAGGAAGATTGGCCCTGAGCTAACATCTGCCAATCATCCCCTTTTTGCTGAGGAAGACTGGCCCTGGGCTAACGTCCATGCCCAGCTTCCTCCACTTTATATGGGACGCCGCCACAGCATGGCTTGGGACGCCGCCACAGCATGGCTTGCCGAGCGGTGCGTCGGTGCGCGCCCGGGATCCGAACCAGCGAACCCCGGGCCGCTGCAGTGGAGCGCGCGCACTTAACCGCTTGCGCCACCAGGCTGGCCCCAGCATTTGTTACTTTTGGTCGTAGTAATTATAGCCATTCTAACAGTTGTAAGGTGGTATCTCATTGTAGTCTTGATTTGCATTTCCCTAATGATTAGTGATGTTGAACATCTTTTCATGTGCCTCTTGGCCATCTGTATATCTTCTCTGGAAAAATGTCTGTTCAAATCAAAAGACATAATTCAGAAAAAGAATTGGCACGGCAGACTTGGAAAAGAATTTGTAAAACGTATATCTAATGAAGGACCAATGTATGGGATAAGTATATGAGGAAGTCCTACAACTCAAAAATAAAATGCCAAGCCACTCAGTAGAATATGGGTAAAACATTTGAACAAGCCCTTTACAAGGAAGATTCACAAATGTCCAATAATCACATAAAATAGTGCCCAACATCATTAATCATCAAGGGAAAATTAAAACCACAGTGAGATACCATTGTACACCCACCAGAATGGATAAAGTTTAAAAAGTCCCATAGCTTCAAATGTCAACAGAGATATGGAGCACTTGAAATTCTCCTAAACTTCAGGTGGGGATATAAAATGGTACAACCACTTTGAGAAAAGTTCATGCGGTTTCTCATAAAACTGCACATATACCTATCCCGTCTCAACAGTTATATTCCTAAATATTTACTCAAGAGAAATAAAAACTTACATACATCAAAAGACTTGTACCAGAATATTCATATCAACTTTATTCGAACTAGGCAAAACCTGGAAATATCTCAGGTGTCCATCCATAAGAGAATGGAAAACAGACATTGGTGTATTCACACTACTCAGCTATCAAAAGGAAGGAACGTTGATAACAAGTTACAACATGGAGGAGTCATAAAAACTGTGCTGAATGAAAGAAGCCTTACACAAAGGAGTGCATCCTGTATGTTCCCATGGATGGGAAATGCTAGAACAGCCCAAATTCACCTGAAGTGGAAATAATCTCTGAAAGGTTGGGGAGGGAATGTGGGAGGACTGTCTGAGCCTAGAGGTGCCGGCAGGCCCCAGCAGTGAGCAGAGCAGGGAATTGCCAGCTGAGGGGGCCGGGTCAGCCCTTCACTGAGGTGACCTCCAGGAGCTGAGCTGTTCTCTCCCTGGGCTACCGCCTGCTCCAGATTTAGTATATCATTTCATGGGTGAAGTTACCAGTTTAACTCTGCAACATCAACTGAATAATCAACAGAAGTGCTGGGTGACCTTTTGGTCAGTGGGATCTGCAGGCACGTGCATTTTTCTGAGGCAAATAAGCTGCGACTGGCCTTGATGGAAAGGAAAGAGGAAAGTGCAAACTGGAACTTCTGCCTTTGCCTTCTCCTTTAATGAGATTGATAGTTTTCTTGTTATAATTTTACTTAACTTGTTAAAATGAACAAATATATGAGAAAATGTTTAAAGAAAATAAAACACATAGTGCATTTTAGATATACTCACTCTGGGAGGTAGAATTAATTCTAAGATGGCACCCCCAAGATTCCCACCCATTAGTGTAGACGCCCTGTGTTGTCCCCTCCCCTTGAAAGTGATGTTACCTGTGAATATGATGGCCATCACTCTGGTGATTATGCTACCCTTTATGGCAAAAGGGAGATTATATCCTATTATCCTGGATGGACCTGACCTAATCAGGTGAGCCCTGAAAAGTGACGAGAAGCAGCAGCAGACACTCTCCTGCTGGCCTGGAAGAAAGGAAACTGCCATGGTTGTGAACTGTCTATGGAGGGCCTATGTGGCTAGCACCTGAGGGCAACCCCCAGATGACATCCAGCCAGAAAATGTGACCTGGGTCCTACAACTGTAATGAACAGAATTGTGCCAACCTGATTGAACCTGAGAGGATCCTGAGCCCCAGATGAGTCTACAGCCCCAGCCGACACGGTGATTTCAGCTTTGTGAGACTCTGAGCAGAGAGCTTAGCTCTGCGGTGCCTGACTTCTGACCTGTGGAATCTGTGGGATAATAAATACATATTTTAAGCCACTAGGTTTGTGGTTGTGATTTTTTATGTAGCAATTGAAAACTAATACATTTGCATATCCAGTGCCTTTGGTAGACACTGGAAAGGTTTTCAGCCCAGAAAATGTTACTGCAAGTAAGGCAGGAGGCTAGCAGGGAGGGCAGGGCTTGAACCGGACTCCTTGGGAACTGAACCACAGGGAGACTTGGAAGGAGTCCTGGGAGTGTTTGGGAGGCATGTTCCCTGGGGTCAGTGAAAAGGAGGAGTCTTTATCCTCAGGCATGAGCTGGGCGTGTGTGAGCCAGGTGTGAAACCTCATGCTCTGGATGGGACCAGAGTGTTTCTGTGTCCTTAGGTGAGATAAAGAATTTTGCCTAACAAAAGAGGCTGGTTCTCTCACTAATGAGTGTAGTTGAATTAATACTGTTTAGTTGAGTGATTCATATTTTCACTGTCATGTATACTTTCACTGTGGCTTGGTTCCTGTGGGTCTTTATTCTATGAAGGGCATAGTGTGGAGAGCATGCTGAACTTGTCCACATTGAATCACAGACACTTGCCTTTGGACACATCCTTAGAGGGTGCCCACCCTGACTCACAGCACCTCTGGTAGAGTGTCCTCCAGACTCTGCTCTCTCTGGCCCAGCAAGGACAGCTGTGGCTTTGTGAGGCTGTCCCATTCTTGGGCATCTTGGGTGGTTTAGAACAAGGCGTCTAAAGCCAGGGTCCTTCAGATATGTGAACATAAATATTATCTCCTTCTAATTATTCCCCTTCTCCCTATGTAAACATCTTTTTTCCTTCAATTATTCTACCTCTGAAAAGAGTTCCAGAGCCCTCACCCTCCTCCTTGGACACCCTATAGAAACTCTGCGTCACACAGTGATGCTCTAGGTAAGCTAGTTGTCAACATGGCTCAATGCCACCTTCTTCCATTTAGCACTGACACATATGGGTTTGTGGTTAGCTAAGTTAGCTAATTCAAATATTCTGACAAGCTTCAGTGAGCTCTTATGTGCACCTGGAATTTTGCAAGGGTTACGGGGTGTAAAAATAAAATAACATGACTCTGTCTCCTTACTATGAGAGCTTAAAATTTAGTTGGAGAAATAACATGCTAACAATTAATAAAATGCCATTTGATGATTATGTAATAAGTATGAATTAACAGCTTCAAGGAAATTCCAGGTACCATATAATCTCCACTCTCTCTTTTTCCTCATTTACACCAAATTTCATGGAAGGTTACTTTTGGGAATGCTCAAACTCTGAGGAGATTTGTAGAGTCCCTCCTCCCCCATGGCAACCTCAGAGCCAGTTGCTGCAGCAGACTTCAGCAGGAAGTCTCCCCAATGCTATTTCCTTGTTCACATGCTGGAAAGGACCTGAATTAAAGAAAAATGCTATATCTCATGTGAAATGACGGGTAGAATGCCCATGCAGCCCACTTGAGGATTCTTCTCTTGGTCTGTTCATTAAGAAAAAATTACCCCTGCCACGTTGAAACCTGATTCTGATAAAGGCTCTAATTCTATTTTTGCTTTTACAGGAACTATAGAGGTAGAGGAATGTGTTAAACAACATCAGTTGGTGGCAATACAGCAAATATAGGATGTGGGGAATTCTATGGACAAAAGAACTTGTTTCTTCAACAAATAAATGAAAATAATAAAAAAGAAGGAAGAGAAACTTATAGATTAGAATATAAAAAACAAGTGACATATCCAAACTAAGCAAGGATAAATTGTTTAGATCTGGATTCAAACGCACCAACTGTAAAAGGCAAGCCTTTCTGAGACAGTTGGAAACATTTGAGCACTGACTCTAGTTTTGATATTAGATAATTATTATTTTTATGTGTCAAGGATAAAGATATTTTGGTTATCTTAATAAAGGAGTTTGTAATCTTTAATGATACACACTGAAGTATTTGTAGATGAAGTAATATATTTCTGTAATTTGTAAAAAAAGAAAATAACTGTAGTAGGTATAAAGAGAGTGGAGAAATTGAGAACAGCAAGATGTCCATCTTTTGACAAAAACAAGTTGAAAATGAGTGATGGATTCTTGGTTCCTCATTATATTTTTCTCTGGATTTTATATGTCTCAAAATTTCAATTATAAAGTGTTACAAAACATTATTTTATACCAATTATTTAAATATTAAGAATTTTTCCTCTTTACCACAACTTTATGTGTTTTTCAGGACAATATACTTTGTAATTATTTTGGTAACCTTTCATTTTCTGAAACTATTTTTAAAAATATTTTGTTTCTATTGCAATTTTCACTGTTTATATCAAAGGCAAGGGATATAATTTGAAATGACTTTCCTATCTAGAGAGAAAAATTACATAAGTAAAGCAGTTCTGTGTGCAATCTGCCCTGCCCCAAACAAATAGGCTGCTGCTTCTATCAATTATCGATATGTGTTATCAAATTATTATTATTATTTTGACATGTAAAAAGCCATACATATTTAATGTGTATAACTTGATGAGTTTGGTGATGAGTATACACCCATGAAACTATCACCACCATCAAGGCCATAGACATATCCATCACCTACCAGTTTCCTCCCAGCTCCTTTATTATTATTATTATTATTATTATTATTATGTGGTAAGAACATTTAACATAAGATCTACCCTCTTAGCAAATTTTAAGTATATAATACAGTATTGTTAGCTATAGGGATTATGCTGCATAGTAGATCTCCAGAAATTATTTATCTTGCATAACTGAAACTTTGTACCCTTTGATCATCGCCTCCCCTTTCCCCCTCTACCCAGCCCCTGGCAACCGCCATTCTGCTCTCTGTTTCTATGAATTTGACTACTTTAGATTCCATGTATAAGTAAGATCACAGAGTATTTGTCTTTCTGTGTCTGGATTTCATTTAGTGTAATGTCCTTCAGGTCCATCCATGTTGTTGGAAACGGCAAGATTTCTTTCTTTTTAAAGGCTGAATAATATTCCATTGTATGTATATACCACATTTCCTTTATCCATTCATTTAACATTTAGGTTAAAAAATGGGCAGAGGAGTTGAATAGACATTTCTCCATAGAATACATATGGATGGCCAACAGGTGTATGAAAAGGTGTTCAACATCACTAATCATCAGGGAAATGCAAATCAAAACCTCAGTGAGATATTACCTCATACTTGTTAGGATGGCTATTATTAAAAAGCAAAAGTGTTGGTGAGGATGTGGAGAAAAGTGAACCTTGGTACACTGTTGGTGGGAATGTAAAATGGTGCAGCCACTATGGAAAACAGTATGGAGGATCCTCAAAAAATTAAAAAAATGCAACTACTATATGATCCAGCCATCCTACTTCTGGGTGTTTATCCAAAGGAATTGAAATCAGGATCTCAAAGAGATACCTGCACTCCCATGTTCACTGTAGCATTATTCACAATAGTCAAGATATAGATATTTTTTACAGGGAAGAATCTTGATTTTTATACAAAATCCTCAGTTTTAAAAGGGACAAATAATATCAATCAATGAAACTCTTTGCAGAACAACAAAAGAGGTCTCCATTTCTATGTGCTGGCCCTTGTTCTAAGCACTTTGCATGCAATGACTGCATTACTAGTGAGAATCATCTGTATGGGTAGGGGATGCAGATTCCTGGAATGCAGGAAATGTGGGTTGGGGTCCCGTGGCGCAGCTGCTTTGGCTGGAACCCCCATGGTGGAGGTGGAGGATGGCCTGGGCACTGTGCTGACCTCTTCTGCTGACCCGCCCAGAGTTGCTGCCCACACTCTGCTGACACAGGGAACGTCTCCTCCCTCCAGTGCTCTTCATCTGCTGTCTCTTCCTCCCCTCCTCTCTGTTCTCTGGCTTTTAGTTGTGGGAAGTGGAAGAAGGAAATATAAAACTCTCCAGTGAAAATGCTAAATTACAAGCTTTGTTCCTAACCAGCCTTGAGCAAAAATCTCTATTACAACAGAGGAACTTAATTAGTGGATTGGACTTCCTTTCAAAACCTATACAGGAATCTATAGGCGCTGAGCACATGCTGTTCTCCTCTGATGTGTTGTTGCCCTGGAGCTGTTACAAAGGAAATGTCACTGCCCTGGATTCCTACTTCAGGCTGAGAGAGACCCACCAGCCACAGGGGCAGGACGCTTTCTGATTGCCTATGTTGACCCTGCAGGGAGAATGCAGCCTCCAGAGGGGCCCAGACCTCTAAGGGCAGAGAGGGAAAACAGCCACGTCACTGAGTGGCAGCCCATCGTACAGAGAAACTGGGGGAGAGCCTCCAACAGAGCCCAGCCCTCAAGGCTAAGGACTCAAAGACTGTGCTTGGAGTGACACAAGCAATGGCCAAGCACTACCTCTGCCCAGTAATAGGAGGTAAAAAGGAGGCATCTCCTGCACAGGACCCATGGAGGGAGAGGGCCCAGGCTGGACCAGAGGGACTCTTTCCTAGTGTTCTCCGGAAAGAACCAAGACTGACATGCTCTGTCACACCACTCTTTATGGCTCATATATACAGGGTGTCCCAAAAAGCAGTTTTAGGCTTTAAGAACTTCAAAAGCATAAATGCTATGCAGTTACAAAAACATAATTTGAAAGTTGAATTATTTACATTTTTTGTATACTTATTGAGATTTGTGAATTTTAAATAATAAATGGTTAATTTAATTTTTGCAGGCTCTATAAAAGTGACAAACATTGACTGAAACAAAACACTAATTTAAATATTTATTTTTCAAAATGCACAAAACTATATAAGAAACGTAAATAATTTAACTTTCAAATGATTTTTTTGTAGGCTTGTAACATTTATAATTCTAAAGTTATTAAACTTAAAACTCCGCTAAGACTTTTGGGATGCCCTGTTATTATAGACTGTTAGATAGATGCCTGTATAGTGTGCACAGATTATTGGAGAGATGCTGTTACAGTATTCACACAGTATATGTACTATAACCATTCATTCATTCATTGACTATATTTTCAATATTTACTAACTGACTAGGTTCTAGACACTGGGAATACAACAACAAACAAAATAAAATTTCCTGTTCTCATAAAATATATACGTTTTTCTAATAATTCAGTACACATAGTCCATATTTCAGAGTTTGGGTTCAACCGTTATCAATAAATGCATAAGAAACCTTCATAAATATGGAGAATAAGAAATACTTTTTTTTAAAAAATAGGATTTCTTTAAAAATATTGTTATTTTGGGCCAGTTTCGTAGCGTAGCGGTTAAGTTCTCACGTTCCACCCTGGGTTCGCCTGTTCGGATCCTGGGCGCGGACCTACTCACCGCTCATCAAGCCATGCTGAAGCGGTATTCCACATAGAAGAGCTACAACTCTACAGCTATGATACGCAACTATGTACTGGGGCTTTGGGGAGAGAAAAAAAAAAGAGAAAGATTGGCAACGGATGTTAGTGCAGGGTCAATCTTCCTCAAAAAACAACAACAACAACAAAAAACAAAAAAAAAGAAAAAAAAGTGTTGTTTTACCTTAGGAAGAGAATCATGAAGGTCATGGATAATGGAATTTGGGTTTGTACTGTTTGGATACATTTGTGCTCACAAATGTCTAGTAGGCTGCCCAGCTATCTCACTACATTTCCCTAGTCAGCTTTCTCTCCATTTCACACCTCTCCTCCCTTCAAACCACCAACCCTCTTTCCTCAGCCTGCACATTTTATTTTACCAAGAAAAAAAACAAGCAATCAGATGAGAACTTCCACATCTTCCCATATTGGATCTTCTAACCAACTTGGATTTGTGCCCGGATACCCTGCTTCCCCTCCATCTCTGGACGCCCATGGGCTGCTGACTAAAGTCAACCCCACTCCTACACTGGAAGCCTAATGTTGTTTTACTAAGGATTTTGTTTCTAAAATTTCTCCTCTCTCTTCTGTATCATCACTTTTTCTCTCTCTACTGGATCTTTCCATCAACGTACAAACACACTGTAATTTCCATAAGAAAAAAAGCTTCTTGGACTCCACATTCCTCTTTAACTATCGCCCAATTTCTTTGCTCCTGTTCGCAGTAAATCTCAAAAGAGTTGTCTATACTAATTGTTTACACTTTCCTCTCATTCTCTCTTGAAGTCTCTGAAATCAGGCTTCGGTGCATCACTACTCCACAAGTGGTGGAAAAAAACACGAGTTAAGACCCAACTTAATGACTACCATATAGCTAAACGAAATGGTCAATTCCAAGCACTAACCTTTTCCTTCCAACAGCATTTGACCCACTTGATCACACCCTTCTTGAGGAAATCTCGTCTTCACTTGGCTTCCAGCATACCATGTTTACTGACTGCTACTCTCAGTCTACTTTCTTCGCTCCTTCTCTTCATTTTTTTCTGAATAGTGGAGCATCCAAGGCCAGATTCTTAGACTTTGCTCTTCTCTCTCTATTTACTTCCTAGACCCACGCTCCTAAATCCTATTTCTTAGCAGATGACTCAGATTTGTATTTCCAGCCCCAGTGTCTCTCTTCAACTCTATACTGGTATACCCAACGGTCGCTTCTACATCTATTGGATGTCCAATGGGCATTTCAAACCTAGTGTATTTCGAAAAGAACTCATATTTTTTCCCTCTAAACTTGCTCCCTTCACTGTCTCTATAGTAGTAAATGGCAGGATCATTTACCAGGGCAAATACGTTGGAGTCATACTTAGATTTGACGTTTATCATTCCCTGTTTTATCATCTTCAATGCTGCCACTCTTATCTACCCTAGGCCTTGTCCACCCTTGCCCACTCCTGTGCTACAATAGCCTCCTTATCAGTTTCCCTGCTTCCAACTTGCCCCCCTACACTACTTGTCCACACGGCAGTCAAAATAATCCTTCTAAAACATTAAGTTTGATCATGACACTCTCCTGCTCAAACTACTGTGATGGCTTCCCACAACAGCTGGAATACATTTTTAAATCATGTGCTATAAGGTCCTTCCTGATCTAGTCCCTGCTTACTTCTCCGACCTCATTTCTCACCACTCTCTCCATCCCTTTAGCCTGTTGATTCTGCTGATTCCTCATAATCACTCCAAGAAGGCCCCTACCTCAGACACTGGGTCTGGCATGTTCTTCCCCTGTTTAGCTTCCTGGCTGGTTCCTGAATCTCACTCATGGCTCTCCTGCAATATTCCTTCTTTAGAGAGGCTCTTTCTCATAATCCTGGGTAAAGCTACACCCTCTCTGAACTTAGCACTCACACTCAATCTCCTTACCCTGCTTTGTATTTTTATACAATGTATCCCTTCCTGATAGTAAATTATAACTTGATTTAAAAAATTTATTAATCACCTTCCTCTGTTAGAATAGAACTTCTGTGAGGATGGGGACTTTATTTTGTTGGCTCTGTCTCCAGTGCTTGGAACAGTGCCTTGACATAGAAGGTGCTCTACAAATATTTGTTGAATAAAGTAATGCAGAATAGAATTAGACAAAATCTTATCAGTGATGCTTTCTCCTCCCTTTTCTCCTTTTCTTTCTCCTCCTATTTCTTTTTCTTCCTCCTCCTCCTTCTGCCTTCTCTTCTTTCTCCCTTCTCTCTTCCTTATTTTCTTCCTCCTCCTCCACTTCTCCTTTCCTTTTTCCTCCTACTTAGAAAAAAGTTACTCATTTTTTGTATACTACGGCAAAGTAGTTGAAACAGTAGGGAATAATTCCGTTTCTTATGTGTTAACCTGAGTGTGTGTGTGTGGGTCTGTGTGTGTTGTGGCAGAAGGAGGGGGAAGTGGTTGCACATAGAGGATGGGTGAGTGAAGGGGAGAACTCTGTTTTTAGTGACAGACATGTAGGACAAAGGCTACAATCTGAGGTACAGGCTAGAACCAAGGCAGCATGCATTCTACTTTTTTGGATGCTGAATTGAGACTCAGCTCAACTCCTTGGCCTCCCTTACGACTGGGGGACCCAGCTGGGGTCAAGTTAAGGGTCAAGAGTCATTAATATTGCATTAATTGCTAGTTACATCTATCTCTGCACAGTCCATAAGATGATATTGTCTTGGGACAAAGGCTATCCATTCGATGGATGGACAGTTAGTACCACGACTTCTTTCCTTTCCTTTGCATCCTTAATAAATAATCTTGGCTTTAGGACTTGAGTGTTTTTTGACCTTATATTAGGAAGGGTAGTGATAAACTGTAATCTTGACCTTACTCATTGAGTAAATCCAGGGAACACTGAGAATTGTTCCTGAAGTGAATAGATCTTACTTAATGACTAGAGGTCTTAGAATTCTCTATAACTAAGGCAGATTTCAAAGGCGTGCTCCACTTCTCTTCTCACTAGCTCCTCCTCTTAGCACATGGTCAGTCCCTTTTTCCTACTCCTGTAAAGTTGAAGTTAATCATTAAAATGATATAGACTCACAGACTGGCCAGTTCTATCCAAGCCACGAAAGGAGAGTTTTCACGGGCTCTGGGAGCCATTTGGCTTCCTTTTTAGGCAGCTCCAAAGAGCAAATTGGGATTGAAGAAAGGAATCTTCATTGTCTGTGAAAGAAGTTCTGTACTCTTTTAAATTTATAAAAATAATCTACTTGGCTGACAGAGAATTAATCATAAAGGGATTTAGTGACGAGTACTCAAGTTTTGGTTCAATTAAAAAGTACCCACTGTCCAACTGAGAGTTGAGCAAATCTGTTCCCTGCATTCTTTTGTCAATTGATGTGTTAACATTTTAATAGGTTGATTTTTGTCCAGCAGAGAAGCATGGAAATCTATTCTATTTTACTTGCCTCTGGCAGCGTGCGTTAAGTAAAGCCCAGTGGTGTGGTTTTGAGATTTGAGGTGGGAAGAAGGGAAGGGAAAGCTGAACATTAATAAACACGAAGGTCAAGAAACCCAGAGTTATTCTTTCAACATTTGTCACCAGATGCTTGCTTCAAATCAGCCTGGCTTTGAGAAATGGTTTTTAAGACTTGCTTAGATGTGACAGCTGTAAAAGTCCCTCATGAACTCTGAAAAGGCAATCTCAGCCCAGCTGCTCGTGTTTAGGGGGATCCAGAATGAAAATGCTGTTCGCGACAGATTCCTTTCTCCCCCTGCCATGGTTTTGACAAACATTCAGTGCCAAAGACGAGACTGAGCCTTTTGTATTTTTCCTCCTTTTTGAACTTAACAATAGTCCTGTGTTTCTGACTACCAGGAGTGTGCAAAAGTAATAATAAACCTTGTGGGTACTGAGGAGTATCATGGTAAGCAGTAAGCACAAGAATGATCTCGGTTTGGGGAGGGCTGAGTTCCTGTGGCCACCTTGGAAGACAGACTCTATGGAGCATCAAAAGAGAGGGAAGTACACCAAATTAGCTAAACGCATGCAGGAATTTGACTGTACATCTCACACATGTTGAGGAACCCTTGGAGAATTTCCTTGGGGTAATTGATTGGTGTAAGGAGTAGTACAGAATTACTTTCTATAAAATTAAGTTTGCTGCACCAATTTGTGGATAGATGTGTCTCTCCTATTAGATTGTTAACACACTGAGGGCGTAAATCATGTCTCATTGTTATTATTTTCTCATTATGAAGGACAGTATCCTTCATAAATTCTAGCTTCATGTCATGCACCTGAGTTCCTCAATTAGTTTTGTTTTTGTTGATTGACACATTAGGAAGTTATGGCACTTGGAGACAACTAAAAGGAAAACTATGTCAGGATTTGGGACTGGAGATGGGGATGGGAGGTGGCTGCTTACTACCTGTCAACTCCATAAAATGGTCTGCTCTGCCTACGTGTATAGAGTTCAAGCCGGGACCCCAGGGGTGGTTTCTTATGCTCTGCATCCCTATCTGTCAAAATTCGACTTATTCTTCATGGGCCAGCTCACATATCATTAGCTCTAAGAAGCTGGCCCAAATCCCTCAGCTGAAATGACGTTTCTCCTCTCTATTCCTAGAACAGGGTTTCTTAACCTCGACATTATTGACATTTTGTGCCAGATAATTCTTTGTTGTTATTGGGGGTTGGGGGTAGAAGGGGCTGTCCCGTGCGTTGTAGGAGGTTTAGCAGCATTCCTGGCCTCTTCCTACTAGACGCCAGTAGCATTCCCCAGTTGTAACAATCAACACTGTCTCCAAATATTGCCAAATGTCCCCTGGGCAGCAAAATCATCCCTGGTTGAGAATTGCCGTCCCGCAGCAGTTTCTTTGGACTGTCATTATAGCACTTGCCACGTCTCCCTTTTTATTAATATATATACTTGCCCGTTAAATTTTAACTTCTTTGAATGTGTGGGGTAACTTATATTTTTCAATTGGTAGGCTCTCTCCACCAAACTCTTAGCACATTGTATTTTTTTTATTGCCGCATAACAAATTTAGCAGTTTAAAACAACCCCGATTTATTAGTTCACAGTTCTGTAGGTCAGAAATCTAGCTTGGTTTGACTGGATTCCTTGCTCATGGTCTCAGAAGTTGTTGACCAAAATGGGCTCTTCCCTGGAGGCTCAGGGGAAGCTCCTTCAGGGTGTTGGCACGATCCAGTTCCTTGCAGTTGTTTGTCTGAAGTCCCCATTTCCTTGCTGGCTGTCAGGTGGGGGCCACGCACTGGGGCTGGAAGCCACCTGCATTCCTTTTCAGGTGGCTCCCTGCATCTTCAAGCCATCAAGAGTGTGTTGAATTTCGCTTGTGCTTCAAATCTCTGACTTCCCCTGTGGCTTCTCTTCTACCTACATCTGCCACCAGCCTGAGAAAGTTCTCTGCTTTTAAAGGCTCATGTGAGTAGATGAACCCCATCCAGACAATCTCCTCTGTTAGGGTCAACTGTGCCACATCACATGGCAGCATCATAGGAGTGATATCTTATTACATCCTTATGTTCCAGAGATTAGATTTATTACTTACGTAATTGAGTCTCTGGGGAGAACAGGGTGGGCCTCCCAAGAAGGTACAAAATAGTTTGAGAGAGCAAGGAAAGGAGACTGGCTTAGAGTTTTTATTGTGCTTAGGGGATGGGGCCAACGTGAGAGTTCCTGTGCAGGAAGTGTGATTGGCATGGTTTTAATCTTCCCTTTGGTGCACCTGGGCTTTCATATCAGCTTACCCATGTGTGGGGCAGAAGGGGAAGAGGGAGGGACGAGGCTTAAAAGCTGTCATCAGTCAAATATGAAAAAATGCAGTTAGACTCCTTATAACGAAACTAGTCATTTTATAAGGCATTGAGCAAATATCTTTTTTCAGATCTTTAAAAGACAAAATCAAAGAAAATCTTTTTCAATCAATTCCCTTTCATTTTTTGCTTAACATATTCTTAAGTAATAATGAGATGTTACTCACATCAGTTTATCAGTTCTCTGCCAGTGAAGTGTTTTCCAAGTTCGGACAGTGGTGTACACTGAGCTCTCCCTCCCTCTACCTTAGAAGATGGTAGGAGAAAAGAGGTTTGTCAATAGTCAGTATCTATAGTCACAACATGGTCACTGCCTCCAAAAAGTGAGGTGACCAGAGCTCCTCTTTTAAATGTAAGTGATTGATTGCCGTGGCACCCAATTTCTGATTTTATTGGGTACATTGAGAGATGGGCTTCCTATAATCACTAATAGAAATATTGCTACTAGCAACTATGCATAATTTCTCTGAAAGAAAAGAGATATATTTTGGGTGATAGTTTTTGCTTCAATTTCATTCTTGATACTTTGATTAAATTAGTTTTTGGAATGAAATGGTCAAGGTCTTGTGGTACCATGATCTCAAAATACAAGTGGCAGTTAATTGAACCCATTTTCTTCAGAAAAAGAAAGGATTGTCACATGGAAAATGCCCAAGAAGTGCCCCTAATCTGCAATTCAGGATTTCCAAGAGTCTCCTTGCACCAAGTAAGAATAGCTGAATTAAAAGTAAAAATGGTCTTAATAGCCAGATTGATGGACTGAAACCAACAAGAATATACTGAGGCTATTCGGAAAAACTTCTCAAGGGATCTGGTTTTGTCTTCTAATGGGAATATAAGTTATTAATCTTCCAATAACTCTTCCTTCACAAGGTGTGATACCCTTTCACTTAAACACATCTTTGTGTTTACACTGAGGAAAGATAGCTAACTTAGAACCGCAATTGAAGTTCCTTTCGTTTTGGAATTGGGATTCTGTGTGCTAGCCCGGTTGAATTACATGTGGGCAGTGGAGATTTTTAGTCTTAAGAAAGATTGTGTGTGCATGTGCATGTGAGTTTGTGTGTATGTGTGTGATTCTTGGTTGGTTGGCTTAACCTGGTTCCCAGGGTAGCCTACTCTAAATTAAGTCGAAATTCCAGAACTTTCTTTATGTACTAAAGAGCATTGGTCCTTAAAGTGTTGTCTGGGGATCCCTGGGGGACCCTGAATCCATTTCAGGGGATCTACAAGTTCAAGGCTATTTTAATAATAATATTAAGATGCTATTTCACTTTTTTACTGTGTTAATATTTGCACTCATAGCTCAAAAGCAGTGCTGGGTAAATTTCTGGCTCCTTAGCATGAATCAGAGCAGTCGCACCAAACTCTACTAGTGGTAATTGTATTTTTCACTGCCATGACCTTGCAGTTTTTTGTTAAAGCCAGTTTTACTTAAGAAAGTCCTTGATAAAACAGTAAAAATTATTAATTTTATCAAATCTCAACCCTTGAGTATGTGACTTCTAGCATCAGACACAAGAATCAGAGAGCCTATTTGACTCCCACAATTGTGGAAAGTCAAACTCTCATAATAAATCCCTTATTCTATATATCATTCAATTTCTCTGGTAGAACCCTGAGGGATACAGGTCTGGGGGAGGGAGTTTGATAGCCATCTTCAAATATTGCATGGCTATTGTGTGATCAAAGAAGTAGTTTTCTTCTGTGTTGATTCAAAGACTAGAATGATATCCCTAGGATAGAAGTGAGAGGGAGGATGGGGTCTAGAATCTGGAGGCAGACTAATTTAGTTTGACTTAGATTCCAGTTCTGCTGTTTACTTACATCTTTGGTTTTCTCGTCTGTAAAATGGCGATAATAACAGTACGCATTTCATGTGATTGTTATGAGAGTTAAATGGGTTAACATTTGGAAAGTTCTTCACATAGTGCCTTTCATGTAGTAAGAACTATTTAAGGTTCTGTTAAAATTTAAAAAGTTATAGGGAGATAGATTTTGCCTCTTTAAGAATTTTTTAATGATCATATCTGTCCAACAAAGTAGTGGAATGCCTTACAAAGAACGGAACCTCACTTGACTCTTGCCAAGGAAGCAGAAGGGAAAAGACATACAGATTTGTAGTCCAAAGACTTAATTCAAGTCTTTGCTCAGCCATTGGTTAGCTGTGTCATCATAGCAAGTCATTTAATCTCTCAAAATCTCCATGTCATCATCTACAGTGTAATTTAAGTGAAACAATATGATTGAAGGTGCTTTGTTATCTGCAAAGTGCCCTGTATATGTCAGTCCTTGTTCTTTCCCTGAAAGCTTTGAGGCAGAATTTGCTTGAGCTTCTCTTTGTCAATGACACCAGAGAAAAGATTCTTGTATCAAAGAGAAGTTTGGACTAGATAATCCCCATGGCTCTTTCCAGCTCGGAGAGTTTACGAATTGTTTCTCAAGTAGCTTACTTGTCAAGGTTTGTGAACATGTTAAAGGAGTTAATAAGAGAAGGATTTTTTTGTTGACAGAGTGAATGAGACAGAGCTGTATTAATAAGGAAATTAAATCAGGCAGTCAGCGGAGAAGGTTAGCTCTTTCTACATATATAATCAGCACGATTTCAGTTGAGGCAGTTATTCATTATTGCAGAGGTCCTTCTTCATTTGAATTATAGCCAGTTCCACTTGAAACTGTGCAATTCCATTTCTCTATGAAAGTTTAGGACAATCTGACTTTCTCATTTTCCCTCTTAGAGCTTCAGATTGTTATGGTTAAAAATAAAGTATTTATCTTCAGTTTAGAATCTAATAAAACTTTGACAGGAGTGTGAAATGGTATAAAGCATCTCTTCAATAAATCCATCTCAATAACACTTCCTGACAATCAAAAAAAAACCTTCAGGGCCGCTCCTTAATGACTTCTGAAGTTTTAACGGATTTGTACTAAGGATGTGAGAATGACTGGAAATGGGTTTTAAAGTAGTGTTAACTTGTTTGTTTTAAAATCCACTCTCTGATTCATTTTTTGAAAAGGGTTTGAGAATATGCTTCCATTAAAATGTAGACTGATGAAGTGATTACGATAATGAGAGTACTACTTGCCTCCGGTTTGGAATTACTAGGGAACTGCTCCAAGGTAAAACCTTTGTAAAGGGAAAAATGTTTCTGAGAAGGTTAGAATTAAGCTCCAGAGGAAAAAGGGTAGCTAGTAATCTATCCTAGAAGAGCTGAGTGGTTGTCAGAGATGTGAGGCCCTGGGTATCCAGGCCAAATGCAGATTCAAACAATATTGGGTGAGTTTAAAAAGATGCAGTGCTTCTTAAACCCTGGGGATGTCATCAGAATTAACAGGGAGATATTTTTAAGACCATGCAGGCTCAGAGATTCTGATTCAATAGATGTGGAATATGAACTGGAAATCTATAGAATTTACATAAATATAAATTTCCAGATGATTCTGATGATCAACCATGTTTAGAAACCACTAGAATGATGTAGTCTTCAGAAGCTTAGGTTTACATAGAAAAGAGTAAGATTCATAGAATGAATTTTAAGAATGGACTCACTGTGGGTGTAGGGGGGAAGATAATTCCTGTACCCTCTAGGTCCTTCTGGCTGGTCTAAGAATTAAATTGACATGAGACAGAATAACAGGAAAAAATCAAAGTTTAGTAACATGTATACATGGGAGAAACCCAGGAAATGTGAGTACCTCACCAAAATGGCCAAAGCCACAACCTTAAATACCATCTTCAGCTAGAGAAAAAGAAGGATGTTGGGGGTAGTGGTTTGGGACTTCAAAAGGGAGGAAGACAATCTATGTGGAGATGGGAATGCAAATGTTTGGTAAACAAATGTTTGCTGGGCCATCTATAGACAATGGGACCCAAGAGACAGAACTTTGATAAGAATGGGCGTAGCAAGGACCCTCCCAGTCCACCTATACCCAGAGTTATCTATGGTGATGGCCTGTCCTGGGGACAGGCCTTCTATCTTAAATTCTTTTAGGCAGTTAGGGAGAAGGTCAAAGTTTCTTTCAGAGTCTCTTGTCCTTAAAAATAATCAAGCCAAAGAGATGCATTTTGGGGTGGCCAATTCTGATCCCCCACATGGGAAATCTTTAAAAAAATTTTTCTTTTTTCTTTTATAATTTTATTTTGGGAATTCCCAAACTTACCCAAAGGTAGACAGCATAGTAGAATCAACCATATACTGTATAATGTATCTGTCACCCTGCTTAAATAATTATTATCATTTTCACCTCCTTATTACTTGCTATCCTTACTTGTTTCACCTGGGCTCCTGTCCTCCCCCATTTTTAAAAAAACTAGAGTATTTTAAAGCAAATCCCAAACATCAACATTTCTTCTCTGTGGGTAAGGACATTTAAAAAAAAAAGTAACTGTCATGTCATTATCACGTCTAACAAAATGACTGGTAATTTTTTAATTGTCATCTAGTGATACCCAATGCATATTCAAATTCCTTAATTGCCTCAAAGCTGTCACAAGAGCAAATAAGTGCTAGAATCTTGGGTTTGAACTCAGGCAGTCAGACTCCAGCAGACTCTAAAAACCGTGACTCATGGAAAGAGAGAGTACGTTGCAGGCAGTCTTGATGCGCTTGAATCTTGATTGCTAGTCTTGGGGATCTTAGGGAAGTAAGGACCAGTTGTCAACTCTGCTGGTGCAATTGTAAACTGCAGGGAATTCAGAAAATGGGTCACTTTCTGTGACTTAGTTGCATCATTCTGAGGCCTGTGATTATAGGGAATGGCCCCCTGTCCACATCTGTCAGATTGAACTGAATGGAACTTAAACATATTCTTCTGAATTTGCTGAGGTCTGGGGACAATTTCTGGGAAGGCGTACAGGCACAGATTTTTGACCCAAAGTTGTCTTATGGAATATCATCTAATCTTTTCACCACACATAAATGTATTTATTGAGGCTTGGCCTTTGGCCCTTGGGTTTAGGATGAAACAAAACATAATAGGTGTTTGGTATATATTTATTGAATGAATGAGTGGATGGAATATAACTTGTGTTTGGCTTTCAATACACCATAGATTAACTCTGCTTTATCAAATCTATGACCCTAATTTATTGTAAATACAGTTTTTATAAATAAAATGTTTGCAAGTCATTTAAAATTTTAAGTGTATTCAGAGAATTTGTGTTAAGAGTTATCAGGCAATGAATTCTTCCTGAAGAAAAGCAGCTTTATGCAATGGAAGTGATGTGTCCTAATACATCTGTAGGACAAGAAATAAATTTTAAATTCTTTTTTTCGGTGAGGAAGATTAGCCCTGAGCTAACATCTGTTGCCAATCCTCCTCTTTTTGCTGAGGAATATTGGCCCTGGACTAACATCTGTGCCCATCTTCCTCTACTTTATATGGGACGCTGCCACAGCATGGGTTGACAAGCTATGCGTCAGTATGCACCTGGGATCTGAACCCTTGAACCCGCTGGCCGCCAAAGTGGAGTGCGTGAACTTAACCGCTATGCCACGGGGCTGGCCCCTAAATTTTGAATTTTTTTCGTCAAAAGATAACTGAGGGGCTGGCCCCATGACCTTGTGGTTAAAGTTCCATGTACTCTGCTTCGGCAGCCTGGGTTTGTGGGTTCAGATCCCAGGCCTGCACCTACACCACTTGTCAGCCATGCTGTGGCGGCAACCCACACACAAAATACAAGAAGATTGGCACAGATGTTAGCTCAGGGCTAATTTTCCTCAAGCAAAAAAAAAAAAAAAAGAGGAAGATTGGCAATGGATGTTAGCTGAGGGCAAAACTTCCTCAGCAAAAAAAAAGATAATTGATATACACCTGTATTTTATAGATTTAAATATATCTCTTCAGGTAACATTGGCATAGGGCAGTATGAAAAGCTGCAGTTGCTGAAGGGTCAGAGTGGTTTAGGGTGAGGAATGGAAAATGGAAAGCTTACAGGATGATTGAGGAGAAAAGTCTCTTATGCTTTAATTCTAAAAAATTCTGATTCTGGGCTTGAATCTTGAGTTCCCTAGTTTTTGAGGGCAGGGGTTTTTAGTGCTTATCAATATCTGCCTTCTCCTTTTCTACCTGGGCTCATAGCAGGAGCACATTTCCCAGCCTGCCCTGTAAGTAGATGTGGTCATATGACTGAATTCTAGCCAATAGGATGTGAGTGGAAGTGATGCTCATCGCTCCTTAGTCTGGATGGTCATAACTTCTCATGCACGGCCTCCAATATCTTCCTCTGTTTGTAGGCTGGATGCAGGGGGTCAGGCAGAGAACTCCAAGGCTGCTTCCACCTTGCGGCCCTGCCATCTCCAAGAGCCTCAGACATTAGATGAGAGAGAAACCTCTTCTATGAAAGCCACTGGAATATGGCTGTTTGCTATAGGAGTTAGCTTACCCTGGCTTACATAGTTTCTAAATACTAGGATGAAAATATGGAGTTGGGTTTCTTTGGGAATTTATAGAGGTGGCATGGGAGAGTGGTTTACACACGCATGAGCTTAGAAAACAAAAAGACTTTATTGAGTAAAGTCTAGTCCCATCTCTGTTATGTAGCTATGTGGCTTTGAGTCAGTTACTTAACTTTTTTAGGTCTTAGTTTCTTCATCTCTAAAGTGGAGATAATCACAGTTCCTATCTCCAAGGATTGCTGTGGGGGCCGGCCCGGTGACATAGCAGTTAAGTCCCTGCACTCTGCTTCAGCGGCTGGGGTTCGCCAGTTCAGATCCTGGGTGTGGACCTACACACCGCTTATCAAGCCATGCTGATGCGGCATCCCACATAGAGCAACTAGAGGGATGTACTGCTATGACATACAACTATCTACTGGGGCTTTGGGGAGGAAAAAAGGAGGCAGATTGGCAACAGATGTTAGCTCAGGGCCAATCTTCCTCAAAAAAAAAAAGAAAAAAGAAAAAAAGGATTGCTGTGAGAATTGAATGAAATTTCCTGTCAGAACAGATAATAACTGTTAATAAAGCTAGCTATTATTATTAGAATTGACCATGATACATTCTAATTTATTCGAGTACATTTTCTAAGTGCTTAGTATGTCAGGGCAAGGTGTTAGGAAAGACTATAAGGATTAGCAGGACTGAGTTTTGCCTTCAAAGAGCCCCCAGTCTAGGAAGACAGTTGAAGAGCAAACCAATAATTACAGCATGCGAATGGCTTTGTGAGTCTGTCAGCTTTTAAATCTGATGAGTAGAATATATTAAATATTCCTGTGCTAAAGATATGCACCAGTAGGTGGATGTAGAAAAAAGATTCTCTTGGAATATATATATTATTCCAAAAGAATAATTATTCTTATAATGTTTATATTATTCTTATAATTCTTATAATTAAATATTATATATATATAATTTTTTTTTCCAAACTGGCTGATGAATTTACGAACCAGGCTGCTTTGTTGGAAGTCAGTTGGCCCTTGTATCAATGAATGCTAAAAGTGGGGGTTCATTCATTTCATGGCAATATTTGGAGACTTGTAAACAGCTTGAGATGATTAATTTACTCTAACAGTAAATAAGAGAGCTGTGCTGCAGTGTATCCTCAAGGCTGACTTTTTAATGGTAATTTTACTCAGTCAATTACCTCTTTTTCTCTTCGTCAATTTCATTTCCACCAAGCCATCACAATACGCAGAGGAAAACGCAAGTAGGTGATAAAACGTAGGGTTTGGGAATCTATCCACGCCTTTGGGGCATCTGGGAATTTTATCATGAAAAGGGCATGGCATGCTGAAACACTAATTAGACTTTCATTTAGAAATTTTTGAGCTCATGTGGGCTTTGGAATCAAAGAGATATCCCTGAGGATAATCGTTATTCGAGAGCCTAGTAAACACTTTTTTTCTGAAATATAAACAAATATTTTCTCTAGCTGTTAGTTTCCAGGCACTGTGCTAAGAGCTTTGGACTCAAAGATGAGTAAACAAGATCCAAAGTCTTATGGAAAATTCATTTATACAAATAGTTACAATTTTGTAAGTGTTGTAATAGATAAATATTCTAATCGTTGTGGTGCCATTGAAGCCTGGAGCCTTGTCTGCCTAATGCTGCCTCAGGAGAGATGCTCGTGGGTGCAATGGCTCAGCTGCTGCTTCAGGGGAGAATGGGAGTTCACAGGTGGAGAAGAGGGTACCAGGCTTTGCAGGCAGTAGAGATAGGATGTGCTGGTATTTTGCAATTGCCATGACTTCTTGGGGTCCTGGGATATCTTAAAAGATGTCAAGGATCTCTGGCTCAAAGAATGGGGAGACTTGTATTAAACACGTGACATCCACCCGCTGTCAGGAGGTTAGACAAAGCTGCTAAGCCTACCTCAGGGAAAGTTTCACAAATGTTTCCTAAACCCCCATAAGATTATTTTCTCAGTCCAGACTCCTCCCATTGCTATAATGACTCTCCTAACAAGGAAGCAGGAGGAAAAATTTCTGACGTTTTCTTGTCCAGAGGCCTTGTCCTCTTTGCTAGTTTATGATTTATAATAGTTCAGCAAAGTGCTCTGAATACCCCAAGTTACCTAAAATTAACGTATCAGTTAATTGGATTTGATACTATTAGAGGGATGGGGAAAATGTTCTGAAGCAATTGGTTAGAATCAAGGACATAAAAAGAAAGGCATTATGCAAATGTTTGGTTATTAAGATATTCTGCCTAGAGGGGATAATGTCAGATGATAAGAAATGAATGAGAATCAAAAGTTTCCTGTCTGTTTTAATATTAAATTTCTTTAAGAGTAATATTTGGCCTCTTTAGCAGCATATCTTTGCCAACACAAAGGAAAAGAGGCATAAAAAAGCACTGGGTACTCGGGGGGCTGTATGGATATGGAGAGTTGGGAGTGTAAGTGAGGTGTGAGTGAGAAGGTAGAAGGAAATGCTGAGGCTCTTGAAGTGGATAAGTTCAATTATGGAGAACTTTGCATGTTGTATGGGGCTATTTCTAATATAAATAATAATTTGTTCCCAAACACCTAATGGGAGCAATAACTTTGTTTATGTCCTTTCCAAGTTACAATTTCCCGTTCATCATTTAACATGACCCTCACGCAGTTTAGAGGTGGCCTGGAGACTGCCCCAGGTCACACAATTAGAGGTAGAGATGGATCTTTCTGAAGGCACTTTCTCTCGTTTACTTGCTGAAAACAATTGGGATGACAGACCATGAATAACTTGTTATCTTTGGGCATTGAGATAATAATTGATAATCTGGTTGGTAATGAGATTTTTGAACTTGATGAAATTTAATTCTGAGGTTACTGCGCCTGACTTGAAGAATTCAGACCACTAATTTCAGTGGTAATATTTTTCTGCTTGATTGGGGCTTTGGTGGTGCACTGGCTGGGCATCGCGATCTCTGGCACCTCAGATATTAATTGAGGAAAACCCAATGACTCTGGCTCTGTAGGACTTTTCTGAGAGAAGCTCCATCCTCAAGCAGTATGTGAGCAGACAGTAGGACGGATTCCATGGATTTCAGTGATTTCCCCCCTTATTCCCCAGGGCACAGCAGCCATGGCCAGGGTCCCTGGAGGGAAGAAAGCCTCCTTTACTGAATCCTCAAAGTGGGAGGCCTATTCATTTTTTCCCCTCATCATTTTCTGTGTGAATTTATAAATTTCCAGTCTGTAACCTTAAAGTTGGAGAATTGAGCTGGAAAGAAATGCTTAGGTTTGGTTCACATTTTTTAGCACCAGAGTAAACTATTTGTTCTAAAATAGTTTATTTTCTAAGTCTTGTCCTTTCATAAGGATTATAAGTTACTGGAGGGCAAGGACCTTTCTTCTAGATCATTTGTGTTTTACATACTACCTTTGACCCTTTTAGCCTTTATATCTTGATTTTAGAAGAGTTCAAATAAAGCCTTGTGTCACATGGAAACAGCAGAATGGAGTGGTTAAGTGTCGGGCCCTGGAGGCAGATGGCCTAGCTTTTAAAATTCCACCTCCATCACTTACTAACTATATAATCTTGGACAAGATTTATACCTCCTCTAAACCTACTTTCATTTCCTCAACTGTAAACTGGGGATACTATTTGAAACTAGCTATTATGATTATTGTGGAATAAAACTAGATATTGCATTTAAAGCACTTGACACAGGGCTTGACACATGGTGATCAATAAATGATAGGGATCATCATCATTATTATCAATCATCGTCATCGTTTATTATCTTTATCATCATCCTCAGGGATGGTTGATAACAATGCAGTTAGGTGCATCTATAACTTGTTAATTTTGATTATTTTCAGCCTGGAAAGAAGTTCTTGGTGTTGTGCCACAGTGCTCTGGCCTTGGCTTTATCCTGTTTAGATAAACTTAGAAGGCGTCATTGGCCAGTTTAGGGTGACACAAATGTAGGCAGATTAGGAAATACAAAGCTGGTAGAATTAAAATTTGAAATGTGCTAAAACTGTCAAGGCTACATTTAGCAGAGACAAGTGTATAGCAGAGAGCAAGAATTGTGTTGAAACTAAAAGCCAAACAGATAAAAATGAAATGGCCCAACTACAGGACTGGAGAGACCTAGCTGGATGGAAGTTAGTGTGAAAAGGTCTTGAGGATTTTGTTGACCAGAAATTGAGTCTGAGATGCTGGCGTGAGGCTTTGCTTAGAGAGCAGATACCACCTTAGGCTACTGCTATGGGCTGAATGTTTGTCTCTCCCCAAAATTCATATGTTGAAAATTAACCCCTAATGTGATGTATTTGGAGGTGGGGCCTTTGGGAGATGATTAAGTCATGAGGATGGATCCCTCATGGATGAGATTAGTGCCCTCCTAAAAGAGACTGCAGAGAGCTCCCTTGGCCCTTCCACCATGTGAGGACACAGTGAGAAGCAGCCAGCTATGAACCAGGAAATGCGCCCTCACCAGATATTGAATCTGCTGACACCTTTATCTTGGACTTTCCAGTCTCCAGAACTGTAAGAAATAAATTTCTGTTGTTTATAAGCCCTCAGTCTACGGTATTTAGTTATAATAACCTAAATGGACTAAGATAACTACATTAATCAGAGTGCAGTGTTCAGATCAAAGGAAGTAAGAGACCTGCTGTTTATTGCACCAGTATGAACACACCTGAAATACTGTGTTTAGGTTCAGGTATCTTTGCAGTCATCTTTTTATCATTTCATTAAAGGTGTGAGCTTCTTTCTTAGCTGTGGACAAAATGAAGCAGCAGGAGAGCAGATTTGTTAAATCATCCCACACTGCTCATCATTTTGTAGTTGATGACTCTGATGATAAATTTCAATTTAGGGGGAACATTCTTTAGTGCTTTCCCAAGAGAGACTCTTACTCACTTTGCGTTTGACCTGAAAAGGCAGTTATGTCACTTTATTTTCTGTTTAAGAGAGTCAGGCCAAGTTTCTCTTTGACCACTTATTTCCCATTTAAGTTATCCTTCCTTCCTCTCTCTCTCCACTCCTCGCCCTCTCAATACTGCACCTCCCTTCTGCATTTCCTCCGGTTATGTGTTCTCACTGTGCCTGCTGCTGTAGCTTCTAATTTGATGCCTTTCATGATCTCATTCTCTCTTTCCCTTCTATTTAGGGGTTTTCTTTTACTGCAGCTAGTTGGATAACTTAATTTCACCTGGGATTTTCATATCTTAATAATGTTTTGTATAGTAGTATACCTTTTAGGTTATACATTTGTTTAAAATATAATAACATTCAGTGCTCTAGCCAAAAGGAGATTAATGGCAAGAATTTTGGAACTTGTAGCAGGCTGGTACAGGGGAGCTGTCCTTCATTAGGGACCTCATCATCGTGGCAGGTGGTGGCTGGTGATTGTAGTGGGTGAGGCAGACCGGTGTTTCAGCACCTGCGAGGTTCCTTTTTGGGTAGGGGTGAGGGCTTGGCAAGGGGGATTAGAATTACATTGAGTGCAGTGGGACCAGGAGAGAAAATTTGGTTTATTGAGGTTATTTGACTTAGCTTTTATCCTGAGACCAGAAAGGTCTGCTGACATTTGGATTTGATCGTATTTAGCTGGGGGTCTTCTGGATGTAGTGACTGGACCTTATTTCCCAGTCCATTGATGGTGACTATTTCAGGCCACGTCAGACCGAAGAAGGAAGAATATTACGTGAGTGGAACTTTTAGAGACCAATTAAGCCAGGCAATTTAAGCTGCAACTTAAATAAGTTGGAGAGTACTTATTATTCTGTGCATTATTCACACTTAACTATGCATGGGGATCTCACTTTACATCTGTATGAGTCTCATTCTCTTCCATAGGGAGGGGAACTGGGAAGCCTGTTTTGCTATCATTTTTACTGCGGAGTTTATACATTTCTCTTAGAGGTCTTTTTTGCGGGGTTAGAAATTATGTCAGTTATATTGTGGGGAGTGATTAACATAAAAGATGATGACTTACATGGAAGAAATTTTAATAGTGATAGTAAGCCACTTGTAACGACTTTAGTCACTGCAGAGCAAAATGTAGCATGACAATGTCTTAAAGTATTAACCACTGTATTTTTACAATTGCATGGCTTTATTATGCTTTAGGGAAGGGAGGCCAAGAAAGAATGATGAGAGGAAAAAGAAAGAAAAAAGAGTAATTTCATGCTCTTGACTTTCAAAATACAGTTTTGGAACCCACAGCAGAAGCGATAGTGGGAGAAAAGGCATGAGAGGCCAGTCCATTTTTTGCCCCGACCTTGAAAGAGGCGTAGGAGAGCTGTGGGAAAACCAGGGAGCCCCAGGAGTCTTCAAGGTTGGGAAAAGGGAAGTAGGACTGGACTTCAGCATGGGCAGTATGACCAGAGACCTGGTGGAATACAGATGTCAGCCTCAGTGGATGCAGCATGGAAGGATAATGACATCCCTGGACTGAGGATGAGTTACAGCTCAGGGATGGCTGGTGTGGATCGATGACACTCAAAGACCAGACATCTCAAAAACATTTACACTGTGTAGTCTCCCCGCCCCTCCACCCCACACCAGTTACAACCCTTAAAGAAGAGGGAAATCCTGAATGGACTGAGTTTACTCAGAATTGACTAAGATTAACATTTTTATTCCTGGTGGAATAAGGTTTCAAGATACACATTACTTTCAGTTTTAGAAAAATAAACCTTTATTTTTGCGTACCTATATTTGTTCTCCCTACTTTTAATGCTTTAGGAAAAAGCTTTTAGGAAAAAACAGTGGGCTGTTTTCAAGTTGGAACAAAGCACTGAAGCGCCAGTCAGAGGATTTAGATTTTAGTCTCGTCTTTGTTACTATTTGACCTTGGGCATGTAATTTTCTCCTCTGGGCTTATCTGTCTCCATTTGTGGGGCTGGACTGGATCAGAGCTTCCTAATCCAGTGGCTGAGGTCCCTTGGAGAGGCTGAGGAGTTTTTCTAAGGCATCTTAAATCTGTGTATGAACCAATTATTGTCTGTAGATGGAATAAGTAACATATCTTTGCACGTAGTACTACTAATTTTTCAAATGTTTGTAAATCTTAGTGTGTTTAATAAAATGTGATTAATTCATTTAGAAGCACCACTAAATTTATATTTTCTTTTTGTAATTAATTGTCTTCTCAATTGAACAATACAGTGTTTGTAACTATTATTTAGAAATTATATAGGAGAACTTTTAGCCCAAACTTTAGTCTAAAATGTGGTTTCTGTGGGACTATAGGATCCTTAAAGAACCCTTCCAATTCCCATTGGCTACAATTCTAAAATGGGGTTTATATAAATTAGGGATCAGTATTACATAGTAATTCTAGAAATGATTGAATTTCACCCTCTATCTGACAGTGGTGCTAATTGATTTATCTCAGAAATGTAAAGAGTTAATAATAGAGGAGATGTTTTAATTACTGCATGCAAATAATCTCTTTTCTCTGATACTGAAAAACACCCTCTATCTCTAGGAGAGTGTAATGGTGAAAGTCTAGATTTAAATCTTGCTCCTTCTGCCTACTAGCTATGTGACCCTAGCTGTTACCTAACCTTTTTAAGCTGGTTTACTCCTCTTTAAAATAAAGATAAAAGTCTCAATCTCACAGGGATGTTGTGAAGATAATATGAGGTAGACTGTGAGCCCATTATATTGTCTAGCAGAAGGAAAGTACTCAAAAATTGTTAGTTTCCCTTATGCTCCTCTGAAAAGCCTATTTAATATAAAGGTAAAAAGATAAATAAATAAGATAAAAGATAAATAAATAAAAAGATAAAAGTAAGTTAAAACTGGCTTAAATATAAAAATGTGTAATTTAAACATTGAACTAGCAGCAATTAAAGTCACATGTTCACTTGCCACCTTGTCCAGGGCTGGGTTGGAATCGCCCCATTCAACTAATGCAACTAATGAGCAACGCGGTGTGACCACCTGGAAGGCAGCTTCGGCCCCGGTCCCTGTCTCTCTCTGAAGGTCTGAAGAGCTTTCACCTGTTTTCACCCCAAGTCTTCCTTTCTTTCTGTGCAAGCACTGAGAGTATCGTTCAGCAGCCCCCATTCAGCTACTGCCAAGAATGAGCATCCTGGAGGTGCCCTCTACTGTGAGGTCTTGAAGCAGAACTTGAATGGAGAGAGTACGCTTTCAAAATAATTCGTTTTGAATGCATTCTCACTGTGGTGAGGAGAGGAGGCACAGATGGCTGAATCAGGACATGTGCCAATTCTTTCCTCACGCCAGGCATCTAGTGAATCCAGGCTGTGGGAGAATGAGCTATAGAAGAAGAGCGAAGGCTAAAAGAACCCAGAAAGTACTCGCATGATATGGTCCCTGGTCCACCATTAAACGCAACTCTTCTGGGTAATCAAAGGGCTTCCATTAAGATAATGCTGGCTTCTTGAGTACCTGTTGCACTGCAGAGCCTGGATAGTAGAAATTGGTCTCTAGTATTTCCTCCAGGAGCTGTTCTATTAGACAGAGTGACTTGGATGGGAAAACCAGTGACTGAGAGACAGGACCACTCCCCCTAGAAGAAAGCTTGTCAGGATGTAGGTTTCCTGGCTTCATCTACTCTTCTCCTTCAGCTCTGCCAACTGGGTGAGGTTGTTGGCTGAATGCCACTCCCTGAAGCTCCCTGGAAAGTTGTTTCAAATTTCCTGATCCTCTGATTTGAGGATCCCAAAGCAGCAGCTTCTTTGCTTCCAACTGCTTCATTGGCTCATTCCTAAATATTGCTGAACTCCCACCGAGTTAGCCCAGTTCTTTCAGGTTTCAGGGAACAGAGGAGTTCAGATTATCTAAGGCGGTGAGGGATATTGTGGGGATTTGGTACATGACAAGACAGAAGACAGAAAGTCTGCTCAGCAGCCAACTAGTTGGCCTGGAGGAGCAAGCAGATGTTTCTGATTCAGCAGTAGCTCTAGGTGTCTGTGTTAGTTTGCTAGGGCTGCCTTAACGAAGTACCACAAACTGGGTGGCTTAAACAACAGAAATTTATTGTCTTATAGCTCTGCAGGCGAGAAGCCTGAGATCAAAATATTGGCGGGGTTGCTTCCTATAATGTCCATGAGAATTTGTTCCGTGCCTCTTGCCTAGCTTTTGGTGGTTTGCTGGCCATCTTGGGCATTCTTTGGCTTGTAGAAGCGTCACCCCAATCTCTTCCTTCATCTTCACATGGCATTCTCCCTGTTTGTGTGTCTGCTTCCAAATTTTCCCCTTTTGTAAGGAGACCAGTCATTAACACCTATTAACAATTAATCATTAATGGTTAATAATAACCATTAACACCTACAAAAAAAGTAACACGAATCCTAATGACCTCATTTTAACTTGATTACTTTTGTAAAGACTCTATATCCAAATAAGGTCACATTCCAAGGTACTGTGGGTAAGGGCTTCAACATATGAATTTTTGGGTGACAAAATTCAACCTATAACAGTGTCTAACAGTCGCTCTTATTCTTGTTCCCTCAGACTTAGTCATATTCCTGAATAAGCTTATCTTCATCAGTTTCTGTAGAGATTTTATCTGAAGTGCTACTGAGTGTCTTCTTTGTCTACTCTCTTCTCTGACTTGTGGTTTCTGTTGTCTCATGGCCTCTGCTTACTGACTTTTCTCTGTATGCCTTGGCTTCCATATTACCCTCTTGATTTCTGACTCTTTTGGAAGTATTGAAACTCCCTGAGAATTTCATTGGTTTAGTCGCTAACTGTCAAGAACAGAGCATCCCTCCTGGTGAGGTTCTCCTGTCACGCTACTCCATAAACTTCTGCTGGCCTTTGGTGCTCAGGACTGACCCTTGGACCAATCAGCCTTGGCCAAGATAGTGAGTCTCATAGAGCACAGCATGGCAACCTATGCAGAAATCATCTCCCATGGCTGCTTTTCTCAGAGGGAGGCTGTCGACATGTTGACATGCTCAGGTTTCAGAGTGGCTGTGTGACCAGCAGGGTGCTAAGCCCTGGGGGTTCAGAGAAAGAGCCATAGTTCCTTTTTGGTACATTCTTTGCTTAGGTGTGCTTACACCTGTGTAATGGAGAACTCCTTGGCCTGGGAAGATCAGATTTTGTGATTCTCCTGGCTTTGAGAAGCTCCAAACAGAGCCACCACTATTTTCTGAGGCTAGTGGTATACTAAAAAACTTAAGAAATGACTAAAGAGGATTACAGATATGGCAATATAAATGTTTATATAGAATTGCTTTAAATCCTTTTGGCTATTCATAAGATAATTACAATATTTAGAAAAATATTACTCAGAGGCAGTCCCATAAAGAGAAACAAGCTTATAAAGTTGTGTGATGTCAGATAGACATCCTGTGGCCATGTCTAACCTCATTTGAAGATACCATCCAAGCTTTGTGAATGTGTCTCCAAACTGAATGGTGCTCTTTTCTACTGCAAATTTACTTCTTTTTCTTTTTTTGAAAGGATTGGAGGCCAGAGATACAGGCCCATATGAGATTTCATTAAATTTACCTGGTTCTGTACTGATTCCAATTTCAACCAGCAATTAAATCACACAAGTCAAGTAGCTACCTCCCATCTAAAAATTCCCTTTGACTTTATTGGGATCATTAAGCAACATCTTGGGCCTAACACTGCACTAGGCTCCCTGGAGAATACAAATCTGCTCAAGGCAGAGTGTTGCTTCCGAGAGGCTCTCAGTCAGTACAACTCCTTGGTCATAATCACCTGGTGTAGTTGTGTGAGCCTTTCATTTCTCAGCTCTGGGCTGCAGGCATCGGAGTGGTGCTGCCCACATCCCTTGCACATCACTGGCACTCGTCCATGTGTATCAATTCTAGAATTCCTTGCTGACTTGTAGATTTTATGGTTTTCATTTTCTTTTTGATAATGCTGGCCGTTTAGCCTTCCTGTTGTTCCACCAGCATTGCTTAAGGATTATGTGGCCTCAACTAAGTGTAAAGGGTTTTAACAAATGTTTGCTTCCATAATTTGCTTTTCAGTGTTTTCAATTTCATACTCTCACTTCTGCTTTGGAAGCAAGATGATTTATGAGGAGTTCACAGAGGACTGATTTCTTGAGATCTGGGTGATCCTTGGCAACGGGCATAGGGTTTCATTGACTAGTTACTGGAGGGTAAAAACAAAACAAAACAAATAGGGAGGCCTTGCCTTGAGAGAGGTTTTATTTATCTGGCTTTGACTGATCAAATAAAACCAGTGAATTTAGTTGTTTTATTTCTGGAACGCTGAAATTCACCCAGATACTCCTGGTTCAAAAAAGGGCCGTTTTTTGTTTATTTGTTTTTGAAACAGTCGTCTCTCTATATGAGAGGAAATTAGAAGTCAGAAGGGCTGTTCTTTTATCTTTCCTTTGCCATCTTTGTGCTATTTGAGGGCTTAGATTCTATTCTATCTTTTTAAGTGACTTCTCCCTGCAAATTTTAGAAATTTAAGACTCTTGGAATATTAAAGCCAAAAAAGGAGCTTAGAAATCACTTTCTTCAGTTTCCAGCTTCTTCGTTACCAGAAATACTCATTGCCACCCAAAACTCTATGGTTTGAAATCTTTAAATCTATCATAAATTCTTTAGAAGAATTAACCAAAGGCATAGATGCCTTCTAACTTGTTGCCATGACAAGTTGACATGCCAATCTAACTTGTTACCAAGCTGAGGAGTAGCTAAACACAGAAATTTTATGTTTTAGTTGGCTTTTAGGATTGGTGACAAATAAATTAGAAAGTTTTATTAATTACTTCATAATACAGAGCATATCAAAGACCCCTAGACCGCCAGAGTTCCCAGTAAGTGTGACTCTTTCTCTCAGTCTCTCTCTCTCTCTCATCTCTCATCTCTGTTTCTTACATTCTATCATTGTAATATCATTGTATGTATGTACATTTTACCTTGATATTGACTTCTTCCCAGCAACAGAAAAGGAGTACAGGAAATGAGTCAGACACGGAATGCTCACAGCCCAGAGGAAGAGATGTGAAACAAGAATGAGAAAGCCCGCAGGAACCCCTCAGGCATCCTCTCAGTCTCTCTCTCGGAGACTGTGTGGCCTCATATCTCCGCCTCTCTTGGGCTTCTGCTTCTTCCCTTTCTTTCTGCAAACTGCCTTTCTCTGCTCTCAGCGCACAGAGGAAAAGGTGGCGCAGGTCAGATGCCCTCCAGAGAATGACCAGAGCTTCTGAATTCCCGGGAGAGAAGATCTGATTGGACTTCTTGGGTCAGGGAGCTGTGGATGCCCCTTGGAAGATCTCAGAGATGGGCAATTGTGGTCTGGTCTTTCACTTCAAAGGTGTCTGCATCATGGGTTTAGTACTTGACAGTTCACAGAGTGCTTTCCCCAAACACCAGCTACTTTAATTTTCACCACAAGCCTGAGAGTGGATAGTACTAGTGTCCTCATTATACACGTGAAGGAATTGAGGTTCAGAGGGATTAGATAGTGTATTTGTTGCTAGGACTGCCGTCATAAAGTACCACAACCTGGATGGCTTAAAACAACAGAAATTGATTGTCTCACAGCTCTGGAGGCTAGAAGTGTCAGCAGAGTTGGTTCCTTCTAAGGACTCTGAGGGAGAATTGGTTCCATGCTTCTCCCCTAGCTTCTTGGGCCAGCCAACAATCCTTGACTTTCCTTGGCTTGTAGCTGCATCACTCCGATCTCTGCCTCTATCTTCACAAGGCGTTCTCCCTGCATGTGTCTGTGTCCAAATTTCCCTCTTCTTATAAGGACACCAGTCATATTGGATTACTACTTTAGTAAGACCTCGTAACCTAGCTAATTATATCCACAAAGACCCTATTTCCAAATCAGGTCACATTCTGAGGTACTCGGAGTTAGGACTTCAACATCATATCATATCATATCACGTTACATAGCCCATAACAGAGAGCTTGCCCAAACCTTAAGCTCATACTCAGAACTTCCAACTTTCCAAAGGAATTCATTCCTTCACTCACTATTTGGCAATATTAAAACAGAAAACTGCTATGGCTAATTTACTTTCTTCTATTTGTCATTGAATTGAGCAGTTATTCAATGGAGTAAATACAGCCACTGGCTAATTTATCATTCAACATACTTAATTATACAAGACATGAACTAGTTGTTTTGTCTCTCCCTAAGGAAAATAAAATGATAAAAGAGTAAAAGTAAACCTTAACATGAGGACTGACGCAATAAATATTCCTGATGCTGTTGCTGAATTGTTTCTATGGAGTACCTCGATAATTTACTTTCAGCTTATCCCAATTCTCCCCAGCCCACCCACGGGCTCAACCACATTGAGCACTCAAAACACTGGATGCTTAGAAGGAAAATAAGCCCTCTAAGTATGAGCATGGGCCAAAAGGAAAAGATGGAAATGGTGCTAGTTTTTGAGTTATTTATTTTCTTACCCTTGGTCTCAAGATAGAAAATTCCATTCATTTTTTTCTAGGATGGGATATGGCTTGAGTGATCATACAATTTATCATCCAAACTGGGAGGCTTTCAAGAGTGGTATTAAAAAGGGGAGGTATTAAAAAATCATTAGAGTTATATTCCTTTAAAAATAATTACTGACCATCGAACTGTTTTATTTCATTGGTGAATCTATGGAGGAGATTCATTCAAAGATATTTTCAAAAAAATAAAATAACATATCTGTGAATAATAAATATTTTACCAAATATTTTACAAGGCAAAAACCTCATCATTAAGTTGTTTTGATAATCCTGTTGGTTGTTTCACCAAATTTAATTATGGCAAAACTATATGCCTTATCAACTTCTTTCCAGTATATTAGGGAATAAAAATTTATCTAATTAGAAATAGAAATGCCATCAAAATATTCTTCACTTATGAAGATGGCATATTCCAAAAGATGACTACAGAATTTCACAATTAAATCATCAAATCCATTTGAGCTCTCCTAGCCTCCTTCCTAACCTTTGAAGGGAAAACATTTTAATGTCTTCCTATTTGCATGCTCTGATTTTAATTATTGAAATTTGTAAAAGCTCTATTTGTTGAGTTTTTTGATTAAAATACTTTTAACTGATTTTGATAAAATACATACAAAATAGAGAAGACTCATTACAAAAATGGTTAGTACCATTGCAGTATACATAAGTTGAATTACAAAACAGTTTTATGAAAGCTCACACTTTCTAAAATCAAACTGATAGCAAGCAGCAAAAAATGTATTTTGCCATGCTAAAGTTTATCTGTTTTGTTTTCGTTCAACATTAGTTGAATCACAAAAATTTGTACTTTAGTTACTCTCTGAATATAAAAGGGAAGCAATACAGCTTCTGTTTTGATGGGTAGAATTATAGGTTATTTGGAGGCAATTATGAATTGTGTGTGCAACACAAGTAATTCCAAGAACATCTCTGCTCCACGGGTTTCTTAATTTAGTACAAATATTGTTTTTAGTATACTATTCTCCACCAAAATTTGTGTTTATATCATTCCTGCAAAAATACAATTTTTTCCGCACATGAACTTTTTAGCTGAATTTATAATAATTGCAACAATGTCAGATATTTCACTTTCAACAGAAGGAGCTTCCTGAAGGTTTACTTTGATTCTATGAATAGGATTGAAAAAAACATTATGGAATTAAGTTGATTAATTTTCTCTTTGAGGCACCTGATAGTTCTGATATAAAGCTAGTGTCATCTGTGTGCGAAGCTTTTCTTCTGCGAATGAAGCCAACACATTGACAGCTATTGCTTCTTTTTCATATGCACAAGAGAATTTGAAACAGAAAATGGAGAAACAATTTGAATGATTTTTGATTTTGAAAAGTCATGCTTTGTCTAGTGATATGTAAATGCATTTTATACAGTTGCATTTGTTAAATCGACTTCAGATACAGTCCTCTTAGGGATACTACTAATCTTTGAAGAGATTTTACATGCTCTACAGCTGGACTGCTTAGACTCAGTTTTTCACATAGACTTCTCATACGTGTAAGCTACAATTTCTTGTATTTGCCATGGAGTCTCCCTCTCGAGGCCTGGCAGCTTCATGTATCTTGCAGAATTCAGCACAGGTCATGGGACTTGTTCACCCACCGGCTGACCAATGCCGGCAGCAGCATGGGACACTTCTCCTTCCACACCTGGGCTGGAAGGAGGTACCGGTCCCTGGTTGCTAGTGGCAGAGCACATTTTGTTTTCTCAGTAGGCGCTCTGCCTGTGCCCTGAAATAGGGCTGTTGGAAAGATCAGAAAAAGAGATGAGTTATCACTGGTCATCTTTCAGATTTAACCAAATGTAAAAGTGGTTATGAATTTTTATCTATGCATTAAATCATCATTCAGATTTTCATGCGTGTTAGAGTGAGAACTCTGCTCGCTGCGCATGTGTGTCACACACTAGACCAGACCATGATGGAAGCTGGAAGCCCACAGTGAAAATCTATTGAAACCATTTCACCTTTCAGAAAATAGAACTGTTAAGGAAAATGCTCTTGTTATAAGACGAAAACTTTGGGACAAATTCTAAATCAGACTGGAAACAGATACAAACAGGGAAATGCATGTATAATCACCCTAGATATAGCAGACATGAAATAATGGCTCCTAGAGTGGCTCTGCAAGTTTTTGTCTTAATTTGGACCTGGGACCTGGTAATAGAGTTGTGCTCAGGGCACCATACTAATAGGATAAATGCAAATTCTACACAGCAGCCCCCCTACGGGACTTGGGATGAGACCATTCATAGTCACCTCCAACTGGTAAGTGGGCTGGTAAATGTTTAACAACTGGTAGGGGTGAGGTCGGGGGGAGGGAGGCAGGAGGGAAGCCAAGATTTGTAGTGTTTGATGATTTCTATGGTGTAAATGCTCTCACCACTGGTGATTTCAAGCTCCCAATTTGACAGTTGCCACACTTGGAGTTGGGGAGAGATGTGTACAATTGCTCAGTGTGCTACTGCCAAACTTCCCCCTAAATTTCTGTCCAACAAAGCTGAATACTGTTAAAGAAAAAAATTATTGATACTTGTTAAAACAAATAATAAAGACACTGTTCAGGACTACAGCAATACGTGTCAAGACAATTGCAACTGGGGAGAGAGATGGGGCTCAACTCTGAATACAACAAGGACTAGTGGAGATTTATAGCCCATGAATAGAGCAAGGGGGTCAGTGGATGGAAAAGTACTAAGAGGAGAGATCAAGTGGGGAGAGATTCTTGCTAAATTCACTTGACAGAGTTTTGGCTGAAGACAGGCCAAGGTGATCAGATATTAAGGGTAGGAGATGAAGAATTTGATCAGATTCAGATATCATGGGTGGAGATTCTCATGAAACTGACCTAGCAGCAGGATTCTTGCTAAGACTAGGCTATACAGGCCTGGTAAGGACAGGATGGGGATCAAGGGCAAGGCCTAGTCGAGAAGAGGGCTCAGAGGAGCCTGACTAAAGTTTGGTCAAGGAGAGAGTTTTTGTCAATACTCTTTTCACTCTCTCTCTCAAAACAGTTACACTAGAAGTAGGGTTTTTCTTTTAGGTGGACTTACTTCCCCTAAGACCCAGTTATGGAACTGTGTGCGTTTAACTGTCTTTAGCCCAACCACTTTATCTTAGGAAGGAAGTTTAATAAATCAAAATATTTTTCTGTTTTGTTTTTTTTGAACATTACACACTATGATTCTGATTACAATTACAATGTGTGTGGGGTTTTCCCACACTACCAAGCAATTCTCTGACACCAGCTGGGTGTCCTACAATTGACTCAATTCTGACACTATCTACCTGAAGATAACATCAGATTCCACAGGTTAAGGGCTCAATTAGACAAAACTACTCCCTGACCGCCCACTTCATATGCTAATCACAAGTTGTTACCTATGTTTCTGACCAAGTGGCTGTAAATCAGAGGTTCCCAAGACCCCCTCCTTGGGTTGGATTAATTTGCTAGAGTGGTTCACAGAACTCAGGAAACTGGTTTACTCACTAGATTACTGGTTTATTAAAAAGATATTAAAGGATCTGAATCGACAGCCAGATGAAGAGATACACAGGGCAAGGTCCCAAACAAAGGAGTGTCTGTCCTCATGGAGTTTGGGGTCCAGCGCAGTTATCCATGGATGCGTTCTGGTTCACCAACTTGGAAGCTCTCCAAACCCTTTCCTTTTGAGTTTTTAGGGAAGCTTCATTACATACGCACGATTGATTAAATCGTTGGCCATTGGTGACTGATTCAGCCCTTCTCCACTCCCCAAAGGTCAGGGGTATGGGGTGAAAGTTTCAACCCTCTAATAACATGGTTGGCTACTCTGGCAACCAGCTCCCATACTTAGTTTTCCCAAAGTCATCTCATTAACGTAACAAAAGATACCTTTCCTGCTCTCACCACTCAGGAAATTCCAAGGGTTTTAGGAGCTCTGTGCCAGGAACTGGGATGAAGACCAAATATATATTTCTTATTATAAATCACAATGTCACAGACATTATTTATGTTCACAATATATGCTAAGCCAAAATATACTATCTAAACCTTGAGCATTTGCATAACTCTGCTACCTGGACCCCACCCTCCACCCTGCTCAACACGGAGGGAAGAAAAAACCCTGCAGATGAAGATTCCTTTGGCATCTCTTTTTTTAATGTCCTATCTCCCCAAATTATATAGTGACAAAATGATTTTTAAGGAATATTCTATACAAATTTTAAGACCTGAAGTATCTAAACCACAGGACACTTAATTCAGTTTATGTTCTAGCTACCACAGGGAACATTTCCATGACTTGAGGAACCTCAAGTAATAAACCCTTGATATATGTGAGTCTGTTCTTGTGTATGAAAATAGAAAACTTATATTTTATGCATCAGTTGTAGATATTGTTCTGCAACATTTCGTCATAAAACAGGATTGCTTTATGCTAATTTGACATGAATATTTCAATATCATTTGGCAAAAGGAGCAGAGGTATGACCCATGTCAAAAAAAACCACCTCAACCTTGGGGTTACCATATTCTCCAGTGGTTTCTTTAATTGCAGATTTATGAAGTGAGACCGTCCCAGGCAAAACAGAAATTGAATATACCAATCAGGAAGGAGATGCTCATAGCAACTGTGGAACACTGAAAATAAATAAATAGATAAAAAGCTACCAGCACCAAAACAAAAAGGGCCTCATGGTTTTATCATATGGAGCTGTGACAAGTCAGTGTTCTATCTGAAAAACTGACAGAAACTGAAATCAGCGGAAGTGAGCTGGTCATAAAACACTGATGGACATATATTGATGACTGTTACTGGGACACACTCAGTCATGAAGAGAATAGAAATGCATCAAAGTCCTACTCCAGAAATTTTTCCTGACCTTTGCTATTTAGGAAATGCCCAACCTCTGTTGCAGGTGTTCATTTATCTTTTCCATTCTCGAGTTGGTTTTATAGTACTCCTTTTTGGTGTATAATGTAGCACCCTTTATGTGTATAAGGGAGGCTTCTGACAGCTGCATATATACAAGAGATTCTTCCATGGAGAAAAGATTTATTGTAATGGTTTTTATGTTGTTAGAGCTAGAATCAAGACTATGCTTTTGATCTACTTTGTGGCTCCATCTGTGAAGAGAATTCTTTCTTCAAATGTCAGAAATCTTTGCTGTCGGCAGGACCTGCCCCTCCACAGATTTATTTTTGCTTCAGTGTATTCTATGAGAAGGAGAGAAAAAGGCCCACTTTTAATGCCCCTTAAACCTCTCCTGTTGAATAGTTGTAATTTCTCAGCTGGGGTGGGCAGAAAGGGGTCAAGTCTTTGTAACAACTCTTTCCCTGGGGGCATAACCACTTTCAGGTTATTGCTGGCAATTTTAATGGGGTGAAGGAGCATATTTTAATGTATAGAGCCTGCATCACCATTTTAGAGAGGATGTAACAGGTGATTATTAACTCAGAGGTACTATTTTCCTGTTCGTGGAAGGTCACTTTTGCAATATGACAGCATCAAAATTGCTTAAAGGGAAGTTAAGGGAAGTGTTGAATATGTAACAGATGGGACTGTGAAATTTAAGTGAGCTTCATCTGAAGTACAAAGATTTATAAACTCTGTTTAGTTTTCTGCCTCTTCCAGATGATGCCACACAGGAACAGAAGGTGGCTATAGTCAGAGAGGGACCAAGATTTAGGGGAATGTATGCAGAGTGGAGCCTGATTTCTGACTGTGTTTAGTTTCTTGCAGCTTGTTTTGCTAATTCTAGGCCTCCTCAGATTGACTGATAGAGCTCATTGCATAAAGCTTCAAAGATGTCTTTTCTGCAGCAGAATGTCTTAAAGGAGGTTCAACTCAATTGCCTTCCTCCAGAAAAGACACTGAACCAAGTGGTTGTTCGATGGTCCTGGAAAGAAATATTTCTTTCATTTCAAGTTTCCATTTTACCCTCAAATCCTAGGTTTGATGGTGTGAAGAATAGCATGTCTTTCCTTCTTTTTCCCTGGCTGAGTTACAGGGGGTCATTAGGTGCTCATTAGACTAACACGAAGGCAGATAGCACCAGTTCTGGAACCCATGACTCATTTAAAAATTTTATCGATTCTCTTTAGCTTGCTGCCTCAGTTGCAATCTTTCTTGTGGTAGGTAGCCTAAAACTCTGAAACATTAGAAATCAAAATTTATGATGTAAAAAGTTAAGGCTCTTTTCTTTCACCAGATAAATCCTGGTGTGAACAGACACTCAACATCTTGTCTGTGGTATTCTCTATCAATTGCCTTGGGATATGCTTTATGCCAGTTGTCTTACTGAAGCCTTCCAACATTATTGCCAGGTAGGCATTACTTCCATCTTACAGATGAGGAGGTTGAGGCTCAGAGAGCCAGTAAGCAATGGAGCCCAGATGTGGAAGCCTATTCTTGACAAATGGCTGCCTTCCAATGATGAATATGAGTAAGTTAAAGCTGTGGAACACTGTGAATCCGAGAAGAGGACAGGATTGCTGGCCTGTGTGCACACAAGAGGCGCCCACCAGAGGATACTGATGCCTAGAGGAGGAATAAAATTGTCATTTATTCCCACCTTGGCTATTTAAGTTACGCTGCAATTGTGGGGCCACAACTCGCCTTAGGGGCAGGTGAGAGCTAATAAAAGGTGAGCTTATAATTGGACCCCATGCATTTTCTTCCTAAAAATCTCTTTCCTCTTATTCTATTTTGTATGAGTTCTACATTTCTTCCTCCCCAAGCTGGGAAAGGCATCCGTGGTTGCCTTTAGAGGAGAGCATATCTTGATCCACAAATCCTGGATGTTACTTGATGATTTCTAATTTAAACAAACATCTTTCACTAGCACAAACCATTGGAAGTAGGAAAAGTAAAAACCTTATAAGAAAATTTCACAAAACTAAAAACAAAAGAAATAAGATATTCAATATGTTAAAATAAAGATCTACAGTTATGTCGTGAGGTGAAAACTTTAATTGGCTTGGTTTGAGGGTTAGGTGTATGATTCAGACATTATTCCTCCACTTGAAAGGTACAGAATACCCAGACTTTTCCCCATAAATTCCTTTTTGACCATCTTATTCCCTCTTGGTCTTTCTGATTTGGGGATTTATAGCTACTGTATATCAATTGCCATTTATAGATGAAGCAGATGTGATTATAATATACTCTGTGAATTAGTTCCAATTGTTTTGTTTAAAAAGCCAATTGTGATTCTACAAACTGACTTGAGAGGAGAAAAATAAAAGGTTGATGTTAAATTATGGCATACCCCCTTTTGGGAAAAGGTGTCTAGTGGTAACTCATAGGGCATAGGTTTAGTTAATATTTTCATTACTAATCTGGGAAAGGAAGTAAACAGCATGTAAATAAAGCAGGCAGATGCATCTCAGTGGGCTGATGCCAACAAAACAGGGACCAATGGAAATGGACCTCATGTGGCTTTTAAATCAAGGCACATGGGAAGCACTTCTAAGAGTGATATTCAGATGAAATGGGTGGATGTGCTGGGGGAAATGGTTGGAAATCGTTACGACATAGGAAGTAATATGAAAGTCTCTCTTTTATTTATTTATTTATTTATTTATTTTATTATTTTTTTTGCGAGGAAGACTGGCCCTGAGCGAACATCCGATGCCAATCCTCCTCTTTTTCTTGAGGAAGATTGGCCCTGGGCTAACATCCGTGCCCATCTTCATCTACTTTCCATGGGACGCTGCCACAGCATGGCTTGACAAGCCGTGCGTCGGTGCGCGCCCGGGATCCGAACCTGCGAACCCCAGGCCGCCCAAGCGGAGCGCACGCACTTAACCACTGTGCCACGGGGCCGGGCCCCCTTTTATTTTATTTTAAAATTTATGCCCATTGTATCTGGGAATATGACACATAGTATCTGGGAAAATGGTCACAGGAAAAAGTACATGAAGGCAGAAGTGACCAAGTCCCTGCACATTTGCCACAAAAATGCAGATTGACTTCCAGATATTTGCATTAAGAATTGACACTCAAGTGGTAGCATCATTCTTAAGGGCAATAATAGAAAGAGAGGACTGACTGATACAATCTGTGATGGTTACTTCTAGGGCAGAGATGGGCAAATTTTTATCCATATACCACCATTCAGCACTACCAGGTTCTGTTCGTAAATACATTTGATGAGGAATTTTCCATTAAGGTTAATATATCTATCTCCAAAATAAAGTCCAAAGGAAACCTATCTATCTGTTTTCCAATGCTCCTGGTAGGGTTGCATTGGGCTTCCTGCAAGTATCGGTATCTCATATCCCCCAAAATGGGTCAAGTCAAGAAAATGTCAGATAGTTAATCAAAGAAATACCATATCTCACAGTGAACCTCAAGACAAGAAACCAAATTCAGGTTGAAAGGAAGAATTTACGATCCTTTGAATTAGTGGACTCAACAAGTCACCTGAAATTGGAAAGATACATTTTCCCCTCTGTTTGGAAAGATAAAACTTGCAAAGCGATAAATGTGGAGAGATAAATGTTTTGAAATCCAGATATTTTATAGGCAAATAATATTAAAACATCTAAAATGTCAATACTTCAGTGTTCTTACTCTTTGGATTCCAATTGTCATGTTTCAGGAGGTGAATTTTAGTTTCGTGAGGCACAATCCAGATGTAAGGAAATATGTCTTAGCATGTGGTGAATGCTACTGCTGGAAGTTGCTTCTCAGGCAAGTCAAGATCATCTTGGCCAAGGCAGAATATGCCTAAGCAGGTTCTGGAAATAAGGTTGTCTATTGGTTTTCTGAGTTGAGACTTTTTACTAGGAAGGCAGCCAATCAAGCATTTCCAAGGACTAGGGAGAATGATGTCAAGCAGTTGAGTGTGGCTAGAGGGTCCAGTTTCTCAGGAAAGGGCTGGGAATGTGAATTTATGAGGGTGGTTAGAAACTATAATCTATCAGGTTGTGCACCAATGAGGTAGGGCCCAGTGATGGGAAAATTCCCCTTCAGTGGGGTGTACAAAGCAGGAAATCTGACAGAAATGAAGTAGATGAAATCAAGAGTATTGCCATTATTATTGAAACTTAAACATTGAGTTAAATCATTTCCAGAATTGCATCTTGTTCTTCCTTGAGGAAGCAGAGAAAGGCCTGAAGTCCAACGGCAGACATATACTTATGCCCCAATAATTGCTCTCGAGGAAGAACTAGGCCCATGATCTGGGAGGAATTGGGCCTCACTTTTCTAATAGATTTTGATATTCTGGGGACCTGTTTCTGCAGTACAGCTCCTAGCAAATTAACGACAGTACTTTCTACGAAATGTCCCATTTGTGAAAATGCCAACTAAGATAGACCAGCTTTTGCCTCATAAGCATAGTGAGGAAGTGAAGACTTGAGAGGTGCACACTGAGAGAATCATCTGAAGACCCTGCTAAGATAAGAGGTGGACCAACATGGAGTTAACTCCTTTGAGGCTAGCCACCTGATGGTCCTTCCAGCATCTCCTCCTGAGTATATTGGTTGGTTATGAGGCTCCACAGTTTGGAGGCTCCTAGCCTCACTGAAGCAGTTCAGGGTACTGCACAGTGAGCTCCTCCTAGGGAAGTTCTGCCTGCCATTATCTACTCATTCATGGAATACTCTTGACATGTTTTGCCCTAAATCTGATAAGGATATTTTTCCCTCTCCCACTCCTACTTTCTTGCCACATTCATCCTTTCTGTCCATCATTTTCTCTCTCTATCTCTATTTTTAGCTCTCTGTATATCTCCATGAATTTAAAAACGACAAAAAAGTCCCTCCCCCTGTCCCCACCAAATAACAATAATTGCAGAGCCTCATATATAACCCAGATAGATCAAGGTGACAGGAATCTATGTGGTTCCAGAAAGTTAAGTGAACCCAATGTGTAGAAAATTGGGGCCCTAGGAAAGGTTACCTCATAGGTTTGTCTCTCTCTCCAGGTGAGATTTTCTGAGACTCATCGTGAATGGGACTAGGAGGTCCACAGAGGTGGGGGTGGGGGTGGGAGTGGGGAGAAGGTTGGGAGGGGGATCTGGAGTTGAAGAGCAAGGAGAAAGTCTCCGACATTCCCTGTGTTTGGTGACAATACCCCTTTGGCTTTACCTCTTACCAGTCATTGTGAAAGTAAAAATTTTATATGTTGAAAATTATAAGAGAAGAGGAAGAAGAGGGAACATTTTTTCTTTTTATGAAGAAGGGTAGATATTTAGAAGACATAATTAAAAAACTGATAGTAATGTCGGAGAAAAAAGAAAATGAATACAGAGGAAATAGAAGTTAAAAAAAGTAAGGGAATGAAACTCCAAATAAAGATAAAAGGTTAAACATTAAAAAACTTAATAGATAAAGTGGATGAGATTTAAAATAAATGAGAAAAGGCTAGAGGCCAGTGAGAGAAAAGGTTAAAACCATGAAAGTAAAAGATTAAAGATTAAGATGTAGGGGATAGGATGAAAAGTTAGAAGTATAAAAGTAGATGAGATTAAAAATTATGCGTAGGAAATAACTAACATGCTAAAGGTAAAAAAGTATAAAAAGGAATAGGATTTGGGGAGAATAATTCAAAAGAAAAGAAAAACAAAAAGCATGAATATTAGACAACTAGATGAGCTGAAAGGGGTGAATTGAGTAAGGGCAGATGAGGGCTGAGCAGCTGGCTTCCTACAGTGGTGAGTCCACAATGGAAGAGGAGCTGGCGTGGGGATGGGAGCAATGTAGCCACCTCAGTCCCCTGCCATTCCTCACAGCCACTTGGGTGTTTGTCTCTAGCGCCGGAGCCTCTGGACCAAGACAATCAGACACCCTTGGATACTCAAGATAAGCCAGCCTTTCCTCTGAGAACTTCTCAGATGAGCCTGCTGAACTCATCTGAAATGCTTCCTGGTCCTTTTTCCATTTATCTAAAATTTTAAAAATATTTAAAACTCATCAGAAATTCTGTTTCTTTTAAGATGCCTTTCTCCTCTCCATCAGCTTGCATTGAAATACACACGAGCTGTGAAATTTGGTGCTTGTTTATATGTTTTGATATTCTCTGCTTATTTTATTTATGTGTTTTTAAGTTCTCCTTAAAAGGTAAAAAAGTGTAGAGAGGAAGTATGCAGCAGACTTTTAGACAGTTGTCTCAGTTTAAATGTTAGATTCATGCTGTTCTAAGATTTCATGCTACCTTGGCAAGGATAATTTTGTAATTGTCAATCCATTCCCCTGCCCACTTCTTCCTTGCCTTCTGAAGAAGTATTCTTTCTTGCTGATGGAGAGTTCTCTTTTGTCAAATGGGCTTCTCCCATGACAGGTAGAATGTGTTTACATTCAAAAGGTCTGCTCATATTGAACTAAAATATCTTAGTCTTACTTCCAAATTTCTAGAAGAGGGAATCTGATTAACCTATCTTGACCCAACTCTGGTTCAGGATAGAGGAAGATAAGGGAAGCAAAGTAGTGTTGAACAGAGCAATGAAAGAGCTCGAAGAGGATGTGGGGATTATAGAGAGAGATGGTTCTGGAGTAGCTGTAAGGTTTGATGGAAATAGATTAAAAGAGAAGAGGAATATTTATATTTCTTACGGTCCTTTGGACTATGTATGTGAATCCTCTTTGTGCTTTATGAGAAATGCAATTAAGGATTTGTGATTGAAATCATTTTTGGGTACTGGATTATGTTCCTTTGGATATGAAGACATTCTAAGAGTGAAACACCTGGATCTTGGTTTTATCAAGGTTACAATAGGATTCCAAATATGTAATACAAATTTAATGAAGTACAGCTTACACTAAAGTTATTTGATAATGCAATATAATAGAAGTAATGAAGGAATGTAAGAAAGGAAGAGATAAGGTCCAAACGAAGACTTAGTTTCCTTATTTCATCTTTTTAAAATTCTTTTTTAGTAAATACTATGTACAATATAATGAATAAGTACTATAGAGGATGCGAAAGATGAATAAGAAATTCCCTATCATTTGCTTACAATTTAATGAGAGAGATAATGTGTTAATCAGTAATGAAAAAACAAGGTATGAGGAGATAAATGTTGAAAGAAAATTTGTTCAGTTATACAGATTTTTCAGAAAGGAGATATGACATTCATCTGAGTGTGTAAGAAGGCTTCAAGAGGAGGTCACCTTTTTTCAGAGTCTTATAGAGTCAGTAAGAATATGATTGTTGGGGTTGGAATTGGTATGAGCTGTAAGCAGAGAGAAGAGATAAACAATGTTACAGAAGCAGAAAAGCTTGAATGTGGTGACTATTTGGGGAAGAATAACAAATAGGGACTTTAACTGGAATGGAGAATTAGGTTCAAGTAGGCAAATGGTCAGAGTTTTCCAGAAAGAGTCATTTGGGCCAGATCATGTATGATCTTAAATATTAGGATAAAGAATTTGTACTGTCAGCCATTGGAAGTCTTTAAAGATTTTTGATCTGGAGAATGACATCATTGAAGTTATGCTTTGATATAGTATTAGATTAAAGAAAGGTTTACAAAGAAGAGGAAGAAGAAATAGCTGGAAAAAATAGGGGGATTGTGTTAAGATGGCAGGCAGGTTACCCAAGTCCTCTTCCTCCTAACAGAACTCCTTTGAAATTACGTAAAGGGAATAGTTCCATAAGAGTAATGGAAAACAAGGAAGAATGCTGTCAGTGGAACAGAAACTTTTGAGATATTTCTGAAAGACCGAAAGCAGAGTGGTCAGCTAGATGGAAAAAGGAGACCAGAGGAACCTACAACCCAAAATATGCACAGGAGATAGGATTACTATGGAGTATGAAAAATTGGAGAGATGGCCACAGGTGACTGAACCAGAGTTGGGTCAAGATGGGTTAATCAGGTTCCTGTTTCTAGAAATTTGGAAGTAAGACTAAGATAATTTAATTCGATATGCACAGATCTTTTGAGTGTAAGCATAAGAGCTGTGGCATGGCCATCTTCCACCTGTTGTAGGGGAAACCTATTTGTAGAAAGAGCAGAATGACACAGAACATGGCAAGAGAAACTTACTCCCTTCAGCTTTCTAGCTTATGGTTGTGGACTGAAGCACCTGTCATTGGCTTTTTTTGAGACAGCCCAGCGTCCCATTATTACCCTGTTTCCACCTTAAATAAGTTGAAGTTGTTTTCTGTTACTTGCATTCAAATCTTAACTGATAAAGTGAGTACGGTGAGTTCTATGCAAAGGTTAAGTGAGCCTTTTTCAAGGGGGTGCATGTGAAATGACAGTTTTTGTGTGCATGTTTTTTTTTTGAAGGGAGTTGTTTGCAGATGGAGGGCATGATCTCTTGTTTGATATTGTGTTAGAAGATACTAGAAGCTAAGGCAACATAGAAAGCAACTCATTTAACTCATCATAAGTCAAATTAAAGTCTGATTACAGTGAAAAGAAGAAAACCCACTAGAAAGCGCTCTGTGACCTCTTAATTAATATCGGCTCATTGACTAATAGTTTGAGGGGAATTCCAGTTCCATAGACCATAACCTCAATCAGTCCCTTGAAAAATTTCTCTGGCTTGGTGTGTTGCTGTTTGTTATGTTGTTCCTTAAAATTGAAAAAGGGTTCAATATTTCCTTTCCAGCTCTCAAATTGACTCTGTCTTCTGCATACATCTAATTTATTCCTTTTCCCGTATATCATTGAAATATCTAGTAACTTCCAATATTTGAGTATCCAAAGCACATTCTTCAGACTACCTCCTTCACTCTGAAATAGCACAAAAATTCTTTTTTGGACTGTATGTTCTAGTTTTTCATTCAGAAATTATAATCCTGTAGTTAAATTCCTCTCGGTGCAGAGCAGAACAATTTTACCCTCTGCTGAGCTCTAATTTTTCACTTGGGCCAGTTTTCTGGAGACAACCGGGGTCATCAGTTAATGCTGGTTTTAAAACAGCTTTTAGTGCCATGACTCTTGAACAGCCTTGGCTGTGGGCAGAATTGTTAGGGAGGTTTATATGTTCATTTTCATAGTCCCTTCCTCCCTCTTCTTTTTATTTTCTACCTCCCAGCTTTCCTACATGTGTGGAGAGAGCTTCCCATCTTCCCAGGATACTCTGCACTGGAGAACTCTTCCCTATACCTCACCTTTACTCCACAAACATCCGGCCCCCTATTTCTATCAAAATATTTCTGTTCCATGTCAAAGACACACATTCATTTTTAGATGTTAATGACTGAAAATATCTTAGAATATTATGCTATTAGAAAACCAATATACTTTCAACAAGGGTCTTTAGAGTATTATTTAAAGGAGTAACTTGTGGTGGGAATTTCTGGTCTGGTAACAGGGTGGTCAATGTAATGGACAATGTAATGGACTCAGCCCTTGCATCTATGACCTTCTCTTTCTTTGTAAACTGACCTTTCTCACAAATGTCTGCACTGTGTCCTAGGACTGGGCTCTGGTTGCTGGGCTGCCCTGGTTTCACTGATTACACCAGGTGTAATCAGTCCAGCTGGTCCAATCAGATTCTTTCTCCAGAAATTTGGGACTGGAATCCAGAGAGAGTTGCAACTTTATCATGTGAACTTGAAGGTGGAGGGGCAGCCATGTTTGCCAAGTGACTGACGAGATGGGAAAGCCGGTCTGAAGAGAGACAGATGCAATGCTTGGGCAGAGAGGGGCAAAATGAAGACAACATGGAGGCCTGATGGGTTTACCTGGTCCTCAGGCCTTCCTGGGTTCAGCCTCCCCCTCGGGCCAGTGCGATATACTTGAAAATGGTAAGGAGGGGTTTGGGCAATGGCAGTCCTCAACTTCAGAATTGTTCCTCACCTGCCTGTTTCGAACCATAAGACTTGGTAATGACTCCATGTCTGGAAATATTGTGTGGGGTGAATATTTTATAGAAGAATTCTATTCATATTAATCAGAAATATAATGGCTTGAAACTGCCTATGAGGAAAAGAGAAAATAGTATTGGCTGAAAATGTAGAGTGTTTAAGTTGGGGGCTGGGATAGTGTTCTGAGAGACATGTTGTCTATAAAATGAAGTAAACATCCAGTGTGGAGATGCACCTAGGGGGGCTTTCTTTTTGGCTATGAGTGGCTTAGTCATTCCTGGTTCACCATGCAAACATTAACTTTTTTTCAAACTGCGTGTTATGATATGAAGAAGGTTGGGAAGCTCTGACCCGGAGTAATTGTTACCATTTATTGAGTGTTTGCTGTGTGCTTTCCATTCTTTATCTTATTTAAATTTCACAAGAGCTCTATAAGGTGAGTTCCCTTATTATTTCTATTTCACAGATCAGAAGAACAGGAGTCCATAGATTCAGTAATTTGCACAAGTCACACACTTGATAGGGTTATAGACCTGGGACACAAACTCAGGTAGCGTGGCTGTAGATGCCGGATGCCATGCTTTGAGCTACTGCTCTATGTGTCTCCCCTAGTGAGAAGGTCTGCTGGAGGCACCACAGCCTATGGGGAGAAAAAGGCCCCACACAGGGATAGTGCTAGTCTGCTGCCTCAATTACTTCACTCACATAGTATATCCTTCTCGAGGCAACTGGATTCTACCCAAAGGATAGGCTATCCAACATTTAAATGAAAAATACTACTGTTAGCCCACAGTGTCCTTGGGTTACTCATCCACAGATTCAATCAACTATGGATGGAAAAGCCTACGATGGTTGTGTCTGTACTGAACATGTACAGGTTTTTTTTTCTCATCATTGTTCACTGCACTATGCAGTATAACAACTATTTACATAGCATTTGCTGTGTATGAGATATTATAAATAATCCAGAGATGATTTAAAGTATATGGGAGGATGTGCATAAGTTATATGCAAGTACTGCACCATTTTATATAAAGCATTTGAGCATTCATGGATTTTGGTATCAGTGGGGGTCCTGGAACCAATCCCCTGAGAATATGAAGGAGGACTGTATATAAGCATTAAGTAATGAAAAACCAGCTGATCTTTCCTCACCCCTGGCAAGGTGATTACCTAGCTTCTACCCCTGTTAAATAGGCCATTGAGAGTCAAAGTCGGGCTACTTGCTGTCAGGAGGTGCAACTAAAGTGGTACTTATTCTTGATATCATTAGCTGATGACAGTTTTCAACAGTTGCTGATTATCTTTGTCACCAGTTAACCTCATTAGTAAACTAACCATGCTCCTTACAAAGGAACTATGATGGGCCAAAGAGGCCTTGTATTGCTTTGAATCTACTTAGACTGGTCACACCCTCTGTGGGGTCCTTTACTTTTATATGAGCCAACAATAGGAAGAAAACCCTTTTTTCTCTTCCCCTTTTCTCTCTCTCTCTCTGGGTCATTTCCTGGAGAAAAAGAAAATATCTTTTGTTATTGGTTCTTAATCCTTAGGGCAAAACTGTCACAGAGATAATATATGGTCACCTTATTTAGGATTTTTGAAATTTAAACCCAACATGTTATCTTCTTGTTTGCTTTAATCTCTCTGCAGATTTCTGTTTGTTGCTGCCAAAGGTTCTTAACAGGGTTCCCAAAAGAGAATTTGGAGCTGGGTGTTGGAGAGGGTGAACTGCTTCTGTCCCTCAGAATAGGGATCAGGCGAAGGGCTGTTGGATGCAGTCTTTGAAAATGGGCAGCAAGACGTTTCTCTCAGTCCTGGATCAAAATACAGCCAGAGAGGCAGGAGGATTTCATCTTTGACATGGGGTTTGACGTTGTATTTTCTACTTTATTTTCCCTTGGTGCACTTTGGGAGCAAGACTAATCCATGAAGGCTTTCCCACCCGTGGCTTTCATAACATTTTTTCCCTCTTTCAGAAAACATAGTTATTACAAAAGAAGCGCAACTGCTCTAGCCTCTTCAAAATAGAGTAATGGCATTTTCATAGCAAGTGATCGTGGGAGGAAGTGCGGGGATGTGGAGCTGGCTGAAATCCAGAGGTTTTTAAAGAACCAGGGAAAGGTTGTTCACTTCTTAAAAAGTGACAGTTGTGAAAACAAGCCAATTTTAAAAATTGTCATCTTGCGTTAACAGTGTACCCTTTTGTAGTTACTGATATCTGTCAGAGTAAATGCCAAAGGTAAAGAGCTTGAGTGCAGGCTTTGCTAAGCAGTAGAAGGCTTACATTTTAGGCCTGTGCACAGTTCCTTGGCTGGCTGGAGGGGGATGTGGTGGAGAGAGCTTTGGCCGGGGCATCATAACCCTTTGTCTGTCCTGGCTAGGATACTGAGAAGCTTTTTGACACTGCAATTTATAAATCTCTCTGATTCTCAGTCCTATCATCTGTAACGTGAGTGAGTTGGACCAGGTTATCTCTAAGATCCTTTCTAGCTTGAAAATTCTGTGTTTCTAAGTCCTGGATAAATGTCATGAATCACAATGGTCTCTGCACTAATGTTATGTTTTCCCCTCATTTTTTTTCTGGAGCAAATAATTGGCTCCTTAAAAGTCCTTGCCTAGTTTTTAATCACAGTAGACAGTTTGCTGGTGGCATTTTGGAAGAAAAGCTCCTGTTTAGCAGCATTTCCTCTAAATCTTCCTTGACTGTCAGTAAGGCCAGACCCACATCTTTGCATCTTGTCTCTTAGGCCAGCATCCTTGTAATCTAGTAACCTCTGTATTCAGAGGTGCTTCTTTTGGTGTAACTGTGCCTGGATATCAGCCCTAAAAATGGCATGTTGTTGTTCAGGATGATTGCTATTAGAATTGCAGGTAAAAGCTGTGAAGAAAATGAGACACCATGGAGTCTGTTTTGTATGTCAGTTTGGCTAGGCTATTGTCCACAGTTATTGAATCAAACAGTAATGTAGGGTTGCTGTAAGGTATTTTTTAGATGTGATTAATGTTCATAATCAGTTGACTTGAAGTAAAGGAGATTATCCTGGATAACCTGGGTGGGCCTGATTCAATCAGTTGAAAAGCCTTAAGGGCAAAACTGAAATTTCCTGGAAAAAAAAAATTCCTCCTGTGGGTTGCAGCTTTAGCCTGTGCCTCAGAGTCCCATCCTGCCTTTCCTGATGGCCTGCCCTATGGATATCAGACTTGCCTAGCTAGGCCCCACAATCTTGTAAGCCAATTCCTTGCAACAAATATACCTCCTACTGATTCTGTTTCTCTGGCAGAACCCTGACTGATACAGACTGTAAGCCCTGCATTTTATAGAGAAAGAACCTGGGGGTTCAGTCCCCAGAATTCATTTACAGGAGAGCCGGCTGTCCTGACTCTCAGGCTTGTGAACTTCCCGAAGCACCTCATACCTATTACCTAGAATCCATTTGAAAATTGGACACAAGGTCATAGGCATAATACATGAAGGACTCCTGCCTCCTCACTCCGTGCCTCCAAGTGTCTGCTATGGCTTGGTTGATATGTTCATCATTTTTAGATGACTTGAGTGCAAAGGATAGAATGACTTGGTGGAAATACAGGCATGGTGCCCAGGAGTATCGCAACCCATTGAGCCTTAGCAACGGAATCAAGTGCTCAGGTTTTGCAGAAAGTCACCTAACAAGATGTTGAGGGATGCTGAAGTCTTAGGAGGGCAATCCTGGCAGCATGTGTGGGCCATGAGATGCTGGAAAGGCCATGAGATGTTTGTCAGACTGCAAAGACACTACTTGTCCATGCCTTTTATTGGGCAAATAAAGCTCTCCAACAGTAGTTCTTAACTGTTTTGGAGCAGACTGGGGGAACGTAATGCAGAATTTCTTGGCACTATTGACATTTTGAGCTGGATAATGCTTTGTTGTGGGGGCTGTCTTGTGCACTGTGACATGTTCAGCAGCATCCCTGGCCCTTACTCACTAGAAGCCAGCAGTGCCCTCTCAGTTGGGACAACGAAAAATGTATCCAGACATTGTAAAATGCCCCTGGAGGGCAAAATCACTCCTGGTTCAGAACCACTGATCTAAAGGAAGCCAGAAAAATGCATATATGAAGAAAAATTTGAAAATAATTTGAGGCTGTTCCTGGACCTAAACTTCTCTACCTGGGTGGCAGAGTAGCAGAGGGGTTCAGAGCGTGTACTACCCCTCTTCCCATCAGAGAGGCAGTAGCTTTGCTCCTTATTAGCTATGTTAACTTTGGGTAAAGTGACATAAACTCTCTAAGCCTCAGGTCCTCATCTCTAAAATTAGGAAAAGCACAGAGTTGTTGTAGGCATAAAATTAGATATCTAGGTAAAGCATCTGGCACAAAAAATGTCCCAAACATATTAGTGATTATTATTATTATTTTTATTATTATTATTCCTTTTGTTCCTCTAATGCAGTTCCTGGTTGACTGGTGGCCAGTCAGGATTGGGAAGACCTAGGATGTCTCCAGGAGGTGAGGAGGGCAGCAGAGGGGTTTGTTGCTATGGAGTTGGGGGGTGAGTTACCTGGCTGAGGTTGAATCCAGAACTGAGGATGGTTCATTTGGCTCCACAGTCCTCAGTCTCCCATCTGCAAAAGTGCTCCTCGGGGGCAGAGGATGCAGCTGGCCTCCAAGCCTCCCTCATATGGCCCAGAGGGGCTACAATGACTGATATTGGTTTCTCAGGGTGTCCTCGCAGCAGGAAGCAAACCTTGCGTATTTTCAGGAGTAGTATGTAAACAGTGTACTTTCCTCTGCAAGATAATTAGAATACCAGAGTTTGTGCTGTGAAATAAAGTAGGGAGCCATTGTTCAGAATACACTCAGAACAGCCACTTGGTGGGGGCCCCTTGGAGGGCCCTGGAGGTGTGTGGAACTGGGGCACTGCAGGTGAAACAGCCCCCACTCCCACTTTGGAAAAAGGGTGGCCTTCAGACAAAATGTGCTAACCAGCCCGTGGTTCCTTCTGCCAGTGCTGCTCAGGGGTGAGCTCCCTGCCCAATTAGGCAGCCTCTGTGGAGATTGCTTTCATCAAGACTTGTTAAGAGGGAAAATAACAGAACGTTCTCACTGCTTTCAAATTTACTTTGAAGCTTGCATTTATCTGCCAGAAGGAAATGTTTGCCTATCCCCTGAGCTGGTAGGTGAGCCCTGGAATTAACAGGTGATGTTTCTCCAAATACTGCTCAGTTCAACACTATCATTATTCCTTTTCGTTGCTAGGGATTAATGGTCAGGAAAACGAAGATTCTTCATAGGGAATTTGGGCATGAAGACATAGAGAAAGGTTTGGTAAGAAAACTCTCAGATCCCGTCCAGAGTTCAAAGACTCAGGGCTTTGCACACTGCCTCCCCAATCTCCATTCAGTCCACTGGGATCTGGCAACAGAGATGGAAAACCAGGGCATTAATCACCCTTAAATGCTGCTTTTGTTATGTAACTCTCTCCCTCAAAATCTTCATCCGCTCTCCGCTTCTTATCATATGTTATCAAATTCTTTAGCCCTGATTTCAAGATTGCTCATACTCTGGCCTCATGCTACCTGGTCAACAACTACTTGTAGAACAATGAATGAGATAATCCATGAAACACACTTAAGCATAATATCTAGCACATGGTGGAAAATAATTAGGTTTTATTAATATTATTTTTGTTTTCAAAAACTATTGCTTTTTTCTGCTCAGAGTCAATCCACTATCCTCCTTCTTCTAGCAACAATATCCTTACCTTAAGGAAACATCTCCCCCTGTTAACTGGCCAATCGCAGTGCCCTCTCCCTGGCCACAGAGCTTGGTTGACTGAAGGACATGAGACTTAAACTGGGTAAAGAAAAATCCTTTCCTGACACCTTTTCAAACAGGAGCTGGAAGAAAAACTCCCTTTTTTTCTCTGGATATAAAGTTGTTAAGATATAAGCCCAGAGCAGTCTGTGGGCATATTTTTACCTTGTGGGGATGGGTGACCTAAGAGAGAAAAGCCAAAAAATAGAAAAAAACATGGATATATGAGTGTATGTATGTGTGTGTGTGAGTGTGTATGTGTGTGTGTATGTGTAAGGGAGAGAAAGAGATGAAGAAAGAGGAAAATATTCAAGTCCCTGACTCTGGTAGTTCCTAATTCCAACCCTACATATAAATTTCTTTGGACTGGACACGTGAGTGTATAACTGTTCCCTTTTGTATTTCACTAATTCAGAGTGGCTTTTAATCTCCAGCTGGCCACTTGGAATAAGGATAAATGAAGTGCAGTCTCTGCCCTCGGGTAATTTCATTTCGTGGAAAAGATATCATAAGCAGTCACAGTCCTGTAGCATAAGTGTGTCCTGGACAGTGAGTTGCATCGTGAAAGCCTCTCTTCCAACTTGTTCACCACTTCTGGATTCCTAGTTTCTAGTTTGTGACGGTTCAGAGTTGTCTGGAGTCTGAGTCTGCGACAACCGGACGTGTCAGCTAGAGTTGATCTTGCTTTGTCCCTGTGCCACCTGGAATCCCCTATGGCATACGTCCTTTTAGTGAGTGATGACGGCTTTGCAGATAGCCCAGGGCTTTCTTCCTGGGAGGAAGAATAGCTGAGTGACCCTCAAAAGAAGCTCCATAGTACGGGTTCTTAACTTGAGGTCCATAGACCCTGGGAGGCATCCACAGATAGCTTCAAGGGAATCACCTCCTGTAAGTTATGCGTAATTTCTAGGGCACATGATTTTTTTGGAGGGGTGGGGAGAGAGAATCTACAGCTTATATAAGATTCTCAAAGAGGTCCCTGAGCCAAAAAGTGCTCTACAGAGAGGTCATGTAGAAGAACTCCTCAAATGTGAAGTGACTGTGGGGAGGAATGCAAAAAGAATCTTCAAGTCTGGCTTGGCTATCTGGAGCATATAGGGAATTCCTGCAGGCAAGTCTGGAGAATAGTGATGACCCAATTAGCCTAGAGTCACAAAGACATGGCTTCTCTTCAAAAGGCACCTCCCAGGACGGTCAACCAAGGACCTCTCCCAGTTAGAAGAGATGGAGGAAGATCATACTTAGATTTCCAGTAATGGGGTTAAAATACCAATGGTTGACAGGCTTTCTGCCTAGAACCACCTCTTGACGTCCACATGACTTCCTCACTTTCTTTAGTACACTACGCAGTTGTCCCTTCTCATTAGCTAGGCTTTCTGTGTGTATCCTGTCTATATTTATACACTATTTGAAATGGCATGATCATGCCCCCACCTCTGACACTCGTTATTCCCTTATCCAACTTTATTCATCTTCTACCACGTATCATGTACTGAGGTGCCATTTATTCGTTTATGTAATTTAATCACATGTATATTTGTATTGATTTTCTATCTCCCTCAGCAGAATGTAAGCTCTGTGAGAAAAGAAACTATGGTGGACTTGTTCATACGCTGTATCTCCAGACTGAGAACAGTTCCAGGCACAGAATATTTGCTGAATGAATGAATAAATAAAAGAATGTCTTCCCTTTGTTCTCCCACCTATCTATGTATTAATTGTTCTCTCTCCTTCTTCTTTTTTTTTTTTTATAATTTTATTTATTTATTTATTTTTCCACCAAAGTCCCAGTATATAGTTGTATGTCATAGCTGCACATCCTTCTAATTGCTGTATGTGGGACGCGGCCTCAGCATGGTCAGACAAGCGGTGCATCGGTGCGCGCCAGGGATCTGAACCCGGGCCGCTAGCAGCGGAGCGCGCGCACTTAACCGCTAAGCCATGGAGCCGGCCCTCTCTCCTTCTTGTAAGGACAGCATAACATGAGAATTAAAAGCACAGGCCGTGGTGTCAGGTAGCTCAGATTGAATCCCAGCTTTGCCCTGAAAATATCTTTATTAATAACAATTTTTACAATGATGACAACAGATTTACAGTTACAATGATAAGTGAGATGAAGAAGGCTTGCTGTCTTGAGAGGGACATGAAAACCATGCTCATCCTAGTCTCCTCAACTCAATTCTAAAGATACAGAGGGTCTGTTATGAGTTAAGAACAGACCTTGGGTCCAGTCTCAGCTCTGCCACACACTAGCTGAGAAATCTTGGCCAAGTTACTTGACATTTCTAACAGTTTTTTCATCTTTCATACAACACCTCGCTCATTATCTCCGTGAGATAATGTGTAAGAGCACTTAGCACAGTATCTAAAGCATGTCTAAAGCAGTGCTTAGTAAATGTTAGCAGTTATTGGTATATACATAAGTGCTCAGTAAAAGTTAACTGCTATCATGGAGTCTTTTCTGACCACTCTAGTACCTTTCCATGCTCTCCTATGGAACTTATGATTTCTCTTTCATCCACACTGTAGTGTAGTGATCAGTGTGTGTGTCTGTGTATCTGTGCTATATTTTCTCAAATAGATTAAATTTCCTGAAAGCTTGCACTTACTTTTGACCTTCCAGAGTGTACAGCCCAGCCCTGAGCACATAGTCCCCATAGTTCTTGGTGACTTGTTGGAATGGGGAGTCCTATCCTCCCTGATTCCTTGTAATTTTCTCTCTGTTCTATTCTGTTAACTTTAAAGAAAGGGGTCTCTTTTAAAATGCACACTTGTTTCTCCCTTAATGTTGAGAGAAGGGCTCTGTGCACAGTGGGAGCTCCAGATAAGCCAAATGAATGCCTCTGCTTAGTAATACCTTACATGAGGAAGAATCTAATCCACCAATCGATTTCCTCTTCATTCAGGGCCCAGCTAAAATGGCTCTAGAGCAAATAGCTCATCTCTGTGATCTTTTCAGAAGGAGAAATTTCATTACAACCTTTACTGAAACCTGATCTCTTTTTTTCTTGATTTCTCTGTCTATAAAATTGGGATTGTAAAGATCTTAGGTAAGTTTGTAAGAAGACTGGGAAAATTTCTACCAGTCACTTCTGGCTGTTGCATCATGTAAAAGAGCCTAATTCCCCACATTAGCAACGTGGAGCATCGTCGCCAGTCTTACTTTAGCGGTAACTGTAGGGGAGGAAGAATATTCCTCTACCCTCTAGGTTCTTCTGGCTGGTCTAAGAATTAAATTGATGTGAGACAGAATAATAGGAGAAAATCAAACAAATTTTGACAACATGTACACATGGGAGAAACCCAGGAAAACTGAGTAACTTGCCAAAATGGCTGAAGCCACCACCTTAAATACCAACTTCAGCTAAAGACAAAAGAGGATGTTGGGGGTAGTGGTTTGAGACTTCAAAGGGGAGGCAGGCAATTCACATGGAGATGAAAAAACAAATGTTTGGTAAACAAATGTTTGCTGGGCTTTCTATAGATAATGTGACCCAAGAGAGAACTTGGATAAAATAGGCCTTGCTAGTGCCTTCCTGTCTGCCACATCTAGAGTTATCTACGGTGATAGCTCCTTCCTGGGACAGACATTTTATCTTAAATTCTTTTAGGCAGTTAGGGGGAAGATCAAAGTTTCTTTCTGAGTCTTTTGTTCTTAAAAATAATCATGCCAGAGAGACACATTTTGGGGTGGCAAATTCTGATCTACATTACCACCACTTCTGGTTTAGTAAGTTTGAAATACATCAATGATTGAAAATTGCTAGATGGAAATCCCACAGGTTTCAGGCCCAAGACTATTTTTTTTTGCCAGGTGCTTGAGAAAACAATTTCTTTAGATCTCAGCTCTAATGTCACATCTTTTGGAAGCCCTCTCTGACCTCCCAATTAAGTCATGTCCCCTATTACACATGGTCACGGTGCCCATGTAGTTTTCCTTCATAGTTCTCTTCAGAGTTTGGAAATAGTCATTCATTTGTGCGATTATCTGGTTAAAGCTGCTTTCTCCACTACATTGTGAGCTCCACCAGGTCAGGAATGTTTGTAGTGTTTGGTATGTAGTAGTCGCTCACTGAAGTTTTGTTCAATAGCAAATCAGTGAAGAGAAATGCTCTCTGTTGGGGGTGAAATGGAAAAGGACCTGATTTTTTTTGAAGCTAAGAAAGGCCTGGTGGTTTTATTGTGCTTCCTTGGAAGGCCTGTCTTCTCATTTATAATCAGGAAGGCAGGCCAGCAGATAACTATGGAATGCAGCTGGTCTGAAACTCAGGGAAACAACGTCTTGCTGACACATGTCGCTAAGTTCTTGGTAATGCTTAAGTCCATGCATAAACCTCATAAATAGTGTCTGATGAGAAAAGTAGTGATTTGGATCAGAATAGGAAAGGGATCAGAGGGCAGTTTCCAGAATATAAAGAAAATCATGTAGTTCTTCCTTTAGGACTGCTATGTTTAGATGGGCTGCAATGCAGGCTATTACCACATAGAACAATTTCACAATTGGGCAACCATAAATACCTATGGTGTCTGGAGGAAACATATTTCTCCTTTTCTCATTGAGTGTCTTTTAGTCCTTATAAATTGTACCTCAGAAGAGTGTCTGGGGGTCTCGTCTCACTCATCTCCCCTTTGTCTTCTTTTCTTATATACTTTCTCTTCTTATAGACTTTCAATTCCTCAGGTGCCCCCAAGGGGCCCAGCTTTTTCCTGGATAGCTCCAAGCCCCTTGAGAGTCTCGGTATGTTTCTTCCCTTGATTCTGGAGGACTCCTACAGGTCTCTAATGAGCGCTGATTTTGCCTCCTTTCATGACAGCATATTGCTGAAATATTCTGCAAGCAAACTCTCTGTCTCTTTACTCTGCCTACCAGCTAGAGGATATATACATACAATAGTGTTTCCCAGGTTGTGTTTTGTGGAATACCAGTTTCAGGAGTTATTGACTTGTTTACTCATCAACCCATATTTAGTTAACATCTACTGTGTTCCAGGTTCTGTGCTAACCCTTGTGGATGAGAAAAAACAGTCAGAGGCCCTCCGCTAATGGAGCTCACCATCTAGTGAGGAGACAGCTATTAATGAAGTAATCAGACATTTTGTGAAATTTTCATGTGAAGTAAGTTTCATACATGAAAAGTGTACAGTGCTATGAGAGCATATAGTTGAGGGTAGGGGTTGGCAACTTTTTTCTCTAAGGGGCCAGACAGTAAATCTGTTGGTTTTGCAGGCCAAATGGTCTTTGACCCAACTAAGAAATTCTGCTGTTGCAGTATGAAAGCAGTCATAGACAATGTGTAAACAAATGAGCACGGCCATGTTCCAATAAAACTTTATGGATACTGAAATTTAAATCTCATGTAATTTTTATATGTCACATAATATTATTCTTCATTTGATTTTTTTTTTGACCACTTAAAAAATGTAAAAACTATTCTTTTCTTGTGATCTGTACAAAACAGGCAGTGGGCTGCATTTGGCCTGTGGTCTGTAGTTTGCCAACCCAAAGCGTTAGGGAAGCCTTTCCTGAAGGAGTGATGTTTGATGTGAGATCTGAAATCTGAGTGGGATAACTGGGTCAGGTGGGAACAGTGATGGTGGTGGTAATGGTGGTGAAGGCTAGTGGGCAAGAATCACTTCAGTCTGTTAATGGTCTGGCAAATAAAAGGGAATCTATGGTGATATACGGGAAACGTCAATATTTAAAGATTCTAAGAAGTTCCTGCAATAAAAGAAACCTATTTGATTTATCTTAAACCAATGTTTTCCAAACCTATTCGTCCATAAAGCCCTTCTGGGGGTGAATACCTACTAACAGGTAGGGAGCACATTTTTGGAAATGCAAGTGTAGTGAGTCCTTGGCTATACAGGAACTTCAAAATATACCGAGCGCTTTTATACCAAGAAATTTATCCATGCAAGTGATTCTAGAGTCCAGGTATTACTTTCAGGTGGATTTTTCTGAGAATTTGTGTCTCTTTACTGAGGGATCTTTTAGGCTAGGATTTGACATGACTATTTTTGCAAACAGCTGAAGTGTGAAATTTCCTGGGGGCAAGGGAGTGGACTGTATGACTCTCAGAGTCCTTGCTGCCATTTAATGATGGCATTATAACTGCAAGAGAATTGAATGTATTTTACCAAATGTGCAGTGGGGAAAACAATAACAGTAGATATTTAGCCGATGATGACATACAGCTCCTCTGGAGAGCTGTGAGAACCTATTGATTCTCACTTCATAAAATGCTTATTGGAGAACTCTACTATCTGTAAGAGTTTGCCAAGTGCTGTTCCATTGATGTGGTTTCTCCCAGAACACCCAAGAAAAAGTGGAAAAATTTTGTCCTACATCTATATGTCCCCAAATATCTAGAAATTTTAAGTTGATTAGATCAGATATTTGGATAGTAGGTTGAATTTTCCACCATTCATCCAGTTATTTTGACCTCATGTGTCCTTACCTTAAACATGTACATGAGTTATTTGTTGTTGTTTTTTGAATTCAGGACAATGATCTCCATCTAATTCTTTTAAAATTCTCTCTCTTTCTGCAGCCAGAGAAAATTTTGATAAGCCTTTGTTTTTTTTTTTTTGGTGAGGGAGATTGGCCATGAGCTAACATCCGTTGCCAAACTTCCTCTTTTTGCTGATGAAGATTGTCCCTGAGCTAACATCTGTGCCAATCTTCCTCTATTTTGTATATGGGATGCTGCCACAGCATGGCTTGATGAACGGTGCGCAGGTCCCACCTGGGATCCGAACCTGCGAACCCAGGGCCACCGAAGTGGAGCCTGCGAACTTAACTGCTATGCCATCGGGCTGGCCCTGATGATTAGCACTTGTCAAACTATGTTCACCTTTTGGTCTGGGATTGCTTTCCTATGGCAGCCACATGTTGGGATGCAGGGCATGTTAGGCTATGTCTTGGGAATTTGGTTGGATGGAAAATTCAAAGAAAACATCTATCCAAGTAACAGGTTTACTCTCTTTTCTGCCTCAGTCTCTTCCTCTTATTTCTGTCTGTGTCTTTTTAATTGCCACACTTCATCCTTGGATCAAAACAAGAGAGAAATAAATATATAATTAGAGTCCCTGCTCCTTTGCACAGTGCTGTTGCTGAGGTAAATAAATGATTTGGGTAATTCTGCAGCACTTTTCCGTTACATTTGTAGAGGAAGCAGCGTTTATTATACATCAGAGTGATTTGCTGTAAACGGTGTATTTATCTCATTTCCTCTACTCGAGTTTAAATCCTCAGTTGGCCTCCATGTAAATCTTTCTTAAAGTCATAGAACATTAAAACTGAAGGGGCCTTACAAATTCTTAGGCCAGGCTTTCTTGTTCTTAGAAGAGGAAGTTGAGGTACTGAGGTAGTAGCAGAGCCAGGGCTAACTCCCATGTCCCGACTCCTACTCTGGAGCTCTTTCTGGTCCAGCACCTGCAACTCTTCCGACATGTTGTTGATGCCCTCCTTCAATTTAACGTAGACAATGACCCCGCAAGACTTAATTTTAAGAAATAAGAGGATCTACCTCCCAACGGAACTAAACAATGATATTCTTGCTTCCATATAGAAGGAGAGACGAGTTAATTTTTCTGGGAAGCAAAAATAAGACATGCCATTTGACTAAGTGGAGGGAGGCTGTGGGAGTGGGGATGGGGAGTGTCTTACGGTAGCCAGATATACAGAGTCTCTAGACAAACTGAGCACGAGTGATAAAGAAACTGCTTTTGCTCTCTGTGTATGTATGGCTGGAGGGAGAGGCAGCCAGTAAGGGATTTGTGTGGACTGGTTGCTGAGCTGCTTTACAGGCTTGTTTACGGGGCGTCTGTGTAAGGTAAGGCAGCCGGTGGGGCCAAGGCCGTTGGAAAGGAACGGCCTTATAGTTTAGCCTCTTTGTTTTTTTTTTAATGTTAATCTGAGAAGGAGGTAAGGCACTTACTTTTTATGAGCTTTTGCTCACTAAGTTGGCTTTAGTTTGAGGGAGTTGATGCCCATTTATCACAAAGTACTTGAGATTATACTCTGTATATGGCACTGCGCCAGAAAATTTAGGAGATTAGGTAAAACAAACTGCTTGTCTCCAGATAAATTAATTGGTGATGATAGAACATGGACTTATGCATAGAATTGTCAGATGAAACACAAGATATACAGGCAAATTTGAATTTTAGATAAACAAAAAATACTTTTTTAGTATAAGCATGTCCCAAATATTGCCTGGGGCATGCTGGGGGTCTTGAATTTCTTTTTCCTAAAGCTGGCACTTTTACTCACGGATGGGCAACTGGAAGGTTATGACGAAGTCCAAAGACTTTATTGACATTAGAACTGGAATGGTCCCTTGAGATCATTCCAAACCCTTTATTTTAGATGAAGAGCACCTAGGCGTAGAGAAGATAAGTGAGTTGCCCTGGTTCACACAGCTGGCAAGTGGCAGAGCTTGGCCCTCTGTTTTCTAACTCTCAGTATAATGTAACACACTGATTTAATTAGTGGAGTGTGCACCGTGGACTGGTGTGTTCAAGAAAGCTCCAGAAGGGAAGTGAGACTTGAGCTGAATTTGAATGAAGGTGGAATGGTTTGGGGCAGGCATTCTAGTTGAAGGGCAAGTGTAAGCAGAGGTGCAGAAGCAGGAATAAATTTTTGTTAAATGAAGGAAGGAATGGAAAAAATGAATATGTGGAACATAGATCAGTCATTGGACTAATGGATCCATATGGGGAAGGAATGAAAGCAGAGAATACTGAAAAGGTAGATTAGATAGGACTTAGATTTTATAGCACCTTGGCTACCAGTTTAAGGATTTGGACTTTATTTAGAATGCCGTAAAGAGGAGATACTAAAGATTTTTGAGTGGACAAGTCAGGTCTATATTAATGACCAAAACAGTTTTGAAAGAAAGAGAGCTATTTTAAGAATTTGAACAGCAATTTTTGAAAGTCTCTATGGCTAATTTACCATTCAGATAGTTAGGATGATCACCCTACGCTTCCCTGCACACTTTTTACCTCTCCTAGGGAGGAAGAATGTCAATATCCCAATTCTCTTTAGAGAATGAGCTAATAATGGTACATGATGGGAATTTCACAGTATCCGGAGCTGCATAATGCAAGGGACAGATATAAATCCTTGTCACAGTGGAATTATTTGAGTTCAATGCCAAAGGAATAGAGTCCCGGGGCGGTGTGTGTGTGTGTGTGTGTGTGTGTGTGTGTGTGTGAAGGCAGGGGCCCCATTGGCAACCAAGGATGTGAAGGGGTTCACACATTGAAGAGGTTACAGCTTTGCTCTGTTTTAGAAAATAGGTGTCTTTTCTTAATATTGGAGCTGACCCTAGGGAGAAACATAAGACACCCCGTTGCTGAGGAACGTCCCAAACTGAACTCCTGAGAGTCGGCATCTGCACGTAATTACGTAGGGCACATAATTCTTTTACGGGCGCTCACTTAGTAAAGCATTTACATTTACATTCACAGCTCATTAGGTTGCTTGTGAATTTGATTTGAACATTTTACGTGGGATTGTTTTTAATCTTTGGAGGCACTATAAACCCACAGGGATGCTCAACTGCCTCAGACTGTTGGAAGGAAAATCATAGAACTAGTTGTTTTGCTTCCAAGGAGGAGTTTTATAAGGTAAGGGCTGAACTGACCATGAATAAGGGGAATATTTTTCCTCTTTCTTTCTGAGCCCAAGGCTTATGGAGTTACTGTGATCAAAAGTAAAGCTACTTGATATTCTGATGGAGAAAGAACGAAATTAAACGTGACTTTTGAATTGATATAAAAAATCGTAAAATAACAGATCTTTCAACCAGATGTTTAATTTTAAAATAGCAAACATTGCAGACTTTCTAGAGACTGTCAATGGTTTGAAAAACCAATTCGGTCTCTTCCCTTGGGCTCTTGCACTGCGTGGTAATGAGCACTGTTGGTCTTGAGCAAGGCAGTCGCTACCAGCAGTACATTCGGAAGCGCACCATCTAATGAAAAAAATTTTTTTAAGGAAAGCAGATACATTTTGCAATTTATTCATGGTGCCAGGTGTTCCTTAACTGTGCACTTTGGGGCCTGAGTTAAGTGCCTGCAGTTTTCCTTTTTCATGGGAAAACTATAAAATGAGAGATTTGCTGTTATGCCATGCTGGATGAAGGCAGTTTCTCCTTGAGTGTCTGCAGGACTGTTTGATTTCAAATTCAAATGTAATCTCAAGACCTTTCCTTGCCTTGATACTTCAGTGTGGGTCTTGGTAGCATGTGCTGTACATGGAGCAGGTGCAAATTGTAGTCTGATTTTTAACATGTAATAGAAAAGACCAGTCAATCCCTTGTAACCTTGGAAATAACTTGTTAGATTTGATTAGTGTCTGTTTGGATAATCATATAGTGGGGGAAGTGCTGGGACAAATGCTCTCCAGAGCTTCTTATTCAAAAGCAGTGCTTTTTCAACAATTTTTACTAAGGTAGCTCATTGAAATGATAGTTATTAAGAAAATGATAAATAGGCATTGGAGAAAGCAGTGTTAACACAAGGATCTATCTGCTTTATCTAGACTGAAACATCAGTGGTCAGATGGCGAGACACTGAGAGAAGCAGTAAAAGGTGGAGTCTGTTTTTCTGTCCTTTCCCCACCAGGCTGCAGTGCAGACCCCACCCCCCATCCAGGCCTGCCCTTGGAGCAGTCCTCAGCTGCATTCACGCCTTTTGTTGCTTTCATGCCTTCTTTCTGGCTCTGCATCTGGTTCCTTTGACTCCTAGATCGTCACACAATCCTCTGACAATTCTAATTTTACACCTTTTCTACAACCCTAGGTAGCCCTCTTAATGAACACAGGTGATTTCCTCCCCATAAGAGTAGTTACTGTCAAGGCCCCTTCTGGAAGACTGGAGGTATCTCCAAGACTTTAGAACTTCCCAGAACTCAATCTAGAGATCACAGCTGAGACTTGCACCCATTCATTGCAGGTCATCCCCCCTCCATAGACATGCAGCTACTTCGATAAGAGATTGCTATGGTCTGAATGTTTGTGCCCCCTCGAATTTATATGTTGAAATCCTAATCCAAAAGGCGATGCTATTAGGAGATGGGGCCTTTGGGAGGTGATTAGGTCATGAGAATGGAACCCTCCTGAATGAGATTAGTAATTGATAAAAGAGTTTCCAGAGACATGCCTAATGCCTTCCACTGTGGGAGGACAAAGCAAGGAGAGGCCAACTATGAACCAGGAAGAGGGCCTTCACCAGAACGTGAGCATACTGGTGCCTTGATCTTGGCCTTCCCAGCCTCCAGAACTGTGAGAAATAAATTTCTGTTGTTTATAAGGTACTCAGCCTGAACAGACTAATACAGGGATTCTTAATGTTTGAGACCTCCCAGATTCTGGAAAATGCTAAAGTTACAATTCCTATTTCAGTTAGACTCTAAATTGTAGAAATTAACCATCTATTAAGGGGCATGTGGAAAGAATAAGTGGGTTAGTTGCGGCAAATGGTGGACCTTACACCATGCACTGCACTACTCTAGGAGGTGCCATTCCCTAGGATTAAATGTGATGGTGCCCCCTGGAGTTGTGTTATGTGGCTATCTTAGGAGTCTTGGCAGATGAATTTGTTAAATGCCTTGTCTAATAGATTCTAAGCATCTTGAGGAGAGGTCCTATATTCCCCATAAGGCTTAGCATAATGCCATTGCGTAAAGCATGTGTTCATTAAAACTTGGCTGAAGGAATGAATTCAGACATGCCTGAGCAGGAAGAGTACAATAAACAAAATAAACTGTAAAAGCAAGAGGAGAGAAAGTTGACTTTGTTTATTTTCTTTCCACATAGCATTTGGAGCCAGAAGACCTGGATTCAAGCTATGGCTGTAGTATTTACTAGCCATGTGCCCTCTTTGAGCCTCACTTTTCTTATCTGTTAAATAAGGATAATAATAACTGAGCTTCCCACCTCAGAGGGTGGTTGTGAGACTTAGATGATGTAATAATTGTGTAGTAGTTGCCTTAGGAGTGTATTTTCCCAGCTCAAAATAACCCCTTTGACTACTGGCCCCAACTTCCCATCCTCAGGAACTGGCCCCTGGCTGTCGTGTTTGTAAAATGTGACCCAACACCTACTTGAAAATAAAGGATTGGATCGATGGTGAGCATTTGACCCAAGCTGGACCATTCAGAATCCCTGACCTGGGAATTTGGAGATGGGCATGAGAGAGTCAGTCTCCATTGTCTGAGACTGTAACTTGGGAACCCAAGACTTGAGGATGTCCATCTTCTCCTAGCCTCATTGATAGCTGTGTAGCAGAAAATGTTGGTTTCCTAAGAAATAAGAGAGAAACAGATGTGTAAAAAGAATCAGAGAGTAAAAATGATGCACAATTGTTCTCCGGGTTCCAGAGACCATGCCGTATCTTTGCCCCTGGGGAATCTGAAACATTCTTGTATCCTTATAATAAACTTCCATTTTGTGCCTCCGTCAACTCGAGTTGGGTTTTGCTTCTTTCAGTCAAAGCGTTAAAGGATTTTGTGATGCATTTCCTAATATAATAATTTTTTCCCATAGGTTTAAGTACAGCCCAAGAGCTCCTCTACCCCACAGGAGAAGATCTTGTATTTTAAAATTGATAGAGAATAGGGGTCCTTTTCTGACAGTTTTGATCAAAAGCCCACAATTTCTAGCTATACTGCTGTCTCTTCTTGTTCTCTCTTAAGGTAACAAGCACCCCAAACCCAGCCTCGGTCTCCATGGTGATCAGAAGTCCCCTGTAGTATCTGCCTGGTGAGGGCCACACAACATCCACGACCGCAGACGTGTGCGGTATACTGAATTAATGCTGTGGGGAAGCATCAGGAAAGGAATCAGGCCATTGAGGCTCCTTTTTATGCAATTAATGACTTTCATCTCTGCCTACCTTTTTGCCCGTGCAGCAGAGCAAGGTGCAGAAAGCTGCTGCAGAAAATTAGCTATAATTTAGGTAATATCTCGAATACCCTGTCAGTCACTTGATTATGTGATTGAAAGGAACATTTCATTTGGCGATCTGCAATTTTCTGGTGCTATTGGCATTACACAATTACGTCTCCTGTCATTTATCACATTGTAGAATACCAAGACAAATTTGCTTCTCCTTACATTTATCATATTACTGGGAAATATAGAGACAGATTTAGCCAATTGCTTTACGCTAAATGATGCCCCTTGTTAGCTGGGGACATTCAGCAGCTTTTCTATTCGAAGATCTCTTTTGAACATACTCTGCACCAAGAGGATTTTTCCCCCAACTGCTTTGAAATTGAGATTTTCCCCTTAACTACAGCACTGCCTTCCAGAAGGAGGCGCTGAGGCCTATCTGCCTTTCGCAGCAGGGGCACCGAGTGAACTGAGAATGACAATGCTACAGAGGACTCCCTTCTCCTTGGAAATCTGGAAGCAATGGTGCCAAGCTGGGGCATTTAGGCGTGAGGCTGGATGAGAGCTTTAAACATGTTTAAGTACTGACTTACTGTAGTCTTAGTTAGAGCTACTTAAAAAATTTAGCTTTTAAACAAAGGTACCTTGAATATTTAATTTAGGAAGCAGGTAAAGATCCTGAGGGGCCTTGCACAAATGAAATGTTCTGCAGGCAGTTAGGTACTCTTTAGCTCGTGGACTGACCTAGATTTTCCTTTTCTTTATAAAAAATGGTATTAAAAGTAATTCAGGGGGCTGGTCCAGTGGCCTAGTGGTTAAGTTCGTAAGCTCCACTTTGGTGGTCCGGGGATAGCAGGTTCAGATCCCAGGCGTGGACCAACACACCGCTCATCAAGCCATGCTGTGGCGGCATCCCACGTACAAAATAGAGGAAGATGGGCACAGATGTTAGCTCAGAGCCAATCTTCCTCAGCGAAAAGAGGAAAATTGGCAACAAATGTTAGCTCAGGGCCAATCTTCCTCACACACACACACACAAATTCAATCTCTGCCCCTTGGTTTAATTGAGCCTTTCAAGTAGTTTGTATTTACCCAGTGCCTGCATCAGAAGCTTGTGCTTGTCAAAAATACGTATATTTCCAAGCCCCAGCCCGAGCTTTCAGAATCATACTATCTGGGGCTGGGGAATCTGCATTTTAAACAAGTACAGAGGTGATTTTGTTAGCCACACCAAACCAGGCGTTTACATCCCTGGACGCTCTGGCTTTAGAATAACCCGGGGAGATTTTGAAACTTCTGATACCCTGGCTGTACCCTAGACAGATTAAATCAGAGCCTTTGGAGTATGACTCAGGTATTGGGCGGTTTTAAAGCGCTCCAGATGATTCCAACGTGCAGCCACCCTTGCGAACCCCTACATTGGACTGTGGGAAAGTCACTATTAAGAAGTAAGACACTTGGATTCCAGTCCTCACAGTAGCATACCAAGACTGATCTGGGCTCCTGTGACTGCCAGGGATCTGATTTGGGGGCCGGGGAGCACCATGACATCTTTGGTGCTACTTGTGATCTGAGAACAGCTAGTCTAGTCTCTTGGGGAGATGGGGCCGGTCAGGACCAAGTTTCTGGGAGTTGGAGCAGAAGCCCAGACAATGAGTGTCAGGGGTGGGGGGTAAGGAGAAATACAGCTCTGTGACCATGCAACTGCTTCACAGCTAGAGTTGTCTGGGTTTAGGATTGTAGGGGAAGAGGGTAAATCCCCCTCTGCCCTTTCCCTTAAGGTTCTTATGGCTGGCCAAATAATTAACAAGACAGGTTAGCAGGACGAAAATAATACCAAGTTTAATAACATGTATACGTGGGAGAAACCAGGGACACTGCATTTCTCAACACAATAGCAGAAATTCTCGTCTTAAATACCATCTTCAGCTAAAGACAAAGGAGGATGTTGCGGGTGGGGGGAGTCAGTTACAGGGGATTACCACTAAAGCACAGTAAACAAGAGTAAGGTTATTATGCAGATTTAAGGCCTCACCTTCCACATTGGTAAGTTTCTAGAAATGAGGTCATCCCCCCTCTTCCCAACACAGAGAGGGAGATACCTTTACAAATGGAGATTTCCCTTATAAATGTAAATGTTTGTCTGGCAACTCCTTGCAGGGCCATCTAGAGAATGTGGCCAGAGAGACAGAATTTTTGATAAGATGGGCTTGTTGGTGCCTTTCCTATTGTAACATCTATTTTACATTATATTACAGCCATCAGATAGAAAATCTGTTCCAGGAAGGAGTTACTATGTCAAATTCCTTAGGCAGTTAGTGGGGGATGTCAAGTGTCCGTCAGAGAAAACAATCAAGGTAAAGAGATATATTTCAGGGTGGCCAAATCTTGATCTCCCACAGGATCCTAGATGATTTCCACACTGTCTCTGCTAGTGGGTCTGGGGCCCCTCCATTGTGGCCAGGGTCTGTTCTCAGCAGCCTAAGCCTGAGGGTGTTTGAAACTTCCTGCTGCGGGGAATCAGTGTCTCCAGCTGGTCTGAGCTGGAGACAGTCAAGATGGATAGCTGCTGCTATGTGCCACCCTAAATTTGAGAGTGTTTTCGGTGGTCACCCTTGAGCACCCCTAAGGCCCAGAGCACTGGCACAGAGTCCAAAGACTGGCCATCTGGTAGACCTAACATCTACGTAGACATCTGGCTGGGTGACGGTGGGCAAGCAATTTACCTCTCTGAGTCTCACAGTCTTTGTCTTTTAATGGCGTTGGCCTTGGTTTGTGAGGCGAGTCCCTATAATATTTAAAATTGATGTTAAATAAAAACAAGACATTCTCTTCTTTATTGTCCCTTTTGCCTTTAGGTACTCTGCTATATTAAAATGTGATTTAAATATGAACACTTTTCTCAGTATTGTGCATTTCTGTGGCTCTTTTTTTTTTTTTTAATCTCCACTCAGTCACATCCCATCTATGCTTTCAGGCCTAGGTCTTCATTGATGCCAAATCAAGATCTCGGGACAAGCACATAATTGTTGCTATCCGCCCTAGTGACTGGAGTGGTGTCTGATCAATTGTTTGCCTTTTCATTCATTCAGTAAACTTATATCAAACTCCTGCTATGTCTCAATTACTGTGCAAGACACTGGGCATGTGGAGGTGGGAAGCACTACTTGCTATCAAGTAGCTTGCAATATGATGTGTGTGTTCGGGGAGTAGGCGGAGTCTAAAAAGTTATTCTTTTGGATATTGTTTGGAACTCATCCTACAGAATTATAGAATAAAAGCTTTATACCTTTCCAAATCTTCTCACATACACGATCTCATTTAATCACTGAACACATCCAGGAGGGAGCGTCATTTACACGTGGGGGAAATCAAGGCTCACATCAATGAAGGGAATCACTCCAGGTTACATTGTTAGTGAGTGGCAGAGTCAGGACTCACACTCAGGACCCCAAACTCCAGGTCTGATGCACTTGCAACACACTGCAGCAGCTCCAGGGCTCAGCCATCAAACACAACCATCTACACACACACGCACACACACACCGAGTTATTGATATGAATGTTTGACGACTGACTGTTTCTGAGGGTTGAATGAAGTTTTTAGCAAGACATTCTGCATGTTGTGCCAGCCAGCATTCCAAGGGAGCCCTTCACAGAGCTGAGGATAACAAATCTGGGTTTCTGTTTCCCACTGAGATGGTGTCTGGGTGCAGCAGCTGGGGTCCATCCAGGGCTCCATCTGGCCATCTGGCCAGGTGAGCGGGAGTCAAAGTCCTCAGCAACAGATCTTGGAACTGTTGCCAGAAGTGAAGTATGAACTTCCTCTCTCTGAAGAATATTGCCTGCCAGTGAGGTAAAAGTAATTACTTGTTCCTGCTAATTGAATTCTGAACTTTAAAGTAGAGGTTCTGACTTAGGTTAACATGACATGGGCCAATTTAAAATTTTAACTTAAAGAAAAAATGGCAATGAACCTCTGTGCTTGGAAAGTGGCAGGCTAAGTTCCTCAGGGCTGGAGCCAATTTTCACAGCTGCTGCCTGCCCTGGCCTCCTGCAGAACTGTCTTCAGCTTGCCCTGCTTGTAACCTTGGCTAATGCAAAAGACTTACAGTACTGTAAGGCAGGAAATTATTTCAGTCAACTTCATTCTGTGGGCTTTTTTTGCCCCCGTGAACATCGCAGGCTTAGTTTAACTGGTTTTTTAAATTTATTTTTTATTTTTTTATTTACTGCCTTGGGTAATAATAACTAACATTCTTAGATTACTTACTATGCGTTGGGCATGGTTCTAAAAAAGATATATTAACTGATTTTGGTCTTCAGAACTACCCTCTGAGACAGGCATTGTTTTCTCCATTCAGCAGCCGCATTAACTGAGCCACAAAGAGGTTAAGTAGATTGCCTAAAGTCACAGAGCTAGGAAGGTGGCAGAACTGGGGTTTGGACCCAGGTGGGCTGGCTCAGGAGTCTCCGTGTTGAGCATCTCAGGGTATTGTCCAATCACTGTGTGACTTCTCCTGCCAAGGACATGCAGTGTAACCTGGTGGCTGGGGTTAGGCCGGACTCCACAGTTTTTTGAAACCTTAATGATGACAGGCTGCAAAGTGCCTGACCTGAGTTTGGCATATTCCCTTTTAGCCTGGGATACAAATGTCCTATACAAGATGCTATTTAAGACCAAATAACTCAGTCTTTGGGGAAGAATTGATATCAGACAATTGTGTGATTGTCTCCTAGGGGTCTTACTGCCATTAGCTGCCATTGCCCTTCTCCTCATACCCATTAGTGGAGGTAGGACTTGACCTGAAAGAATGGAAATTCTCACTATTAGGCATCCCAAGGAGAGGTTAACATTAAGTTTTTAGACAAGGGTGAGAAAAAACTTCTCCAGGAGCATTTCTGAGGTTGGTGAGTGAGCTGCCTTTGGGAAAGTCAAGTGAGGGATTCCTGGATGGGTCTGCTCCTGTGCAGTGACTGTCAAACATTCTGTGTGTATTTCTTTCTTTGTCTTACTAAAGCATAGGACCTGTGCCATACCTGGGGTGAAATAAGCAGGAGACATGCTTGCATTCTTCCCTGAGGCCAAAGTGATGGCAGCAGGTGTCTTCACTGGCAGAGAACCATATGGCACGCGAAGCAGCCCCCTCCTGCAGGCACTGGTGGAGGGAAGTGGCAGTGGCAGCCTGGTGGGAGCCAGTGTCCAGAGCCACCAGCACCCCAGGCAGCCATGGTCATGGTGGAGTCTTTTCCTTTTAAGTTCCTGCTTCACCTGAAGTAGCAAGGACAATCAGGACTGGGTCTAGAATACTGGTAAACACCCCCAGGGATTCCTGAACCTATCAGGGGTGGAAGGCCCAGGGGGAAGATTGGATTTCCTGCTAATTTAGAGACCAGGGTCCCAGAATATTTTCTATTGATGTAAGGATGACATTGTTTATTTCCCAAACTAGTGAACATTGGATATGCAGGGTACACAGGTCTTTCTTTCACTGAAGCGGTTTGGGAGTGGCAGAAGTGGACTGGTAGGGGTGTTTGGGCTTGGCTTGCTCAGTCACAGAGTTGGAATTCACTGACCATTGTAGGAATTCCTATGACTTAGTTTACATGAAACCTGTTGTCAGAGAGTTAAGGGTCTTAGAGTTAAGAAGACTCCTGCTAGAAAAGAAGATTTTCTATATAAAAGTACATTCTTTAAGAGGAATTCATTTTTGGAATTCTCTTACTTTTTGACAAAATTTAAAACATCATTATTTTAAATTAGTTGTAAAGTTGTAAAGTTCTGAGTGAATGCTCCTTGCTGCTGGTTGGCAGAAGCTTTTGGAGAAGTAAATAATTAATTTCTTGGTGCTTCTATTTCCTACCTGTAAGATGGTTGTAATAATACCCCCCTCATGAATTATTGGGAGTGTTCAATCTCAGTCTGATCTTCAACTGGAAAGAATCGTCATCCACAATTAGAAGAATATTGCAACATTTTCATTCTAGACAGAAGCCTTTGTAGTTTGGACTCATTTGAAACATCTCTATCCTTTTAAGTACTGTCTCTTTACTCTGACAATCCAAACCGGTTCAGTGAGACACAAAGATGTCCCTGAAGGCAATGGGACTGTTAATGCCCAGGATTAATTAAATAAGAAGTCCAATTTTGACAATACTGATTTACTTGCTGTGGGAAAAATGCCAAACCTGGCGTGAGTGTAATTGAATTCAAGTGTTACCCTGTTTATTCATCGCCTACCAAATGACGTGTGTGTAGGAATAAGTATGCATATATTAAAAACTATACAAATATAGTATAACAATACTTATATAGGTCAAGTTAGAGCATAATTTTCATGCATACTGCTGAGGATTTTTATCCTACTGTTTCCACTTCAAACTGTGGGTGGCAGCAGAGACTTGGGAAATATCTTCTGTGTAGTTCAAATTACTTTTTGAGGTATATTAATGGCAAGGAAATGATTGCACTAAGTAATAAGTAAATTGGATCTTCATTTTGGAACTACAATTGGCATTAATTTATCATTTCTCATCTCATTCTTGTGGTCAAATGCGGTGAAAGAGAGCTGTGATCTGGGAACCACACTGACATGTCTTTTAAACAGGCTTTTCATTATTTTGGGCCAATAACCTTCCCTTTTATTGGAGACCACAGGCCCTCTCCATGGAATACCTTTCTTTTGATGATGACCTACTGCTTATATCTGATCACTTGGCTTCCGGGTTCCTCTGGAACCCCCAAGTGTATCCTAAAGCTAATGCTGGACTAGTATACTGAACTTGACCTAGCCCTTGAGTTTTTTATGCACAAGTCTGTCCCTGCTGATGTGGGTAGTGACCAAGGTCTTTGCTGCTCACAGGATCAGAGAGCTCGTGTGCCTTTGTCCCTGCGTGAGAAGGACAGGTGCACTGGCCTTTTGACTTAGCCTTTAGTTCCAGGATTGAAATGAAAGAGGCAAACTGGACATGAAAGTCCACTTTCCACTCACTAAGTGCTTCTCCTCGAGTCATAGGAGAGCAGGGAATGTCTTCATGAATGGTGGTGGGGTGAGGGAGAAGAGGAGACAAAAGAAGAGGCAACGATTAAAAAAAGAAAGAACAAGAGAAGAAAGGTTGTATACCACTGCATATATGCTATGATACCAAATTGTGTCTCTGTATGTGACATATACATAAATGAATTAGAAGAAAAGATAAAGAATTATATCTATACCATAAGGTTTCTTATGATCTATTGTTTGGTGAAAAAAGCAGGTTGCATATTAACGGTATGAGTCTATTTAGGGAAAATCAAATACTGAAGACTTTGTATGTATAAATTTACTTGAATGCATTTAGATGAATGAGAATAAAGGTCTGAAAAGACACATACCAGCCTTAATACTATGCTCTTCGGGACAAGAGGTGAGAGATGGAGTGGCGATGGATGTGGTGGTGCTGGGGAGACAATTAGCTCCTTATAGAACTTTGTGGAGTTTCGCCTCGTAAACACTTATGGATTGGTTTTATCATTGGAAAACCTCACACTGAAAAAAAATCCCCCAAACAACCCAGGTGACTCATGTGACCTAATTTGATGCATGCTTCCCTTCCCAGTGTAACAAGACTGCTTGAAAACAGACTGAAAATATCTCCCGGCTGGAGAGAGATTTTTCATAAAAACCAAATGAGTCATCATGGGCTAATTCAAAGATCTCCAATTTCCTTGCTATTTATTATGCCTGAATTTTCCACATCAGGTTGGGTTATACATAGTTATCTGTCTTTAATGACTACACATAATAAGAAGGTATTTATTGATCATTTTGCTATTTGTTTCTCCAAATGTAACTCTTTTGGCACTATGTTTCCATGGAAGTATAATAGGCATTTCTAGATCTGAGGCAGTCATGAGAGGGACAAATAAGAGCTTATGGGTAACCATAATGACCACTCAGATCATTTGATTTTGAGCTCCCACTAGCCGAACTCCTTCTCTCCTTTCTGTCTGTTTCCCTCTCTCCCTCCCTTTCTCAAATATCTATTAAGCACTTAACGATGAGCCAGACACTGTGCTAGATCCCAGAGCTACCTCGAGCTCCCTGGCCATGTCTGGGGGTGAGGCTAGGGTACTCAGCTCTCTCCTGTGTGGCCTCATTAATGTTGCCCCTGCAGCCATGACACTGAGGTCCATCTCCCTTCTTGGCCTAGCCGTGCTGCTTCCTCTTCCTCTTCTGCAGCTGAGGTCCTATCCGTGAGGCCCACTCCCTGCCCCCGAAAGTGGCTCTGGTTGCTGTTATCAGTTCTTTCGGAGTCTTCCATCACTAGAATGGGTGGGTTGTGGCTGCCTCGTGCTGTAGAGCTGGTCCTTCCCAGCATCTCCGCCTCTTTGCCTGGTCCTGCTCAGTTTGCACCTCATCCTTTAGGAGAGCAGGGTGTCTCATCCTCCCATGCTGGAGAGTTTCTTCCTGGGTCCACAGACCACTATGATCTCACCGCCTCTGTTATCCTGCATGCAAATCCATTATCTTTTCACTTTTAGGCTCTCATTAGATTTTATAATTATAAAATTATAATTTATGTCCAGTAAAATTAAATTAAAAATTTATGTCTGTGCCTTTTTGGCTCAAGAATATTATTAGTGTGTTTTATCAGCGTACCAGCTGACAGGGGCTGCATTTGTTTCTTTACCAACTCACCTTTCATTCAGTTCTCTACTTCCCAGGTCAGGAGGAAAGGCTTGAAGATTAGTGAAATTTGGTATTAGAGGACACTGCTTTGCCTTCGTAATCCACTGGCTTGTCCTAAACTGGCACTGTTTAAATTTTCCATTTCGTCAGAGAACAATACTTCTGTGTGCTTCCAATTTTCTCTGCTGATGGAGTCCAGAGAATGGGGAAAAATAGTTTGGGCTAGAAGGTTCAAGAAAGGCTACAGGGAAGAGATGAGACTTGGATTTGGCTTTGAGGATGGAAGGACTTGGATTCTAGGCTACTTTATCCTAGAATATTATAGAATATAATGTAATAGAATATCCTATATATTATCATAAATAGAACATATATGATGTATAGAATATCCTATATGTTATATAAATATAATAATATCAGTAACTTTTATTGAAAAACCTTGATGTGACTCTGGGAAGAGAAATTCCAGATTAGTTATTCCCTCCAGAAACTCACTATTGCTAGTCCCCCAGAACTGGAGTGCTATCTTTGAGCAGGCTGCCGGAGTCCTGGGTTTTGCCTGAGTGGATGCCTTGTGTTTTGTGGAAGGCTCCGTCATGTGGGGCAGGGTTGGTGACCCTGTGAGGGTAGCAGGTGGCTAGATGGAGAGCTCTGGCTAACGTCCAGATTTAGGCTATCTTTCCATTCTTCCTTGCCCCCCTTCTACCATGTTAGCTCTAGCTTGTAAATTAATCCTGAGGCTAGAAAAAGTGGAAACACTGCATATTTTCCAGTCAGGAGTGACGTGAATGATATCTTCTATGGAATTCCAAAGACGGTATTTCTATCAGGGTGGTAGGAGAGGAGGGTGTTGACATGGCAGTGGGAAGGGAGAAGGAAATGAAAAGAGGTGGGGTGGGGGGTGGGGGGAAGGAAGACTCTGAACTCTTCTGGGGGGAAGTATGTATTATTTTCCTCTTTCCAGGTCTGTCATGATCATGGTCTCAGAGAGAATATCTTTCTTGAATAATGTTCTTTAATGCACTTCTTGTAGTTCTCAGAAGAAATATTATAGTCTCGTCGAGCATTTATTCCCAATCGAGAACTACAGATGTAGGCCCGTATCTCAACCACTGTGTGTGCTCACTGAGTACGAAGGAGGATGCATCACCTGCGTTACTGAAATTGTGATTTATCTTTCTCGATGTCTCTCTGCTAAGTACATATGGTTGAATTTGCACAAGTAAATCTGTATTTGATGCATTTCCACTTTAATCAATTACAATGTGGTTGTTGTTTCAATTTTTTTGGGGGGGTTGTTGACCCCCTTGAGAATTTATGGAAAGCTGTATACATTTTCCTGAGAAAAATGTATCTATGTGTCTACATAAACAAAATCTGGTATATAATTTCAGGGCATCCATAGCCCATTTGTAGACTCCCAGGCTGAGAGTGGCGTCATGTCAAAAGAGGGAAAGCTTCCTTCCATTTGGCTTGGAGAGAGCCGAGGGAGCAGATGGAGTACTTTAGCAATGACAGGTGCCATAGCAGTGGAGAAATAGGGGTTAAAGCACATTGGCAGCTCCAAGAGGTAGCATGGTGCCAGGGATCACAAATGCTGGGGAACCTGAACCCCAGGAAGTCTGGACAGGCATGATCTAGCCATGACCCCATTTCTGCAACCAAAACCAAAACAAAAAAAAAAGCCTGTTGTGCACTAAGTTCCTTTTTTATAACCACAAACGTATTGCTCTGACATATGGGGGAAAGAAGACTAGGGAGGAATTTCTCTCGCCCTTGGGCCAGGGTGAAAGGAGAAGGAATGAGCTGTCTGAGCCCCAGTGAAAGTGAGTGAAACCTGAGCCAAATACCTCTTGGCTTGCAACTGGGGCCCTTGATATTTTCCCGTGGGTGGTTTTCTGTAGGGTCCAGGTGTTATTCCATCACAATTGTTAAGAGAACTCAGCTATTTCTTATGTCTCATTTAAAAAAAATTTTGTTTATAGGATTAAAAAATATATGGGTTCCTTTTTTAATTTAATTGTAATATAAGAGGTATTAGTGTTGCTAAAGAAAGAATAGAACATTCCAAAAGGAAGAAGCCAGCCACGTATCTCTCAAAAAAGAGAGAAGTAGGGAAATATCCCAGGGCCCATCTGAACATTTTTTCAAGAGCAAGAATACCCAGTAGTAATATTCCAGAAAACTATTTGAGCCTAGTGCCCTTTAGCATTAAATCTTACAGTCAACTTCCACTACTCTAGATAAGAGTCTGCCAACTATGGCCTGCAGGCCAAATCTGGCTTGCAGTTGAGTAGCTGTGACACAGACCATATGGCCCACAAAGGCTAAAATATTTACTCTCTGGTCTTTTGCAGAAAAAGAGGTTCTCCTCTTTTTCTAGAAAGAGGTTTCTCCAACCTCTGTTCTAGATGGTCAAGCAACTTTCTAATATTTTGACTTTTCATATAGGGATAGAATATATTAGGCCAATGAAAATGTCCAATCTGCTTGATAGTTATATTTCTCATCTTAAAACTGTAAGTTGCCATTCTGGGTGTGTTTAATAGTTTCTTGGGAGCTTTGCTAGCATGAGTTGGTAACCTTGAGTCTGATCATCACTGGAACATTAACAACTTAGCTTCTGAGTGTGGTTAAGGATAAGGCCAAGCCCTGAGATGAACTCATCAATCCCATGACTCTCCTTGGTGACCCATGGAGGTGGTGCCTCCTGGCATTCTTTGGATGGCTGCTCTCTGGGAGTTGCTGGCCTTTCTCATCTAAAGATCTACAACTACATTTTCGACTACTTATTTAGCAGTTTAGACCAAATTGGAGAGTCTGAATTGATATATTTAGCCCTCTCCCTTTTTCTAATCTCTCTCCTTCCTCTTGAAACTATTTAACTGTAGCCAGTATCTTTTGCAGTCATCCAAATCAGTGCTAGATTAGAATAGCACAATCAATCTGGGACTCTTCAAGCAGGGCTTGTAACAATTCATTCAGCCCTACATGTACCCAAACCACCTCCATTGGCTTAGTATAGATTTGAGGACATACATTCCTTTGATCACAATTAACCGAAGTGACTATGGGATACTTACATGGAGCTTTTAAAATATTTATGTATATAACACTAATGGCACCTAGTAGTTTACTTGTTTCATTTTAAAATTTGAGCAATGTATTATTTATGGCTGGTCAGAAATCCATAATGCATGAACCTTCTCTGGTCTACTCTTGCTCGTGTGCGTGTTTGGCTCTCCAATATCGTGAGGTGGTCCCTGGGAACTGCTGCCATCTATCGCATGCATAAACACTTCCCACTCACATGGCCTTCTGTGGGTGGTGTGGCTTTTTCAAAAGGGCTCAGAACAGTCCACAGGCATGATCCCATCTGTTCCTGCAAAATTCTGAGGAGTATGTTAGAGGCAGATGCTGTCAACTGGATTTTACTGCTTGGAGAATAGAGACACAGATCATTTGAATGGGAAACATCAAGTGTGCCTTTCAGCACAGTGGGACAGGGAATGAAAGGCAGATCCCCAGCACTGGCTCAATCAATCAACCAATCAGTATTTATTGAATGCACATTCTTGGCTCAGCATGGGACTCGTTGCTGTGCCAGACCATTTTACGTCTTGCTTATGTGATTTGGGGGTTCTGCCCTCTTGAAAAAAATATCTTGTCAGGAAATTTTCTTGTGGATTGACTATAAATGGGGAGGGAATAAGCAGGAAGGAATTATGGGAGGGAATAGAAAGGCACCTTTTGAAGGCAGGTATCCTCCCAACATCATGCTACCATAGATTTCTTACTCTATTCCCGAGACTGTTTTCAGAGCAATGAATAAAGAACAGCAACGTTTGAGTTATGAAATAAGTTATGATGGTAGGCAAAATTCTATGTACTTAGGTATTTCTCATCCAATTGATTCTCTTGCTGACTCTATCGATACCCAAATTGTTACTGCAGCTCACCGCATTAGTGATCGGAAGGCTTTTTTGTGCATTTTAAATGCAGTTGGAAATTAAACAACTTGAAATCTATGTTGTCCAAAAGACGATAAGTCTTGAATCAAAAGTATCTCAGTATAGTATTATTTGACCTTTAGTACCATCTTAACAAGGATACTTTAAGGGACAGCATAAAGATGAAGTGCAGAAGAGGACATAAATCGTGGAATTGTGTCACTACTCAAAAATTATCCCACGTATTTTTATAAATGGAAAACTGAGGACCAGAGACATGAAGTGTCTTGGCTCAGACATGGAGCTAGAGGAAGACCTGTAAGTAGAAATCCAAGTATCCTGACTCTCAGTCCAGTTCTCTCTCCACTTCTTCGTTTGAACTTTCACCCAACAGTAGAGAAAACAGAGCAATCAAGTTGATGACAACCTCCCTTCGTTAACTGGTTCATTACCAAGCTTTGGGAATTCATCTTCTTAAAAGGAATCATAGATTTCTCACATGGATGTTCCCTTATTGGGGAACATAAATGTTCTCAGAGACTGTGTTTGGGTGCTTTGAGTTTGAGAGAGAGCCAGCACTCCCTGCTGCCAAACTCTCCAAAAAAAAAAAAAAAAATTTACAGCCATTAACTGAAACCTGGGATGCTGCATTAGCAGGCGACACCAACTGCTTAATGAGGTGCCCCTGTACAGTGCGATCAATAGAGAGTTCGGGGGTGGGGCACCATATCTCCTCTGAAACTCACCCACTCTCTAGACAAATGCAGAGGGCACGGTGGGCAGTCAAAGAAGCAGGGTGAATTAGTGTCAAGGAACATCTTTTATTCATGGGAGTAATACATCAGAGGGAACTGAGCAGGGCTTAGTTTTGTCACAGGAATAAAATGAGAAACACTGGAAAGTTGGCACTTTGTCAAAAGGCCAGTTATGAGTTGTGCAGTGCATACTCCACACTTTGTGCAAAACTGCCTGGTTTACTTATGAGTTTGTTTATGAACTTCAATGTGTACACATCTATGGAAACTCCTCAAAATGAGGGATGTGGTTAGGCAATTTAGCATTTCTTCATTCATAGGTAGAAAGACTGGAGTGTGATTTTTAAATTCTGCAAACAGTGGAGGTAACTATATGGGGGATGGCTGTTGTTGGGCTGGGGATCTCCCAGCATTTAGTGGGGGACTTGTACCAGTGTATACTGGTGGGAGTCCTCCCAGCTGGCAGGTTGGCAGTTCCAGAACCAACCTCATCCTTGTCAGGTGGTGGCCTGGATGTTAGAGACACTGTAGTGTGTTTCTAGGAAGCCCTCCTGGCTCAGTAATTCACAGCCGTGGTGGAGGGGTTCAGAGAGACATGGACTCCACCCCTGGTTCTACCATTCATATTTCTCTACCCATTTCTCCTCTCTGAAATGGTAGTAATAGTACTGTTCTCACATGGCTGCTATGAGGACATGACATACGAATTCATGTTAACGTGCCTGGCGCATAGGAGCGCGCTTCACGCTAAGTCCTCTCCCTTTCAGATCAGTGAAGATATGAATCTGGTATCAATGGTCACCCTCTTCTGTGGTGGAAAGAGGTCAGCCGCTAAACACTTGGTGTTAATAGCCTCAGTTTCCTCACATGTAGAGTGGAGGCATAGTGGAGTTGTATCATATATATATATATATATATATATTATAACTGTATGAGTTTTGCAGAGAGAGAGAAAGAGAGGATGAGGGAGAGAGACAATTAAAATAGTGTGGTTGCTTCCACTCACATTCCCACTCAGTGAGCATAAACCACAAAATAAGCGTGACATGGGAGGTGTGAAACTGATGTTTCTTCAGTGGGTCTCAGCTGCTTCATGCCACGCACAGTGTGAGTAGCTTGCTGTGAACAGTATGAGTCTGGTACAGAATTATATATATATTATATTTATACATTATATATACACACGTACATATGTGGTTTATGCTCACATGTGTGTGTGTGTGTGTGTGTGTATTAAGTATAAAATGTCTGTATAACAATTTTCCCAACAACATAGCCCCTAAGCACAACCAACTACCCAGTTAGATGTTTCATCAAAGAAACTGTCACCTCTTCTGGTGCCGTATCACACTTATTGAAAGGTGGTATGCTGGTCTTCAACAAAGTGTTTTCTTCAAGGGTGTCTTTCAAGGTAATTTTGTTTATGCGACTTTTGTTTTCTCCTCTGCCTTTAGCACATAATCCCCAATGAGAAACGTCCAGTGTGAACGTCTCCCAGCCAGCCAGGGTTATTGTGAGGATCGGATGAGATAACAGGATGAAAAGGGTAAAGCTGGAGACAGATGCAAGATGCTGTTGTTGATAATGACTTCTTGATTATAACTTCTCTTTCAGGTTTTGGGTGTATAGATCAAGGTGGAATGTTTTGCTTCTACTTTCTAGGACTTTACTTGCCACCCAAGGCTATCAGAACTCTCAGCGAAGAGGATTACAGGAGATCTTTGGGGAGAATGGCCACCTTGCCTTCAGGTGGTCGTGTCGCTATTATCAGAGGACTGGGATTAGAGTCACTGTGAAGGGCCTAGAGTGGAGTCTGGAAATTTATCCTTTTAATTAGCTCCATAGGTGAATCTGCTATCACACAAATCACAATGAAAGGGAATAAAATTTGTGTGTGTGTGTATGTGTTTAAATGAGCATCAAAAGAAGAAAATACAATCCTTGCATGAAACACCTAAGAATTATTTTTCCCTTTTATTGTTAATGTCCCAGTCTAATTCTAGTGTAGGAATGCAGTCTTTGAGGCAGACAGGTCTTTTTTTTTCAGTTTTATTGAGGTATAATTGATAAATAAAATCATAAGATATTTAAAGTGTACATTGTGATGATTTGATATACATATACATTGTGAAAGGATTCCCCCATCTAGTTAATCGACAGATCCATTACCTCACATATATATATATATATATGTATATTTTGATGAGAACATTTAAGTTCTACTCTATTTCAATTGTACCATACAGTGTTATCAACTATAGTCGCCATGTTATACATTAGATCCTCAGACACATTCATCTTATAGTTGAAAATTTGTACCCTTTTACCAACCTCTCCCTATTTCTCACACCCCCAGCCCCTGACAACCACTTTCTACTCTCTGGACCTTGAGGGCATTATGCCAAGTGAAATAAGCCAGACAGAAAGAGACAGTGGCTTCTCAGATGATTTATCCCAAAACCTAGGATTTATTATTCACTTACAAATTTCTAGGTCCTAGGGTTTCTAGGTCCTGGTGAGAAGCTTACAACCTATTTGACAAATATCAGAAAATTATTATTTGCCAACTTTGGGAGTTTTAGTGATAATTTGAAAGTTCTTTAAAAACGAATGCAAACCAAAACAGCAATGGTAATTTTTCAGAGATGAGAAGGCTAGTGAGAAAAGTGATAATTTGGATATGGATGATTTTAGATTTTCCTTATTTTTTTATATGATATTTTTCATATGTCCCTAAATCTTCCCTAACTCTTTAGGACTCTGTGAAATCTGGGATTTAACCAATACAGGTCACTTTCAGGGCTGGTAAATTTTAAATCATTCAGCTAAATTCTAGCCACTAAGTTGGGCTTTTTAAGGGCTTCAGTCTTTTGCTATTGAAAGCTGTTGATTATCTGTGACTCCTCCTTGGTGTAATTCTTTCCTGGACAATTTCTGGAAAGAAAATGGATTTTCAAAGAATATGATTTTGAACCGTAAGGGATTTTGGTTGGTCTCAACAATGTTGACTTAGGGAAAACCAAACGAAAACCAAAGCAAACCCTCCAGAAAGCCGGTACTGCATTTCAGAGGCACTGTAGAATTGAGTTCAGTGAGAGGAGTGTATTCAACGATGGAAATGGTGATTAATCATTGATCTAATGATGGGAAAGGAGAAGAACTGAAGCCACATTGTGAAGTAAGGAGGATGGAAGTAGCAAATATAGGCCAGGAACCCAACCAGCATGGGAAGCAGTGTCAGAAACATGGGTCAAATAGGAGTCAAGTCGTCAAACCAGAGTTCTGGGACGCTCTAGGGCTCAGTCAGCAATCAAATGAGCTTCATAATAGGCTGGATCTAGGTTCACACTCTGGCTCTTCTACTTGCTAGCTGTGTGACTATGATTGAGTTACTCAACCTCTCTGATCCTCAAACTCCCTATCTATAAATTACGTTAATTATGAGGTGCATGAGAGAGCTGCTGGCATGATTATAATTCATATTAGTATTGTTACCATATGGTCCTCAGCTTCCTATTAGGAGGACAGGTGAGTGAGGCTAGCCTGAGAGGCAGGTATGGATTGGCTGGTCACCTTGCCCTTGTTAGAGTGGTTATCTCACAGGTGACTACCAGGCCCATCAGTCAAACCCTGGCAGGATCCACCACATTTGTGAAGCTCATATTACTGCACTTCATTTGTCTTCATTTCCTCCGCATCAACCCCAGCTTGATTTTCTCATTAATGGAGCATTTGCTTAAGAATTATTTTCCAGAGGAATTTAGCCACTAATCCCTTTTATGATAGCAAAATTACCAAGAAGCCCCCTGTGTCAGTTGGGGTCTCAGCAAGAGACAGATGGCACGCTCAAACTGGATAATTTATGGAGAGTTTAATAAAGGAATTATTTAGAAGAGTGGGGCCAGGATGTAGAGAAACTACTAGGAGTAGTGCAGAACTCTGAGGCTACTAATTGCTGCATGCTCTTCCCACCCCAACCTTGAAACGAGAGGGGATGGAGAGGTTATCAGTATCTAGAGACAACGAGAGCTCCCTGACAGGAGCTGTTGTCTCTGTTTGAAGGACGAAGACCATCTGTGGCAACTCTGCAGGGAAGGAACTGAAGGAACAAACAACCCGGCCTCATCTTAATTCTTTCCTCTGGTCTCCTTGTGCTCCCGCTTGGCCAAACCCAGTGGAAAGCCAGAGGCCAAGGGAGCTTTATGATTTAGTCTATACAAGTCAGTGTCTTGGGCACAGAGCAGAGTGGAGAAGAGTAGGGAGTAAATCTGGAGGGACAAATAGAAGATAAACTGCTCACCCTCTCTCAGAGGCTCTTGGCTGCCAAGGATAGCCATGGTAAGTGTATTGAGGTCTATTAAGTGATTTATTGCAAGATATTTATTACAAAAATAAACTTTGAATCCTGAACCACCTCCAGAATGGGGTGACACTGATTTTGAGTCAAACAGACCTGGGTTCTAGTCTGGTTCTGCCACTTGTTATCTCGTATGTGCTCTTGAGCACGTCACTTAACTCCTCTCAGCTTCAGTTTCTTCCCCTGCAAAATGGGAGTAATGATACCTATATGACAGAGTTGTCACAAGGATTAAGTGAAATAATATAAGTGAAAATATTTTGTAAACTATAAAATTGTATAAATATACAAATATATTCCAAAAGGCCGTACTGCATACACACATTATAAAAGAGTATACGGAGAGACTAGGCTTATTGCCCCTTTATTGTCAAAGAATTATGCTTTATTCTGGGTGAAAAATTGCAATTTTAGTGAGGAAAAACCAAGACACCTTGAAATCTACATGGTGTTGAGTTAAAATATGACTTCGGTTCTCACTGGGCAGCCTAAAAGTTTCATTTGAAGTGAAGATTGCATATTAATTTATACCTATGGAAACCTATGACATTTCCAAATCTGTCTGTAAGATAATGGCTCTAAATGGTTTATGACTTTTAAAAAATCTAATAAATATAGTAACCTGGTACCTCAGAGTAATGAAAAAAATGATGTTTTGAGATGTATCATTCCTCATTGAAATACATTACTGTTTCCCACCAGCATATGTCTTAGAACTGGAGATCTTTTGTCGGCTTGTTTCTCAAAGAAGAATCTCTGAATGCGTAGACTACATGAGGCTGTTCTCCAGCCTGGAAAGCTCCAAGCACTGATGAAAGTGGAGCCTGACACAGAATGGCCCAGGTGCGGGGCCTTTTGAAGAGATGTCACACAGAAGGCATCATCCCTACTGTACTTAACCTCTTACACTCTCCTCCCACGTGGCCATTCCATTGAACTCTGCCTCTGTCTCCCCAAATGTGTTTCCAGTTGCCTGTGATATTTATTAAATGAAACACGTGCTGCTGGATTTTCCAAAGAGCCACTCCCTTCGTACAGAACACTGAAAATGAAGCCAACACATGAATCCCAAAGAAGGGACTATAAATTCTCAGAGTTATACTGAGGGGCCTCAAGGAAGGGGAGACCACTAAGTGGGAGACAGAAGAGGAGTAGTTAAGCCTCTGATTGATTAGAATGTGGATACTGCTGAGACTCGGATCCAAAGAGGGAAATTGTCTAGGGAAACTCAACTAATTTGGTTGCTAGAGCAGAAGCTGGGCTCAGCCCAGATGCCTAGAGCCTTTACTGCATTTTTCAATAGTGAAGTTCTCAATATTTTAAAAATTTTTTCCTTCCACTTTGACTTGTATCTTGGATGATATTTACATGCTCAATACATTCCCATAGGCATAACCAGGATTTTATGCCAATTTCCAATTCATGCTATCCTTTTCTCTTCCCAAGTTGGAATACAAAGGAAAGGCATATTACTACAGGGATAACCAAGAAATGTTCCTATACATAAATATTCATATGTGAGTGTGAGCATCCAAAAATATGTTGGTTCTGTCTTCAGACTATCTCCAGAATCTAACCATGTTTCTCCACCTCTACAGCTATCACTGTGGCCAGAATCACCACCATATCTTGCTTGGGTTATTGCAAGAGCCCCCTAAGTAGTCTCTCTTTTTTTCCTTCCAGTTTATTCTCAACATAGCAGCCAGGGTGGTCCTTTGAAAATGCAAGTCTGATCATGTCACTCCTCTGCATAAAACCTGTACTAGCTCCCCATTTCTTTCAGAGTAAAAGCCACAATCTTACAAAGATCTATGTGGCCTTGTGTGATCCACTCTTTCTTTATGTCTCACCTCCTACTCTCTCCTACCCACTCCGCTTTGGTCCTGTGAGTCAGTCTCCTTCCTGTTCTTCAGTATGTTAGGAACACTTTTGCTTAGGGCCGTTGCACCTGCTGTTCCTCCTGTCTCGAGCACTCTTCTACCAGATTTTTGGATAGTTAGCTTCCTCACCTCCTTCCAGTCTTCGTTTAATTGTCACATTTTCCTCCAGGCCTACCCTGACCATCCTATTTAGAATGGCAACTCATTCCAACTCCATGCTCCAATTCCTGATCTTTCTCATCCTGTTTTGCTTTTTCCTCCCCCCACCCCCTCCACCCAGCATGTATCATTTAACGTACTACACAATTTTATTTATTATATTCATTATCTTATAGTATGAGCTCCACTAGGACAGGCATGTGGGCTTGTTTGGTTTATACTGTATCTCAAGCACAAAGAATAGTGCCTGGTACATGACAAACCATGAGTAAATATTATTGATTGAAAAGAATTTGCTAATTCGTTCAACAGACATAAGTTGAAGTTCTACTCTGTACTTGGCATTGTGCTTGATGCTGAGCTAAAATGATGAAGAAACTCAGCTATGGTTTCTGCTCTTAGGCAACCTGGAGCCTGGTGGTGAATCAGAGACATTAACCCAGTAACCAGAGTATTGAGTGCTGTTCGCTTTTGTGCTCATACTCAAGGAAGCTGTCAATCTGAGATTTTCAATCAGGAAAGGAGACACTCGCCAAATCTTGCAGTTGTTGAAACAAAAAAACAATGAGTCTGGACATTAGTAAGGAAAGACTTTATCACTGTAAGAAGCTGAAAGCCCCAGCCAGATATGTCTCAGAGAAGGGGTAGGTGAGGAAAGGTTTTATATGCACAGACTGTGGGAAGTTGACTATGGCAAGAGGAAGGGGGATGCTAAACACTGCCAGGGAGGGTCTTAAAACAACAAACTGCTCCAGTGTTGCAACAACGGGAAAGTCAAGGCAGGAAATGTTTGTGGTCAGGCACAAGGGACGGTGTTGGTCTGAGATGGAGCAGGCGAGGGACAGAGAGGGACAGAGAGGGCATTCTGTGCCTAGCTGTTTTAGGCAAACCAGCCTGAGGGCATGTCAAGCACAAAGCTTGATTAGCCTTGTCAGCGCTCATAGGCAAAAGTTAAGCTTTAAGCTCAGAGCCCTTGATGGCTTATGTTTCCTTTCTTAATGCAATTGTTCCCCCTGGGGTATATTTACTACTGTGTTAAGATTCATTAAGGTCATCAGAAACAGTAAAAATACTAGTTTGTTCATTATCTATTGACCACTAGACTACCAACCTTAGCAAAGTCCCTTTAAACTGTGTCAATGGATGTCAGATGGACACTGTGTATATCAGTTTGTGTGCACAGTGATGAGAACACGCGTCTCCACTGTACCGGAACAACAAAAGCTGTTCCCTGGAATTCAGCAGTGGAATCAGAGCTTGGAAACCATTATGAGAATCCTTTAGTTTTCAAAATGGCCTCAGTTTTTACCACCCAATAATGTAATGTGCTGGTAACAAACTCCATGCTTTTAACTAAACATTGTCGCCAATGTTGTAGTAGCAGATTCCTGTTGTTGAGCACGTTTTCTTGAGGTGTATACTGTGCATATAACACTATAGGCCAAAGATGAGAAAACAACAATTAATATCAGAATAAATCTGCTCAGTGAACTGTAAAACTGATGGCTCTTCTGGAGCACATGAAGAGTACTCTAAGCTGCTACCAAAGAACTGCATTTTATAGTGAAAAATACTTCTCACAAGAGGCCTTCAATGAAACCACAGCATCTTAGATTTTGTTTGGGAAAGTCGGTAGCTGCTCCCAACTCTAATCACACACGCTTTGGGCTCCTATAAGTACATCTGGCATTTAGACTGTGAAATACCCTACTGGGTCTTGAAATCTCTGACCGAGTTACTGATAAATTCACAAATGTGTTACCAGCCTTTAAAATAAGTCCATGAAAAAAATGCGTCTCCATTCAGAGTTATATAATTGTTCTGGTTGGAGAGTATTGGGCTAGGAGTCAGGGAGAAAGGCAGGGATTGGCCAGGACAGGAATGAGAGGTAACATTTGGGGTGTTCCTATTATGTCCGTGTCTCTGGGCTTACTGTGTTATATACGTCATGTCATTTACTTCACACAACAGCCTTGTGATGGGTTAGGGTCCCCATTTCATAGATTAAGAAATAGAGATTCAGAGAGGTTAATTAACTCTCTGATTTCTACCAGGTTTGATACCAGGCCTTCTGATTCCAGTCCATGCTTCACCCAATTCCAGCTTCAGTGCTGTCTGTCATATCGTGTATGATCTTGAGCAAATCACAAGGCTGCTTTGATTTTCTGTTTTCTCTGCTACAAAATGGAGATAATGATACCAGTCCAGTCCACTTCACTAGGGTGATGTTAAATTCAGTCCCTTTGAAAGCACACTGAAAAAGAGTTAAGAGCTTTACAAATGCAAATCGTTATTGCATTGTTGTTATGGAACTGAATGAAATTAGCATGACTTTATCTGCTTGGAATATAGTTGTTACTGTCCTTTTGGTTAAGGAACACTATTAGAGATAGACTCTTGGAGGAGCACTGCTAGTCACCAAAGATTTAACACGAGCCCAGGAACGCATGCTAAGTACAGGGACAGAGGTTCCACGCGCTTGTGAGATGCATGAAAAGCACTAGGCATCTGTGGTCCACTAACTGAAACTTTTTCCAAATTAATAGAAGTATTTTTTTTTTTTCTGTGCTAACATCTGCCAATCCTTCTCTTTTTTTGCTGAGGAAGACTGGCCCTGGGTTAACATCTGTGCCCATCTTTCTCTACTTTATATGGGATGCCGCCACAGCATGGCTTGCCAAGCGGTGCGTTGGTGCGCACCCGGGATCCGAACCCACGAACCCCGGGCCGCCGCAGCAGAGCGCGCACACCTAACCGCTTGTGCCACCGGGCCGGCCCCTAAGGTAATTTTTTTCTCTTTTTTTTCTGTCATTCTGTGGCTCCATTTGGGGAGAGGGAGAGAGTGCTTATGACCTTGAGTAAGTTATTCGATCTCCCTGAACTTGTGCGTCCTTACCAGTAAAATGGTAATAATGATACCTACCTGTAACTGTTTACCCATTCATTTATCCTACAAATATGCTAAACGCCTACTATGTGCTAAGCATTGTTTTAGATGCTGGGAATGCAACAGTGAACAAAACAGACAAAAATCTCTACTTGCTTACATTTCAGTAATGGATAAGAACAATAAATAAGAAAAATAAGTGCAATACAGGCCATGTTAGATGGTGATAAGTGCTAAAGAGAAAAATAAAGTAGGAAAGAGAAAGAATTATTAGGGATAGGAGGGATTATTTGCACTTTAGACATCGTGACTCAGAAGTCCTCCCTGGAAAGTGACAGTTTAGTAAATCCTAAAGATCAAAGTAACTGAGACGGGGAGCCAGGAGGTGATCCCAAGACAGAAGCATTCCTTGTGTGTTTTGTGTGTGAGTGTGCTGTGTCTGGGGGAATTGCAAATGAAATAACATATATCACTCACAGCAGGTACTCAATACCTGTTTGTTAACTACGAAGGAACAAAAATATTATGTGTCTATAGATTCTGCAAAGGGGATTATGAATCCAGAAAGAATGGCTTTGTAAATAAAAATGCAAAGCAAACAAAATGAAAGCACCATTTGCCTTAAACTTGTAACATTGACAGTGTTAAGAAATCTCTGTGAAATGTCTATCAATCAGTTGCCAAAAGCCAGCCCCGCCCTTTCACATGCTTGAAGACTTCTGCTGGCTTAGTTGTTGCTCATTTGCAAACTAGAATTTGAAATGGCCTTGGGTAAATTTTATGACCTGCAGATCCATTAGAGGTACCAAGGGGAGATAGCTTTTTCAGGTTGATGTCAAAAAGGACACTGATCCCTCCCTCAGTCCTTCCTCTGTAGTTGCCTCTATAATAGGATATTGAGCTTAATGAACCAGAGATCTGACCAACTCTAGCAGTCCATGATTCTTTTCAGTGACCTAGTGTGACTTTTTACTAGACTCTGAGATAGCAAATAGGTTTTAGCTCTTGTTCCAACTCTGGTTGATTGGAAGTGACTGACTAGGGCACAGTCTTGATGAATACTGAGGCCTGTCTGGGTTCACCGGGAAAAAGGGCTGTGATGGTTAATTTTATGTGTCAACTTGACTGGGAAATAAGGTGCCTAGATATTTGGTCAAAAATTATTTTGTGTGTTTCCGTGAAGGTGCTTTTGGATAAGATTAACATTTAAATTGGCAGACAGAGTAGAGCAAATTGCCTTCCCTAGTGTGAATGGGCCTCATTCAATCAGTTGAGGGCCTGAATAGAACAAAAGGCTGACCCTCCTCTGAGTAAGAGAGAATTCCTCCTGCCTGACTGCCTTTAAACTGGGACATCAGCTTTTTCCTAACTTCCAACTTGAACTGAAACATTGACTCTTCCTAGGTCTAGAGACTGCCAGCCTTAGGACCAGAATGACACCATCAGTTCTCCTGGTTCTCAGGCCTTTGGACTCAGATTGGGACTAAACCATGGGCTATCTTGTATCTCCAACTTGCTGACTCACTCTACAGACCTTGGGACTTCTTGCCTCCATAATTGTGTGAGCCAATTCTTTATAATAAATCTCTTTATGCATATATATCTCGTATTGGTTCTGTGTCTCTGGAAAATCCTGGCTAATACAAGTGCTATGATTAATTAGCAATGTCTGCCATGATGCTAGGAGTGGAAAGTGGTCACTGACATTTTCAACCCTATAAAGTTTCTGTGCACAACTGCATGAGAAACTAAGCCAAAGTATTGAATGTATTTTACTACAGGCTAATGTTTAAAGACCAAACTCTCCCAGATCTGAAATAACAGAGGCGTATGTTCTATAACTTGATAGGAAGAATCTTCAAGGAGAAACTGAAAGTCCGCCTGACATTTGCAAAGCATCAGAGTTGTGTGAATGGACCCTAGTTATGCTGGAAATAGACAGTAAAGTAATGGGAAATGAGGATAGATCAAGCTTTGATTTATTTGGCCATTTGATACCACCTTTGACAACTTTGTCTACCTTGACGTGTCAATAAAGCTATTAAAATGAAATCCAAAAAAAGTGTAGAGCATTAGAGCATAACAGAGTTTCATTTCTAAGTTATAGTGCCCAGCAGACCAAGAAAAGCTGAGCCCAAGGCATAGAGTGACTGCTTTAATTCCAGGCTGCCACTCACCTCTGCTTGACATTTGACAATGTACTTAAAAATGCTCCTAAGCACATCAAGGGAAATGAATGAGTAAATAATTAGTTGCCCCTTTAAAAGTAGAAAATATCAGGCTAAGGTTTAATTAACTTCCATAAATTATTCTCAGGCTAACTGTTCAGAGAGGAGCCACTTTTACCCTTTGCCTCCAGTGAAGGAAAATTATTCAGGTCACTTACAGTTTCACTTTCTAAAGTAGTGGTATGAGATACCATGCCCCATCATTGGGAATGTCAAGAGATGATGAGATGAAATTTTTGTACTATGTTAGAGGTTGGACTAGATAACTAGTAATATCTGGGTGCTAAGCTATTTCTGTTGATGCTTTCCTTAAAGCCATTCATGACAATGTTTTCCTGGAAAGACCTAGTAAAATGAACAGACCATCCAACTCCTTGCTATTTTTGAAAAATGTTGTCCACTTCTGCAAGAACTCATTACTAATGTAAGGAAAAATAAGGCTTATCATGTTGAAATAATGGCTATGCAGGAGAGAATAGTCTCACTCAGTACATGTTAATTAACATGGACTATGTATAAGGCATGGTCCTGGACCCCACGGAAAATGCAAACATCAACACTTATGTCATCAAATCTAGTGAAAGGTGACATGGCAGGTTTTCAAATAATTATAAAGTGAGCAGCAGGTGATAAGAGATTTAGAAATGATACAAATAAAGTGCTGTGGGTGAACAAAAGAGGGACGTATTAATTTTGCATAAAATAAGAGTGGTAGATGACAGGGAGGGCAGTTATGGAAGGTTTCCTGGAGGAGAAGGCATTTGAGTTGAGACTTCACAAATAGGTGGCTTTTACAAGTAGAGCTGAGGAAAGGACAGCTTATGCCCAGGGGGAACTGTAATGACCAAGGCTCAGAGTTTGGGAAGCAGCAGGGCATTGAGTGGGAGATGAGATTGGTTTGGGAAGATCATAGAGACTTAAATGCCAGGTGAGGTGGTTGGGCTTATTTTACAGGATTCTGACAGTGTTTGAGGCAGAAAGTAGCAAATTGGAGTTGAGCTTTAGAAATACGCCAGCAGTGTGGAAAATATATGTGGTGATGACTTGGAGGGAGGACTAGTATCTGGCTCCAAGCTGTTTCAACAGCCCATGAAAATTGTAATTTGGCCTGGACCAGATTTTTTGAGAAGAGGCCATTGCTACAGAGGCAGGAATAGAAAGGGTGGTTGTAGCCGTGTGGCTGGGCACTCAGAATGGAAGCAGAGTTGGGATGGAGAAATGTTAGTGCAAGATTTTATTCTCAGGTTGTAAATGAACCCTGAGGCCTTGGTATCAATTTAAGTCCTTGGCTGAGAGATGTTCAAAGAACACCTGAGGTGCTAGAGGTGAGAAGTGCTGCTCTTGGCCAGAGCAAGTTAGACCCTGACATCCCAGCAATTCCCAGTCTTCTCGCTAGGTCTCTAGCAAGATGTGGCTGGATATGGCTGCATAGGCACAAGCACATGATGGTGATTTATACTATGGGATTGATTAAAAGCTGTTATTGTTGTGTATGTGTGTGTGTAGGTAAGTGTGGGAATCCAAGAGTAGACCTGTTTATTGGTAAATTTGGGACTTCTTCAGAGGACTAAATTGCTGGCAAAGAATATTCCAATAATCTAGAGTTCCAGAATTTGCCTCATTTTTATAAACATCAGAAGACTCCTGGGGTGGGAGTCAGTGGGTCCAAAGCTCCAGGCATCTGGGACACCGTTGTGGTAGGTAAAGGGATTAATGCTTGGTTACACTGTTTTTTCTCTTTCCTCTTTTGTCTACCTTAGAATAATCTGACTTTCCTCCAGGTACCTCATCCAAACTCTTTTGTTGGAAAAATGGAGAAGTTGGAGAAGATGAGGCCTCAGATCTCTCTGGAACAACCTGCAATTTATGAAGTTTTAGTCAGTAGATAGCAGCATTCTTTAATGTCAACTCCATTTGTTACCTGGGTTCCACGAGCCAGCTCACACCTGGACTTGCTGGCTTCGTATTTGCCAAAGTGACAGCAAAATAGACGATCACCAACTCTACCAAGCTCAAGGGCTATAAAAGAAAGAAAAAATGATACTTGGACAGTGAAGGAGCAGAGAAGAGGAACAACTGGCTTTGAATGGTAGCCTGGAGCTCAGGTTGGGAGGGGCAGGTACCTAGAAAGTATAGCACAGACACTTGGAGATGGGGTGAGAAGAGGTAGATAACAGGAGGAAGCCTTTCCTAGAAGGCAAACATTAGTATCAGGAGAATATAATGACAGGAGTAAGTCACAGACTCAATGGGAGGTCAATCCCTGGGAGATGTAACAGCTGTTGTTCTCATGAGAGCAAAGGGTGGTCCCCATATCTGTAGGAATTGGGGGTTTTGTACTATGCAGGTTATCAAGGCAAGGGCCACATCAGAGGTTGACTTGATGCTGAATAACTTACTCTCTGTTTCATAGATTCACCCAGTGGTAAAACTGGATGGGGTACTAAAATATTCTAGTCTGGCATTCTTATTAAGCAGATGAGGATACCAGGGCTCAGTCAGTAAGTGGTGAGGTAAAGATTACTAGAACTCTCGTGTTTTCATGGAATCATCTAGAGCCTGTTATATTTCCCACATATTCAGAGTTGTAGTGGAAAAAACATGAGAAAACTTGGAGTATAATTCTGACAAATAATAATAACTTCTTATTGACCTTTTTGATTATCTCTTTTCTCACCTGTCCTGCCTGCACCTAGGATAGTTGTAAGGGTCATATGAGAGGAACGATGTATGTGAAAGTTAAATTCCAAATTGCTGAGCAAATATAAATCACCATTGGTAATACTGATAATTGACCACAGAGATTTAATGTTGGAAGTACCCTTAGAGCATGCCCCATCTGGTCACATGGACTGATGAGGAACCTGAGGCCCAGAGAACTGAAAAGCATTGCCCAAGACACACACTTAGTGAATTATTGGCTGGTACCTCAAATCTTTTTCAAAGTAGGCTTGTTAGGAATTAGCTTATAGTAAATAGTGAGTGGCAGAGCTTCCCCTAGAACTCAGGTGCCCTGACTCCTAGCCGTGTACAATTTTTCTCAACAAGTTACTGGTGTTTTTTCTTAAGTTTGAATATTTCCCTAGAAATGGGATTGAGATCTATCCAAAAACTGTCACTTTGCCCTTTATTTGTTCACCTCGGTGTGGCATAGGGAGCAGCTCTCCATTTTCTGACAGGTGCTCTAGTGTGACAAGGGCTCAAAGGAAACTAGTGCACTTTTCCATGGGAGAAGAGACTGACTCTAGAGGGCAGACATGAGCTGCTTTGGCTTAGAGGCAAAAGTGTTTTCAAATCAAATTATAAGCTGCAGGAGGAAAACCCATCTAATAATTTGCCTGTATATCCTTTTATTCATAAATCAGTTGAATTAATAACTATTTGAAATGTGAAAGCCTTTATTTGGCATGCCACCCAAAGAGAAAAGGAATATTACAACTTTTTTGGAGGAAGAGTAGCATCCTTTTTGAAGTTTGAAAAAGGGGCAAGCATCAAAATCTGGCCTCTTGCCCTGTTCTGGGGATCCAGCAATGCTATCACGGAGTGTGGAGTTTGTGTGCTAATTAAAGTGTCTTACCGTTGACTTGTTTGGATTCCAGGACAGGCACCAGATGTCACTCAGCCCACAGCATGGAGAGTTACTCTTAATTACAACTTGAAGTTGCCCTAGATGGAGGCGATTCCCCCTCTCGGTTGAATAAATTAATTCACACTGAAGAGTCTATTTCTGCTCTCATGTTGTTTTCCTTCATCTACCAAAAGATGGTGCTTCATTACAGTGCTGGCTGCTTCTTAAGGGTTACCCAAAAAAGTTAACCCAGGCTAAAAAGAGAATTTTCAATCAAAGAGGCACTCTATTACACATGCCTTTTGCACTCTCTTTGTGTTCCTTCCTACCTTCCCCACACTTGTGTCATGTGTGACTTGTGCCAAGGCATATTCTTCAGCATGTGCCCAACGGCCCCACCCAATCCTGGGCTGACAGGGCGTCTATCCCTACTGATTAGCACTAAAGAAAGACAGCTGTCTTTAGTCAGCCATAATCTGGCTTGAGTTCAATAATTCTGATTACCACTGTCCATGAACTTAAATGAGAGGAAAGAAAATGCTTTAAGCTTTGGTTAGAGCTGACTTCACTTTACTTCCCAAACCTACAGATGCTGCTTCCAATAGAGACAAGCATGGCTTTTGTAACTGACTCAGATAGGACTAAGCACTGCAGGGCACAGGTTTTATGAAGACCTTATTATCTGGTCTACCCCAACAAGGCCAATCCTTCACAGGGCCCTGGGACTGAGCCTGTGATATTGTTTGGGCCTTTAGTATTATCTGGAAGGATTCTTTAACTTGGGGTTTTAGAAGTATAATAACTAAAAGAATTAGAGGAGAAAGTAATGACGACATAGAGAGTAACTTTGTATACTGAACTGTTTGTTTTAGCCTTTCTATAGTGAATATCAGGTATAATACACTGGTATTTCTTTTTGTGCTGTTCTAGGGTAAACCAACAATACCTTGTCAGTAGGAAACTGACTTTTAAAATCTTTAGCTAGGGGCACTGGTCATAATCTTGTTTTTTCTTACTGGTCAAGTGAAGTAGAAAAAATTACAGGCTTCGTGCTTAGAAAGATCTGAGCTTCAGTTTCTTTACCTGAAATATGGGACAAATAATATGTACTTCAAAGAGTTGCTGTGAGGATTAGAGAAATGCCCAGTTTATAATGGTAGTGTTAGTTGTCATCATTGCCATGATTGTCTTACCAATCCTTGTCTACGTTTGTTCTTCAGTATCCTGGTACTTGAGCCCCACCGAAGTCTTCATTTCAATGGTGGTTTTTTTGAGAACAAGAAAGGAAATATTTGTTCTAAAGAATTGTTGAGAACTAGTCAAAAGCCACTTGTTTTAAACCAGTGGTTCTCAAAGTGTGGTCCTTGGATTAGCAGCATGAGCATCACCTGGGAACTTGAAAGAAATGCAAATTATTACCTTACCCCAGATCTACTGAAGCAGAAACTCTGGGGACTTAGAAATGCAGATTATCAAACTCTGCCCCAGACAGACTGAATCAGAAACTCTGGGGGCGGGTCCAGCAGGTTGCGTTTTAACAAGCCCTCCAGATGGTTTTGATGCACGCTACAGTTTGAGAACCATTGCTCTAAAACTGCAAATTCATCAGGGGTAGTTGATCTTTCTTTGATGTGTCTAAAGATATTGCAATATAAATATGTGCAAGATAGGAACTTCTCTATAATAAAGTGGGTACCATCTTGCAGAAGTTCTCTGGTGACCCTCTTCCTGATCTCCTCACTCTGGGAAAAGAAGACCTCTGAGTGAGAATGCCTCTTACCCCTCAAATACTCTTCTTTTGGTAGCATTTTCCTTGCCACCTGACTACGACATTACCACATTGTATAAAGATCAAATAAAACAAAAAGGAGAAAGCAATAAACCCCAAAATATTCTTGCCCCTGGGCTATGATTCAGAGAGCAAGGTCCTTGTTTAAAAGCCTGATTTATAATTATTTCATTACCTATTATTTGAGGGTTATATTTGTTTATTGTGACACATTTGAAGTCTGAGGTCTCTACCTGGAGCCCCAAGAGATGTGGCTACAATAATTTAATAACTAACAATGCCTGTGATTATCTGTAACTCCTGGGGTAGTTTTTCTACAATGGTGGGCACATTCTTCCTTGAATACCGCTCCCAAACTCTTTCAGTTCGCCTTTAAGGCATCTGAAGTCCCTGAGTATTGGGAGAAATGATTAATAGCCTCTATTGATTTTCAAAAGTAAGGAAGTACAGTGGCATGCAGCCGTGAACAGGAAACTTAAATTTTCCATTACACATTCACTTTTTAAAGGGTATTTAGAAATGACTTTCTAGGGGGAATGTCAGTGAGTTTCTAAATATTAAAAATCTTTTCATTTGATGTAAAGGTGACAAATGCTCACATTTATATTGCTGTTCTTGCTTCCTGTGGCACAGAACAATCTCTTCTGAATGTGTCCAAACCAGATAAGTTATTCAGAAGAAACTTTCAACTTTTACAGTTGTACGTGTTGGACTAAAGGGAAAATGTGCATGCGTATTTGTTCATGATATGCATTATGTATTTTTATATGTGTCCTGATAAACGGTATCTTTCTATACATAGCCTTCTAATTTCTCATAGTGTTCCTGGAATGTCTTTCTTGGGGAAACGGTAGAGCCTCTATTATAAAAGTAGGGAACCAGGGCCCACTGATTGTTTTCATTCTTCACTTTTAGCTAAAACCCAAACTGCAACTATACCAGAGAAAAGTTGATTCAATGACAATATAATTCATACTATGATTATTATGACTGTTATCATAGAGCATTAGTTGCCTGAAATAGGAATGGAGAAAGGGAGCTGTAGTAAATGCTGCTTTGCACTGTAGTGATTTCTGCACTGTCTTATTTTTCTTAACGCATTTGTTATCTATTGCTCAATAACAAATTATTCAAAATCTAGTGGCTTAAAACAACATTTATTATTTCACAGTTTCTATGGGTCAAGAATCTAGTCATGGCTTAATTGGGTCCTCTGCTTCATAGTCTCTCATAGGCTGCAATCAGGTTGTTAACCTTGAGTCTGTGGTCTTATCTGAAGGTTTTATTGGGGTAGGATCTGTTTTCAAGCTTGCTCATGTTGTTGTTGGAGATTTCAGTTTATTCAAGGGCTGTTGGATAAACTGAGTTTATCTAACTGAGTTCCTCACTAACTGGTTGGCTGGAGGGTCACCCTCAGACCTTTGCCAAATGGTCCTCTTCATCAAGGGAAGCACATAAGAAGAGCTAGAGAGAGAATGTTAGCAAGATGAGTCTCAGTCTTTTACAACTTAATCTCAGGGGTGACATCTCATCACTTTTGTCATATTTTACTCATTAGAAGCAAATCACTATCCAGTTCATACTCAAGGAGAGAGGATTACACAGAGTACAAACATCAGGAGGAAAGGCTCATTGGTAGCTATTTTAGAAGGCTGATTAGTATATCTGTTCAGTGGTACTCCCTTGGAGAGCAGTAACATTGTCTAATTCATTTACATGTTGTCACACAGCCCAGGCAGAGTAAACTACTCATGATAGAAAAACATGACAAATTATTGGTATAATACTATCTTCTCTATTTATACTAAGAGACTATCTCATTCATACCTCACTGGACACTATTTTCCTCGTCATCTGCTAATTTCTCCTCATCTTTCAGATCTCTAAAAATTGGGCATAGGATTCTGATGTCTACTTTTATATATCTAACTCATTTCTTTGGTGATCTCATCTACTCTTAGCTGTAAATACCGTATTTGACTCCCAAATAGATATACCCTGCCTTGACTTCACCTTTGAACTTTACACATCAGCCTCCTGCCCATTCAACATCTCCATTTAATATTAAATAGTTATCTCAAACAGTATCAAGCTTTATCTAATATGTCTAAAATAATGAATTTCCCAACCTGCTTCTCTCTTAGTCTTCCATCTCAGTAAGTGACAACTCTAGACATATTGATCTCCTTTTTATTTCTAGAACACACCAAACCTGCTCATCTTCAGGGTCTTGGCAACTCATTCCGTGGCATATAGTTCCCCAAGATAACCAGATGACTTGTTCTCTTATCTTTTTCAGGCCTCTCTTCAATATTCCCTATCAGAAAGGTCTTCCATGACCACTTTGTCCAAAACAAAGCAACACTTCCACCCTGACCCTGTCACTCTCTTTCTCCTTAACCTTCATTTTTCTTCATGGCCCTTTCCAATGCCTAATTATCTATCTGTTTATCATCTATTTATCTACCCATCTACATGTTTATTGTCTGTTTCCCTTCACTAGAAAGTAAGCTCCAGGAGGGTTAGAACATTGTTCACTGCTGTATACTCACTACTTAAAACAGTGCCTGGCATAAAGTAGGCTCTCAATAAATATTTGTTGAATGAATGAATGGATGGTAAAATATTGTAGCTGTTGTTGACTTTGTCTTTTCATATAAACAATATCAAACTTTATCTAATTGTAGGGAGAATGATTGTAAATTCAAGCTAAATATATGTAAAAGAGAACACAGGCATCTACTGGGAGATAGAAGATAGCTGGGCAAAGAGAATAGGGGACAGAGTCAAGAATCCTATGGACAGAGGAAAGCTGTTGGCCTCTGGAGTCAGGATTACTTGGTTGTTATCTTCTGTAGGAACTGAGTTCGCAGACAAGAGCTGCTCTTTCCTGAGCTGGAATTGCAGGGCAACTCTAGGGAATGGAGACCCTGACCAGAGGTGGAAGCAGTTTGGGACAAAGTAATATTGCTCACAACTACACACCCAGAAGAAGTGGATCCAGGCCAGGGCATGTTTGGGCTTAGGGGTGTAAGAAATGGGTATCTAGAGCTCAGAACTTTCTAAATACGACACATTCTCTTCAAAGCTGGACAGAGATGGTCTCTATGTGTCTAGTTACTTGTGATATTGTGTTTGTAGTGTTTGCAATGTGCATATAATTACCACTGATTTCTGAACTACGGATTTCCATTTCTCATACTACACTTACCACACTTTACATTATGTTATTATCATTAACGCAGTAGCGAAACTATTTTCTAAACACTTTCTGATTTAAATTCTCTTATTGGAGAATCAGCTTCTCTCCCTTTACTCTATCCACCATTAAGTTCCCAAGGAAAGAGATAGAAAGTGGCATCTTGGGAAGAAGAATATGATGTAAAAAAGATTCTACCAGACAGGATGATGCAAGAAAAGCTGGCTTCTTCCATCCTGAATTTGGAAAGAGAGAAAAGACAGAGTGGGAGTGGGGCAGTGAAGTCAGGCATAGGTCACCTTATTTTCTCCTTCTCAGATTGGAACCCTTTGCGGGGGAGCATAAGGGGAACAGTGGGGAGGGTAGTAACATCCAAAAGGGATTTATGAGGATGCCTGAGAACCTTATGAATGCTAAGGCAGTGGGAATGGGCTATTAGCACACTTTCCCAGCTTCAAGAGGACGTCCTGTATTGGCCATGACAACATGCCTTGGAGGGGGCAGAACACCACTGGCAGAGGGAGTGGGCTCTATAGATCAGCCTGAGCTGAGACTTTTAGATCCGCACAGCATGTGAAGAGGGTGCAAGGGATCAAAAAAGCCACATACCCCACTGAGGGAGCTGGGAGACCAAGTGCTTGCTGAACCAGTAAAAGCCTGGAGTTGGAATAAAGAGGCTGCAGATGGGGACATTTCATGGCTGGGGGCAAATGATAGGAATAAAGACTCTAAAGATGAGTAGGTGCCACTACAATGCTCAAATGCCCTCTAATCATGTCCCAGTGATCCGGGAGGCGGGGTAGACCTGTACTCTGAAACAAAGACCAGCAATGATCTGAAGGACATGGGAAGGATCTAGGCAACCATCACCTCTCCATGTGAGCCCCACCCCCAGACCATGGTGAGGAGGAGAAAGGCATGTAAGATGGGAGCATTTACTTGAAAAAGACCAAGTCATCCAAAGAGACAAATTGGACCTGAAGAGATTGGTATACTCTAAATTATCAAATTTAGGTGTTTTTTCTTCTTTTTCCCATATTACCCAGATGGGCGGGAGACTTGTGGGGAATCATCAGTTCAGTTAGAGAAAATAAAAAATCTCTATTTTCTTTGCACATCTGAGTGTAATTTGAGTTAAACTGCAATTGTATTTTGCTTGAAAATGTGTTTTATTTCCCAGCTCTTCCCTCCAGCAGCCACCTCCCTCAGATCAGAAGCTCCTTGAGGATAACAAAGTTGGAGGTGTTACTAGCACACCTTTTCTGTGCCTGAAGAATTTTACATAAACTGTCTCACTGAATCATCCCATTGTGTGATATGGTTGCTTTCTGACTTCACAGGCCAGAACATGAGGCCAGAAGGGTGAATTAACTTTCTGATTCACACAGCTAATAGATTTCAGACTCAGAATTACAATTAAAATCTGTCAAATTCCAGATGTTCTTGTTCGTTTATGCATCTTCCACTGTACCTTCCACCATAGAATTACTATGTTAAGGAGTGTCCTTTTCTATTTGTAGAGTTGCGTTTATTAGGTTCAACCGAGAGTAAGTTGGTGTATTAGGGTTCTCCAGAGAAACAGAACCAATAGGGTATATATATATATACATGGAGAGAGAGAGAGAGGAGAGAGATGAGATATCCAATTGGAGATATATATCTATATTCATATAAACATATATCCTCTATCCCTATCTATCTATCTATCTATCTATCTATCTATCTATCTATCTATCTATCTATCTATCTATCCCTCTATCTGCTTATCTATCTACCTGTCTTTCTAGAGAGATATTTATTATAGGAATAGGCTCACATAATTATGGAAGCCAAGAAGTCCTACAACCTGCTGTCTGCAAGCTGGAGAAACAGAAAGCTGGTGGTGTAATTAAGTCCAAATCGCAAGGTCCGAGACTGCCAATGTCTGAAGGCAGGAGAAGATGGATGTTCTAGCTCAGAGAGAAACTGAATTTACTCTTCCTCTACTTTTTGTTCTGTTTGGGCCCTTAATGGATTGGATGATGCCCACCCACATCTGGGAGGGCCAGCTGCTTTACTCAGTTCACCAATTCAAATACCAATCTCTTCCAGAAACACTTTTACAAACATGCCCAGAAATAATGTTTTACCAGCTAACTGGGCATTGCTTAGCCCGGTCAAGTTGACACATAAAATTAACCATCACAGTTGGTATTAACAAATTACTATAAGAACAATTATAGGAGGATGTGGAAGGATGTTAAGGAGTCTCAAATGCTTGTTTGGTGTCAGTGAGGCAGAAGTGAAGACGTACAAGTCTCCAAAGAACATTCTGTAAATTGTATATGAAAGAACTTCTCTGTATCCTGCCATCTGGCTGTTTCTTACTGCCTGTCAGTCAGTTAGGATGCGTGGCCCTGAGTCTATTTAAATGCCCAGTGATTAAGAGGTCATATTAATATGATCACTTTTTTATTCCTTTCAAGTAAAGTATTAGCATGTATTCTGATGGCTCTAGAGTTCAGGACAAAGATATTTAATCTGTGTGAGCTGTAACGTCATCTTGGCAAATCTCAGAGCAAGGGAAAACCTGTGATATTTTGTCAGTTATTACCAAATGCCAAAATGGAAAGTCATGATCACTTCTAATAAAAGAATTGACTGTGTAATTTATATCAAGGTAGATTCAATTAATATCTAATGCTTAAATGTATGTAATTGGATTTACATATTCACATCTTTGCAATTAGGAGTTGGTATTTAAAGGGCGTGCTTCCTGTTTCACATTTTCATTATCACGAAAAACTAATGGGGCTTTTTGTTGTTGTAGAATTACAGAATCAAGGTAAATACCTTTGCCTGATAACCTCTAATCACGGGAAAAGAAAGTTTTTAGTTAATACAGACTCTTTAGAGCTACAGAAATATTCATGTTTGATTTAAATGGTATTCAGCCCTGACATTCATAATTTATGTTTCACAATGCTCATTTATAATTGCAACCGGTTTCCTTTTAATTTATACATCAGAAATACTTAAGCATAAATGTTAAGTTCCTCTCTTCTAAGTCTTGGGAGTGAATAAGATTCTTCCTTTACAGCACTTCATGCTGGAGAGGGCTTCAACCCTTCTGACACACCAGGATACCACTAAGTAAATTACAGACGCCTGGGTATCATTTAGTTCCGTGAAGCGCCAATGTACCCCAGGGGCCTTGAGGAACTTACGTCTGACTACCAGTCTGTTCAAACTGCAGGTCATGTGCTGTGTAGTAAGATATCCCAGAAATAGGTCAGGCAACTTTGCAGTAATGTCAGGTTAATAAGCCCACGAGCAAGAACGTAGACTAGTACTGTACACTCTTGCCCTTGAAAAACAAGCTATTACAATTACACTGTAAGCTACCAGGTCTGAGAGAATTCTTGGATGAACCTCACTCTATGGATCCAACCTAATCTTTAAGTGAGAAAAACTTATTCAGAAATTAAAACATAAATGTTATATGTACCAAGATTTAAAAAGGAGTAATAATATCCAGTGCTGGAGAGTACTAGGCGATGTTGATAATTTCTTATATTGCTTGTAGGGTGTAAATGGGTATGGCCTTTTTAGGTCAATTGGAAAATTGTATCAAAATCCTTAAAAATGTGCTTTCTCTTTGACATAGAAACTTACACTTAGAAGAAATTATCAGAAGGAAGCAATCATATGTAAAGACAATTGTACTATGATATTCACAGCAGCCGATTAACTGTCCAAAATCCCCAGTAATGGAGATTTATTAAATTTATGTTAAATTTAAACAATAGAATTTCATGTAGTAATGGAAAATGATGATGTATTGATATGGAAACAAATTCATAAAATACTTTTTGGTGAACATTGTTTAAATAGCTCATAAAGCAGTGTGTATGGTAATAATAAACCAGGATGATAAGCCAAAGATCAACAGAGGTTATCTTTGGAAAATAGGCATATTCATAATTTCTCCATTTACTTTCTATTTTTCTATATAAGCAAGCATTAGGAAAGGTGAACTATGAAATGGACATGGTATTAATTACTGCAAATCATAAGTTACATCAAAGACATGTCATTTTCTATAAAAATTTCTGAAAGACTGAGCTACAAGTCACTAGTGAACTGTTTTCCAACCTCTTTTTCTTTTTACCAAAGAACAATTCCTGCTATGCAGTAATCGTGTGATGTTTTAATGAACAGAAAGCTTTCTCTGCAATTCTTGACTACTTGTTCTGAACGACAGTTTAATTTTGACAAAGATGTATTATTTTGCCACTCTGTTTACAATTATTGATGGACATGATTAGCAGAGTGGCTGTTTTAGTTTTAAAAACATCTTAGACATTTCCTTTAGGTTTTATGAAAGGGCATTACATCAATGCCTAAAATGAAATTAATAATTCAGGGCTTCAAATGGCCAATTCACACAAATAAGTCTGTTGGGTTCTTGTTTTGCTGATAATACGTTTTCATATGAACAGTTTTTTTATCAACTGACAAGAATGCTAATGGTGTTAGTATCTATATATTACAGCCTTACTTATTTTACTTAGATGATGTAAAATCAATTTAATTATGCCCCTTCGAAGAATTCTGAAACTGGTATTTGTTCTGGGTATGTTAACACAAACATTTGAATTCTAGCTTGCTCTTATACACAGTCTTCTCTAAATCCTTGATTTCTCCCTTACTTTTCTGCAGAAAAAAGTGCTGGGGTTTTCTGTTATTGAAAAGGATCAAGTTTTTTTGTACTTGGAATGTGTGAGATGATTTCACTGGTTTAACTTGAAAAAATTTTGCTTTTCTTTTAGAGAACTAAGGTGGTGTTCCTACTGGTACTTCCCCCTACCTAAAAACATGACATTTAACTTAAAACTGCTGTTCAGCAGAGTAATGGTGACCTGCCTTTTGGTTGTGCTGATTTTCTTTTTTGCTAAAGTGAGAAATGATGCTAATTGAATCTAACCTGAAAATCAGCGCTGAGTACTTTAATTACTAATCCCACCTTGTAGGGTACCAACCTGGCTTGATCATTCTTACTGCCCAATCTATCAAGTTCTGTGTAAGCTGCAAAAGAATGAATAATCTCTTTATCTATCCTTGAACAAGTTACCAAAATAAAAGACTAAAGAAAGACTAGAAGAAAGATAAAAAAATCTATTTTATTTATTTAAAACGTATACCCTACCAATGCATAAGAATGGGCTTGAGGCAGCTTACGATAAAAACACAGGTATAAGGTTTACGCAAGGTAGTGAAAAACGATCAAGAGCAAAATCGGAAGCCATAAGGAAGAAAAGGAAGAACAAAGTCTAAGATGATTCCCAAAATCAAACATTACATTTGTCCAGATCTTTCTAATATCCAAGAGCAAAGAAGGAAGCATTACAGGTCACAATTCACTGTCTATTGAAGAGAAGGATTGCAAATTTTCAGGAAAGAGAAAAATTTTCTTGCAGTCGAAACTAGGAAAAATTTGTCGAGTGTAGATCCATATTTAAAGGATCTTGAATAATATAAGTGGCCCAATTCAAATGCCACCTTTTTCATGAAGTCTTCTCTGATTTCTCTCCTCTCCCTTTCCTGTTATACTTGTTTTCTCTTTTCTCCTCTAGCACTTTATCTGTGGCATTTGTAAAGCATTTATAACATTTTGCCTTTATTATTGTTATTTATGATTATATTTTGTCATCTCTATTAGATTGTGATTTATCCTTTTATCCTCTGCAGTGCCTTTGTTCATAAAAGTAACTAACATTTGTTGAGTGCTTTTATGTGCTTTGTCTCATTTTATCCCCACAATATCCATCTTTTATTTAGAGCTTTTATTGTTTCTAGTTGTATTGAGATATAATTGACATATAACATTGTCTAAGTTTAAGGTGTACACCATAATGACTTGATGTATTGTAAAATGATTACCACAATAAGTTTAGTTAACATCCATCATCTTAAAGTTATAGAACTTTTTTTCGTATAAGAACTTTTAAGATCTGTAGTACTCCCTTAGCAACTTTCAAATATACAATACAGTATTGTTTTTTGTGTGTGTGTGAGGAAGATCAGCCCTGAGCTAACATCCGTGCTAATCCTCCTCTTTTTGCTGAGGAAGATCGGCCTTGAGCTAACATCTATTGCCAATCCTCCTCCTTATTTTCCCCCAAAGCCCCAGTAGATAGTTGTATGTCATAGTTGCACATCCTTCTAGTTGCTGTATGTGGGACGCAGCCTCAGCATGGCCGGACATGCGGTGCGTGGGTGCGCGCCCGGCATCCGAACCTGGGCCGCCAGTAGTGGAGCCCGCACATGTAACCGCTAAGCCACGGGGCCGGCCCTGCAATACAGTATTGTTAACTATAGCTGTGCTGTACATTACATCCCCAGAAATAAAGTTTATGTCTTTTGACTCCCCTTCTTCACTCATTTTTCCCACTCTGCATCTCCTGCCAATGGCAACTACCAATCTGTTCTCTGTTTATATGTTTGGTTTTCTTTAGATACCACATATAAGTGAGATCATACAGTATTTGCTTTTTTCCATCTGACTTATTTCACTTGGCATAACACCCTCAAGGTCCATCTATGTTGTTACAAATGGCAGGATTTCCTTCTTTTTAATGGCTGAGTAATATTCCATTATAAATATATACCACAATTGCTTTAACCATTCACCCATTGATGGACAGTTAGGTTGTTTCCATGTCTGGGCTTTTGTGTATAATGCTGCAATGAACATGGAGGTGAAGATATCTCTTTGAGATAGTTTCCTTCACATATATACCCAGAAATGAAATCGCTGGATCACATGGTAGTTCTATTTTTAAGTTTTTGAAGAACCTCCATATTATTTTCCATAGATGCTGCACCAATTTACATTCCCACTAACAGTGTGTAAGGGTTCCCTTTTCTCTGCAGCCTCACTAACACTTGTTATCTCTTGTGTTTTGATAACAGATATTCTAGCAAGTGGGAGGTGATATCTCGTTGTGGTTTTGATTTACATTTCCCTGATGATTTGCGATGTTGCCACAATACCCCTCTGAGTCCACACTCCCCACAATACTGTTATTGTCTTTGTTTTACCAATAAACAAACCATAGTTTGAAGAGACAGGAAATAATATGCCCCAAATCTCACATGTGATAACTCGTGGATTAGAATCCATGTCTGATTGGTTACAAAGGGATTGCTCTTAAAGACTATGTCCAATTCTAGGCAGTGTTTTCATCAGTTTTTTTTTTTTTTTTTTTTTAACAGAACCCAGGGAGACAGTCTGTATGTGGATTAAAAATTTATGTTTTTCACTCCCGACCCAATTTGCAGGACTGGGAGGAAGGGTTTTGGGTTAAGTAGTGTAGATCAAGGGGTTTGGATGAAGAAGTCATGGTGAAATAGCCACCCATCCTGTATTAACCTCATACACTCTGGTCTTAGGAAGGCTTGGAATGCAAAGATCAGGGTCACTGTTTCTTATCAGTCAGATTACATTAAGTTATGCTGCAGTAACAAATGACCCTGAAATCTTAGTGGTTACAACAACAAAGGTTTACTTCGTGCTCTCACTGAATGTCCGTCATGGGTTGGCTATGATTCTGCTTGATGTTGCCCTCACTCCTCTACTAAGGCTGACAGAGCAGCTTCTATTTGGGTCGTTACAGCCTGTCGCAGAAGGAAATGAGACAGGGTGAACATGAGCTGGCTTTAAAAGTTCTTACTTGGAATTGATACACATTACTTTCGCCCACATTTCAATGACCAAAGAAAGTCACATTGATACTCTGGAGTTCACCAGAGTGGGGATGTACAAACCTCCTGCAAGAAGGGGGTAACACAAGTCACGTGACCAAACCTAATGTCAATAGAGCAAGACGTATAATCTTCTCACAGGGAGGTAGAACCGAGGGGCAGAAACAAATGTTTTTCCACAATAATGCACTCTATGACACTTTCCCATTGCTGGCCATAGCAGGCCTAGATATTCTAGCTTAAAGTTGTGTTATAAATAGTAGCAAAGCCATGGCCATCCTGATTGGGGGAGGGCAGGGACTAAAATAAAGTCATAGTGTCGGTTTCTTTCCGTGTCTCTATGCAAACGCACCCAACCCTCCAGGGAGAAATAACGTACAGGGTCTGTACATTGGAGTCTGCCAGATCTAGGCTCAAATCCTGGCTTTACCACATACTTACCTGTGAGAACTCAGGCAAGTCTTTGAGACTATTTTCTCAGATAATCATGACTGTGCTCAATAACTAGCATCACTTAATATTAAAATATTTTTCCCAATGTCTAATTGCCACATCTCTTGTTATAATTTGGCTTATTTCCGTGTGCTCAGTACTCATTGTATATCACTTTGGTAGCTTTTCACATGTTTAGAAAGTATTATTTTGTCACCCCTCCCCCCAACTTCCCAGGTACTTCAAACCGTGGAACATTAGCCTGTTTTCCTTAATAGATCCTGAACCCTAATTGCTATACTCACTTACCTCTAGATTTTTCATTCTTTCAACCAGTAGCCCAAAGGGAAGTATAACACATCCAGGAAGATGAGGAATATTAAATACATCAGGAGAGAGTGTCCTTGCTCTGAGACTGACGAGTGTTTACGTCAGATTTTGTTAACCATATTGTGTTTGCTGAATTGTTATTCTTTTGATGTTCCGGTTAACTGAAAGTGGGAGAGAGGGAGGGAAGATGGGAGGACAAGTTACCAGAGCAGTCAAGAGCCAGAATTTACCTCCTTGTTGACAATCTCCTTCTGTCCACAACTGGAGGCCTCTGGGTGGAGGCCTACCGTTGTTCAGTGGGGAAATCAATCTACCTTTTGTTCCCTCTTCAAGAGAAAGTAACAAAGACTGAAAACACTGGCTATTGCCCTGACAACCTGGGGATTTGCCTGTCTTGCTTGGGTGAAGGCTCCTCTTTATAGATCACTTGTGTGTTTCATAGACAGATAGAGTCACATACTGACTTTTCAGTGAGATAGATGTTATACATAGACAATTCTGCTTTGATTAAAACAACCTAATTAAAATTGACAAGACACGAAATGTCATGTCTTAACGCTCAGGGATTTAGAAATAGGTTGTAATAAACATTTGCTTTTCTTGCTGTACATTGCTGTGTTTATTGGGAAGATGGAAAAAATAATGCACCCTGAGGCAGATTATCCTTTCTGTTGGCTGGATAAATGAATGAGATTGTGATCCCGGGCTTTCTGTGACATCCTGGGTCACTAGGCCTCCAATTTAAGGTAGGGTAAAGATTTCTGAGGGAGGGTTAATCTCAAAGATTTTGCAGACCATTGAACTAGAGAAACTGGGCAAAACATTAAATATAAGTGGATAGGAACAAAGAGGAATTTTCATGTATCTGACTGAGCATAAATATAGGCAAGGTGACGTTTAAGCGTTCAACTTTGATATGGGGTCATGCGTCTATAGGGAATGGGAGTGAGAGATTCCTGCTGGGGAGGCAGAAGCAGTTGATGACTTTGGCTTATGAATTGTCATTGGGCTGGTTTCTGGGAAGGCACAGAACGTGGCAAATTTCATTGTGTACATGGCAGGCAATAAAATTACCTTCTCAAGAAGGCCCCGTTAATAAGACAGTCCATCTTTTTAGATTGGTTTCAATTGTTTGAGGTCTCTCAATAGTTAAAATAGTCACTGGGTTGCTGGGCAAACCTTTGACAACAGGACACCTATAGAGTGCAAAGTGTGAATGAAAATACACTTTTTTTAGTCTATTTAAGCTGATTAGTTTCATTGGTTTGACCAGTAGTTCCAAACTCAGCTGAAATTAGAAGCTTTTAAAAAATGCAGTTACCATAGCCCCACCTGGGATGCATGGAATCAGATATTCTGAGGTTGGTGAGTTGGAATCTGCATCTAAAATCTTCCTGGGTGGTTTCGACGTAGTCTCTCAGTGGAAAGTTTGGGAACCACTGGATTAGAGTATGTGGCTAATGAAATCTGATCTGCTTACAGACTACTTTATTGATGAATAGAGAAATAGCAAGCAAACCAACATTCAAAAGCCCAGTAAAATGGTTCCCTATGTGTGAACTAACACCCATTACTACTAAAAGGGAAAGCCCTAGAAGAGCAAATATATAAATTTTTATCTGTGATTAATATTGACTATTAGTAGAAAAATGAGTACCTCTGAGCAGGACATTTTGGTTTAGTTCAAAATATTTATTGTTTGCAATTTGCCAGGCACTGTGCTAGTGTCTATAGAATATAAACATAGACTGATTTCTCTTTTTGTAGAGTTTACAATTCAATTGCTACTTTGAAAGAGGTCCAATTACTTTTTTGGAATATTATGGATGTCCTGAGGTTATGGGGTCAAGAACTTTTCTCTTCAGATCTAATAGGTCAGGTTGCGTTATTTGGTTGAGTGGAAGGAAGAAGGATCAAAACCACATTTGCTAACATAATTATGATAGACAATGTTGATCCTCATGGCCATGACCCCCTTTGTCTGCCTCCCACTCTAGAGCCTGGAAAAGCAGATGCCAATATCCCCTGCTGCTGGACATGGCCATGTGACCCACTTCTGGCCAATGAGAGATAAAGAGAGGTTTTCTGAAGGTTTCTGGGAAAGAGATTTCTCTTCTAGATCAAAAAGAAGTACACAAATTGCTCTACACTGCCTCCTGCTTCCTGCCTTTGAGGATATGTTACTTAAAGTTGGTGTGACCTCCTTGTTGCCATGGGGAAATATGAAGAGAGCCTCAAAGTCACCAACCCGGAGACCTGACACTGTTAAGCTTCTGAATCAGGGCCAAAAATCACTCACCTTCTCTGTAAGAAAAATGAATCTTATATTATTTAAGCCATTATTTGTTGTTTTTTTTTGTTACTTGCAGTCAAAAGAATTCCTAACAGATATGCAGGGCATGTTCCAACTGTTGGCTTTATTTTAACCTTCAAGCTTTTAGAAAAGAAGTTCTTAACTCCTTTTTCTGGCTCAGGATATGGAACAAGATAGCATTGTGGTAGAGTTTGTTTTTGCCTGCTCAATTTCCATTTCTCCTTCTTGGTGATATTACCCTGATTTCTCCTGGGGTGCCCTCTCTCACTCTCAGACCTTAGGGTTTAGTGGCACTGACCCTACCCCTGACAACAGAATTGAATATGAGTCTTGGGCTTAGCAAATCAGAGTTTTGCACCCCTGTGATATTGCGACTGGTTCAGGGATAGGACTAAGAAACAGAGAGAGTGAGATCATCCTAATGGCAGTAGTCAAACCCCTTGATTGGGAAATGCCTGAAGACTGGTCTAAATCCAGAAATTAATATATGAGAAAATATATTCTTTTTGGTGTGGGTAGTTTGAGTTACATTTCTGATACCAGCAACCAAAAGAGGACTGACTTCTAAAACCATGTCACCAGAGCCACAGCATTTTCATCATCATCTATGCTGGAATGTCCTAACAGAAGCTAGGTGGCTACAAATCAGGGATGCTATAAAGGGAATTCCAGTTCTGAGTAGGAAGTTAAAGTAAATTACTGCTAAAGTCTCTTTCAACTCTTGAGTTACATGATACTATAAACATCCTGTGTTTGTAGGGAGATTATGGCAGTGGGAGGAGCATGGTGCCTTAAGGGATAGTGAGCAATCTGCTTTTGCATAGTTCATGCTTGATAAATGCTAGATGAATGGAAAGGATTGTGGGGATTTGGGCATCACGGAAATAACACCAGACCGTTAGCCTAGAAACATCGATCCTGATTCCATTTCAGAACTGGGTCCCATTTTAAACTCTGGCTATCTAGATTGACCTGAGCAAGTCCTTAATTCATCAGTGACTCAGTAAACTTGTCTGTAAAATGGGAATATAATTTCATGGTTTGAAGGAAATCTTGGGAGAAGAAAATGTAGTGGCAGGGAAATAATGTTTATTGAGGATCTACTATGGGTCAAACTTTGTGGTAGATGCTTTATCTTTAATTATTTTGTTTAATTGTTAGAACAAAGTAAAGAACATGTTATCATCCCAATTTTTCAGATAAAGTAATGGAAACTTAGGCAGGTTAATTAAATTTACCAGAAGTTACCCAGCCTATGAATGGATGAGCTAGGCTTTAAATGTTTCTGAGGTCAAAGGCTGAGTTCGTATTTACCATGCCAGACTAGTTCACACTCCTTATTTTACAGACATGGTTAAGCCTGAACAACAAATGGATGACAAATCTGGTACTAGCCCTCCTGTTTCTAGGCTTCTATACACTCTGCTAATGATATCTGCACTGCCTGTCTCATTGGGATTATTGTTTGAAATCAGACAAGGGCTAGGAAAGTGATTTGAAGGGTGTAACGTGCTGTATAATTTCCTTTGGAACCCTGAGCTTGAAAGCTCTCAGGTCTCTTTCTCTCTTTTTTCTCTCTATCATTAGTCTTTGCTTCTCTCTGTGGGCTTTTTTCTTTCTTTCAGACTGGTTATCTCAATGAGACCGGCACTATAGCAGCCAGTAAATCCTGGGCTCATCTCTTCCCAACTTTCCACACAGAAGAATGGGCTTCAACAAATTTAGAGACTTATTTGTCTCAGATGACAAGGACTACAGATATAGGCAAGTCCTAGAGTTGACTCAGTAGCTCTCAGATGCCAGGGAAAGCATTTCAGTGATTCATTCCTAAATTTGCTTAAGCCAATGATAGTTTTTCTGTTACTTGAAGCTGAAATGGTGTTGCACCTGACTCAAGCCGATCAACTAAAGGACTATAGTAATTGGTCCAGGCATGGCCACTTGACCCAAGTCAGGTTAGACAGAGTCCTCTGGGATCTTGTGAAAGTGAGCTGGTAAGGAAAAAATTTTCCTCCATGTCACGTGGCTGCACTTAGCTGCAAGGGAGGTTGAGAAATGATTATTTAGCTTTCAGCCTCTAGAGTAGAAGATGTAGTAGACATTACCAGTGTCTGCTACTATCCAGTTCCCCACTACTTCCAGGAATACTTCCCTACTGCATGAAGTTAAGTGTGGTCACGTGGTTAGTTTTTCCCAACGTGGCACATACAGCATGCGTCACTTTCAGGCCAAAGCATTCAAGAGCCGTTGTGTGAGTCTCTGTGCTCCCTTCCACATCACAGCAAGCATGGAAACATATGTTACAATGGGCTTGCTGTAAGACCAAAGCAGCCTGGATCGCTGAGCCCTAGCATGGGGGACAGCTGCCATGGAGAGTTGCCTGGCTCTGAACTGAACTTGCACAGGTGGAAAATAAAGCTTTTTTATTTAAATCACTGTAAATTTGGGTTATTTGCTATCACAGCACAACTTACCTATCCTGACTAATATAGAAAGCAAGAGAAAGGAAAAGAGCATTGGAAATAGGTATTATGTGAACCAACTTACAGAGTCTGCCAAAGGTGGGTCATGAAGTTCTTAGTTAAACCGTGTGTTAGAGTGAAGTGCGGGTGAAGGAATGCATAGCGGAGACAGGACTACTGTGACATTGCTGTGAGCCTGGCTACTATATACTTGAGTGCACTACAATTGTCAAATGAATTTTCCTTTATATTCATCCAGAAACTATTAAACACCATTTCAGGTACTTTCTAAGGTCCTGAGGACATCATGATCAATAAGGTAGATATGGTCCTTGCTCCCACAGATTTTTCTCTCAGGAAGCTCAGCTATTGAATAATTAATTACAAGTGTGTTAAATATCTCAAAAAACAAAAGTGCTGTCGGAACTTATAACAGATGGATTAATGTAGGCTAGGGGAATGCTTTCTGCTTTCTGGAGGAAATGATATTTAAAATGAAATCTAACGAATGAGAGTGTATTAGCTAGTCTCATAGGTAGGACTGGGAGAATTCTGTAGGCAGAGAAAACAGTCAAGTCTCAGCCATGAGCTGAGAAACTTTATGTCGTATTCAGGAACTAAGGAAAGACCAGTAGGAAAAGAACATAGAAAACACAGAAAAAGGATACTTAAAGGCCATTTATAGTGGTTGATTCATTTGGATATTTTCCTCGCCTTCTTACTCATCTTTTGGGCTTCCTACTCCTGCGTCCTGTGTTCATTTTCCCCCTTTCTCTGGTAAATCTGTCAGAATCTATGTGCACACGCTTTTCCTTGTCTTGATTCCCAGAATGTATTCAGCCCTAGGCTGCTTGCCTGTGTCCTCATCGTAGCTCTTCCCTCTCTCGCTCCCTTTCCTCCCTTTATTGCCCTCTTTAGCTAGCACAATATTCTGCCCAGGTCTTTGAATGACACCCCTTTGGTGAATCCATCTAAAGATTCTCGTTTCTTTTAGAGAAATTCCAATCCACTAAAGTTTTACTCAGGGGGCCCTCTGGAGCATGCTGGGAATAGCACTTACTATTGTGCTGGTGAATGGCTGTGGGCTGTCCCTCTGTGTCTTGTTGGCTAGATCCCTTAATCCTTCCAACTTCACTCTGTTGAAATCCAATAGTCCTGTGGCTGTATTCTTTGAACCCTTTCTTACAGTGCCAAATTCAATAACATCACCTGGCAGAGCCAAACTGCCTCTGAGCTTGTTTGGGTTTCTTTCATTTCATAGCACATATTGCTTCTGTTTGATTTCTTGTGGAGAATTTAATATGGGCTGTAATCTGAATTTTGCAAAGAAAATTGACTGAATTCAAATTACTTGTGTGTAACAAATACCACCACTCTGCTAAATTGCTATTTACACCAGTAAATATAAACTCAGATGCCTTTGGTCAGGCTGAGTGCAATAATTTTAGAACCCTCACCTAATGCATAAACTAGAGAACTTAAATTGAAAACTGAAACTGGGAGGTGGATGAAACGAACTTTAAGAAGCAGCTGCTCAGACTCCCTCTAATTTCTAAGGAAGAATATGGTCAATAATATATTACTTGCATCTTCTACATAACGTTTCATGAATTGACTTGGCCAGTTGATTGACACATAATGGGCTTGCTGGAGAAGCTGTGGCACCCAACCCAGTCCATCATAGTCTCTATTTCACCAGGGGGTGGAGAGAATTTGATACCAGTTCAGAAAGAAAAATCCAGAGCCCAAATTTACTCTCCGAATAAAAGTACCATGTGGAAAATAGCATATAGAGGAGCCCCAGTCAAATTCTGTGTCTTGTTGTAAGTGATTTTAAGATGTAAGATCTAGTTTCAGCCAGGCAGTGCCTCAACCATTTGATAATATTCATATTATCAGAGAAGGTAAAGGAGAATTGTTCCTCTACTCACAACACTTCTGACATCAAATGTGTGAGTTTTCCACACTAAGAAATTTTCCAAGTTTCTGCAGACATCAACTGGGTGTCCTACAATTTAACTCAGTTCTGGCACTAACTACCTGGAGTTAGTGTCAGACCCCATAGGTTAAGGGTGCAGTACTAGAAGACCACCCCCTACTTCAGACACCAATCATAAGTAGTGGGTCCCTAGGTTACCTAACTTTTGTCTGACTTGGCTACAAATTGGGGGTTCTCACAACTCCCTCCTTGGGTTCAATAATTTGCTATAGTGGCTCACAGAACTCAGGGAAACACTTACTTATGTTTACCAGTTTAATATAAAGGATATTATAAAGGATATAGATGAACAGCCAGATGAATGGGTACACAGGGCAAGGTCCGGAAGTGTCCTGAGCACAGCAGCTTCTGCCTCTGTGGAGTTGGAATGCCCTACCCTCCTGGCATGTGGATGTATTTGCCAACCTAGAAGCTCTCTGAACCCCATAGTTTAGGGTTTTTTATGGAGGTTTCATCACGTAGGCATGATTGATTATTAACTCAATCTCCAGCCCCTCTCACCTCCCTGAAGGATGAGGGTGTGGTGGGGCTGAAAGTTCCAAGCTTCTAATCATGGCTTAGTCTTTCTGGTGACAGCCCCCATCTTGAAGCTATCCAGGATCTCACCAAGAGTCACCTCATTAGAACAAAAGATGCTCCTATCACCCAGGAAATTCCAAGGGATTTAGGAGCTCTGTGTGAGGAAATAAGGGCAGAGATCAAATACATATTTCTTATTGTGTCTCAGAAGGACATTCTGAGTTTTTCGTCATTTGGTCTAACTACCTAAAAAAGTCTCCCCTCTGTTTAGTCCAAGTTTCTTACTTTTTTTTTCTCTGTATCTTCTTTTTATTCTGACACTATAGTTTTCAAACTCCTTTTTTATTTATCTCCCAATGCTTCTCCACCTACTCTTTTTTTCTAATGAAGCCTCCAGTGTTCCAGTGCAGAATGCTCCGGCTGGAGTGGGGTTGAAGGTCCAGGAGCCCCTCTCATGCAGTACCCTCCCGTTTCTGTTCTTGCACTGGCTCCTAAAGGGCTCCATGGAACCCCTGGTGTCCAGGAAGCACATTTAAAAACCACACTGTTTTTTTGTGCGTGTGTGAGGAAGATTAGCCTTGAGGTAACATCCACTGCCAATCCTCCTCTTTTTGCTGAGGGAGATTGGCCCTGGGCTAACATCCCTGCCCATCTTCCTCTACTTTATACGGGATGCCGCCACAGCATGGCTTGACAAACAGTGCGACGATGCCCACCCGGGATCTGAACCTGCGAACCCGGGGCTGCCTGCTGAAGCGGAGCGCGGGAAATTAACCTGCTACACCACCGGGCTGGCCCCAAAACCACACTGTTTTTGCAGAAGAATATAAATGATTCAAGTATCCGTTGGCCAGGGGGAGCTTCCTTTCCCATAGTTTGGATAGATTGCTTGTTCTTTTGCTCCCATCTCTGGCTAGAGTGACAAAAATGTGTCTGGAACCCCATGGACAACATGTTCCAGTGACATTGGAACATTAGTTGGATCCCAGTTTTGTATCTTGCTCTTCAGGGGCTGGTCAAATACTCCTAAGACATGTTTACCAGGCAGAGCCAATGGCTGAGTAGCAGCTAAAACCTGACATATTCAAAACTAAAGGAAACTCAGGTAGGAAATGTCAAGGTATTGATTGAGTCTTGAAATACGTATGTATGTCTTATGTCTAAATTTTGAAAATAAAGTGAAGGAAATGAAAACAAAAATCTCCAAAAAACTCAATTTTTTCCCCCTGTATCAATCGGGGTCATTTTTACCTATGTGTTAAAGAATTCAAAATACTAGCAAATTTCTGAGTCTTCAAAATATGAACTGGATTCTTGTTGTGTATGATAACCGGACTCCTCCCCACTTAAAAAAATATGAATAAAAACTCTTCATAGTATATTAAATCCTATCCCATATTGGCTGGGGGGTACTGTATTAAAAGTGTGGGGAAATAATGCAGGACCACAGGTTTTATTTCTCTCTTGCTTTTTTCCTCCTCTCAAAACACAGCAGAGAAGATTGGAGGATGATATTAGGTGAGTAAGCTGTTCTTTTGAAACCTAAGATACCCCTGGGTATTTATTATCCAACTGTACCAGAACCTTGACATTGTGGTAACAAAGGTCTTTTGATTTTATAACTTCATTAGCTTAACACCTAATGAAGTGGATTAATATGTTTGGCAACTGTTGTGTTTTGTTAAGCACTAAACACAGAAGCATCAAAATCCTATTTAGCTTTATAAGTAATGGCATAGCCGTTCTTTTTCCCAGGCTGCAAGCCTATGATTATCTTCTAAATGTTCCATCTCAGAAAATATTCCGGTATGCTAACTTCTTGTTTTTATTTTTTTAAGTTTTCTTTTTTCGTGCTGGAGAGATTTTCGGCAGTCTCAGAAGGCTAATCAACTTTCTCTGCGTGAATGAGCTTAATCTTACATTTTAAATTTATTCCATTCTAGGAAAAACTGTGTTTCCTACCTACCTCACATTTGGAACTGTATGAAAGATTCAACCTTGCTTCCATGAAAAGTTTTTCTCAAGGTGAGTGTATTCAGTGAATTAAATAAGTTCATTTGAAGCAATAAAAACAAATTTGTATTTTGGTTCACTCATTCAGTAGTATTTAATGAACACCTATTTATTGAATGCCTGATCATGTGCTAAGTACAATGCAACCTTAAAACAAGGATATTTTATGGCAACAAATAGTTTACCCAAAATTTTCCTTTCCAACTATGCACATTTGTGTTGTGATTCACATAGGAGAGTGTTTAAGTGGAAGACCCAGTTAAATGGCTTAAGTCTTACTATTAATCTCAAATTATTGCAAGACATTGCCTTATTGTTTTGAATGTTTTCCCACTGTTTAAGTAAGAATCAGTTTATGTACCTGACTCCTAATGGTGGAGGATGAAGCAATCTGGCTATACAGGGACGATATTTGGCTGGTTTGCACTTAATTATTGGGATAGTTCACAGTTGTGTCTGTCTTGATGCATGAATTCCCCTGCCATATTGAATGTTACATATTTTGAATATCATCCCTGACTGTGTATCATTTTTTCTTATATCAGGAGAGGTATAAGATTTATTTGAAATGCTGCTGGGTCACTGTTAATATAAGGCAATCCTGTTTTTCAGGAAATTTCCTATTAATGGCAATTTAGAAGAATTTAGGGCAGCCATAATTTTTGAATATCCAGAAGAAGTATAAAATCTCACATTGAGAAAAAATAAATTGGAAAACCTCCCGCAGTACTATTTTCTTAGTCAGACCAGGTTGGTTTATTCTGCTTTGTCAGGAAAACCTCTCTCTTTATTTTCTCAGTCTTCCTTCTGCTCCTTTTCACCAGCTCTCCTCACTACTTTCGAGTGGGAAGGTCCCTGAACTTGAAAACAATAAAATTTGACTCTCTGGCCCTCAGATTCTTCATCTCTAGAACAGGTATGAATGTTACAGATATGAATTTTATAGACTGCATGGGTTTGCATAGACTATAATTTCATTTTCCAATTAAAAAAAGATTACTTTCCATTTCAAGGCCCCATACCGTGTGGTTGAGAAAATTTAGTCCTGTCACTTGGATACTTCAGTCTTTTTCTGTAATTTTTAGCTTATAAATAATGAATTAGGGTTTTAGCTCTCCGTCTCTTCTCCCTTGAATTGGGGTGGGGTGGGCGTGCCTATGTGCATTTAGGCATTATGAAGAGTCGGGGGAGAGTATAACTGCTGGCTTTTGGTGAAGTGTTAGCTCATCCTGTCTGTCCCTCGTCACTGGCCTCCAGACAACGCTCAATCAGACTTCCACAGCTTGGCCTGCCTCCACTCTGGTACTCAGTCCACTCTGGCATCTGTGCCCCCTTCCTTCTCATCTTGACGATGAAGTTTCTTTGGTTCCACTCACTCTCTTGGCCTCTTCTGTGGACACAGAAAGGTCTTGCCAAGCTACTGTGCATGGTTACAACTTAAGCTTTAGCTTTTTCCGCCATTATTGTATTATGGAAAATTTCTAACAAACCAAAAAATTAAAAGGATTTAATTCTGAAATTTTATGTACTTACCACTCAGATTTTATAATTAACATTTTACTATACTTGCTTTGTCAAATATCTATCCATTTCTCTATCCCTCTGTGGTAAGCAGAATATTAGCCCACCCAAAGATGTCCATGTCCTAATCCCTGGATCTGGTGAATATGTGACCGAACATGGCAAAAGGGACTTTGCAGATGTGATTTTGTTAAGGACATTGAGATGGGAAGATTATCCTATTATGCACCTGGGTTCATTTTAATCATAAGGATCCTTTAAAGAGTCAGAAAAGGCAATGTGACAGTGGAAGCAAAGTCAGAGATTGGAAGATGCTATACTACTGGCTTTGAAAATGAAGGAAGGGGCTATGAGCCAAGGATTGTGCGCAGCATTTAGAGGTTGAAAAAGGCAAGGGAATGGATTCTCTTCTGGAACCTCCAGAAGGAGCACAGCCCTGCCCAAATCTCGATTTTGCCCCAGTGACGTTCATTTTAGACTTCTAATCCCCAGTAAGATAATAAGTTTGTGTTTTTTTAAACCACTAAATTTCTTACAACAGCAATAAGAAACCAATACATCATCCATCCCTCCCTCTATCCATCTTTTTGAATTTTTTATACATTTGAAAGTAAGTTACAGACACCAGTACACTTCCCCTCCTGATACTTTAGCGTGCCAATCATCAATAAGAGTTCAATATATGTTGATCATTCTTTTTTCTTTTGAGATAAAGGCAACATCCAATGAAATGAACAAATGCTGAATGTACTTTTTCATGAGTTCCAAGAAATGCTTAAACCTGTGCAACCCAAACCCCAATGGAGATAGGGAATATAACCCTCACTCCAGGAAGTTTCTTTCCCCTGTTCCTTCCCAGTAAACTCTCCTTCCCCATCCCAAGTAACCATTGTTCTTACTCCTTGCCTCTTCTAGAACTTTATATAAATGAAACTATGTAGTACGTACTCCTTTGTGTAAGGCTTCTTTCTCTCAGCATGTTTTTGAGGTTCATCTATGTTCTTGCATGTATTGGTAGTTTGTTCCTTTTTATTACTGAGTTGTATTCCATTACACGAATATATCACATTTACTTATCCTTTCCCCAGTTGATGGACCTAGACTGTTTCCAAGTTTTGGTTAATATGAATACAGCTGATATGAGCATTCTTGTACAGGTCTTTTTGCAGACGTATGTCCTTATTTTCTTGGGTAAATACCTAGGAGGGAAATACTGGGCAAGTTTTGTTTAGTTTTATAAGAAACTTTTAGAACTTTTTCCCATGTGGTTGTACAATTTTACACTCAATTGCTCTATACCTTCTTCAATTTTTGATGTTGGCAGTCTTTTTAATTTTGGCTATTGTGTGGGGTGAATAGTCCCATCTCACAGTGATTTTAATTTGCATTTCCTTGATGACTAATGACATATGCCAGGCTTTGCCTAGTGAACCTAAAGAGCCTAGTTTCTTGTAAATCAAAAACTTTATTGTGAAACTCAAGTGGCTCTTATATCATTATACACGGAAAGAGTTATCTGGTACTATACAAAGTAATGATGAGGGTGAGGTCCTAGGGGATTCAGTCCTAGGTTAATAGGACAGAGTTCCTTCCTGCTGCAAATGTCCATTTTCCCTAGCTTACATGCTCATTGTGAGGAGCAAATGAGATGATGGTTAAAATATGAGCTGTTATTATGTCAATCTTACTAAAATGAGGACTAAGATTTCTTCTTTTTTCTTTTTGGAAACTATCCCTTAAACATATATCACTTTTTAATTTTGATTTAGGGATCATTTTGGTTACTCTAAATGGAGAAAGAAAGGAAAATAGTCAATGTAAGAGAGCACTAGAGAGTCAAAACTGTCAATATTTTTAAAGGTGCATTTGGAGAAGCCTGTCACAGCAGCTTACCTGAAGGACAGAATATTTGTTAGTGTGTTCTACAGCATGAATGTATTGTTTGGATGTGGGATGCCTGTATATTTATCAGAATCCTATAAGACCTCCAGTTTGAAAGGGATATACTAGTTTTAGATTTCAACCATTTAACTGAGACCCCATTCAAATTGGAATACATTTTTGTTATACCATCAGTACCGAACACATGGTTTCTTCTTCTCTCTCTTTTTTTTTTTTTTTTGTGAGGGAGATCAGCCCTGAGCTAACATCCGTGCTAATCCTCCTCTTTTTGCTGAGGAAGACCAGCCCTGAGCTAACATCCATTGCCAATCCTCCTCCTGTTTTTTCCCCTTTTTCTCCCCAAAGCCCCAGTAGATAGTTGTATGTCATAGTTGCACATCCTTCTAGTTGCTGTATGTGAGACGCGGGCTCAGCATGGCCGGAGAAGCGGTGCGTCGGTGCGAACCCGGGCCGCCAGTAGCAGAGTGTGCACGCTTAACCGCTAAGCCACGGGGCCGGCCCTCTTCTCCTTTTTTTATTCTCTTTGTATCTAGATATGTCATGAGCCTTCTGTACTACAGAAACTCAGCTCCAGGCAAAGTTTTACAGCACAAAGTGTCCACAAACCGATTCTATCTCCTGTCCAAGTGAAGAAAAATCTGATTTTTAGAGGAAAAAATATTTATATCTATCTCTGTGGAGGGAGAATAGCGCATGAGAAAGAAGAGAAAGATGTTATCTTCCTTTTTCTTTTCTGACCCCCTCCTGTTTTTTTGGCTCAGCTTCTCTTTGAACTCAACAGGGCTTTTTCCTTAAACAAGCAAACACTCCTGTATCCATAAGGCCAGCCTCCAGCTTCTCTGTTTAAAGAAATATATTTCACATGTTGAGGCCAGTATTGCAGTCTTTCCCAGAATGCTTAAAGAAAAGTGAACTGTGGATACCAGGAGAATTTCCACCATGATTTCAAATCGTTAGATCCCACTGCTCGGCCTTGAGGCCTATGGTCTCACCTCTTGGGTGGCAATTTGAAACGTTTTGGTTAACTTTATGAGTGTACTCCAAGAACGCCATGTAATGTGGGCCTATGCTACAGTTTAGCTTGTGAAATAAATTTCCTAGTTTTAGAGTCTTCTGTCACATTCTGAAAATCTCTTCTCAGCTAAAAAATTCCAACTTGTGATCAATAGTGCATTTCTTAACCTTTCCGTCTTGACTTATTCCTGTGTTGTGCATACTTAATTGGTTTGTGCGTGCATGTGTGTATGTGTGTGTGTGTGGTTGAGGGTGGGGAGGGTAGCAGCTGGGGAGATATATGCTTTTCTCTCTCAATTATTTCAGGCTATTAAAGATGATTGACTGAACCGTTTAAAAATTTCAAGAAGGGGAGACATTAAAAAACAAGGGAACTTGTGCTTAAACCAAATGATTAAAATTTCAAAGTTAGGGATGAATATCAATGCCAAATATTTTCCTTGCATTTTGAGAGCATTCTGCCAGACTGATGCATCGCATAGGAGTCTAGTTTTTCTGAAATGAAAAGCTTAATTGAAGCCAAATTAGAAATATCTAGATGTAAGACTTCTGGGAATTCAGTATTTTGGTTGTTAATTTAGAATCACAAAGAAAAGTTGTACAAATGGCTTACAGATACGTGTATGCAAGTTGATATACAAAATACCATGAGTGAATTTTTGAACTTAAAAATGTGTACATTCAAGTACTAGTTGTTCTATCATGTTTCGTATTTGTATGGAATGTGAAAAATATGTATTATCTAAAAGTACAGACAATGTATCCTATGTTTTCTGACATTGTTCCAATTTCAACTATTCAGTTTAGTCGTCCCAATAGGTAAACTAGTATTTATTGGATTATGACATAGGCAACATGTTGTGGTCAATTGGAAATTAGAAATAAAAAAAAAAAGAAAATAGGGGAAACAAATGTGCTTTCTGAGCTTTCAACCGTAAATGAAAACTAATGGATCAGAGCAGAGAGATACAGTCCCCTTACAGAAGAGCAATGGCTTTTGGCTGGAGAGACACTAGATTTTTATTTGACTGACACTATTAATGTGTAGTGAGAAACTGTTTATACTCATTATTGCAACTAATACGAGGCATTCTTTTCCTGTAAATCTATTTGCCTTCTGATTTGAGCTCCCATTTCTCCCAAATGGCAGAAATTTAATTTCAATCAGTTCAGGTGTCTACCTCCCTCTCCTTTCCCAGGGAGTCAGGGATAGGCCCAGGGCACCTTTGTTTGAGGACAGACCAGCATCTAATATCTCATGGATTAATGCTCTGACTCCTGTCTTGCCCATAGACTAGGCAACTTATCTAGTGTCTGGGACAGGAAATTTTACTCTTATAGTATGATATTCTTCCCAACCTATTGTCTTGGCAGGATTCTTTCCTCTCCTGCCAGAGCCTAAACTATTGAAACTCAAAAACAAGAAGACTCTTATTCTCTGGCCCTCTGCTCTGTCATCCCATCCTCAAAGGCTGTGAATGCCTAAGTTCCCCAGTGGGGAAATGTTTAAGGGATACTGGAGAAGGTCAGGGAAAAATTCACTTATTAACATTTCAAAATATCATCTTGCCATTCCTGTAAAGAACGTGTCAGTGGATTGGAATGGGGGTGGTGTGGAGATGGTGGGGAGGGCATCTGTGGAGGGACTGCATGGGAGAAAGACAAAGATCTAACTGACTCCCATGGGATCAATCTCTTGGTCCCTGAGCAGTTATATCTTTATTACAGTGACACAGGCAAGATTCTATTAGAACCTGCTGCTAATAACCATTTAAACCACAGAATTAACTCCCCCTGTTCTGGTTTTACTATTACAAGTAACCTTCAGACAACTTCGCTTTCCATATGCCTTACTTTCAGGGAGACAGTGAGCTGGTCAGAACTGTGGAAACAACTGCCCCTTCTGATGGACGTGGTTCTTATTTAAAATGAATACAGGGGCCGGCCCGTTGGTACAAACGGTTAAGTGTGCGCGCTCCGCTGTGGCAGCCCATGGCTCGCCGGTTCGGATCCCGGGCATGCCCCAATTCATTGCTTGTCAAGGCATGTTGTAGCAGTGTCCCATATAAAGTGGAGGAAGACGGGCACAGATGTTAGCCCAGAGCCAGTCTTCCTCAGCAAAAAGAGGAGTATTGGCAGATGTTAGCTCAGGGCTGATCTTCCTCTCAAAAATATTAAAAAAATAAATAAAATAAAATGAATACATTGGCTTTCTACTAATACAGTCATGTGCCACAGGATGATGTTTCGGTCAATGATGGACTGCAAACACGACAGTGGTCCCATAAGATTAGTACCAAATAGCCTAGGTATGTCGTAGGCTATACCAGTAAGTATACTCTATGATGTTCATACAGTGATGAAATCACCTAATGATGCATTTCTCTGAATATATCCCTGTTGTTAAGCGATGCATGACTGTATAGATTAAACCTTCCCTTGGCACTCATGTGTTTCACATTCTTGATTTCCTTTGTCAATGTTTGATCTTCCGGGCTAAAACGTGATTCAAGAGAAAGCCAGGAGCCTACACATGGATTCTTAGGGAGCACCAGGTGGAGGAAATACTTTAGACTGGCTACTGAATTGATTTCTTGTGCAAGTAAAGGTCAGTTCAGGGATTTTTAAAAAGTCTATATTTTGTGTGAGAGTCACCTTAGACCAACCTTCACTGGCTTTTGCTCCCACTTGCTCACTCAGGACTTTAGTCTCCCTGCTATCCTTCCTCCAAGGCTTCTGGAAATTTCTAGCTATCTCAAATGTATTTTTAAATCATCTAGTCAGTTACAACATGGCATATACCAAGCTGGTTCTCTTGCCAGGTACATTCACTAAATACATTGCTTGGCTCTTAATTTATACAAAACATGCTACTATTATTAATGCTAGCTAATGGTTATGTAGTGATTATTATATGCCAGGCAATGAGTTAAGCACTTATGCACTACAATTTATTTACTTCTCACAAAAACACTATGCTGTGGGTTGAATTGTGTTCTTCCAAGAGAGTATGTTGAAGTCCCAACCCTAGTACCTCAGAATGTGACCTTATTTGGAAATAGGGTCTTTACAGAAGCAAACAACTTAAAATGAAGTCATTAGGATGGGCCCGAATCCGATATGACTGGTATCCTTATAAAAAGGAAAAAGATATGCACAGAAGGAAGATAATGGGAAGACACACCGGGAGAATGCTGTATGAGGATAATGGCAGAGATTGGAGTGATGCATCTACAAGCCAAAGGTGGCCAGCAAACCACCAGAAGCTAGGAGAGAGGCATGGAACGGATTCTCCCTCACAGCCCTCAGAAGGAACCAACACTGCCAGCACCTTGATTTTGGACTTCTAGCCTGCAGAATTGTGAGACAATAAATTTCTGTTGTTTAGGCCATCCGGTTTTTGTTACTTTGTTACTTTGTTATGACAGTCCTAGGAAATTAATATACTCTATGAAGGAGGTACTATTAATTGCTCCCATTTTGCGGATAAGGAAAATGAGGCACAGAGGAATTGAGATTTACCCAGCTGGTAAGTGATAAATCCACACACTCTGACCCTAGTATCTATGCTTTTATCCATTATACCAAATTGCCTCTTGTCTCTTTTCTAGTTAAGGACATTTCCTTTCCTAGACTTTTCCACATCCTTTTCCCTGCCTTTGCCAGGCAAAACTGCACACATTACTTCCTCTGTAGTCTTCCACTGGGCAGCGTGGTTTCGCTTTACCCATAACTGCACTGTGGTCTGTTGTGTGGGCAGGAGAAAGCCTCCCTCTGAGCTGATTCCCACTCTGTTGGAGGCTTTCTAAAGCAGCACTGCCCCAGGCTCAGGTTTGGCAGAGTTTTTAGGGAAGTACCTCTTCAGGATGTTAGTTACAGTTCTTACTCCCAAGAATCTGGACATGAATCAGTGGGGAGAGGATATAGAACAAGGACAAATATGAGGACTGGCTCACATTAAACTCTTGATTTCTCCTCACCCTGTTGACTGAATCTGTAACTGAAACTATAACATGTATGTGTATGTCATACATGCACATGTGTACATGGAGAAAAATACACCCCAGGTTGTTGGATGAGAGATGTGCATGAGAGAGAGACAGGAAGAGCTAGCTATCCGTGATAAAGACACTTTGTTGGGGTATCAGCATGTCTATTTAAAATTATGGGTATGTACTCATGGTGGTATATATGAAGATAGTCACTAACATGTTAATGGTGATTATTGCAGGGTCATAGAATTTCAGGTGAATTTTTTTCCTTCTATATTTCTGTGGGATAAAGGGTAGTTATTGTTTTTCTCGTAGTAACAGTGGCTCCTCAAAAAGCACAGAAATGATAAAGATAGTATTGTTTCCTTTATATTGGATTCATAAATTGGCTTGACCACAAGATTTCTGAATCCCTCCCACTTTCTACCCGTAAAGTATGATTTTCTTTTTCTTTAAAATCATCTTGAAGATAAGAAGTGTGATGCACGGGACAAGTGCTTAGAAGAGATTTGAAGAGGGGATATTAAATGAATCAGCAGATAAAGAAAATGGAAACGATGGAAATGCTCTTAAAAAGTCACATGGTTAGGCTCTCTCCTGTCTCTTTCATTTGGACAGGCTGAATGACTCTGTGACATCGAGTAAGAAACCCTCTTCCCCCACCCATTCATTTGTGCTTGGCCATATGGATTATAATGACTAAGGCAATCTGTTCAGGAACCTCTGCCCGTGTTACTGGGCAACACACACCAGTCTTGCAGCAAATGAGTACTGGCAGGTTGTCATCAAAATAATAAGCCCATGGTCCAAAGGGAATAAAGTTGGTGCTCTTAATAAGCAGTTACAGTACTGTTTTGTACACTGAAACTTCCAATATCTAAAAACTACCATGTTGTCCATATTCCTCCACTTGTATGTAGAGTTAGAGCATCCCTCATACCTGTCTAGCTTTCAAGGTCAGTGAATTTTGTAGAATTCTTTGCCAAGTAGCTGCTGTGATAGGAATAAATTTATGTGAAAATGAACTCAGCCAGCTAGTTCCTGAACAAGATTTTTTTAATGGAATGTACTGACAGGAGAGAATAAAAGGCAAACATAAAGGGTGAATAATAACCTAATGAAAAGAACTATTTTTTTTCCTTCAGTGCAGGGGAAACAGTCATCTATTTTTTAAAGACAAACTTTCAAAAGTCAAAAAGGAAGGAAGATGGAACTTCAACTCCATTGAGATAGAGGAAATAAGTAAAGCATTTCCAAGGAAAAAAATTATCTGCATGGATGTAATAAACAGAAACAAACACTTGAATTGTTTTTTTTTTCCTCCCCAGATACAGGAGGGTATGAACAATGACGCAAAACAAATGTATAAGACAGGTCTAACTGAAATTTTCTTGAGTTATATTAAGTAACTCCTCCAAAATACCCATCTGCAAAAAAAATAAGTTTCTTAAAGATGCCAAGTTTTTAAGGAGGGGAAGTAATTGTGCTTCAGGTGGACCACAGGAGAGTGATAAAAGCCACCTATAACAGGCTGTAACAGTTCCTGCTCCATCTGATTTCCTCCAAAAACAAAAAAGGAGTGTGATGCTTTGGGATAATAAAAGCTCCATATGTCAAACTAGAAATTGCATTTAATCTGTTTCATTAAATTAAATTGTTTTTTTCTCAGAGCTGTCCAAGAATCTCTCTGATCCTTGTTTCAAAGTTCAAAATACTTCCCAAGATTTTGTGAACTGCCAGCCACTTATATCCCTGTGTCTCCTCTGCCTCCAGGCTTTTACTTCCCAACTGTCTGCATCTGCCTGCCTTATATATTCCCAGATGTGAAACTTAGCCCCTTCCTCACACACACACACACACACACACACACACACACACACACACACACCCCTACTCATGGATACAGCATGCTTTAGCAAGTGTGGTGGTGTTCATGAAGGTGGTGTTTGTGAGGTAGAAAATAGTAACTTCAAAGTAAACCTTAGGCACTCAGATTTTAAAATGCTTTTGACTATCCCCAACAAGTAAATTTCACCTGGTTTCTCACTCTGGTTTGTTGAGGTTTTGTTGCCCACTTTCTTCTCAGCCCAGCCTAGGAGTTCCCATTCATGGCTCACTCTCAGGAACTCCAAGTTCTTTTCACTCTTTTAGGTAGAGGCATTCAGTTGTCCTCAACTTCTATTCCTGACCCCTGCTGCTGGGCAATTTCACCTAAACTCAGTCCAATGAGCTACAGAAGAAAAGGACCTTTGATTTAATGCCTCTCAATTTAGAAAGTGGGAGTGGATGTACATCCAAAAGTAAAACATTTTCACTACACTTTCTTTTATTTTGCTATGTTTCACATCAATAACAATGAGAAATCCTTTCCTTACTCCCATGGCTTTTAAAGTAGGGAAACAGAACTTTGGATCCTCCCAATTCCACAGCCTCGAGGAGATGTAAACAGCCGTCTTCTCCCCTTTTCCATTTCCTTGGTAACACTGCTTGCAGCAGACATGTGGGATCTTGGGAATGGTTAGGGCTTTCGGCCAGGGTTGAGGGGTGGGGTGAATAAAAAGAGGTAATATGCAGAAAAGTAGGAATACTGGCCCATTCTCTATTATTTTGTAATATAAATCAATGCTTACTACATATTTCAATTGCTGATATTTATTGCTACCCTTAAAAATGAAAAGTAATTACTAGGAAAAATTATATTAAATTTACTTTTACTTTACTAATGTAATAGATTTGTTCTTTTGGAGCTAGCTAAACCCATCATCAGAGATATCATGCCTCTCTAACAATAAAAAAAATTTGGAGAAGCTAAAGAAAAGATGACAAAATGAAATATATTCTTACCATATGATCCAGCAATCACACTCCTTGGTATTTACCCAGAGGAGTTTTAAACATGTGCGCACAAAACATGTGCACATGGATGATTATAGCAGCTTTATTCATAATTGCCAAAAACTTGGAAGCAATCAAGATATCCTTCAGTAGGTGAATGGATAAATAAACTGTGGTACATCCAGAAGATGGAATATTATTCAGTGCTAAAAAGAAATGAGCTATAAAGCCATGAAAAGACATGGAGGAAACTTAAATGCATATTACTCAGTGAAAGAAGCCAATATGGGAAGAGTAGATATTGTATGATTCCAACTATATGACATTCTGGAAAAGGCAAAACTATAGAGACAACAAAAAGATCAGTGGTTTGCCAGGGGTAGAGGTGAAGGGCGGGAGATGAATAGGCAGAGCACGGAGGCTTTTTAGAGCAGTGAAAATAATCTGTATATTATAAGGATGGATAGATGTCATTATATATTTGTCCAAACTCATAGAATATACGACACCAAGAGTGAACCCTAAGGTAAATTATGGACTATGGGTGATTAAGATGTGTCAATATAAGTTTATTCTTGGTAAAAATGTACCATTCTGGTGAGTGATGTTGATAATGGAGGAGACTGTGCATGGTGGGTGGAGGGAGTATATGGGAAATCTCTGTATTTTCCTCTCAATTTTATTATAAACTGAAAAGTTCTCTAAAAAAAATAGAATCTTTAGAAAAAACTACAAGTATAATAGAATTATCATACCTAAAAAAAAAAAGGAAAGGAAGAGAGACATTTTAGATTTCTCTTTTTGGTTAGCAATGGGTCAAGTGAAAAGAAAATTACTAAAATACTTCACTAGAGAGGTTATTACAATGCACTTTATAACACATTGTCTATGACCGTTCTCTGTTAAAATTGTATCAGTAGGACAAGTCTCATGGGGATTTAACGGATATTTGTCCATTTTTTCCCCATTCCAAATAGGAAACAATTTCCTTAGCCTAAATTGCCTAGATTGATAGGTCTACTGTGAAAGTGCTTCCCTAATAAGGGAATAAGCATTCATATCCCAAAACTTGTATGCGCTGAACTTCCAGGAATTATCTTGCAGGCCACTCTTTTGGCAAGAGACTGTGTATTACTGTTTTTTGAATGTTTCCTTTTTCAAGCTTCAGTTTCCAAATATTTTTTGAGTAGGATGCCTGCTCAATTTTTGGACCTCAGCAATAAATTCCAATTCCAAAGCCTGGTCAGTTGAATGTCAATCTCTGATCCAACATTCAGTTTTCTAAAGTGGCCTTCCTTTGCTCTTTCAAGGGAAGCTAGGGCAGAAATTCATCCAGGTTATGCTACTAAATGGCCATCTTTGGGTTAATTGCTCCCAAACAAATAAAATAATACTCATAAAATTCTCTCCCTAAAATCTGTCAATTAGCATCATCCTCTTAGTGATATAATTTATTTCAAGATTTCCTAGGTTTATCCATCAGAAGTCACTGGGGTTAAAATACTCGATATATTTTATAAGAGAGTTCCCTTTTGAATTATTAAGGATTAAATCCTCACTGTTATGGTAGAGACTTTTCTCAAATATCTGGAGATCTTTGGCTTTCTGTTCATATTTAAGAGCCAAGCATTGAGACACTGGCTGGGAGTGCTGTGCACAGAAGGGTGGCTTGTCAACTGATAAACCTAATAATATCATCAGGATTGGGAAGGAGATTTATTGTTGTTTTTTTTTTTTTTTTAGTAGACAAGTGGTTTTTTATTTTTATTTTTTGGAGGGGACAAAATAAATCTATTCAATTCATACATTATCATCGAAGCACAGTTAGAGAATACAATTCTGTAAAAGGAGAATATATCAAATGAAAGTACTGCCACTAGAATGACCATTGTTAATATTTTAGGCTAAAGTAGAATATCTCTTAATTGACTTCTTAACTGAGGGTTCATTGAACCAGATTGTTGGTGCTCCCTATTTCTTTTGTGTTTTAATTGTAGTAAGAACATTTAACATGAGATCTACCCTCTTAACAAATTTTTAAGCGCACAATACAATATTATTAACTATAGGCACTATATTGTACAGCAGCTCCCTAGAACTCTTGCATAACTGAAATCATACCCATTGAACAACAACTCCCATTTCTCCCTCCTCCCAGCCCCTGGTAACCACCATTCTACTCTCTGCTTCTATGAGTTTGACTATTTTACATATCTCATATAAGTGGAATCATGCAGTATTTGTCTTTCCGTAACTGGCTTATTTCACTTGGCATAATGTCTTCCAGGTTCATCCATGTTGTTTCATATGGCAGGATATCCTTCATTCTTAAGGCTAAATATTTAATGTTCCGTTGTATGTATATACCACATTTTCTTTATCCATTCATTTGTTGATGGACATTTAGGTTGTTTCCATATCTTGGATATTGTGAATAATGCTGCAGTGAACATGGGAGTGCAGGTATCTCTGAGATCCTGATTTCAGTTATTTTGGATATATACTCAGAAGTGGGATTGCTGGATCATATGATAGTTCTATTTTTAGTTTTTTGAGGAATCACCATACTATTTTCCATAGTGACTGCACCATTTTACATTGCCACCAACAGTATACAAGGATTCTAATTTCGCTACATTCCTTGACAATGCTTGTTATTTTTTGATCTTTTGGGGTTTTTTTTTTGTTTATTGCAGTAACATTGGTTTATAACATTGTATAAATTTCAGGTGTACATCATTATACTTCTATTTCTGCATAGATTACATCATGTTCACCACCCAAATACTAATTACAACCCATCACCACACACATGTGCCGAATTATCCCTTTCGCCCTCCTCCCTCCTCCTTTCCCCTCTGGTAACCACCAATCCAATCTCTGTCTCTGTGTGTTTGTTTATTGTTGTTATTATCTACTACTTAATGAAGGAAATCATACGGTATTTGACCTTCTCCCTCTGACTTATTTCACTTTGCATAATGCCCTCAATGTCCATCCATGTTGTCACAAATGGCTGGATTTCATCGTTTCTTATGGCTGAGTAGTATTCCATTGTGTATATATACCACATCTTCTTTATCCATTCGTCCCTTGATGGGCACTTAGGTTGCTTCCAAGTCTTGGCTATTGTGAATAATGCTGCAACGAACACAGGGGTGCATATATCTTTATGCATTGGTGTTTTCAAGTTCTTTGGATAAATACCCAGCAGTGGAATAGCTGGATCATATGGTAGTTCTATCCTTAATTTTTTGAGGAATCTCCATACTGTTTTCCATAGTGGCTGCACCAGTTTGCACTCCTACCAGCAGTGTATGAGAGTTCCCTTCTCTCCACTTCCTCTCCAACACATGTTGTTTCCTGTCTTGTTAATTATAGCCAATATGACGGGCGTGAGGTGATATCTCATTGTAGTTTTGATGTGCATTTCCCTGATAGTTAATGATTTTGAACATTTTTCATGTGTCTATTGGCTATCTGTATATCTTCTTTGGAGAAATGTCTGTTCAGGTCTTTTGCCCATTTTTTAATTGGGTTGGTAGTTTTTTTGTTGTTGAGATGCATGAGTTCTTTATATATTTTGGAGATTAAGCCCTTATCAGATGTATGGTTTGCAAATATCTTCTCCCAATTGTTAAGGTTGCCTTTCATTTTGTTGATGGTTTCCTTTGCTGTGCAGAAGCTTTTTAGTTTGATGTAGTCCCATTTGTTTATTTTTTCTATTGTTTCTCTTGCCCGGTCAGACATGGTGCTTGAAAATATGTTGCTAAGACCGATGTCGAAGAGTGTACTGCCTATGTTTTCTTCTAGAAGTTTCATAGTTTCAGGTCTTACAGTCAAGTCTTTAATCCATTTGGAATTAATTTTTGTGTATGGTGTAAGGTAAGGGTCTACTTTCATTTTTTTGCTTGTGGCTATCCAGTTTTCCCAACACCATTTGTTGAAGAGACTTTCTTTTCTCCATTGTATGTTCTTGGCTCCTTTGTCAAAGATTAGCTGTCCATAGATGTGTGGGTTTATTTCTGGGCTTTCGATTCTATTCCATTGATCTGTGTGCCTGTTTTTGTGCCAGTACCATGCTGTTTTGGTTACTATGGCTTTGTAGTATATTTTGAAATCAGGGAGTGTGATACCTCCAGCTTTGTTCTTTTTTCTCAGGATTCCTTTAGCTATTCAGGGTCTTTTGTTGTTCCATATAAATTTTAGGATTCTTTGTTCTATTTCTGTGAAAAATGTTGTTGGAACTTTGATAGTGATTGCATTGAATCTATAGATTGCTTTAGGAAGTATGGACATCTTAACTATGTTAATTCTTCCAATCCAAGAGCATGGAATATCTTTCCATTTCTTTGTGTCTTCTTCAATTTCTTTCAGCAATGTTTTATAGTTTTCTGTGTACAGCTCTTTCACCTCTTTGGTTAAGTTTATTCGTAGGTATTTTATTCTTTTTGTTGCAATTGTAAATGGGATGGTATTCTTAATTTCTCTTTCTGCTACTTCGTTGTTAGTGTATAGAAATGCAACTGATTTTTGTATGTTGATTTTGTATCCTGCAACTTTACCATGTTCGTTTATTACTTCTAAAAGTTTTCTGGTGGATTCTTTAGGGTTTTCTATATATAAAATCATGTCACCTGCAAATAGTGACAGTTTCACTTCTTCCTTTCCAATTTGAATCCCTTTTATTTCTTTCTCTTGCCTGATTGCTCTGGCTAGGACTTCCAGTACTATGTTAAATAGGAGTGGTGACAGTGGGCGTCCTTGTCTGGTTCCTGTTCTTAGAGGGATAGTTTTTCACCATTGAGGATGATGTTAGCTGTGGGTTTCTCATATGTGGTCTTTATTATGTTGAGGTACTTTCCTTCTATACCCATTTTATTCAGAGTTTTTATCATAAATGGATGGTGTATCTTGTCAAATGCTTTCTCTGCATCTATTGAGATGATCATGTGATTTTTATTCTTCATTTTATTAATGTGGTGTATCACGTTGATTGATTTGCGAATGTTAAACCATCCCTGCGTACCTGGAATAAATGCCACTTGATCATGGTGTATAATCTTTTTCACGTATTGTTGTATGTGATTTGCTAGTATTTTGTTGAGGATTTTTGCATCAATGTTCATCAGTGATATTGGCCTGTAATTTTCTTTTTTTTGTGTTGTCTTTGTCTGGTTTTGGTATCAGGGTAATGTTGGCTTTGTAGAATGAGTTAGGGAGCTTCCCCCCCTCCTCAATTTTTTGGAAGAGTTTGAGAAGGATAGGTATTAAGTCTTCTTTGAATGTTTGGTAGAATTCACCAGGGAAGCTGTCTGGTCCTGGACTTTTATTTTTAGGGAGGTTTGTGATTACTGTTTCGATCTCCTTACTGGTGATTGGTCTAGTCAAATTCTCTACTTCTTCTTGATCCAGTTTTGGAAGGTTGTATGATTCTAAGAATTTATCCATTTCTTCTAGATTGTTGAATTGGTTGGCATTTCATAGTATTGTCTTATAATCTTTTGTATTTCTGAAGTGTCTGTTCTAATTTCTCCTCTTTCATTTCTGATTTTACTTATTTGTGCCTTCTCTCTTTTTTTCTTGGTGAGTCTAGCTAAAGGTTTGTCAATTTTGTTGATCTTTTCAAAGAACCAGCTCTTGGTTTTATTAATATTTTCTATTGTTTTTTTTGGTCTCTATTTCATTTATTTCTGCTCTGATTTTTATTATTTCCCTTCTTCTACTGATTTTGGGCTTTGTTTGTTCTTCTTTTTCCAGTTCCTTTAGGTGCATTGTTAGATTGTTTATTTGAGATTTTTCTTGTTTGTTGAGATAGGCCTGTATCGCTATAAACTTCCCTCTTAGAACTGCTTTTGCTGTATCCCATAAATTCTGGCATGTCGTATTTTCATTTTCATTTGTCTCCAGGTATTTTTTGATTTCTTCGATTTCTTTGTTGACCCAGTCGTTGTTCAGTAGCATTTTGTTTAATCTCCACGTATTTGTGGCTTTTCTGATGTTCTTCCTACGGTTGATTTCTAGTTTCATACCGTTGTGGTCAGAAAAGATGCTTGGTATTATTTTAATCTTCTTAAATTTATGGAGACTTGTTTTGTGGCCTAATATGTGATCAATCCTGGAAAACGTTCCATGTGCATTTGAAAAGAATGTGTATTCTTCGGTTTTTGGATGCAATGCTCTGTATATATCTACTAGGTCCATCCGTTTTAGTGTGTCATTTAAGTCCAATGTTTCCTTATTGATTTTCTGTTTGGATGATCTATCCGTTGGTGTAAGAGGAGTGTTAAAGTCCCCTACTATTATTGTGTTACTGTCTATTTCTGTTTTTATGTCTGTTAATAATTGCTTTATATATTTAGGTGCACCTACATTGGGTGCGTAGATATTTACAAGTGTTATATCCTCTTGTTGGATTGTTCCCTTGATCATTATGTAATGCCCTTCTTTGTTTCTTTTTACAGTTTTTGTTTTAAAGTCTATTTTGTCTGATATGAGTACTGCTACCCCAGCTTTCTTTTTTTTTTAATTTATTTTTTCCCCCAAAGCCCCAGTAGATAGTTGTATGTCACAGTTGCACATCCTTCTAGTTGCTGTATGTGGGACGCGGCCTCAGCATGGCCAGAGAAGCGGTGTGTCAGTGCACGCCCGGGATCCGAACCCGGGCTGCCAGCATCGGAGCGCACGCACTTAACCGCTAAGCCACCGGGCCGGCCCCCCAGCTTTCTTTTCATTGCCATTTGCGTGGAGTATCTTTTTCCATCCCTTCACTTTCAGTTTGTGAGTGTCTTTAGGTCTGAAGTGTGTCTCTTGTATGCACCATATTTATGGGTCTTGTTTTTTTATCCAATCAGCCACCCTATGCCTTTTAATTGGAGCATTTAGTCCATTGACGTTTAACGTAGCTATTGATAAGTATATACTTACTGCCATTTTTTAACTTTTTTTTTCTCAGTGTTTTAGTAGTCCTTCTCTGTTCCTTTCTTCTTCTATATAGAATTGATGATCTCTTTAGTTTGACCTCTGTCTGAAAGCTCTACTCTTTAACTCCCCTCCTCCCTCCCTTTATGTTTTTGATATCATATCTAACCTCTTTTTTGTGCATTTGTATCCATTACCCTCTTATCATGGAAATAGATAATTTTTCCTATTTGTGGTCTTCTCTTTTCCCCTTAAATCAGTCCCTTTAACATTTCTTGTAGCACTGGTTTCTTGGTGACAAACTCCTTTAATTTTTGGTTGTCTGGGAAATTATTGAGCTCTCCTTCCATTTTGAATGATAACCTTGCTGGGTAGAGTATTCTTGGCTGTAAGTTTTTTCCTTTTAGCACTTTAAATATATCATGCCACTCTCTTCTAGCCTGTAAGGTTTCTGCTGAGAAGTCAGCTGATAGCCTTATGGGATTTCCTTTGTACGTGACTTGACATTCTCTTGCGGCTTTTAGGATTCTCTCTTTATCTTTAATTCTGGGCATTTTGATTATGATGTGTCTTGGTGTGGGCCTCTTTGGGTTTATCTTGTTTGGGGCTGTCTGTGCTTCCTGTACCTGGATGTCTGTTTCCTTCCTTAGGTTAGGGAAGTTTTCATCTATTATTTCTTGAAATAGATTCTCTGCCCCTTTGTCTCGCTCTTCTCCTTCCGGGACACCTATAACACGGATGTTAGTGTGCTTGATGTTGTCCCAGAGGTCTCTTAGACTGTCCTCGCTCTTTTTAATTCTTTTCTCTTTTAGCCGTTCAGCTTGGGTAATTTCTTCTAGTCTTTCGTCCAGCTCACAGATCCATTCTTCTGTATCCTCTACTCTGCTTTTGAGTCCCTCTCGTGAATTTTTCATTTCCAGGATCATATTCTTCATTTCTGATTGGTGCTTTTTTATATCTTCCATTTCTTTGTTGACATTCTCACTGAGTTCATCTATTCTTCTCCCCAGATCAGTGAGCATCCTTAATACTCCTTGTTTGAACTCTCTGTCAGGTAGGTTGCTCATTTCTGTTTCACTTAATTCCTTTTCTGGGGTTTTGTCCTGTTCCCTTACTTGGAATGTATTCCTTTGCCTCCTCATTTTGCCTCTTTCCCTGTGCTTGTGTCTACGTATTAGGTAGGTTAGCTACATCTCCTGCTCTTGGATAGGTGACCTTATGTAAGTGATGGCTTAGGAGGCCTACAGTGTGCTTCCCTCAGTTCTCAATGTTCCAGGGGTGACCCTTATGTGGGCTACATATGTCCTTCTGTTATGGCCTGTTTGCTCTCCCTGTAGGCGCCCAGGGAGGCCGAGTTATGCTCCTGGCCAGCTGTTGTAATGCTCAGCTGCTTGTAGTTGTTGTGGGCCCTTCAGTCTCTTTATCAGGTGTGGGGAGCCACAGCAGAGTTGGCTGCAAGTTCTAATAGCACATTTATGTTGCAGTATTTCTTTTAAGTGAGTAGGCCCCCAGCGTGGCAGGTTGTTAGGCTCAGGGCCTTACAATTGCTATAAGCCTCCAGCCTTTAGGTCTCTTGTCAGCTCTCTGAGGATTGCAGCTGGGTGGGGCTGGCCTCAGGCATGGGAGCACCCAATTGTTTCAGGCTTTGGAAGGTGGGGCAAACCCCCTATGTGGGTCTTTGAGAAGCACAAGTCTTCTGCAGCTGACAAGCCCTGCCGCCCACAGGTCCACACACACACTCAACACAGTCCTGCCCTGTGTGCGCGCCCCGACATCCCCAAGCGGACCCAGTCTCTCCACGGCGGGAGCCCCACACACTCCGCCACTTCCCCACACTCTCCACCTGCTCCTTGTGCACGACCCGCCCCACCAAAGTCGGCTCAGTTGCCAGGTTGCAGAGAATCCAGTTACCAATCTATGCAGGCCCACAAGTTGCCTGAGGGCTTGTTGTTGGGTGGGGCCAGTCTCTAGGATGGGCCCCCTGCCCTGGCTGAGCTCCCTGCCCTGGCTGAGCTCCCTGCCCTGGCTGAGCTGGATTAAATCGGTGCTCTAGCGGGTGGGGCAGACCTGGGCTAGCAGGCCCCAGGGAGAACTCCAATGGCGTTTGTGTCAGCACGCCCACACCAGGCCACAACAATGGCCGCCGCCAATGTCCCAGTCCCTGGAGAGGTCTCACCTCTCACCGAGATGCACTCAGGGCCTATCAGGTGAGTGTCTTTTCACCAAAGCACTGTCCACCTTTCTTTCTGGTGATTTTAGGTTGCTTTCTGAAACGGGTGAGTTTGTGTGCGGGCCCTTTAAGAGCCAGTTTTAGTTTCTTTGTGAACCGGGTTTTCTGGGGGTGCTCCCCAATGTTTTAGTAGCAGGCAAAGTCAGATATTATGCTGCTCCTCTCGATTGTGCTGGGTCCACAAAATGCCCACAGTGGGGGCGCTCCCCGGCTCAGGGCCCCGCACCTCTAGGGAGGCTGCGTACCTGTGAGCTGCTCCCAGCCGCCGTGAGGCACTGCGGCTTGTGAAGGCGGCGTTTTTCCTCTCCAGAAGGGAGTTTCTGCCTCTTCTAACTCAGTTAGGATTGTCCGTTGTTGCAGGAGTTCCTCTCATCCAGTTTTCAGTTCTGTCTCAGGGGTAATTTTTCCACGAGTAGCTGTAAATTGGCTGTGTCGCAGGAGGAGCTGAGTTCAGCATCTGTCTACGCCGCCATCTTGACTTTCTCCTATTGTTTTTTGGGGGTACTCCCAGATGCCATTATCTATAGTTCTTTCCCTTGGGCTGTAGGCACCCCTGGAGAGGAATCTTCCAACTTCTTGCTGAAGGTTATGTGTTTGGCTGCCAGGATCCTCAAGGACCTGAGCTGGGAGAAAGTAGCTGGAGTTGGGTGCAGATGACGCAGGGTTTGGTTTGCAGACACTCAGGTAATCCCCTCTATTTCCAATGCAACTCCTCACTCCCAGCTTTCTTTGTGGCCTATGTCCCTTAGTTTAGAGCTCCAGGGCTTTTCTGATTCAACTTATCCTGAGATGAAAACTTCTGTCTCCACTAGACTGTGTGGACTCTGTAAGCGCTCCTTTTCCAGAAACATAAGGAAGCTAATTCTCTTTTGGATCTTTAATTCATTCTTAATTTGTCTCTTTATAGCTTCAACTCCTAGTTTAGATATACTGGGATTTGTGGGACACATGTATATTCCTTTATATCGTCCTTTTTTTCTTTACAGAATCCTTTGTAACCTGAATCATTTTTCATCTTATTCCATTCCCACTGAATTTTAGAGTCCACAAATTAATCAATTGTTAGTGTCTTAGTTTCCTTATCTATGAAATTGGACTTGATTGCTAAGGTTCTTGCTAAATCTGAAGTTCTGACGTGGTAGGCAGCAGGCTCAAAGGGCAGGCACTGGAGTCAGACACCCGGAGTCGCGTCACTGCTCCACCACTGTACAGTCAGGGTTCTCTGGGTGCAAACAGAGACCAACCGGGCTTCCTTAAGCATAAAAGAAAATTACAGGAAGGATAACGAGTAACACAATCTACGTTAAAGCTGGAAAGCCAGTCTCAGAGAGCGAGCAGAGAACCAAGGGAGGCCAGACAGGGAGCAAGTCAGCCAAAGTCATACTCCAGGAAAAACCTGAAGAGGAAGCTGCCTCTGGTGCCACTGCAACTCGATATTTGCCACCAGCACACTCTTGATGTCGCTGCCACTGCCACTGTGAATAATTTCTCAACTCTCCCTCCATCTTTGTGATTGGTTGTGCTGTGCCCTTAAGTCTCAAGGGATGGGGAGAGGACATTTATGTCCCTATTTGTATTTCTCAGGATTCTCCAGAGAAACAGAACCAACAAGATATTTTATTTCAAGGAATTGGCTCAAGTGATTGTGGGGACTGGGAAGTCTGAAATTTGCAGGGCAGGTGGCAGGCTGGAAATTCAGGTCAGAGTTGATGTTGCAGTCTTGAGTCCTAATTCCACAGGGCAGGCAGGAAGGCTGGAAACTCAGGGTTTCTATGCTGAAGTCGTGAGGCTGAATTCCTTCTTCTTTGGGAAATCTCAGTGTTTAAGGCCTCCAACCGATGAACAGTTTACCTACATTATGGAGAGTAATCTGCTTTAAAGTCTACTGATTAAAATGTCAATTACATCTAAAAAATACCTTCACAGTGACATGTAGACTAGTATTTGAACAACTGGGCACCACAGCCTAGTCAAGTTGACATGTAAATTTAACCATCACACCATTCAATGTCCACAACAGGATCCCCCTTCAAACATTTCCTTAGTTTAAGACACTGGGTAGCGAGATGACAAAAAAAAGGAAAAAAAAAAAAAGTTTACGGCTGCCCACTGCTCACTGTAGCCACTTTACTGTGTGATCTTGGACAAGGCTTCTCTCTGTGCTTCAGATTCCAATTCTATAAAATGGGGATAATAATAGTCACTACACATATGATTGTTGTGAAGGGTAAAAAAAAATATATAGGTAAAGCAGTTAGAGAAGTGCTTGGAACTAAGTGAGTGTTCAATAAAGAAAGGTTGTAATTTCTTGTCTAAACACTTCAATGGAGTATTTGCCACAGCTCATATACCCAGCTTCCCACAGAGTAGGGTCCTCGAGGAGGAAACACCTGAATCCATGGAGGGAGGTGTGGTTTGCATCCATAACCAGAGGCCTTTAGTTGGCATGTGCAAACAGTGATACTAATAGCTGTAATTTATTGAGCCCTCACTACCTGCCAGGTGCTATGCTGGATACTTTACATATATTTACTTGTATACTTTGATTCACACAATAATGCAGTGAGGTTTGTGATTCCGCATTTTATAAAGAGGACACTGAGATTTAGAAAAATATGTATCACACCTAGAATCACACAATTAGCTCGTTGCAGGGCCTGCATGAGAACTCAGGTTTTTCTTATTCTAAATCCTGCTCTCTCAGCTGCTGCTCTGTGCTGCCCCTACTTTAGTCCAGACAGAGGGGTCTTCTCCTTTCCTGGCTTTAGTTCCTCGAATGTTACCTTGGCTTCTTTGGCTTGGAAAATGAGAGTCTTGAGGTCTTCTCTAAACATCAGATTCAGGATGCTAAATCCCTGTGAGGAAGATCTTTGTCCTTTTTATTAGACATTAGGCTTTTTTGGTGGTAGCTCTGCTTCAGCTTTCCTTCTTTACAAAAGTGGTTAATGCAATTTTATTGAGTTTTTTAAGTCAACTCATGGATGTAGAAAAGAAGGAAAATAGGATTTTAAAAAAAATCAGCTTTCATACAATTTGAACAATTCAAAATTTAAAAAATTCCTTTCACATAAACTAAAGCTGTTTTAAACTACTTGAATAAATTTGGGGTACCATGGAAAGTATTATTCTATATTTAGAAAATTGTTAATTTTTGAATATTACTTAAAAATAGTTTTGAATGTTTGGTAGGTTGAACACTTCATAATATCTGTCACAGAAAAACGAAAGACAAAAATCACAGGCAAGCCTTTCGTTTGTGGACAACAACATCTAAGGGCTAAGTGTATCTGAACAACTTTAAAAATAGGAATTAAGCCCATTTTCCAGAAGCAATCTGAATCTTAAATATTTTGTTCTAGAAGTCAAAGCTACAACCAGTTGACATAGAGAGCAAAGCAATTCTTTGGATGATATAGAGTCAGACCTGTTTGTTCTTAAAATTTAATGTCCCTATAAACCACCTAGGGATGTTTTCAGAATGTAGTTCCTAATGCAGTAAGATTGAGGTGAGACCTGAGATTCATTCTGTGTTTCCAACAAGCTCCCAGGGGGTACCCACACTACTGTCAATGGGCCACACTTTTAGTAGCAAGGGCAGACTACCAATTTTGATAGTTGTCTGAACTGAGAAGCCAAACACCACTCAATAATCAGAGTACCTCATCATTTATTGTTGTTAGTCATTTATTTGTAGCCATTATGGTATTATACCTTTGGAAGCAAAAGTGAGCTATGGCTTTTAAGTTAACCAGAGACTGTTCCATCTAGATGTCTAGAGGTGAGGGAAGAGAAGGAAATTGACATCTATTGTTCATCTGAGATACTATTCGTATTACTTGACATGTGTCATTTCATTCCTATAGCAATTCATGTGATGCATACATAAGAGCCCCATTTTACGGATGAGGAAGTAAAGTTTCACAGAAAGTAAGTTGTCAAGGCCAGTAAGCAGTGGAATCAGGGTTTGAAGCTCCATCTGTCTGACTTGACAGCTCACGTCTCTTCCAGTGTACTATGCGCCAGTCACATCTGGATGGCTTTACTGCAATTGCTTTTTCTTTTGACATCATTGGCTATTCTTTATTTTTAAAGTTTTCTGAAAAAAAGAGAATCGAATCCAATTTAAAAAAATCTACACAAAATTGTTCGTTAAACTTCCCTCTTACATCCTGTTTTCCCATTTCATTCTGTATGTCAGAATTGTTCTCTACCCTGCAAAGGCCTTGATGCTTTGTGCTGAGCTGACTGATAAAGCGTTCTGATTTAAAAACCATCCCATTCCTCCCTCCACAAAGCCCCAATCTTTGATCTTCTCTCAGGAGCAATTTCCAATAGCCTTTTTTTCAAAGCTTGTAAATGTTTGGTATACAGTCCTAACCAGGGCCTCTCCCTCTACCCCAAATGAAAGGTTGGGACCTTGAATTCCCCATTGTCATTACTGCTCTATTGGAAGTCTTTAGTGTAGGATTTGGTGTTCTATAGTAAAGGGAAAATCAAATATAGCGAACCCCATGCTCTGGCTGTGTTTACACACTTGAAAACTAGGTGAGGTTTTGGCAATTACATAGTTTATTTGATCTATGCAGGTGAAACCAGATTATTTCAGCACTTTTAATGTGATTATTTTTGTTTGGCCCTCTTCACCCAGAAACACTGTTAGCATGATTCAAATTAATTGGATAAAAGCAGACTCATCATTTTACCCTGTGATACAAACTTGTAAAAATTCTGGCAGGCCATAATAAAGAGAAGAATGAACAAATTAGTTATCTAGGACTTTTGGAACTCTTTCTTACTGTTCAACTTTTCCTGAAAGGCAAGCCAAAATGTAAAATCAACAAGATTAGGGCTACTTGGGTTGTATATGGGGTAGAAATTTGGAATCTCGTCTTCTCATTCCTCATCTGGGCATGTTCTCTGAGATAGAACAGTACATTGGAATACGGAACACTGGAAAAAACATAGACTGTCGAGTCAGACAGAATGAAGTTCAAACCATGACGCCTAAAATATTCTCACAGCTCTGATTGATGAGTACTGGCTTAGGCCAGAGCATTACACACACTTTTATCTCAAGACTAATTCTTTATTTTTTTTAACTAAAATATGTGACCTTGAAAAATTATTAGTATCCATGAATAATTAATAATAATGTTTGAATATTTCTGTGAATATTTGAATTTCCTTAGCTTAGCATTTTATTCAGAGACCCAAATTCAGCCAATTCTACTTTCTAAAATAAGTTACAGGGTCTTGAATTAACAGAAATTTTAGAAGTGAAGTATAGAAAGATACATGAGTTTTGAATTTGTTGTTCTCGTTTGCTGAGGTCTCTATTCAGACTAGGTCTCTAGCTGTGGCATACACAATCTAGGAAACACATGCCAAATGACTAAATATGTGGCTCTCAAGATTGTCTGCATATCACAGTCCCCTGCAGAGCTACTACAGCCCAGACTTATTGAGGGGGAGAAAGGGCGTGGCCTGTGTGGCTGTCATTTTAGAAAAATCCAGAGTTGATTCTAATGCACAGTCAGGGCTGAGAATTGCTGAATAAAGCCACTGAAAATTGGTCCTTTTATTCTGATCATCTTTGTAATGGATTCAGGTTCTCAAAAAATTATGAACCTGGATCACTTTCATACAGATAGGTTCTAAATCAGAATGGACAGTGATAAGACACATGGTCCAGTTTTCCTGTTCTGAATACATATGATATAGGACTTACCCAATCTTCTTTAAATTTAATAACATTAAAAATGATAGCTATCATTTATTGAGCAACTATGTGTATGTATCTTCATCATCACCATCATCATCACATCACTTACACCCAAGTAAGTGCTTAACATTTACTAAGCACTTGCTAAGATGTTCACGTATATAATTTCTTCTAATTCTCACAAAATTCCATTCTGTAAGCATATTAAGCCCCCTTTTTACAGATGAGAAAACTGAGTTATAGAAAGTTCAAGGCTACTTGACTAAGGCTACACAGGTAATAAGTATAGAGTTCTGGCTCCATATCGCTGTACATATGTCATCTCTAACCTTTACAATAGCCCTACAGGATAGGTATTGAATGTGTACCCTCGTTTTACAAATGCATATAAGTAGCTAAGGCTTTACATAGTTAGGTAACCAATATTAAAAGCTGGAAAGCAACCTAAAGTCAAGCCAAAATAATATTTATTTATTGTGCATAGAAGAAGATCTTTTTCCCATCTCATGAGGGCTTGAAGAGCCACACCCAAATAGAATTCTTCCCAAACCAATGTTACCTTGGAAAGAAAAAGCTAGTAAACACTGTGAATTTAAAAGATTATATATACCAAAGTAATTGAAACACCTGCATACAGGCTTTGGGGATTACAGAGAAGATGAGCGTGGGAATCAGCCTATATCCTCTGCTTTAAATTTCACAGCCAACTTTATTTTAAATGTATAAGTATGTTAAACCATATAATTCCCTGGGTTATTTACATTCTAGTCAGGGTGACTATTGAAGTATAGTGTAATTACAAGGTACAATTTCCAAGCTGAATGAAATTGTTTGTTGTGTAATAGGTCTGTCTCAGACTGACCTCTGAAAATGCCCAAAACGAATACTTGTAAGTCTCGGTTACAGGTAAATCATATGCAACCTCCTGAATTAATATATAAAGTGAGAGGTGGTTTTTGATTTGGATAGAACATTTTCTTCTGCTATTTGTCAAACTCAGAGAAAATATTAGAATCAGAAGTACATTTTCCCTTTTGACTTTCTTTTCTATTTCTCAGCATAGTCTTAGAAATTGGCTGCTTTTCCATCACCTCCTGTGCTACATGAGGAGCAACACTTTGGGAAACAAGATGAAACATAGCTATCTGCTAATGTCCAATGTCTGTGAGATTTTATTGTCCGTGTGAGCAGAAAGCACTATCTCCCAGTTCTGCCTCAGTCAACACTAACATACCGTCCTCCTCCTCTGTGCCCTGTTCCAACATCCACCTAGCATTTCTTAGTTCAGCTTCATGAGTAGATTCACTGAGTGATGGGCAGGTGGCAGAGGTGTGTATGACAGTATTAGGTGTTACAGGCAAAATTTCAGCACAGGGTAGGTAATCACAGGAAAAAGCTAGCAATAGCAATGATGTTTCCATGTCCTCGTTGATGTTATTTTTCTCCCTGTATGAAATGAATTATTGCATGCAGTCAGTGCTTATCTGGCCCTTTTCCACGTGATCATCACTTTCTATAATATAAGTATATAATTTTATGCTGAAATGATGAGATCTTCACTTTTCCAAATTCATTTTCATTTTAACATCAATCTATAATTATATTTCTCTTTACCCCTTCATCATTTTATTCCAGCCTATAGAAAGGAAGGAGGAAGGTTTACCGTCTAAATTCCTAAAGCATTTATTCTGGTTATCTATTGCTTTATAGCAAACGATATCCATGATACTTATTCTGTCTCATTATTTTGTGGGTCAGGAATTTTGACAGAGTTCAGCTGGGTGAATTTTTTCTGCTCTATGTGATGTCCACTGGAGCTGCTGGTTTGATCTGGAGAGTCCAGGGTGGTTTCACTCACATGCCTGACATCTTGGCGGGATGGCTGGATGGCAGTTGTCAGCTGGGCTGCTCTCCCTCTCCGTTAGTCTCAGGGTCTCTCCATGTGGTCTTTCCAGTAGGGTAGCTGGACTTCTCACATGGCAGCTCAGGACTCCAAGAGACCAAGGTGGAAACTGCCAATTCTCTTAAAGGCTGGCTTAGAATCTTGCATAGCATCACTTCTGGCATATTCCATAAGTCAAAGCCATCAGAGAGCAGCCCAGATTCAAGAGTAGGGGAAATAGACTCCATTTACCGGTGGGAGGACTGTGAGAGAATTTGCAGACCACCATTAAAAATAAAACGCATACCACAAGTCCTCTAAAAACTCGGGAACATGATGAGGCAGAAAGGAAATCGGAGAAGATGAGCGCTTCAGGACTTCTTCCTCTAGGCTTAAAGACATCGTATTTTGAAAGGATACTAGAGATCACCTAGTTCTACTTCCCAATTTTACAGATGAGGGAATTGAGTGATAAAATTTAAGAGACTTGTTGAGCAAATGGAGTCAGTTATGTGGTGCTTGAACTTGGGGCTTCTGATTCCCAGTCCAGTGTTCCTCTACAGACTCACCTCAATACTTGTGTTCTGTTAGTTCGTCAGCAGACTTAACCTGCCCATTTCCACTTGTTCTTAATTAAAAGAGAAATTAATTTTGGTTTACTTTATGCGATACATTCTAGATTATAACAAAGACTAGGAAACAGGGTGAGTGCTCTTCTTGCACCTTAGGAACCATAGTCTTAGATGGAGTATGTATTAAGAGATAGGGAGGGGCCAGTCCAGTGGCTTAGTCGTTAAGTTCCCGTGGTCTACTTTGGAGGCCCGGGATTTGCAGGTTCAAAACCTGGGTGTGGACCAGCACACTGCTCGTCAAGCCATGCTATGGCGGCATCTCACATACAAAACAGAGGAAGATGGGCACAGATGTTAGCTCAGAGCCAATCTTCCTCAGCAAAAAGAGGAAGACTGGCAACAGATGTTAGCTCAGGGCCAATCTCCCTTACCACACACACACACACACACAAAAAAAAGAGGGACAGGAATCTTTGACCTGTAAACCCCGAGTTTAAATTCTCAGCTATGAAGGAAGTTCTCAAATTGTTTTTTTTTGAAGTTGTAATAAAATACACCTAACATAAAATTTACCATCTTTCCATTTTTAAGTGTGCAGTTTAACAGTGTTAAGTACATTTACATTGTTGTATAATCAATCTGCAGAACTCTTTTCATCTTGCAAAACTGAAACTCTACACTCATTAAACAACAATTCCACACTCCTTCTCTCCAACAATTTCCTCCCCCTTCCTCAGTTCCAAGCAACCACTCTTTTACTTTCTGCCTCTATGGATGGGACAACTCTAGATATCACATATAAGTGGAATCATACAGTATTTGTTTTGTTGTGACCGGCTTATTTCACTTTGCATAATGTCCTCAAGGTTCATCCATGTTGTAGCATGCGTCAGAATTTCTTTCCTTTTTAAGGCTGAATAATATTCTATTGTATGTACATACCACATTGCATTTATCCATTCATCCATTGATGGACACTTATGTTGCTCTCATCTTTTGGCAATTGTGAATAACGGGTGTACAATTTTCCTTTTGAGACCCTGCTTTCAATTCTTTTGGATATATGCCCAGAAATGGGACTGTTGGATCATATGGTAGTTCTATTATTAATTTTTTAGGAATTGCTATACTATTTTCCATAGTGGCTGCACCACTTTACATTCCCAATAAACGTTCCAATTTCTCCACATCTTCGCCATCACTTGTTATTTTCTTTCTCTCTCTCTTGCTCTCACACTCTCTCTCTTTCTAGAGTAGCCATGCTGGTGGGTGTGACGTGGTATTTCATTGTGGTTTTAATTTGCATTTCCGTAATGATTAGTGATGTTGAGCATCTTTTCATGTGCTTGTTGGTCATTTGTATATCTTTTTTGGAGAAATGTCTACTCAAGTTCTTTGCCCATTTTTTAACTGGGTTGTTTGTTTTTTTGTTGTTGTTGATGAGTTGTAGGAGATCTATATATATTCTGACATTAACCCCTTATCAGGTATATGATTTGCAAATATTTTCTCCCATTCTATAGTTTGCCTTCTTTTACTCTGTCAGTTCTGTCCTTTAAAGCACAGAACTTTTAAATTTGGTATAGTCCAATTTATCTATTTTTATTTTTGTTGCCTATACTTTTGGTATCATATCCAAGCAATCACTGCCAAATTCAATGTCATGAAGCTTTCTCCCTATGTTTTCTTCTAAGAGTTTAGCTCTTCATTTAGGTCTTTGATAGTTTTGAGTTAATTTTTGTTTATGGTATAAATAAGTGTTCAACTTCATTCTTTTGCGTGTGGAAATGTAGTTTTCCTATTTGTAGAAGAGACTGTCCTTTCTCCATTGACTGTTCTTGGCTCCCTTGTTGAAGATCATTTGACCATATATGTGAGGGTTTATTTCTGGGCTCTCTATTCTATTCCATTGCTTTACGTGTCTGTCTTTGTGGCAGTATCACACTGTTTTGACTGTAGGTTTGTAGTGAGTTTTGGAATCAGGAAGTGTGAGACCTCCAATTTTGTTCTTTTTCAAGATTGTTTTAATTATTTGGGATCCCTTGAGATTCCATATGAATTTTAAGATGGATTTTTCTATTTCTGCCAAAAACACTGTTGAGATTTTGACAGAGATTTCATTAAATCCATAGATCACTTTGGGTATTATTGATATCTTAAATATATTTAGTCTTCCTGAACACAGGATGTCTTTCCATTTATTTGTGCCAAATTCTTAACATAGACTATAAACAAAGAACAAAATTTGGAGACTACTGTATATAGGAAAGAAATTCAATGGTTTTTACTTTCTGCCTTAGTGAAAAGCATATTTGCAGCACTAACATTAAATGTCTGCTAACTTTATTCAGTGATTAAAACAAAAATATTGCATATTAAACTTTATTTTAAAAATATTTCCCATTAGAGAACAACGTTTGAAATGCATAAACATCTATTCCTGGCAAATGAGTATTATCTCTTTCCTTGTCATTTTCTGTGGTTCCAAAACTATCCATAAATGAATATTCTGAAACTTACCTTGATAAATGGTGTTCATAAATGGTGTTCCCTAGAATACTCCAAGCTCTTTGAAAATAAGAACAATATCCCTTTTATCTTAGCACTTTTCCCCTCTGTTCATTGAATATTTCTTGGTTACTGGAACCAAGGGGACAAATTAAATTAAGTGCCAACTACCTAATCATATCAGCAGTTTAACTCTTAGAAAACATTATTTAATTATCTTACTGGATCTTTCAAATCTATACGCAGTTCAAACAGAAGGGCTTAACGTTGTCTGAATCTCTGTTTCAGGAAAAAATTTCAGAATTTCTTCTTATTTTGGGGAGCACTAACAACTTATTATCATTCACCATTCCTGGCCTATAGTCTGAAGGCAAAGGAGTATTTGCATCAGCAATATTTCTTCTCATCTTTACTCAAGAATGATTGCTGCATGTTGCCCTTTGACCTTGAACGAGTTATTATTTTTTTAAGTGCCAAGATAGTTTACTTTACTTTTAAGTAATTTAAGTACACTTATAAGAAAGAAAATGATTTAAAGAGTTTTTTTCATGTAATCTTTCTAGGGAGATGCATGAACTCTTATGCGTTATTATGGATACAGATGATACCAGTACATTAAAAGACCAGGCAAACAGGAGGTTTCAGATGAAGAAAGATGAAGCTCTCTAACAAATGTCCTTGTACTTCATTGTAAATTAATAATAGAAAAAACAAAGAAAGAAACTCAACTTCTTCCATATTGGTTATATCCTAGAAATTCTTTGGAGACTAATTTTTTTTTTTGCTGCAATTGTGTTTCTCTTCTCTCATTGCATCATGCAGTGCAATCAGGAAAGCACATATAGAGGTTTTGAATCCCTTGTGGAAAGATCAACTTCTTCTCATACAAATGTGAGGAAGCACAACTGCTCTCTTAAGATTTTCAAGATGAAGGCATTTTGACGATTTTACCAGATAATCAATATAATACATAAATGGCACCAGTGAAGGGCTACTCTCCTTTCTGCTGCCTACAGATGCCCTATGTATGAATCTCAATTTTTCAGATACCTGCTGTTCAACTAGAAAAGGTTTTGCCATCTTCAAAGTGTCAAATGAAATATCTATTGGAAAATGTGTTGAAAACAATGTTATAGGATATTTTCACCTGCCTTTGTACACAAGTTGCTAAATCATATTATGATATTATCAACTTCAACAAGTACACAAAATGGCCCTAGCTAAGCTTTTATGCTAAATAAATGTGAAATACTTTTCATTTTAAATTTCATCCAGTAAATTATTACAAAATATGGGACTACAGAATAGTGGTATTTTCCTGATTTCTCTAATTTGCTCAGTTTTTCTCTGGGGCCACTCATATACTTCTAAGGAATGGCAGAACTTGGATTTCTAGTCCTTCTATAAACAATTAATGGGAAGGAATGTGGGATGAAGAGAAGCCAAAAGGAAGGATAGAGAAGTGGCTAATGAAATTAGGGACTTGTACTGGATGGAAGACAACTGAAGAACAGAGGCATGCTCACCACCTACAGAAAAACAGCTATTCTGCTGCTCAATCTGAAGGTCTATTTTACCAACAAAACCAATACTCTGAGCTCTTCCTTTAGTCTCTACGACTTATGGTATATACATTCACTTGCAGTAGAGGAAATGAGTCAAGTTCATGAAGGGTCTAGTACAGAGAGGCAAATTTGTTTTAATACAAGTTCTAGCCCTAATGACTTAATAGCAAGTCTGAAATATTGTGTTGAGAAGAATTTCGAAGTAATGTCAGACTCACTTTAAATGGGGACTGCAGCTGACTAACAATATCTGCACGAGTGAGGGAGGGTGGGGAGGTGGTATGCATGAAGGTATTTGTTATCTTTGGTTCAGGGTACACATTAGGAGTTTTAGTACCAAGGGAGAAAATATGCTGAAAGAGGTAAATCCATTGAGAGCATATATTTGATTTTGTTCTTTCCGGTAAAATTTAAATATTTCTCTCCTTAGCATGTTGCAAGACTAGCTAAGAATTTAGGGAGGTTGAAAAAAAATTTACTTATTTAGTTTTCAATCTTTGACATAAAAATTTTAAAAATGCACTTATTTATCCCTAAAAACCACTTGGTTTTATTTTCTTTCATAGAGATAGTAAAAAGCAACCCGTGGGGAAAAACATTTGGTACAGCCACCCTGTTCTATACATATTCACAAATCCATTCAGGACAAAGTATGTACTAGGAATGTTTTTACTTAGTTTCACTTTTTTTTTAAAGGACGAATCTTTATTTCCACATAATTAAGTCTAATGACTTTTAATTGCAATCTTCCTAAATATCAAAGAATTACCTGCACCTTGAAGGTTCTTGAACTTTTTCGAAATTATCCTTTTAAAAAGGATCATGGGGTGGCTGCTGGAAGGTTTTCTCTCGATTTACAACCCAGGCATAGATTTAAGGAGAGTGTAATTACCAGATACAATTCCTAAACGGAATTGAATTGCTTCCTGGGTGCCAAGCTTGTTGCAGGCTGACCTTCAATGGGAAAAAACAACACTGCAGCTCTGTGTCCTTGCTAGATTTCAGCAGGATCTGAATGTTTTTTTTTTTCTTCTTCTTCTGGGCACGAGACAAAGAAACTAGTGTTGCTCATCCTTTGATAACTTTCTTCTACTTGGAGGTCCTACTTCAGAGGACAAGAAATCCCAGTTATCATTGCTTTTCCTTAAAAACAAAACTTATTAAAAGAGCAATTCTGAAAGATTCACAATACATCACTAGTTCTGAAAATTGAACCAGTCCAACGGCCTCTAAATCAACCACCTACTTGCTTTTCTCTGAAGAAAACAAAAATCATTTATTGTCCATGAGGTCACGGTGGAGATTGACCATGGAAAAGCCTAAATCAGGACATAGAATCTCCTCTCCCAGGTTAGTTCATATTCCAGAAATAGTCAAGCCTAATTCCTCTACTTCATGCTACAAAATAAGATTTCCTCACTGACAGGGGCCACCCCCCCATCAATCATTATGTATAATAAGTGTCAGGTTGCTATGCCCTTTCTTTTTCTCTGGAAGTGGAGCATTTTTTTGTATTCAACATCCTAATTAGTCTTTGGAAAATTAGCTGGTGGGGTGAGTGGGCAGAAAAATTCTACCAAAATCTGTTCGCCAGTGGAATTTTTAGGCCAGCAGTTTTAGCTGCCTACATCCCCCCCCCACACACACGCATGCATGTACATGCACAAACACAATCCTCTTGATTCCTTCATATCATACAAAAGAGCCCAATAAAATGCAATGCCTACTAATATCCAGGCTTCTAATTGCTTTTCTGAGGCAGAAAATGAGGGCAGGTAAGGCATTTGTAGCAATCAGAATAGAGAATGCTAATTTACCTTTCCTTTCTTACTTGTAATCATCCCTGCATATCTCCTACTTATTCACCTCCTCTACCACCCTTGTATCCCCATATCCTCCCACACATATTTAATAAAAGTAATTGACCTTGTTCTTTGTGAATAATTATTTTTACTATCTTATACAAACACATAGACATACATACTCTTAAGAGGGTTTTTTTTTAACTTGCATTGTACATGACAAAATGTGAGGCATCTGACAGGCAGATGTGGCAGGTCCTCACCTGTGAGGATCATTTTTAAACAGATGGTGCAGTAGCAAATACAAAATCAGTTCAAATGCAGACATACAATATAATCCAGAAAACGTTCACAGATGTGGATTATGACAATCCTGATGACCCAGACCCATTGGTCAGTTGGTTCCAGTCAGAGTGAAATGATTTACCTTGTGACAATTAAAAAAAAAATTAGCAGCTTTGTATTTTGGGAATGAAAGGTGGCTCTTAAGATTAGAAAGGAGCCTCTTCTACAAACCCCGAATGCCTCATCCTTTCTGGCACTTGCATTGTTTTCTCCTGGCAGTGAGCTCCTCCTTGTTGACCTTTGTAACGGACCACTGAAGGCTCTTCACGGCCTGGCCTCTGTCCACTTTTCCCAGTCCCACCTCTCCCCACTTGGTCCTGAGCAGTCATGCTCCACTAGTGTTGATCCACTCTCCAAATGAGGTGCCTCTTTTCTTGCCTTCTTCCGGGCCTTCGCAGATGGAGTTTGCATCCTAGGATGTCTTTCCTGCCTCACTCAATTGGAAAATTCCTATTTATCCATCTAAATGCGCCTTGTGTGTTACCTCTTCTGTGAAGATTTTCCAGATACATTTATCACCCTACACTAGCGAGGCAGAGTAAAGAACTTCAGTCTCCCCATAATCCCCATCCCACGGTATTGAAATTGTCCTTACGCCCACCTCCTTCTCTACACGAGCTCTGAGAGGGAAGCAGCTGCTTCCTATCATCATCATTCCCGGCACCTAGAACAGTGTCTGGCAGATATTAGATCATTTGTAAACATTTGTGGAAAAAAGTTACAGATGATTTCATATCTGTGCTGAGATTTTGAGTTTCTTGTGGGTCAAGACCATGTTTTGTTTAATTCTCCTTCATATGAACCAGCAGAGTGACTTTTATGTAAGTACCTAATTACTGTTGCTGCATTTAGTTGTGAGGGAGGGGCAAAACATAGAAGCAGGAGTCCAGAGAATAGGATTCTAGTCCCTTCTCTGCCAACGATTCAATAGGCAAGTCGGGATAAGTAATATAACTTTTCTGAACATCAGTGTCCTTTTATGAAAAATGGAGAATGAGCACATATTTCCTATTTAAGTTACAGGCCTCATATGAGGATCAAACATTTTCTAGGTTGGCAAGTGCTTTGTGAAGCAAGAGGCAGTATAGTACCGTGAAGAATGAGATCACGCTCTGGAGTCAAACTGACTCCGTTTCTTCTTGGCTGTGTGACTTTGGGCACATTAATTAACATCTCGGAGCCTCTGTTCCCTCATCTGTAAAGTGGGGGTAATGAAAATATCTACGTCGGTTGCTGCGGAGGTCTGTGGAGGTTGCTGTGGAGTCTAAATAATTTGTGTAAAGCACTTAGTACAGTAACTATAATAGTAGGTCCTAACAATAGTAGTTTTTTAAATTATAGTTTAAGAATTTATATAAATACAAGATGTTACTAATACTCACTGATGAATTATTGTTCTTCCCTTTAAGACCAGTACAAGGAGAGCCTCCCAGATCTGGAAAAGAGTCTACCATGCTCTCTCTTCCCCTTTCATGGTCTCTCCTCCAGCCAGCTTTAGACTCTGTTGCCACAGCAAGACAGTCCACAGCAGATGACAGCAGATTCCCTTTCCAGAGCGGGGCAAACCATTGGACAACACAAGCCCCAGCTCTGCCCAGTTTTCTCCCCGAATTCTCAGAAATATCCCACTTAGAAGATGAGAGCCTGTGACATACAGGAAAAGTCTATTTAGACAATTCCCAGGAATGGTCTATTGCCTTTCAACTTGCCGTTGCTTGCCATTTCTGGTCCCAGACAACTGCTCTAGGCAGCTCTGACGTGTAACTTTTTAGGATTCTTTCCACTTTCCCCACGCTTGGAAACAGCTTTTTTTTTTTTAATTAATCCAAAGCAAAATTAATAAATCCTAATCACAAGACTTGAGGATAACATGAGGCAATTACAACAAGAAAACATGAAATTCACTAGTACAAAGGTCTATTTACTGTGAGTCTTCACAAGAGTCTCTATTAGCCATCTGTCTCCTAAACCCTGGCTCAGGAGAAAGGTCTCGCTTCTCTCCCTCAGATTGGAGACCCTTTGATCACATCCCCATTGCTCCTTGGAGTTTAGACTCCCATTTCCCCAGGATGAATTAGAACACAAACTTACATATCATCCGGAAATGCACTTATCTCCACCCACAGGGTAAGGTGTCCTGTGTCTGGCAATGCATTCTCCAAAACCTGAATCATTCAGTCTTAAAGACTGCAGCGTGTGGGACATTAGTCTAAATTTATATTTTGAAAAAAAAAAAAGCTCCGCAAATCACAATTCCACCAAATATACTCCTACTTTCTATCTCAGGGCAAAATACACGTCTGCATGCCGAAAATGCCTCACTCAAAGTTATCTGTCCTAAAGGAAACGGTGGGACTTAACCTAAGGTCACATTCTAGCTCACTTCTAGGAAGATGCTGCCTGTGAGCACTATATCTTCTCTGCCATTTGAAATAAAGTTTCAGAATCCATCTCCAGGAGCAAGACAAGGTACTGGGAGCTTTAAATGAGCAGCTTGTCCCTCCTTTGTTCCTCTAGGAGAGCAAAATTTTCCTATCAAGTACCAGGGACAATGTTAAGCAACTAAACCCGTCATCTAATTATGAGTAGAAAGACAAGCTCACTATCAATTATTTCCTTATTTATTTGTTCTTATTTGGAAATGATCTTAGATAGTCCTTAGATGAAAAAAAAAGCCTAGGAATGTTTTCAGACACACAGAATGTGACAGACAGTGCTTAAATACAGCCTTTTCTTTGTTATTCCGGGGAATTTTTTAAACAAGACACACTGGGAAGGCTGAAAATAATGAGGTCTGCCGATAAAAATGGTTGCTTCCCAAAGAAAGTCTTCACATACTGGGAGATAACCCTGATGCTAACTTTATCATCAGGGAAAGATGGAAAAATACTAGTGTAAGATGTTAATTGCCAGTAAAAGAAAATGAACTCTGGACCCAGGAGTGGGGGTGGTGGGAGGGGCTTGGATCCAAATCCCCGCTCTGCCATTTACCAGCTGTGGGAACTTGAGGACGTTCTTTAACCTGTCCTTGCCTAAATTACCTCCGCTCTACAATGCGGACCGGATAATGGAAGTAACTGCATCACAGGGTTGTGACGAGATTTAAGACAGAAGGTATACACAAAGATGGACATATATGCTGGCATAATGCCCAGCATGAACTCAATGCTCAATATGCCATAGCTATTGTTGACATCATTATTGCTGCTGCTGTGTTATTAGGATAAGAAGAATCTGGCCCAAAGGAAAAGAAACTTATTACTGTGACTAGTAAGATATTCTTTCTTTCCACAATCATTTCAAGTCCAGTTCCACTCAAATATCACATGAGTGGAGCATCCTGGAATGGGGTAAAAACAGTTTCCGCTTTGGAGGAACTTGCCTTTTTCCCAGAATGCTGGAAAACAAAACAAAATGAAGCAAAACAAAAACAGCAAGCCTTTTCCAAATCTTTTGAATTGGTTGATACCACCTTCTGGGTATCTTCTTTAAAATTCCGCTATGTGTTTTTTTATGCCCTGTGAAGTTCATATAAAATCAATATGTAGAAATCAGCTTTATGAGTATTGAATTTCTACAAAACATTTCTGTTTGGAATTCAAGTCTCACGAAGCACTGATCCATGCTTTTTATTACTATTAGAATAAATGAATGGGGTGCTTTATTATAATTGTTGAATAGTGGCTAAAAGACCATGAAAAATCCAAATAATCCAGCAACGGCTGTCTTCAAGTCCCCCGGGAAGCAGAGGGATGACTTGCTAAGAGCCTTTCAAGACCAACAGGTGCTAAGAAATTTGTTTTGACCCATTAAATTTATATTGGCTTCACAGTTTTCAAGACTCTCCTGCTGTCTGCCATTGCTGTTGTCTAAAAGCCGCAGGCTGGAAATGATTAAGTTTTCATGCATATGTTAAGTGGGTAGATGATTAAAATGAGAACAAACAAGACACTAGCTAGTTCCAATCTGGATCTTGCATTACTACTTGTTCAATGCTGTTTACGACCAGCATTCTTTCATTGATAAGAACAAACACCAGAGAAATAGGAGTAGAATTTTCCATCCTTGTGGAAGAGTCTTAGGGACTTGGAAAAGATGCCTACTCCAACCTACCCCAACTAGCTCTTTGGAAGTGAGGTCACAAAGGTATCTCCATCTATAGCTTCAGCATACCCCTCTAGTGCAACAATGACATCCTGATGGAGAAGGCTGCTGGAGAAATGAAGCTGCAGATGCAAAGTTGTAAATAAAGGCCAGCTTCCTGGAGTGGGCAATAAATTATAGCAGGGCTGTGTTAGGGAGGAGGTGGCATGAACAGGATAGACATTAAATTTAATATGGGTGTAAATGTTTGAATTTTTTTAACGGACTGTATAACTGGACTGCGTGCTCCCATTATGGTAGCCAATTGTGTCTGCATAAACCTCTGTCTTTACTGCTGAGTAACATTGCAAGAAGCAGCTGTTGGGGCCGTGGTGGCAGATGTCAGATGGCGGCCAAACACTTTCCAGGAAGCAGCACCTGATTTGGAAGAATCAAAAAAGAGGTTTCATCCACTGTTGAGAACCTTTAAGTTCACTATTTCTCCAAACACAAACTCTCATAGAAACAAAATTAAAAGGAGCTAGAGAAACTAGATAAGTGCATTTCTTTTCAATGACTGGGGCCTAATGTCCCTTAGGTGGGCACACAGATACATAATCAGTGATATGATGTTAAGTCCTGCAAAACAAAAATTTAAATAATTTTTGTTTTCAGTAAAACAATTTCCTTTTGTGCCCAAACTCTAATTGAGGATCCTTCATGAATTTCTTGATTTGGAAAATGCAATAATACCATCTGTCTTTGTCCTTTTGGGCTTCTATAAGGACATATCACAGATAAGGTAGTTTATAAACAACAGGAGTTTATTTCTCACAGTTCTGGAGGCTGGGAAGTTCAAGATCAAGGCACCGGTATGGTCGTGTTCTGGTCAGGGACCTCTCCCTGGTTCATAGCCTGTGCCTCCTCCCCGTGTCCTCACGTGGTGGAAGGGGCGAGGCCTCTCTCTGGAGCCTCTTTTATAACAGCACTATCCCATTCATGCTCCACTCTCACGACCTATTCACTTCCCAATAGTCCTACCTCCTAATACCATCACCTTTGGGGGTTAGGATTTCAACATATGAATTTGTGTGTGTGTGAGGGGGACACACTCAGACCATAGTGCTGTCTTTTCATCTGAGAGAGAATTCTGCATTTCACTGAAAGCTCATCCAAGATAAAATAAAGTTCAGAAATAGGAAAGATGAGAATTAACCAAATAGGGTGTTAATTTTAGAGAAGAAATAAATTCAAATGCCAGAGTGAAGAATAGAAATAAATACATTTTCAAATTGGCCATAGACAATATTTACTTAATTTAGTGCTGAGCTCAGAAATCATAGTTTGGTCAATGCTACCTCATTCTTAGCCTTTCAATTTGGATAGAATTGCCTATCCAGCCAATTCCAGAGGTGGAGGCTGGCTGCTTAAGCTGTTGGATGTATCTCATCTCCTAGCCACAGTGACAGGTGAAGAGACTCATTCAGATCAAACAGTTGCAAGAAAATGTTTGCTGGGAATTCTGGTAAAGGAGCTTTCTTTCCTCATCAATATCTCCTGCGAGAGATGCTCTTTCTCTGTAGGCTGTGGTCTGATCCTGTCAGGCCTCAAACTGTGCCTTGGATGGGAGCCAACTGTTAGGATAAAGCTGATTCACACGAGGACCCAAATCTGAGAGCAGGATATAATTTTTTTTTTTCTAGCTTAACCACCTACCTTGGTAATGGGGTCTGCCGTGTGACTAAACTTACTCGTTGTTATTTTGAGTGCTATTACTGTCACCCTCCCTAACTAGCTTTTTGAATAAATTCACTATTCATTTTTACGGAAAAAACACAGTTTTAAGAGCTTAATAAATTCTGCTCTACTTTATATACCACTTGATTCTGTAAAGCATTGCTGGATTCTCTAATCAATCCTCACAAGTTATTCATTAAAGCATCAAATTTACCCTTTTTTATATGACACGTGAGGAAATATAAAAGACTTATATACTTATGAAAGACTGGGCACTCAAGTCTTCACCCTGAAACACATGGGAAATCAATGGCTGAGAGGAGAAAACAGTTTTTCCCTTCAGTACTGTGTCTATATATTTCAGGACAAATCATATCATTCGGGAAGATCAAGTCATTGTAAAAACAAGCTATATCTGGTTAGATGGACTTCATAATAAAGGAAACGGTGTTCTTGGTTATTTACTATTCCTGGGCTCTATATTCTTTTAGAAAAACAAAATAATGAAATCCTTCAGTCCTTTCTAATTCCACCTTATGCCTTTATAGTCTAGCTCCTTTAATAATTCTAGTATATCCTATTACTGAGGAAATGACCAGAGAACACTCTGGAAATTAGTAGCTTGCTAACAATTAGTCAAACCAATGTTGAAACATCTTTATTCAGTTCTTTTATAGCTTTCATGCTCTTGTAGGCGTTTATAAATGGAAATAAATAGCTCCTTTCTTTTCCACAACATATTTACAAGCTTTGAAATATGAAGTCCAAATTTATATGCAAATTTTACATTTCAATTATGGTTTCATTAGATTTTCTAGCACTTGTTATTTGGAAAATAATTATAGATTTCTTTGTTACTTTGCCAAATTACTTTGAAATTGTATCATATAGTAAAAAAAAATCCAATAAGCTCACTTACATTCTTAAGCATCTCACTTGACTTTGAGCCATCTCATAAATCCACACTTTTTAGCATGCTCCTTTCCTAAAATTTTAAGAATTTTCAGTTGACATTATATCAAATACGTTTACTTATACATCTATTTTATATTTGATTTAAACATCACAAGCAAATGTTTAATTAACCTTTTTCAGATCAGAATGATTTAGGAAATTTGGAAATTTTAGTTAAAAACTTTAAACTCTCACTCATTACTAAGATTATTTTCATTTTCAGCAGGAAATATACCAGGGCACTGTTATATTGATGTATAAGACAAGTAGAAAGCCATTAAAAGAGTTTAAAAACTTTAGGACAATTTTATTTTTCTGAAGAGTGACAGAAATGTTTCTAAATGTTTCATCAGGATTTATATCAATATCAACAGCAATAAAAATAATTGCTTAACTTTTGAATTGAGGCAGAGTATTAATTAATATATTTGTAATAAAAATTAATTAATTAATATATGTGTAATAAAATAATTAATAAAAAGTATTAATTAATATATGTGTACCAAAAATTCAATATTTTTGGTTGTGGTGTTAAGCATTTAGATAAAGTACTTAGAGTGTGGAGTGAGACCCCCAAAACGCATGCACCTTCTGCAAGGTTCTAGTCATTTCTGGGAATACGTTCTAATAGGTGGCTATTTGAACTGAAGCTTTCTTCAACCAAGTGGGCAACATTAGCTTGGAGCTGGAGTTGACTGGTTGGGGCAATAGAGTCCCTGTGTTTAGCAGATGTTTGGGGAAAGATGGGCCAGAATACCTGGCTTTCTCTGTAGAGAGAACAGAGACCTCTAATGGGGAAAGTCTGTGTTTTTGCCATGTGGGATGCATTGTGATTTCTACACGCAAGCATCAAAAATTCAAATGAAAAAATAAAATACAAGAATATTAACTCAAGAAAGGATATTGATAACTCCAGTTCTGGTCAGGGTATGAGCAGAAGGCACATTATTGGAAGGAATCTGAATTGCTGTAATCTTTTAAAAAATTTAAAATGCATATATCCTTTGACCCAGGAGTCCAACTTTTAGTAATTTATTTTACAGCTATAATAGTAGGTAAGGACAAGAATGTTTGCTGCAGGAAATATCTGAGAAGATCTGAATGTCCAACTTGAGAAGAATGATTGAGTAAATTATCGGTTAGCAATATTAGGAACTACTATATTGATATTAAAAAGATTGCATTAAATCTCGGGGCCCCCCCAGTGACATAGCGGTTAAGTTCATGTGCTCCGCTTCCACTGCCTGGGTGTGAGGGTTTGGATCCCGGGCGCAGACCGACGCACCACTTGTCAAGCCATGCTATGGCGGCATCCTATATAAAGTAGAGGAAGATGGGCACAGATGTTAGCTGAGGGCCAATCTTCCTCAGCAAAAAAGAGGAGGATTGGCAACAGATGTTAGCTCAGGGCTAATCACCCTTACAAAAAAAAAAGAAAAAAAAAGTGAAAACAATAAACGGGCAGGCAGCTGAAGCTGTGTAAGAGGTCCCAGTTATAATTTTGTTTCGTATACATGTTAGTCTCCCAAGAACTCACGTGACTTTAAGTCCTTATAAGTATTACAAAGTGAAACAGGTTAGGGCTATATAATGACCAAAAAATGGAATTAATACATATGACTTTGGATGATTTCAGATGTCTGGACGTAACTCCACTTAGTTGAGATATTCAGGTAGTGGCTGAATACAAGATAATGTCCACCAGCCTGTGAAATCATGTAGTGTAAAAAGAGAAACCTGATCTGCTCTCTAGTAGTTTGAACTTTCAACTGGGCAGTATTGATGTGACCATACTAGTGAGGATGATTAACTGTATTATGATAAAAAAAATCTGTTATAGGTTGAATTATGTCCCTTCCAAAAAAAGATATGTTGAAGTCCTAATTTGCAGTACTTGAGAATGTTACCTTATTTGGAAATAGCGTCTTTGCAGATGTAATCAAGTTAAGATAAGGTCATTAGGGTTGGTCCTAACCTGGTGTGACTGGCGTCCTTATAAGAAGAGGGAAATTTGGACACAGAGAGAGACACAGGGACAACTTCATATGATGATGGAGGCGGAGATTGGAGTTATACAGCTGCAAGTCAAGGATTGCGGGTGATATCAGAGGTTGAGAAAGGCATGGAACAGATTCTCCACTACAGCCTTTGACAGAGAATGGCCCAGCCAACACCCTAATTTTGGACTTCTAGCCTCCAGAACTCTGGACCCAGTTTGTGGTACTTTGTTATGGCAGTCCTAGGAAACTAAAACAAAACCCAAATACATTGCTAGAGAGAAAAGGGGAAGAAAAAATTAGCATGAACAAGAAAAACCCATGTATTGCCAAAACTACATCACCAGTTATTCAAATATTACGCTTAATAATATTTCCAGAATAATGCTCAGGAGAAAGAGAGAGAGAGAAAGAAAGAGAAAGCTCCTTTGGAAAAATGGTGTCAACATTTACTTATTATACTGGATAATGTATTGAGAAGAATATTCAAAACTTCAATAACCTGTAGGTTTGCAAAAAACTTCAGCAAGAACCAAATCGATTGACAGTTTACAATTTTTTGATGTTTGATAATCAGCTTGCTTACGTCCAAATATTTTGATGTTATTTTCCTGAGCCAAAAATCTGGTCACTCTTTCCACAATGGGAAGGAAATTTTCTGTTTAAAGAGGGCAGCAAAGTGGTGAGGTACAGAATGGTGGGGAAAAAAATCCTGAGCGTGACTGTTGTTGAATGGGAGGAGAACGGGCTATCGGTGTAGTTTTAGAGAGAGACAAGATTTCCCTAAAAGTAACCATTGTTACTTCTTAAAAACATTAACTTTGTGTTTTAGTTACCAAAGCAGAAATGTATATATTCTATAATATTATTGTAATCTTCATCTACTCAAGATATTGTTGTTTTCTTGTTTGCTTGCTTGTTTGAGCACTTTAAAGTCAGGGCGATCTCTCTCTCTCGACACTACTTCTGAAACTTAAGTGCACTAATAAGTAATTTAGTAATGAAATGATCATAACTATATAAATAGGGGGTTGGGGGTAGGAGTGGCTTTTATGAGGCACACAACAGGAGGTTGAAGGCTGTACACCATGTGCAGACAACCACCTCATACTTTACGATCCACTCTCAGGGCTGACTGTAGAAAAGCCAGCCCCATGACAATAAGCACAAATGTCATATGGCAGTGGGAGTAAATTCTACAGAATGGAGGGAAATGTGCTACTTTGATGTTATCTGACAGGCCAACTCAGTCTTGAGGGCTCTGTCCTTATCCAGTTAGAGACTAAGATAGGCCGCCCACAAGGAATACATTTATAGTCTCCAATTCTGTGAATTAAAAATTGTTTGCACAGACTGTTGGATTTCTTCCAACTCATATTTCTCTCCAAAGTCACAAGTCACATAAGCATAGCTTCAGATTGCAAATGAACCCAAATAACTTAAAGAATATTTTAGGAGCACTACTACCTCTGTGAAAATAAACAGACAATTACAAAGATTTTTTGTGATGTGAATCGTGAGCTTAGAGGACCTAAGGAAAAAAATAGTCTGGAAAACAGACTCTGTTATCCCTTCAATCTTTAGCCATTGTCTATTTCCTTTGCTCTCTGCTGTCTTTAAATAATAGTTGATACTGTATTTTTTTGCTCATCATCTGCTCATGACTTAAATCTGGCTTTTGTTCCTATTGCTCAAATTAAATCTCTTTTTTGCTGGACTAAATGATTGCCTAGTTATTCAATCCTATGATCTTTTCCAGTCTTCATTTTCCTGACTTGCTAATACCATTTGGTACTATTCATTAACACTTTCTCAAATTTTCTGCTCTCTTAGCTCCCACAAATTGCACTAATCTCAGTCTCCTCCAGTCTTTCTCTGTCATTGGTATCTCTTCTTCTCCAGCTCTCAAATGTGCGGTCTCCCTAAGGTGGTCCTCAACTCTGGGATCTGCTAGAGACAGACGTGAGGTGGTAGAAGAGACTAGGTCTACAGTTAGAGGGGTTCAAATAATTCTGGCACTGAAACTTACAATTGCAGAGAGTGGGAGAACAAGAGAGCTAGACAGCGAGAGAGGCAGTGAGGAGAGAGAGGAATTTAAATAGTGTCCCTATTCCTTTCACCATTCCTCTCCATGAGCATATGCCCAGGAGTGTGGGAGCAGTGAATCTGTTATCCCTTTAGTTGGATGTGTGCCCAGTCATCTCTCACACTGTGAGTATCCTTCAGTGCTGAGTGTGCTCCCAGTGTTTAAATGGTCAGGAAGTATTTGTGTTTTTAAATTGAAATGTGGTCCTTAAACTTCTGGGGCAAGTTCCATCCGGGGTTCTATTAAAAAGACAGCAAATAGCTCTAAAGCTGGAGGAGATACTGGCTGGGCTGGACTCACTGAAGGCCAGTACTGTACTGTCTTAATGGAAGAGTTAAGGTCTCCCAAGGGTGTTTTTAACTCTACAAGATATTCATTGACTTTAACATTTAACCCCCTGCATAAGATGAAATCTTATGATCTTAAGTAATTTACTTAATGTCTCTGAAGCTTAACATGAAAATGCCCTTCCTGTGGATTGTAATCAGGTTACAATGCTCCCTTAAAACACTGCGAAACATCCCAATAACCCAGAGAAACATTTTTTTTTTGTAACCATCTATAGGTTTTGAACTTTAATATTTTGGTACAATTTTAAATTTACAGAAAAGTTTCAAGTATAATACAAAGAATTCTCATTTATCCCTTTGTCTAGGTTCTCTATTAACATTTTTCCATATTTGCTTTCTCTCTCTCTTATTTAATACATGTATAGATTACATGTATAATACATGTATATATGCACATATGCATGTATAACACACGCATGCATGTGTGTATATGTAGTATAATATATGTATAGATTACATGTATAGTATGGGCATGTGTGTCTTACTGCATATGTCTTCCCAATTCTGCACTCAGTTACTTCTCATTGGTATCCTGAAGTTGGTCATGGTGGGAGCATTTACATCACAGAAATAAGCAAATGCTACAAACCAGGATTTTAATTTATTTTTTTTCCAGAGAGCTGGTCTACCAATATTACCGTTGCCTTTAACTCTAAATATTTCATGCCCTTAAGAATCAGGACATTCTCTTACCTAACTTGAGTAAAAAGACCAACATAAGAAAATTTAACACTGATATAATGTGATTATGTAATCCAAGTCTATATTAAACTATACTGATGGTTCTAACAAAGTCCTTTATAGCTATTGCCCCTCTTTGGTCCAGGATCCAATCCAGGCTCATGCATTATATTTAGTTACCGTGTCTCTTTAGTTTTTTTAAGTTGGAATAGTGCCTCTTCCCTTCTTTGTCTTTATGACCTTGATATTTTTGAAGAGTATAGGCCAATTTCAGTTTGCCTGATGTTTTATGCTTTGCATGGCAGGATTATAATTTAAGGGACAATGTGTCCTCTGTGCATGATATTAGGAGGCAAATGGTGTTTGTCCCAATAATGGTATGTTAACTTTGATCACTTGGTTAAGGGAGTGTATACCTGGTTTCTTCACAGTAAAGTTAATTATGTTTCCTTTCATAATTAATCACTTAATTGTGGGGAAGAATTATCATCTTAAATTTGATAGAACATGAAATATTACAGTGCATGAAATAAGCAACATAAATTATGAAAGAAAGGTAAAGTTTTATTTGTTCTGAAACCATTCAAATGTTACAGATTGTTGTTGTTGTTAAAACAAAAAAAAATTAAACTACAAACTGGGAACAGCATGTCTGGGAGAGTTTTCATGTTGTAATCATGTTCTACTTGTGAGGTGTGTATGTGTGTGAAAGAGAAGAGAGAGGGAGACATCGTGGCATGGCGGGCAGGGGCTGGTTGTGCTATGCCTCCTCCCCACCATACTCCCAGTCTACTCTGAAGTTGCCGCTGCCAAGGCTGCAAGACAGTCTCTGAACTTCGATTACCTCATCTATAAACCTAGGATACCAGTTCTTCCTCCTAGGGAGAGTGGGGGGAGATGAAATTAGATAGTGATCGAAGCTAATGTTTGCTAAATGCTATGTATGTGCCAGGCGCTTGGCATACAGTAGGTCATTTAATCCTCCTATGAGAAAGATGCTATTATCATCCTCATTTTACAGACAAAAAAAGTGTAGGAAAGCTCTGAGATGAGAAAGGTTAAGTAACTTGCCCAAGTTAGCAAATGATAGACCAGAATTTAAATCTAAGGAGTCTGACTCCAGAGTCCACGTCCTTCCTTCTATGCTCTTGCCTGATTGTTGCCAAAATGTGAATTCTCTTCCATTAATTTCACTTTACACACTTGCTAAGTGTAGAATAGTAGAAAGTCATGTATCAGAGGTCAAGGGACAGGGATGGATTAAGACTTTTATAGGCTCATTTATCACATCCTACTGCCCTTTCCACCTCTCCAAAAAATAATTTTTGATATTTCTGCTTGCCTTTTTGTCTAGGATAGAGTTTCTCAGCCTTGAACTATTGACATTTCGGGCTAGATAATTCCTTCTTGTGGGGACTATCTTGTGCACTGTTGGATGTTCAGCAGCATCTCTGGCCTCTACCCACTAGATGCCAGTAGCACTCCCCCTGTAGCTGTGACAACCAAAAATGTCTGCGGAAATTGTGAAATGACCCCTGAGAGGGCAAAATCACCCCCAGTTGAGAACCACGGCCCTAGGGTATTGCTGGTCATGCTTGTTGGGTCACCTAGCATTGCTGACAGTTTAGTGGTTCTACCTTTGGTAGCTGTGTGATCCTAAGCAAGTCACAGCCACTCTGGGCCTAATTTCCTTTGCCATTAAATAAACTCTATTTTCCAAATCCAATATATATATCTCATGTGGACTAAAATGAGAGGACAATTCAAAAGTTTCTAGCTCTTCTTCTCCAGCTGTTTGAAAAGCAAACTATTATTGCTTATTTGAAATGTCCTGGGATTAGAGTCCAACCCTGAGGCTCTGCTCTAATCCTCACTCTCCATTGTGCCCTTCTTTAAGCCTCAGTTGTCACAGACTTAAGAGTACTGTCCTAAATCAGAAGTCACAAATGCAAATGTTGACAAGGCCAGGGAGCAGTGTGGAATATGGAATCAGCTTGTATAAGACAGTATGTACAGAAGCCCATAGAGAACCAAAAGTATAGGCCCTTACTAGAGCTTTCAAATCACATTTTTAGAACACAAAGGTTTATATGGTCTACATCTGGCCTGTGGACAGTGGGTTGGGGCCTCTGGACTAAAATGACCCCTAAGATCTCTTTCAGCTACAGAGTCACTTCTTTCTGCTAGTTGAAACTCTTTGGTACTTTCCTCTGTGAAGACCTTCTAAAGTTGTAGATATTCAATCTGAAAAGGTCCAGAAAGCCTACACATTTCTTTATAATTCAACACTCTAACAATTCTAGCAAGGATATTGAAAGCTAAAGCTAAATGTGTTTGTTTCATTGACCAATCAAATAGCTCTTGTTATAATCCCGTGCTTGGTGAGAGTGTTTTGTACCATCACTTAAAAGATGTCATTGAAAATACTTTCGTGTTCATTCATTCATTTATCCCATCGATAGATGTTCATGTAGCACCTATTCCTTGCTACTTTAACTGTGCTGGCTTAATGTTTTTCTACAGATTTGCTAGTACACGTGGAAGGAAAAAGATTTGTAGAATGTACAACTGAACAGCTGGTTTCTATTGTGTGCATACAGTTTCATTTTCCCAGTAAGCTCTCAGCATCATCAAGAACCAAGTACCAATGTTCATATTTGGCGAAAGGGGAGAAGAGGAGATATTTGTAGTACCCCTACACACGCCTTCACTAGAGAATGATTCCTGCCTGTGCCAAAGCGGGAACCCAAGAGTTAATTTCAGAAAGAACTTAAAATCTGATATGAGAAATTTCTCTCTATAAAAAGAACAATAACCCGAGGCAGGCAATTATCTGCTGAAATGAAAACAGAAAGAAAAGCCATAGGAAAACAGCTGAAACCTCAAAGAACAGAAATATTTATCAGTGATAATTTTAAAATAAAATACATAAAATTAATCCCAAGGTCCTCTAAGATTTTCTTTCAATTTATTGCTCTTTTTTGGCCAAAATTCTGCAAGCCTGAGTTGTGGGCAATTTTACTAGTGATGTAGAAAACAAAGGCCTGTCCTTTTTCCAGTTATCAGGGAAAATTGAAAGATATTCTTTATTGGAAGCCCAGATATATTTATTCTGATGCACACTGACTTTCTGGAATGGCTGCCCTTTCTGAATGCTAAAACATAAAGAGTAAAGGGATAAGAAAGCTATGACTAATCGTACATAATTGCTGTAAATTGGAGCTGCACACCAGGGTACAGGAATAATTACTTCTGGGGAGTTTATCGCCAGCAATTTGAAATCCAAGGGGACACCAATGAGGTGAATTTTCCGTGTACAAGCACAATGACTGGTAACCGGAGTTCAAGACCATTTGATGGCTACTGGGTAAAACCTGGGAGAGGGGAGAACACTGTTTCAATTGGGAATTTGTTGAACTGCAGCTATGGAAGGATCCTTAGAGATCATGTGATCCAATCTCTTCATAGTATAGAAAAGGAAACTAAGGCTTCTAGTGGTAAAATTATATGGACAGGTATAAAGCTTGGTCTCCCAACTCCTTCCCAGGGTTTTTGGTGCTTCTTCAGGTTGCTTCTTGGGATGGTCAGTTGCTTCTTCTCTTAAGATAGATTCACAGTTGGAATTCAGAACGTAGCTGGTTATTGACACCTATCTGTCATTCATAACACTAAGACTGATATTCGGCCCGAATCCTTTCTATGTCAGTCTTCTGATTGCTAATTCATGTGGCTGCACCCCTAACCAAAACATTCACTAGATGGACTGGATTTAAAATTTAATAAGGCAGACAGAAGGCTAAAGTTTACATTAAAGTGTGATTTTTCTGTCTTGGAAACATTTAGATCAAAGCCTTTAGAACTTCTGAAGATATTTATTTTACATTTTTCTATTTACTGAGTGTCTTGACATCTCCCAGACTGACCACGGGATTCAGTGAGGGCTGATGACATTTACTTTTTTTGTCTAATGTCTATGAACCAAAGGTGTTCCCCTGGGTGGTATTCAAAGCATCATAGCCCACTTGGTCTATCAGATTTTTTTTCATAATAAAGTTTATCAATAATATCCATAAAACAATATCTAGGACTCAAAACATGCTTATAAAAATGGGAAGTTTGCAGAATAATGTTAGATACGTTTTAGTCTATTAATATTAAAATTAAAATGTAGGAGCTCAGAAACAATTTTAAAATCATTTGGTTATTTATATTGAATCATTGGGTAATATGGAATGTTGAACATATTGGATAAACATATATTGAAATTTAATGTATACATTTGTTTGCTCTGTAGAGCAGAGCAAAACTCTGCCCAGTATTTTTGCGCCATCCACTCTCCTTCTGGCCCTCTATCAGACAATGCTACACTGCTACTCATAGGGATTTCACGGCCAATTTTTTGAAAGTGGGTGGCCAGGTCTTTCTTCCTAGTTAGTCTTAGTCTGGAAGCTTGGCTAAAATATATATATGTTTCCCATTGGTTCTGTTTCTCTGGAAAACCCTAATACAATATCCTACCTTATAACAGCCAAAATATAGCCATATAGCACCCACAGGACCAATAGTAACTCCTAGTGGCAATGCCTACTGCTAAGTACTATTTACATTGGTGGGACAAAGGAAAGGCAATCTATTTAATGAAAAGATAAAGAGTATTGAGAATAATGAATCATGCTATTATCAGAGCTAGGAAGAATTAAGCATCTTGAAGGATGTAAGTCTTTACATGTAGTATTACATTTAAAATGTGGTATTACACGGTGAATGACTAAATGGAGATCAAATGCTCAGCAATTCTGCTTCCCAAATTTTCAAATGCAGACACACACATCACTAGTGCCAAACTAAGGGTCAATATCTGGATTGATATTTTTATGGATGTATGTTTATAACTATCCTCTGATGATGCATAAAAAGCACATGTTACTAAAAGCTGTTCTGAGAGAAAAGTAAAAATATTAACTCATTTTTTAGAATTAAAGAGTTTTTCAATTGCCTTTCCAAAGTCACCTCTTGTTTTGTTGAAGTTATTAGTTATTCAACCAATGGTGCATTGTTCTAACTAACAGTGTTATTAGTATTCAACTCATGATGCAGGACCTTAAACAATTATTTGGGAGCAGCTTATTTCAGAGAAGCTACCTGAAACATGTCCACAGAGATGGAAAATCTTTTCCTGGCAGAGAACTCTATATTCCTGAATCCAAATCAAAAAGCGGCACCATTTGCCAGAATATAGCAAGATGCAAAGCAGGCGAGGAAAGGAAAACAGTTTTCATTAGTGCTCAAATTAGTTGCTAAATTTGATGCCGCTTGTGTTATGTGTTGTCTTTGCTGATTTGGATTCCTGCTGCTTGCTTAATAAGTTAAACTAGGATGGCAGAGGGGCACATACCTTTGGTCATTTGTCAGAATTAAAAAAAAAAAAGCAACACAACTGAGTGGTTAATTTGTTGCTATTTTGTCAAATCAATTAACTTGAAAAGAGTCCATTGTCAAGGAATGACCCGTTCGCCCATTTGAAGGTCGCCATATACAGCAGAGCAAGCGCAGCTTGGGTGGTACAGTTCCGCGGGTCATTTTATATTTAGCGCTGTAATTGGCTTTTCTTCTTTCCCCTTTATAAACCGTATGAAATTTGGGAACTCAGGCTGCTGACTCTTTTGCAGGGTGGTTTCATAGATCAGAAATTCCCCTCTTAGGAGTGAAAATATATCTGTGCTTGGCTCCTTACAGTTGATTACAGGGTCAGCCTTAGCCCTGGGGTAAGTTGGTGTCATTGAGGAGAAAAAACAAAGCTCCCTCTTCCAGGGATGAGGAAAGAACATGGTCTTTGTGGGATATTGTGTTGTTAAAAAAATTCTTGGAACCTCAGTTTCCTCCTCTTTAAAATGGGAGTAAAGATCCATAATTTTAGGGTCACTTGTGGATAAAATGAAACAAATAAAACAAGTGCTTTACATATAGTAGATGCTCATTAAAGACTAATGAGTATATCCAGATAATTATCATCCCCACTAACCTGTGGCCAGTCCTAGAAAGGATTATGTCTGATTGAAATGCCTCTGGGAAGTATTTTACATTAAGCCTGAGCAGTCATTTACTTGTCTATGTGAATTCACTTGTATGATCCTTTCAATTCGGCAGCAAAGAGGAGAACTTAGTGGCCTGAGGCGGAGTTCAGTGTTCGGCCACTGTGATAACACTTGTTGACAAGAAAGAACAGAGAATCGTGGGAGAGACAGAGACGGGCTGCAGGGGTTCACAGAAGCTGCCTTTGATTCAGGAGGCAGCAGGGCTGTCGCTGGGCAGCAGGAACCCACTTCTGTCAATGGGCTGAAACCGGGACAAGTCCAGAGACGCAGCCAGGGGATCAGGGATCACAGTGAGCAGAGGGTCAGATGGCTCTCAGTTTTGCGTGGATGCAAAATTGGAACCAGGTAAGTTGAGCTGCTAGTTGCCACAGTCTGGAGCTGGTCAGGGGTATTGAGAACCAGCTGCTTCACAGGCCATGACTTAAGAGGCAGCTGTTGCTCTTGGTCTTCAAAAGACTTCACCCTTGCAGTGGAGAACAACCTAAGCCACAAGGCCAGCTCACTGAGGTCCGGACTTATTACGAAGAGAAAGCGGAAGGCAGTGTTGCCTGTGAGGGGTGGGGCCTTACCCATCTGCTAAGTGGGAAGGCAGGTGCCTTGTGTAGAGAATTTTCACCCATCTCACAAATGGTGTAACACCAGCTTTGTCCATGAACTTGTTCTTACTCAGTTTCCAGAAAATAGATCCAGATTAAAATGTCATTTCCATCATATTCTATAAACTAGGAATCATTTGAATAATTCAGGTCAAATTAGCCATAATTTCATTCTTTGTTTACTCAAATTGAGGCTACTTCTCCATGTCTCCATTCACAAATTTAGGAATTGATTTAAGTTTTTCAGTTTCAATAACTGTTGGTTTTCAGACAATGATTTGATTAGTAAAGAATGTGATTTGATGCAGGGACCTCTGTAATGAGTGATGGGAGATGCTTGCAGTTGATACTCTTTTTGGCATCCATCTTACAGAAGGCTGGTCCACGTGGTGAGTCCAGATGTAAATCTACATTTGTTAATGATTAAAGGGGCAAAAAAAAAAAAAAAAAAGAACAAAAGCTGAAGGGAACAGATTGGTAATCTCAGATTACAAAATATCAGGCATTATTATAGCCTAAAATATGTGCTATATGTATGTACATATGTGTATGTATATATAATATATTACATATTTATGAGTATGTGATATGTATATATGTGTATGTATGTATATATAATATGTGTCTATATATGTGTGTCTGTCTGTCTGTATGTATATATAATATGCATCTATATATGTGAAAATATGTATATATAAAACAGTCTTTTTTATTGCAAGCTCCTTGTGGTCAAGACCTGCATCATCTTTTAGCGTTGAGTGTAGTGTTGGCACATAATCACCAATTAGCGAATGTTTGTAGAGTTAATTAATTACATTCTACTTTATAAGTAGTTAGTAGAAGTGAACACACAGACATAAAATGCTTACTATGTGCCAGGCACTCTTCTAAGTACTTTAAACATATTAATTTGTTTTAGTCTCACAAAAATGCTGCAAAGTAGGAAGTATTACTATCATCCATATTACAATTAAAGAAATTGAGGCACAGAGAGGTCAAGTAACTTGTTCAAGGTTGCGCAGCCAGTTGAAGGTAGACGTGGAGTTTCAGCCCAGGCAGTCTGGCTTTAGTGTCTGTTTTTAACTGTTATGCCATGATATAGAGATGCAGAAGTGGATGCTGTGGAGATGGTGAATTGGTCTGAAGGTGACTCCTGCAGTAGCCAAAGCCAATCAGCTTATGAGAATCCAAATGAATAAAAATACGTTTCTGGCTGTCTATTGTTTCCTCTTGTGAAAACACGTGGACGTCAGGTATGGTCCAATTTCAAATACAACCTATGGGTCAGACACAAAATTCACTTTAGGAACCTTGGGGTAACACTCCAAAAATTGGTAGTCAGCCTCCAGAACAGCTAAAACTGGGGTACAATGAGAGTTTGTGAGGCTGCTGGTACAAACTCACACGGCATGTATGAAAGGACACATGGCATGCTGGGCCCACTGCTAAGTGATCTATATGCATTGTGTCATTTAATCATCACCAAAAAATCTGGAAGTCAATGCCATTACCTTTGTTTTTCAGATGGGGAAACTGAGACTCAGAGAGGTTAAATAACTTGCTCAAGATCACAGAGTTAGTAAGTAACAGAGCCTGGGTTTAAATCCGGTTCTATCTGACTTTAAAGTCCAAGCTCTGAAACACTGTCACACATACACACTTGGAATTTATTTGGCACAGAGTTCCATCTGGTGCATTGCAATAAGTTTGGGAAGAAGTGGAATAGTAGCAGAGGAAAAGGAAGCAAAGTGTCGAGGTAGTCATTTTTGATGACAGGTGACACGTAGTAGAATTAGTTTTTGTTAAGATTCTAAATGACACTCGCGTCGTTTTTAGAGCAGCTAAAGAGAATGTGGCCGGAGGCAAGGGAGACTCTGTGATAGCTCCTTTTTGTAATGACTCACAGTTCTTATGCCCATGGAGCCAAGTCTTCTAGAACAAGTTCAGTGCTTTGGGACTCAGGAGGCTGATGGAGGGTAAGCAGTCTCAGCCCCCTTGCTCTCAGAAGCATCCCAACAAACTTTTGAATGTTTGAACTGGTGAATGTTAGTGAGAAAGGTTTAAATCTGGATCTGGGCACAATTCACTAAGGTTCTTTGACCCAAAAACAACTATCCAGAGAATTGTCCTAATCTTGCTTTCAGGCGGCGGTGTTGTCTATTTAGAGATTGAAAGGTCTTTTCCAGGCAAGGTTGTCCCAATCAACCTAATCTAGGAAGACACTTTGCCTAGGCAACTGAGGACCAAGCAGTTACCCCAAATTTATTCGCATTGAAAACAAAAGTTTAGGTATAATGGACTATTGAGAGAAATGTAAGATTAGGACATATCTATGATCTTTGCAGTGGACACCATTACAAAATATCACAGGGTGCTTTTCATAGATATGTCCTTTCTATTTAATTCCTACAGTGCTTTTCTAGGGTGTGTGTCAGGCACCGATTTTGGTGCTGAAAATATAACAATACTGTTGGGACTAAAACTCAGATAATAATTTAGAGTTTATAGTGCATTAGTATACATTATCTCATCGAGCATTGAACCAATTCTGAGAGGTTGAAAGAGTATGCGTGTTTCATCCTATTTTAAAAGTAAGGAAGGAATGACCTTCAAGTTGTTACCTGTGTTCCAGGTCTTGTCATCCCTCTTTTCAGTTTCCAAATTCGTAAAAATTTTGTGATAATGCCTCTTCTACCTACCTTATAGGATTATTGCACCATTTTAAATCAGGTGATTGATATAAAACTAGTTAATAAACATAAAATTAATATACAAATCCACCTCACTAATTAGAACTAAATACTTAAAATCACTGATTTTAAATCAATTTCACATTGCTTTTCATTTTGCCTTTTTTCCCCCACTGTGATAGAGTAGGCTGTACCAAAAGAATAGTTTTCCAAGTTCCACAGCTGTAAGTAGTAAAAAGTTATGGCCAAACCACAGTGTTTATATAGAGGTACTATCTGAGTGTCATGTTTCTCTTCATCTAAATATTTAATTGGCCAACCTGATTTAAGAGAAACCTAAAAAATGTGGGACTACATTATTGCACTAATCTCTTGTGTGGAAAATTATGATGGCTGTGTCTACACAGAACCAATGTCTAACATGTTTGAATAGGCAATTTTATCCCCCAACAATATACTAGATGCATAAACATTTATAATGAAAAATACGTATGCTTATCAGCCACGTGTGTTTACTCTAGAAACACTACAATTAGTGGATCCTACACTCTAGCCTCTGAAAAGTTTGTGGAATTCCTAAATGCAGCTTGGGGTTTTAAATTCTACACCTTCTTCTAGTTATCACTATATTTTAAAATTTCTGCCAAGCTTTTTGAAAGAGAAATGGAAACAATATATTTCTACTGCCTCATTTTCCATTTATGCCTCTGTGAATTACTACCTAGCTTTCCTCTCATTCATCCTCTTGCCAAAGCTGTTCATAAAATCTTAGGTGGTAAAGCCAATGGCCACTATTGAATTCTTGTACTTCCAATGTTGCTGCGGTATTTGACACAACTTATATGTCCTTTTGAAACTGTCTCTTCCCTTGGCATATGTGTTTCCTTTTTCTCTTGCGTTCTCTTCTTCTCTAGTTTAATCTCATTACTGAGCTCAACTTACTTGGCCTACCCTTTAAAAGTTGATGATGCAAGATACTCTATTCTTGACCTTTACTTTTCTCATTCTGGTCACATTCTTATCTATTCCTACACCTTCAATGATCACCTCTACACTTGTTTGACTCCAAAATGTCTACACCTCCTTATGTCTTTACCCTAGACCTCTCTCTTATGTTGCAGCCCTGTATAGTTGTTTACGGAAATTGTGTAGTTGATTACTGAAATTCTTCACATAAATATTTCATTCATTCATCCATATGTCTATCCATTTATTCATTTACTGTAGGTTTTTGTATGCCCCACAAACATCATAAACTAATGTGTCATAACCAAACTCTTCACATAGTGTCTGTTCCTCCTTTATTTTCTATCTGATGCTTGGAAATGTCATCTACCCAGTCACACAGGTTAAAAAAACCTGGTGATGCATTTGATCCATTAAGCTGGAATCTCTGGAAGGGGAGCCTTGTCTTGGTGGTCTTTAACTCTCCTCAGGTGTTTCTAATGTATATCCAGGGTTGGGAGATCTGCTGTAGATCCCTGCTTCACCGATTCTTGTGTACACAAGAATTACCTAGGGATCTTGTTAAACTGCAAATTCTGATTAAGTAGGTCTCAGTTGGGGCCTGAGGTTCTGCATTTCTCACAAGCTCCCAGGTGATGACAGATACTGTTTGTCTGTGGGCAAACTTTGAATATTAAGACTCTAGATGATTCTGTGATAATATCACCAGTCCATCTGCCCTCTCTTAGGCTTTTCTTGGTGGAATATGTGGAGCATTCCCAAGATGGGATGTGGGTTCTTTCACCCGTATTTCTAACAGAGCACCTTTTGTGTGAATTAGGTATTAGCTATGCCTTTGTCCTTTTTTGTTTCTGTACAGCGTATTCTAGTCCCTACTCCTGAATTAGACATATATCAGGCACTTTGACTACGGGATTGCAAGAGCTGCTTAGAGGACCAAGTCATTCCATACATAGAAAACCCTTCAGAATTTGCCTTTGTCTTCATCTCCAGCCCCAACCCATGCCTCTTGTCCTTTGAGCCCTACTCCCTTGTAAGCTGAACCATTTATATATCAATATATATACTATCAACTAGTAAGGTTTTGTGCTTTTATACACACTATCTCCCCTCCTGGAACACTTTCCTCTGTACCCTACTTAACTTTTAAATTGAAGCTCAGAGTTTGTTTTATTTTGAAGTAGAAGTTATTCCTATGTGTTGTCATAATGCCCTTTATTATCTCCATCAAAGCACACCCATGCTATTGCTTTGAAGTTTTCAGTTTACTTGACTATTTCTCCATTGACTGTGAATTCCCTTGGGACAGTACTCTATGGTATTAGTGCTTAACACAGTGCCTGGCACATTGAGGGATCCAATAACTTTCTGCTGAATTAATTGTGGCTGTTGTTGAAATTTAAGGATGATAAATGAGTTTACATAGCCATCAATTTATTTATTAAGCTCTGGAGCTTGATGCATCTCTAGATATTTTTCCTGCCATGATCTAGGTAGATTAGGCAGCAAAATTAGAGTAAATTAAGATTAAACATGGATAGAGCAATACAATGGGGTGGCTTCTGATTATTTATATTAGTTTATTCCTCGATTAGTTTATTCCTATAGATCATAAACTCAAACTTCCTTGCCCATTTCAATTCTCAAATATTTCGAGGTTCCCTGGTAGACAAAGTCTATAGCAAAAATATCATAGGAGATTTGGAGTTTTCTAAGAAAAGGGGCTTAAAATACACCACAAGGGCCCGCCCGTGGCTTAGCGGTTAAGTGCGCGCGCTCCACTGCTAGGGGCCCGGGTTTGGATCCTGGTGCGCACCCACGCACCGCTTCTCCGGCCATGCTGAGGCCACGTCCCAAGTATGGCAACTGGAAGGATGTGCAGCTGTGACATGCAACTGTCTGCTGGGGCTTTGGGGGGAAAAATAAATAAATAAAATCTTAAAAAAAAATAAAAAATAAAATACACCACAAGCTTTTATTTCAGTGATCATTTCTTTTAATCAACAGAACAGTAATCAATGTCTGCCTAGGGAATAAGAAATTGGTTCACTCATGATGGTCATTGGAGCCTCAGCTCCCGTCTTTATCCCAGTGTTGTTTTCAGTCAGGACATCTGGCACTTGACACCCAACCTGATCTTATTGAACTTGGCCTGGGTGCCTCATCACATTTCACACCCTGCAGGCCACCATTAGCCTGAATAATTAAGAGCTGGATAAGTCTTCCCCTTCTAAGACACTGTCACAAATTTGAAGGGTTTGGAAAGAATTTATGTAATTTGAATAACTTAGCAATATCTTTATTGAGATTGATCAGATGAGACTCTAAACAAGGATGCTTTTAAAACAAAAGATTCACAGGCAAGCAAGTTTTCAAAATAGTTTCTTTTAGAAAAATCTGCTAGCTAACCTTGTACCTAATCTTAATTTGTCTTATTCAAGAAATCTACAAATGAAATATATCAATTTTTAACTTCTATTCCCCTCCTTCACCATGAGCTATTGACAATATACTTACAGTCACTTAATATTGTCAAAATCAATACCTTCAAACAAAAGGGACTGTCTGTTACCTAAAAGCCTAAGGCAAAGGAAAGCTCCATTAAGAATGACACTTCATGTGTTTGGGTAAAATTTAATTGGCTTGGATAAAGCTGAAATCCATCTGATCTTTTGTTCATTTAAAAAATTGAACCACCTAATTGGTGACTTAGACATGGCTTTACAGTTTATCGAGTTCAGAAGGTAACACTAATTTTAAAATTTTATTTGAATGCAACCAACCAGTTTTCTAAATATACAAGAAAGTAAATGGTGCTGCATCACCTCACAGGTTCTACAAGTTGTTGTACCCTGGGCCAAAAATGCTATCCTCTATTGAGCCAATTCTTACCAGAAAATGGCTGTGAATATCCTCTTCTCTGTTATAAGCATAAACTCAGGAGGATAGAATCATTAGACATTTTTGTTAAAAGCTCTATTCCAGTTGAAGAACAATGCCTGGCTTATATCAGACACTCAATAAATGTTGGATGAATGAAAGCGATGGGAGTGCCTCCTAGTTCCCGCTCTGGGGCCCTGTGGAAGTGCCAGTTGTGGGTGAACTCTAAGAGCTTCAGCCTCCTACGTGGAACCAGTTCATTGATTTACAACTATGAAACAGAAAGAGCTCCATTTTCTTTTCTATCTAGGCTGGTAAAAAGCAAATTTAGAAGGAACTGCATTTTCAACTCACCACAATAGTGGTCCCCCCACCCCTTTTTTTTGCTTAATATTCATGGCTTCCACAAACCCATAGGGTAAAGTTCCAAATCATGCTGTAGCTGTCAAGTTCTTCCAGAATTTACCTGTATAACTCTCCAGCTGCATACTGCCCAACTCTTCCCCATGTGCTCAGTGGTCCTGCCATACAAATCTTTCATCCGCTAGAGTTTTCATTTCTCTGGATGTTCCATTTGGTTCTTTGAAAAATATCTTCCATTTCTTCCTCACTCTGTTCATGTTTTTTCTTTAAATACTTAGAACATATTTCTAATAGCTGTTTTAGCATCCTTGTCTGCCAATTCCATTATCTTTATTATTTTTGAGTCTGTTTCTACTGACTGATTTTTCTCCTGGTTGTGTGTTATATGTTCCAGCATCTTTGCACTTTTTGATTGGATGCTGTAGATTGCGAATTTTATGTTGTCGAGTGTCTAGATTTTGTTGTCTTCCTTTAAAGAGTTTTTGACTTTGTTTTGTTCTGTTAGACAGTTAAGTTACTTGTGGTCCAGTTTGACCCTTTTCAGGCTTTCTTTGAGCTTTTTCAGGACAGGTCTAGTGTAACCTTCACTCTAGGGATGGTTTAGCCCTATAGGTAGACCAGAAATATTGGTCTTCTTTCATTTCTTCAAGCGTATACTCTTTCTTGCCTCTGGGTTTGGCACATTCTGATCTCTCTGACTCTAAGTTAGCTTTGTCCTTTTATATGCCTCCATAATACTTTGAACTTTCCTTTTTGAAATTAAACATGTAATTACATATTTAATGAATGTCATTCCCTCTAGACTGTAAACTTCATGATAACAGAAGAAATAGGCAATGGACAGCTGTCATTTCACACCAAACAAATGAAACATATTTCAGGATTAGTGCAGAGATAATTTTCCTAATGAGGACTTGGTCAGTGAAAAGAAAGTCAGTCAGGTACCAACACACCTACCAGGATGAAGGTAATAGAGATGCCAATTATTTCCTTTGCTAATAATTCCTTTTTCTTTCCCACATTTTCTTCTGAAATTTCTGCTCCTATAGATTCTGCTGAATGAGCAGTCATTCATTTGATCCTATCCTTCTGGGCATGACTGGCCAGATTGGTGATGGACAAGTGTCATAAGGTAAGTCAATCATAGTCTTTATTTCAGATATAATAGTTAGGTTGTGTTTTCTTCCTTGAGGCAAAACTGCCCGCTCAGTGGGACTGAGCCATTGGGCAATAGGCTCAGTATGAATCTTGGCTGTCTGGCAAAACATTATGCCCAGAGAATATACTGATGTCAATGAGGCCCAGAATGAGCTAACAGCTAGGTGTAGTGGAGGCAAGCAGGCCAAGTATGTGAGCAGAAAATATGAAATTTTTGTGGTTAATATTAGGCAGCTTTTGGCATAAAGTACCATAAGGTACCACCTCCCCATTACAAAGGGAATAGTTCATGGGTAGACTTCAGTCCTCGTGGTGATTGGTTATATTAATTTCACAGGGCTGCCATAACAAATTACCACAAACATGATAGCTTAAAACAACAGAAATTTTTTCTTTCAGGGTTCTAGAAGCCAAAAGTCTGAAATGAAGGTGTTAGCAAGGATGGTTCCTTTTGGAGGCTCTGAGGAAGAATCTGCTCCATGTCTCTCTCCTAGCTTCTGGCTGCTGGCAGTCCTTGACTTTCCTCGTCTTGTAGATGCATCACTCCAATTTCCACCTCTCTCTTTACCTGGCCTTTCTCTCTGTATTTCACCTGTGTTTCAAATCTCCCTCTCCTTTCTCTTATAAGGACACCAGTCATTGGATTTAGGGTCCACTGTAAATCCAGAATGATCTCATCTTCAGATCCTTAATTACATCTACAAAGACACTGATTCCAAATAAGGTCACATTCACAGGTATGGGTGTTAGGACTTGAACATACCTTTTTTTTGGTCCATTATTCACTCTGCATTGGTAAAAGCAGGAACAAATCCTAGGTTACAAAAGCAAGGATCCAGATAAGGTGTCATAGCTCAGGCACAGACAAAAGGAGACAAGAGTCTAGTTGCAGAAATTCAAATTCAAGATCAGAATAGGGCCAGTAGTAAATGGAATGGAAGCTTAGTTACCGGTCTAGGAAGGCTCTTTCATGTGCCGTCAGATTAGAAATGCGCTTAGTCAAATAGCCTGAGATGTGGAAAATCCATCAGCTACAATAGCAGGAATGGTAGGTAAGCCATACTATTAATTCCTAAGTGGAATGATCTGGGACCTACAAACTCAGTAAAATAAAACAGACACAGAATTTTTAAAGGAATTAACAACCTAATTTGCTTACGATTTAGTTAGTAGTCTGCACAGAAATTCTAACTACCTCTTCAAGTTTCCTCCTTTGTGTATTCCACAAATAATTGTCCCCAAGTTAACATGAATTCTGACTTTCCCCTTTGCTCCAAACCCAAATATAGGAAAATGGATATATAGCTCTTCAATTAGTACCATTGTGGATTATGCAAGCAAAACTGGAAATATCTTGATTAAACTAAAAAATCTTCACTGATTTCCTTTTAAGCTTCCTTAGCATTTGAATTACTTTTAAAAAATCAAACTTTTTAGTACACAATTGTAAAAAATGTATATCACAAGTACCGTTAGTTCCTCATTTTCTCAGCAGACAGAAGTTTCCTGAACACTAAACTTCTTATTCCACTTTTAGGAGATTTCTTAAGCGATGATGTCCCACTTTTAAAGATATTTAAATATGCTCTAACATGTTCGGAAACATATGTCTTGTCATTCTAAATTGGGCCTTTTTTTCCTACTGTCTCCCAAAAATGGAAAAAAAAAGTTGATGACATTGAACAGCTTCATTTTTCTGCGAATGAGTAGTGCGGTTTGGAACAGACATGAGCATTAGCGATCATCTGAAGTTCAGGACTGGTGGGTCAGAAAAGCCTAATCAGTGTTGCAAAAATCACTTACTTCAGAAAATAATGACATTTTTCTGCCTTCCCATATCCAAATAGAGTGTAACTTGGCAAACCACAATCTGTTCAAATGACAGGCAGCTCTCTGTCCTTTAAGAGCAAATATGGCTCCTCAGCTCAGTAACGGTTCTCATTGGCTTGGCGTTTGATGACTCAAGGCCTTTAGAGTCAGCGTGCACGGAATGCAGTCAGGCCCAGGGTTGTGGCTAGGTTCTCCACTGCTGCGGAAAATGACCAGCCGTCCCTCCAGGTGGCTTAAAGAAACAGCCCTCTGATGACTCATCTGGAGGTTAACACTCCAATAAGTGCTACATCCGATTGAGTCGTTTGGCGTCATCCCTGGCCTTACGTCCACAAGAAGACAGAGGCTTTGAAACGCTGGCTTAACTGGCAGGAAATCAAAGGGTCACCTTCTCCCCTCCAGTCAGTTCACAAGAAAAGAACCAAAAAATGGCCACTTCACAGAATCCCTTGCATAGTGCTTGCATCTTTTTGATTTTTCTCTCTCACTAGATACTTTAGAAAGCTTTTGGAAAATGCATTTAATCTATTCCAAATGTCACAGCAACAAAGGTTTCTGCTCCATTGCTATAGCCATGCTTGGTCAGGCTTTAAAATTTCAATCTTTGTGGATTTTTTTTTTTACATCAACTGTGTAGCAGTGAATGAAAATTACTGGTGTTCAAGGCTGCAGATGAAACAGGACAGGCTGTTTCTCTGTGTGTATTAGGTTGCATAGAAATAGAGTTCCTATATTTTCTGAACTGAAAATCTGTTCTGTTATCTGACAAATATGAATGACCTCATAGGGACAATGGGACGGAATATTTGATATCAAGAATGTTATGGACAATCTGGGACATGTGGTTTCTGTACATATAAGGGCTTGACTTCATTCAAATTTAGTGAAAACAAAATGACTAATTGTGTGCGTTTAGGGTCATAGCCTGGGTAGACTGTTAGTGCGTATTACTGCTTGCTTTCCTTCTCATCAGTCTCTGTGTGATGTTAAGAGTATGTAATAAAAGGCAGCTTTCAAAGGCACCACATTTCCTTAGTCAACCATTAATAATGAGGAAACACAATGTCGGTTTGCTAATCAAATGTAATGAGCAGGTTAATGAAAAACACATTCCAAGTTCCCCTAAGTAATGATCTTACCTCTGTCTCTCAAGTCACCAGGGATGGTTTGACAAGCATGTGGTTTAGGGTACTCAGCGATATGAATTTAGTTAATTTGCTGGGTTTCCTTCCTGAGAAAACTATGCAAACAATACTCTTCATTTCAAATACGGGTCAGGTTTTTCAAAACCCCAATGTTATTACCATAGTGAGAAACACAAATTGAGAGAGAGAGTTGGCGAATACCCTTAGCCCATCAGACTGATGAGATAGCTAAAACACACTGAGGTTATGTGGTTAATCCATGCCAATTATTGGGTTAGAATAATCAGATCTGCCTGCTTTTAGTCAATTAACAATAACATTGACAATAATAATGATGTGTGCTAAATGCTTTTCATTAATTAGTACAATCAATTCTCACAGTAACCCTATGAACTAGATTATCATGTTATCCTCAAATTTAAGTCAACGAATCTGGGGCTCAGAGAGGTTAAGTAACTTCTTCATGGTCACACAACTAGTAAGGGCTGGAACCAGGATTTGAAGTTGAGCAGCTTGCACAGGTTCTCTGAGCCATTCTGGTCCTTTGGCAACCATTTCTTAACAACTCATATTACGACTGCAGATAATTATATCTTCTCTATACAAGATTTTTGTCATAGTCTTGATTCATTCTACAGCAAGCACTAGACTTTGCTTCCCATTTTACAAAGGGCTTTGCACACAGAAGGAGCTCAGTAAATGTTACCAGAATGAATTTAATTTTGTGACCCTGTTTTAGGACTTTACATTCCAATTGTGTGCTCAGAAAAATAGGGCAGACAGATACAAAGGGTGTGCATGGATTAGGTGAAGTCAAGGCTACTAATTTTGCTGTGAACCCTGGGATGAGAGTGTAGAGAACCTGCTGAGAAGTGCTAGTCTCAGAAAATGGGCAGGTCAGGAAACGTTCTCTGAATGTGAACCAGCAGAGCAGCGTTAGAGCTCTATATGGTCAAGAGAAAGGTCAAATGCCTTCAGTTACCACAAGTTTCCATAGCAGCAGGTGAGGTCAAGAGGACACAATAAACATTGTTCTTAGCTGTAAGAAATTTCTCAGTCCAAACAATCCTCTGAGAAAATTCAGAACCCAAACAATCTAATTGTGCTAGTTAAACTTGCCTTTAGTCAAAATTAGAAGTAAAAGCAGGTTAATTAGTTAATTTATTACCCTTTTTTTCCAGAGGCAGCAAATACATTTTTATCTTCACAACAACTCACTCCCAAAACCCACATGAGACTTTGAGATTCGTCAGCATCTCTGACATTTGTCAAGAAATATGAGCCTCAAATTTTGTCCATTAATCTCTTTCTGGATCTGAGGGCGTGTTACCCTGTGGCCTATTATGGATAAAATTTGCCCTATGTCAGTTGTTATAACTGGTCACTGAACTTGAGTTACAGTTTCTCGTTAGCCTAATGAAAAGACAACCTCTTTCTCTTAGAGATACAAAGTTAACCTTTAGTCATTTATTCACCAGAGCTTTGGTAAATTTCCTGTTCCAAGGGGATTTTGAAAAGTTGGTGTTGTAGCCCTTAGAAATGAAATTGGGCATGTCATAAACTCAGGGTGAGGAAAAATGACTTCCTCTTGGCATTTCAGTGACAAACTCGCTTTTCATCTGGCAAAGAGGTCCAGCGGGCTTGTCAATGGACTCTTTCTTAGAAGGTTCTCGTGTGAGCTTTGCTGCCCAGCCCAATTACAGTGTGACTATAAGAAAGTCTCTATTTCCCAGGGGACAGTAACTAGAAAAGCAGTACCTGTATTTTTTGAGCGAGAATCATGACAGCTGGCATGGTATTTAAGATGGTAATGGGATGGAATTTTTATATCAAGACAGTCTAGTAAAATCCACAAAGTTCAAGGACAAATGTTTATGTACTTTTCTTATACTATCACTAGCTAACATTACTGAAAGTTTACTATATACTAAACACAAACATATCTGATGCTTACAATAGCACTAGGAAGTAAAGCTATTATTATCATCCACATTTGGCTGATGGGGAAACTGAAATACAGGATGGTTAAAAATCTTCACTGACTTCACACAACCAGTAACTGGCCAAGTTAAGATTTGAACCCAAGAAGTTCAAATGGAGGGAATATACTCTTAACCATTACGTTGTATTGCTTGTACTAACTAGAAAACCAGGTTATGCAAACACAAGTTCCTCAAAAACAATGACAATGACAATGTCAACAGCAATAACTATAATTAACATTTATTTAGCGCTATAATATGCAAGGTACTTTTCTAATCTTGCTACACACATTTTTGTATTTAATCCCCTCAACAATTCTATGAGGTAGGTACTATTATTATTCCCATTTTACACATGGAAAAACCAAGGCACATGAAATATGAGTAACTTGCCTCATGTCAATCAGCACATAAGTGTTATGACTGGGATTGAAACCCAGGTAAGCCTAGGCATTCCAACCCAAGTTGGAAAAAACTCTTAATTTATATTTGTTAATGCTGAAGGAATATTTTGAAAAATGGATTCTAATTACTGGATTCTTAAATTCGATAAAAAAGAGTTTTCCTTACATTGATATTATATAATCCAAAATAACTCTAAAAAGCTTTCTTCTATAAATTAGGTATCCTCTGATATCAACCAAAATGGCTAAACACAAAAACTACATAAATAGAATCAAATTAGTTGTCCAAGAAAGATCAAGTGGGTCACTGGCTTTCTGGTCTCTCCCTTCTCTGATGACTGCTAATGAAGTTGTAAAAACATAACTGCAAAAAGAAGGAAGAAATATAGTGACCAATGTTCTACAACCCATGAGCATGTTCTCAAACAGGTGACAATGCTGATAAAATTACAACTTCATGCTTAATAGAATTTTGTTACATTTTTTTAAACATATTGATTGTTTCTACATAGTCTTTGTTACTTTCCTAGTTGGTTAGAGCCAAATATCAAATATATTGTCACTTATTTTGTGATTTACATTTCTATTAAGGAGAATCTATTTAAAACAGTTGTTGATCATGTCCTTGGTAGACACAAACCCAGGAAGTTATAGCTGTGTGTATGTGTGTTAATTTTCAAAGACATAATAACTATTGCTGCTCAAATACTCCTATCTTTAAAAAACAAAATTCATGAACATTGGTGCCAGCAAACATACTTGATAATCATCAAACATAACATATCAATCACTTCTCTCATTAATCACAGTATATGAACATTTCAGAGTTACACCAAATGCTAAATTAGAAGTTAATTATTGCTTTACAAATGGAATTGTACTAGATCTTGATTGTTTCAGACCTTAAGCTTCTTGATATGTCCACAAGTAGGCACTTTGTAACACATGGTCATACCTAACAACTTCTTCAGCATAAATAACCAGACCAATAATATTATACTATCTTCTGCATTCTCTTTCCAACTCTAATTTGAAGACAAACAAAGAAGTGCTGAATGCAATATTCAGGTTCAACTATTAAAATTCACTGGGTGACACTGTTACAGACTAAGCTAGGCATTAAGGAAATTGGTATGGCATTTAGGCAACTCTAGCATGCGGATCGTTACAGTAAAATTAAAGGATGCCAGAGATGTAAAGGACCCTTTATCAAATTCAACTTCCATTTGTAACTGATGAGGAAATTGAAGTCCAGAGAAATTCACCAACCAGCCCTAGATCACCCAGAGAGTAAATGGCAGAACCAGGACAGAACTCAGATCTATGGACTCAGTTTAAAGAATCTGCCTCAGTTTGAAGGATAGAAGACTCTGATTTTGAAAGTACCAGCTTTCCCTCAGGATTTAATCTTGTGTCTAATCAGTTCCTCTATCTTGGCTCATCAAGAGTGTAGCCAAGAAGCAAGCCCTACATATGGGCTTTCGCATACAACCTGGGGTATGTTGAGGCTGTGAATTAAGCATGATGTAGATGAAGAGTACAGAAATCAAATCATGAGAAAAACCTGGTACCTGTAGATTCTCCCCTCAACAGTATGACTTGAAGAAAGTTTTAAAATTTCTCTGGCTCTCACATTCTTATATTTCAGAGATTAAATTAAAATTAAATTTTACATGCAATTAGACTACTTTGACAACTAAAACACATTTTTTTGCCTTTGGCTAAAATTATAGTGATATTCAGGGAGATAACCTTGGCTTCCTCACATTATTAAAAAGTTCTGAATGGAAGCTGTATATAAAAATGAGAAAATAAATTATACAGCAAGAACGAGTCTAAGTATTCATCTCATTTTTTTCGTATTAATGGTAGAATATGGTGTTTTTATATGAGAAAATTTAAGCCCAGAAAGGTAAGAAAGTTGTTTGAAGTCTATTGCTATTAAGACACAGAGCAAGGATTCAAAATGGATTTTGCAGGACTCCAAAACCACATTGAACTGTCTTTCTGAGAGCAACAAAGCAAGACCAGTTGGCAAATAAAGGGACATAAAGAAATCACAATGTACAATGACTCACGAATACAAAACTCAGGGTCATCCAATGTTACTTAATGTGGGGTAAAACTCAATAGCCTTTGAGAATATCTTTGTAGCATAATAGGGCAGGATGATTGTTTTTCAAAATGATGGCCTTGAATCATAAGTGAAGAGTAAATTTGGGTCTATACATTCTATTTAAGAAGATCATAAAGTTCAAAATCAAACGTGTTAAATATAAGCTTATCAGGATAGCTCAATTATATAGAATGATTCATTTCCGGAAGGTTCTGAGTGGCAGGATACAACTAGTAGTTATTTCCATAAAAATATATCTGCTGTTTCTTTGGAGAGAAATTTAATGGACTGTATTCTTTTTTTCTTCAGGTGACAAGGTTAAATTTGAGGCTTAATCAATGGTCCAGTCATCCAAAATGCTACATCCTGCTTTTTCCTCCTATACCTATTCGCAGAGTTTATGAGCTGTGTTAGACCTTTAGAGTAGATGGCTCAGTTGAGCAGTTTGTCAGAGAAAAGTGGGTGTTGTGTTGTTTTTTCTTTAAGTTTAGGGGAATAATGGTCATTATTTAAAGTTAAGGATCAAGTTCCATCCAAATTGCCTAAATAATTTTTATTTTGTCACCCCCCAGATAATTTATTAGTGCATCTAAATGTGTTTGCTATAGTTTTCATTAGTACATTAAAAGAAAATGTGAAAACATCTTTCTAGAATGCTGATAAATTAGAGCCCTGCAGTTAGTTCTCATACAACCCCTGCTAAAAATAATAGAAGGTAAATTACAGTGCTCTTAGAATTTCATCCCAGTTGAAAATGGCAGCCTGTTTTGCCTCATGTCTATAAACCTGGTGGTATAATTTTAAATGTATCCAGCTAATTAGGCAATCTTATGTTTAAATCCTTCATACCCCTTTTATTACATTTGATAGTTTTTGAGAAAACAGCTGGAAATTTCTATCAATGAAAACAGCTTTTGTTTTATTATTATTAAAATTTTTTTTTCATCTCTGCATGCCAGTAGGATGTACTGCAAATCATTTTAAAGACTTATACAAGCTGGACATATTGAAATTAAAATAAAAGCAGAACCTTTTGCTTGCAGATTTAAAGTATTAAATATTAAAGTTGAACGAAGTTTGAACTGCTGTAGAAATTTCTTGCTAAGTCTTTAAAAGGGGACGAAGCAGCAGATTGTTTGGAGATTCAAAGTAAACCAAAGAAAGGGAAGGGAAAGAACTAATAAGAGTCAAGTGCCTAATATATACCAGGCATGTTCAAGATGTTTAATACATGGTGTCATGGAGTTCTCCCAATACACCTTGAGAAAATTATCATCCTTATTCAAAACACTATTGTTGTCAGCTTTGCTTTCATCATCTCATTCAATCTCATCTTGTTCCATTCTTCATTCACCTACTATACTCTTGGCATATCAGCCTCCTTTCGTTCCCTGGAACACTAGAAAATCTTCTCTTCACTGGAGACTTTGTACATATTGTTCCTTCTGCCTTTAACAGCCCTGCCCCGTCAACCACTACCTATAACCCCACTCTTCAAATTGCTAGTTCCTTTCATCTTTAAATTCTTGCACTATTTTATTTTGGGGACATAACAAAGACAGCCTGTAATACTGTGGCTTAGCAATATGGAATTTTATTTCTTTCTCATGTGAGAGCCCGAAGACAGATTGGTGTTTGTCGGAGGTGATCATTGAGAGGACGTGACTGCCAGTTGACCCATGAGCTGGACCTGGGCAACTGGAGGCTCCTCATCCCCTCCCCTCTCTTTGGAATGTATATTCTGCCCACTGTTCTCGCAGTGGGAGCTGTTTTCAAGGATACAGCCTTGAGAGAGCAATGTGTTGTTGAGACCGTCTGGATAGTGCATGTGACTGAACCCAGTTAAGGCCTTGATATAAACTTTTAAGATTCTGGTGGACTGGTGTGGAGATCTACTTGTTTGTGGACACCCAAGACAAGCCTCGTATGTAAGTTCCCTTGTTTATTAAAATTGCCACCTACCAATCTGGAGTGGCTTGCCTCCTTCTTTGGTCTTTCTTTGCCTTCTGTGTATGGGAGCCAGTTTGTGAAGTAACAGTAATCCAGGTTTGGTAAGCAGCTCAGCCATTCTCACATGTGACTTATATTCTGGGTCCAAGTCCCAGTGTGTGTCTCTCCCAACTAGCTGGCAGGGGGTAAAGATAAAGAGAGTACATGTCCAATTGTAGTGTTGCACTTAAAAATTTGTTAAGAGCATAGATCTCACGTTAAGTGTTCTGATAATAATAATAACATTATTATTAATAAAAGAACAATACCCAGAAATGTCACAAATTGCTTCTGTTCACATCCCATTGACCAGAATTTAGTCACTTAGCTGCCAAGGAAGCTGAGAAATAGAATATTTAACTGGGGAACCATGTCCCTAGTTAAGACCACATTAAAATGAAAAAGGAGACCAATTATTGGGGAGCAATTAATACTGTAGCGTAGGTTTTGGTTTAGATCTCATCTTTGCAGAAAATCCTTCTCTGACCACTCCATCTAAGTGAGTCTCGTATTATTTATATTCTTTTTTATCACTGAATCTTGTTGGTTTTCTTTCTAGCAGTTATAATCTTTTTATATTATATCCTTTATAGCAATTATAATTTTTTGACCTTACTTTTATGAGGTTATTTAAAGATTTCCATCTTTTTTTTAACTTTAAACTTCTTGAAAGTAGTACTGCGTTTGTTTTGTTTTCTGTTATATCCTTCATTCCTATATGCCTGGCACATTTGATGTATGAAAATCATACTTGGCATAATAAAGATTGTTGAATGAATAAATGGAAATCCAAACAAATCTCCAGACAGGTAACATCTCAAACCAGATGGATTTATTGACTGAAAATTTGAGTAATTCATAGAGGAGGCAACAAAATTAACTTCAAAAGGACCAGGCAATACCCCTAGTTCAGTGGTATCCGAAGTGTTGGTCAACTATCCACTAGTGGGTTACAAAATCCATTTACCAAGTCATAACCAGCATTAAAAATGGAAGAAATAGAATAGAAGCGAAGAGAACAGAATAGAAAAAAAATAGAGGACATTGTATATGGTTAGGGTAGGTATTGTTTCATAGAACTTTAATTTCAGTTATATGTTTGTGTATATCGAGTGTGTGTACATTCTGGGTCACAAGGTAAAATGTAATTATTCCTGTGAATGATGTAAAATAAAAGTTTGAAAGCCAAGGCCTAGCACACTTAAAAGAATAGGCTCAAAGGCAAGGCAGATAGGGGAGGAAAAAGTTGATCCTCATAGAACTTAATGTGACCTGCCTCACGGGCTAACAAAATGACATCAAATGGTGACTCATCTCTTCACCAATCCAGTGATTTTCAATTGCATCTTTTCCAGCAATGCACTATCAAAGTATGTTTCAAAGAAGAGAAGAGTGTGCGTTTCAAAGCATTGTTTCATCTTATCAATCATAGTGGGCTATTATCTTCAAGTATGAAAACTTCAAAAATAACTTTGAATTATAGTTCAACTTGAGAACATCTTTTTATTTTTGAAATTCAGATATACCTAGGGAACTCATGTACTTGCCCTGGTGTTTGGTCCTAGTTAATTGATCAGTGATCTTTTCTAATGTGCCTGCCTGTGAGGATCCCATGTTTTATTTAGAACAAAGTTTATTTGTCTCCTTTGAGCACTTTGCATGAATGCAATTTTGCTCTTTTTTGGCTTTCTATATTGCTAGTAGATTTTTTTCCCTTTCTCACTTCCTTTCTTCCTAGAGGAATTTGAAATGAAAGCAGTATTCACCTATTGACCTTATTAAGATTTCAGTCTTGTATTTTACTCCCCCTTTAAAATCAATACAGTATTTTTCATCAGGCTCCATCAATATTCACCTCAGACTTACCAACTCCCAAGCTCTTTATAAAAACGTGTTCAATGGACAATATCAGAGCCGGAAGTAAGAGTGATAGTTCTCTAAGCACATAGCTTATTCAGAACCCAACCTGCTGCTCTGCACATATAAACATCTTTTAAATCAGCTATGAATCATGTGTACCATGTGCAGGAAGCACAAAAAAAGTGAAAATGGCAAAAAATGTCTTCCTTCAAAATCAGGTTCATCTGGTATTGTGCTGAACAGGATTGACCTGCTGTAGTAACTGACTATTGGAATCCTGAAATATCTATCCAGGTACCTTGAAATGGACCTCTCTCTCCCACTCACTGACCTGCACCAGATGCGTAAGAAAACTACTCCCCCACTATTGGCAGGCCATCACTGGAATTCAGCCAGACCACTACTAATTTATATACTCTTCCTTGCTTTCAGATTTACTAGGTCTTCAGCCCTCTTTCCTTCTCAGTTTTGCTCAGAACTTCATCCAAAATTAGCAGGTAGTATTTATTTAGTGCTTACTGTGTTTGAGGCATTATGTTAAACCCTTTACTTGTATAATCTAATTTAATCCTCACAACAACCAAGTGAGGTAATTACCTAAATTAATTATCTTTTGCTGCATGGCAAATAGCCCTCAGACTTAATGGCTTGAGACAACAAAAATCATTTATTATCACTCATGGTTTCTGTGGCTCAGGAATTTAGAAGTTTCTTACCTATGAAATTCTAGTTTGAGTTCTCACATGAAGTTGCAGTCAATCTGTGCCTGAGGCTGGGGTCGTCTTGAAGTCTTCTTCGTACTCACATGTCTAGTGCCTGGACTTAGCACTGAGGCCGCTCAGGCATAGCTCTCCATCTTTACATGATCTCTTCACAGAGTCTCTCCAACGGTGCCTTTAGGATGGCTAGACTTCAAGATGTATGTCGAGAGAGAGAGAGAGAGAGAGAGAGAGAGAGAGAGAGAGAGAGCGCAAGCCAGACGAAAGCTGTTTTACTTTTTCAACTTTGTCTTGGAAGTCAGGCAGTGTCACTTTAGCTGCATTCAATATTTTTTAGATGCAAGTCACTAACATCAGTTTATATTCAAAAGGAAGGGGATTAGACTCTACCATTTTATGGAAAGAATGTCAGAGGATTTACAGACACCTCTTAAAACAACCACAGTCTGCCTTCTGGCCACAAATTCTTTGTATTCTTTCCACATCAAAATATACTCATCTCCTCTCAAGATCCCCAAGAAGTCTCATCTGTTATGGCTTTAGGCTCAACTTTGAGGTCTCAACTTTGAGATCATCCAAAACAGATCCAGGTACAGATGAGGCTTCTTATCTGGACATTCTTGCATACGGCTCTTCAAGTAGAGTTCCTCACCATCTGAAGACATGGGACCTCGAGAGAAAGTTGTCTTTCCTCCACACACAAAGCATATATTGATGGAGCAGCCATAGTAGAACTGCTACAGACCCTCCTGCTCAAAAAGAGGGCAAATACAATGCACACAGGACTCAGTGGTCTAAAATCCAGCTTATCTCATGTTGTCGGTTCTTCGATTAGAACTCAGTCCTCGTACCTGGGAATGACTGTCCACAACTTTTGGTTCTGTACTCTGAGACATATTTTTTCTTTTCCTCAAGAAATGGCTAGTATTTGCAGCTAAATAATATTCTCAGCCTGCTTCCTGCTCATGGTGATTTTGGGGTCCATAGATCTCTTCATTTTTTACTGCATCTATCCTGTTTATGTCAAATTGGCGGTGTTTCCATTGATATCGTTCTTTTAAAAACTTTATGGGCCTCCTATGAATCTTGTTGCATTCACTCCATTGGACAAACGCCACAGTCACAAATCTCATAGACATAAGCCTTGTCCACTTTGGGCTTCCTGTAAGGCAGCTGTAGGAAAATATACTCAAGATTATTAGAAACTCCATTGTTAATGAAGAGGATCTACAAAGCATGTTCTTAAGATCATTAGAGGGGCTTCTTTTTTTCTATTTGAGGCACCCATCTTAAATTTTCTGAAGTTCCAAAGTCACACACTTGGCTGCATCTTTAGATTATATTGTCCTGCAACATCCTGCAACTGATCTTTTCCCGAAAGTCATTTTGTAAGTTTAGCATCATTTTCCATCTGAGAGATTGAGACTAAGAAACAGTTTTATTTTCAAATCCAAAATGTCCTTGATCCCTTATATATATTTAATAGTTATTTCATACTTTACTATAGGCTGTACACACACACACACACACACACACACAGACAGACACACACACAAAGTCAGGTGGCAAATACTCTGCCTGGAAATCCTCTTAGCTGATCATCCACCTCAGTAGGTACATTTTCTATTGTTCACCTTACTGTAGGCAACAACGCTGCTAAATTCTCTATCACTACAAGACAACTGTCCATTTTCCTCCAACTTTCCATAACGTTTTCCTTAATTTCTTTTAAACTCGCATAAACAGCCTCTTCTTGGTTCACCAAGTTTTGGCTTAACAGCATCTCCAAGTTATTCCAGCTTCTTCCTCTATCTAGTCCCAAAGCCACAAATTTTAGATTTTATTATAGCAGCACTCCATCTTTGGAACCAAAACTCAGTGGCTTAAAATAATAATAATAATAATAATAATAATAATAATAATTTATTTTTGCCTGCTAATCTGCAATTTGGGCAAAGCTTAGTGGAGTAACACACTTTATCTCTACTCTGTCAGCCTGGGTGGCTTGAAAGCTGGAGCTGGAGTCGTCTGAGAGCTCACTCACTCACATGTTAAGCACCTGGGCTGGGAGGACTCCAGTGGCTGGGGCTGGGACAGCTGGGAGTCTTGCTTCCTTGCTCTGGCAGGCCTTAGGATATGCTACATGGGTCTCAGGCCAGGCTTCCTGGGCAAGTGAGGCTAGAGGCTATGCTCAGCAGTTGTGCAAGGCTACCAACTTATTTCCTTGCTCAGATAGAACATGTGATTTGCTGTACAGCTGCCCAGCATCTCAAGTCAGACTTCCTGGTTGAGAGGGGCTCAGCCATTGGGCAGTACTGATGACTTGCTTCCCTGTCCAGGTGTTTATCTAGAACGTGGTCCACAGCCAGGATGGCCTGCTGACTTTGGACCTAAACCAACTGCCAACTGTGTAGCCCAGCTAGAACTGCCAACCATGGAGCCTAGCAGACAGGGCCACTGGCTCAGCTCTGTGAATGAGCGGAGCCACTCTTTGGAATCTCTGCTGGGTGCTGAGGTCAGCAGAAATGCAGTCTGCCAAGCTCTACATGCTAGTCGCTGTGAGCCTTGCCCCCCACTTCTCCATCTCTAGCTGATTCCTCCAGCGATCCCTGTGGTGCATTATCTAAGTGGACCTTCCAGAAAGGATCCCAGAATACTAGGAAGCTAGATGTCCACCTTGGGCTGTCCTGTTCCCACTGGAGAAATTGTAGGCCCAGGGCTGGGGCTGCCAGTTGTGGTGAGGGGTGATGCAGTCAAAGTGAAACCACTGCTTTAATGCGGTTTTCTTGTTTTTTTTCTGGTCCAAGGTGGGTGCTTCAGCCTCAGCCCTGGCTTCTGGCGTCTTCACAAAGGTCTCTTGTCTATGGATATTTGCTTGTTTTTCTTTCTGGGAGGGGGAGTGAAGTCGGGAACCACCTGTTTCTCCATCTTGCTGACATCACTGTCTTATTTGCTTGTTTCTTTAAGATTAGTGGGGTATTTTTGTGTCTTGCTTAGAAGAGCTTTCTTACCCTGGGGCCATAAAATATTCTCCTATGATATTTTGTTAAAGAATTATAATTTCAACTTTTTCATTTATGTGGTTAATAAACATGAATTTTTTTTTGTGGGTAGTGTGAGAAAAGTCTAAAATTATTTTAAAAAACCATATCCCAGTTCACTACAATGACTATTGTCATAAACCAAGTGTCTAGTGAAGATATGTATCTGGGATTTTTATTCTGTTTCTCTGCACCATTATCTCAATGACTATAACATTATAATAAAATGTTGTATTTGGTACTTATGGCAAATTAACCCACCTTATTCCTTTTCAGGTGTGTCTTGGCTAATTTTTGTTTATTTCACTTCCATATAAATTTTAGAATCTGCTCATCAAGTTCTACAATCTTATCTGCTGATATTCTGATTGTGATTGTATTGATTCTATAAGTCAATTTGGAACATTCGACAATTTTACAATAATGAAACTTCCAATTCAGGAATACTTTATTTGTTGACCTTTTAAAATCTCTATCAACAAAGTTTTATGATTCTTCTCTATTAATCTCTTATACATGTATTTTGTTAGACTACTCCCAGACACATCTTTTTTTTGAGGAAAATTGGCCCTAAGCTAACATCCGTTGCCAATCTTCCTCTTTTTGCTTGAGGAATATTGTCCCTGAGCTAACATCTGTGCCGGTCTTCCTCTATTTTGTTTGTGGGATGTCGCCACAGCATGGCTTGATGAGTGATTTGTAGGTCCGTGCCCAGGGTCTGAACCCACAAACCTCAGGCCACCGAAGCAGAGCACAGGAATTTAACCACTATGCCACTGGGCTGGCCCTGATATATCATATTTTTGATGCTAGTATACTCTTTAAAATTTTCATTTTTTAATTATTGCTGATAGATAAAAATACAATTGATTTATATCCATTTGGTTTGATTTAGTATTATGTATTTATCTGCTGAGAAATCTTATATTCTCACTCATCACAAGCATGTGAATAGTTATAATTTCTGCTTTAGAGTCCCTATCTGATAATTCTAACATCTGGTTTACCTTGGGATTAGCATCTGCTGATTGAATTTTCTTCTGAGATCGGTTTATATTTTCTTGGATCATCATATGTCAAGCAATTTTGGTATATACAGTGGATATTTTGAATATTATGTTGTGGAGATTCTGGATTTTGTTGCATTGCTCTAAGACTATCAATGTTTTAGCAGGTGTTATGGGCTGAATTGTGTTCCTCCAAATTCATATGTTGAAGTCCTAATCCTCAGTACCCCAGAATGTGACTCTATTTGGTGATAGAGTCCTTAAGGAAGTAATTAAGTTAAAATAAGTCATTAGTGTGAGCTCTAATTCAGTATGTGTCCTCATAGGAATAGGAAATTTGGACATAGATATACATACAGAGGGAAGACCGTGTGAAGACACAGGAAAAAGATGAGTATCTATGAGCTAAGGAGAGAGGACTTAGGAGAAACCAGCCATGCCAATCCCTCAATTTTGGACTTCTAGGCTCCAGAATTGTGAGAAAATAGATTTCTATTGTTTAAGCCACCCATTCTGTAGCACTTTGTTACGGCAGCCCTAGCAAACTAATACAACAGAGAATTAACTTGGCTAAATTCAAACTGACAATTATCATGCCTATACTAGGTAGTAGCTCAGATCTTAATTCAATTCTGTAAGTTCTTAAGTCTTAGCTGTAAGACGCTTTCCATTTTCTCCATGAAGGAGTGCTTCAGGGGTCAGTTAAGAGATTTGGGAAGAATTTAAACACAAAATTTGGGGTTACCTGTCTATGGATTTCTCTTTTCTAGGTCCTCTCTCTCACTTTTTCGTGGTCCTGGGTTTCCTAGGCTTCTTTTCCCAGTTCCTCTGGTTAGAAAGATGGCAAGCCGTCTATTAGAGTTTTAGCTACCCTAAAGGAAAAATCACAAAAAGGGAACTTATTCCATGCTAATCTCTTGCTCCAATTTTTGCTTCTCTCCAACTCTGCCTGACTTTATTCCGTCTCTAGAGGCTTTAAGTCATTGGGTTTTGTATGTTGTCCTGAGTTTATAGCTCTTATTTACAGGAGGATCAGTTTGTTAGGCTCTCTCTTCCCTATATTGGAAATGGAATTTGCGTTGGTTTTTGAATGCTGATTTTGAATCTAATTGCCTTTCTAAATTCTCTTAGTAATCTCAAATAACTTATCTCTAAATTTAGGTAGGTTTTTTTCTTTTGGAAAAAATAGAAGCCAGAAGCTTATTGATAGTCAGGGTTCAAATGGTGAGAATGTTTTGACTTACCACATGTAACTGATCAAAAATAATTTTGCATTGGCTTATATGATTTTGCCAAAGGAACATTCTGACTTTTTCAACTTGTTTTCTACATCAAGATAACATAGTTTAGTCATAGATATTCAAAATGCTCACTCTTCTACATGGGTCTTAGGAAAAATAAGTTATTGAGAGATATTCCTTTTTACTTCCTATTTAGCAAACTTGGGAGAAAAAGACCAGTGAGATAGAGGTGCATGCGTGTGTGTGTTTGTGTGTTTCAATCATTAATAGTAAGTCCTGGTCATGGAGGAGGCTTATGTTTTGGTATTGTTTCCATTCCATTTGGATAGTTTTCTGAGATCTAACACTATTTCTTTACTTTCCTTAGGTCTGTAATAAAGGAAGTCCTTACCATTGGGCTCTAGATTAAGAGGAACATTTATTAACATACACTTTTTAAAGATATTCATCCTGAGGAGAAACATTGATGGATCCCTGGACATCTATTATGCGGAGTCCAGGGGTGCAAAAAGCATCAGGGCTGATATTATTCCCTCAAGCCCCTTTCTACCCTCTCAGATAGCTGAGATTACCACATATTCAGTATCAGGCAAGTTTGGATCTTTAATAACAAAAGTTGTCTGGCCAGTATAGGAAAGAGTTGTGAAGAAGGATTGTTCTATACCCAAGGCCGGATAATCACCAGTTTTTTCATCACGTACATAAGATTTAAGTCAAGCAGGGAAAGTCCAACTGCACTGATTTTGGTACCAAAAGCAATCCTAAGAGTTCTGTCACTTTGGCAATGAATGCCAAATGAAGATTTTCATCATATACACCTCAAGGTTGGATTTTTCTGGCACAAGAGTAGAAATCTTTTTGCCTTAGCTGAGAAGAATTCAAGAGGAAAGGTTTTTTTCATCCATCCAAAACCTTTGACCTCTATGCTTTGGAGAAATTGTCATCTAATGTTTAAAGTCATTCATTAAGACTTGAGAACAGAAAAATATCAGTTCAGAAGAGGGGATCCCTTTCAGATTTTCATCTTCAACTAGAATGTAAACTCTGTGTAGGACAGAGTATTTTCTATTTGTTGACTGTTGTATTTCAAATTTCTAGAACAAATATTTGTTGTATAAATTTGGACAAATCTGCCACATCATTTACAGTTGGGAAAATGTTTGAGCCAGATACTAGGCCAAACTCATACAGTGGAGTCACATAGCTCCCCAGATGGGATTTCAAAGCAGTTACTATGACTTTGAGTAGACGTCACTCAAGAGGGCATCTTAACACAGCCAGCAAGGAGAGTGTGTCAGAAACAAGTATAAGAGGGTTGAAAAAAGATCTGATAATAGAGGGAAAGAGATTTAATTCATTTTTATTGTTCTCACTTTCTGGTCTAGTTTAATCAATAACTTCATTGCAGTGAACAAATATCCTCGGATTTAAACACCTATTATGAGAATTAAAAAAATTATTCATCATATTTTCCCCCAGAAAATCAGTCCAAATCATTGAACTAGAGTTCGTAAAAGGGAATTTGCAATGATGGGGGGAAAAGGACAGGATTTACAATCAGAGAAAAAGTCTGCTGGGAGATAAGAGAATGGATACTTTGCTTTTCAAAATTTCTCTCAATATTTAAAAACGCTTTAAGTTACACGTATAGTATGAAAATAATTAAAAATTTAAAAATTCAAGTTTTACAGACCCATACAAAATATATTGTGGAGATTTATTTATTTTTTTGTGTGTGAGGAAGATCAGCCCTGAGCTAACATCCATGCCAATCCTCCTCTTTTTGCTGAGGAAGACTGGCCCTGGGCTAACATCCGTGCCCATCTTCCTCCACCTTATATGGGACGCGGCCTCAGCATGGCCTGACAAACAGTGTCGGTGCGCACCTGGGATCCGAACGTGGGCCACCAGCAGTGGAGCGCGTGCACTTAACCGCTACGCCACGGGGCTGGCCCCTTGTGGAGATTTTTTTTTCTCCTAGGCCACTCTTATTTTGGGGGGGCTGAGGATGATGCTGAGAGGGCCTGTTTTCAGTGTATATATTGAGCCATAGCAGGAACTGGGAGATTTTGGCTTCCATTTCTTGTCTTCCAAAGCACAATCACCAACTCAGCCAAGCAGAGTCAGTTGATTTTAAATGAAACGGGCCAGGGAATCACCTCAGTTATTCAGTGAAGGAAAAAACACAAATGGTGAGATATAAGGAAGAAGCTCAAGACAGGGCTATGACGAGGAGTTTGGGAACCAATGCTCATGTCACACTTTAAATCAACTTTTTTGTTGGGTCCATCTGCAGAAAGGCATCCATCTGATGCTTAGCTACGGGTTTTAACAAACTACATTTGCTGGGTTTAATTGCTTTGACTGTACTACCACAATGTAAATGCAGCAGGTTTTAAAATTGCTTATTCTTTAAGTTAATATTCTATATATTGATATGTAGAGCAAAGTCCAGTTGCCCAGCCCTGGTAGCAGCTCGGCCTCTGACTTTATCACAGAAGTGTGGTACATTAGAGTAGGGTAGTTTCCCAGAGTTAAAAGGGCTCATAGAATCTCTATTTTCAGCCAAGTCTAAAGATTTTTGCTTGATTTTTAAGGCACTTTACAATCTGACACCTTTTCCATCTCCACATTTACTATTCCTATAGTCTGATGACTATTTTCTGACTGTCCCAGGAATATGCTATGCTTAGTCCTGTTCTCGCTGTCTCTTCCACCTGAAATATCTTTTTCTACCCACCTGTTTCATCCCATCATTTTCCTCCTGTATCTGTACTATGGCATGTCATGTAGAAAGTTTAACAAATGAGGTACAGCTATGTGTCCTTGCTGGAAACATGATCAAAGTATCCCGTGAATAAAGACAGAATTGTAGTAGAAGTAAAATCTGATAGGTGCACATATAGTGAGAAAAAAAGACGAAGAGTTTAAACCATATTATTAATAGTAGTTATCTCTTTAGGAGTGTGATCTTGGGGAATAAATTTACCTTTTCTTATATTTATGTATTGTTTGAATTCTTTAAAGTATATGTATTACTTTTGTGATCAGAATAAAACCTTGTTAAAAAAAGAATTACAAAATTCTACTTCCTCCACAAATCCTTCCTTGAGAACTGCAATCCTTACTGACTTATCCTAAATTCCTGTCTAACTTGTACTATATACCTCTAAGACTTTATATAAAGTCTTCTGTTAATTCTTAGCTGTGTGTAGGTCTTGCTCCTTTCTTTAAGTTGCTCTTAGTCTTGCTTGGGACAGATGCATAATACTAATTCTGAACATTCTCAAATTCCTAGAAATGGGCTAAGCACATTGCAGGTTCTCAGAAAAACACATAAGGATTGAGTTAGTCACCAAGAGAACAGCATTGGGCTTGTAAAAATCAACATCTATTTATTCTGACTTCTTAGCTGGCATTGGCAGGACGCTCCCTAAGTGTAAGGGCAATGAGATATTACAGAAGAACTGCAAGGGTTGGGGAGAGATTGGAGGAAACAGCAAGGATGGATAGTCTCTAAGCTCTTGCTCAGCAGGAGTGGGTTTTCTATTGCCGAGAGAGGGTCACTGACACATGGCATTATTTATGACCACACCAACTAGGTGAGTGCAGCAGGAAGAATGTTTTGGGTTAGTAGGTATCTTTCTTCCCTCCACTGGTGCCAGGGAGGAAAGAGAAAGGTAACTTGTCTTGAGGAAAGTCCTGCTCTTCTTTGTCCAAATTCTGAGCCACTGTACATCCCACAAGCTCTCTGCCCCTTTAAATCTATAGACTTCCTTGCTTCATGTGAAGTATATATGCCCATAAACAAATTCCTACCCCTTTCTCCCAGCCTTGTCTTCCTACCTGGCTAATGTGGGGTCCAGTCTAGCTAGGATCTATAACTTTTGAGCTTAAATTCCATGGGTTACTTCCATCCAAAAATTCACTCATAGTAATTCTCTTTTTGGAGACCGGTAACCGCAGAGCCTGGGTGAAAGTTAGTATCACCATATACCAGGGACAAGTAAATGGCCTGGATAGACAGGTAATTTTGCACATTGACTGATAGGAGAAGAGATACTCAGTACGGACATGGGGGAATGTGAGGTCAGAGTTGAAAAGTCAGTTCAAGAACAGGCCAGGTTGAAAGCTTTGATCTCTCCCTAAAGGTTTCATGCATAGAAAGAGAGGCAGTGGCTATTTTAATGTCTACGTCTGATAGACATTCTCATCGCCTGATTGCTATTAAGCTATTTGTTTCTTGGAATTAGGAAGAACCTTTATTTTGTCCTGTGCTCTCAGAAGTCTTATTCCCCCAGGAACTTGGACAATATCTTTTTTTCCAGAGACAGAGCAGAGAGAACTCTCCTTTCACAAGATACCAGAGACTCCATAGATGTAAGTGTTGCTGTCTCAAAAATCTAAGATCTCTCTCTCTCTGTTTCATGTCTCTCCCTACACCCTGGCCTTGGTGTTGGTGTGATGAAATGTGGTCTTGCTAGCTCTTCCAAGTCTTCAGTCCTCCCACTTAGATCTCTTCCATTTGGACCCATTCAACCATCACTGAATTGGGTGAGAGTCCTCTGTGCAGCAAAATTTGTTGGGCAAGGATCTGACTGACCCAAGTATAAGACATTCTTCTCTTCTTCTTCTTTTTCTTCTTCTTCTCCTCCTCCTCCTTCTCCTTCTCTTCCTCCTCCTCCTCCCCCCTCCCCCTCCTTCTCCTTCTCCTTTCTTTCTTTTTTTCATGATTTCTTTGAGAGAATATCAGACCACCCCCTTCCCAGAGTAATGATTCTGTTTGACCTAGAGACCTTTAACCACTCCCAATGGGAGATGACATGGGAGGGAAGTATGGAGTGACAACTTGAGAATGGTCCTGTGCAGGCAAGGAGAAAAGAAAAAATATTTGAGGTTGAGTGGGTGTTTATGGGTTTCTTGATCATACTCAGGCTTTGAAAGCCTGAACTATCAGTATGGATAGGCAGGGCTGAGGAAATCAAAAGGATTTTAAGTAGGAATAAACAAGTGATAGAGTACCCAAGAAGGCCTCAGAGCTCTCTTTGCATCTTCTGTGAGCTGTTTTTACATGTTTCAAGCCAAGCCTGATCAACTTTCTCTTTGGATTTGGCCAGTTTATTGGCTCAGTTGGCACTGGTAAGTCTCCTGACAGTTGCAGAATCTCTTGTCAAAGGGTTGCAGGGATGGAGACTGGTATTTGATGAATTATTTTAGTTATCTTCAGCTTGGTTTATTGGCTCATGATTTGAGCTGTAGCTCAACAATTAGTTTAAGGAAAGATGAATCATTGTTGAATCATTGCTATGGAGAAATCTAGTTTCAGACTAACAATACCCTTCTCTTAGTTTTGAACCTTTAAAAGCCTTCAAAGAATGCCATGAAAGATTTCTCCAAGGTTTGTTGGTTTCTTGGGCTGATGTCTTGGGATATTTTGTATAATTGATCATATTTTTCTTAGCAAAAAAATAAATTCAACTTTCCCTATTTGAGCTTCTTCCCAAGTGAATCACAACTGACAGTATTGTCAGCTTTCTTACTTCCCACTGTGGATTTTATTGTTTTAGATTTTGCCTCCTCTTTAAAATATTTGACTTTTTTTTTGACATAAACTAGTTTTACTAGCAAATTTTATCCTGTTAAAAAAAATCACCTGTCTCTTTCTCACTTGCTTCTTGTTACTTCATGTGCTTAACATTGTGTTTCTGCTGTTTCTTTCTAGATTCTGGATAATTGAATCCCATTATCTCTATGATTTGCATTTTCCCTCAGTTTTTTGAGAAAAATAATGACTTAGGTGAGGTAAGGCCATCCGTCTGAATGAAATTCAAAACAAATTTTTTGAAAAAAATAATCAGCTATTTGGAAAGCTAAACTTAAAACTTTCAAATTAGATTTCCTGGTTTTAGAGGTGAGGTTATTTTCATTTCACAATTTTGAGCTAATCTTAGAATATTTAATAATGAGATCATTATCTGTGGAAACTCAAAATTTCTACTGTAGAGTTGTCACAAAACCCTGATGTTATCAAATAAAAATCTAAATTAAATTTTTTTGAAGTTCCTTCAAGATTGTCATTTCTCTATCCAACTTTATTAACTTGCAGTTTCAGTTATAGATATATTCAACTTTTGGTAATTTATCTTCTTGAGGGGCAGTAGTACTTCTTTGTGGCACACGTGGAATGTTCCTTGGTGAGCTGGAGAAGACTCTGACCTTGGAGTGAGGAGATGTGGGTTAAAGACCTGGCCTTATAATTTACTGGTAGATGGCAGAGCCCATTAGCATTCTTGGTTGTAAGCAACAGAAACTAACTCTGGCTAATTAATCTAAAAGTTTACTGAGTAATCTACAGAGTCAAAGTAAGAGTTGAACAATTAGGTCATGAGAAAGTAGTTTAGACGCTGGGAAGCTTCAGACATCTGGATAGCAGAAGTGAATGGACACTCTTTGTTAGGGCACTGCCAGTCATATGCTCAGATGCAACTACTTTCAATTCAAGTATTACTTAATTCAAGGTTTTGATTCCTAGGTGGTAGAATCTGATTGATTTCACTTGGTTTCACATGACCAAACACAGCAAAGGGTGGTGGCGATGGACCTTGATTTACAGTACTAAGACGACAAAGAGAAGGGAGGTACCGACACTAAAACATATGGGAAGAGATCCTGAGCAAGCAAAACAATAGATGTTCACTTCAGCCATGTACTAGCTGTGTAAACAAGAATAAATGAACACTTCTGAGGCTAGCTTATTTATTTTTTTCACTTGTCAAATGGAGAAAAACATTCTGTTCTGGCTTCTTCATGGAGATATTTGAGATATCTGTAAGTGAGCTATCTCATTAAATGAGATATCTTTAAATGATATCTAAATGTGAAAGCACACTGAAAATTAAAGAGAGTTCAGATATAGAAATATTTTAATTTCATGATGTTCCTTGCAGGGCATTATAAAATGTTTTTTAATAAAATCTAGCATTCTCACCAGTACTGCAATTTCTGGTTCAAAATATGATGACACTATGACTATAATGTGGCTCAAAATATGAATATAATAAAAGACTTCTGCACTTTTAAATGCCTAAAGTATTTAAAAGACATTATATCTCTTAGTTTCCAAAAAAAAAGTATATATTACATGTGGATTCATTTTGTCATCTTTTAGTTTCTGTTAACAGGCAAAGGGTAGTACATAAATAAGATTTTTTGTGTTTAAGTACATTTTATTTCATTAAAACATTAATAGAAAGAAGTGCATAAATCATAGGTATACAGTTCATTGAATTTTCTCAAGTGAACACACCCATATTAAGAACTAAAACTTATTAGCACCTAGAAAGTCCTATCTTTACCCTTTCGTAGTCACTATTCCAGATAACAACAATCTTGATTTTTATCACAATAGATTAATTTTGCCTATTCTTGAAGTTTATATAAATGGAAATACATCATGTTTACTTTTTTTTGGTGACTAGCTTATGCATCTCAACATTATGTTTGTGAGATTCATCCATAGTATTGCATGAATCAAATTCTCATTGCTATATAGTATTCCTCTATGGGACTCTCTTTGTTGGTGGGTGCTGAAGTCCAATTTCTGTTTTTATGTAGCCAAGACTGCAAAAACTCCACTCTGTTTTTCACCTATTTCTTCTTGGCTTTCTAGCCTCATGCCCTCTGTAAGTATTTAGCAAATATACTGAGGAAAAGCCCTGTTTGTTGGTCTTATTTCTTTGCATCTTCATTCTTTAGGAAATCTTGGCCTCTCCACCTCTGCCTAAATCAGCACTCCAATCTGCAATTTTTGTCTCCTTAGCTCTGAAAGGCTTCTGAATTCTCTGATTATTTCAATAGCAGTCACTCTTCTCTTTCTCAGCCCCTTCCTATAACCAAGAAAATATATATGCTACAGGAGAGAAGCTGGACGCAAAACGTCTGACTCATTTCACTGAATTTCCTTCTCTCCTGGATTTTGACCTCTGAAATTTTCATTTTCTCAGCAGCAATCCAATTTCTTTAAGAAATTTTTAAAATATTTTAGCTGAATTTTCATGTTGTTCTTAAAAGGAGTATAGGTCTGCTACATCTGGCATAATCAGAGGTAGAAATCAAAGCCCACTTTTTTCTTTACTATTTATTATTTTAATTGACTTACAATTTACATGCAGTAAAATGTACAATCTCAAGTGTACAGATCCACAGATTGATGGATCAACTTTTTACCATGTAACAGAGCACCATTATTTTATTTTATTGGTAGAATGCCTCAGTTCAGCTCCTGCAAACTCAAATTTTTATGGAAGCATATTTTTTGATTCATTAAGTTTATATAAATATAAAATATTATTATTCCTAGAAGCACATGAACTTGTTGGTCCTTGTCTTAAGGAGTTTGCAATATGGATGGAGAATTAAGGTTTATACAAAAATGTGAGTTTTTTGGAACTCACCTTATCTTACAGATTACACCACCCAGATGCCAACTTTCTTCTTTGGACAGGCAGGATAATTTAGTGGAAAAAGAAAAGGCTCAGGGAGTGAAACAGACCTTGGATTTTGTCTTATGCCTAGAATTTCAAAATGTTTATAGGCAAACCAACTAAACCCCGGTGACCCTTAGTTTTTCCATTTTACAATTTGTATGGTGTCTAGATTGTAGGATCATTGTGAGGATGAGATAATGTATATAAGGGTCTATCACAGCATCTGCCACACGCTAGTGATATATTAATATTAGTCACAACCCATTTTATTCTCTACTCAGGATTTTTCTCATCAGCTGATATCTATTACCTTGCTTCCTCTCCCTTTTTCTTTTCTTGACATGATTATATTTTCACAGATGGTTTGTATTCCCTTGTGATCTCATCCATGCTCACAGGCATGGAAGACACTAGCATATTATTGATTACTGATATTAGCCATCATTCTCTTCTCATCAATTACTGGCAGTTGCTTGGACACAATCTGTGTTACTCATGTATAAAAGTGGGCTGAGGGCAGATGGGTGCCCTTTGATTGAAAAGATTGCCTCCAGTCAGCAAGAACGGCGTCCTTTTTACAGAGTATTAATTCTCCATTTTCCTTCATCCTGAGCCTCAGAGGTTTTACACTAGGGCATCTGGCATCATTGCCTTTTTCTTTCTAGCTGGGGCTCTGATCAAACTTTCTCTGTCTGAGTTCACTCCTGGAGGGCTTGGGGGTTGTTGTAAGGCATGCATTTTTTAATTTGGTAAAAATTAAATCTCTTCGGTTAAATCTACTGTGAAATTAAAACCTTGACTCAAACCTGACATTCAATAGAATCCCTTTGAAAGTGTCCTGATTTTACGTGGACTCAAATGGCCATAATAGGCCTTAGGTCCCTTTCAAATTTTTCAGGCTCAGCTGCCTGATGGGAGATGCAAGATTGTTGCAAAAAGACAGAAGTACATTTCCAGGTGTGGAAAGAGCAGGCCAACGCAGATATTCAGAATAATGTGGGGATAGTCTCTCCTTATATCCGTGTTTTAGGGCCCTTTGCTAAGCAGCTTGTGTATTATTTGGTGACCAGATACTGAACTATGTGTACAATGATTTTGCTACCACTGGACCCTTTTCTGCTTAAAAGTATTACAGTTTTTTGATAGAATTTATAGTGGTGGCACTGAGCTCCTTTTAATTTCTTTCCTTTGGATGCAAGATCATCCATCTACAGAGTGTGAAATGCTAATTACTTTTGGTCTGATATTCTTGGCTTTCTCCAGGTATAGAAGTTTAGTATGTTTATGGAGACACTTAATTGGTATCACCTGATTAAGATGGCATTTTCCAGGTAATTTGTTTAAATAAACAGAAAGTTGTTTGATTTCCTGCCTTCATAAAATTAAACAAGGCTGAATTTTCAATTTTTGGTAACTTTAAGAAAATGTGTTTGTACTTTTTTAAAGGAACTGTTTTGTTAATTTTTTAGTTGGTAGATTATTTACATGTGGAATAAAAATCATACCTCAGTGGATCAAGACTTGTACCAGTATTTTGTCTGTATTTCTTATTCCTCTACAGGGTAGAGTTAGGAGCCTTGAGTCAATGTTTCTAGGATATTTTTTGAGACAAGGTTATCGTAAAAAAGTCAGTTTCTAGACTGTTTATTTTTTAAAAAAGAAGCATTTTATTTTAGAATACTTTGGGGTTTAAAGGAAAATTGTGAGGATAGTACACAGAGTTCCCATATACCCTGCATCCGGTTTCCCCCAGCATTTACATCCTACATTAATATGGCACACTGTCACAATTAATGAACAATATTGATACAATAATATTAACTAAAGTCCATATTTTATTCAGAATTCCTTAGTTTTTCCTTAATGTCGTTTATCGGTTCTGGATCCTATCTGGGACACCACATTACATTTAGTTGTCATTCTCCTTAGCTTCCTCTTGGCTGTGACAGTTTTACACCATTGACTTTTAGAGCTATAATTGTCTTCTTCCACTTTTAAGACATGACCCAACATTGTCTGTGGCCTTTCTTTTTTCTGGTGCTTGCATTTTAGCTTTCAGTTTAATATCTCTCTGTCTCTCTGTGTCTTTTTTGCTCCTCACCGCCCCCCCCCCCCCGCCTTTTCCCTTTCTCTGTACCTGTTTGTTCTTCTTATCCACTCACTTGAGATCTTCCATCTTGTGATTTCCACATTTTGTTTTCTCCTTAGCTCTGGCTTGATTTAATGTTTCCCTGCATTGAGCTTTTTCTAAGCTAAAGCCAAAGCTAAGAAATCTCTGCTGATATGTATATTTCTTGAGTAGACAGCTCCTTAATGCCTTTTCCTGATTTATCTGTTAATGTAGGATCCAGACAGTTATATATTTGCTGTATGACTTTGAATAATTAACTTCTTTGAATGGACATTTTCTCATAAAAATGATCTCTTAGAATCCCTGTGAGGAGTTAAAAGCTTGTGCTTCAACGCATATGGCAGTGCTTACTATGGTTTTCCTCCCTCCTCCATCCCTCCCTTCTCCTCTATAAGGTTGACTAATTGAACTAAAAGACAGTAACATGCTTGGAGTTAACACTTGCTTCTGACTGTTGACTTATGCTTTCCGTTGATGATAGAGTACTGTTTTTTTAGAATAGAGAAAGCTAACATATTCCTTTACATGTGGCAAAGAGCAAATGGACTAATTTAATTACTTTAAGGAAAACCAAAGAAGTGAAAACATCAACAGCATGGTTTCATAAGTATAAATACCAAATGTGTGCTGCCTGTTGTTTACCTGGAAACCCTTCTAAAATTATTGCCTTAAATTCGCTTAGCCTGGATCAGGGAGTCAGGCTCAGAAGAAATCAGACTACAAGAAACTGGAGTTTAATTAATATAGAGAAAAAGATTATACACTATTGCAGTGACAGAACCAGATAGAGAAAGATTTAATTGTTCTGATGCATTGTGGTCCATCTATACAATAGTATAAGGTCTATTTTAAAGGAGTTATAGCAAATGGAACCAACAATATCATTTTGGTTCTGTCTGTGAAAACCACTTCCAATTGAAGCAGATTTCTGTTCTAGAAAATGAGTAATTCATTTCTCCATCACTTTCATTTTGCATCCTCTGTCTCTGTCCAGTTGTGTTAATTCTACTCAAACCCTCCACTGGGCCATCTGCTCTCCTAACTTAAACCATCTCTTCCTCCCTCCTGAGAATCAGTGGAGAGGTTTCTAAATTTTTGCCACTTTACTTTGATACCATCCACTTCAAATGGCTCTCTGCCCCACCTGCCCTTTGAAAACCAATGTCTACTGCTGCCCTTTAGTTAGTTCACTTACATATCTCGCCTTAGGCTGGCGGCTGACACACGTGTTCTGATTTGATACAACTTAGGGTTGATCATCTCTTTCTATAAGAGCCACTTAATAATATAAGTACATCGATGGAGTACCATTACCTAGATATGATGTGGACATACTGCTACTGTGGTTAAAGTCTGTGGAGGGGAAAAGAAAAGAGGATAAGTTTATCTATTATGTTTCCCTCTTGGAGATTTCTTCTATATTTTGCCATCAGTATGCCCTCAACAAAATTCTGTCCACTACCTGTGATACAAACCACAATATCATTTCCCCTCTTGAAGTTTCCGCTCTCATTCTCCTTTCTTAGAAGAGAGACATTAACTTTCTGAATGAACATACTCACACAACATCTTGTTTTTCAAGTATCCCAGCATCTCTTCAAGGGTGTGAGATACTTCTCTTTAGGTAGTTCATTCAGAATATAAGTGAGCCCATCAGCAATTTCCTCATTCCCTGTTGTAACTGGGCTGAATCCTATCTTTAATTAGACATAGAGATAATGAAGGAATCTTTTTCATATAGTTTTTTAAACCTACATTTATGGTATTTAGAAGTTTATTTTGGGTTTAATTTTAGTTTTGTCTAAAAGTGGCTGACTCTGTTAATAGTTATAATAATAAATACCTTCCACTAATTGGGAATGTTATAGGTTGTGCATGCAACATCTAATTTAATCCTCACAATGAAGTGGATACTATCATGATCTTGATATAAATGAGAAAACTGAGGATCAAGTAGGTTAAATATGACTCAGGATTCTACAGCAGTAAGTTTGAGGATTTGAATTTGAAACTTTCTGAGTTATAGCTCCTTATTTTACACATTTCAAACTCTATCATCTCCATCTTGATCACCATTAGGCTCTAGAGTTCACGGAAGTTCTCTGCCCAGAGAAGAGCCTTCACTGATTCAATCCACTTGAGTGGATTGAATTTAAATGCCTTTGCTATCAGTGCCTTGTTGTCTCAAGAAGGAAGCAAAGAGAAAACTAAAAGGCCAATATTTAAGAGAACAGCAGACATTGGTAACTTTGGAAAACAGGAGAATTAGGCCAGATGAACTAAAAGGAGCTGGTTGAGCCTCTGAGCAACCAGCAAGGAAGTGCTAATGTGGCATTTAACACTTGTATTACAGGACAGGTGGCTCAAGTTCAGAAGCCTGGGTGTAGTCAGCCAAGAAAATGTTCAGAAACTGAACTTTATCACAGTTTTAAGTGACTGTGCTGTTTGTACTTGGTAGATACATTCTGTTACTCATTTCTTTATATTTGCATGATTTACGTATTTTAAAAGTGAATCTGTGTCATCTTTGGGTCTTTCTTTGTCCTTACAAATTAATGGTAAGTAGAACACTGTTTGTTTTGTTCTTTTCTCATGGGTTTTTGACACTGAGGAGATTTTAACTTCTGTGAAAGCGTAATAAGCTCTATGGACTGGTTTGGATGGCATCCTTCCATTCTCCCCCTTAATGAAAGTATGGTTTATGGTTTCTATAGCACTTCTGACAAAGAATCATCTGGTTTCTGTTTTAGAACCTCTATAGGTGGGATATTACAGGCAGCCTAGGCTCAAACAGATCTCGGCCTTCAACTCAGTTCCCTTATATGTACAACCTCTTTGGAAAGTTAGTTCCCCATATACAACATGTGGATAAAAATAATATATACTGCACAGGGATGTGTGTATGTAATGGGATAATATATGCAAGGCAACTCTCAAAACACTGGTACATAGCCATATTCAATCTATCTTAGCTCTGTTGCCTTTTAGTTGTTCGTTTGTATGTTGAATTTTAATCTTTCTTTCTTATCTTTTATCCACTGGTAAGCATTCTATCTGAGTTCACTTTAAAATAATGTACCTACAAATTTATAAGAGTGCTTTTGTTACTATATTGTGCTTCCTTTTGAATTTGCTTCTGCCCAGGGTTCTGACTTATAAACGGGTGATACTGTCATACTCTTGTCGATTGGCTTTACTTACCCTGGACGTTCCAGCAGTAGATTTGATAGATGAACGTGGTATATTTGTTTTGTTCAACTGTTTTGTCAGTGATAGAATTTTGCAGCAATTCACTTGCAATTTCCTTCAAGAGGACACAGAATCATTGACATTTAATTCCTAACTTTAAGCTCCTATTTCTCTGACTGATCAAGTGGATCCTATTAGAAAGTTGGAGCATCTCCAATTGTGTACTGCCACCGTACTAACGTTACGGAAGTTATAAGGATAGGTAAGATATGTGACCTATTCTTTTTGAGCTACCATGTGGTAGAGATATAAAATAAGAAAACTCAGTTCAGCATAAAATGTAATATGAAAAAGACAAAACATGTGCTACCAAGGTTTCCGAGGAAAGGAATGATATCTAGGATGAGAGAATGAAGAATGGATTCATGAAGGATGTGGTATTTTAGATGGGGTCTGAGAAGGGGCATGCAATGCTAAATTTCAGAGATATCAATTTTCAAATAATAACTTGACAGAAATGAAAAAAATTAACACATTATTATTAGAAAAGGTGTGAAGAAATAAATATTTCCCTTCATATACTATTGGCATAAGAGTACATTATTACTTTTGGAAAGTAATCTGGCTGTCTCATATTAGAGTTTAAATTGTGCATGCCATTTGACCCAGAAATTCATTTCTAGGAATAAGGTTGAAAAAAAAGTATTAAGTTATAAAGGTTGACATACAAAGATATTTATTTCAGCCTTATGTGTAATAGTTTAAAAAAGGGAATACACTGAATCTCACCTATGGGAATGGTAAAATAAATTAAGGACTATTTATATTGTAGAATATGAGGCTGTTACTAATATGAATGGACCAGATCTCTATACATTGACCTGAAAGTATTCTATGTAAATTATATGAGACAAGCTAGTTGCAGAACAATATGTATGTATATTATATAGATAATATAATCTCTTTATAAACCAAATTATTCATCAAATATACATCTTTTTGCATCTATTTTTTAAATATAAAAGAATGTTTATTTAATCATGAAAATAATTATAAAATTCATTGAAACAGCCAGTATTTATTAATAATTGTTGTGTATGTTATAGAAATGTGGAATATTGTGATGGGATATTATACTGCAATTAAAAATAATGCCTTCTAATAAAATAAATGTCATGGGGATGATGTACAGCATGCCAACTATAGTTAATAATATTGTATTGCACATTTGAAAGTTGCTAAGAGAGTAAATCTTAAAGTTCTCATTACAAGAAAAAAGATTCTGTGGCTGTATGTGGGACAGTTGTTGACTAGACTTATTGTGGTGATCATTTTGCAATGTATTCAAATGTCGAATCATTATGTTGTACACCTGAAACTAATATAATGTTGTATGTCATTTGTACCTCAATAAAACAAAATAATGTTTTCTATCTATTGAACTTAAAAGGTATTTTAAGTGATTAAATCTCCATTTTGTCAGAAAAAATGAATAGAAGAATACACAAAAGTAGAGCCCTGTATATTTCTGTATGTTTATATAAATTTAAGGAAAATGCAAATAGCTATTTGCCAAATAAATAAGACTGATTGCTTAAGGATGAACTTAGAAAAAGGAGAAAGATAACTTTTTGTTTTCACACATTTTATTTCCAGCTTTAGCTGTTCAAAATGCATTAATGTCTAATAAAAACAGAATGAAAACTTTGATTTTCAATTTAAAATAAATAATTAAATAAATAATCTGGCTGAGCTATCATGTAACCTTTAAAAATACTAATAATTATATGGGATGGGCATAGAATTTGCCCATGAAATTTGTTTCACTGATGGAATTCAAAATAGAAAGTTATGATCATGTTTAGGTTCTGCAGATTCAAACAATCTCAAAATAATTAATACTGGTTAAGATGAACCATTGAGTTTACACGTAAGCAAGTGCTTCCTGTTCAAATTGGTTGACTAAGTTCACGTATTTCCTCCTCTCTAGCTTTAGGCCCATAATTATACAAGTTCCCCCAGCTATCCAAAAGTAGAGTGTGCCTATGAAACCTTTGGTAAGCTAAAATGGTGTAAAGCAAAGCAGCAATGACCATTAATTTATATGGGAAACATTTTTGAATGTTCCCAGACCCCCAAAATAACCTACCAAATCATAACAAATAACACATAAAACCTAAAATAACACTAACATATAGTAAAAGTGGGAATGATATAATAAATACACAGCCTATATAAAGTAGAAATACTGTCTGTACAGTGTAGTTTCGCGTAACAGAATCTGGAAGACAGCGAGCACACTGGAAAGCTGAGAGGCCGTGGTGGTGAAGACAGGATGTTGGGCTGAGTTGTTGGAGGTTAGGGTGGTGAGAGGTACAGGAGACTGGGGTGTAGGAGAGAGAGGAAGATGGTCATCTATTAACATCTCATCCTGCTCTGAATCCATCAGGGCATGCAGGTCACTAGCATCTACACCTTCTACGTCTGCCTGACTCAATGCCCAGGGCCTAGGTTTGCTGTCTGCTGTTGCTGATGCGGTAGGCTTGATACGCAACAGTATGCTTGACTGCTAAGCCTCGTGAATGGCTTGCTGCAAACAAATGTTGAGCTCTATTTTCACTTTTCACCTTTTTTTGTAAAAGCGAAAATCCTCTTCGGATTTCTTTCAGTTAGCGAAAACAGGTACTAACGTATGTTTTTTGTAAAAGTGAAGTAGCAGAAAGCAAACTTTCAGACAGCAAGGGAAAGCTGCATATTTTTCATACTGAAAGACACTTTGAATGCTCAGAAAAATGAGCAATTCTGAAGTCTGAGAAGTCTCACTATTTGCCATCTGCTAGCTGGAGACCCAGGAAAGCCGGTAGTGTAATTCCAGTCTGAGTCCAAAGGCCTGAGAACCAGGGGAGCTGGTGGTGTAAATCCCAGTCCATGGGCAGGAGAAGACTGATGTCCCAGCTCAACAGGCAGGCAGGAATTTAAAAAAAGGTGCGTCTGTTTTTATATACGGTAAAGAGCTGTTATGGAAGAGAGCACAGTAAACTATTTCCTTAGAGTGGTAAAATTAGAAAAGGGAAGGGGAACTTGTTACAAAAGGAATATAATACCTTAGTGATTCAAATCACTGGCAATAAAAATATATATGTCACTTAGTGAGGAGGAAAAACAATGAGGAGGTTGCTGGTAGTCAAAGATGGTTTGGGCATCAGGAAGGAGAAATTGGCTATAGGTGCAACTCCTGGGAAGTAGCTCAGAGACCAGCAATCCAGTGGTGCAGGCCTGGTAATGTATGGGTGGATCAAAGTCTGTAGAGGCAGAAGAGACAGATTGAATGTGGCACCAACAGCTTGTATGTCCTTTGGTAGCTAATGGGCAGCAGGGGAAACTGTTTGAGCAGGGGAATTTCATGGCTCTAGCTGTATTTAGAGGAGCATTTTCCAGCCCTAGGTTCAGGGTGGATTGCACAGGGCAGAGCCTAGAAGCTGGGAGAGCCCTTAAGAAGCTATTTGCAATAGTTTAGGCAAGAGATAATGACCCACACTAGAGGAGGTGGCAGTGATTTGGAAAGAGAAAAATGAGAATCATATATTCGAGGGAGCTAGCACAGTAGATAGTGAGGGAGGGGGAGGAGGAGTAGTCAATGGTGATCGAGAGAACCATGATATCCTTGGGAGAAAGAGAGCAATCAGAAGGTGGTTTGGAGGGGCTGGCCCTGTGGCTTAGTGGTTAAGTGCTCACGCCCTGCTACTGGCCGCCCGGCTTCGGATCTGGGGTGTGCACCGGCGCTCCGCTTGTCTGGCCACGCTGAGGTGGCGTCCCACATATAGCAACTAGAAGGACGTGCAACTATGACTCTACTGGGGCTTTGGGGAGAAAAAGGGAAAAAAAAAAAAAAAGAAAGAGGATTGGCAATAGATGTTAGCTCAGGGCCGGTCTTCCTCAGCAAAAAGAGGAGGATTGGCATGGATGTTAGCTCAGGGCTGATCTTCCTCACAAAAAAAAAAAAAAAAGAAGGTGGTTTGGAAAATAAAGTGTGATTTATGGCAGAAAAAAGGAGGGGAGCTGTTATAGAATAAAAGAGACTTAAAATTCACAAGAATCCCTACCCATCCTCCTCCCAAAAAGGAAATGATATATGTGAGTATGAGTTGGCTCAGGTAGTGTCATTGATCAACTTTCTCCTCACTGCCCCTCCCCCCACAACCCCGCATCAAATCCATCACTAAGACTCTGGGCTGTGGTGATTTTGTTTTAGTCTCTCAATCTGTCCATACTACTCCGATGCCACTGCAACTGTCATGGTCCAAACTGCCATCATCTCCTGCCAGGCCTAGTACAACCATGTTACACTGATTTCCTTCCCTCTCTCTTGTTTCCATCTATTCTTCATATTGTAGCTTGAGTAAGTTTTATAAATGCAAATCTGGTTACATGACTTTCCTGCTTAAATTAACCTGGTAGAGAAAGACCCATATCCATCACATGACGAAGCAACCTTTCTATGATCTAATCCCTGCCCACCTCTCACTGGCTGGTCATCTTCCTGCCATAGCTGGCATTTCTGTTTCTTGAATGGGCTGTAGACGGTTCCCCTCAGAGACTTTTCATGTGTTGTTTCAATCTGGGGGATCCTTTTCCAAACACACACACAAGTTAACTCAGCTTCAGGAAAATTCTCCCCTGAGACCTCATTCTAGGTCATGGCCTCCTTGTGCTAGGCTTATTGTGTGTTTTTTTCATAGTATTTGTCACAATTTATAATTATATATATTTATGTAGGCCTATTTGTATTGGGCAGCCTCAGGAGGCTGTAAGCTCCCCGAGAGCAGGGGCAATGTCCTTTCTCCTTTCCCCTCAAGCTTGTCTTCTGCAGTCTGATAACATTTCCACTCTTCCTCCTGAGTACAAAGGGTTTCACTTATTGAGAATTTCCATCCTTGAATTTCCAGGCACAAAGAATCAATTGACTAAATTTTCAATCAATGTGCTAATGAGAGAGGGATCGCATAGATGTGTCCTATGTCAAGTGCAATAGTTCTCAATTCCAGCTGCCTATTAAATCCCATGGGGAGATTTTAAAAAGCACCCATGACCGTTTAGCACCCCCAGAGATTTTAATTTAATTGGTCTGGGTGGGGCCTGGACATGAGTTTTATTTAGAGTTCTTCAGATGATTTTAAGGGGCAGATAGAGTAGGAAACCACATTAGTGACTCCAGTGGTTGGGCTTTGAGAGCCAGTCACTGGGCCAGAGGGAGATGAGAGGAGACACGCCAAGCTTTTAAATAGGGCCGCTCTAATGCTAAACCAATATCGGCGTGGGAAATGATGAATTGTGCTTAAAAGGGCTGGTTAGTTTTATTTCTAAAGTATTTTGGCTTTTTTAGCCATAAACTCTGGCACAGCCTTCTAAATTCACATATAATTTTAAAAACTTTGAGAAACTATACCAGGATATTAAATGTAGTTTTTATTTTTTGCCCCAAAGCAAACACCACGTTGAAATTTTGGGAGGGAGCTTCAAGTTGTCACTTCTGTCTGCGAACATTCCACAGAAACTGAACCCCAAAGTTATTATCTTCCCCTGGGGATACACCAAGGCTGCTTCCACCTCCCTGCCTTACTCTTATGCCTGCTCATATACTGGAGGAATCTGGAGAAACTGCCTGAAAGCTCAACAGCTTTTATGTACAGAATAATACTTGAGCCCTTAATTTTTCTGAAAAAGAAAAATGAAAGTGAAATTTGATTGTGTTGAACATCATTCATGCCACATCCCTAAAGATATATCTTTACTGAATCCCTGTAAATAATAAATACGTTTACAAAACTAACTGATGTCAACCAGATAGAGAATGAAGAGAGATGAGGTATAGTAGGATGCTTTCACTAAAAATGAGGGTAAAACAACAGAGTATATGAGAAGACGAGTCAAGTAAAGGACCTATTTGGGAGAGCTCCAATAGGGATGGTTCTTTGACAAGCAGTGGAAAGATTATTCAGGGGGAGGAATGGCAGGCAATGCATATTGAAGAAGCAAAATAGATTGAGAAAGAAACAAGCACATTTGAGGCAGAAGGTTTAGAGAGCAGAGTAAATTTATGAAGTATATTAAAATTAGGAAGTGCCATGTGAAGCTTCTGCCTGAAATGAGTGGATTAACGAATGCGATCCATTATCCCACCTGGAGACAGCCTATAAAATTCCTTAGCCAGGGAAAATATGGTTTTAATCAGTCACACAAAACAACTTTCCTTATGTACCCAGTAATAAAAAGCTTTATCGAGATGACAAATGAGAAGGGTACAGTGTGTGTAACACTTTAGAATATTGGAAAACTTTTATGTGTCATTTACTAACTTGACTTATTTTTTCATAGATTCCCCATAGAAATGGAAATGTTTATGCTAAATTTCTAGATGAGAAAGATGCTACCTTATCCCAAGAGAGGGTTTTAGGATGTGGTGGACATAGCCTAGCCATAGCATTGTGTCTTAACTTTGCGGAGGTATATCTAGGAAGTTTTTCATGCTAAGCAAATTCCAACTTTCTTGAGGTCTCCATCACTTATGTTTGATGTTGAGGGTGGGCTCTGTGGTCTCCTGCTCCCTGAGGTGGAAAGGGGTGGCAGAGGAGGAAACTGAGAACAGAGCGTCTGCAAAGGAATATCAAGTAAAATCAGTACTGTCTTCTAATGTTTCCCAGTCTTCTGCTTACCCCGTCCTTCTATGATACAAATATTAAAGGTAAAACCAAATTAATAGAATGCTTGCTTTATCTGAAAAACAAAATTTCTATTTTGTTAGCCAGACTTTGAGAAACTTTTCTTCCACAGGGAAATTTTGTGTACACAGCTGCTTTGTGGTATTGAGAGGAAATAATTCTTGACAGACAAATATCAAGTATTTTGAGAGAAATCTGAAATTTAGGTTATTTTTCTGGACCAATGCCAGCCTCATTTGATTCTATAGCCAGATGAAGTTGGCTTTTAATAAAATACATGTGTTTAGGTGCCAAACCAAGCTGACAGCTACTGACATTCATTGATGTGACCCGTAAGCCTATTTTCTGATCTTCCTTTAATATCCACAGATAAATTTTGTGGTCTGGTCTTCATTTATGAGCTGAATGAGCTTATTTCTCTAGTATTTAAATTTTTTAAAAGTAACTTCTAATCATTGGTTCAAAATTAATCTCTAATAGGAGCTTTCCTTAATGGAGCAGAAAATAACGAGCTTTAGTCTTGGAATCAAGCACACCAAGGTTTGAGTGTACTTAACTGCTATACACAGCTAGCCAAATAGTCTTGTCCAGAATATTTAACTTCTCTGAGCCTAGGTTTCCTCATCTGTAGAATGGGATGGTGGTAATAGTGTCTACTTTTTAGGATTGTTGTAAGAATAAAATTAGATAATGCACAAAGATGCTAACCATAATGCCTGGTCTATAGTGACCATAACACATGTTAGTTATCTGTCATTGTTATTATCATCATCATTGTTATTTCTTTTTCTTTTTGCTGTGGAAGATTCATCCTGAGCTAACATCTGTCGCCAGTCTTCCTCTTTTTGCTTGAGGAAGGTTCGTCCTGAGCTAACATCTGTGCCAGTCTTCCTCTATTTTGTATGTGGGTTGCTGCCACATCATGGTAGACACTAGTGGTGTAGGTTCACACCCAGGAGCCAAACCTGGGAGCCGAAGGGAAGTGCTCCAAACTTAACCACTAGGCCACAAGGTCAGCCCTGTTGTCATTTCTTGACAAATCAAGTGCATATTCAGTATCTTTGTTATAACAGCATTTTTGTTTGTAGAGCGGGCCATTCTGTCACTGGAAGTAAAATAAACCATTTTGCTGCTCATGAACCTTTCCCCTTCTATATCAAGGTAAGACAAACCAGTAGGACAGTTTGAGGAATTGGCCTCATTTAGATTTCATCATTCCTGGTAAGAATGATTCAGTGTGCTACATTACTCATCAGCCACCCAAGGAACTGACACCATCAATAGTCACAATGACAGGTGCCTATCACAGTGGATACATTGTACTGAGGGCAGAGGTGAGGGAAGCACACAGCGCAGCTACTAAAGGTGTGGGCTTTGGCATCTGAGACACCAGATCTGTGTCCTGATGCTGCCCCTCACAGATGGTGTGATCTCTAGCAAGTCATTAAAGCTCTTTGATTTCAGTTTCAACATCTTAAGAGTGGAGATAATAGTAGAACTTATCCCATAAGGTTTTTGTGAGGATTTAAAGAGATATGGTGTAAAAGGTGTTTAGTAGAATGCCTGGCATATGCATGGTGCTTCAACCAAAGCAACAACAACAACAGCAACAACAATGATGATGGTCTAGGGGAGAGAGATGTGATGTCAGAGGAGCTGAGATTTGAATTATGCCTACAGGAATGGGTAGGATTGGAATGGTGTGGAAGAATAGACAGGGTGTCATATTCTGACTGGAGCTGGAATTTATAAAGTGAGAGAAAGGCAGGAGTAGAAGTTTCCGATAGAAGGTAATATCTTTATATTTAAGAAGACTTTGCATGCCAGGATTGGGGGGTAAACTTTAATCTTTAAGTTCAGTTTAAACTTTAACTGTAAGGGTCATCATTTCTGAACCACATATCCCGGTTTTCTGAATCAGTAAATTTCAGGTAGGGTATGGAGATCTGCATTTTTAACAAGGCCTCTGGAAGGTTCTATTGCAGATGGTTTACAGATCACAGTTTGAGGAACACTGCACTAAAAAATGGTGAATCATTGTAGGTAATCAAGAGGGGAGAGATCAGCTTGATAATAATTAACTCTGCGTCATAGGTGCTCTTAAAACTGTATCCTTGGCCTGGGGGACATATTAAAGAAGAGATATGGTACCTAATTACAAGAAATCCAAATGAAGACTATCCTGGAAAAATGTATATTTGTAGCAATAAGTACCAGCAAATAAGGTTTACCTAAGGGAGGAATTTGGATTTCAGGATTAAAGTTTTTACTTAAATGTTGTTACCAAAGTATAATGATGACCAATATGTGGTTTCTGATACCTCAAATAATTTGAACTCCAGTGGGTTGCTTAAGGACATAAATGTAAGGAGCAGTATCTAGATCTCGAATTAGAAGTTTTGGGCTTAAATTCCAGTTCAACCACTCACTAGCTCTAAATGCAGATAGCTGGCCTAATCCTCCATCTGCCTCAGCTTTTATAGGTGTCCCATGAGGGTAAGAATCCCTGCTTTGTGCAGGGGCAGGAGAGAAGCTGTGAAGAATAGGTGATGCTGTACTAAAATGTGATGGTATAGTTCCACATACATTTAAAATAATGAAATTCCTCCAAGTGCCTCGGAAAAGGAACAAAATGGGGTGAAGTCTTAAATGAAGAGAAAACCAAATCTGAGGGTGGGGGCAGGGAATCAGAAATGACTTCCTGGGGGTGGCAGCATTCGAGTGAGCCTTGGAGGATGGATCCCATGTAATGAGAGCTGATGGGAATGAGGGGGGGCATTTCAGTTGGTGGGGGAAACAGTGGGAACAAACGGCTGAAGCTCAGAAATGTAGGGGCTTTGAGGGTTGTTGGGGGTGAAGGCAGTTTCGGTTTAATGAAATATTCAGTAAAAGTAGTGAGAGATTTTGGAGGAAATAGATAAGGTGCTAAGATTCTAATTTTGATGAAAAATAAGGTACAATTCTGCTTTTATAACTCACACTTTGTTTATATTCCCTCCACTTTCATGATGTGTTTTGGCATGTAAAATTCCTCCTTTCAACCACATGTCATTCAAAATAGGGCCATTAATTTATTTGAGCATAGATGTTTCCTTGATACTATGAAAAATAAGTATACATTAGCAGTATATAATGTCACACCTAAGGTGACCAACTGTCCTAGTTTGCTTGGGTCTAAGGGGTTTCCTGGGACATGGGATTTTCAGGGCTAAAACTGGGACAGTCAGTTGCAGGCAAACTGGGATGGTTGGTCACCTTAACACTTACCTATAGCACATGCCCAAAAGTTCTATATTGGGTCCAGTTGGGGACTTGCTGTTGGAAAGCTGGCTTTGATTATGTAAGGCAGAGTTTAATTTTTGAAGTTTTTGAGTTTCAAGTCAAGGAAATTTTATTTAACTCTGTAGGAACCATGGTACCATCAAATGTTTTGAACTTGGAAGTGATATCATTACAGCTATGCACCAAAGAAGTGAGTCAGCAGCAGTGTATATGGTGGAATTGTAGTAAGAGAGAGAGAGAGCTCTCAGCAGTTAGAGTCTCCTGGAGAGGGCTACATGAGATAGTTACTGTACTATTGATATGTTCTGAGAGAGGTAAAGTGGTCTTTTTGGAGATGCCAAGAAAACAACTTGACTATGCTATTGTCCAATTGTCAAATTGGGTATTCAGTACAACAAGAGTTACACAGGCAAGAAGTAAGATGACTAATCTGGGTAGAGCATTTTGTGGAAGAAAATAGAGGAAGAGATAAACTTGACTTTTATGTTGGTAATGGAAATCAATTTTGCCTCTGTCTCTGCTACAAAATGAATGTTACTTTGGAAACATCTTGGTCACGAGTTAAAATAATTTTCCAATATCTTAGGTTGATTTTCCTCAGAAGCAGACCCTGAGGCAAGGATGTGAATGCCAGTACTTTATTAGGGATGTGATTCCAGGAGAAGAAGTGAGACAAAGAAGACAAAGAAGCCCAGAAGTGTTATTAAATAGGGCATTGCTGTGGGCATGTGGAGCTCGAAACCCTGAACATCATTATAGCACGTGCCTTAGAATTATCCCACATGAATGGCAAGGAATCTTTTTATTTAGCCTCCATTCACATCAGCTATAGACAGATAGATATACCCAGAAGCATTAACTCCACATAGCACCCAAGACACTTCACCGTTTCAGTGCATATTGGCCAGAAATCCAACTGCCACCACTTGCATCTCTTTGGCTGAGGCCTTCCTCTGCACATGTGGCTTGCTGGAAGTCCCAGGGATTGAGAGATTTTGCTCCTTCTAGAAACAGCCCACCTCTTGACCCCTCTGTGGGATAGCTCCAAGGCATATATCCTACCCCATTTCCCAGAGCTCTCCAGCAGAATTCAGTTCAAGTTACCCAAAGTGGTAATTTGCTTGATAATGCACCTTCCTAGGCTCCCTTCCATCCTCTGTCTCACTCCCCCGCTCTCTTACCTGTCCTTGGTAGGATCACCTCCAATATTAACTACCTGCGTTGGACTCTTTGCTCCAAGATCTATTCCTGGGAATCCCAAGCTAAGAGATACAATATTACTTTTCATTTTTTAATCTAAATGAAATATTAGTTTCTGAAACTGGTTATAGGCAGATAACATTTCATCCATTCGTAAAGAGAATTTTTAAATTGTTAAGGAGAGAAGCAACAATCATTTCCTAGGGATTGATTATCCCTATTGACTATACCCCAGTCAGGTATAGTCTGACTGGGGTAAGTTGAAACGTGCTGGACAACTTTGCATGGCATTGCTAAGCCCAGCCTCTACTATTTCATTTTAATGATGAGCAGATCCCAACTGGGGAAGTGGAAGAAGGAAACACACATTCAAATGTAAAAATGATGTCACAGTTTATAACAGGTAATTAATAGCAAGGCATCTCAATTCATTCTTATTTTATACAAAAAAATGTGAGTGTTTAAAACTAAAGATGAAGAATTTGCGCTTTAAAGAGAAATATGAAGCTCTGAAGGTTGTATAACTGCCTCATCACTCAGCTGCTTAATGACTATAGTTATGATTTCAAAAAGGAAATACATGTCCAATTATTTTACTGAATGTTAAAGAACGCAGTAGACTATACACACAAGAGTTTGTTTTTGGTGGAAAAATGTCAATGTGCAATGGAAAATAACAGAGTGTAGTCACTAGGCCCTCACTCTATGTTTTAATATTAATATGTTGCCATGTTTTTAGGACACATTGTTTCAAAAAATTAGTCTCAAGTTTCTATATTTTATGAGAAGATGATTTCATTAGCCATGGAATGTCTATTTTTGTTACTGCTAAGGGGAGCTTGAGAACTTCAAATCATAATTGAAATATTCCATTGATGTGGTTGCTTAGCAACAAACTTTTATATAAGCAGACTAATCATTTTGCTTAAAATTTTGTTACTTTAAACTTTTTAACTTGTTTTCAGCAGATCACCTTGCTGTAAAATGTGTTTTTCCCTCCATAACTTTAAATACATATTGTATCTGAGGAGTATGTTTCACAGATCATGGCCAAAATTTGATTTCCTTTGAACTATCACCATGGACCGGGTTGACCTGGGATCACTAGAATTAATGAAAATGTTGTGACTAGCAAGACTTTTTTTTTTTTTTTTAACTTCAAAAACAACCCAAATAATGCTAGGATTGTTAAGAACAGCAAATAACTGTGTTGTCAATTTGAAAGACAGGCCCTGAACCTCATGTGGGCTTTCTCTTCCAGCATCCTCCTCACCGTCTAAGACATTCCTCTCCCAATCACTGTCTCTGTCAGGAAAAAAACGACCCTCAAATACCCAGAGTACTAATAATTGTTTCCTTGGTAAATGGTTAACAATATAATAGCAGAGTTTTTAATTCCTTTTCTTATCAGGGTGTAACTGTTTTCCAGGTAGGTTTGCAAGAAGCCGTGGGCATAGTGGACAGCGTATGAGCTCTCGAGTCACATGGACTTCGGTTCAAGTCCTTGCTGCACTGTTTATTTATTTTTTGGGTGACTTTACCTAAATTACTTTATGCCTCTGAGCCTTAGCTTCCTCATTTACACAAAGGCATAGAAATACACCTTATAGAGCCTTGTGAAATTAGAGGTGATATACAATGAGGACCATCTCTAGATGTAGGTGCTCAAGGAGAGGCAGGAGTGAAAAGAGGGTGAAAAGTCATTCTGAGATCATCTAGTTCAAGCTCACGATAGATTGTTGTGCTATGGACCAAACAAGACAAATAGGTAAATCCACTGTTGTTATGTGTGCATTTGCTGGTCAATACATCTTTCCCCACAAATACATCCTGAGCTGTTACTCTCTGTTGGTTGCCATGGTGTGTTTGGGAGGATGCATTTTAGTGTAGGACAATTTCTTTGCTCTAAAGTCAGTATCTAGTTTTGAAGTGAAGAGAGAGATTAAAGAAGAAAATGAGCCAAAAATATGGTGTTGCATATAACGTGAAAAAAGGAAAGATGATGAACATTCCTAGAAATATTCACTCTCCTTGATCTAGACAGTATAATTTTAAATTTATTTAATGTATAGCCACTTGGATGCATGTAGTTGTACCCCTTAGGAAGTGTTTATTTGCACCAGATTATCACAAATTCTACTCACTTTACTCAATCCATACCATTAATTTGTCTCTTACAATACTCCGTTCAGTTCCATGGAAGTAAAATAGAATGACCACTGCTTAATCCCATTGACAGCTCTCTGCAAATATTCCCACTGTCCATTGCTGGGGTGGGAAAAGCTTGGTAGCAGATAACCTTGGTTCTATTCTCCTTCTGTCACTATCTAGGGCTCAGGCAAGCCAGTAATAACCCCCTTGGGCCTGATTTCCTTTTTGACCGAAAGGGAATGATAATACCCACAGTGATGAGGGTGAAAGTAAATGACACAATGTAACAAAAATGCTTAGCACAGGGATAGGTACAGAGGTGGCAATCAGTTACATCCCCCATCATATATTCATCATATAACAGAAATATGAAAACTTAATATATGCCAGGCATCATTTTGGCTTCAGAAATGATATGGAGAGTGTATATTCCATCCTTGACAAGACTGTATTTTAATAACTGAAGAACAACTTGTAAAAAGATAAATCATAATAAAAATAAGCACTATTTTCTTTGCAGAATCCCATGGGGACAGCAAGAAGAGAGCCACATACTCCATGGCACAGTTTAGACAGGGCTCAAGAAGGAGAGGACATTGGGACTGGATGTTAGAGGACAAACAGGAGCTTGCTATGCAAATAAAGGGATAAATGGGAAAGATTTGAACTCCAAAAGAGAAATACTAGTCTTTCATACTCCATATTTCAATATTTGAATGAAAACCTGTTCATTATATTTCAATAGATTGTCCTTGTGAAAGGACAAATGAGAGATTTAGTGTCAGCTTTTTAGCCCTAAAATCACACTCTTTTAGGCCTGGAACTCTATTCCAAGCATTGCTGGGATTTGATAGTGTTGTGTCAGGAGCATCACTTTTATCATCTCCAGGAAATTACAGTGTCAGAGCCATAGACTTAATGCAGCCAATGTCTCCAGAAGGTAAGAAATAATCAGCAAACCCATGAATTAGGCACTTGTTTTTTATCTTTCAATAATAATTTTTTCCAAGTCAGCTACTCTGCCTCATTTAAAGGCATTAATGCCCATAAGAAAATTAAACTACATTTAGTTTTCTCTAAACAGATACAAATTTCAGATATCTTTATCATATAGAGAGGCTCAGACTCCACCCACGCTCTTATGTGCTGACACAGGCTTAACAATTTTATTTAAGTTAACAGAAGGTTATTATCTACAATTATCTGTGGCTCTACCCCGACTTATGAATTTGCAAGGCACTGTTTTTTTTGTTTTTTTTTTTGTAAGGAAGATCAGTCCTGAGCTAACATCCATGCCAATCCTCCTCTTTTTGCTGAGGAAGACCAGTCCTAAGCTAACATCTATTGCCAATCCTCCTCCTTTTTTCCCCTTTTTCTCCCCAAAGCCCCGTAGATAGTTGTATGTCATAGTTGCACATCCTTTTAGTTGCTGTATGTGGGACGCGGCCTCAGCATGGGCGGACAAGCAGTGCGTTGGTGCGCGCCCGGGATCCGAACCCCAGGCCACCAGTAGCGGAGCACGAGCACTTAACCTCTAGGCCACGGGCCGGCTCCTGTTTCCTAATATTTACAACTGATTGCCAATCTTGGTGCTTTTCCTGTGTGTGGAGTAGCTGATCAGTGCAAACTATGACACTTTAATCATTGCTTTTGTGTTTAAGACGGTAATTATCTTCTTGGTTAAAGGTATCCCAATTCTTGTGCCCAAACTGATGTATTTAGTACTTTTAGTACTCACATACTTACATCAAAATACTACCCACATGGGGGCCGGCCCGGTGGCACAAGCGGTTAAGTGCGCGCGCTCCGCTGCGGTGGCCCGGGGTTCGCTGGTTCGGATCCCGGGCGCGCACCGACGCACTGCTTGGCAAGCCATGCTGTGGCGGCATCCCATATAAAGTGGAGGAAGATGGGCACAGATGTTAGCCCAGGGCCGTCTTCCTCAGCAAAAAAAAAAAAAAAGAGGAGGATTGGCGAGTGTTAGCACAGGGCTGATCTCCTCACAAAAAAAAAAAAAAAAAAAGTTTAAAGAAAAAAAAAATACTACCCACATGATGGTTTTCATGGAGAAGCTTTGGTTTAAGGTATAAATTTATCTCGTCCTAATATAGTTGTTACACAACGCAAATGTTTAAGATGGCTTTAAGTCTCATGCGTGGGTGGCCTTTGTGTCAAAGATGTTGCCCTTATGAGTTGGTTTGCTGCAGAGCTGGAATCAGAAGGGAGTGGAATATTTCACTTTGTTTGGAGACTTCCCCAGCTCTTGTGACAATGGCTGTGTAGGACAGCTCATTGATTCTCCACTTGCCAGCAGTCCTAAGACGATGTTTTAGAAAGAGGTTTCTTGGATGGAAATCATCAACACATATTCTACTATGCAGATCTATGGTGCAGAACTGCCCTCAATGACCCACTTTGCTGGAGTCCCATAGTTGGTATTCCACTAGATCACTTTGGCACTGTGCTCTGAAACGTGTAATTCTCATAGAAATCCTCTGATTTGAGACCCTTTCCTAGCTCTTTGCTAGTTGGTCCTTTGTTGTCATTTTTTAGTTGGTTCTGTTCCTATGTCATCTGGAAAACCTAAATTTCTGCCTGAAATAATGCTTAGTATTTGCAGAGGAAACTTCTTAACATCTTCACTATCCAAAAAAGTGGGGGAAATAATTTGCATTCTTCTCTAGCTGTTTCTTCTTCTCAATCTCAAATCATGGTCACCTTCACCTATGTCTGTCTATACCTCCACCCCGAGTGAAATTACTAATTTCCATAGCTATTCCTGGAAAGGTATATCCTGATATAAGACCTATAACAAGATAAACAAAGGTGATAACTAAAGTCAGGATGGCAAAATATAAGTAATTTTGTAAAAATTCTTTAACATTGTTATTATTTTTAATAAAAGAAACCAAAAAAGGAAAAAAAAAAAAAGAACAACAAAGCTTGTATCTGTTGTAATATGATAGAGTGGTTAAAGGCAGGGGATTTGAAGTCTGGTTCAAGATGGAATCCCAAATCAGCCCACTTTTTAGTCCTGTGACCTTGGGAATGCTACTTAACCTCTATGGTCCTCAATTTTATCATTTTCACAGGGTGGGCAGGGTGATAAATAAGATTAACACACTCACTGGCACAAATTAAATCTCCAACAAATTGTAGATATTTTTGTCGTTATAGTCCATAATCCCTCATTTGCAATTTTAAAATCCTAAAGGCTCTGAACATCAAAATATTTTTCATAAGTGTGGTGCTAAAACTTATTTGGAAAAAAATATTGACCTGAACAGATTTGAGGCTACTTATACTTTATTTTAGTGTTAACATTCATTTATTTTTCTGTGGAAATATTACTAATCTTGATTTTGGGGTACTGTGATAATACACAGATTACTTTTCTAAGATAAAAGAAGTTCTGAATTCTGAGATACATATGATCTCAAGAATTTCTAGGAAAGTCTAAAATATGGCATCACCACTTTTGTTTTTCAACTTCACTCAGAAGTTGCTTATTATTCATAATGGTTCCCAGGATGTCACAAAAATCACTGCTGTGGTTTGCTGAAGGTCAGGGTATTGCCTACATTGGCACATTCTCCTTTTCCAGAGATCCTGAGAGCATTTGAAATAAGGATGAGACCTCTTCTGCACTTTTACCGGCATCCTGTCATAAGGTTTTCATGCAAATCATTTAATAGAACAAAATAAAATTGTCATAAGTATGAAAAATGAATTGCTTTATGCTGCAAAAATTCTAATTTTTGAAAGTCCTTTGCTTCCCTATTGTACTTGAAAAGGCAGGGTATTTTCTGGTTTCCCTGTACATTGGTCTCTTTTGGAGAGTCTTACGAAGCAGAATCCTTGGACATGGGATTCAAGAGCTTTCGGCAGTCACAGGCAGCTGAGTATAACTTCAATTGCCCTTAGCTCATGGAGTTATTTAAAGAATGCCGTGAAAACACAATGCCTTTCTTTCTCTGGTTGCTGTTTTTTTTTTTTCTTTTCTCCCTCACCACCTTCTCTGGGTCTTTCCCTTTCATGTGTTTTGTTTCTGGTTTTGTGTATGGTCAAAAGGTTATTGTCTCCATTCATGTAACCCTGACAGGAAGATGTATTAGTTTAGTATTGCTGCATAACAAATTACTTCAAAATTTCATGGCTTAAAACAACAAACATAGTTGTTGTGTGGTTCTGACTCAGGCTCTCTCATGAGGTTGTAGTTAAGATGTCAAGTGGGTCTGTAGTCATCTGAAGGCTTGACTGAGGCTGGAGCATCTGCTTTCATGCTCCCTCGTGTGGCTGTTGGTCAGAGGTCTCAGTTCCTCTCCATATGGGCCTCTCTGAAAGTGCTCATTTGGGCTTCCTTACAGCATGGTGGCTGGATGAAAAGGGCAAGCATTCTGAGACAAAAGCCATAGTATCTTCTATAAGCTGTCATCAAAAGCCACACAGCACCGTGTCCATCACATTCTTTAGGTCAAGTCAGTTAAGGGGATGGGAAATAGACTCTATCTCTTAATGGGGAGTGGCAATATTCTGGAAGAGGATGTAGAAATATGGAAATATTGCTGTGGCAAAAGTTTTAGAAAACACTATCTGCTACACTGTGGTTTTCTAAATCATAGAGTACTTAAACCAGACGAAATCTATGGAGAGCCATTTAAGCCAGAACGAGGGGTAGAAAGAAAAGCTAGAGTAAAGGAAGGGCCACTCATCAACCTCTACAATGTAAAGGTAAATAACTAGGGCTTTCTTCTAGCTCCATTTTAGCTACCATCCTTGAATTTATTCCCATTTGACTAGGCTGGCTAGTGACATGATAATTTAAAGTCAAGAAATGTATCTTCCTATACGGTTTTTTAACTTATAACTTCCCTAATCTTATTTCCTAAGGAGATAATTAGAAGTTAGATGTTGAGATCATTATTCTTTATTACTCAGCCGGAAATTTACCTTAAAAAGTGATTTTTGCTGGGCTAAGTGCTGTTTGGAAATTACTGATATGAGATCACACCATATTCTTTTTCTCAAAACTCTGATTTTGAAATATAAGTGAAATAGAGGCCCATTACAGAAATAATGTTAATGCACTAGGAAATGCCAGAGGAGTAATATAAGACCCGCATCATAGAATTTTTTAGGTTGAGATATGCTATGTATATCTATGTATGTAAGGGATATTCTTTGACCTAGAGTGTGACTTAAATCTATCACAAATATGATTCTTTAAAAAAATTTATTGGGAGAAATAGTCCCTCTCTAATCTTACTCTTTTCCTCTCAAATTAGAGTGAAGTCTCTCTTAACCAATTCTGTTCAAAGATGAAAGGCTCTTCCTGGAGGTTATTGGGGTTCTGTGCCTTAAGTTTGCCTGATTAAGTGGAGAAAATTCTGTATGAAGAGGTCTTGTTGTTTATGTAGAGGACAAGACAAGTGAAGGACTAGGAAGAATCCATATCTCCACCACATTAATCAACCTGTCTAGTTAGGATGTCCATATTACTGGTGATTGATCCTGTCCTTGATTGGCAAAAGCTGCACTAACATTTCTTTATATGTTCTTTTCTATCCATCATACACTTCATTCAAAGCTCTCATTAACTTATGCTGTGCATATGTAATTTGCATTTATGTAAAGCATCTCAGAACAAGGTACACAGCCAACATAGTAACTACTTGAGTTTTAAGCTGTGCAGGAAAATGTGTAAAAGTATATGTTAAACTAGAGAAGAAAAGCAAATGGGAGGATGAAAGGGAAAATGCTTTCATACAGGAATATGAGAATTGTAGCCATTTAGAAACTTGCCAATTGTTTACAAAGGAATGCCTAAAAATTTGATAAAAAATGATCCTCCTGACAGGTTGATTACTTAGGGACTGAGAACAGTTGGACATCAGCTTCTGCGGCTTTTGTATAATTGCTCTGGCTGGTTATTGGAATGTTTCCCTGCTGCTGCCTGCTCTGTAAAGTCCATCTTCCTATTCCTGTCTTTCAGGGCCCCCAGTGACATGGACCCACTGTCAACCCTGTGACACTTGATCTCCACACACTTCCCGTTATGCACAGTCCTTTAGTCCCTTTCAGGATGGTTTTCTTGCTTTCTGTTTCATAGCCTATGCTGCATCCTTTAGCTCATGCTGTTCCCTCTTTGTGCCAGGAGTATTGCGACATTTGTTGAGTATAAACTGTGTTCCATGGCTGACAGGGATGGAAGGAACAGTCTCTGCTTTCAAGAAACTCAATGGTTGGAATAATAAGCTTCCGCTTGTGAAGATACAGGTATCTCAGTGTGGGTTATATAAGAGTCAGTTTAAAAAATATTAGTATACCCTGTTTTAATCAGATTGCTTACCATATAATAATGATGACAATAACCACATCTTATAATTTTATACCGCTTTTAGAATTTTAAAAGAAGACTTATTCCTACTATCTCATTTGGTTCTGTGGCAGCTCTTATTTTTATATTTTCCTTTCCATATTGTGGATTAATAAATTAAAACTCATAAAATATCCCACAAAATTGTAACCCAGGAAGTATTTTCTAGAGCTGGGACTAGAACCCATATGCCCTGATGGTTAGCTGCTTAGCTTCTCTTACCACTAAACCACACCTTTTCACTTAATGGTTAACTGAGATCAGTGCGCTGAATTAGAGGGAATTGGTACCGGATGAGGGAGAAAATAATTTTGGATCTTGGCACCATATTAGAGATTACAACAGTTCTGGGTAGAGGACTCTGTGTCGTTCATGACAGTGTGAGGACAATGGTATCTGGTGGTCCAGGGGTAAGGTACCAGCATCAACCTTATCTATTAAAAATGTTGCATAGGGTCAAGCCTGTGTTTCAAAGACAGGAATGGAAGCTTTCCCTTTCTACTTCCTTTTATTTTTTAATTTAACTATAAGGTTTCCTGCTCCTAGATCCCCAAACTCAAGGCCAACACTATTTGTAATTCAAATTTTCTTTTTACAAATGCGTTAAATAAACCTTTGTGGATCAATACAGGGGCACAACCACAGGTGTAATCTTAGTTCTATGTAACAATTTATTTTGAGTTCCCAAGGATCCATTCTCAAGTAGAATGTTCTCCCTCTCTTTCCTTTGCAAAGAAATTCTGTTCTCAATTCAGGGCCCAATTTACACATCATTCTAGGTGGACTTTTCTTTTTCTTTAGTTTGCTGATTGAATTCTTAACTTCTGATATTTTATCTCTTATTGTCTTTCTGCCCAGTAATAGAAAGATTTAGGGAAAAGAAATGATTATGGTGAGGTTATTAGTGTTTTCTACCAAATATTTCTGGTTTGTCTCTTGTACACGTTTTAGGATTGCACTTCTGTCCTCCTCTGAAGTTAGCTCTGGTCACGTGACTTGCCTTGGTCAGTTAAATAAGAAATAGTACAGTCTGGATAGAAGCCTTGAGAGCTGGTCTGGAATTTGCCATGTTATTTCCCTCTGTCAGGGTGACTTACAAGGTTGGTGGCTGCCTCATCTGCTTTCTTTGGCAATCTGCAATGGACGTGCAACGTGAAGGAGAAATAACTTTTGTTGCATTGAGCCTCTGAGATGTTGGAGTTATTTGTTACTGCAAAATAACTCAGTTTATCTGTCCTGTCTAAGTTGTCTAAATTGTAAAACCAACTAAAGAAACAGCTATAAAACTTAGTAGAAAACAAAACAAAACAAAAATCCCCTCCTAAAATGGTTCTGAGACTCAATTTCCATTATGTGAAGGGGTGATTTTCCCATACAGCACCAAGTAATTCTCCATACACCAGCTGGATGTCCTACAATTCAACTTTATTCTGAGACTCTCTAGCTGGAGATAGCATCAGATTCCACAGGTTGAGGGTTCAGTCCTGCAAGACTTCCCCCACTGCCTCCACTTCAGACGCCATTTGCAACCCCAGGTTATTACCTGCGCTTCTGACCAACTAACTATAGATCAGAGGTTCCAACAACCCCCGCCTTGGACTTCAGATGCCAATTGCAAGTCCAGGTTATTACCTGTACTTCTGACTGACTGGCTGTAGATCAGAGGTTCCAATGACCTCCTCCTTGGGTTCAGTTAATTTGCTAAAGCAGCTCACAGAACTCAGAGAAGCATTTTACTTACTAGATAACAGGTTTATTATAAAAGGATATAACTCAGGAACAACTAGATGGAAGAGATGCATAGGGCAAGGTGTTGGAAAGGAGTGAGGAGCTTCCATGCCGTCTCCAGGTGATACCAGCTCAACACAATGTTGACATAAAGGAAGCCATATTGTAGAAAAGAAACCATATTGTAACGTTGAATGAGCTCTGACTAACTAACCCAGCTAGGTATGCACCCTCCAGGAGATCTAACTGCTCTGCAGATTTTATGACCCCTGCTTGTACATGTACCTCCCAGCTGTCATAAGGTGATAACTTTGTTCTTTTGAGTTCCTTAGGAATGTGATGACCCCTGGACAGAGATTCCATCTGGTGTGGCCACTCCTAGTCAGTAACACCAGGGGGTCAACATTCCTAAACCTCCTCCCCTGTAACTCACTGGCCTATATAACTGATCAAGATTCTGTGCCCCCACGTAGATGGTTCTTTCAGACATTAGTCGGCCGTCTTCCCCCTTGCTAGCAAGCTGTAATAAAATGTTCTTTCTCTGTCACCATCTTGCTTCTTGATGATTGGCTTTTGTCTTGCGGAGAGCAGATCGTGCTCTTTGTGTGGTAACACAGGTGCACCATTCTCTCCATGTGTCCACATGTTCACGAACCTGGAAACTCTCTGAACCCTGTCCTTTTGAGTTTTTATGGAGGCTTCATTACATAATCATGAATGATTAAATCATTGGCCGTTGGTGATTGATTCAACCTCCAGCCCCTCTCCCCTCCCCAGAGGGGAGAGGGTTGGGGGTGTACTAAAAGTTCCAACCAACATGGTTGGTTCCCTTGGCACGCAGACCTCATCCTTAGGTTAGAAAGTAACCTCATCAACATAACAAAAGACACCTTTATCACTCTTGTCACAGGAAATTCCAAGAGTTTTAGGAGCTCTGTGCTAGAAGTGGGGTGGAAGACCAAATACACATTTCTTATTATAAATCACAGCATCACACCTCCACAAAAGCAACAACTGTAAAATTCACCTTGTTAATAAGAGCTGTAAAAACTTTCACTGTTAACCTCTTGGGATGAGAAGTAGTTCAATGCTCTATGGTCAGTTAAAGATAGACAGGTGAAAGGACTGCATTGACATGTTGTATATCAGTCATTGTGGCACAGATGTGAATGTTCCTTTAAAATAATAATGTGATGTTGCTTTATTTTGTTTTTTATTTAAAGATATTGGGTCCATTCACCAAACAAACTGCCCTTTCTAGACTCTTTTAAAATTGACTTCCTAGTGGGCTCTAATCTCTGTACTGTTACCCTGGGTGTGCTGATCTGGAGTGTAGACAGTACTGTCTACTCAGGGAGAACTACACTCAGGGATTCCTATAACCCTCAACTGCCCTCCCTTTTTTTTTGCTCTTACTTTCTGACCATGCAAACATAAAGACAGTGATTAGATTAAAGGAAGGAAATGTTGATTAATCACCACAGTTAGAATTCATGACTTCTACCTGAATATTAGCCATATCAAATTCCAGTGATTTAAAAGGAGAAAACTCTGTCATTGTCAATCATCAAATGTCAAAAGTCTAAAATTACTTGATGTTATGAGTTTTTCAGTTTAATGGGAATCCTTCACCTTCCCTTTAACCTCTATTTTGGGAAATAGCAAAAGAAGAAATTTCAAAATGAGGCGGCCTATATTTACATTGTAGCTTTGCCATTTTCTGGTTTTCTACTTTGGACAAATTATTTAAACTCTTTGAACTTCAGTTTTCTCATCTGTACATATAATACCCACTTCAAAAGGGGTAAGGCATTTAACACAGCAAAAACAGTGCCCACCACATAGCAGACATGAAAATGTCTGTTTTCTTTTTCTTTTCCTCAGCCCCAAATTTATTCTGTTATTATTTAGATTACACTTTAGAGTGAAAAAAAATTCTAGAAATTGTATTTTAAAAATATAATGGTTATTGACTTTAAATTGTTAATATATTTTATACTAATATATTTTTTCAGTTCCCTTAATATTTCCAAATTTTAGACTGTGCCTGTCTTTTGAGCAGAAGGGAAACAGCAAGCTTAATACCAAAGCAAATTAAACGCAAGTGGATAAATTGTTTTCAATGCAAAAATATAATCTAAGATAAATGCAAAAGCTTTCTTCCTGTAAGATCTCTTTGTCTTATAACAATTATTCATAAAGCTGTATGCAATACTGGCAGAGTAATGAGTCCATTTCTGTGGAAATATACTAATTTCTATTCAGCTTGCTGGTTCCCAGGGGAGTTATGAATTGCTTTCCTAGTTTGAACATGTAGTTCATGAATCTCAAGGAAAAAAATGTATAAGGAGTCAATAACTAACAGTTTGCCTTTAGATAGCTGGACAACTGTTAAAGCAGTTTGAAAAAAAAAAAACTAAAGAAATGAAGTAGAAAGAAATGAAAATTGAAATGCTTGTTATTTGTGGATATCGGTGAAATTCCTGCACTCTCTTAGTAACACATCTTTCCTAGGATGAAGATAAAAGTGCAGCGAGGGAGCTTGCAGTGGGAATCTGGACAACCACTGTGAAGCTGTTACTGAATATTCAGAGGCATAGCCCTTGTCGTCTCATGCTTTTATGGGAAGTAAATGGCAAGAGTAATTCAGAGGGAGCAAAAGGGAAATCCTACCAATTCTGGAGGACGATGTGCAGCCCCAGCGTTTATAAACAGCTGGCCATAGACAGGTTGCCCTTTGTAAAATCTGGTATTTGAATCCTGAAGAAGCACATTTTCTCTCCAGCGTCCCACAGGCCCAGTCACTCCCTGTCATCTTCCACATTGCTCCTGCACTCATTCACATTATTCGGCTCAAGAATGGGATATTTGAATTGAAATGCCATCTATTCCTCTTCTCTTCTATTAAAGTGGAGGAAGTGTCTCTCTTCCTATTGATGGCCGGCCTCTGCCCTCGTCTTCTGGATCCCATCTTCTCTTGGCCACTCAAGAACTTTCCTCCTGTAGTTACTCCCTCTTTCTCCTGCTTCACCAATCTCTCATCTTTCATTAAATTTTTCCATTCAGCATAAAAGCATATTCTGTGTCCTCTTGCCTCCATAAAAACAGAATGCCCAATTTTCCCTTGACCACTCATCTTGCTTCTGTCTCTATTTTATTTGGGTACTTAGTGTCCACTGCTGGATGCTGGGCAGCCTCTGCAAGGAAATTCTACAGATATTGGCATGAATAACACATGGGCACTAGTAAGACGTGCAATAAAGTTTATTATTCACACAATAAACAGCAAAAGGATTCCCCAAGGAGAAGGGCTCAGGTTTGGTCTGGAGTGAAGCAAGAGCAAAGCAGGGTGGGTGGCTTTAGCTTTTATTGATTTGGTGGGGGGTCTGGGGGATCCTGAGTGCTGGATGGGGGTTATGTGGTTTGAACTTCCCCATCAGCACCAAGGGAGGGAGCATGTGGGCTTTCTTATCCACTCCCCCAGATGTGGGGCAAGAGAGTCAGGGGAAGATTGGGGCAAAGAAGCTGTCAAAATATCAAAAATGGAATCTTTCTCTTTGTTGTACTCTCTTTCACTCTTCCCCTTCAATCTAAACCTTCTCCAGAAAGTCTCCATTTCTTCACCACCACTTACTTTTGAACTCCTTTCCAATTGGCCTTTAATTTCCACTACTTCACCAAAAAGATTCTTGTCAAAGTCACGTATGACCTCTACATCACCAAATCCAATAAACAGTTTTCTGTGCTCATCTTCCTAGATCACCTAGTAGTCTTTGACCCATCTGGCCACTTCACTCTCCTTCACACAGTCTCCTCTCTCTGTTTCTAGGACACCACACACCCCAGGTTTCCTCCTATCTCCCTGGTGGCTCTTCCCAGTCACCTTCATGTGATACCTCTCCTCTCTGACCTGAAAATATTAGGGACTGTGTCCTCCTTTCTCATTTACATTGACCCCAATGACATAGCAGATATCATGTCTTTCTATGGCTTTAAGTATCTATATGACAATGTGAGTTTATATCTCCGTATAGATACTTCATATGATTTCCAGGCTTAAAATCCAGGTTATTTGAAAGTTCTATTTGGACTTCTCATAGATGTCTGAAAGTTAGAACTCCCCAAGGGAAATTTGATTTCCCTTCCCAAATATGTTCCTCCTTTAATCTTCTATGTTTCACCAAATGATATCACCAAGCATCTGTGACTAAAGTCAGAAGTCCAAAATCATTATTTATTTCTTCCATTCCCTCACCTCCCACATGTACTCCATCAGCACATCTCATTGCTCTACCCCACCAAAACAGCTCATCCTTCTCATTCTGTCTATCTTTACTCTTAGCAAAGTAAGCCATCGCTTGCTCTAAGTCATCATCGCCTCTTCCCAGGTCTACTGTGGTAGCCTCCCAACTCATCTCCACATTTCCACTCCTTCTCCTCCAATCTAGCTTCCCAGAATAGTCAGAGTGATATTTAAGAAATAAATCAGATAACATCGTTCCCCTGATTAAAACCCTCCAATGGTTTACTGATGCACTCAGAGTAAATTCCGGACTCTTTATCATGCCACACCCAGTGCCCTCTGTATAGCTGACATGACTATGTGATTATTTTGTGGCATACCTATTCTAAGTGCTTTCCAGGAACTCATTTATTTAATCTTCACACCAACCCGGTGATCTAAATATTATTATTATTTCCATTTTTTTAGCAGAAGAAATGAACACGGAGATGTTAAAGAACCTGCCTAAGGGGACACAACTAGAAGATGGTGGAGCCATGATTCAAATCCAGGCCACCTGGCTCCAGAGCTCACCCTCTAACCACCACGTTCCTGCTTCTCGTGAGCAAAGGCATGTGCAAAGAGGTGAGAATGATTACTTAGTGAGGCAGGAAATGAGTGGTCATTCAACTACTCCTAAATTCACCCAGAGAAGCGAAGTCACTGCATCACAGGTTGGGACTAAGAAGCTTTGGCGTCTCTTGGCGGCACAGTTTTTCTGCTAGTGGTGGGTCTGGATTTAGCCTGAATGGTCTTGTCTTTCAACCCAAGCACACCATCAGCATGGGAACCTGTGGATTCTAGCCTGAAAGTTTTGTGCTGCTTGCAGATGGCATGGGGAGGACAGCAATGCCAAAATGAGACAGTGCATTGCAGTGTGCTACGTAATCGCCATGGGCACTTAGCAGGATTGAATCCATCTTCCTTGTCAAGATATAAAGTGCTACCATTGCCCCCAGCACCAATTTTTTGGCATACCTGCCATTTCCATAGGCCGTTCTGATAGGTCCTAAAATGGTAAGTCGCCAGAGTCAGGAAAACATTGACACTGAGTCCTGTTCTGTGCAGGACAAAGTGTGGGATACAGATTGAATGAGGCCCAGTTCTTGCCCTTAAGGCAAGAGGAAGAGACAGAAACTTTCAATAAATTGACCCAAATTGACCCAAAAACTGACCCAATGTCAGTATGTAAGAATGTTATTAAAAATGTGCAAAATGCTCTCAGAGCACAGAGGAGGGAGGGATTAATTCTCTCAGAGGTTTCATGGAGTAGGTGGTGGGCATTTATGAGTTCAACAAATACTTATTGAATGCATACTGTATTTTGGGCTGTGGACTGGATCTATCACCTGTTTCATGGAATTTGTTAATTTAAGTTAGATAAGAAAGAAGAGGTAATCTTTTGGCTGTTCTCAATTAATATTTATTTCCCAAGCCTGGGAAAATTTTGCCCAGTTTGGTAATTCTACTTGTTTACAACACCCACCCGTCTTGGTGGAGAAAGGCAGAAATGAGAAAGGAGGCAGCCAGCTCTTCTGCTCTATTTTGGAGAGAGATGTTCAGGAACAAACTGTTCTCGGTCATTAGGTACTGAGACTGTCAATACACATGTACTATTCTGGAAATTCATGCTGGAACATGAAATTGTCATTGTCACAGGAAAATAGTCCTGTATACAGGCTTGAAAACATTTTAAAAATAGTCCCTGTGGATGATTTCTGTTTTAGATTTTTCTTTTAAGTGACTAGCTTGTTTTTCTTCCAAACCCTTTCCGGTACAGTCCATAATTACCTAGTACCTTTGTGTAGTTGAGATGAGAAATATTTGCTATGCTATGCTTTTGAACTAGACATAGTAGTTATTCTGGGAAGAAGTCAGGGGACAAAAAAGGAAATAACAGCAAAGACAGTGGGATAAATGAAAAAAGCCAGCCAAAGCTGGTATGTGACACACTTAGAACACTGTTCAAATCAAGTTCCAAACCTTCAATAAATCTCTGGTTTTGTTGTAGGCTGCTGGATTTTGACGCGGGGGAGATGAGATGCGGGGAGAAAGTTTGTGGAGAAGAGTCCTATAAATGCTATTTTTGGAGGTAATCTCCTGGCCAGCACTGTTGCTTCAGTCCATCATTTCCAGGGCCACTTGTTCAGATATGAGAATCCCAGATCAATGATGTTGATTCGGTTTCCCTGGCTGGCATGAACTCCTCTTCCTCCCTCATTGGCCTGGAAAGTATGTGCTTGGACACACCGTTTGGTATAGTTCAGAAACTTTTCAGAAACCTAAACTCCCTGGATTATGCATTTGCCCTTCTGTATGTAAATGGATTTTACACCTTCCCCCAAATATCTGTGGGATGGTCAGGAATAAAAACACAACCAATAAAATATGACCTGCGAATTGGCTCAGAACACGTTGGATAAAAAAGAATCTAACTTTCAATCCTATTAGTCCTCTCACTAGCAATGTGAACTTGGAAAAGCTATTTAATGTTTCTAAGCCTCAGTTTCTTTATGTACACAATAAGATAAGTAAGACCTTACAGTGCTGAGATGATACAACAAGACACTCTATGTAGAGGAGTGTTTGGCACATGGTCAGGAGTTTGTTCAGCAGTGGGTGAAATGTAATGACAACTAGTCCCAGGTCAGAATCAATCCTAATCATTTCTACTGATGGCGCTAATTAGTCTCGATGAGTGGAGACAGGGGCACCATGTCATGCCACTCAGATCCCCCTTAAGGTATTAGGCACTCATTCCTAAGTGGCTGGAAGTGTTGGCTGCTGATGGCTCAACACTACACCCCTCTCTGAGAATTGCCCTCTGATGAAGGAGGCTGCCTTGCCTGGTGTTATGCCCCTCCCCAGGGGCAGACCACATCCAGTAACTGGCCACTGTTGGATAGTATGAAGGCTCAGACTTCTTGCCTCAATAAGAACACCTTTGGAGGACTTTCAAGCTTTAGAGCCTTTTGAATGATTGGATGAGGCCACTGTTGCAACTGCATCCCAGTTTGTTCACTCTCTCTGTTCAATCCTGCGACCCTTGCTCCCTCACAGTTGTTCCTGAGAATACATCTCATTAAATCTCTTGTATGCACATCTCAGTGTCTTAGGGTCTTTTTCATCAGGATTCCAAGGGACACAGGAGGCATCTCCATTTTCCCACACCACTCTGTGGCATCCTTCTTGAAGGAAAGTGTACACAGTTCCGTTAGTGGCGCTTCCCGGAGATGCCTGAGGGTCTCTGGTGTTAACAAGAGCCCACAGACTAGAGAACAGTTGATTGTTTTGTTGGTGGCATCAGAATGGTTCTTTCTTCTTTTCTCTGAAAATTCCAGGCTTCCCCAGGCTTGTCTGTATTTTCCATCCACAGTTTGGTTCTCCCCAGACTAATTCAGTGCTTTTCTTCCTCTGCCCAGGTGAGCAGGGCTAGGAGTTGAAGAGAAGATGGCTGCTCCTGACATCAATTCCACATGTTCTTTCATCCCGCTGTTCTTTAAGAGGAAGTGACAGACACTTTACTAGGACAGCATCAAGAAAACTGAGTGAGGAAATAGAAAGCGAGTCCCCAAAAGACTGCCTGTCTGTTGGGCTGTGATTTTGAAGTGGCTTGAGCATTACCTGGCAAGACCACCATAGGCTTTCGAACAAAACGAAGAAGCAGGCTCACATTTGTTAAAGCTATAACTAGCTTGAATCAATGCCAGAACGCCAAAGGTTAGCTAACTTTAGTCTATACTCAGGGCCTCTGGCCTCAGAAGATTTCCCTATTAGGTGAACAGTTTTAAATAAATCATGTAAACAAATCCTTGTTCAATGTCCACTTACCATGTGCAGGACACTGTTTTTGGCATGCTGAGGTTTGCAAAGGATGATTCCTGTCTTTGAGAAGGCTAGGGTTTGGCTGGAGTCATAAGAGATATTGCCCAAAAACTTCAGCCACATGACTTCAGATTTTCTGAAGACAATTCTAAAATCATGATTGCTTTCAAATTATAGGCCAGGCAGGCCACCATCACCATCTGCTATGACTGCCTTGCTACACAACCTTTATAAGGTGAGCAGATGTCTTAGTATTTTAACTGGCTCAGCTGAATATTCTCACCCACCATTTTTGACATTCTTGAACATCCAAATCTGTTTCTGAGACAATTGAGGACACGGTGACTGAAATGCTATAGTCAGTGTCTAGTTTGATAAAAACAATGTCCAGCCATGAAGAACCTTAAATGTCAGGGAGAAAAGTCTGGTTTCATATAGCAATATTTTCCCTTGGTAATCTGCCATACAAACTCTATCAGCAACTATGGGACTCTTAAATCTTTCCAAGTACAGAAAAGAGAAAAGTTGTTAAACTTGTGTCTATAGGGACATATAAACCATAAAAATCCAATCAACTAGAATTAAAAACTTCAGATTTTGTATAATTTATGTTGACATGAGCAATACTAAAAACATAAATTTATGAAAAGAAAAAACAGTAAATGAAGTCATCTTCACGCATGGGAAAGTCTCTTTAGCTTTCAGAATAGATAGTCTGCCTTTGGGAGCGTTCCCGACTGCACAGGAATGGATTATAAGTCTTGTTATGGAATTGAGGCCATCTTGATTAACCAACAAGAGGAATTTTCAAATGAAAAATATTTTATATTACAATTCTTGTAAAACATGTTGTTGCTGTTTGTTTTAAGCAGAATTTCTTCTTGTCAAATGAAATTTTATCTGAAATCCCAATTTATAAAACAGGTGAAAGTCATGCTTTAGTAAAATATAGTTCCTAAAATGCATTTAATAAAATACATTTAAATGCCCTAAGTAAAGCTTCTTTGATGAACATGAAAATTTAACTTAGCATCCAAATTTTTATTTATTTAATATTAGCTACACAATATAGAGAAAATTACCATTCACATAGATAAGTAGCTGAACATGACAGGTTTTTTTTTTTTTTTTTTGTAACATAACACCTTGCAATCACAGTATACTTTTCAAATAGAGATGAGAAGAGACATTATATTTGGTAGTTTGCCACTAAACAATTTAACTTGGCAACAAACATTAACATATTGGTTTCCTCTAATGCACCATAATTTGGGATTGGTGTATATATGTTTATATTTTTTTAAATTAGTTTGAAAAAATAAAAATAAAACTTGAATGAAATATTTCCAGACTTCTGAAACACCTCTTTCAAAAGTAGGAAAATCACTGTTATAGTGCATAATAAAAAAATCAAAACAGTGATACCTACCCTAGGGGATTAAATTAATGAACATATATAAAGTGTGAAGGTTAGATGTAAATTAGGCTTCATCAATAATAGTTCTTTTCTTTTCTTTTTTTAAAAATCCTGACTACTACTGACTTTCAAGGTCATCTAGGATCATTTATTGAAATTTATTTTCCTCATCCTTAAATTGAAAATAATATCTACCTAATAGGTTGTCATGAGAATAAAGGAGAGTAACATATGATATATCCTCCCTCCTTTTTTCTTTTTAATTGTAAATCATTATTAATATTATTATTTATCTAATTATAAACCCAGCTGACTGGTTGTACTATCCTTCCCTCTGCTCCCTACAGTGAGCAAGAACGCAGTTCATTTGTAATAAAGGTCTTCACAGAACCATCTCCAAGGGGAAACAGAGTATATCCCATTGTGTTTCCTGCCTTTTAGCCTGAACGTTTGTATCTAAATCATTAAAATTTAATTAAGTTAATAAAATTTGAATAAAATGAAGATTGGATGGCCTTGAAGGGGATGAACATTTATAAAAGGGCAATGTGGAACTCCAAGGCTGTGCTTATAGCTGCCTGCAGATCCTTTCCACCTACATGCCACACGGCTGTCTCTGTAAACTAACCCTTTTGCCTGAGACTCCCCAAGAGTTCTTTACTTACCACGGAAGCTAGAAGCCTGTCAGTTAAGTTTGACTTCCTTCTGTCACTCCCATATCAATCAATTGCTAAGCCCTGCCAATGTCCCTGCTTAACCATCCCAACAGCTACTACCTAGCTTAGGCTTTTATTATGTTCTTCCAGAATTAAACCAATAGCCTCCAAATCTGTGTTTTCCATCCTCTCTGAATCTGAAGAAGTCACTTTTTTCCTAAAAACACATAGATGACTCCGGATTGCCTATGGAGTGAAGTCCAAGCTTCCAGGATTTGGTCCCTGCATCTCTTCACTGCTCTCTATATCAAATTTACTCCTGCTCAACAGTGAATTGCTTTGTGGTTCTTGGTGTATACCAAATGGTGTCATTCCTATGTCCTTGGATTTCTTCCGTCTTTCATCTGTATAACCCCACTCAGGTACAAATTACTTCCAGGAAGACTTTTCTGAGTGCTATGTCTCTCCCTCCTCAGCCTCCTTCCAAATTAGTTTAGGTGCTCCTTCTCTGAGGTCCGATAGGTCCCTATTCATCTCTTATTATTGTACTTATGATAATACATTGTGGTTCTCTATTTAGGCATCTGTATTCTACTGTGAACTCCTGGAAGAAAAGGCACTGTGTCTATTAACTCAGTGTCTGGAATTCTTCTTGGTTCAGAGAGAAAAATGTGTTTTTCACACATGAAGTGAGTGAATGTATGGGTCACCGATAATCTCACTCTTCCTCTGTGAAATCACGAGTTAGTCAATAATGGATTGCATCTATTGGCACTTCAGGTTTATTGATTGCTTGCTTTTGAGCACAAGCTATTCAGTATTTCTTTTGCCCTAAGAGTTGTCTTTATAGGACCCCCAGAAAAAACATGTTTGGGTAATCACACCTCTCCTCTGGAGTACTGGGAAGTTTCTGTTTATTGGAACTAAATAATTATGGATGTTTGCATATGACATGTGCCACAGTGGGTGGCCCAGTTAGTGGGTGAAGCATAATGTTTAACTGATGGGGTTAGGCCTTGTATAATTTGACTTCCTCAGCCTGAATTTTATTGGCAATCTCGTGGGATGTCCAAGGCAGACTGTATTTTTATAGTCCTGACCATTTACTGAGCCCTTTAGAGGGCATGGAAGTGTACTAGTACAATTGTGGGAGCTGAGGGGAGAGTGGTAGTAAATTTATATGAAATAGAGATTTAAAAGCACTCTCTTACTCTCTTACCACGCTTTGGTGAATCTGGATAGTGTAAGTCCCCAATTAAACCATAATAGGAATATAAGTGAAGAGAAAAGGGCAAGAAATGATAACTCAGATCAACACGGAAATGGAAAGGTTTAGAACAGAATCATTACATTATCAAGTAAATAAATAAAACCCATGACTAAGAAGTGCTGTGCTCTCCATGGTTCAAGGAGGTAATTGGAACTAAACATGCTCTATTTCCTCTTTAGTACCTATGACTATCTAACACGTGCTGAAACTTACTTTTTATCTTGTTTATGTCTGTCTCCATCACTGCAGTGTAAGCTCCATGAGGGTAGGGGTTTTGGTCTGCATTGTTTGCTCCTGTATCCCCAATGTTTAGAACAGTGTGTTTGATCTGATAAGCACTCAATAAACATGGTATGAATGAATGAATTAATAGTTTAGTAGGATACATTATAGCCATGTCAAATACTACTGAACATGGCATTATGGAGAATAGTTAATCTCATGTTCTTTGAAATGCCTTTGGTGGTACTCCTCTCAAGTTAATTTATTTTCTATCTGGAATTTAAGGTAATTATTAAATTTAGATATTGATCAAGTATTTATTGAGCAGAAATACTGAACCATGCACTGTTTATCATTGGACTTTTAGATTCTCTTTATTTCAAGATCACCCTCAGCCTAGAATTAGTCTATCATATGTTATCATATCTCCATAGAAATAAGCATTCTCATTTTAAATATTGTAGCCAGGATTTGCATTAAACCATGAATTGAAAATATAATGGTGACCATTTACTAAACCTGAAATCAACCTACATTTTTTTGTTTTCTCAAGCCCTGAATAAATAGCCATCATACTCACATACACAAAAATCAAAAACACTTAGAAAGCAGTTTAACCAGAAACATCACAATATTCTCAATGGAGATGTTTAATTTATTGCAAGATTTTATTGGAGAAGAAACTTTTTAGTCAGGTATCAATACAGACCAACATCATTTAAAGTATTGATTTCCTTAAAATATATTTCCAGTAGAATTTACAGTATTTACTTATTGAACCGAACTTAATATATATCGACTATTCATGATTTTTAGGATTTAATAATGCTAAATAGATGATCTTAGTCAAATGTTTTACTTTTGCCACAAATTATGTCAGTATGCTGTTATTTTCAAGTCATGTATTATCTTTAAATAGGTTATATTTTTTTTCCTAAAAGATGATTTCCAATGATGCTCTATTTGTTACCACACAAACAATCTTTTAAGTTAAACATCTCTGTTATAAACCTAGCTTTGACAGTAATTAGCACTATACCTTTAGATCAATTGCTTTCTGGACCTCAGATTTCTTATCTGTTAAATGGTCTTTATAATTTCTTCTTTCACTAAAATTCTATGAGAAATTTCATAATTATTTGTGCAATTTGGAAATAAGCACAGAGGATAAAATAATTATATTCAATTTACCTTAAAATTCTTCAATGCACATTAAATACATCGTAATACTTTTTTTCCCTCTGATTAATCACTGATTACTGACTATAAAGTTGAATGCATTTGTATAATATGAATAAATGGTAGTTTGAGCCTTTCAAAAAGAGAAAAGAATGATCGTATATTTGATACATGGTTTTTTTCCTCCAGTTTTCATTTAGGAAGAAATGCTTTTGAAGGAAGAAAAAGTCTGATAGAATAATAACTTTGTGCTGGAGCAAATGGGCTCAGTAAGTATGCATCTGACTTCACAATTACGATATCTGAATTGTCTTGCTGCACAGAGAATAACACAAATTTTCCATTATTTCTACTTTTCTTTTGCCTACTTTTTAAAATTCAGATGTCCATTTTATGATGGAAGTTAATAGTCAACAATATTTATATACAGGACAGTAATTTTCCTTTCTTTTCAAAAACAAAGGTAAAGTATATTCAGTTTTTCTCCCTTTAAAGTTATGGAAATAAATTAATTTTCCCTTTGTTTTTTATAAAGTTGTACTGGACAAATACATACTGTAGTATATAAAAGTTACTATTGAGATATATGAAATAACATCAATACAAATAGGTTATAGTAAGTATGAAGACTGTGAGTGATGGTAATTTTAAGAATCTGTATACATTTGTTGTATTTCTTCAAAATTGAGTAATATAAATACATTTAATACATTATTTAAAAAATTGGAATAAGACAGTCCTACGTAGGGCCGGCCCTGTGGCTTATTGGTTGAGTGTACACGCTCTGCTGCTGGCGGCCCGGGGTTCGGATCCCGGGCGTGCACCGACGCACCGCTTCTCCCGCCATGCTGATGCCGTGTCCCACATACAGCAACTAGAAGGATGTGCAACTATGACGTACAACTATCTACTGGGGGGCTTTGGGGGAAAAAAAGGAGGAGGATTGGCAGTAGATGTTAGCTCAGAGCCGGTCTTCCTCAGCAAAAAGAGGAGGATTAGCACGGATGTTAGCTCAGGGCTGATCTTCCTCACAAAAAAAAAAAATAAATAAAAATAAGACAGTCCTACGTAAAGTAAAAACTGAAAGCTCTCCCATTGTGCTTGTCTTTTCACTCTCCTCCCTGGAAGGGATGTACTAATGACCTTTGGTTGCAAGTTTTTGAAAATGTGTCTTCGAGACCATTTTCTATTCATTTATATGTGTATAGTGACATACTTAGAAGTTTTAAAAATACATGGAAATTTCCTCTGTGTTGTTTTTATTCTTGGTTTTTTGCTTGATAATATATTGGAAATCTTTTTATAAGCAACTATTTATACGTTTCCATGGTTCTTTTACTGGATACATAGCAGTTCATTAAATGGAATTTATTTAGCTTCTAAATATAATTTTTTGGATTTTTTCCTTCCTCCTTCTTGATTTCATGAAACAAGGGAATTTTCATGATTTTTATTTCCTTCTTAATGAATAGACTTTATGATGTCCACGTAATGGGATTATTGATATTAAAGAGGACTGTGTAGGGGATACTGTGCACGAGCTGTTAGTTTTCACTAGTTGTGATTTTAGAAAGGTCTTATCTCTCAGTGAAGAAGAGTAGTAACACTTTATTTTTTAATTTTTTTTTGTGAGGAAGATCTGCCCTGAGCTAACACCTGCCAATCCTCCTCTTTTTGCTGAGGAAGACTGGCCCTGGGCTAACATCCATGCCCATCTTCCTCCACTTTATATGGGACGCCGCCACAGCATGGCTTGACAAGTGGTGCGTCGGTGCGCACCCGGGATCCGAACCTGCGAACCCTGGGCCGCTGCAGCAGAGTGCGCGCACTTAACTGCTTGCGCCACTGGGCCAGCCCCAGTAGTAACACTTTAAAGAGTTCATATTATCAGTAGTTGTTGAGTAGAGCACTACTGGCTTATTTGATAGCCTATCAAACCAGGCGAAAAAGCTTATTAAGTGTTTACCAGATTTGAAAGCCTATCAAATAATCATTGTATTTTCTAATTACGGTTAATAAATATTTATACTAAAAACTTTGGAAAATACAGAAAGCACATTGTAATCTCACCACCCAGACATAACTTTTGTTATCCTTTTTGTGCATTCTTTTTCGAGATTTTTTCCTCTGGGTATATATTAGGCTAGGTGTATTAGCCTGGTTTCTGAAACCAGACTGCCTGGTTTCAAATCCTAGTTCTGCCATTTGTAAGCTATGTGGTTCTAAGTTCAATCGCCATTCTAAACTTCAGTATCTTCATCTGTAAGATGGGAGGTGAATAGAACCTCCCTCCTAGAGTTGTGAGAATGTAATGAAATAAATACATGCAAAGCATTAAGCCTGGCATATAGTGTGTATTCAATAAATAAATTATTATTTAAACAATTTAGAACATATTGCACAAAATTAGGTACCTTCTTTACTCATTTAATATATTCTGAACATCTCCAGGTCATTAGTTAGTCTCCTTAATTATTATTTAATTTAAAAAAATGGTATTCCATCACATTATAATATGATGTATATTTCATATAACAATCCATTATTATCAGATGGTTAAATTAGTTAACAAAATTTACTCTGTTAAGAATAACAAACAAATTCATAATTTTTCTATTCTTATCTGATTTAAAAAATTGAATAGCTAAAGCTGATAATCCATGTCCAGTTTTAAGGCTTTTGATACTTGTTGCTAAATTGAACAATGGGGTTTGATGGATTTTAAAATCCCTATTTTAAAAATTCTTTCAGTGATTTTAAATTAAAAAAATTATATCTGTTCTTGATTTATTTTCTATTAGAAGAAAATCTTGGGTTACAGTATAAAGCAATAATAGTCATGGATTAAATATGTGGTATAAATGATGTAACACAAGAATTTATGCATCCAATAAATGTTGTTTTTCAAAATAATTACCTTGAAAAATAGGATACACACTTTTTATATTCATGGTTACATTTGCCAACATGTTTTTGAAGTTATTCTTTAGCAACTGCGTAAAGACACGAGTGTTTTTCGTATATTATGAAAATTATGGTAGATTATTATTATTTTCTATAACAAAATATAATTGAGCTTTATCTCAAATTTTTTATCAGAATTGACAAAATAAATTGTTTGCAACATTTTCTCTACTCAATATCCAACTTATTCCTTCATAACCAGAATCTTATATTTTTTCAGTTAGTGTGGCTATAACGTGTTCAGTCCTAGTAATAGATTATGGCTGGACCAAGCCAGGTCTCAGGATGTCTTACAACATGACATGGTCTTAAGAACCTGTTCTGTCAGTAAGACCTGACCAGAAGTCTACTCAAGGCATTTGCTAAGACTTGTGCTTTCCTGATTACAGGAGATGGTTGTAGCTGCCCAACCTGTCTTGTTCTTCTCTTTTTCCTGCTTTGAATGAAGCCAAGATGGTTGGAACTGCAAACCCATCTGTGACCAGAAGATCACCTCAACCTCATTGAGCTTTTGAGTTGACACCAACAACTGCCCACCTCCAAATTTCTTACTGTATGGGGGAAAAAAATCTTTTCTATTCTTCTAAGCTACTGATGGCTTTTCTCTTATGGCTTTTCTCTTATGTGATTCTCTATGTTTAGGAAGGCATTCCTAAAACATAAACCCTGCTACTTTTACAACTGCTTTTGAAACATATTTCTTTAGAGAGTTCATCAAAATTGACTGCTCTAGGAGTGTATATGACTTCATGAAAAAAAACAGATTGGTTTTTAAATGAGTATTTCAAAGAAATTGTACAATTTAGAGTTGGAAGGAACGTTAGAGATCATCTAATTCATAAGTTATTAATGGTGGATATTCATCAAAATTACCATTGGAACTTTAAAGAAATATACATATCTGGGCCTCATGCTCAGCCTCATTGTGGTTCAGTAGAGCTCAGATAGGGCCCAGGCATCTGTATTTTTTTTAACTATAGGGTGATTCTAACAGATGGCCAGAGATGAAAGTTACTGATCTATTTCTACTCCCCTCAAACAATGATCTGTGGACTAACCTGAGATGTGTGGACTAGAATTTTGCAGCCCACATAGGGGAAGTAACTTTTTGCAATTGTATTACTAGACAAACCCCAAATCCTGGTAAATAGGAAGAAAAGAGTTATTTTTAATTCAAGCTAACAATCAAGAAAATAAAAATATGAAGAATGGGATTTGATATAATTCTTTCCATTCTCTCATGCTTCCCTGAAAATTTCACCTTTAGTTCCACCGCTCACAATTGTTCCAATTTCCAGAGTCTGCTGAGTTTTAGTCCAATGATGCGGGTCTATCTTCTTTGAAAGATTAGGCCAAATTAATGAATGGCGGAAGCTTGGATTGGGCCGTTGGCTGAACATGGTGTTAGCTGTCACTGTGCCCTCCGCAACCCCTAACATCTCTACCTAGAGAAAGTGAATTTGCCACTGAAGCTGATTTGGGCATTGCTTGGTTGATTTGTATTTCAGTTATATGTACAATTACTTTAGAGATTCTTCCAGACCTCATCTGACAAGTCATTCAGGTTTTTATTTAATGTGAAGTCTCAAATAATTTAGATAATTTATTATTAATAAACAACTATTCTCCAAAATGAGCTCCAATAAGTTTTTAGATATAAGGTAAAGATTCAGAAATAGTTATTACTTCTGGGCCTGAAATAATAAGGAAACACTTTAAATATCAAATTATGCCTTATTAAAGATAAGTTGTACCACTCTCTTGAGCCCATTCAGCTCCAATTTAGCCATTTTCCATTTAAAACCAGGTTGTTCTTATTTTGTTAATTGGTAGCTCATCCTAGGAAATGTATTTTGTATGCATATATGTTCAAATACACAAACATACATAATATATATTATATATGGTTTGTGTGCATATATATACACACACATACAGCACATACATATATATATGTATGTATAGTGGGTAGGGTTATATACATGTATGTATATATATAATGTATACATATATAGTGTATAACAATATATATGAATATATCTGTATATATACATATATATACACACACACACACACATTTATTCTAAAGTACATTATATAGTCTCCTAGAAATGATAGAGAGAAATATTTTTGAAGACACTTCCTTCTTCCCCTATTCCATTTCCTAAAGCAGGATCGTGGGCTGCTTGTAAAAATTAAGGTATGCTTTAGGCAGTGCTAATTATGGAGAGTTCATCTTATGTAATTGGACCCTAATGGCTATGGTTACTCAGGGCCTTGGTTATGTTGTTTTTCTCATTTTACTCTAGGCAGCAATTGGCAGAGAAAACTTAGGCTCAGACTCCCCTCAGCTGTGTCAGTGTTAGAGCCATTGCAGAGCCAGTAGCCTGAGGCTAGGCAAAGATTGTGTCTGCTGGCCTCCCTTCAGTAGACGCCTAGTTGTGTGCCAAACCAGAAGCCTGCCCCTCAGGCCAAAGCTCCAGGACAAGAATATAGGCCTCTTTCACAGAAAAGCTAGAGGTGTGGTTCAGTCAGCTGTCTGTGCAGTGGCCTGGGGGTGGTAGTCTGCTAAGAACTTTCTCTCCTACTGTTACAGTCCTGTGGAACCCAGGATCGCAACCCACCCTGGCCTCAAGAGCCAGGCTATCAACGGGTGTCGCCCGGGCAGGAGCTGCATGAAAAAGGGGCACCAGACATGTGCAAAAGCTCCCTTCCAGGAGATACTGGTGCTCTGGAGTGCAGCACAGGGAGAGCTGGAAGATGGTGCCTTTAGTTGTAACCAGGCAGAGGGAGAGTGTATAGATGGCACATGGTGGTGCCAAAAAAAGAAACTCTAGGGTTAGGGGAAAAAAAAAAGAGATGTCACCTGCTGGCTAGACTTTGAAGATAGGCCTTCCAGAAAGGAAGCAGAGGGAGAGTGTGCAGATGTCTCTCACAAGAAAAAGGAAAAAGATGGTGCTCCAGGCTACAGCAAGGCAGAGAGAGAGCGCAAACATGGTGCCCGCCAGCCAGTAGGCATCTAGATGTAAGCTCAATAAGATGCTTGCCCCTAAGGGGATGCTTTAAGGTTAGTAACATGAAGTCTGGGTGCCTTTGGAGGGACTGCTTCTGCACTGAGCCCTGGGCCCAGTGAGTTGGGGCCCGGAGGCCTTTAAGAGCCATTTCTCAGATGGTTTTGTCTTGTGGGTCTCAGACATAAGCCCCATTGGTTTTCAAAGCTAGATGTTCTGAGGGCTCCTCTCTCAGGTGCAGGTCTTAAAACCTGGGGTACCTCGTGTGGGGTTCACACACTTTGCTCCTCAGGAAGAAGCTCCAGGTTTTGAGTTCCTGCTGGATTGTGGGTCGCTGTGCTGGGGGTGCGGTTTACGGTGAGATTGTGTCCCAGCCTCTCCTACTTGCTTTGATGTGGGCCTTCTCTCGTTTGTCCCCAGGCATAGGAGTTGCTCAGGCAGTTTTTAGATTTTTTTTCCAATGGAGTTATTCCATATGTAGCTGCAGATTTGGTGTGTCCATGGGAAAAGGTGAGCCCAGGATCCTCCTATGTCACCATCTTGAAACAGCTAAAAATCATAAATATTTTTAAAAGCATTGCCCTGGTTGTTGTGTGAAGCCTAGATTGGAAGGAGCCAAGAGTTGATGCAGGAAAACCAGTTAGGAAAGATAATTTTGGCTTGGACTAGGAGATGGAAAGAAAGGGACCAATTTGAAAACATTCAAGATCTATGCTTGAGAGGATTTACTCACAAACTGGATGTGAGGACAGTGGGAAAGAGAGGAATGAAGGATCTCTTCTAGATTTTTGGCTTGAGCATCTGGGGGTATGGTGATTCTATTTACTGAGATTTGGAGCTTTAGAGGAAGATAAGTAGCCTTTCCTGGCTTGGTCTTATTCCCCTTTTAAAATATTTTATAATAACCTTTGTTTTCCCCTTATATTATCTATTACAGACTGAAATTTTATTTTGGTGTCCTATTATTTAATTATTAGCTCTCTCCTTAAATAGGTTGTAGGCTTTATTTTATCTCCTTGGCTTAGAACATGGCCTGGCACATAGTAGACTCTTAAGAATTGTTGAGTGAATAAATGAGTGTGTTGCCATTGAGGCATGAAGTTGAGGAATCTCCAATAGGCTGTTGGACGTGGATGTGTCTGGAGGTAGTAAGAGAGAGTGGGCTGCAGATATTCAGCTTGAAGATGGTGGAATCACCAAGAGAGTATAGAGTGAGATGAGAAGAAAGTCAAGGAAAGGAGGCGGAAGTGGTCAATGAGACTAAGAAAAACCAAGTAAGCCATCTGGCTGGAAAATTATCCAGTTAGCCTAACACCTTGAAGCCAAAATAAGCTTTTCTTGCATAAACCCCACATAATCAAAGGTGATCACAATCTTCTATTATAGTTATCCTGACCAAAACTTCCTTTTAAATTTTAATTCACCTTTCTGTGAAATGTATAAAGCAGAAAGAAATGGATTGTTCAGTAAATGCATGGAAAACTTCAGGACTCAAAAACCATGTTTAATCTAAAAATTTGTGGACAAAATTAAAGTACGTTCTCCACTGAAGTTGAAGGTAACAAGAATCCATATATGTGTTGGCCATCTATGGAAATCTTTCCAAGAAAATTACCCTTCGAGGAATAGACTGTTAATATAGCTGATTGAGTCCAGGTTGCCTCCTCAAGCTTATCTGAAACTGCAATAAATTCCTAACGTAAGATATACTGGATCTAATTAATTGTAGCATGTTCTACACAAAGTAATGATGTAATGACAAACACTTTTTATGACCAATAAATCTATTGATAAAGAAGAGGCAGATAGTTATTTGACTGTTTTATCTATGGATGAGAGAAACCAACATAGATTTTCTGGTTATATCACAGAATATACTTGTGGCGGCGATGGGTGCACTAGGTACCACAGTTTGAGTCCACAGACCCTTTATTTTGTTTCTACAGCTACTACTATTACTACTACCACTAAGAATGACAACAATGATGAAAATGGTTCTGATGATGTTGGCTCCTGTTTTTGAGTGCTAAATGACTCTGCTAATCACTTAAAACTCACTATCTCATTTAATATTCACAACAAAAATATAAGTTGGCATGTTTTTTTTCCCCTGCTGTTCATATAAGAAAATAGAGGATTTGAGAAGTTAAGTACATTGCCCAAGATTGTGCAGCTAATGAGTGGTAGATGAGACTCCAGGCCAGATCTTTTTGACTATAAAGTCCATGCTCATAACCGTCATCAGCATTTCTGAGAGTTATTTTGTTTTCTTTGTTATTTGTTTAATGATCAGTCTAAAACTAAATCTATAAAAATGTCATGTAGAGGACTAGACCCAGGATTCAAAACCTACCGAAAGCATGGACAGTCTTCGAGGCCCACTCTGTAATAACCAGCCGCGCCTCCCCCTCGCAGCTTTAACCAGGCTGTCATCCATCCACTGGCTCCAGTTTGTCTAAGGTAAGCACCAGAGATCTCCTTCATGCTGCTTATGTGAATCTTTAAAATCCTATTATTGGTTTCTGAAGGCTTTCATCCATCACCCTCTTGTGATAAATCTCTAACAAGGCTTTTGTTCCCCCTTTCACTTTCAGATTCCCTCATCCTCAATAAATTTCTTCGTGAAGTCACAATTAATCTTGAGTAGCACATTAACCTTGTTCATATCAAAGTAACCCAGCAAGTTTTGCGGTTTTACATGTGATTAGAGATAGGTACCTCACACGCTGTGAGTCTCCTTTCGCCGTGGGCAGAAGGGTAAGGATGAGCTCTCTGATCTCTGCCCCCATTTATCTCTGTTCCCTGGCCAGGCGCGGGGATGCCTCTTGGCTTTTAGATAACTCTGCTGATCTGCCAGCGTTTTTCTCCCGTATCCACTTATCATCTGATAAAAGTCCCTTTGCATCATTCCATTTTCTTAAGTGCCATTGCTTGATAAATTAGTTTGAATTAAAAATTTAAGCCCTTCAAACTATAGGGGAAATTTAAACCTTTTATTTAATTGATGAAAAAAAAATGCTTTGCTTAATGTCTGAGTGGCTGGATTCCCCTTCAGAAAGCATTGTCTTTTTGCGTTCAGAAATTCAGCCAATAACTCATAATCGCTATGCCTCCAAAGGTAAGAAGGTTGACTATTTTATCAAGATTCCACCAGAAATAATCCCTTCAGACTGTATAGTTATCTGGTTGCTGTCTGCAATAAGCAGGGACAGCCATGCTGAGGCTCAGAGCCAAAAGCTTTTTACACAGTGTGATTGGAAGGTGACATGAGGCACCATCATCCGTATATATTTCCCTTGCACATCTGCCATAGAACTTGAAATTCCCATCATTTTATGACATTTCAGGTTAAGGCATTAGAAGCCCTCTTAAAATATAGTTAAGTCACCTGGGAACAGTCACTTTTTAAGTCATTAATGGCTAGTAACATGAAGTTGAGATTTAGTTTTGAGTCACTTTAATGACTCAGGAAGGACAAGAAGAGAATAATAGGAGACCGATATGATAAACTTTGATGGGATGGGGTGTCAGGAAAGTTGTACATCAGGTGGTTCTACATCTGGAGGGCAGGTTTAAATGGGGCACCATGGTGGAATGTTCAGGACAGTCAGAATGAAGGACGAGGTTTTTCAACATAAATGAATTGGGGGCAGAGGAATACTTACAAAGGTTGAAGTGGGCTGGGGTAGAGAATCTGGGAAGACAATAAGGAATATATGTCTATTTCATAATTTTGTCAGAGGCTCAAACTTATTTTAAAATGGATAATTTTAGTTCAATACTTGCTTCCCCTCTTGTGATTTTGATTAGAAAATCATAGCAAAAATCAAAATAAAATCATTGCTATATCTGATAAAATTGGTCTGGCAATATATGTTCCTCATAGAATTTCCTAACTGAAGCTCCGGATTTGATGAAACCAGAATGATGTACATGTGTCAAATGGGGATTTTTCATGTTCCCTTATGGAGAGTGACATCGGTTAGATCCTTTAGATTCAGTTACCTAGCGTGTTTCACTAGTATAAAACATCATAAAATATAGGTTAGATGAAAGGAAAGCAGTATAATGTATAGAATTTACAAAGTGAAGTACTTTTTAAATACAACATTGAACATTTGAAGGTGAAATAATCAAATAGAGAGTAACCATGGAGGAAAAGGAAGAACAGCTGATCTGCCTCTAATATCAACAATGGCAGATTAACCACCTCAAACTGATTATTAGCCCATAAAAGGACAACCACGAAAAAAGTCAAATGGCCAAGCATGGAAGCATAAAACCACTTTTGCAGAAAGACGAGTTTTGAAAATTAGACAAAAAGGTGAAAGCCATTATTATGGAAAAAATAAATCAGTAGAGCAGAGAGAAAGATCACTAGGGATGACAGCTTCTGGAAAACCAACAGCAACAACAACTCCATTTTCTGAGTGACAGACTCAAAGGGCTCCAGAAATAATTAAAGAGAAGAAAGGGACAGAGAACTTGGCGGCCAATAGAAGCATAAGCAATTCAGGATAACTTAAGAGAAATCTACATCAACAAAGAACCTTAAAAGGAAAAGATACGGGGCTTTGGATTTCCATACTGCCATTTGAACATCAAAGTAGTCAGATTTGCCAGATTTTCTCAAGTCGGAGACCAGATCTCAGATACACACACATACAACCACACACATACCCATAACATAAAGGCAAAGCATGTTTTCACAACAGAAATGAGACATGTTTTAGCTTTGTGATTTGATTTGCCGTACCAGATGCCAAACAGAAATGGGGTTAAACTTTGGGCACAATCTAAAACTTGGCTTCATTTTCACACAGAGGCACTCATATGAAGTGAACTTTGCCCGGCCTGAGCCATGCTGCGTACCTAAAAGGTGCCTTGAGTGGTGGTCGCTCCACAGTCCGTTGACTGAAGAGGTTGTGTCTCCCTTGCAGGTTTACCTGGTGTTAAATGCCACAATGACGTCCCCCAGGGAAATGGCCATTTAGAGAGGATGTGAAACAAAGGGACAAAAAGAGAGTCTTGGATGATAGAGATTTTCATGATTCCAAATGCCCCATCCTTACTCTACCCCATCTTTTTATCATATTTTCATTTTGGATCAGGCAGCAACATTAATCCCCAAACAAGTCAGTTTCAGGGTAGATAAGAGAGTTCTGACATTCTCTGAGGGGGCTCAACTTATAAAGGCAATACTCACGGCTGCTTTTATGTGAAGAGCTCTTGAACGATTTGATAATCATAAACTATTTTAAATGTTAAAAAAAAACAAACCCATAACCTCATTCAAGATATGATAACAATTTGGTGACAGCAACACATTCTGTAATGATTCTGCTCCCAAGTCTGCTAGAAGTAAATGGAAGGTTATATCTTCTGACTTGAGAAAGCCTGCTGTTTATAGAGCATTTATTTATGTCTGAAGCACATTTAAATATAGATTGCAATACTTAATGCCTAGTTTTATAACATGTCATTCACAATCCATTAAGTATTTTATTGCATGAATTGTATCAGAAACAGATTTATAGCCCTCAATTATGGCATTAATAAGGGATGATGGAATCTCACTGAAGATGTATTTCCCTTCAGTTTTTATAGAACTTTATTGTTGTAGTATGATGTGAACTAGATTCCTAATGTTTTATTATAAGAAGACTGGAAATAAGTGCTCTGATAGGCAGAAGGTATAAGGAAAACATTAATATTCTCACTAAACATTATTGCTTTAAAACCAATGCAGAAAAATTACTGAAAGCATGTATTGGGTTTTGATAGTGGCATATTTTAAATCAAGTTGGAAAATAAAGTTAGCTTTGGTCTTATGACATATAGTTGTGACCTATTTGTAAAATGTTTCTCTTTCTAGATAAGAGCCCCAAGTACTTGCTGAATGCAGTAGTTCATTATTTTGTTTTGTTTTGTTACAGGCTAAAGGCATCCATCTCACATTTTGGTTATATAAATTTTAAAGGAATTTCAAGATAATTTAGCATCTTCATCTTTTATTTGCAGAGGATATAGGGGGCAGGTCACTGAGTATAAAAGGACTGTATACCTGGACCAATGGGGACACTGCATTCCAAAGCCTCCCTAGTTAGTCAGAGATTTAGTAATCAGAAACAAAATAATGCAAAAAGCGGAGGGACTACAGATAAGACAGTTGAGGTTTCAGAAACAATTCAGGGCTGAATAAAGTGGCACCTGACTTTATCATACAGAGCATGCGCCTGGAAGAGAGGCACAGGGCCCAGGGAGTGGGGCCTAGGATTGGGTTAACATTCCAGAAGTCAGGGAGTTGTCTGCTTGCTCAGGATGGGTGGTAGAAGGGGCCCAGATGACCCTACTGACAAATGAAGTAGAAACATGGAAACACTTTGAGCCTCTGAGTCAAAAAAGAATGCTCTACCAGTAACAAATTTTTATAATGTTAAATATAGTGCTGCAGTTAGCACTGAGAATTTTTATAAATGTGCATCCTGCTAATGTTTTTGAGAACCTTAACTGGGAGAATTGGAGATGCTAACTTGTCTGGGGTATGATCTTGTTGATATCCATGTTTCCAAGGCAGAAATTATATGTAGGTTTTAAAGCTTTTGAGGAGTCATTGAAAATTGGGTGCGATCTGGTGCAAGCTCTTTCCTAGGAAGCGTGCAGGGCAATGAAACAGCTCTACAATTGCCATTTCTCCACAGAAAGGCGCACACAGGGGTCATAAAACCGTCTGGCTTTGTTCCCTGTGTAGGAGCCGTGCGTGAGAGAACTCGGAGGACCAATTTCATGGCTGACATGTAAGGATTTCAATCCATTTAAATGATTGAGTATAATTCCTATTTGCAAGTTATGATTTGCAACTAGTGGTTAAGGAATTGTCTCCATTCCCTATATTTATAAATGGTGTGCATTAATTACAATCTTATTTCTTTGTTTAAGAGCATCTGTCAGACTGACTTATAGTGATAGAGGCACTTATATTTGCTTTGTACCATTTATTAACAGAACAATGAATGTCTCTATTATTATTTTAAGTGTCTCATTTCCTTTTGCTATGGACATTATCAGTTTTATTAGTCATTATTTTTCAGTTTCTAACGCATTTCCAAGATATTGATGACAGTATTTTAATATCAACTAAGAAGTTTGCAATAGTTCCCTCTTTATATACGATGCACAGTACAACTGATCTGTATAATGAATGGAAATAAATTAGAGAATCATGGAATTTAGCCTTGGAAGAAACTTTAGAAATCGTCTATTTGAAATTAAAATCTCTATTTTAAATATGAGTACACGGAAGCCCAAAGAAGTGAAATAACTTGGCCAATGTCATACGGTGTATTAACAGCAGTTCTAGGACTAAAATCCAATAACATATGTATCAGGCACATATTATGAGAGAGGCATCATTCTAAGGCTTTAACTAACTGCTATTTTAATTCCCATAACTATTGTATGAAGTAGGGCTACTATTATCTTCGTTCTACAGATGAGGAACAAGACATAGAGTAACTTTCTCAAAATCACCCAGCTAGTCAGTGGTAGAACAAGGATTAGGACATCATAGTCTGTTCCCCAGGCTTGCCATATTCCAATCCCACATATACTGACTTCAAGTCCAGACCACATTTCATGTATTCTCAAGCTCATTATTTAAAATATATTTATGGTCCTTTTTATTTACAAAAACATGGAAAATATTTTTGTAACAAGCTGAAAGAAGTAGGGATTAAGTAATATTCCATTTTGGAGATAAAAGCATTAGAGACAGAGAAGTAAACATGTCTGGTTCAGCTAGTGAATCAACGGCAAGCCAGAGCAAAACTGTTTTATTTTACCTACCACATAAGTGTTAACAGAAAATAACTGGTTGGCCTCTAATGATAATGCCAACTGTCATCTCATTTTCTGTCTGTTCTCTGTCTTCGTCAGTTTCCGCAAACCAGGACTGATCTTCTGGCACAGACATAATCTGTTTCTCCAGTTGTCGCCCCAGCTCCCCCTACACTGCCCACAGTGAAGTGGGGTTTAGTATGAAGTCACTCCAGTGGGTCTCTCTTCTACTCACCAGGATCCTGATTTGGAACTGAGCACGTTTGTTGCTCCTTGGACTGAGGGCAGAGCCAATGTTTTACTTCACTCCCATAGTTTTCAAGATCTATACTTTATTTCTCTGTGTGGCCATGGGATATTCAAATTTTTGAACCTGAGTAACCACTTGTGCCACAGCCATATAACTAGCCACCTGTCAGGATCACTGATTCTGAAAGACTTTTTGTAATCTGTATAGTCTTTAGTCCCTTTGTAAGCAAGGCAGTCCCTGTGTTGTTCTCTTCTGTTCTAACATTCTTGGATAAGAAGAGCCTGGGATCATGTGTGCTACATGAAGACTGTAGTACTATAAATATAAGCCAGTAATATGATCGTCATTATTCTTCTAGTAACTTTTAGGGAGTGAAAACCACTCTAGAGGAGCAGAGCTGGCCCTGGACTAAACCTCTACCTCTTGCCTTCTAACGATGGAGGTACCTCACACACGTCCCATTATCCTTGTGGCAAAATTCCTTTCAGATATAAAATACTATAAAACTACTTTATACTAAGGTGAAGATGACTGACAAACAATTCTCCTTCTTAAGTATATTCCAATACGTTAATGCAACATTTTAATCAAAAGAAATGATTTTTTGGTGAGAGTAACAATATCAAAAGTTGGTATTTGAGTGTGGGAGAAATTTTGTGGAGAGTAAGATCTTCCTAGATCACCTGATGCTACATTTAATTAGAAGTAACCACTTACTGATAAAGAATTCTACTCCTGAGTAGTAGTAGCTTCTGCATTGTTTACTTTTTTCCTCTCTTCCTGTTCATTTTGGTGAAGGCAAATGATGTGACCTGAGAAAGAAGAATCACTCCTATTCCTGTTTACTCTCTGCCCTAAATGCATTATCTACAAGAAGTTTGTCCTATACATCCAGGGCTGCATGAGCCAATAGTAAACTCCACTGGTTTGTTTAACCTCACAACTGGGAAATAAAAACAAAAGAGATGCCAGCATTTTCATAAATGTGGCAGCACCACAGAGAAGTATCAAGTGTGGCTGGGGAAAGACATGAGCAAACCACCAAAGTCATCCTAAGTTCACATTTCCCCTATTATCTACATAGGAGCATCGGATATCAGGGATGGAGATGGGCGGTATGAGAAAATATTGGAGCAGTGATAGACATAAAAGATGTTGGATATCATTTGAAAGCTTGCATATGGCTACATGATAGTGGCCGTTCCTCCATTTAGGTGGATTTCCAAGCACTAAACCCCTGTTATTTGCTTGGGTCCTGTCTACAGTCTTTGCAGGAGTGCAAAGATGATGTTATTAGCTGTTTCTGAAAGCCAGATCTCCACCACTTACTAGCTTGAACAAATTTTTTCTACTCTCAAAAGCTCAAGTTTCTACATGAGTAAAATGGAGATAATAATAGGAGTCTTTATCTCAAAGGGTAATTGTAAGAGATGCAACGAAATAACACATGTAAAATGCTTAGCACATTTTCTGGCACATAATAAATGTTTCTTAAATAATATTTATTGAGTTACGATTATAGCTTTGCTTACTAATGGAGATACCAGAAGGTTAACTAGTTTCCCTCCTGATACCTCTAGTTAATAGTGGAATCGGGACCACAATCTCGTCTTTTACGCTTCACCGAGTCCTCTTTCTTCTCCCCCTGGGAGTTGTGTTTCCAGAATGAAGACTTTCTCTCCCTACCACAGCAGCAGCAGCTCACTGTCCAGCCTTAACTCAGGAGTCCTTCTCCGTTATCAGCCGTTGAGTGAGGAACTGCTATTTCTCCTAATATTCAGCAGAGCGGTTGCCTGCGAGGTCAGTGGTATTGATAGCATCTGCTTCCACAGGGAATCGGTGGGCCATCCATCAGTAGTAGTGCCTCCGACTCCCATGAGGCCCCCATGATGTTACAAGGTGGTGTCACAGGTAGAACAGATTCAGTGTCGCTGGACAAGCAGGGAGTGGTGTGGAGTATGTGAAGCTCACAAGAGAATGGAACTGGGATGTGAGTTTTTACTGCAGCTGATAGGCAGCTCTCTGCTGATGGAGAAAGACTCTAAATAAAAGTAGCATTTCTCCTTCGTATCTTTTTCCTTAAAGCTGTTTTCCTTCTTTTTTTTTTTAAACTGAAAAAAATTTTAAGACTTTTTTGATTTAGAGCAGTTTTAGGTTTAAAATAATAAAATTGAGAGGAAGGCACAGAGATTTCCCATATACCCCCTGCCTCCACACATGCATAACCTCCCCCATTATCAATAGCACTCATCACAATGGTATGTTATTTACCAATGATTGACCTACATTGATACCTCATGATCACCCAAAGTCCATACTTTACCTTAGGGTTCACTCTTGGTGTTGTACATTCTATTTCTGTCATTATAATATCATACAGAGTATTTTCACTGCCCTAAAAATCCTCTACCTATTCATCTCTCCCCGCTTCCCCGCCTGCCACCCCTGCCAATCACTGATCTTTTTATTGTTTCCATAGATTTGCCTTTTCCAGAACATCATATAGTTGAATCATACAGTATGTGGCCTTTTCAGATTGGCTTCTTTCACTTAGTAATATGCATTTAAGGTTCCCCATGTCTTTTCATGGCTTGATAGCTCATTTCTTTTTAGTGCTGAATAATGTTCCATTGTCTGGATGCACCACAGTTTATTTATCCATTCATCTACTGAAGGACATCTTGGTTGCTTCCAAGTTTTGGCAATTATGAAGAAAGCTGCTATAAACATCCATATGCAAGTGTTTATATGGATGTGGCTTTCAATTTGTTCGGGTAATACCAAGGAGTGTGATGGCTGGATAATATAGTATGAGTATGTTTAGTTTTGTACGAAACCACCAAACTATCTTCCAAAGTGGCTGTACCATTTTGTATTCCCACCAGCAGTGTATGAGTGTTTGTGTTGTTCCACATTCTTGTCAGCCTTTGGTGTTGTCAGTATTCTGGATTTTGGCCATTCTAATAGGTGCAATGTGGTGTCTCATTGTTATTTTAATTTGCATTTCCCTAATGGCATATGATGTGGAGTCTCTTTTCATATACTTTTCTGTCATCTATATATCTTCTTTGGGGAGATGTCTGGCCCATTTTTTAATTGGGTTGTTTGTTTTCTTATTGTTGAGTTTGAAGAGTTCTTTGTATATTTTGGATGAGTTCTTTATCAGGTGTGTCTTTTGCAAATATTTTCTCCCAGTCTGTGGCTTGCCTTATAATTCTCTTGACGTTATCTCTTGCAGAGCAAAAGTTCATAATTTTAATTAAATCCACCTTATTATTTCTTTCATGGATCATGTCTTTAGTGTTTTATCTAAAAGGCATCACCAGACTCAAGGTCATTTGTTTTTCTCCTGTGTTATCTTCTAGAAGTTTAATAGTTTTACTTTTTACCTTTAGGTCTATGATCTATTTTGAGTTAAATTTGGTGAAGAGAGTAAGGTCTGTGTCTAGATTCATTTTGTGTGTGTGTGTGTGTGTGGAGGTCCAGTTGTTTCAGCTGCATTTGTTGAAAAGACCATCTTTGATCCATTGTATTGCCTTTGCCTCTTTGTCAAATATCAGTGTACTATATCTATGGGGGTCTATTTCTGGGCTCTCTATTCTGTTTCATTGATCTGTTTGTCTGTTCTTTCACCAATACCACACTGTCTTGATTACTGTAGCTTTATAGTAAGTCTTGAAATCAGGTAGCATCAGTCCTCTAACTTTGTGCTTCTCCTTCAATATTGTGTTGTTTATTCTGGGCCTTTTCTCTCTTCATATAAGCTTTAGAATCAGTTTGTTGATGTCCATAAAATAACTTGCTGGGATTTTGATTGAGATTGCATTGAATCTGTAGATCAAGTTGGGATGAACTGACATCTTGACAGTGTTGAGTCTTTTTATCCATGAACATGGAATACTCTCCATTTATTTAGTTCTTTGATTTTGGTCATTAGAGTTTTGTAGTTTTCCTCATATAGATATTGTACATATCTTGCTAGATTTATAACTATGTATTTCATTTTTTTGACTGCTAGTGTTTTTAATTTCAAATTCCACTTGTTCATCATTGCTATATAGGAAAGTAATTGACTTTGTATATTAACTTTTTATCCTGAACTCTTACTATAATTTTTTATTAGTTCCAGAAGTGCTGTCTTTATTCTTAAACAGCCTTCAAATGACTGACTTTTGATTAGTCAAATTAGACATATACAGAAATCCCATCAAATTAGTGAACCAAAGTACCCAGAGAAAATCACTTTTAAGCCTTTGTTGAATGCCTGCCTTAGTAACACTATTTGTTTGGAAGATGGGGGATTCTTGGGGCCATGTGCCATATGTTACAGTGACCTTGCTACCAATAATGTGATGTAGTATCCCAACACCCCAGAGAAAAAAACAATGTATATATTGCAATAAGAAACAATTACGGCAATATATACATATCAAATTTCTCGTCAAGATAGAATATCACCATTTCAAGGAGACAATGACTACTACTCATTTAGATTGTGATTTCAGAGGGTTTAAAAATTAAACTTGAAAAATTAATTAAGTTCCTATATATTCAGGACTCTTCCTGATACTTTGAATGAAATAGATAAAGTATGAGACATGAACCCTGAACTCAAAAAGTTTGCAATTTTCTAAGGTTAATTCTTTTGAAATGATAAAGAAAGAGTTAGACCCTAAAATATGTAGTACTGACCATGAGTGTATTAAGTGCTTAAGAAATAAAAGAAATGATATGATTTCATGGTTGAAAATCTGTTTGCAAAGATCAAATATGCATTTGTAATAATACCCAAGTAAGCTCTTGCTATTGTATTTGTGAAGGATTGGGATAGCACTTAGATTATCTCTAGACTCAGGTAACCTTCAGCGGAGCAGTCTGTCTCCCAGAGATGACTATGTAATGTTAATTTTTAAATAATTTGAAATAAGTTGAATTAACTGAAACCTTCGATTTCTGCATATTTTAGGAGAAAAGTACACATTCTGAAGTATAATGGCCGAGGGGGCTATGTGCCATAAATCTTATGAATTTATCTTTCACTTCATTCACTGAGGGAGGCAGCTTGAATGGCAACATTAGGATGCATCCATAAAATTAAAGCATATGTCCCATTGATCTATTCTTATCATTTGTCTTTTCAAACTTGATCTTCATTTTTTAAACCTAACAGGCCCTATGTCCTTGACCTCTGTTATATTTCTTTGGTCATTATGTTAAGCAAATTTGATTAAAAAAAATTGTCTTATGCTTCATACTGACTTTTCTCATAGCCAGGTTGAAAGTAAAAAACTCTGTAATACACACAGTGTTAATACACGGTAATACACACATTTCCAAATATCTGGGGATTTCATATTGGGAATGCAGAATAGCTAAGAGTTTATAGCATTTTGCAGTTTTCATTGGTTTTAAGGACATAATCCTGGTGCACTCCCTCACCCTTCAAAATCATTGAAATGATTTAAAGATTTATTTCACTTCATTTTATTTAAATTATTTTCTTGCTATCTCTTTTTTTTCATGAAAAATATTCTGAAACTGATCAGGTGAGCAATGTGGATCTGATACTAATTAATTAATTACACCAGAATTGTTGTCAACTAAAATCATGAGCATTAATATTCCGAGATGCATCAGGCAATTCATCAGAATAGAAATTTGGAAGACTGTGTGGGTCCTTTTAACTGCTAGAAACCAGAGAGATCCAAGACTAGGGTCACAAAAGGTGAACAGAAATGATTTGTTAGTACAGATATAAACAGATGGCCCCCTGGAAAGCCATGAGGTTCACCTCTTGCCTCCAATTTAAAGAGCCCTTTAATCATTTCAGGCAGGTGATTATCTCCTTAAAAGTTCCTGTGGAATAAGATATCCCAATTTCCCTTTATAGACTGAATGTTGCTATAAAAGAAAGTCTATCTTGGGAATTAGGATTTTTGCTAACTGGAAGTGTAGATTTCTCTTCCTTGATCATCTGGTTTGATTTACTTCTAATAAGTGCCAGGTACGATTTGGGTATTTGGGATAAAAGGGATAAGATACTTGCATCATAAACTTCTATTCTAAGATAGAAAATAAATACATAAACAAAATAATTTCAAATTGTGTTAATTGGTATGAAGTAAAAGAATACATTGGTGGGAACAGGGATGCTTTAGATAAGTTGGTTAGGTGTGGCTCTGTGAGGAAGGGACATTTGGGCTGATATATACCTGAATGAAGAGAAAGATTAAATAGACCGAATGACATGGTGTATTGAAAAGAATTCCAGAGGTATGACCTTGGATAATCTTGTTAGCTTCTGTGGGCACCATTTCCTGGTTCTATTAGCTAGCATATGTTTTTGTTAGTAGATTAAGTTCTAATCAAAATTTATTCTCATTTCCTGAGCCGGGTGTTTCTAAACTGGATTGTTGTTTGACATCTCTGGAGGGATGTAGGAATCCTGGTGAGACCTCATTGGTAAAGATCTCAGAGGACAGCTTGAGAGAGCAGGCAGGCCGGGCTTCTCATCCAGGCTTGTTGTTCCACCTACAGCAGGTAATACTCTGAAAAAATAAGGCAGACTAATGCTTGAGGGGAATTATTCAACCCAACCAGGCTGTAGTTGGCAATCTGACAGGTTACCCCTCTGTGCACCTATATAGTGATAGACTCTTACACTTACAACCAGATGGGGACAGATGGCAATCCCATCTCCGCATCAAGGTTGGTGACATGAGAAAAGTGATGGATATTCACTAGAGGCATAAAACAGGCTTGACTCCTGGGACACAGAACATCAGAGCCCTAAGATCAGGCTTCTCCATCCAGGGTGGGTGAGAAGCTGGGTCTTAGGTAGAATTGGCTGGTGGGATAAAGCTCCATTCCTTGTCTGCAACACAGGAACATTCCACTCACTGAGGCTCGCTAATCTCACCCTACAGTCTCTCTCATTACTATCTTTTAACGATATTCTATGTTCCATGGGAATTAAATATGAAAGATAAAAAGACTGTTCTGGGGAAAAACAAAGGGAGGAGGGGCTTAACTGATGCTAAATGCTGCCTCTGCAGCCAGGAGAGGCTAAATGCTCAAGAGAAATCCTGTAATTAACAAATCTATACCAGCCACCCTCAAGCTTAGTCGACTATGTAAAGTTTTTTTTTCCTCATAGAACATCTATTAGTATCTTGTTGAAAGCACACCAATTTAGAAACATTGCTTCAGGGAGAATATTTGAAAGGATGCACGGTGGGAAGATGACTGTTTGGCCCAGGGATGATTGCCTGCAATGAGGCTTTTGTTTAGAAAAAGGAAGAACAAGAGCACCGATATTGAAATAGTTTTATCAAATGTTTCAATAAGATATTCTCTAGAACAGGAGTAGGACTAAGATTATGAAAGAACCTTCTTATATGCAGATTCCTGGTGAAGCCTTTTCAAAATGTTTGCTCAGTCTCGGAATGACCATGTAATCTTATTAGAACAAGGTGTGCAATTAGAAGCTTATAATTACTCTTAAGTTTCTTAATCTTTAGTGCCAGAATTTGATGACAGGATGAGTTCTCAAAGGAACAGAAACTGCTTCTAGCTTGCTACTGCTGTATTGGAAAATCAATTCAACCTTAATGGCTTGCAAGTGATTTTGACTTCTAGAATGCTTCAAATTTAGACTTCTAATTTGGAAACTTTGAAATCTTTATACCAGGTGGTAATGTGGGAAACCGCTTTTCTTTAATTGCTAGGCTATCTCATTCCTATATTTTTTGGTTTCATTTCCTAACTGAAAATGTGCTTCTGGGAAATAAATATTCAAATTATATAATTCAGATTTCTGCAGACCCTAGTCTCTGTTCTTTTATCTTGTCTTTGTCATTGCTTTCTTGACGTACTTTAAAACCTGGCTCTGAGATCGGTCTCTTTCATTGCTGTTATCTGTGTGTTCTGAACAGTGACTGATAGTCACTAGACACCATTGATCAAAAGATGTCTGGCCTTAGACATGATTACATTAAGATTGATATTAGTCTAAATGGAGAGTGCATCTTAGGGCCACGGGTAAGACTATTTCTTTTTCAGCCTCTTGGTTTTAAGATAGGATTCACGAATATTTTTTGCCATTGGATAAAATCAGTTAATGGCTGAAGAAATTGGTAAAGCTAGGGTGACAGCAGAGAGACTAGAAAGTTAAAATGAATTGTTCTTCATTCATTCAGATTTCAAAACTTCAAGCAGCAGTGTAAAAATATTTAGGTCTCTTTACTCCCAATTTTATTTTTGGCTCAGGTTTCTGCGTTTAGCACCTAGGATTAGAGAAGTAGGAAGAGGTATGCAATTACCATCCTCAAGTCTTTATAATGATCTTGCAATACCCCGGAGAGCAGATACAAAAAGCAGATTGCAGTAATCTGTCCATATACTGTCCCAACTCTGTTATTTTTTTATTTACTAATATGAATTTTCTCACCTAATATTGATGTTCTGTCATTATCTAGTTTTAAACATTTTTGTAATCAGTAAACTGGTATCTGTCACCCTTTCTGCCATCAACCCTCTCTTGCTTATTGCTCCATTATTCAAAATTGCCTTCAGATACAGAAAAGGTTTGTTCTGTTTTCTTGATCTTTGTTTTCTGTTCACTTGAAATCTCTGCTTCCATACACTCTGGTTTAAGGATAACAGACAACTTGGTTTTTGTTAAATGACTCTAGAGCCCAACCTGGGAATTGTCCTTCAAAAACAGTAAGCCTCCCTCCTGAGTTACAGATTGTAGATTGTCAACGCCTAATGAGACTTTGTTACCCTCTGCCCCACCCCAAATCCTGGTGCCAACCCCAAGCTTTTTTCACATCTTAGGAAAATCAGAAACATATCCAAAAATAGCTGGGCCCGAAGAAACTGCAAGTTGAATTGAGTCATTAGTTTATCATCAAACTATCAAGTCTTCTTTCCCGAGTCCCTTTAACATCTCTTACTGTTGCAAAACAGTAGGTTTTGGGTTGTTTCTGAGGTCTATGGGCTGTTTCTGAAAGATCATAATGAACTCTCTGAAGACTTGGAAGCACTGGGGCAATGCGGCATCATATTGTCTTTACTAAGAGTTTCTGAACACCTGAGAACTATTGCTTTATTTTACTAGTCAGCACCCCCTGTAAACTTTTTTTTTAACTAAAATGTGTTTTTTTTTTCAGTTGTCCCACACTGGCTGAGGGACAAAATAAGAAATAGTTTTATGAATGTTAATATTTCCTTTGTTGTAAGCAGGCTGCTAAGGACGTGGGTCATTATATTGCAGTCACCTCTACAAGGAGCTCTAGGAGATATTCCTGTCTGACGTTACCCTCCAGAATCATCGTGGGGCTCCTAACAATTGGACAGTTTCTATCATATGGATACTGGGCATTGTGTAACTGACTATGATGTTTCCCTTTTGGAGTTGACTACTGAAAAGTTCGGAGTCCAACTTATGACTATCTATGGCGGGTGTGTTGGTTTTGTAATATGTATATTTATTTATTTATTTATTCCCCCAAAACCCCAGTAGATAGCTGTATGTCACAGCTGCACATCCTTCTAGTTGCTGTATGTGGGACGCGGCCTCAGCATGGCCGGAGAAACGGTGCGTTGGTGCGCGCCCGGGATCCGAACCTGGGCCGCCAGCAGCGGAGCGCGCACCTAACCGTTAAGCCACGGGGCTGGCCCTGTAATATGCATTTTTAAATGAAACTTATTTTGACCTCAATTTTACACACTTATCCCTGTTTTGCATTCTGTTTTAGTTTCTTTTTCTTCCTTTATGTTATCTTGCCTGATTCATGTAAAGAGTCTTATATTCTTTCTGGAACAATATGGAGAGTAAATAAATAACTAAGAGCTATTCTACATTCCAGCTCTCTTCTAGTTCAGCAGTCATTGCAGTAAAGAATGAATTTTGTCTGCTCAGTTACTTTTTTCTCCTTTTATCTTCTACCCTTTTAGCTGGGATGCTTAGTGCCCAGGCTTTAATCTTTCCCTGCATTATTTATCATTTTTGATTTTACAACACTGTTATTATTGTCATTATTATTATTGTTTTGAGAGTCCACTACTGACAAGGGAACAGCATCTATTTCCACTTCTAAAACAGTTCCCATTCAAAAGAACATAGATAAATATAACTTTTAAGTAAGCTAATAGAATAGTCTTGTAACTTTGAGAGAATGAAAATCACTGTGAATCCCATGCTTTCTCAGGCATATAGTGACAAACAACAAGATAAGACAGACTATGTTTTGAAACTGTGAGCAGTGATGCTCCTCTTACTGATTAAGTATCAGTAATCCCAGCTGACTTTATTAGCCCTGTCTGAAAGTGCACTTTGAGGTGCTGGAGTGAGGTTTATAGAATTGCTCTCTGAGTACCACTACACCAAGCAATTTATCACAGTGTGTCATGGTGTACATCTTTACCTGAAGTTAAAAAAACCTCTGAACATCACATTGGGATTGATTTTTGTGCCAAGGATATTATTCTCTGGCTCTCAGCTGGCATCAGCCTAAAATCAGCAAGATGATAGGGATGATGTTAGCGAATGCATTTAGAAATTGGGGTCAGGGCGATATTGGCCATAAGTAGACTTGTGGGTAAAAATATTTTTAAATATCCTTCTCTCTTCTTGACAGTTATTAGAGTTATTTTGTCCCTCCAAAGAAGATGTGGTTCAAAGAATATGTGTCACAGAAAATTCCGTAGCAGTGAACTCTGAGAGTTCAGTAGATAGAAACAGCTTATTTATTGATTACTTTACCCTCACTCCCAACCTACAATCATTGTTAAACACTGTTTATTTTGCCTCTTTACGTCTTTTGAATCTATCCAACTTCTTTTACTTAACTACTGCTCCCCTCATTCAGGAAATGGTTCAAATCATAGCTTTGTGCTTTGTTTATACTCCTGACTCTAATCCAGCTTCTTCTCTTGAGCAAAGTGGCTGCTGGGACTAGCAGTAACTGAGTCCTGACCCCTTGGGGAATCCAGACAAGGATAACTGGAGCTGGTTTTCTCCTTCATGGGCCGAAGTCAGTGAGCTCCAGGAAGAGCATCTGAATGTAACAGATCTTAGACCCTTGATAGAAGGTTAATATGAGCCCCATGTGAGCTTGCCTGGTTTCTTTAGTCCTCAAGAAATCTGGGGGGCCGGCCCAGTGGCGTAGTGGTTAAGTGTGCATGCTCTGCTTCGGTGGCCCAGGGTTCGCGGGTTCGGATCCGGGGTGCCCATCGATGCATCGCTTGTCAAGCCATGCTGTGGCGGTGTCCCACATAAAGTAGAGGAAGATGGGCACAGAAGTTAGCTCAGGGCCAATCTTCCTCAGCAAAAAGAGGAGGATTGGCAATGGATGTTAGCTCAGGGCTGATCTTCCTCGCAAAAAAATAAAAAGAAATTTGGGAGATGATGAATGGATGAACTAGGTTCTCCCATTCTTGAGGTGAGAATATGCAAGGAAACTGGGGAATAAGGTGGCTCCCTCATGTTCTCTACTGAGGGACTGGCAGCCATCCTGCTACTACACTGCTGACCCATAGGGATATGGAGAACTTTGCCTTTTGTCACTTACAGACTTATTGCTAGTTAGGGTGCTCCACCTGCCATACCTGAGTACCAGTGAGCTGACAAAGAAGAAGATAACAAATTTAGGGGGACCCAGCAGCCAGAGAAAGGAAGATCAAATATATCTGCTAAAAGAGACTAATAATTTAATAAGAAGAAAAATCATAAGCACACAATTAAGGTACAGCAAAAAACCCACAATTTTTAAAATTTAAAACATTGCCTTATTTTAGAATCAATTTTTAGTTGTATCTCAAATTAATACCTTGGAAGATGAAGTGGAAGAAATATCTCAAAGCCATGATGGAAAAAAGACCTAGAGGATGCATCTAGGAGAACAAACACGTGAATAACCACTGTTCCAGAAAGAGAAAAAGGATAATATGAAGGAGAGGCAAGTATTTAAACAAATAATAGGAAAAAAAAGTCCTCACACTGAATAAATACTTGAATTTCAGATTGAGACAATGCACCAAGTTTGGGCAGGTTTAATGAGAAAAGATACATTCCTACTCATAGGTTGGCATAATTCTGAACTCTAAGAATACAGAGAAACTTCTTAAGCATGCGAACAAAGAATAAATACCTGTGGGGATATAGAAAAAACATTTTTAGTTTCTGCACAATTATGGCTGTCTGAAGGAATTTTATTGAAACTTGGGACCTGCACTAAAAAACAAGCCTGGAATTTAATGTATGACTAGTTAGATAGTAAGAACTCCAGAGATAGTTACCTCTGCAGAGGTAGGAGGTATGCACTTATGTTTCAAAGGGGATGACACCAGGACCAGGGAGAAATCCATAGGTTCCAAATTTGGAGGCTCTGGTCTTATCTTTTCCTTGGAGAGACTTATTTACATTCCAAAGGTTAAAGTAAGAACCCCGAATCTTTCCATTACTTTTCCAAGGAGACAATCCCAAAAAGAGAGGGTAGACATCTGCCTCTTCCTCCTATGTAAGTGCAGAAATCCATGCTTTCAGTATTCTTCACTGATAGTACACACACTGTATGTGTAGGGTGACATTTAACTCTCATTGTATTGCCCAGCAGGGGGAAACTGGGGCACATAGGAGCTGGCATATTATTTACTCTAAATAAATAATAATCTGCTCTGCCCTGGAAATCTCCCGTTTGCATACAGAATAATATTAATAAATAAAGGCATTAAAAACATAACAGTACCAACAAAGGACAATAATTCAACTGGCTTCAGATTTCCTATCTGAAATATTGGAAGCTAGAGATGATAGAATAACCATCTTTTGCATCTCAAGAACCTATTACCCAGGGAGATCTAATTAACCCTTAAGGGTGCTAGAAAACTATTTATCGATACATGAGAATTGGGAAAATATATGGCCCATTTATCCCATCAGAGGAAAATATTCAAAAATGGACTTAACCAAAAAAAAAAAAAAAAAAGTGAACTAGAACATAAATTTCAAGATGCAAGAAGGAGAGTATAGGAAGTAAGTGGTGAGCAATGATATTTTCAGTAAACATACATATGCGTATATAGTTAATAATCATATCTAACTTGATAAAGCTAGAATGTTTGGAAATGGGTGATATAAATGCTAAACAAGAATTCTTGAAACAGAAGAGACACACTGCAAGGACAATTCTAGAACTATATTAAAAGTATAAATGACTTTAGAAAAATGTTGGAGTTGATACAGGGGGAAATGAAGGTTATAAAAGTATTGAAAATCTCTTAAGGATGGGTGGAATATTAGAGATTAAGTGATAGGAAGGAATCAGGTATTCTAAAAGTCTCATCTTAAAGTGGTGGGGGGAGTTGAAGGACCTGGAGACTCTTGGTGGAGGAAATAGTCAATATCCTATTTTCAGAGAACAGTTAAAAAAAAAGTACATATGGTGCATGGGGAAAGGTAAGAAACCCATGAAGGGAATATAATTGTACCGTAGAACTCGAAATTTACAGGGGAAATGCTGGAATGAATAGCTCCTGGAACGAAAACAACTTGATCGAACCAAAAGCAAAAATAAAGAACAAAAAAAGTAAAATAATATGTTAACAGAAAGATAAAAAGAACAGAATTGAATATATTAGCAATTATAATAAATCTTAATGAACTAAATTCTGCTGTTAACAGACATTCTGTCAAATTAATTTTAAAAATAAAGCTGGAATATGTAGCAATGGAAGTGAAAAACAATTTGACCAAATCAAAAATAAAAAGATAAAACAGGCAAAATATAGTCTTAATGAATGTAAAGATGGAAAGATTGGAATCTGCTATACCTGCCATTACACTCAATGTGAATGCACTGAATTCTTTGGTAGCACAACATTCTGTCAGATTGACTTGAAAAGTACCGTTGGAGTAGAGATTAACTGGACTGAATAGCAACTTGATCAAATCAAATTAAAAAGAGAAACAAATTAAAATAAATAATAAACATAAATATGGATAGAAAAAATCAAATATATCAATGACTACAATAACGGTGAACTGAATTTTCCCATTAAAAGATGTAGTCTGACTTACTAAATAAAAGCTACGTCCTATTAACCAAAAAAAAAAAAAAATTTAAGTAAAATAATAAATAAAGGTATAAAATTAAAGAATAAACAGAGATAAAAGAAATTTGTAAACTAAAAGAGCAGCGAAGTCGCAATACAACTAAGATAAGGCTAAAACTTTTAAACACCTTAAAGAGAGACACTTTATAATGATAAAAGGCATAGATTATGAAAAAGGTGGACTCGGTAAATCTGTTTGCACCAAGCTACATAAAAGCTGAATATAAAGGAAAAATCATTAGAAACCCAAGGATAGCTTGTTAAACATATCACTACAGTGGAACACATTCATGTATCATTTTCAGAATTGAGAGATTCTGTAGAAGAATCTATAGAAATAAAAATATAATGCTTTTCCAACTTGGAAAAACACATTCAATAAACTGAATATTTATTATTTATTAATAATAACTGAATCATTTTTTATAGGCATATGCATAGAATCTTATTGTCTCTTAAAGGGAAAATAGCTCAGCAAATTTTAAAATGTAGAAATTTTTTAGGATATATTCTCTGATCATAATCCAATAAAATTGGAAATAAGTAATGTAAAGGTGAACATAAAAACCTTCACTACTGGGAAATTAAGAAGTACATTTCAATATGACTTTTGGTTCAAGGAGGAAATTAAAATTGAACTTACTGACTACCTAGAAAGTAATCAGTCAAATACTTCATAATAAAATCTTTGAGATACAAAAAAGTTATTCTCTGAGAATACTCGTAGTTTTAAATGTCTCATTTTTAAAGAATAAAGAAATAATGAAGGAACTTAGTTCTAATCTAAAGAAATTATAATAAAACAATTAACAGCAAGCCAAAAGAATAAAGGAGAAAGGAATTTTTGAAGATAAAATCTAAAGGTACAAAATATAAAATAATCCTCTCAAAACAGTTGAAAGGATGGATTCCAGTGATGTTTTTATTTTTATTTTTGGAAAACCAATAAAAAAAGAAACCCTTTTGAGCTTGGCTAAGAAAAAGCAGAGGGTGCAAAAATATATATAAAGATAGAAATAAAAAAAGATGTAATCATTGTTACTGAGAGAGATTAAAAGAATAATAAGGAAATGTTATTACAACTCTCTGGCAGAAAATTCGAAAACCAAGGGGAAATATTTCTAGAGAAATTGGTTATTGGATTTGAGAAAAATAGACCCTATTACACACCATACACAAAATCAATCAACATTATACACACACCTCAAATTTAAAATATTTAGAAGAAAATATGAGAGTATTTTTACCACTTAAGGGATAGAGAAAGATTTCTTAAACATGACCAAAAAGAACAAACTTTAAAGGAAAAGATTGATAAGTTGAGCTATAATAAAATTTATAATTTTGGTTTATCAAAAGACATTATGAAAAAGAATGCAGACACAAACCACAGATTGGGAGAGAGATTTGTGTTAATCATAAGGGATTAACGTCCACAATAAAGATCTCCTAAAAATCAGTAAGAATAACATAAATAACCTAATAGAAAAAGAAGCAAGTTGTATGATCAAATTACAGAAGAAGTAACCTCTGGTGGCTAACAAACATGAGAAATGCTTAATCTCATTAATACTTAGGGAAATGCTAATTAAAACCACAATTAAATATCATTTCACACTCATCAAATTTGCCATAATATAAAAGTTTAACCATAAGAAGTGTTTGTGAAATTGTGGAGCAAGAGAAATTCATATATATAGTTAGTGGGGGTACATAACGGCAAACTACCTCATCCAGTAATTAAGCAAGGAGTACAAACACTGAAGTCCTGTACTTCCATTCTTAGGTATATAATTTTGAAAATTTCTCACACATACTCAGAAGGAGACAAGCACAAGAATGATCATGGCAATATTGTTTATAATTATAGAAATTTGAAAACAATATAAGTGTTTCTCAACAACAAAAGGGACAATGTGTGCTAAATTATTCTATATGACAGATAAAATGAATAAATTAGAACTACATGGTTAAATATTGATGAATGGCAAAAACATAGTGCAGTTGAAAACCTTAAGCTAAAGAAAAAAATATATACAGTATTATTACATTTGTGTAAAACTGAAAAATATGAAAAACAATACTATATATAGCTTAAGAATAGGTATAATGATAAAAGCATAAGAAGACATACAAAAATGACATACACCGAATATAAGATAGTGGTTAATTCTGGGAGTAAGGAAAGAAGATGTAATTGGGGAGAGGTACACCTCAGGCTTTAACTATATTGTTAGTGTGTATTTTATTTTTTAAGGTAGATGTTATGAATTTTTACTTTACTGTGTTTTACTTATATGTATGTATAAAATATTTATAATACAATTTTAAAGGACAGACATATTTTACCATATACATTTTTGATTACTTTATATGGCAAAGATACCATAAAGTCAATAAACTACCAGTGGATTTGTAAAATATATTTGCAACACAGATGACAAGGGGTTAACTAACATATATCATATAGAAAGATCCCTTAAAAATTGACAATGAAAAGATAAATGACCCAATAGAAAAACTGACAATAATAAATGAATAATCAATTAACAAAGAGCAATTCATCTAACCAACAAACACAAGAAAAGACGTCACACTCAAAAGTGGTCAGGGAAATGCATTTTAAATAACAAATGTCACTTTATCGTTATCAGTCTGGCAAAAATTAAAAAGAGTAATGTCATTTGCTGGCAGGCATGCAGCAAAAAGAGTAGTTTTATGTATTATTGATGGAAATATTAATTGTTATACTCTTCTTTGAAAGCAATTTGGCAACATTGGAAGAGTCAAGCAAAGAAAAATGTTATAAAATAAAAGAAAAAAAAAGAAAAGAAATTATCTGCATATACCCATTACACAAAAATTACATGTATATACACACATCACAAAACAAGCATGATATAATTGCAACAACAAAACCAATGATAGCACAACCATACAACAACAAAACAAAACAAATTCCAGCTCCACTACGTACCTCCTGGTTGACTTTGGACAACCCCTCTGAGCTTCATTGTCCCTAGCTAAAAATGAGCATGGCAGTTGCTCTCCTACAGGATTATTGGATAAGGCAGGTTAAGCTAATTTATGCAGTGGTTAAAAACAAAACAAAACAAACCCTAAAATCTTGGTGGCTTAACAAACACAAGTTTATACCTTGTTCACGATACATACTCTTCACCGGTCAGCAGAGGCCTCTGCATATCCTAGTCACTCCAGATTCAGGATGACTGAGGCTCCTTTTCAACAGGTACTTCAACTATCCACTGTGGCTGCGAAAGAGATGAGAGGCAGTGGAGATTGATTAATGGTCTCGCACCAGCATTTAAATGCTTCTCAGAGGTGACATCTTCCCCTTTCTCCTACAACTCGTTGGCCAGAACTAGTCACACACAAAAAGACAGGGAAGTGTAATAATACTCACTTGGGGCTTAAATAAGAGGCTAATTGGATAACGGTGAGCATTAGAAGTGTCTTCCAAAGTTTTCACGAGGATTAAGAGAGAAGAAGTGTTCAATAGTTTTTAGTTTCTTTATTACTCCTTGTTTTTCAGGTTTTCATTTATTTGTCCTGCCTGTGCAATCACATCTTACCTATATCCTCACAAATTCAATCCGGTCTTTTGCTAGAAATATTATTCTAAAAGATAGCTTTGATCATGTCATTCCATTGCACTAAATATTTTATTGAGTCCCAATCCCAACTGAGAAAGCTCCCACTACTTCGTGTGACGTTCTAGACACTTCACTTTGGTATATATAGGGAATGTCTGCTGTTCGTGGCTGCCTCAAATCTCTTGGTATCATTCCACATATTAATAATTCATAATGTGGATTCTGCCTTCCTAAAATATAATCCTTAATAGTCTACACTTCCAGTTTCCCTTCTAGCCAGTATAAAGGCACACCCACCTGGGTTTCTGATTCTGATCAGATATACTGTGGATTCTGGGGATGGCAACTAAGAATCCTGACAAATGAGGTGTGTTTTCAGTGTTTTCTTCTAACAATCTTCCTTGGGTGTCTTGGTTTAGATTGAGTGGTTATCAGTCTTATTCAAGGAGAAGTTATAGGAAAACAAGCAGATTTATTTGTCCCTCTTTGGGAGATTGAAGTATTTCATTCTTCATGATTTAGAGTTCAGCAGGTCTGTCAGATTCCAGCAGTAAGATTATTTGTGCAGTAATTTTTGAATAAACATTACAGGAGCATTTGCGAGTGAAAAAGTGTAGTGACTGGAAAAAAATTGGGGTTTTGGGGCCAGGGTCCAGATTGCGCCTCCAGTGGGGGTTTTAGAGCAAGTGATGAGCTCAGGCTGCGTACAGTGGAAGGACGTGACGGGACAAGTCACCTGATGGAGAAAAACTGTGCGCTGTGCAATGTCATCTAGTCCTTCTGCTATCACCAAATTTTAAACACTCATGAATGTTATTCAGTTCTTGTGGTAAGAGTTCATAAAACTGAGGTCAGTGTACAAATTAGCATGAACACTGACTACATGGAGAGGTGAACCAGAAATTGAGGCACAATTGTGAAAAGAGAACCGAAATTTTCTGAAAGAGTAGGGAAGGTATTGGACTCACATAGGCTGTGAAATGAGACATTGGATTCAAGTTGGATTCAACTGGAAAGCTCTAGTTACATCTGAGTTATGGCATTGGCTTCAAGGACATCAGAGTTGAGTGTGAAGACAGATAGTACGTGGTTCACAGCACAGTGTAAGTGCTATAGTGGAGGGAAGGGCAAAGTGCTTCGGAAGTGGAAAGGAGGAAGTGGGGGAGCTAGAGAAGATCACTCCAAGGTGGTGACACTTGAGTTGGTTCTGAAGGGTATGGGGACATTGAAAAGGGAGTTTGTTGAATATTGGAAGAGAAATTGAATCACAGGCTTCCAACTGGGGAAATTTAATTGTCCCTTTTATTTTGGAGAGCGAGTTGTCAAAAAGTACTTAAAATCTTTACAAACAATCAAAAACTATTTTGAGCAGGTGAGGAGCCATCATTTTCTTTATGGAATTTATTTATAATCTAGTGGAGAAAATGAGGAATGATATAAAATGTGTATAACTATGTACAAATAGAGAAATTTAAAGTACATTGGGAGGAAAAGGAAGGTTCAGAAATAGAATGACTATTTTTATATTATCAAGAGTACAATTTCTGGTTTCTGGGCTTCTCTTACAGTATCTCCTTGAGCACTGAGCTTTGTCTGACTTCTTGACTTTTCCTCTGTGGATAGAACATTTTCCTTCTGTCTTTCTTATCTGTGAGAAGATCTGAAGCTAAAGGACCTGGAAAGGAATGATTAATGCTTTTGTTGTTCTTTCTGGTAAGACCAGTTTGAATTTGCCTTTTGGAGCTGCAGGATATAGTCTCTGACCTTTTCTGAATTTTAGTATCTTCCTATGAAAAGAAATTCTTTCATCGATGTGTCTCAAAAATTATCTTTTCCACCCTCAATTTTAAATTTTAACTTCAAAAATATTCTAAAATATAGTTTGACATATAAACCCAAGGTCTTCATCATATACCATAGGTTCCAGGTCAGTACTTTTCAAACTTTAATGGGCAGAGGAATTGCTTGATAAATACACAGGTTCAGTTTCAGTGGATCTGGAGTAAGGCTTCAGACTGTATTAGGCTCCCTGGTGATGCGGATGCTGCTGGTCTGTGAAACACACCTACTGCAAGGCTGGAATATGCCTTGAGATTCTAGGACAGAATTCTTGTTCCCTGATTTTTCCTTTAGTCAGCTTGATAAACTCTGACATCAAACAATTAAAAAAATTTTCCTTTGTCTAAAGGCAGAGAGGAAGTTCTTCATTTCAGGACCTCTCTTTGTATTCCCATTTTCAGTTGGCCTGATGTTCTGGGAGTCTTTGTTAAAAGAAACAAAGTCCAGTCATTCTCAGAGACTTTTTGGAGCCCTTTCATTTATGGTAGATTACTGCAGCATCATGGCAGCTGCTGTACGTATGTTTCACACATCTCAAAAACAGTCACTCCAAACAAGACTTACATAAGAAAGAGAACTATCCCTTCCCTCACTTCACAAATTCCAAGCCCAACACATTACATAAGAGAAGGTGGTATGTTGATGGAGGCGGTAGGTATACATTTTTATGAGAGAGGAGGAAAATCAGCTTGTCCCTGTGACTGCCATTAAGTGGAAATATTTTTCCTGGAGTATCTTCTTCTATATAATTCTTGTTGGTACTAACCAAAATTTTGTGCTGATTTTGTACTGGGGACATTCCTCTACGTTCAGCCTCAGTTGGTTGGAAAAATACCCACAAATATATAGATTCACCATGCCACTCATTCAGTCAGCCACCTAAGTATTTACTGGGTCGCAATTATGTACAGGCAACATGATAAGCAACTAATACAATTGTGAGCAAAACAGTTTCTACTCACTGAGTACTTAAAAGCTTAAAAAGTCTTAGCGTAAACATTCAATCACGATTGTGGTTAGTGCTTTATTTGCTCTCCTCTGTATTTATCACAACCCCTTTGGTTGTGTTCCTTGTTGATAGTAAGAGGAAGAGAAGCCTCTTAGTAAGCTAACACAAATACTAGTAATCCAAGCGGGTTCATTAAACCTCTTTGACAATGAGCTCTACAATCATCCATTCCTGGGTTTTCCTTTCAGGAAACAATGCCTCAGGCAGAAGAGCTGGGGCATTGTGGATATCCTCACCATGACAGCATCAGTAGCTCTCAGGCTCATTCGGTCTTCTTTACAATCCAAGTCCATTCTTTTGTCAACTTGTGCTATGTGCACTTGACAAATCCTTTTCAAATGCCCCTTCTGAGCTTCCCCCCAAGGTGGAGGTGGCTAGTCCACATGTTATTCTGCCCTTAGTTACCATTGACTTCATTTGTATGTTGCATTTTCATAATTAATACTGCATAGGGGGCCTGGACAGGGATAGTGCCCTCATAGTTCAGTCTTGGCTGGGCTCTGTGCACTACTGGGCTATTTGTCCTCGGCCAACTTCTCTCAAAGTTTCAAAAATGTACAAGTCTTCTCCTTAGCATATCTATTTTTCTCAATGTCTACCCTAAATTCACTGTTTCAACTTATTCTTTTTTGTATTAACTTAATACATTTTAACTTACTAATCCAGAATTTCCTTAACATCTTCTTCTTAATCCTATTCCCCCACTTACAAAAAGTTCAATGTGCTGTGAGAATGACTTTAAATGGAGACTTGAGAGGGAACATAAGCTGGCCAACGCAATGTAGGAAGGGGAAGGGGAATGCACATATTCCCTGATGTGAGAGGAAAATCTTCCATTGAAGAATTGGAAAAGATTAGTGTGGCTGGGGAACAGATAACCAGGGCATTTGAGCTGAGATGACCTGGAGAGGTAGGTTGAGATCATGAGGTCTCATTAAGGGTTTTAAATTTTGTACCATAACCAAGGGGAAGATATTCAACGGCCTTAAGCAAGCATATTAGGGGGATCATGTGGGATATTTTTACGCATGTGCATTGGTGGGGTATGTGGTGAAAAGTTGGATTTGCATTTCAGAATAAGAAAAAGCTGGTTTTCTGAGACTAAGGAAGTGCAGGTGACGACCTGATGACTATCTGCTATTACTGTGATGGTTTTCATGTTGTCTAATCATTGAGAGGATTTTATGTAGTATAATCTTAGACCCCAAAATACTCAATTCTGGTTGAAACCATCCTAAGGATGAATTGCGCCAAGACTCAAGTCCGTTATATCGCATGTCCTTTCGTAAGAGATAGTTTTGATGGGTAAAGATTACAAGTCAGTTAAAGTGACAGTAGGAACCAAGACAGAGAAAAAGAGAAGGGGACTTCACCCATTTCACAAATATTGATGACAACTGGCCAATCTACCCCATTACCCGAAAAATTACATGAAAGGAAGATCGTAATTGCCCAGAAGCACTCATTAAGCACCCACTACATGCAAAGCACACACATTACATGGCTGGGCATCAAGGAGCATTTAGTACACTGTTGTTTGCCAGATAAGACACATAAAAAGAAGCCCGTTACCTGCAGAGCATTTGCTGTTTGGTGATGGCGGAGGGAGCATCCATTTTGTTGTTCTAGCTCGGGATTCATGGCTTTTGGGTCTTGGCTGTGTCCCACAAATTGAGGCTAAGTGGTTGGCCCTTGGTGATGTCCTTCCTTTCTCATTCAAGTCACCTTATCCATGGGATTGTAAACCGTAAATCTACCTCCCCACTGTAGGGATACATATATATATCAGCCTATATATTATATTAATGGATTTGTTGGATTTGCTTCTTTTCTAAGATCAACCCTGTACCTTTTATATTTTGTAAGGCAAAAAAGGAGATTTGTTTTAGCCTGACATGCTTTATGTGCTTGTATCCTGAGGACTCAATTACTTTGTTACTAATACTCATTTATTAGATAAGCTGGTATGGGTCGTAAGGTCCTCAGAAGAGCTCTCCCTCATTACCAGTGCTCCGACGGGGTCAGCCAGCAAGAATACTATAGATGTGGCTTATGCCCTTCAGATGCCCGAGGGATATACGGTTAGGAAAAAGGTTCTAAATATCCAGGATAATCTTGAACGCTTTTTAACTACTTTCTGATTACAGAATGCTAAGCAGCCAGTAAAATTGCCACGTTAAAAAAAAGAAGGAAAGAAATTGCTATCTTTCTGAGACTGCTATTCAAATAGTCTTATTGATTTGTGATTTTAAGGAGGATAAGTTCTTGTTTGTTTGCAAGGATGAAAACTATAAACTCGCAGTTAAGACTGTCAGAGGCAGCTTCTCCAAGACTGCGGCTGAGGAATGAAGAGTCTGCTACCATCGCCCTATCATTCCACAAGCTCCACATAACCGTGGTGGTTTGGGAAAGTCAGGCAAGTGAAGCCTGGGAAGGAACAAATCAATGACACACTCATGCGCATGTGTGCACACACACAGCACTTGTCTTATAGACTGCTAGGGTGCAGCAGCAAGGCTGCTTTTCATCCTAGTACCAGTGTGTCTTTGTAACTAGGAAAAATGCTTACATTTCTTAGGCTAAAGAGAAATTGGACAATTGTCTCAGAGAAGGAGAGTCAGAGTGTATTTTTCCCCTGAAATCGTTTGGTTTTGATGATATTGTAATATTTGTCTTATGACTTATGTTTAACTACCACTTGTGATAGCTGTCATATTGCAATGACTGCAGAATATCACAACTTCCCTAATAATTGACTGCACCACTCCTCCTTACTTACCAGCAGTTGAATGAGCAATTATATCACTTGAGCAATGAATAAATGGACATTGGTCTTTTGAATGAACAATTTCCATTTCTGTAAAGATGAACCCCCCAAAACTGGTTGAAATTACTGTTGCTGGGTAATGGAGATTCATGGCCTCTAAATTCCCATTTTTAGCTGTGCTCCAGGTAGATGGGCTCTGAATCATTGATAAATGTGCAATAATGACAAAAAGAGGAGAGCTCAATAAGACCTTGATAATCTGCTAAACCTACACAAACTAGGTCTCTACTTTGCTGCTAAGTATTTCAGTCCTCTTATAATTAGCACCTTTATAGATGTATGCAATTATTCTGTAAGTGACATGTGTTTGGGATGAATTCCTTTGCTTGTGAAAAATCAATAAAGAGGAAAAGTTAACTGTAAGTGAGTGGGGTAGGTGATGGAAAAAAAGAAAGCCTGGAACACCAAAAGGAAGAGAAAGGCTGGGTTGCATTTAATATTTGTAAATCATGTCACATATGGAGACTGCTTATTGCAACTAATTCTCTTTGATTCCTAGAGTTTATCTCATTATTTGTATATGCCATGATTAATACATTGGCATTCTGGTGAATGTTCATTTGAATAGCAGTGAACCTTAACTATAAAAAAAAAAACTAAAAAATTCATAATGAGATCTAAAAAAATTACTTGAAAGGAAGATTATTGCTATCAACTTCATTAACTTTGTTTTCTTTTTTAAACCTAAAGATGAAAATAAAGGCATTGTGGAAATCATACAGCATCTCTCGGGAATACTTTTTGTTCCCCAGAAAATTAATTTGCAACTGATTGAATTAAAATGGAAAGGCCCCAAGCAAATAGGATCTTGCAGCACAATAAGAGGGGAAAGCTTACAGGCAGAAAATAAATATCTACTGACGCCTTTTTATTCTTCATTTCCAAAGCACACTGAAAGTGTCAGATAATGATAAACCAAAAATTGCTCACATAATCTAAAAGAAAATCATTATATTCTTCAGTTTATATCTTAGCTACTGACAAATACCATATTGGTAGACAGTATACATAATCTATCAATCAAATCAATGAATGGTATTTTTGTTAACTTCTTTGAGCATCTCTTTAAGGCTTTTTCTGGGGTTTATGCTCCTGTACTATACTGTGGGTTGAGACTATTTTGCATCATATTCTTTATCCCTTTTGATTTGCCAGCTAGAAGGGAAGATAGAAAAATATAGTCTCAAATAATATAAATGAGTGAATAAAGTGGTCTGGGTAGGGGGGAAGAAAAATTGATTGTTGAAGTAATCAACTTCAAATTTTAAGCCTGTTTTTATATAAATTTTAAACTATTTTAATGGATGAACTCTTTTAAATCCTATCTAACAATGGTGAAAATCTAGTATACCAGCAGGAAAATGGGCAAAGTGAGTGAACTGGTAATTTGCAACAGAGGTTGTATTATTGATCAAAGAAACATAAATTAATATTAAAATTCACTAATAATCCATAGAAAGTAAATTTTAAAAGAACTAATGTGTTAACTTGCACTGGCGTGAGTGCAAATTGGAACAATCATTTGGACGACAATTTGGCATGTGTTTTAAGAAGCTTAAAAAGGTTTAAACGTTTTAACTCAGTAATTCTAGTTTTGAGAATATAAACTAAGGAAATAATCCTGAATACATGTTTAAAAATACATACTAAATTATTTTTAATAAAGGAAAATTGGTAAGAATATAAAAATTCACAAATAAAAAGTTACATTAAATATGATATTGTGGTGGGCATGGTGATATGCTGTCCAAATCTCCCCACAAGGAAGAACTACTTGCCCCAGCTGCTGGACGAGCTGTTAGCAGACAGTTTCAGGTGGCAGTGCCTTTGGCAGACAAACAGACTTCAAATGGCTGCAGAAAGCCACCTTGCTGAAGGTCACACCTTTCTCAACGCAGCCCACCTACTATGACTTATAGAATTGGAGGTATAAAGGGCTGGCCATTTGGCCAAACTTGGGACAAATTTTAGCCCCAGAGCTCACTGTGGGATTCACCAAGCTTATTGTGGGGGCGGCATTGCAACCTGACTTTTGCCTCTACCCAATCCTGCTTTCTTCCCCTCCATCCCCCAGGTGTTAACCTCAAGGGCACTCCTTCCTAAACACTCTGCACCCTAAAATGAGTCAGTCTGGTTCCTGGAGAAGCCAGCCTGCCACAGATGTGTACCACCTGTGACAAATCTATAATTAATGGACTCTAGTGTGGCAATTAAAATGATTTTAAAGGAAAGTTTATAGTAAAATAGGAAACTTTCTAGGTCTAGTGGAAGAAAAACAGTCAGAACCATAATTGTCTATCTATCTCTCTGTTTATCCATCTATCCATATAAATAGTGCCTGTGATTACAAAAAGTAATAAAAACAGTAATATGACATACACCAAAATTTTACCAGTTTCTCTCCCTCTTTCCTTCCCTTCCTCCCTCTCCTTCCTTCCTTCTTTTTTTCTTTTCTTTTTTTCCTACTGATTATGAATGAGCATGTATTACTTTAGTCGTGGTGAAAACAAAAGTTTCTTTCAAAAAAATAATTATACTCAAGTTAATAAAATAAAGTGTTCTAAAAAGCACTGTGTGTCTGACAAGGCAAATAAGCTTTGTGCTTCCTACTCTTGATGTGTTTATTTAAATACATAATAGTCCCAACAACAGTTGGCATACTATCCTAGATGTTTTGTGAGGTCTAATAATTTTATAAGTAACTAGTGAGAGGTATTATCTATCAAAAAACCCCACAAGCTTAGGATAAAGATAAAGCCATGTGGTATAGCATACAGCAGGTTTAAGTAATGCCAGTGATATGTAAGCTAGGTAAATTATTCCCACTTGTCCTCGGGATCTTGGATAGTGTTCTCCACGCCTCGAAATCTGAAATCTCTGGGAGCAATATTGTCTTCTTTGCCTTAGCTTAACTCACCATGGAAATATATGCACATTGGCTCCTAAGACAACTGTGGACATCTAGTATCTAGTAGTGTTCGTGGGAATCACTGGAGAATCCTTTACCCTTTCCTCACTCCCTATTAGCGCTTGATCTTATCTCCGTAGATTCTGTGATTTGCAGCCTACCCCCTGCCTCTTGGTTTTTGTTTCAGGCTCTGTCTATCTGTTTTTCAGTTTTGTGCTTTATCAAACCAACCTGGCCTTGCTAACTCTCTGTTCTGGGTAACAGTCTTGCTAAAGTACCAGTTCCGCATTCTCCTACTGGCCTCGGGAAAACCTAACCCTACCTATGTGGGTGACAATGAGACACGTATACAATTCTTTATAGTTTTTATTTTTCCCCCAATCTAAGCTGACCAAAGGCTAGTCACCTCACAGTCTTTACCAACCTGAAGAAAAATAGCCAGAAAATATTTTCCAACATAAAAAAGTGAACTGACGATTTGTAAATGCCCCAAGTATCACAAATGAAATATTTTGATACATGTACCTGAAAAGATAAAATTAAAAACATTCTTATTCAGGTGAAAGAATGCCCAGAATGACATAATTTCCTGAGAAACTCTGAATATGAATGAGATTTTTTAATTGCTTGATTAACAAAATTAAAATAGATAATACATTCTCATTTTAAAATTCAATAGATATAAAAAGGTATCCTGTGAAGTCTCCCTCCTATCCGTGACCCTCCATCCACCTTGTGCCCCTCCTAAGCAACCAGTGTTACCAATTTCCAGTGTACTCTTCTAGATGTAGTTTATGCATATATAATATGCTTTCTATTAATAATATGATCTTGCTTCAAGATCTTAATAATACAATCTTTCTATCGATAATACGATCTTGCTTCTATTAATAATGCGATCTTTCTCCGTGGTTTATTTTGTTCACAATTTCTTCCCCAACATCCAACACAGTTCCAGACACATGGTAGGTGCCCAATAAATATTTGTAGAATGAAATAGTGATCAATACAGATATTATTCTCAACTCTGTAGTCTCTCTTTTCCCTGCCTTCAAATCTATCCAGCAAGTCTGGTTGATTCACCCACAGGAATGTTCCTCAGTTTCATGCCTTCTTCACAGCTTCCTCAATCACAGTCCAACCTCTGGGTTTCATCAATCTACGTCTTAGAGTGTTAAAGCCTCCTAAAAGTTTCTCTTGCTTTCTTACACATAGATTACTATCTATGCAGAGAGAGAGTCAGTGTAGCAGTGTGGCTAAGGGCATCCGATTGGTTGGTCTGCTTGAGTTCATATTCTAGTTCTATCACTTATAAGCTATGCTGTGGTCCTAATTAATTTGAAACAGAAGAATATTTCTTAAAATTGTTCTCTATAACTGATGTTATAATCAAAGTCTAAATTTGAACTGGGGATGAGATAAACAAGATGACATTAATATTGAATGGCTGGTTGATGATTAATCTTTCCAAGAGCCAGTAGAGTCTTGGTTTATTAGCAGGACTTAGCAAGATGTGTCTTTTCCTCTAAGTGCTAATAACATCTGGTTTTTCAAAGTACTAATTAGAAAGAATGCCATAACAGATTTCTGTTCGTTTCTCAAGGATGTAAGAATCCTCACTGATGTGTGAGGAGATAAAAATATTTTGGTGTTAGTTAGAGTTTGGACCTTAGCCATGACTTAGGCATGCCTACATTTCTCTACTAGCTTTGCTAAATGTGGAAACTTAGATAATACTTGAAGATATTTGCATGATTTATTAAATTAAAACTTGGATAACTGTCTATCAAAGTATGAGTTATTCTTCCTGTGAATCCTGGTTTTGTGAACTGAGACAGAACTTTGATTTGAATTCCATAGTGTAACTTTCTTATCTGTGTAACCGAAGTATTAGATGAGTGATAAATAGGTTTGTTCACTTTGCAGGTGAATTTTTAAAATTTTAATCCACAAATAGATGAGGAAGAGTTGACCAGGTAAATGTTTTGAGGAAGCCATTTCTCAACAAGCTTGACATGGTTCATGATGTCTCAGCAAGGCTGGCAAGCTCATGGGCCAGATTCTCCTGCTTTTCCACTGACGATAAATATGGACAAAGACAGAGCCACTGAAGGTTACTTTTAGCATAATCAATATTGATCGCTGGTTGTACTGGCCTCTCCCTGAATTGGACTACTTTTCTTCCAAAAGTGCTGTTTCTTGACCATCTGATACTAAACGGGAAATGATTTCAAACCCTCCATGGAGTCAAATATATATTCTGAAGTTGTCACTTCCCTAAAATCCCTGAATCAAAATTTAACTCTGGGTAAAATTTATTAATGAAGGTAAAGGTCTAATTTAGAGTGGGCAAACTATGGCACACAGGCCAAATCTGGCCTGCTTTGTACAGCCTGCAAATGAAGAACGGGTTAACATCTTTTGATGGTTGAAAAAAAATCAAAAGAAGAATAATACTTTGTGACATGTAAAAATTATTTGAGATTCAAATTTTAGTGCTCACAAATAAAGTTTTACTGGAACACAGACTACTTATTTACATAGTGTCTATGGCTGCTTTCATGTTACAATGGCAAAGTTGAGTAGATTGAAAGAGATCATATAGCTGGCAAAGCTTAAAATATTTACTCTCTGGTTCTCTACAGAAAGAGTACCTTCACCCTATTCTGATTTAATCAGTTTTTCCTGTGAAGAAAGAAAGATAGTATGCCTTTTTAAGGTGAAGAAGAATCAAATTAACACATGGAGTCTACTGTGATTATGGTACTCTGTGGATGAAGGACTTGGTTGATTTAGCAAAATTGAAAATAAAAACCATGGATAGGTAAAAATATGAGTTATCACTGGCTATGCCTAATGAAGCAATCAATTCACTGATCATTCCTATTATTTTTCTCAAAAAAGTAATGAAGGCGGAAGCAAATAGAAATGGCTCAATAATTAAGGAAGAAAAGTAGGCCCTCCCTTTCTTCTCTCAAGTGTGAGCTCTGCAAGTGACTGCTTCTTTCTTCTCTGTGACTTCAGCGCTTACTGTGCGGGCAGAGTGCCCCCTGACCGAATGTTCCACAATGGAGGTTTTGGTGAATGACACTTGGTTGTCTGGTGAAATGAAGGCACCTCTGAAGAGAGGTTACAAAAAATACTGGAAAAAAAAGGGACATTTTCCTGAGAAAAGAGAAGCAGAAAACTTCTCTTTTCTCCCTCCTCTGTTCACCAGCTTGGCCTTCACCTTGAGAATGTGTTGATAATCAATCTCTTTCTACAGACTCATATGGATTTAATTCAGTCACTGTGACTCTTCTTTATATGTCATTACCCTTGTTTATAATTTATAGACTTTAATTTTTGCTTCCTAGATAAACGGTATGGTTTTTCTTGACCTTTATGTGTTCCATAAATGCTTTTTGAATCACTCAATCACATTATCTACAAGGCAACTACTTAACAGTGGTAGCAGAAAGTTCTCTGAATGAAAATTCCATCTCTCCCCGGCAGTGTGGTACAGTGAAAAGAGCATCGTACTCTTATTTGGGACAATTGGGTTCTGGCCCTACCTCTTCCATTGATGTCTATGCGTCCTGGGCATGTTAGTTTACTTCTCTAGGCCTAAATTTCTTTGTACAATGAAGAGATGAGGCTAAATCGGTGTTTTTGTCTATTTTTAAAGCAATATAACAATTTTTTATATAAATTCTTTAATAAACCCTGAAATATTAAAAAAAATTAAAGGAGTTATCATGTTAGTATGGACTTACATTGTAAGCCCAAATTTACAACAGTTATTGTCACTGTCAAAAATAAAAACAGAAATGAATACATAAATGGTCTGTAAAGTGCTCAAATATGATTCTAGTTCACATTTGACTGTATATTTTCAAGTACACTTTTTAAAATAGTTGAAATATATTTGACAAATGCTATTGGAATCAAATCTATCAAGAAAAGCTCGAGACACCTCTGTTGAACTTTTGAAAGACCTCTGTAGTACATCCTCTGAGCATTTTCCTTAAAGGGCAGCATACTATCAGCTACTTCTGCAAGAAATGATTTCAGAGGACCAGAGTATGATAGTGTGCAGGACTCACTTAGTATTTACGTGCAAGAATATACCAGAAAAGGACTTTGAATGTCACCTCATCCACGCTCCTGACTTTTCTAATGATCTCTCTTTTTATGATATTTCTGTGTGCTTATCACTTAGCTGGGGATAAAATCATCAGCAAGACACATTCTCTGGTCTGAAGGATCCTAATGGATTTCCTCTTCCCAAACTGTTATTCTTCTTGTGTTTTAGGTTTCACTTAATTCCACCACTTAGTCACACTAGCTGGAAGATTTGGGATCATTTTACAATCCCCTCTCTCCCTTACTCCTACACAGAACCAAGTCCTATTTCTTAAATAATTCTTTCTGTTTCTACTGCTATTGTTCTGTTTCAGAGCTTCATCAACTTTTGCCCAAACTATGACAAAACCTATGATATATTTTGTTTCTTCTTGTTTTGTTCTCATCTACATTGTTGGAAGAATGATCAAGGTAAAATCTAAATTTGATCATGACTGGCTGAAACCCTTCAAAGGATCCCTAAGCTGCATAAAATAAAGTCTATACCCTTTACCCTGTCTTAACACAGTTTATAAATATCGCCATGGTAGGCACCTGTCTTAGTCAGCTTGGGCTGCTATAACAAATACCATAGACTGGGTGGCTTAAACAACAAACATTTGTTTTTCACAGTTCTAGAGGCTGGGAAGTCCAAGATCAAGGCACTGGCCAATTTGGTTCCTGGTGAGTGCCCTCTTTCTGAATTAAATGAGATATTTGACTTTATAAAAAGAATTCGTGGTATTGTTTTAATTTTCATTTCATTGGAATTTGTCACTCAATGAAAAATATTTTTTATTGCATCCCTGAGAGAGGTATTCAACTTCTTGAATTGCATTGATTGGGAGCTCATTTATATCAATATTTACTTAAAATAGACATATAACTGTAAACACTATTTTTAGAAACACATTCATTATCTCACTTATTCTAAATACATTTTCTCAATGAAATTCATCAATTAAAAATTTTTATTGAACATTTATTACACATAACACCCAGAATGTTTTAGTCCTTTAATGTTATTTTTACATGAACACTCGATGTTTAACACCTTATTTAGTCTTTGAGCAGGAACTCAACTTTCATGTCACTAGTCTGGCCTGCAATAGCTGAGTAAGTTGAAAGAGCAGGATACTCCTGATGACAACGACAGGACACTAAACCCGGAAGACATTGGATATCATCCGTGTAACCCCATGATTTCCCAGATGAGGAAATGGGGGTTCAGAAAACTAATTCTTTGTTCAAATTTATATCACTATCTGTCAAGGAATAATAAAATATTCTACACATCACCAAACCAGAAAAAAGCCCAAAGATGCTTTTGTTTTGTAAAAATAAAATGTTATAATGTAAACGAAGTTCCTGTCATAGTGTGTGGAGCATCAGAAAGTGTTATTTCTTTACTGACTTTTCTTATTTTCACATGGAGCTGAGTGGTAGTGATATGCGAGGTTTCCATAACTCCACTAAGGGAGAATGTCTCCTTACACAAATTTGGCAGCAAACTGCTGTGAGAAGGCTCAAGCTTTTCTGCTTTCTGTAATCATACCTGCACCTTTATTTTTTTCTTCATTTGTTGGCAAGAGGTAGTTGAGTCGAGTGCAGTGGTTAATTGCACAGGCTTTGGAATCAACCAAACCTGAGTATTTTGATTCCATCTATGACATTGGGCACTTTATTTAACCTTTCAGAGTCTTGGTTTCCTGCTTATAAAATATTGACAATAATATTCATCTCATAAGGTTTTTGCGATATTAAATAATATTATTTAAGTAATAATATTATATTAAGGCATATTAAGTAACAAACAGAGTCAAGCACTGGAATAACACAAGCTATGATGCTTTTTAAATTAATGAACAAAGTGAAACAAATTTGTACGTGTGCTTAGTTTGCCTATATATTGATGGAGGTAAAACAAAGTCCCATGGCTTGCACACCTCTAATTTACACATAGGTAAAGTAAAGAAACATGGGTTTTATTGCCAGATGCTCTTGAGTTTGAATTCCAGCTTGGTCATTTACTAGCTGTGTGACTGTGGACAAGACTCTGAGACTGACTTATTCTGTTTTCTTATCTGTAAAATGCGAAAAGTAATATAAGCTTCCTAGCATTGCTATGAGGATCGCTTGAGGTCATGTTTGCAGCGTACAAGGCCAGGCACTAGTAGGGATAGGGGCTCGATAAAAGGCAGTGATCAACTTGATGAGCAGTGCCAAGGGAAGTATTATGGAATACGTCTTCACCCTTGCCCCAGAGAACTCAGATCCATAAAAAGCCTGATTCCTTTAATATAAAATACTTTATTATGTTTAGAGTCAATTTTATAAAATCAATTTTTTGACAATTTTCAAGAGTTTAATATGTGTATATACGCACTGCTTGCCTTAGCTCACTGTCATGTCACTGTAAATAATTGACTTTGCTGATTAACATTGATGCCAAATTTTTCTGGTAAGAGATTTTATCATATCTTCATTTGTCATCTTTTTAAGGCTTTATTTCAAGTGTCCTTAAAAAAACCTATTTTAAACTGTATCAAACTGTCACCTTAAATATTACTGATTATAATATTTTGTACTCTATTATTCTGTAAGTGGTGCAACTTACGTAAAAATGTTTATCACATCAAAAGAAATGTGTCCATTAAAACTATTCTTGAGGCCAAAAGTTCTCATCTTTTTTGGTAAGTGAAGTAAATCAGGTGTTTCCTTAAAGAGATCCATTCAGGAAACAATGAGTGATGAACTGGTTTTGATATCCTATTCCTAAGAAGTAGTCTTCCCTGTAAGAGAATGGGACAGAGAAAGGAGAAGAGAGAAGAAAGGGAAAATAGTAAGAACCTTGAGAAATGGGGTAACATCTTATTCGTCCCTGTGTTCCTAATATTTGATACAGTAGCTGGCATATATTCAGTGCCCAAAATATTTTTTGAATCAATGAGTGAGGCTCTGGATCAGACACCTTATTCTGCCTTATTTAGTTCTTACAAAAATCCTTTATTTTGTTTACAGTTTTGATCTGGATAAGAACTTAATATCAAATGGTGGATGGTTGGGTTATTAATGATACCGAACCAGGTTCGTTTTTGCCCGTCGCCTGGAAAGCCAAACACCAAGATGACGAGATTGCAGCAGGGGGCGGGTTTAAATCACAAAGCAGCCGAGTGAGGAAACTGGAGAATGAGTCTCAAATCCGCCTCCCCCAAAATGGAGACTCAGGGATATTTATGGGGTAGGGGGCAAGGTGGTCTGGAGTGTGGAGATAGATGATTGGAGGTGAGGAGAGGTGAGGTAATTGATGATCTGTGCAAGCGTATTCAAACTTCATGCCTCTTCATAGGACGCGTGTTCACAAAATGGTGGCATTAGCGTGATCTGAGGGTGGAGGTTTTAGCCTCTTGAGGTCAAAAGGTCACTTACTGGGCATCTGTGTGGTCCCAGTTGATGGGTTGGTGGTCTTAACTGTCCTGAACTAGACAAGGAGGTCCTAATTCCTGAACAACAGCTCAAACATCCATTACCATGGTGACTCAGGCACCAGGGAGATGTTATCTATAGGAACCGAGTGGGAGTCAGCATATTGCCTAAGCAGCACAGTTAGCATTGGGCAGGTAAACAACTAAAAGCTATGATCAGTAATTGCAAAAAAGAAAAAAAAACTTTAGGTACTAGTTACCTGATCAATGGCTATTTACCAGTTTCATTAAAACATCCCACATAACCAAGTTTTCCTCTTCTAAAATGTGTGTGTTTTTCCCTATGCAGTCATAGACTAGGATTGAGAATATTTTATTTTTCTTTGTTTTTTATTTGGAAGACATTTTGGTATTTGGTTAGAAATTAAAGAATGTGAATGAGCAGAATCATGTAACTTTCTTTAAAAGGTCAAAGAAACGTTAGAATTTTAAGGGCTATGATTCCTCTACATTGATTGATAATTGTAAGTAGGAAATGATGTTCTTAGATTTGTAAGAGAGAAAAAACCTATATTTTTAAAGTCTTGTTTCCCAGAGAATTTTCCCTCATATATTATAACATCATTGAGACCTGGAAGGGGGTTAAGGTGTCTTCAGGTAAACTGGTTGTGCTGAAGGCAAAGGTGAATTTCTGTGACTTAAGATTGACTTAAGACATTGAAAAAGAACAACCAAAATTTACTGAATTTGATTCAAAAGATAGTCATTATCTCAGCAACTTCAAAGACTATGCAGGTTGGTGGGAACCCAGGCTCGAGAGCGTTGCTTCTTTTTTTCTCTGACAGTAAGGTCACAGTAAATGACTGAAAATTGGATAGCAGTAAAATTGTCTCAGTGTCCTTTATTGCTCAATATAAGGAAATTGCAAAAACTTCCTCCAAAAGTTACTTTCTTCTTTGAAAATGAAAATATGAAAATTTAGGCTTGCAGAGGCTCCTCATCTCCCAATCAAGGCCATATAAAATTACTTGAATCTCCTTATAATAGTAGAAAACATGCTATGAATTAACTAGCTGAAGACAATTAGGCTAACTGAAGACACTGAAAGCAAAAGAGAGCGTTAGCAAGGTCCCATTTTATAAAACAATGTGGCACATATGGAGAGTAAAAAGTATTTTAATATGATTGAAGTGTAATGCCTAAGGTTGAGTGGCAAGAGGAAGAATCCAAGGCAACAATGACAATGTATTGTTTCCCCTTTACAAATAAAAAAATCCAGATCCAGATGAAATTGTCTGCCAACTACGTGAGAGTTACCTTATCTGGAAGATTCTTAAAAGGCGAAATGTTACCTCTGCAAATCACAATGCATTACAAATCTAAGTATAGATCACTAGTAACATAGTATGGTGAGAGGTCCTTATCAGCTCAAACTTGTAATATGAGGGTCCTGACATCAGAATTTTCAACCCAATCCATTTTTAATCTACTTATTTATACCATGCTTTCATGCTTTTGCTTTTGCCCAAGGTATTATCCAAATTAGACTAACGTTAGTTTTTTTATGACCACCATAGCACATAGCATAAGCAATGCAGAGAAATAAAGGAGGATACTTACAGGGACTTTAGGGAGAAGGTTGATGAGAGCAATAGAATGGAAGAGTAGGCTACAGAAAATAGCGTCCTTAAAGTGATAGATAACCAAAGAGAGTTGGGGAAAGTGAGCAGTGAGAATCTGGGGAGACGATAAGCAAAGCATCAATCCTGGACTATTTTAGGAAGTATGGCTAGACAACTTTTCATTCAGAGAAGAGACTACTGCTATTGGAGGGAAGGGTCAAATCATGAAGATGTTTATGCTTTGAGACAGATTCTTGTACTTTGAGCTGTCACTTCTGCTCATTGCTTTTTGGAGTTACTCCTTATTCATTCCATTGGACATTCCACACTCCAACTTGGTTTGTCTACTCAACGTGTTCCTTACCTTCTAATTTATGGAGACAATTGAAGCTATAAAGAGTGTTTCTTCATAAACTGTCTCACCAGATTATCAGTAGCCTGCAGCTGTCCTCTCATTATTCCTCGTCAATACAAGCACAGCCTTGGCAATCTTCTTTTAGGCCTTTCATTTAGTTTGATAAATGCTAATATGTGCTTCTCTTATGTCCCAGTCCTGTAGGGTTTTGAGGGTGGGCACAGAGTGTGGCAGACACTGCTAATTGCCAACCCAATATCTACTTTTCCGTCCTGTATTCATTACAGAGCTCACTGTTTGTTTGGAGCAACAATGTGCAAGGCTAAAAGCCTTTCCTTACCAGTTTTCTTATAGATAAGGGTGGCCACTTGACACTGCTCTGACCTTTGGGATGTTATCAAATTCCTGCTCAAAATTTCTGAGAAAGGTTTTTCTTTCCTAGTATAAGTGCTACCTTTTTCTCTTCCTCCTTTCTTCTTGCTGGAAATGGAACAGCCATTGTGACAGTGAGATGCAGCATGAGGACAGAAGCCCATGCTAATGATGGCAGAGTGGAAAGCAGGGGAATGTCTGGGACACCGATGATATTGTGAAGCCAGAGCCCCAAACCTGGACTGTCTATCTGCAGACTTCTTACTTGAGCAAAAGTATTTTTGAAGGAAAAATATACTTGGAAGAAAAGTATATAAAATATGTTCCTCTTATTTAGATAAGAAAAATATATTTAACTGGGATTTTGTTTCATGTAGCCTCCAAATAACTAATATATATAGGATTTGGTTCCTGGATTTAGAGTTTTCAAAGTAAAAAAAAAAAAAAGGAGCAAAATGAGTGGAGTGGAGAAGACAGGGCTACAATCTATTTGAGGAGTCTGATATTGCAGATTAGACAGAGCTGGTGATCCTTGTTAAATATTTGGTCAAACTGCTGCCTATTGTTCCTTAGGAAACTGATCATGGGTTGACCAAGACTGTAGTTTTAGGAGAAATGACAGAAAAATTTATGTTGTTTCTGGATGCTGTTTCTTATTGACACTCTTAGGAAAGCCCAACAAAAAGGATGAACTAGACGGGCTGGCCCAGGGGTGTAGTGCTTAAGTTTGTGTGCTCCGCTTCGGTGGCTTGGGGTTTGCAGGTTTCAATCCCCGGCATGGACCTACACACCACACTGCTCATCAAGCCATGCTGTGGCAGTGTCCTACATATAAAATAAAGGAAGATTGGCACAGATGTTAGCTCAGGGACAATCTTCCTCACCCCTCCCTCCCCAAAATGATGAACTAGAGCTAGCTACTCTGCCAGAGATGGAAAGATCTCAGCTTCTAGACCATGACTTGAAGAGGTCTTTGTGGTTGTTGATAGTGTCTGACTGTTCAACCTGAGAAGGCAATCCCTAGGCACCCGAGCACACACCCAGAGGAAACAACGCTGCTGAGCCTTTAGGGCCTCCAGAAAGTAGTTCCTCCAAAATGCCCACGTCAGATGTGGCCATGAAGGATGATGGAGGGAAGATCCTTCAGGATGGCAGATTCTGGCTATGGAGGGCAATGGACAATGCAGATCTACTCAGAGAGAGATTAGAGGCTTACAGATAGTGAAGGAACATTCTCCATGGCCAGGGCAGGCAGTCCAACCTATTGTTGCCCAGTTGGTGGGCTTCCCAATTAGAACTGTATTATAAGTGGAAGTTTTTATTTGTTTGTCTGTACCATTCATACTGGGTGTGTTGAGAGAAGATAACTTTTTTTATGCATTCAAGGTTGCCAGACATGCAGACCTGTTACAGTACCAAGAGAACCAGGGATTTGACCTGGAGATACCAGCTCCATGAGACTTTGGGATTATCTCAGTTAGGGAAAAGGAAAAAATGTATATGTATCAATGCTGGGTAGACAAGGGTTTGAAATATGTCAGATATCATTAATTGTCCGATCAATATACATGCTCTCTATTTCCTTTCTTTTTTTTTTTTTTTTGTGGTGAGGAAGTTTAGCCCTAAGGTAACATCTGTTGCCAGTCCTCCTCCTTTTGCTCAAGAAGATTGGCCCTGGGCTAACATCTGTGTACTTCTTCTTCTACTTTATATGTGGGATGCCTGCCACAGCATGACTTGATGAGCGGTGTGTAGGTCCGTGCCTGGGATCCGAACCTGTGAACCCCAGGCCACCGAAGTGGAGTGCGTGAACTTAACCACTACACCACCGGGCCAGACCCACTATTTACTTTTTAAAAGAATCTCAGTTTTGGAGAGGAGATCAATAATGTGCATGCCACAGAATTTGCCTTCCCAGACTCCCTTGGAGATGGTGGCATTACATTGTGCCAGCAATGAGATTTAAGCAGAAATCTGCCAGGTATTTTGCTTTCTTGATGAAGCTATTTCCCCTTCCTCTTTTCTCTTCTTTCTTGTTTTTACAGTGGCAAGTGCGAGAGCAGAAGCCACACATGAAGAGCAGCAGAGTGCAATGATAGCAGGTACTGGGGCGTTGATGATGTTGTGTGGCCACTACTCCAGCCCTAGCTTATCAAATCCACACTTTTTCTTATGGGAGGTAAAAAAGAGATCACTATTTGGCTTAGCCATTGGAGTAGGGTTTCTGTTACATACAGCAGCACAACAATCCTAACTGATATATAGAGATCACAGACTCACCATACCTTTTGTGATCTCGTGGTCCAGTGCGAGGAGCGTTTCCTGGGGCCTTTTCCCCATAAAATTCTCCCTTCTCTTCAGCATTTCAATATCTACCTTCTTCTCCTATGCACTTTCTGTTCTGCCGTCAAATGTTTGTAGACTTTTCCTATCCTTAAAAACTCAAGCCTGAAGTCATTCTATATGACACTAACTCCATTAACTGTATTTTTAATTTTTCTTTTCTTTTTAAATCACATAAACAACATACAACTACATTTTCATTATAAAATAAGCACACAACATAGAAGAACTAACTTTGTCTTTTCATTCTTTTCTTCTCATTGACTAAATCTGTAAAGTAAATATCTTCAGCTCATATTTTTCTTCCCTTGTTGTGTTAATTCTTTGAAATGTGGTGTCTGCCTTCGTCATGCAACTAAACGAAGCAGTTGGCTGGGGACCTGGAAACCCCTGGGTGATGTTCTTCAGAGATAATGCTGAATGCACCATGGATGTGCAGCTCTTACAGGCGTCAACCAGGCTGCTGTGGGATTTAAGACAGACCCAGAGGGGTTCAAAATAGGCCTTCAAATAGACTGTCATTTCCCTCCACACAAATCATGGTTGGGCAAGTAAATCGCAAACTTTTCTTTCTCCGTCTGTAAGCCATGTGGTTTAGTAGAAATGTCTTTATTTTGGAGAATAATTTTCAAAAGCTAATACTAATAATTCCTATTTAAAGAAAAACCCAAATAAAACCACAACAAATGTAATATGCAAGTACTCCTCTTACATAAAAATAGGTGAGTAACTAGAAAGACTTCTCATAACTGCCAGGTTAAATTAATTTAAAAATAAAATTTGTTGAGGAAAATATTTAATACAGATCTTTTTATTTTGTCTTGCTGAGACATGTGAACTTTGGCAATTTGTTAGTATTAGGATCCTTCTCTTTTCTAACTTACTGCAATATCTATCAAACCAGCTAGAGATGTGCTTTAGAAATTGCTATGACATATTTGAGAAGAACTGTTTTAGGTCTTTTAAAAAAAGACAATAATGAATAATGATTATATATCAAAACTCAACAGAATTGCCCACAAAAACTAAGATTTTCATTTTGTATAACTGGTTTAATATTAATTTTTGCAAATACCCTCCCTTTTCCTTCCCAATTGGTGATCAATAAATGTTAAGAAAACAACAATATCTGACAACACAGGTCTTCATTTGTCAGATGATTCTAGGCCAGAATGGGTATCAATTTTGATTTGCTGCTTTCAGAACAGCTAGAGCAGAATGGATTAGGTTAGCAGGCATGAATAAATCTTAATTTTGTTGAGATTTATACCTGTCTCCTGATAAACACAGATGAATGCTTCTTTATCCAGCAAGTTGCATCGATTTGGATCTTGCAAAAGTTAAATGTTAGCCCACAATTAAATTTGTGGTGACATAGTAAATGTAACCTGAGATAGTGATGGTATAGGTCAGTAGACGGTTAGTGGAGATGGCAAGAGAATTCTAGTGGCCAACAGCTTGTTTGCTCAAGTAAATAGTCATCCAAAGTGTACATGTATTCATGGAGTCAGAAAATCAAGAGCTCTTTTTAGACTGGGAAAAAATCATAGCCTTAAGAATGAAAACATTAGTTAGCATCTTCAGTTGATCATGCAACACTGGCCCTTGGAATCAGGAGGATGATTTATCATTCATCATAAAACTGGAACTAAACTTTAAAGCTGTGTTTCTAAGAAATTGTGGTTGCATCTGTGGAGGGGAAATAAGAGAATGAGGGCAGGGATGGGGTAGAGACTTCTTTTTTCACTGTATACTTTTGGTACATTTTAAGTTGATTTTCTATGCATGTAACACCCATTCAAATAATAGAATAATAGAAGAGACAAAAAACAACAAAAAATAATAAAATAAACCGTTGCCTCCTATTTAGAAGGAAACTCTAACAACTTCAGCACTTATAAACAATTTACATGAGGTCACCTTCTGCCCTATAAGACTGCCTCCTGTACTCAGTGTATACTCTCTGTTCTCTTTGTACATTGTGTTATCTGTTGTTCTCTCTGCCTTTTCACACTCAAAGTTTCTTCGAGTGCAGTGACTTTTGCCTTCATCTTTCTTTTATCTCTCTAGGATTTTTCACAATGCTCTGCTTATAGAAAGCACTCATTAAATAGTTGAAAAATAACTGAGAAGCAAAATAAACTGCTCAACTTCTCATCATCAGCATCTTAGTGTGGAAACAAAGTTGATGTAGTGTAGTGGGGCTGATAGATGGGTGTCCAGCAAAAGCCAACAGATATCTGATGGACGCTGAATATTTAGCAGTCAAGAACTCCAGATAGGCCATCAAGGAAGGCATGGTTTTTGCTAATTAAGAAAAGTTAGACAGTCTGCAAGCCAGAAGTCTTCAAGAGGGGAGAGGTAAATAGGTGCTGAAAATTTGAACCAGTTAAACGATAGAGAGGGTTGTATGTGGAAGGGACAGCATTACAGAGCAGAGAAATGAATTTGGATCTAGGAGAGAGAGTCTCTTAACATCTATCTTACCTGCAGCTTAAGTATTAAATTACATCTAGCTCTGCATTGGTCGGGGAATGCGTTAGGGCTGGTTGAAGAAATGGTGGAATCAAAGAGTCATAGAATTACAAAATCAAAGAATATCAGGGCTGTAAGGGATCTTATAGATTACCTAAGTCTAGTTTTTCTCATTTTATAGATGAGGAAACAGGCCAAGGGAAGTTTAATGACCCAGAAATTTAAGGGCTAAGTGAACACTGGATTTTCAAGTTCCAAGTGGTTCACATTTTTCAGTATCCCATTATCTGTCCATTTTCTCAGAATCAGACTCATATTTCCACTTGACCAGGGAGAATTTTTCAGCAGAGTCACTGAGGAGTACAAATAGCAACATCAGGGGTATGATGGTAAGAATGTTAGGATACTTCTTCTGGAATGAATATCCTGGGGTGCGTAAGGTGTCTTTGGTTTTCACATAGGTGAAAGTAAGTTGACATCAAATAAAACCTAAGAAATTGTAATAACAAAAGGATTGAGGTAATAATTCCTGAATGATTTTCTCTCACTTTCAGGAGCAATCTCTAAAATAAGAGAGTCCCACAAACTTTTTTGGTATTTGATGGGGTTCAGGACAGGCTGCCCCTAGGTGTGCCACTCTGGTATGTGGATTATTTCGAGCTGAAGACAATAAAGGCTCAGAAGACTCAGAAAGAAACTTTGCCTTCCCCCAATCCCCTCCACTAACTGCCTAAAAGAATTTAAGATAGAAGGCCTGTCCCCATCACCATAGATAACTCTGAGTGTGGATAGATTGGGAGGGTCCTTGCTAAGTCCATTCTTATCAAAGCTCTGAAAACCAAGTAAAAGTAGAAGTTATCTTTTGTAAGAGACATTTGCATTTATAAGGGAAATCTCCATTTGTAAATGCATCTCCCTCTCTGTACCAGGAAGAAGGGAGGATGACCTTCTCTCTAGAAACTCTTATCAGTGTGGAAGGCAAGGACTTAAATCTGCATATTAAGCTTAGTCTTGTTTACTCTGCTTTTCTGGTAATCTCCCATAGCTGATTCCCCCTACCCCCAACATCCTCCTTTGTCTTTAGCTGAAGATAGTATTTAAGATGAGAACCTCTGCCATTTTCTCGAGTTACCCAGTTTCTCCTGGGTCTCTCTTATGTATACATGTTATAGAGCTTTGTTTGATTTTCTCCTGTTAATCTGTCTCATGTCAATTTAATTCATACCCCAGCCAGAAGGACCCAGAGAGGGTAGAGGATATGTCTTGCTCCCCTACATATTCAGCTATTAGATTGTGTTGTAGGATATTAATGAAAAAGATAAAGCAGTGAAGAAAATTTCTTCAGAGACTTGGATATTAGGTGTGCATGATTCAAAAGAACTGTTTACAAGGTTAGTTGTTGGTTTTATTTTTCTGCTTTTATTCTTCCTCACTCAGCTGATTGGTTATTTGAATTTAAAGAGTTTAAACACTACATTGTTTATTATTGTGGGCGGGCAATAAGTTTCCACAGAAGTGTCATACAGAGTATTTATGAGCACCTGACTCTACCATCTTAATCCATTTCTACGTGAATTCGAATTTAACCTTTCAGAGAAATCTGTAATTGCTTAGCAGGAAATGTGACTTGAATTACTACACTCTCCCTAATAGATCCCGCGCTGGGAGTTCCACGGGTCCACTCCAGCTTTAAACTTCACCTCAGCAAGCTCACTCAGTCAGACTGCCAGAGCCCAATTTGCGTATAGATTAGCTGTCTCCAGCCACCTCTAGGAAATGACTATCAAGAGTGAAGCAAGAGCCAGAAGCAGCTAGGTCTTTCTGAAATGTTGGATAATAAAAGTGAAGCATTGGATATTGTCAAGATAAGTGTGGAGAGTGTGTAAGCAAGAAAGATCAAGAACACCTCATTGCTGCTGTTTCCTCCTCCAATTTCCTAGAGGGAGGTTTGGACTGAGTGGAAACTAAAAATCTATCAAGAACAGAATGTCATCAGTCAGTTGAAGGCTAATACGTTTAGAAGTGCTGATCTTTAACTTTAGGCCATCCATTGTAATGCAGGAGCTAGATGAAATTATACAAGACAACAATGCACTCACATAGCTGACCTCTCAAGATTTTCAGCTTGGGGTTGACACTGTTGAAATATTTGAAAGGGACTGCAAGGAAAAATTGATCTATCCAAAGTCTCCTATGCCTATATTACTACTACTGCAATATATTAAGACTCTGACTTGCCTTCTTTCTTAGTTGATCTGCGTGCTTAGTATTGATGATAAATAATAATTACAGGTTATTTCATTGACTCCACTGCAGGGAAACAGCCTAAGGTAGCACCATACACTGGCCTTTCGGGTGAAGATGAATAACTCCTGCATTGAGTAGAGAAAAAAAGTAAACACTTCAATCTCGATTGCTTATAAGAAGTTGGGAAGACTTGGCATTTCAAGAAATCTTTCTGTGTTTGTTTAACCACCTTTATCCCCAAAAAAGACTGAAAAAGGATTTTTTACCCACTTCAGAGGCTGCTTTTACTTGATTTAAGCCATATTCTATAAGAGGCAAGTGTTTTCCATTCAGAGGGTATTATTTGGCCCCTCAGCATTTTCTTTCTCTCTCCTACAGTGTTTGCCACAGTATCATTCTAATAGCTTGGTAACTGCTTTGAGTTTACTAAAATAATGGGTATCATTTTGGGATATCCTCAGCTGAAAAATTATTATGACTCAGAGCAGACTTCAATCATTAAAAATTCTATTTGAAGATTCTTGTTCTCTCTCTTTGTTGTCCTCCTTAACAAATATACTCTTTCAATTTATATGCTGAATCATGGCATTAGGATGTGGGGGAGAATTTGTCCATTAGTAGAGACACTGGCACCCCAGGAAACAGCCACTTGACTCTAAAATAATAAGAATAAGAATAAGCCTCTGTTATGTCCCAACAGCAGGCTGGAGAATTTAATCATATTATTTCTATTTCATAAAATGACTTTTTGAGATAGCTTTTTAAAATGCCTTTTTAAAGATGAGCAGAATAAGGCTTAGTAGCCCAGCTTGTAAGTGACTGAGTTGGAACTGAAACTCAGGAATGTCTGACTTCAAAGCTATTCCTATTATGTTACACTGTGCTTCTTATGCCAACATTAAAATTATAATGTTAAAAGAAGTTCAGCAAGCTTGTGAAAAATTTCATCTATCTCTTCTCTTCTTTCTTCCTCCCTCCTTCACTCCCACCTCACTTAATATAAAATGAAAAGAAAATCAATTGATTTTCTGGTTGACATAGAATGCAGTAGATCTTCAGTAGCTATTTGTTGTTGTTTTTGTTGCTTTGAACGTCTTATAAAAAGACTGGATAAATAAATATGACCTCAACTGCCAAATCACTAATGACATTAAGTCTGATTAGTACATACAGAGATATGTCATTTTAAAGATACTTCTGGATGGGAAAAATAAAAGATTCAGAATACTTTTCTAAATTTTTCAGTGCTGTGTTTCATAGCCACAGCTGACTAGCTGTGAAATACTGCCATTTCCACTTAATTTTGTTCATTAGTTAATTCAATCCTCCATTTTATCTGATTAGATCTAGAGCCAAATCATTTGTATTCATTTTGCATTGTGTTTTTGCAGTGTCTCTTGATCGCTTTCACGTGCTAATGCTGGCTAATTCAATTGGGATTTATTGAAGCAGCTCTTAAAAATTAACCGCCTAATTTCTCATGCATAACATAAAAATAGTCCTATTTCTCTTCACTTGTCTCTTTGAAAAATATATATTAACATAATATAAGAGGTTGTCTTTTTAGTGGAAAGCACAATGCTCATATTAGAGGACAGATCTTGGAGAACAAATTTTGGCATGAGGTGGTGAACCCTCATGAGAATGCAGATTTTATTGTCATTTTTTTTTTTCCCCTATAGGAGAAACTCTGGATGGAATAAATTGTTCAGGAAAGCCAAGAGAGAGAGTCATTTGGCTAATGTTTAATATACTAACATTGTAAACATTGCATTGTTTCAGTCGTATTGATAATGATGGTGAGAATAGAAATTATTAATGACTTTACAAAGGTTAAAGCATGTGGCTTTTGGCTTGATGGATGAGCAACTCCTGTGGTTAAAAAGTCAAATCAATCAATCAATGAAATCAATCAATTTCAATCCACTGGAGATCATTATTCATTTAACTCTACTGGGACCTAGTTGTCCTGAAAGGAACTAAAATATGAGCTCCTCCTTCTCCCCTTTAACCTGACTGTACATGGAATTTTAGTTAATTGGAAACCTGTTATGTTTCTCTTTTCATGGAACACAGGCAGTACTTTCCTGTCGGAACCAGTCAGTTCTCTTCAACTGCATCTACACAATCTATTCAGATAGCTTCAGATTAGAACATGATTACATGCTTCCTGTCTCCCAGAAAAAGTCACGGAATCTCCAAAATTCAATTTTACCTCATCAGATACTGAGAAGCAAAATACTATGATGGTCAAAAGTGAAGCCTAACTCCTTAGTTTGTATTCTGATTTTGTCACTTCCTAGCTGTATGAATTTATATAAATTACCTAATCTCTTGGATGTCTCTGTTTTCTTATCTGTAAAATGGGCTGATAATGTCAGCTATTGCATAAATTTGCTGTTCAGATGAATCTGATGGATGTAAAACATGTAGGGTAGTTCTTGACATATCATAGATAATCAATAAATATTAGATATAACTATTATTATTATTATTACTACTACTATTGTTATTTAGGCGGCCACATTAAATCTCCATTGTCTATATTTTAGTTAACTCTTCATTCTCTCTCTGGGATTCCCAATTGGAAAATAAAGGCAACATTTTCTCTTTTGGAAATCAACTGAAAGACATAAAAGGAACCAAAATCCAGAAATGTACGTTCTAGCTTCAGTTAAACTAAGAAACATCTAAAATCCCAAATCACAAAAAAGATAGATGAGTTGTCAAAAGCAAAGGAAATGGAGATTGAAGAGGAAATGGAAAGGGGAGTCAGACTTCAGAGAAATCAATAGCATAGTCTTCTCCAAGGTTAGTTGCAGTAAGACTCTAAAGTACTAAAGCAACACCCACTTTGCAACTGTAGGATTTGGTTGCGTGGACTGGAAGACTCAGTTTGTGTTTCAAAAGCAGAGGCAGAGGGGCTAAAGTAACATCCATGAAGATAGCTAGGAGGAGTCATCTGTCAATAAAGGAGGTATAGGAAGAGTGGCTGAACTGTGAGAGGCCTTGAAGCCTTTTTCTTAATCATATACAGGAAATAAAAGGCTGACAGGGCTCACATGTACAACTCTGGGTCATAAAGAAAATTCTTGCTATCTTGGAACATGGTCCTGGCTCTTCTACCACATATACCTAGAGTAAATATTGTCTAAAAAATATTTGCCCCCTTTGGTGAAGAGAAGTCAAAAGAAAGAGTCAATAGAATATATATATAAAGATAGAGAAGAAAGGACAGGAAAAATAAATGGCAGAATAATTAACACTTACAGGCAAAATCATTCCATAGAGCAGATAAAGTTTGTACTAAATATTTTCCATGAATTATGAAAAAAATAAAAATGCAGTCACCATTTTATAACAGGAGCACAGAGAAGAAATACAAAAATTTGGGGTTAAGATAAGAGCCAGACAAGACAAGCAAGACAAGAAAAGGAGGTGACATGTCTATAATAGTTTCCTCTTTGGAAATTAGTTACCAGTTGTTTCCTGCTAATATTATTCATATAAAGCACCCACATGAGAAAAAAGTATAAAATCAACAAGTAGATTATTTCAGTAGATTTTTTAAAAATTCCTTATATATTGTATTGAAAAGAATAAATTTTCCTATTTCATGCAAAAAGGTAAAATAAAGAGTATTCTTAAAATGAAAAAAAAGAAGACGTGAAATGTGAGCTGACAGAGCTTAGGAAAGTAGTAAAAAAAATTAATCAGAAATGAAGGCAAAATTAGAAAGTATAGAAGAGTGAATGGACAATACTCAAAGCACCATAAGTAATAAAGAGGATAGGACTAAAAAATGAATTAATAGTTAAATGGATCAGAAAAAATAAAGAAAATTATGCAGAGGATATCCAATATACCAGAAATTAGAAGCTCAACAGGAAAAAAAATGATATAATGGAAGAGAAAATATATTTACAGGTGTAAGTCAAAAAACTTTCTGGAAATAAAAGAAGACTCAATTATACAGGTTTAAAGGGCATACCACATCCAAGGAAGAACTGACAAGGATAGTTAAAAGTGGAAGAAATCTACAAAGCTCTCAAAAAAGGAAGTCTAATGTAAGAATTTTAAACCTAGACAAATTGTTGTACAAAGATGAAGGCACATATATATGTTAATATGCAAAACCCAGGGTATAGTGTTTCCATGGGCAATTCTTGAAGAAACCATAGAAGGTAAACTATATTCAGCAATACACTAATGGAAAAAGTATAGTGACATTTAAAAAAAGAGAGAGAAGGTAAAGGTTTAAATAAATCTAAAACAGTGATTATTATGGATTATAAACTCTGACGTGAAATCATATAACTAATGGAAGTTTGAAGAGGAAAGGGAAGGGAATATAGCAAGCAAAGTACACTGATTTCCATATCCTTTATGCCAAAGTGTCAAAATATAGCATTTAATAACAGTGGTATAAGATTATTTAAGGTACTGTTAATGAAAATAGTATAATTATAAACTCAGATAATGTGTGGGAAGGAAAGAGAAAAGAGAAGGCAATGGATATGGATTTCTTCATCTATTATAGTCAGAAATCAAAAGAAATAATTTAAATTAAGTTGAATAATAGAGATATGAGGATACTTAATAGCAAACTGGTAAACACCAAAACATGGTAAAATGAATAAAACTGGTTGATGGAGGTTGATGAGAGAGGATGAGGGGCTGAAGGCATACTAATTTCATTACTGCTTGTAATAAGGAATTAACAGGTACAAATATAGAGAATTTAGAGCATTATATAAATTTATACTTATAAAGACTATAATGAAAAAATGCAATCTTTCAAGTTAGCACAAAAATACAAAACAAAGAAAACAAATACCTGATGTAAAGCCACGAAAATAGAAAGCATGACAGCATTAAGACCAAATATTTCTGTCTTATCAAACAATTTAAATGGCTAATCTCATCAATTAAAAGAAACATTCAGATTATGTCCAAAAGCAACACCCAAGTAAATGCTGCATACAAGAGATACATATTAAACAAACTGACTCAGAAAAGTTAAAAAAGAAGGGCGACTCAAATAAACAAGACAAATGCAAACATCCAAAACAGGGATAACAATCTTAATATCAGACAAAATTGATCTCCATACAAAAATATAAAATGAGATGAAGAAGGAAACTTTATAGTGAATAAAAGGTGCAACTGACAAGGAAGATTTAGGAGTTGCAAATGTCTATGCATCAAATATTATGGCAGAGTGGTTCTCAAATTGGGCAACACATTGGAATCACGAAGGGATCCTTAAAAAGTACTGATGCTTGGTTTCCACTCCCATATATTCTGATTTAATTGGTATTCGGTGTGACCTGGGCATCAGATTTTGAAAGCTCCTCAGGTAATTCCAATGTGCAGCAAAGTTTGAGAACCAGTGACTTAGCATAAATAATAAATAGAAAAACACTACAAGAGAGAAATAAAAAAAATAGATGAAAAAACACTTTTTTAGGGAAACTTATTCTTCATGTCCCTTGGTCCAGAAAACAAGTCTATAGACACCTAAATAACATAATTAGTAACGTAAATCATGCATTTTTTAACATATAAGAGGAGTTGATGTATGTTTGTATAAATCAAGTTTTAACCTGCACCAAGAAACACCTCTTCCATCTTTTTTTCCATGTACACAAAATAACTTTCACAAAATGTTATCAAAATATATTAAATACACTTCAATAAATTCCAAAATATAAGAACAATAAAAATGTTTTAAGATTATATGCAATATCATTCTGGTTGATGGTGGTTGATGAGTGAGGATGAGGGGCTTTGAAATTAGAGACAAGCAAACTAGAAAACAATACTTCCTATCACCTAGAAACAAAATAAATAAAGTTTAAAAGTTGTCTCTTAAGTCATGGATCAAAGAGGAAGTTATTTTTCTCTCCGCTTCTTAACCACCCCAACTCGTTCAAATTTTTGCTCTAGACTATTTTATCCAAATATTGAGAACTTTTCCTAGGGACAAAGTACAGTTTGTTTACCTTCCCATTTTCTAGAGTTTAGTGTATGCGGAAAGTATTCTGTGTAAAAAGCAGAAACAAAGGGAGTCTTAGGTCTCTAGCTGGAAGGAGGCTGAAGACATGGGGAATAGTAGGGAGTGGAGAGTGGGGAGAGGGGAAGGCACTTTTCCTACTTCTCCATGGCTCACAATAGCACCTGAAATTTGCATCTGAGCAGAAAAAGCTTCCCAGTTATGTTGGGGGTGTGATCCCACAAAATCCAAGTAGAGTGAGGCCATTGCAGAACAGTCTGCAACCTCTGGAGCCCCAGCAAGTTACGGTGGCTTTTGGCCCAACCAGCTCTAATCACAAACGTCAACTCTTGGCTTCCTCCCTGGATCTGACTTTGCTTAATCTATGGTCTTTTTATCCTGGCTTTGTTCTTGTTTTCACTGGATCTGTTCTATGCTGTGCTATTCTATTCTATTCTACCCTAGCCTAGCCTAGCCTACCCTACCCTACCCTACCCTACCCTACCCTATTCTATTCTATTCTATTCTATTCTATTCTATTCTATTCTATTCTATTCTATTCTATTCTATTCTATTCTCAGAGTCCCAGCCAGCAACACAGAGATCCAACCACTCACTTCAAGCAAGAACTAGATTTGGAGGCAGTGGGTAGATTTTCCACTCTCCTAGTTTTCTGTGGCTTCTTATCAACTTGAGTTTTCTTACCCTCTCTTATTCTATTCCATTTATTTGTGATACTTGCAAAATACATCTTTAATATTTAAATTCACCAGTTATGTAGTTAAAGCTGGTCAAAGGCAAACTCAGAGGGAAAGAAGTTTTCCTTTGTTTCATATCTCACTCTTTCCAGACGTCTTTTCCTTGCCCTGTTCCTCACCACTTCTCACCCCCAAGTGGGTATTTAATCTTTTAATGCTAAAGTTGAGTTCATCAAATACAAAGAAGCAACATCGCAAATACTTGACAAGGGAATAAATCAGCTTCTCTCTTTCAGTCTTAGACTGACTGACTTACCTCAAGCCAATCAAACTCTGCTGTGAGCTTTAGTCAAATTTGAGGGGAAGTTGACAAATTTATATGCATGTCTAGTGACTAATAGAGGCTCTAGCCACTCTTCTTATGCCCCTGCCTCCTCTTTAGTTTTTTAGTTAGGAATCTTGCCTAAATTAAATAGAATGGCATTTCTGACATTTTAGTTGGGTAAATGAGAGGGAAACGAGGCAGTAAATGGCCTAATATTTGTCACATCTGTAACACTCTGCTCTCCACCTCTTGGTTCTTGCTCATTGGAGGATGTTATGGTTCTGCAAGTCTGTGTTCTCTGCTTTGTTCTATTTCAGTTTCCAGGTCAAGGCTCTCCATTTCTGTAACTTTTAGGTAGTAAATTTCTTTATCTCTGAGAGTCTGTCTCTTGGGAGTTGCTGATAGTTCACTAAATTATAAATCGCTGAAATTTTCCTTTAATTTGATAATTTAGTGTTTATAGACAATGGTTGTTCAGATGGCTGGAAACAGATGGATTCATTAGAGATGGATTGGTGTTTTGATCCCTGTGATCTAAGTCTCACTGAAAGATCCTTGACAAACCAATTAATTTCAAATAATACCAGTCATGGAGGAAGAAAAACTGACAAGTGTCTCTCTCTTTTGAGTGAATAGTGTTCACAGTACTGAGTAGGTGACATTGTGGATAATAAGCAGGTGAACACTCAATGCTCTTACCCCCTCTGTCTTCTCTCAAGTGATGTGTCCTCAGCCAGACTGCAGTGCTTCCCAAATCAGCAGTGAAGAGAAGTTTCAGCTAGTATTTTCTGAATTTAAAATTGATTTCCTTGTTTAATGGTTGCTGTTTTCCTTATTGGAGATCTAAAATTGTCTGTTTGCTCCGTCACGGCAACTGCTGACTCAGGCAATGGATAGAAATGTAAATTCTTTCCTGCGTTAATGAACTCATTAGTAGAAAAGCTAATTGAAGAGACTTATGGAAAAAAAAGTACTAGACACGTAAATGTTAAAGCAGTATTTTCTATAGTGCGTTTGAGGAACACCAGTGTCAGTAACTGTTCAGTTGAAAAATGGTTTCAGTGGTCAAATGCTTTAGGGAAACAAAGTTAAACAGGCTTCTTTCCTTTAGGGCTTCTCTGAGCTCATAATATGATAATGTGCACTGTGAATTCCCAAAAAGCAAGTTATTATACAGCAGTTCCTCTCATGTTGAGCTGCAGAACTTTTGTGTTGTAAAGACTATCATCCAGCTCATCTGGCAACTAGTGTTCTTACAGACCTCTAGACTGGAAAATGCGACATTAAGGCCAGTTTTGTCTTTTTAAAAAATGTAAATGTCCCTTAACCTCTGCAACACCGGGCATGAGAGATCTGAAGCATTACATCCAGGGCTTGCTATCAGAACTTCCCTTAGGCTGGGGTAAGAGGGGCTCTGCTCTGCCTCCGAGCTTTGGAGGGTCCCACTATCACAAACACAAACAAAGTGAATTTATTGAAGGACACAGAGGTGCCCCTGACACTCGGCGTCAGTTCACAGGTAACCTTAAACATTTGCTCTCATGAGTCACATACAATGCCCCAGGAAAAGCTCCACATATCTTGCCTTATGTTCGTAAAACATAGCACCCCTGTTTTGGAATTCTGTGATGGTTTCTGGGCTGTGCCTATTCTGAAGGCAGACAGGGATATTGGGGAGGGGAAAAATCGCCTTTCTTCCCTTCTTGTGTTCTTGTGGCTGGACTAATAGTAAAATTGACATAAGACCAGATTAACAGGAGAAAAACCCTGTTTAATACGTATGTATTGGAGACCATAAAGAAATGATGCTCAGACAATGAACAAAACAGGCAGTATATATATCTTTTACACAAACAAACAAATTTGTGAAAAATTGACAGGACAAAGAAACTTAGGTTTTGGATACGTAATTAGTGAGGAATTTAAGCAGAGTTTAGGCCTGAGGTAGTAAATTAGCAAGGTTTGTTTATTCAGATTTCTCAGCCCTGAATCCCCTAGCTCTGGTGATAAGGATGCAGGGACAGCACCGTTCCCATGGGAGATTTATTTCCCGCTTTCAAGGGAACAGAGACAGGAGGGTCAGAATGCCCTTTTTGCTTCTCAGGTAACTTTAATTCTAAATAATTAATATGCTATTGTGGGATATTTTGGAGTGGCCTGCCCTGGGCCCCAGCAGGGACAATATTTTGAAACACAGGAAGGATTTGAGCAGCACAAGTACTAGATAAAAGTTAATTTATTAAGTTGTAAAATTCTTTCTCTCAGAAAGCGAGACTGTAATACATTATTGCAAAAACCGAGTGTTATTCCGGCAGTGCTGAGGGCCCATTGTCTTGCTTTTCTTTGTATTCCATTTCGTGTTTGCAACAGTTGCCCATGTTGGCTGATGGCTACATTTTGCAAAATTAAGCAATTCATATTATTCTTAAATTTGTACATAGGTAGGTCTAGACTCAGAAGTGTGGTATTGATTCTTTACATTAGCAACAAGATGGCATTTCAATGCCAGGTTTTTGAATAGCTTTGTTTGTATGTAATACTTAATATAATTTAATTAAATTTTCAAAATGAAATGCAAAACTTTTGGCTTTATTTAAAAATTTTTTAGTTAAAATTTTAATATGCATTAATTATAATTTGTATTTTGCCTTTTAATGTTAATTTATAATTTTGAATCTTTTAGGAAAAACATCCTCAGAAACATAAAAATAATTTTGTTCTATTTTTCTTTTTATATTTTTTATAAAATATATTCAAATGTACACTTTGAACACCTTTACATTTTATGGGTCTTTAGATCATTATTGTCAATAACACTCAAATTATGTGAAAGTTTCAATTATAATAGCATGATTGGTGGTTTTGTTGATATGAAAGAAAATATAGATTTTATGGGATGAAAATGTAATAATATTGTTGGCCCATCAATAGAACACTCAGACATGTACAATAATACTTAAATTCAATTGTCTTTAATATTTTGTCATTTTTCATTCCTATGACAAGCATAGATTTATATATAAACTTAATTATAGATTGTAATTAACATATATTAATTTATATGGATTCACATGTATATGTATATAATTTCAATTCTATCATTATGAATGTATATTTATTCAGGTAGGAGGATAAAATGCATTTTATTCAACAGTTTTAAAGCTTGATTTATAATGTTTAAATATGTAAGCATACAGTACATGGGCCTCCATTTATACTCTTGCCCTGGACTGGAAATGTCTGTGATGGTCCTGGCCACTGTGACTCCTGGGTGTTTGCCGGCATTAGAAGAGACATCTTGTAATGAAATGGCAGCTTTGTCTGCCAAGCAGGAAGCACATTTTCCCACCAAGGACTCTTCACTCCATCTGTGTTGTTGCTCCCCTCCATGTGCAGAATGGAGAGATAACCACTGGTTCATTTAATCACTGGTATAGAACCTTATTGATTACACTGAGCTCATTTCTAAGAGCTGTAGGCTTATGCAGTTATTTTCCCGGATAATAAGAGAAGATGAGTAGCTATCGGTATTCAACGATCAGGACTTGGACCATAAAACGGAAGTTCAGTCCACATCAGAACAGAACAAGCCATATGGACACGCAGTAGGGGATTCAGAGAGGGGACTCAGAGGATTCAGAGAGCGTTAAAATTTGTATGTCAGTCTCCTTTGTGAAGTAGAATGGAGGACTTGTGTCAGAATTTAGTTTAACATTTATAGTTCTATGAAAGCATGTTCGTGTTATGAATCTTATTACACAATATAGACTGAGTGTTCAGTGTCTGATTATGATAATTCTATCTGATTATCATAATTAAGTTTCTATTGCCCAGGGTAAGGAAACTAAGAGAAGGAGCCCCTGTGATGGGATGTTGTCTTAATTTGGCTTTTATTTTCATTTTTTTCCTATGTGTACTACTAAACTTTAATTCCATAGTCTCTTCTCAATCTATTTACTCTGTTTTAAATGAAGGGATACAGAGTCTACTCTTTTTTTAAGTAAAATTTACATGCATGAAATTCACAGATTTTAAATGATGAGTTTGAATAAATATATACACTCATTTAACCGTCACCAAGATATATAATATTTACATCATTCCAAAAGTGTTTTGTCCCTCATTACCCACTGGTAATCACTGTTTGGATATCTATGATCGTATATTAGTTTTGCTAGTTCTTGAATCTTACATAAGTAGAATCATATAGTATGCAGTATTTTGTGTCTGGCTTTTTTTTTTTGGTTCAACATAGCATTTTTGAGATTTATCATGTTGTGTTCAATCTTTTTTATTGTTAACTTGTATTTCATTATATGACTATATCACAATTTATCATTTCCTCTGTTGTTTGTTTGGGTAGCTTCCAGTACAGGTGTTAATTGTGGATATATATTATTTCTTTTGGGCAAATGCTAAGGAGTGGAATTTCTAGATCACATGTAAGTGTAATTTGCCTTTGTAAGACATTGAGTTTTCCAAAGTGATTTTACGATTTTACACTCACAACAGGAATGTATGAGGGTTCTAGTTGCTTCATTTCCTTAACGATATTTATTGTTGTTATTCTTTTTAATTTTAGCATTTATAGATTCTAATTTGAAGAACTTTTCAATAGTTTTGATTCATATGAGTTTAATATTTTCATGAGGCATAAGGTTCTATGGAACCTATGTTCTATGAGAAATGATTTTTCTGATTTTAGACTCATCTTTCATCTTTCTTGCCTATTTAAAATCTTTAAACTTTCCATTTGTTTTCAATAGAAGGGTAGATTTTGCATGACAACACGTTAGTTTCTTTCTGAAGAAAGAAACTCCCAGCTCCCACTCCACTAGGCTTTAAGGACAGGCAGTATCTATCTTATTAATTATTAAATTTTAGTGCTTAGCACTCTCATTAAGTATTTGTTGAATGACTGACTGACTGACTTAAACAGATGAGGTAGATTGTCCAAGTTCATGAAGAAAGTATAGGAACTTAGATGTGTAATTCAAGTGTCTCTGACGCCAAAGCCTGGCTAGTTAACTTTTGACAGAATGGATGTTCATTTAAGGTCTATTTCATAGACCTTTGAATTTCAGTCATCACCGAGATTGTTAGGAAATTCTCAGACACTGCAGAATAGTATCAAGACTCCAAGCCAATGACTGTTTTGCTCTGATGGGGAAGGAAGATATTTCTGCAGTTTGCTTATAGCTGTATTATTCAGTGTGGTTAAAATCTACTTTATTTCATGATCTTCTGAAAAATGTCCAATGAAATATTTTATTCACATCTAAAAGTTGCATAATAGGGCTGTAATTTTGTAATGTTTATAGGTTGGTAAGACAAAAAAATATGCTACACTAAACTACTTCCTCTTTTTTAAAGATTGCAACCCTGTCTGAGCTTCCTCGTGGGTCCATCTAGGGCATTTTTTAAACTACATGATATACATTAGAAGATTATTTAGCCTTTACGGGAAATAAAGCAATAAAGCTATTTTCAAAGGGAATTCAACAAACACTAAATTCTACTGAGACCAATTATTCTAGCTCCATAGGGTAATAATATAATTTAATAAGACATAGTTATCCGTATTTGTTTGCAGTAGCTACGAGAATTTCTGTTAAATAGTTGTCTGGTTTTTGTTTTTTTTTTTTAATAATTTTATTTATTTATTTTCCCCCCAAAGCCCCAGTAGATAGTTGTACGTCATAGTTGCACATCCTTCTAGTTGCTGTATGTGGGACGCAGCCTCAGCATGGCCGGAGAAGCGGTGCGTCGGTGCACGCCCGGGGTCCGAGCCCGGGCCACCAGCAGTGGAGCGCGCGCACTTAACCGCTAAGCCACAGGGCCCGCCCTAGCTGTCTGTTTTTTAATTCATTTTTTTCTATTCCTTTAAACTATCTCTGATCACAAGCAAAATTTGGGAATAATCAGTTGTTTGGGGGAGGAAGGAAGAGAAAGGATATTGACTGGGGATAAATTATTTTTCTACATTTATAATTGCTTTCCTTTTCCAAGGTCTAGTTTACTTGTTCACCCTGGGAAAACTTTGAGTCTTTACTTTGAATCTATACTATTTTGAATGTCGTGTAGTTAGCGCTTGAATTTCTATTTCCAACTAAAACAACAGCAGCCAAACGAAAACAAAGCTTCAGTATTAGAAGAAACATCAAGGTCACCTAGTCTGTAGGTTTCTACCTGGGATGCTCATCAGAAATACTGGGAAGCCTCAAGATCTGCAGAATTAGAATCACCAGGTTCTGGGATATGTGATTTGAAAGAAAAGCTCTCCAGGTAATTCTGATTTAGATCGTTGGTTACAAACCATTAATAAGGTCCAATTTTCCATCTGATGTTTGAATCATCCAGGTAGTTTTCCAGTAACAGGGAGATCTTTGTCTCTAGAGCATGTCCTTTTCTTCTTTGGATAGGTATGATTGTTAGAAAGTACTTCCTTAGATCCAGCTGAAATCTGCCTCTTTAGCTTATGCCAGTCATCCTTGGTCTGCCAAGGATGCCACAGAAAATAAAAATACAACTTCTTTTTAAGTTTTACAGTTTGTCTCCAGACTGGCCTTCATCACCTCAGGTGTCAACTGAGTATTTAGCAGAACCAAATTCCCTCATTCTCAAAATGATATTTTATTATTTTAGATTAAACATGAACAAAGGCAAGTAAGAATCTCACCAGAAATAGATGCTCTAGTGAGAAGGGTCATAAACCCAGAGGAACCAATGGTATTGGGGGTTTCTGTGGTGAGAAAAGATATTTGAGGATTATGATAAGCCCCTATCAATAGGAGAATTGCAATGTAAACCCTTCGGGTTCTAGAGCAAGATCTTGCCATCTGTAGTGGAAAATAATACACATTTTCACTGGCAGTTTCTGACATGGTACTAGGCACTGGTAGAGTTGGAGTGCTTGACCATGGGACACCAAGGGAAATGCGGTCAGAAATATCCATCATGAAGTAGATTTTGTCAGACTTACTGTTTCAAAAGGTCTGGTAAACCCAGGATCAATTCAGAGTAAGATGGAATTGGTACATATAGTTTTGAGCAAAAGAAGGCATGAGGCCTTAAGTAAGCTATACACAGGTGGCCCAGACTTTCATTGCGCTGATGTCTTTCTCTCTGCTCACACGTATGCCTGAATTAACTGTTACTATGAAGATTATATAATAGTGATTTCTATTTTCACTATTACTATTATTTTATTTTTTCCTGATTTATTGAGATGTACAGTCAGGTGCCTCATTTAGTCAACAATGGACTGCATATACGATGGTGGTCCTATAAGACTAGTACCATATAGCCTAGGTGTGTAGTAGGCTGTACCGTCTAGGTTTGTGTAAGTACACTCTATGATGTTCACACAGCGACGAAATCACCTAATGACGCATTTCTCAGAATGTATCCCTGTTGTTAAGCCACACATGATTGTAATTGACATAGAACATTGTATTAGTTTAAGGTGTACCACATGATGATTTGATATATGTGTGTTTTACAAAATGATTACCACAATAAGTTTACTTAACATCTATCACCTCACATAGTTACAAATTTTTTTTCCTTTTGATGAGAACTTTTAGGATTTACTATTTTACCAACTTTCAAATATACGATACAGTATTGCTAACTATAGTCACCATGCTGTACCTTACATACTTAGAATTTACTTATCTTATAACTGGAAGTTTGTACCTCCTCCCCTCCCAACTTCTGGCAACCGCCCATTTTCACTATTTCTAAAACACTTGGCTAGTTGTCATGCCATCCTTCTACTATAATGAAGAGCTTTCCCTTCTCTTTCATTTATTTATTTATATTCCTATGAAATTATGGATTCCTATTTTTTCAATGAGTTGTAGTTAGTTACTCTCATTATTTTGATGCTCAAATGGTCCCAGATTAGGCCAATAGGAGCACCTTCAAGATCACTCCTACATCTTTTGATATGTCCTCATCATTCTTTATGTAAGAAAATAATGTTCTTGCACCATAAGATTCTCAAGAGGCTCATCTTGTGCTGTCTTTGCTCCTGCCTTGGAATCAGCCATTTCTCCAAGAAGCCCTGATTTCTTTTAGTGGAAGATGGTAATTAGAAACCAAGATCTGGGTACTTGGTGTGTGTATACAAACATATGTATTCAAAAATCATGAATTCACACTATAGCCTTCAATTTCAATCCAAAACCTCAGAGTTCTGTCTGACGTTTTCCTTTCCATGTTTGTAAATATGCTCTCCAATAGTAAGAGAAACCTGGATCTCCTTATCCTCAATATTTGCCTATTTGCTCAGTCAATTTACTGATTTGCCCAATGTTATAAATCCTTCACAGTAGGCAGCCCGCTCCTCTGCCTGCCATCTCATCCCTCCCACCACACATAGTGTTCAGGCACTTCACATCCTTGACTGCCAGCGGACATGCCACTGACACGTCTGCATGGCCCTTTCTTCTTTTTACCATCATGCATGCTGCTGGTGACCCTTCCTGGGCCCTACTCACCTCCACACCAGGAGCAAGGGAAGAGTCATCTCTGTCTTTTTGTTCTACTTTCTGGGAACTTCATCAAATTTGTCTTCCAAACTGTCTACTGAAATTTTCAAATATATATAATTTTTTTAAAAAAGGGAATGAAATAAAAGAAGAAAGAACATAAAAGTTATGTATATATGTATATACACACATATATTTGAAGAAAAAGTTGAAAATTATACATAATTTTCATGTTCTTTCTTCTCTCATTTCTTTAAAAAATTTTTCTTTTTTAAAATAAAAAGTACAAATAATTTTAGAACAGTTACGAAGATAGTACAGTGAGTTCCTTTCACTCAGCTTCTGCTAAGGTTAACATCTTACATATCCGTGGTAAAATTATCAAAACTTGGAAATTAACATTCTTTTATCCTTTTAAAAGTAGCCTTCTCTTCTTGTTTTATGGATTCACCCCTATCTCTTTGATCTCAATGGGTAATAATTCTAGTTATTTTGAAGGTTTTTTCTGCTCCCTGCTTTTTCTCTATTTTGCTCTTTTTTCCCTCTCTACCTCCCTTCTTTCCTCCTTATCCTTCTATTTAATTAACAAGGACTAACATAATGTGGATTATATTCTAGGCACTGTTCTAAACACTTTACAAATATTAGCTCATTTATTCCTCTTAACACCCCATGTGGTAAGCATTACTAATATCTCCCTTTAAAGGTGATGGAATTGAAACATGAAGAAGTTCGGTAAGTTTCACACAGATCATTAGTAAAAGCCAGGATTTGAATCAAGTGCTCTGCTTCCAGAGACTGTGTCCTTTCCCACTGTATCGTGCTGAGTGTCAAGTTGATTGGAAGCTCTAGCTCAGGGCCCAAGCATCTTGTGCTGCCTGTGGATGGATGGTTAGAGATTTGGCCTTTTTGTTAGACTACCCCCAACTGAAGTACTGCAAGTCTTTTCTATGGGACTATCTTGTGTTTTCTAGAGGTGAGTTCTCCAGTCTTCTGCCTGGGGGTTATAGGCATAGATGTTAGTGTACTCTTTGCCAAGATCCTTGGAGGTGATTAGGTCAAGGGTATTGGAAGGATCATAGATTAAGAGCGTACTCTGGATTTTATTAAATGTAGTTTGTGTGTTTATTGACATGAGAGAGTAATCTATTTAATCTACTGTTGAGAATACTATATTCTTTGAAATGTTATGATTAACTATTTTACTGGAAATATACCCTATATGATTATGGAGGAATATTCTTTAACGTTGCTCATTATATCTATTTGTCACTACTTTAATTCCTATGTCCCTATCTATATATATCAATGAGTGAGATTGGTCTAGTAGAGGTTAGCAAACTATGGCATCAAACAAAATCCAGCACACAGCCTGTTTTTATGGCCCACAAACTAAGAATTGGTTTCACATATTTAGAGGGTTGTAAAAATTAAAGAATATGCAACAGAAACTGTATGTGACCCACATATAGGTGCAGGTCATTCATCAATAATCATTTCAATTTAACAAATTTACTAAGCATCTATTTTGAGAAGATACTGTGTATATAACTTCAGTGTCTTTCCTCAGGTAATTGATAATCCACTCCACACTACATCTCTACATACCCTTCTCCTATCTGCATCTTCCCACTTCTATCAACAGGCAAGTAATCTTGGGTGTCAGCTCATCTCCAAATTATAAGGTAAGTGCTACATTTCAGGTGACAGCACATGCTTCTAACTGCCCTACCTTTATGTTTTTACTCATGTTTCCTCTATCTACTGTGTTTCCCCCTCCATCTTTTCAGTGTGATTAATAACTAGCTAGGTTTCATTTCCTCCACCATGCTCTCTATACTGCTCCAGCTTAACAGAGATCACTTTCTCCACTCCTCTGAACCCTATAACATCACTGTAACTTCCTGTCTTGGTTATTTTATACACTTCTTCCCCAGTAGGATGTAGCTTCCTTGAATATAAAATCTAATTAATCTGTAAATCATCATATGGTGTCTGAAATAGATCCATATCATGCATATGGTATCATCTGCCTGTCTATACTCTTGTCTCTCTCCATATGGTTTGGCTTGGGCCTTTGTAATCCGGAAGTAGATTAGTATACCTATTCCATGCGAAATGTACTTTTGTTTTATTTCTTTGTATTTAGAATTTTACTACCTTTCTAGCACTTGTATCTTTGAAACCCACTAACATACTGGAAATGTTCTCTTCTCTTTAGTATTTTACTATTGCTGAAGCATTTTGTATGACCAGAAGATTTCTTAATGATATAGTTAACTTTAATTCAGTGTTTCTTTGTGGTTACCTTGCAATATATATAATCTGAATAGGAGTCTGATTGGAATTTTTTTTTTTATGAGCTGTAAACTCCTGGGAATGAAGACTAATAAACCAGTGAGTTTTGTGTCAGAGGTAATACGAGTTTATTTGTATTCTTCTCTTTTATATGTTCTTTTAATTTTTTTTCTATCAGGCAATTCTTTTCTAGAACACTGGACTTATTATTATGATATAGTTTAATCCTATATTCTTGACTAGTCTTTCCATTAAGTCTTTTTAAATCCATATTTGTGGAGGAAGGAGAAGCATTTGCTTCTATAGTTGAACATTCTTCTGGGGTAATAATTTTGTTTGAAGTTTAGCAAGTCCATGAGTTATTAGCCTTAAAAATTTCCCTTATTTTATGAGGCTCTTGTATTTTTTCTCTTGAGCTGACTAACAGCCTTCAATGGAACGCTTCAGAGTAATAAATAATTACACTATTTTAGATTGACGCTGTTTGCTGATATTTTTGCTGTTTTTAGCATCTACTGAGGAGAGAGACTTAGCAAATGTTAGGAAATTATCATAGACGTGTCTACATGTTACAAAACACTAATGGTATCAGTTCTGAGTAAAAATCAAGTAAAAACATATTTTATTCCTTTCTCCTTCCTTGCATATTTCTTTCCAACCTCCCTTTGCCACTTATATGTCCCACATTTTATGCAAAGTTGGCCACAAAAGAAGTATAGCATGGTGAAAACGTTTAATTCATACTGCAACCTAAATACCTGAATGTGTAGAGATCTCGTTTTAAACGCTGTCTATAGAAGTGCAGACCCTCATCACAAAGTCCTTTATTCTGATTTTTAGGGGAAAAGAACTAAAAATCCAGTTTGTTTTAAGATTAGTTTTATTGGATAATTAATTTATTTTTTCCATCTTTGAGATATAATTGACATATAACATTGTGTAAGTTTAAGTTGTACAATGTGATGATTTGATACATATTGCAAAATGATTACTAAAATAAAGTTAGTTAAAATCTTCATCACCTCACATAGTTGCCATTTTTTTATGTATGTATGGTAAAAACTTTTAAGATTTACTCTCCTAGCAACATTCAAATATACAATACAGTATTGTTAACTATAGTCACCATTCTGTACATTAGATCCTCAGAACTTATTTATCTTATAATGGAAGTTTGTACCTTTTGACCATATTCATCCCCCCCCCCCCCCAGTAACCACCATCCTGTTCTCCGTTTCTATGAGTTTGGTTTTTTAAGATTCCACATATAAATGAGATCATACTGTATTTGTATTTCGTTGTCTGACTTACTTCACTCAGCATAATGCCCTCAGGGTTCACCCATGTTATTGCAAGTGGCAGGATTTCCTTCTTTTTATGGCTGAATAATATTCCATTGCATGTATATACACCACATTTTCTTTATCCATTCATCCATTAATGGACACTTAGGTTGTTTCCCTGTCTTAGTTATTGTAAATAATGCTGCAATAAACATGGGGTGCAGATATCTCTTTGAGATAGTGATTTAATTTCCTTCAGATATATGCCTAGAAGTGGGAATGCTGGATCATATGGTAGTTCTATTTTAAATGTTTTGAGGAAGTTCCATACTGCACAGCAAAAGAAATGATCAAAAAAAAAAAAAGAAAGAAAAAGAAAAAGCAACCTAGGGAATGGAAGAAAATATTTGCAAATTATATATCTGATATGGGGTTAGTATCCAAAATATATAAGGAACTCATACAACCCAAGAGCAAAAAAAAATCTGATTGGAAAATGGACAAAGGACTTGAATAGACATTTTTCCAAAGAAGATATACAAATGGCCAGCAGGTACATGAAGAGGTGCTCAACACCACTAATCATCAGGAAAAGGCAAATCCACAAGGCAACTATCACCTCACACCTGAAAGGATTGCAATTATTAAAAAGAGAAGAGATACCAAGTATTGGCAATGATGTGGAGAAAAGAGAACCCTTGTACACTGTTGGTGGGAATGTAAATTCGTGCAGTCACTATGGAAAACAGTACGGAGCTTCCTCAAAAAATTTAATCTAGTCCCACTTACTTATTTTTGCTCTTGTTGTTTGTGCTGTAGATGTTATATCCAAAAATCATTGCCGAGATCAAAGTCAAGAAGCTTTTCCCCTATGTTTTATGTTTATTTCTAATTAATTAATTAATTGAGTTATGTTTTCTTCTAGGAGTTTTATGACTTTAGGTCTTACATTAAGTCTTTAATCTATTTCAGAAAGTGTGATGCCTTCAGCTTTTTCCTTCTTTCTTAAGATTGCTTTGGCTATTCAGAATCTTCTGTGATTCCATACAAAATTTAGGATTTTTTTTTTGTTTCTGTAAAAAAAGCTATTGGAATTTTTATAGGGATTGCACTGAATCTATAGGTGGCTTTGGGTAGTATGGACATTTTAATGAAATTAATTCTTCCAATCCATGAGCATGGGATATCTTTCCATTTATTTCTGTCTTCTTCAATTTCTTTTATCCATGTCTTATAGTTTTCAGTTTTACAGATCTTTTACCTCCTTGGTTAAATTTATTCATAAATATTTTATTGTTTTTGATGCTATCATAAATAGGATTGTTTTCTTTCTTTTTCAGATAGTTTGTTAGTGTATAGAAATGCAGCTGTACCCCACAGTTGGGTGAGACTGGAGACCATGTTCCATGGTTGGGTGGGGTCACTGTCTGGGCTACCTGGTTAGATTGGACTGCAGGCTTTCCTCTGCAATTGGGTGGGGTCGTTGGCTGGACTCTCTGCCTAGGTGAGGCTGCAGGCTGTATTCAGCAATTGAGCAGTGCCGTATGCTGCACTTTTCTGCTGGGTCAGATGCTCGACTCTGAGGCTGCTCATAGTCATTGTTCAGGATCTCTGATTTTTCAGGGCTAGAGGCTATGCTCAACAGTTAGGCAGGGCTGCTGGCTTGGCTCCCTGCCTGGGTGGGCCATATGTGCTTCATGGATGCTGGGTGTCTGTGGCTATGCTTTCTGGTGGGGCAGGATTGGAGGTCATGCTGAGCAGTTGAGTTGGACTGCAGATCTGTTCCCTTTCCTAGGAGAGCCATAGGATGTACTCCATGGCCAGTACTGCCAGTACTGCCTGTTGGCTAGAGATCCAAATCAGGCAGAACTGCCAGCCAATATCCCTGGCCCGATGGGGCCACAATCTTGGCTCTACAGATGGGTAGAGCTGCTGGCTGAGATCTCTGCTCAGGTGATGCTGCAAGCAGGAACATGGTCCACCAAGATCTGAGTGCTGGTTGCTGTAAGCCCTGCCTTCCTTCTCTATCTCTATCCGATTCCCAGTGGTTGAGCTCCACAGTTTCCTCAAGTGATCCCCATGAGGTGAGACCATAGTGAACCTCCTAGGAGGCATTCTGCAATGCTGGAGAAGCTGGATGTCACCTTGGGTACTCTTTTTCCTGCTGGAGAGACCATAAACCCAGAGGGGCCCTGTTGGTACAGTGATGTGGTCAAAGCGGAACCACCCATTTTACCCTTCTAACGTGGTCCTTCTGAGTCTCTCTAGTTCATAGGGGTGCTTCAGCCTTAGCCCTGTATTCTGGGACTTTCAGAAGGGGGATTGTCTATGTATAGTTTCTAGGTGGTCTTCTTGTGAGGGGTACTGAAGTTGAAATGACCTATGTCAACATATGGATGACATCATTGCCCTTTTATTGGATAATTTAAATAGCCCTTCTAAGTAATGCTCAAATCTTCAAGGAAAAAAAGCAAACTTCAATGTCCCAGATTTCTCAGTCTTCTCTTCTTGGATATTATCTAAGAAAGTGTGTGTATGTATGTGTGTGTGTGTGGGTAGGGGTGGTGAGGTAAAGATTTATGCAAGCTCATGATAAAAAGGGAGAGTCAAGGTCTTCAGCCTTTGTTTTCCTGACTCCTTCAACCTCAAGGAGAGTGTCTTCTGTCCATTTGCTTACTACTTACCTTGTTGGCTTATCAGTTTTAGAGATGTAGACTCTGTCTACTTGGCTAGCGCCTGGTGGAGCTCCCTGGATGACTTAGCCTCTTCTTATCCCCCACAGCACTATAGACCCCTCTGAGAGCTGGTATGACTTGCATTCAACCCCATCTGGGTGATTTGCTGTCCTCCCTTCACTACGAAGGCATCTCTCTGGAAACTCCCCAGCCAATCTCTGCATTCCTTCTGAGTTCAGTCTATCCTATTGAGGCACCGACACTGACTCAGTGAGCTAATTCCCAGTGCTGACCATGCTGTACAACTAAGGTTACTTTGGGGTGGCAGTAGCCCAAATATGTGTTGGGCAGCCTGCAAGTCAGCTTCCTCCCAGAGTCACAAACAGAAAGATCTCCCTCTGCCCCTCTCTCTGACACATCTCATGTATCTCGTCTCTCTCCAGAGGGAGGCTCCAAGAGGGAAAATGAGAGAAATAATTACTCACTCTCTTCTTTTGCTTTCTTCTATACTCTAGTGCTAGGAAAACAGTGGGCTTTTTTTGTTTTTTGGCTTACCCATCATATCCTTCTTCAAATATGGATCAATAGAAAAGGAATATTCTCTGTTATAAGATATGATATGATATGAGTCATTCATATGTACTCGCTGTTGTGATAAATTGAGATGGTTGGTGGAAGGATAAAGAAATTAGAAAGTTCTTTTTGTAACAGTAATTTCACATGCCAAAGGCTGAATATTATCTTACCCTTTTACTTTGCGTTTCTTCTGTGATAGGATCCAATCTGCCCTTAAGCAGATGGATGTTTCCAATTGTCTAGAAAAGACAAAAAAGAAAAATAACATTAAAACTTTCTATAGCATTACTTCTCTGATGGAAGAAATAGGTATGGGCATTGTATTCACGGAGCTTAACATCTACTCCCGAGTTAAACAGAAGAATTGCTTTATTGACTGAAGTTTTCACTTTTACACCAGCTGGGAAAATTTGAGTAAACAATATAGAATTTGGATTTTTTCCCCTCAAGGAAAATGTTTTAATTTTTAAATTACTATAGAGGAAAAAGAAAATTTCCGTTATAATTTTACAATTGTACTCAAGATTTTTTTCTTTTTCTTTTTATTCATTATAAAATAGAGATTGTTGTAGAAGAGTGTTTACATATAATATACAATCATTACGGATTTTCCTTGACTTGTCTACCTCCAGGTAAGTGGTTTGACTGTAGTTCTTACTTTGTGAGCTCTATGGAATCTCTGTGTGAGCCCTTCTACTCCGCATTGTCTTCATGCTAAGCTCTTGCACATCACACCAGTGACTAGTGGCATGGGAATGCTCTAGGAGTAAGAACAGCCTCTGAAAGTCATTTCAGAACTGATCTTATAGGATGGATAATCTATATGCTACAATAAGTCCCAATGCCTAGGACTAATCTGTATTAAGAGATGAATAATAAAAGTATCATTTGATCCTTGTAATTCATGTAGAAAAATAATTTGGCTTACTTTTTTACACCTAGGATAGTGATTGACACATAATAGATACTCAATAAATACCTGCTGTTTCCATTTTCACTGCTTTTCCATTTGATAATTATTTATCACTTCACATTAGGAGATAATTAAATACTGACTAGTTACTAGAAGTCTGAAATATCTAGTGAATCTTCCATTTTATACTCTACATTATTTCCCAAAACTTGTTGGAAAAGTTGTCAGTAATAATCTTTTTTTTTTAAAAAAAGGTGTTTTGATAGAGCCAAAGATAGGGATATACTGAGTGATTTGAGTATTACCTCGATTATTCTTCAGAGCTTTAGATTTTTATTTATCTTTGCAATATAATAAAGAGAGAGTATAGTGACTTTTTCTTTCATTCTCTACTCACAACCTTTTATTATTTGACTTCACAATTATTAAACATCACTTTACATGAATACCTCTCTTAAAAGTTACCAATGACCCCTTTATTAATAAACCCAATTGTCTCTTCAAAGTCTCCATCTTTCATGCTCTTTTTCATAGTCTGTGACAATGTGGACCATCCTTCTTCCTGACTACTACTTTCACTTTCCAATACTAGATAGTTTTTTTATGACTCTCTTCTGTGGCTTTTATGCTAAGTAGGCTTGATAACGCTTCTGCACTGCGTTCTTGCTCTGACCAGTAACAATGTAGGTATTTTAAAAGCTTTCTTCTGCAATATGGTTTTTAAATTACCTTTTTTCATTTTTGTAGTAGCCAATTTCCATATACTCCGGCCCTAGTGAACCACACCTCCCAATGCTCACACACTCCTCTTGAATCTGTGCTGGACCTTTGACTTGCTGGTAGCCAATAGAACGTGGCAGAAGAGTTACTGACTGGGTAAATTCTGAGTCTAGGTCAGATGTAGCCTTATAGCTTCCATACTGGGCTCTTGAACACTCTCGCTTAAGGCCTTGAGCTACTGTCTGGAGTGCCCACTAGCATGGAGTGTCTGTGACTGAGAGGCCACTTATAGGTGCTCTGGATCACAGTCCCCTCTGAGCCCAGCTTTCCAGCCGTCCCCATCAACGTGGATGAGCGAGGCCATTGTGGGTCTTACAGGCAAGTTCATTTGCCAGCTGAATACTGTTCTCTGAATGCCATGTGGAGCAGAGGTCCAGCTGAGCCTTGCCTGAATTCTTGACCTGCAAAGTCATGAGGTATAATAAAACGGTTGTTATTTTGAGTCAGTAAATTTTAGAGTATTTTGTTATGAAGAAGTTTCAACCAATCCCATTACTTGATGATCACCTCTGTAAGGTTGAAACCCGGAACTGGATGTGTCCTTCTTCTTGACCTCTATTGCAGTTTGACTTTAAATTCTCTTCCATTGGTCTATTTCTCTATTTCTGTACCAAGGCCACCACTACTTTAATTATAAAAGCTTAATAATATGTTTTATTTTAACACTTGGTAAGTGAATCCCTCACATTTTTTATTTTCAATTTTTCTAGTCATTATTAAAAATTCATATGATGATAGGGGCATCATCTCAAATCACTGGAGAAATTACTTAAAAAAAAACTTGGATAGTATTTGGGAAAAGATACCTTACATCATACTAAATAAAATCCTAATGGTTCAGAAATGTAAAAAATGAAACTATCCAAGTACTAGAAGGAAACATGGATGAATGTCTACACATAGGGAAATTTTTCCTATCCAAGATTCAAAATCAAGATGCAATTAAGGAAAATATTGATATTTTTTGATTTATTGATAAGTTGACTGAATAATGGCAAAAGAAATCCCAATAACCCCATGACAAATAATGTGAAAAATGTAAATGAAAAATTTGGATAACATACAGTACAGATGAAGAGTAATCTCTCTAATTATATACAGAACTCTTAAAAATCAATTAGAAAAGAAAAACACCCAAACAAAAACTTGATAGAAAAATAGACAAAAGACATGAACAAACATGTGACATAAAAAGATATAAAATATCCCTTAAATACATAAACGATATTCAACTTTACTCATAAGATAAATTAAAACTAAAGACTATAGTGCAATACATTGCTCATCCATACGATTCACAAAAATCTAAAAGCTTACCTCTTGTTGGTAGAACTTTGAGGAAAAAAGCATTTTTATACATTTCTGGTGGAGTGCAAAATGTTTCAACCTCTGTATCAGTTAGCAATTTATTACCTCTCATGTCCAAATACTCCTTCATTGCCCTACTTATGATACTGGCACTGGATCTTGTGAACATTTATCATTTTGCCAACTGGCCTTATGTTAAGCTTCACAAGTAGAGGGCACTGGAAGGACATGGCAGGAGGAAGAAATTTCTTTCCATGTTTCCATTGTGTTTTCCTTTCTTCTTGCTTCTGCAATGCTCGGCTGGGACGTGGGACACTCAGTGGAGCTCGCTCCCAGGGAGTTTCAGTAGCATCCCCCTGGGCAGGTTCCAGGTGAGTTCCACAGGTAACCTAGCTGGTTTCTCAGAAATTTCAACATTCCTCCAGCGACTTCCTAGTGGCCTCCTAGCAAGTATCCCTTTCAGTTTCGCAGCTAGTTCAACAGGCAGTATCTCTGCCCATCCGCAGGCAGCTTCCAACCAAGTTTCATCTGCAACCCAGTGTGGGGATTCTTGTTTGCTAACTTCGGCCTGAAGCACCTCAGCAAATGTCTCTGCTATCCAGTGGGATATAACCATTCCCTCTCCAATGAGATTGAAATCCTGGCTTTTTCATGAGTGTGGGAATCTCTCTCAAACCTTTTCTTCCTTTAGTACTTTGCTTCAGCTTCAGGGATAGTAGTTATTCCCTGTATCTGATATTCCTGTACAGTAGTATATCTTATCTACGGTTTCAGTTACTTGTGGTCAACCATGGTCTGAAAATATTAAATGGAAAATTCGAGAAATAAACAATTCATAAGTTTTAAATTGCATGCTGGCCCAAGTGGCATGATGAAATCTTGCACCGTCCCGCTCCACCCGCCCTGGACATGAATCATACCTTTGTCCAGCCATATCCATCCTGTACATACTACCCATCCGTTAGTCGCTTAGTAGCCATCTTGGTTATCAGATGGACTGTTATGGTATTGTAGTGCTTGTGTTCAAATAACCCTTATTTTACTTAGTAATGGCCCCAAAGTGCTGGGGCCATGCTGGAAATTCAGATATGCCAAAGAGAAGTCGTAAAATGCTTCCTTTAGGTGAAAAGTTGAAAGTTCTCAATTTAATAAGAAAAGAAAAAAAATCATATGCTGAGGTTGCTAAAATCGATAATTTTTATTATAGGATATTGTTATAATTGTTTTATTTTATTAGTTATTGTTATTAATCTCTTACTGTGCCTAATTTATAAATTAAACTTTATCATAGGTATGTATGCACAGGAAAAAACATGGTATATATAGGGTTCAGTGCTGTCTGCGGTTTCAGGCATTAAAGGGGGTCTTGGAATGTATACCCCATGGATGAGGGGGACTACTGTATTCTTTAGAGTTTTCTTTAGCCCTTAGTAGCCAATCACCTGTCACTCTAATAACCTATTACTGGTTACTAATTCTTTATATTAAACTTTCTAGGTTCAAATTAATGTGTGGTTTTGTCTCCTATGTGGACTGTGGCTGACACAACCCCTAATGAGGACAATGAGGGAAGATCTAGCAAAACTACCTATGTATTTACCCTTTGACTTTGCAGCTTTGCTTCTATGATCATACCAAACAACATATACATGAAGTTGTTACATTCTGTTTTTAATAGGTGAGTTTTAGGAACAGTGTACATGCTCACTAACAGGAGACTGATAAAATAAGAAGATACCAAAGGTTTGACAGGGCTTCTGTTGATCAAATTTGGGACATTATGAGCAACTCCCAAAAATAATTGTATTAATGGATTATAGGCCATCGACACACAAAATAATCCATGAGTCCATAGCTAACATGATAAGATATAAATAGTGGGAGCATTCTTTTCAAAAGATTGTCAGTTAAGAATTATAGAAATAATTATAGAATTTTAAAAATTGCCATTTTTAAGCAACTGGTGAATGTAAAAATTGATTCAGGCAAGGACTGTTGATAGTTGCTAAAGACATTTTGTAAAAGGTTGTTGAGGACAGAATATTCACATTGGTTCAAAGTATCACTCACAGATTATTTACTAAATACAAAGGGAAAGAATTACCACTAAAATGGAGAAGTAAGGTAGACATTTCCCAAACCAAGTGACCAAAATCAGAATTATTAGAAATCAAACAAACTGATATTATGTGATATTATATAATACCAAGGGAAATACACAGGCTCACTAATGCAGTATTTTGCCAAAAGCATTGAACCTGAATCTACTCTGGAAGAAACAATCAGACATATCCAGATTGTGGAATATCCCACATGACAAGTGGCATGGACTTGCCAAAAAATATCAATGACCTGAAGGAAATAAAAAGGTGTGTGTGTGTGTGCGCGCGTACGTGTGGTGTGAGAATAGGATTGGGGAGGAGAACTCTTCTAGATTAAAGAACACCAAAAGACATTATAAGTAACTATATGTGGATTTTTTAGTGTAGTATCACTTAGTTTTTGTAGCATAGCAACCAAATACAAAATCTCGGTGGCATACAATGATAAATATGTACTTTGCTCATGGGTTTGTGGGTCAGCTGGGTAGTGCTGCTCCGTGTCTGGTTATTTCAGAGTACTAGGTGAAGGTACAGTTCCTCTGCTAGGGAAGCTTTTTTCATGGCGATGATAGACACACACAGGCGAGCACATTTCAAGGCCCTGCTTACTTCAGTTCTTCTAAGAGTTCACCGGGTGCAGAAAGTCGCATGGCTAGGGCCAAGTGCAAAACAGGGAGAATGAATAGTTTTGAATACTTATCTAAGCTACCAAAATTGGATCCTGGATCAAAATTAAAAATAGTTGCAATAGGCTTTATGGGGTAATTAGTAAATTTAAATAAGGACCATATATACGATAGTATCTTGTATAAAAGTTATATTTTTCTGGGTGTGATACAGATATTGTGGTTATTTAGAAGAATGTCCTAATTCTAAGGAGACATGTTGAAGTTTTGAGGAGTGAAGTATCATTATCACTAAAATTACTTTCAAATAGTTCAGCAACAACAAAAATATGTATCTACCTTTCTGTCTCTCAGCATCTTCAATTGATGGATTTCAGCTTGACAAACTGCTTGCTGCTAATTCACTAGATAATTTTAGCCCTGCTATTTCACTGTTTTCCCAATCACTTCGTTTGATGTATAGAGTAAGAAGATAATGTGTTACAACCAACTTGAGGAAACTCAGTAATTTGAAGAGGGAGCATGAAGCGGACAATAAGAAATGTTGGCTTGCACTGATGGAAAACTAATCAAATGTATATAAGAGAATGTGAATAAAAAATAAATTTAAAGAAAATCCAGTAGGGTTTTTATGGAAGTCGATGAGCTGATCCTGAAATTTCTGTGAAAGGTCAAAAGGCTGAGAATAGCCAAGACAATTTTGAAAAAGAAAAAGAAGACTTGACTAATCAAGTACCAAGATTTAGTAATTAAGATACTGGAGTATAGTCTCAACTGGCAAATGACTAATGGAACTGAATAAAGAGCACTGAAATAGACCCACACAACATATAAAAATTAGATATATAAAAGAGATTGAATTGTAAGTCAGAGGGAGGAATAGACTATATAACAAATTATGCTGAGACTAGTGATTATCTAGACTGAAAAAATAAAGTTTAAAAGGGTTCCTTACTGCACACCACACAGAAAAGTAAATTTCAAGTAGATTAAAGACATAAATATAAAAAGCAAAATTTAAAACCCTTAGAAGAAAATATAGGATGAAATCTTTATTGTCTTGAATTAGGGAGAGATTTCTAATTTCTAAAATTTCTAAAAACTCAAAACCAACAAATCAAAAATGGTAAGATTAATAAATTCAATTACAGTTAAAATTTCTTTGCCTCAAGTGAGACCATTAGAAAATGAAGAGACAAGCCACACTCTAGGAGAAGATATAAGCAAGGTTTAACCTACAGGTAATTAGTACCGAGGGCATTGCAAGAACTCTACATTTTAATACGAGAAAAGAAAACAACTAAATAGAAAGTAGGCAAAAGCTATGAAGATGCAATTTATGGCTAATAAGGTAAAGGTAAAAAGGAAAAGGTAAATTAGCAGCACAGTGAGATATCATTTTACAGTCTTCATTTTTGTAAAAATTTTAAAAATCTGATTTCATCACTAAATATTTTTTAAGATGTATAAAAATTAGAACTCTTAATAGAGGGGGGATAGGCAGCCTCTGTAGGCTCTGAAGGCTTAGAAGAGATGGGGAACCAAAATCTTCAGGGAAATCCATCCAGATGTGCCCATCCCATATATCAAGGTCCCAAGTTTCTCTGACCAGCACTTGGCATAACAGACTTGCTTCAGTTTGGCATTCAATCATTTTTGAACATCTGTAACTCCAAGTACTGAATCCCCAGTTTGGTCTTTAGCTTTTTCTGCTCTTCCGGGTAGGAGATAAGGGCATTTTAGTAAGCTACACATTAGGCCCTCATAGTTTTCAATTAGTTGTTAATGGCCCTCGGCTTTCATTATCTGTCTGTAGGACATCAATGCAACTTAGTGATAACCAGCTGATTCCACAGTCTGCGTTTGCATTGATCCCTCTTCTCAAATGCCAGAACACCAGCCAGGGTGGTCCCCTCTGCTAGAATACTTTCCCAAGTCACCATGGATGAAAGTTTAAGCAGTTGGTCCACTCTCTTGTGCCGTGGACTCTTGGTGCCCCACATACCATTTAACTGTTATTGCCAGTCAGACAGAGAGCAATCCAGTATCAAAACTCCATTTTACTGCCTACTTTCTCAGACTACGCTTGGTGCCAACTCTGCCAGTTGGTTCCTGTCGGCAGCAGATCGAGTTAGGATTACAAGAGGTTTATTGGAGGGTAACATCCATAAATGATAAAATGATCAGGATCATATAGCTTACCTGACAGACTGGACCAACCCAAAGAGGAGCACCAGAGTAAAGATTACCCATGAGGGGAACCTGGCTTTGGGCAGAAATGGTCAGGCCCCAGGAACTCTGCTCTGCCAGTCATTCTCTGGAGACTGCCCAGGAAGAGTGTGGCCTCAGCTCAAAAGCTGAGATTGGAGCCTGACAGTGCCGCCAGCTGGAGGCTGTCAGTTAACCGCACTCCGTGCAGCTGATTGGCAAGTTCCTTCTTAACCGGAGGTCTGAGTGGTTAACCTCCATGCTTGCTACAATACTGAAGGGAAGGGAGTGCTTTTATATCCATCATGAGACATACATTAGGTTAGCCATCTTAAATTTCAGATATTCAACCATTTTTGACCTCCAAAACTCCAATTTTTATGATTCATCAATCTAACAGTAGAATATCCATAGTAGCATTATACATTATACCCCAAACTAGAACCAATCTAAATGTCCATCAACAGTGGAATGACTATGCAGTCTATAGTATATTTACAAAATTCACGTGACACTGCACTGATGAAGTATATTGTATGTAGCTACGACTACATACCATACAGATGAATCTCATATGACAACATAATATTGAGGAAAAAAGCCAGATACAAAAGAGTGTGTACTATGTATGTGAAGTTTAAAATTTATATTTGTATGAAGTTTAAATGAAGTTTTTATGAAGTTTAAAAGCAGAAAAAACTAACCAAACATGTGGTTACCTTTAGGAGACTGTATTGAGAGGGAGCCTACTGAGGTGCTGGAAATTTTCCATATTGTGTTCCGGGTGGCGGCTACACAGGCGTGTAGACAAGTAAAAATTCATTGCACTGAACACTTAACATTGTGTACTTTCCAGCATGTAAACTATTCTCCAGATAAAAGGAAAAAGGTATCGTTGTAGTAGATTTGTAGAAAAAAGCAGAAATAATCTGGTATATTCATATGATGCAATATTGTATAGCAGATAAATAAATGAACTAGAACCAGTTTATGGATCTTAAATATAATGAGTTTAAAAACTAAGTTGTGAAGTAACATGTTTGGCATATTACCGTTTATGTAAAATTTCAAAACAACTCCAAGGCATATATGTTGACTATGAATAGTAAAAGCATAAAATATATGGGCCGGAAAATAGATGTCAAAATCATGATAGTTGTTTCTAGGGAAGGAAAGGGGAATAAAGCGTCCTTCAACTGTATTTATAATACTTTCTTTCTTTTATAAAGTTTGAGGTATGTTTGACAAATATGTTTACTTTTGATAATTTTGGCTCTTCAGTTATAGTTCAAAAGAGAAGCAGAACCACCATTCTTTATGTGAAATAAGGGATTTATTACAGGGATGAAACTGAAGGCAATGGTGGGAGCTGGTGAAAAAGTCCATGGAGGCTGCTCTATGGTAGTGGACCTGAAGTCACTATAGGTCCACCATCTCCTGGGATGGAAGTCGAGAAGAAAAGCTGAACATGAGGGTGGATGGTGTTCAAGCAAGGACAGACTGGAACCCACAAGAAAAACTGGAGCCACTGTCTCTTTTTCACTAATCTCAAAGCTGAAGGTGACCCATGGAAGGATTGGCATCCTTCACCGTGGAACCATACACTCATCTGGCTCAGGACTTGGAGCAGCGGGAGGAGGAAATCTAGAGAGAAAGCGAGGCTTTGAGAACCTAGCTGCTGTGGAAAGCTGAGCCAGCTCAGCGGTGTGGATGTGGAGGGCACGCACTGTGCACTCACCTTCAGATTGGCGTGGCTGCTGTTTCACTTCCGCTTTCCAAAACTCTCGTGTATCCTCTTGTGTCCCGCCCTCGCCTGGAATCAGACAGGGAAAAGAATGCTGGGAAACATGTTTCCCCAGCTTAGCTAGGTATGCCAGGTGCATGTATTTTCTTCTTTTTACTTATATTCATTTTCTGGTTAAAAAACGCACGCATGCATTTCTTTCGTGATTAGAACCTCCGTAGGAATAGTATCATGACTTAAAACAAACATAGTATTGTACCTTCAGTATTTTACACACACAAGTTCTCAATATGTATTTGTTAAATGAATGATAAAAAAAAAGGGAAAAATTTTATCAAATATCTGTTACTTGCTTAGTCCATGCTCCCCAGAAACAGCCCTGCCTATTTTCAGAGAACCTTCTAGTAGAATACAAGTGTTAATTATCTTGAAAGAATCCAATTAATACTGCAAATTCCACAGTACTTCTGTCTGTCTTGGGCTAAGCCAAATATAATGTGAGATCTATTAATCTCTAACTTTCCTATATCTGTCTGTTTTGTCTTTGCAAAATTCTCATGTGGATAGTGCCCCATGGCACTATCAAATGGTCTGATTTCTTTTTCTTAGCTTTCTTGAGCAGTATCTTGCCATTTAGTTGATGTTAAGGAATGAATTCCTTGAGCCTGGGAAGGCTATCGTAGCCTAATCAAAGACAGTATAGCTTCAGAAGACGGGTGGTATGACTTGGTATATGCTATGCCTCCTTTCAAATAGTTTGGTCGCTTTCCACACAGGAGAATGTACTCCCATATGCCATGAGCACTTGGAGTCAAGTTCTGTGAGTGAGTGTTTGGAAATTGCCTGAGTAAAATGGCCTCTTCCAGCCATGTTCCTTAGCATATTTCACCTCTATTGATGTATATTTGCAATACATTTTGTTAGGTGGTAAGTTAGAGGAGCTCTGAGCTTATTGGGATTTTCTACACAGAGATGAACATGTATTGATTTTCATTAGTTTGCAGGTTTTTCAACACATTATTTAGTCCACAGGCCAAGAAATCTCTTTTATCTTATTGATTTTATTCTTTAGTCCTTATGATGGGTCTGCAGTTGGTTTTTTTAAGTCCTCAAATGGCTCTGTAGTGTCCTTGCTTCTACTAGGGTGAGCTAGTTTTTAAAAATTCCAAACGTGAGGAAGCCACTAAGTTTGTTCTCTTTCTTTGTGGAGAATAAAAAGAAGACGTCTGAGACTTTAGCCATAAATAAAGGGTCCCTGTGCAAGGGCCATGAGAAGGAAGGAAGAAACTCAAACAATCAGATTATTTCCTTTACAAATAGAACCTGGTATTCATTTGAGACAGTTTTGGAGAGAGGTTTAGACTTTGCCCTCAATCATATGTGTAGTGCATCATACCTCGGGTTGTGATAGGTGTTTTTCTCCACCTATATACTTCTAACTACTTTAAGGACCTTGCCCATTGCCTAGGCACTATGGAAGTAGAGAACAAATATGTCAAAGTTCTTATTCATGAGGTTTAAAAGGCACAATTGCAATGTAAGTCAGAAAAATATTTCAAAGAAGCTATAATTAGGCAGAATCTATAATTAGTTTTTTTCACCTTTCCCCTTCTCCACACAAGATAAAAGGCCCTCAGTGCTGCAGAGGAGAGAAGAGTTCAGAAAGAAGTATTCGATAGTGTGGGAGCTCTGTGCCCTGTCCCCTCACTCCAGCCTGAACCAGACCTTGATAGCAGACATGTGAGCACTCCAGATCTGAGATAGGTAAGGCCTCGGGAAAAATGAGCCTTATAGAAGAGTTCTCTAGGCTGTCATGGTGAAACAGAGAACAGAAATATTGATGTGGCATGTCTAGTCGTGTGGAGGTTGGAGACTGCCTACCAGTTTTCCAGAGTGTGCTGGGAGGCATCAAAAAGTATCTGTGGCTCCTTGAGCTCATGTGGACATTGGCTGGGAGACACAGAGCTCTTGAGCATGCAAAGGGCTGACGATGATCAGGACAATAAGGGCAGATTGATCAGTCCCACCAGAGATGGGATGATGACGTATCTACACCCCAGTAGATTGCCAGCATGGTGTGGGACGTACTTAAGTGTCAGGTGGAGAAAACAAGAGTATCGTCTGAATGGAGAGACCAGCTAGAAACAAGACAAAGGTGGATGAGCATATGACTCCTCCATTTGGGGAAATACAATTAAAAACAAAATCTCCCAACCCAGGAAATCTCTACACAAAGGTAGTAGAGAAAGAAAACAGTTTTAGTTTTGAGTAAGCATTAAATTAGAATGTGATGCATATCACAGGCAATCTGTTAAGAGATTGCAAAAACAGAAATATCATTCTTTTATATAGGCGAGCAGGTACAACCCATTACATGTACGTTCTCAAGATACATGATTACTAGTCACACAGAATTCATCCTAAATTTATCTGGTAATTGGAGCCATCATCTGTGTTAGTTTATTGGCTTTATACAAAGGGAAATTTACACTTTTCATATCTTTATGACAGAAGGTAGTTTTGCAACTTGGAGACAGGTGCCTGCGGAAGCTAGGCCCCTCCTCCTCACCGAGACTGGGAGATATGGGCACTATCGCACTTGATGTTCACATTTCAAAGGAATGGCTCCCAGGTCCTTGAGAAAGACATTCCTGGGTTGTAAAACTGGCAAGAGGTTTTTTAAAGAAAGATTTACATACATTTATAATTACAAGTTTGCAAAAGAAAATGCTCTAAGAAAAGGAAAGTGAGATATCTCTTCTCTTATTTTCAGCAGGGAGAATTAAGCATCTTGTTTTTAATTTTTATTTGTCCTTACATACCCACTGACATTCTAGCAGCATTTAAGCTCCCTGAGCATCAATCTCAGGGCGAAGGAGGGGAAGAGGAGAAAAATCACAAATATGAGTGTGCTTTATTTCTAACTGAGGTATCACCGAATTTGACTAAGTTTGCCTGAAAGCCATACAAATGGGACCTTGAGATAGACATTAGGTTCAATCTAAAGTTGTGTCCTGTGAAGTTGCGCTTGCCCTATGCAGAGTTACACAGGTGTGCCTCATTCCTCAGGCCTGGGAGCAGCTGGGCAGGGCCAGGATGGCCAGCAGCAGCCTCATCTGCCTCTGGACAATCCCTGCAATTTCTATGTATGTTATGATGTGCAAAAGCTCGGGAAATGTTGACTTATTACCTTTGTCACTTGGTTCAGCAATGTCACTCGATGAGCTTAGAAATGACAGCAATCAGGGGTCACCACAGTGTTGGAGCAGCAGGTGCTCAGTTACTATCTGTAGTATATATGAACACAAGGATGAGCAACCATTATACATGGATGGGAGATTCGAAGGGGAGGGTACATCTTTGGGGGTAACAGCCAGGTGTGTACACAGTACAGCAGACTGGAGTTGTCAAAAAGTTTGAGGGAATTAGTTTATACCCCACCCAGGGCAATCATTTAGAGAATCCAGTTTGCAGAGAGACAGACCAATTGATAGTTTTCAAATGTCACATCACATGAGCTGACAGATAAGCTCCCTTGCAATAGTAATGTGAAGTGGTGGCTGGACATTTGAGTGTCTTATGGCCGCTTTGTGTATCTGGATCTGATATTTCATTTATTGTTAGCATCTTGATCCTAAAAGCTCCCCTCTTTCATGTATCATGGTCAATTGACTGTGACAGAGTAAAGGAATTTTGTAGAGCTATCATCAGTGCAAGGGATGTATCCTGAAATGATGAAGGCTAGGTTTTGATTTTAGAACATATGACTAAAGTTGCAACCTGGTTTTTAAAGTTAGAAACAATGACCAAATGAAAGTTCCTACTGGCATTTTAATATTCTCCTAGTGCCCATTTATTCCTACGTTCAACACCTCTTCTGACTATCTCTCACGTGGCAGGGACTACATTACAGACACTAGGAGTTACAGACTTTAGAAGTAAGATGATGAACCACACAAGCTCTTGGCCTTCAATGAGGTCACAGCTCTGTAGGGTAAAAAGATCTATAAATAGATAAATTATAATACCAAAGGCAAATATATACAGGATATCAACTAGGAAGGCAGTAGTTAACTCTGCTGTAAGTTTCAAAAACGTAGGGTCTTCAGTGTTTCCCCTCCTCTGATGCTATTTTGCTTTACTCTACTTTGCCTGGTGAGTCAGGGATCCCAGTAGAAGAGAGGGGTTAAGGGCCAGCCCCGTGGCTTAGCGGTTAAGTGTGCACGCTCCGCTACTGGTGGCCTGGATTCGGATCCCGGGCGCGCACCGACGCACCGCTTCTCCGGCCATGCTGAGGCCGAGTCCCACATGCAGCAACTGGAGGGATGTGCAACTATGACATGCAACTATCTACTGGGGCTTTGGGGAAAAAAAAGGAGGAGGGTTGACAATAGATGTTAGCTCAGAGCTGGTCTTCGTCAGCAAAAAAGAGAGGAGGATTGGCATGGATGTTAGCTCAGGGCTGATCTTCCTCACCAAAAAAAAAAGCGGGTTAAGATCTTTGAAATTTGAAAAACTCAGAACTATTTTATTTTCTTGCTCCCCTCATTAGCCATATAGTCTTAAACAATTCATTCAATTAGTCCTTTTGAGTGAAGACATGTCAGTTATTTGAATAAACAGATAATCCCTCTAGCAATATATAAAATGCCACTCAGATTTTATAATCTCTGTGTTGTCTTGAGCAGTATTGTAATTAAATCTAATTAAGTAGATTTATGGCTTGGAACACTAATGGTCATGAATAAATATATGTTACCTAAAGCTATTTGCTCAGTTTGCACTTTATGTCTTTTAACTCGCTTCAATTATACATATTCAGCTTAATGCTCCATTTATTTGTTTGTTTATTTATTTGGAGGGTAGGGGCGTTAAACTTGGAACTTTATGCTTCCCATGTAGAAGATTTGATTTCTTTACAATTGCCTTTTGATGCCTTTATTCTCCCACTTGTTCTAAATAGAGGGCTTATTGTAGGTAGCTTAGTACAAAAGAAAATAGCGATATATTTTCTAGGCCAACAGAAAATTTTTGCAAAGTTGGAAGTGGGAAAAATATATATAAAGAAAAACAAATAGCCAATTAGAGTTAGATTTAGACTTAGAAAGGTGGTGAAACAAAGACAAAAGAAACACAAATGGCCAAGAAACATTAAAAAAATACCTTATTTAACTTCACTAGTAATCAAAGAAATGAAGAGTCAAATGATAATCAGAAGATATGTTTGACTATTACATTAACAAGAAAAAAAATTGGATATCCAATGTTTGGCAATGATGAAGTGAAACCATATGCTGTTGGTAGCCATTAAATTAGTATGACTTTTCTGGAAAGCAATTTGGTGCTATTTATAGAAGGACTTAACAGCATTCATACTCTTTGACCTAATGATTCCCTTTTAGGCACCTAGATTAAGTTATATGTCAGAAAGTAGGAAAGAAAGCTTGTGTATAAAATTGGTCATAATAGTGTTACTTTTACAGGTGTTTAAATTAATGATGGTACATAAATAATTTTAGAATATTATGACACCAGGGGCTGGCCCTGCGGCTTAGCGGTTAGGTGCACGTGCTCCGCTGCTGGCGGCCTGGGTTCAGATCCCAGGTGTGCACCGACGCACCGCTTGTCCAGCCATGCTGAGGCGGTGTGCCACATACAGCAACTAGAAGGATGTGCAACTATGACATACAACTATCTACTGGGGCTTTAGGGAGAAAAAGGGAAAGAAAAAAGGAGGAGGCTTGGCAATAGATGTTAGCTCAGGGCCAGTCTTCCTCAGCAAAAAGAGGAGGATTGGCATGGATGTTAGCTCAGGGCTGATCTTCCTCACACACACACACACAAAAACAGAATATTATGGCACCATACATCATCTATTTAGTCCATCAGTAGTTTTTGAATGCTTATGTACCAGACAGCACGTGAGGCCTTAGAAGCATGTTTTCAAAGACTAGTAAGGAGGCGCAGTGTGTAGGAGTACAGATTATGGCACTCACTTGGGTCCTGATCTGGTTCTGCCGCTTCCTGGCGTGTCTCTTACTCTCTGTGCCTTGGTCTTTTCACTTGGTAAATGACATGATAAGGGAACCTTCTTCATTAGGTAGCTGTGAAGCTTAAATTAATTAGTATATTTCAAACACTTAGAACAGTTCTTGACATAAAGAAACTGCTATATGTGTTATTATTATTCATTATTATTATTGTTATTATTGTGGCAAGTGAAAACCACTCGGCAATATGAGCTGGATTTTTGTGAACACTCCCACCCAAAGCCAAAGCATTAAATGCAATATTTGAATGGGAAACAGACTGAGATAATAGGCTAAAATGTTTACTGAGTATTGATAATAGTAATCATATCAATATAAATTTTTAGTCCACAAAATTCAAGAACATAAGAAATATAATTTTTCTCTATTGTAAAAATAGCTGAAATTTAATCATACCTGGGGTTCCAATTCCACTGATGCAAGTATAACCTTGGTCAATTGAAAAATTGCTCACTTAGTTCTGGTTTATCCTAGCCATTTCAGATGTTCTCAAAGCCATCCAGAGTTTTCCTCCTTTCCTTTTATCTCTAGGGCTGCCCTAAGTTTTAGAGGGAAGTTATAAAGCATCAATTCATCAGGAGAGGGTGTATTGTTCCAGCTCTTCATTCTTGTTGGCATTAGCTGCTCAATCTTTTTCCCTACTAGCTTCTGTTAATTACATTTTTTCTCCCAGAAGACGTGCTAGGATAACACATTCCCATCTGTCTCCAGGGTTTATTTTACTTCCTCTCTTCATTTCCCTGTCTCAGCAGCCTTTCAGTCTCTCTCTCTCTCTCTCTCTCTCTCTCTCTCTCTCTCTCTCTCTCTCTCTCTCTCTCGCATGTGTGTACTCTGTCATTCTCTCTGGCATTTCTGATGGCCTTTTGGAATCAAAGGAAATTTGCATATTCTGCCTTACTACTTGGAGCAGCAGAGAGCTCTTGGGAGCTATCTCAGGCCCTCTTCACATGGATAAGCCACGCACTTCCTACACTAATGTGGCCATACCATGAGAGAGGATGGTGGGGAATTTCTATAGGGTCTTCAGCCTGCCTGGGGTTTCACCCTGGAATTTCTGTGCAGATCTCCCCTGCTATCACAACTCCAACTCTAGGGTTATTCAGCTCTGTCCCTTGGGACTCAGAGCACATTTGCAGGGAAAGAAACAAATGCTTCTTTTTAAGTACTAGAACTTTCTCTCTTAGACCATAATGATTCCCATTTCTGATCATGATTCCTATGCCTGAAAATTATCAGTACCTTGCTTGTTGAAGGACTGTCTAATGAAATGCACTAATTTTTCTATGCGTTTTATTGATGTGGTTTTTTTTTCCCCAGGAATTTATTTTCTGTATATGCTGAGTTAACTAGTCAGTTCAATGACTGCCTTGGAAATGCTTCAGATATTTTTCACAGCACCTTGGGGCAGGAACGCGTTTCTTCATAATTCAGTTCTGGAAGCAGCCAGAGCACACAGATTGTACTTCCTAAAAGACATTTGAAAGATTCTGAAGAAGAGCACCATTTTCTGGTAACCAAGTTGTCTGTGGGGACTCACTCCTACATGAAAAAACAGTAGAACAGGCAGACATGGCGATGGCTGCATATTCAATGCTGGTCAAACTGCTGTAAGCTTGGCTTTGTTAAAAGAGACAAAGTTTATAAGAAAAAAGTATGTTTCTTTACATGAGTCAACTGAAGTTTATGACTTTTTAAATATTTAGCTTTTTATTGAAGATTGTCTTAATTCTGTGGGCATTTGCAGTTCATTGGTATCTTGACGTTGTTTGAGTCCATATTGTTCAATTGAGTATTTGTTTAGGTTCTGGTTTTGTAGGGCCACATGAGGGAAATGACCTCAGTGCAAGAATGGGTCCAAAGCGTGATATTTGGAAGCATGGAATATGTTGCCTCAGGGAAATACACTTTCTTAATTTAGAGTAAGATTCTAAGTTAGCAATTTTTTCTAGGAAAGTCTTGTGTTGTTTTGTTTTAATCTTGCTTGATAAGAATAACTCTACCTTGAATTGCTTCATTTTAATGAGGATGTTCAAATAAAAGTTTTGTGCTTATGATAAGTTATACTTAGGTTAATCACAATTTGGGTAAACATAAAAACAATCTATATAGTGCAAGTACCACTGTTGGCTTCCTAGAATTTATAGATAAACTTGTTGAAGTTTAAGTTCTGGCTATTTAATCAAAGCCCTTCATGATTACATCAATTTTTAATTATTTTAGTGTTACAAGGTTGTCTATAAAGCCTGAAATCAAAGGCAAATATACATAATGCCATCGATGTCATCTTCAAGCTATAATAATAAAATAAAATAATATTATTTCTCTTTTCAGGTTTCATGGACATCTTGTATGATTGCTAAGGTTCTGCTTTCTCTGTTTAGTATCTTAAATAGACTTATTATTATGGAAAAATCTTTGCCACTCTTAACATTTATTTTCATGTAGTTATGCTTTTCTCTTCTTTTAATCCTAAAAATAGACCAATATTGACATATAAGCATTGCTCCATTTAAGGCAAAGGTTGCAAATTGAATGGATTACACAATGTATTAAAATTGAGAAATTTCTTATGAAAACCCAAATTTCTGACTTCTTTGAAAAACTTCCACAATCTAGTAACCAAGTCCCACATTCTTCCACTGGAGCACTGGTCCAGGGCTGAGAATTGACTGCTAATTTTAGGAAAATTTCTATTGTCTTCACCACTTCCTGTTGCTTCCCTCTGCCTGCTTTACTCTCACAAAGGACTTCTGAAAGTATTTTGGGTTGGAATCTCTGATTTTAATGGAAGAGTTGACACATATTTAGCACCATTGGTTTCTTTACAACTCAAGAATTGTCACTAAGAAAATATCTTCTTACAACAGAGCCAAAGGATAGGAATTGAATGAACTTGAATTCTCAAAACCTCTTCTCCAGGATGGCACTAAGCAACTTGTGAGAAGCTGAAGCATTCTATGAAATGTTCAGGTGATTCCAAATAGTCACCTAGTAAAAATTAACTCACACTAAGCAGCTGCTATGAGTATGACATTGTTTTCTACATAAACTCAAATTCTCACAGTAGCCCAGAGGTAGTTATTATATCCGTTTTATAAATAAGGCTCAGAGAAGTTAAGGCTAAAGTTATAAATCAACTAAGTGGTAGAGCTTTTTCTTAAGCCTAGGTCAGTCTGGTTGCAAAGACTGGATGCTGGCGTTTTGTTTATGTAGGCAGACGTTGGCGTTATTGAAAGACTTATTTCTGTTCTTGACCTGGAGGTCAAATATTCTACAGAGAAGGATGTGAATACTATGAATTTGAATGCAAATTGTGTGTGTGTGTCTGAATCAGTAGGTACATTTTTCTGAGAAGAGCTATGGTTTTCATTAGATTCTAAAAGGGAGCAGTGACCCTGAGAAAGCTTAAGAAATATGAATAATTGCATAATGGAGACACTTCTCAGAATTAGAAAGATTTACTAAATTGGCTCCAGGCACAAAATATCTCTTTCTAACGTAATCTACTTACCCTGCATAGACAAATCCTTCAGAGTCCTCTACCCTCAGCCCATGAATACAAAGTTTGATTATTCTCAATGTTCAACTATCTCAATTTTTAAAAAGGAAAAATAAATGCAACTTTTTTTGATTAATGACATTAAGAACATTAAGAACATGTAAGGGAAGGTCCATTTATAAGTTATAAAACTTCAGGGTAAGAATTCAATAAATTTACTTTCATTAAAATGCAATTATTATTCTTCCTGTTCTTCTTCCTCTCTCTCTTACCTTCTCTTTCTTTTCCCCTTGAGCAATTCAGCCCAAAAGAAATTAGAAGGGGCCAAGCTAGCTGAATGTCCGCACCTGGGAGGGGTGGGGATGCCCTACTCATGTAAAGAGGGTGTCCATGCTGGAAGGTGGTGGTTCAGTACAAGAAAATGTGCAGAGGGAAGAGAGAAGTGTGTGTAGGAGGACAGCCCAGTGACAATGGCAGATTCATGTAGGGGGTCGGGGTGCTAGAGTATGAGTGAGGTGAGCAAGATGTTCTTGTGAGAGGCAGCCTGGCCCAGGATGTTGGAGTTCAAGCTGGGTGAGAAGGTCTTCCTTGTGAAGGGTGGTCTGATCCAGGTTGTTGGCACCCTAGTTGGGTGAGGAAGGCATCTTTGGGGAAAGGGGGGTGTCAAAGCCCAAGTAGGGCAATGAGGGCATGCACAGGAAGTGTCATTGGCATGCTGTATTGAAATCTGAAAATGGTGAGAAGGATGTCCTTGGAGTGGGGAAGCCTGGAGCAGGCTGTCAGAGTCTGAGCAGGATGAGGAGGGCTGTCTGTGTGGAGGGGCATTCCTGTGTGAGGTGTTGGAGTCTGAGATGAGTAATAGCCTGAGTGGGGTGATGAGGGTATCCACATGAGGAAGGGATGGCAGCAACTATGGGAGTTAGATTACGTAAAGGGGGTTGAGAAAACCGGTAAATATGTAAGGATAATGGGATCAAGTTTCTCATTTTTGAAAAAGAGAGTTACAAATATGGAAATGTAGAAAACAAGGATAAATTCTGTTATGCTGGGTTGGAATTGGAGGTATCAGTGTGAACTTGTGGTTTTCAATGTGTATACATAGATATAGAAATATGTGTAGATGTAAATGTGTGTGTGTGTGTATGTTCTACATATGTTCACCGCATCTGTCCACTGGGAGGGTCTGGTAGCAACACCCCAATAGCAATGAGCACACTTGGCCCCCAGATTTTATCTTCTAAAGACCATTCTCCAGCAAAAGGAATCATGGCTCTTTGAGGAATGGCTAATTCCAGGCTGGGGCAAGGAAAGTACAAGATGAGCCTAGAACATCTTATTGTCAAAGAATGTAAGGAAATGCTCAAAATATGCTGGGGAGATAATAGCCAAGTATACGGAGTTCTCACTGGTTAAATCCAGGACAATTTGAGAATTAAATAAATAATGGTAATAATGAATCATACCCTTTGAATAAAATACTGATCCATGAGTCCACATGGTCACAAATAAATTAAATAAAATAACAAAATTTGATGAAGAACATAATATTTACATAGTCTCAAAGTACCTCATCACCAAATATTTATTAATTACAAAGAAGTAACTTTTCAGTGGAGAAACTTGGCAGACACTGCCTTAAGCAAGTTAGCATCATCAGTAATGGGACAAATCAAAAGTATGTGCCACCCGAAATGATACAAGAAGAACATAGGATCACTTCTGTGATATTCCTGCCAAAGGTGCATAACCTGAGTCTAACTGTAAAGAAAAGTCAGAGGAACTCAAATCAAAGACATTTTACAAAATAACTGTCTTTAAGTTTCAAAAGTTTCAAGATCATGGAATGTCAAGGAAATAAAGAAGAAAAAATACCTCCTTTTTTCTTCTTACCTCTCAGTGGCAGCTCAGGAAGCGCTGAGAAAAAGCGTCATTCAAAATGGCCTCCCTAATATCTTAACTTGAAAAAAAGTGTACATGAATATGATCACTTAGCACTTTTGGCACAATATGTTATTGCTGAGATTTATAAAGCACATAACTTCTTTAAAAGTACGTAACTTTACATAGGACATTTTCAAAGGACATACATAACCCACAAAAGAAAAATATAACTAATAAACTAAAAAAAACCAAACTCCAAACTGTTCAACTTTACTAGTGATCAAAGAAATGCAAATTAGAACAATAAAAAATCATTGGCTATCAGATTGGCAAATTACAAACAAAACAACTAATATTCAGTGATGGCAAAAGTAAAGAGAAGTGGGCACTATTATATCTTATTGATGGGTATTTACACTGATAGAACTTTTCTGAAGAAAACTTAGGCACTATAGCTCAAAAAATTCTTATAAATACATATATTTTTTGACTGAAAAATTCTACTAGGAATTTATGTCAATTAAGTAATTGAGATTATATGCAAAGATGTTTCCACAGTAACATTTGTTGAAGTGTGGTTTCTATTTGCAAAATCCTGTATTATTATTGTATTGTTTAGATAACTAAGGCAAATATTAAAAATGATGGCATAGAAATATATTTATTGATAGTGAAAGATGTTCATGACCCAATGGAAAAACTAGGTTACAAAACAGTTTGCATAATATGAACCTATTTTTATTAAAAACATATTTATGTAAATAAATAAATGTGTAGAAAAAAGTCTGGAAAAACATACTCCAAAATATTAATGGTGATTATCTCTGGGCATTGAGATAATGATGATTTTTAAGCTTTCTCATTCTTTTTGTTTGTTTACCTGTATTTGTTTTAAATTATGCAATAAGAATTTAGTACTTAAGCAATTAAAATTTATTAAAAGTCCATTAACTTATATATATCAGATGCTCAATGTAATTATTCCATACATTTTAAAGAATTGTTGTCGTTTTCTCAGTTTACATTTTCCATTAGAATAAACAAAATCCAGTCTTATATGAGACCGTCTTTTCACAATATTTTCTTGCTCAGCTTACAAAGCCTGAAACTTTTTCTAAGAAAAGCATATAACTTGTCTTACGGCATTTCCATAAGTTGATTTAATCATGTCAAACCTGTCAGAAACATTTAAGAAGTTGCATTTTTTTACTGGAGCCACATGGTGTTCAAGAAAAATGAAGTCAAAATGGGGTGAAATAAACTAAATGCCCAAGATAGACAAGCATGCCAGTATACCAACATAGAACAGTCTCTGTGGTGACATGCGAATGCAAGGAAATTAAATGAATTCACGATGGGGTAAAAAGTAAAGCAGAAATTCATATTAGAATGGCTCTATGGAAAAGAAAAAAAAAAAAAAGAGATTTCCTTTGGTCATAGTCAAAGATGAATCCTCTGTAAATTACAAATTTTTAAACTATTCCTTATTTTTCAAAATTCAGCCTCAATGTCTCTCCTTTTTTGAGTTTCTTCTGACTTACCCAGGTTTGTGTTTATTTGTATTTCTAGACATACAAAAGTCCAAGTGATATTATGCTCGTGAGTCTCTCCCACCTGACTGTGAGGTGTGGACAGCGACTGGGCTCACCATTGTGTCATTGTGTTTGTAGTCCCAGAACGGTGTTGCTGGTTCAGAGAAAGCATTTAGGAAATGTGTTTGAATGAAAGCACTGAATGCATTAAAAAAACACACTTTAACACATTCTAGCTGGAGGATCAGCAGAGCATCTATCATCAATAATGTTACTAAATCAACAGATGTGCTAAATGACTTGGACTTAAAAAAAATCTGAGAAGGCAACCTTGCTTTAATTTAATTTGAGGGCATGTTTACACTCACACACACACACACAAACACACACACACACTGTTTTTCAGACAAGTTGCTTTGGGGACAATGAAACTGAGCTTTACATAGTTTTGTAGCACCAACACATAAGTGACTATGTTGGGTAAAATCTTTCATACCATATCAAAATATGTCATAAACCAAATCTGTATCCTATTACCAATTAGATTAAGAGTCTGAGCAGGAACGAAAAAAGCTGCCTTTTTGAATAACATGATTGCTTGAAATTCACATTATCTTCCCTTGTGATCCCCACAGCGTTTCCAGGTAGTTTGGTTTCCGGGCCTCCGCTGCAGCATTCTGAGGCTTCAGTGCACGGTGGAAGGCGGCCATCTTGCGGGGCAGAAACAGCAAAAAGAAACACAGAGCGTAGCCTGCAGCTTCAGGGGCAATATGTGTGAATTGCTGATTGCAATTTCTTTACTTCCCTCTCTCCCTCCCTCCCTTCCTCTGTCTGTCTTTCTTTCTTCCTAACACCAATAGGCAAACTCCCATCAACATTCCTGAGCCTTTCAATAGCTTGATTTCTGCAGTGATGCATGCCCAGACCCCTTATGTCCACCTTCACCCTGCTCTGTTTTGCCTAAGAAATTACTCAAATTCTAAAAAGAATAAGGTGATCTAGTATTAAGTTTCCACTTACTAGATTATAGACTCTTAGAAGGCAAGAGCTCTTCCTGGCCTGGAGTAGAAAATGCATCCTGGCTGAATGAATGAGTGAGTGAATGAGAGAGCAGTTCTCTTCAGTTAGGTATTATCTTTTGCAAATTCCTTCTGCAAAACAAAATACTCCCCCCAAAGGTAAAAAAAAAACAGTGTTTCCCCAGATATCCTCTGTGGAGTATTGTTCTCATTGGATACCTTAGTATTTAAGTTAAAATAAATTATGAATACTGCAAACAACTTTAAACAAAATCAAACAATTTTCTTAAACAGAGGACACATCAGAGCTTCCAATATTCTAATACCCTAATCATGAATTTCTAAGATAACTCATGATATACAGTATTTTCAAAATTTATTTGACCATGGAAACTTTCTTGGTGGAACAGTGGACAGGAGAGTGTTTTGGGAACTCATTTTGAGAATCCTGTCTTAAATCATTACTGCAACAATAATCCACATATATTCAGCATTTGGAATGTGCCAAGCCCTGTGGTAAGTGTTATAGAGATAAATAAAAGAATGTTTGCCCTTGAGGAGCACAGGTGCATACAGAACAGATAAATTTTGGTGTCAGATTGCAAATGATTTAACAGAGGTGTGAACTGTGTGCCCAGGTAACAAGATGCAGAAAGTAGCTGACCCAGGAGGAAATTAGGACTCTTGTAAAGAGAAAGTAAGCTAATTCATTAGCTGCTTTTCTTATAACAAATGGTATCCAGGCACCCTGAAGGCACCTGGAATGAAGGAAGGTTTTTCTTGAGAGCAATGAGCAGAAAAAACAGAGGTGAGACGTTTGATTGCTTCTTGCATTTGCAGGCTGCCATTTCTGCCTTTCATGAGTGTGCCACCACCACTTTCTTTAAGGATGGAGAGTGGCTTAATGGACAAGCTCTGGACAGAGAGTCAGATGACCAAAGGCAGTACACATTTTGTGTTATTGCTTTTCCAACATCCATTGCTACTTGTGATAATGGAGCCTCAATTGTTTTAGGACCACCACTCTTCCTCCACAGTCCATCCATGTGGTTCATGTGGGCTCATGCCACCTTCTACTCAAAGGGTAGGTACGTGACCTAAGCCTAACTAATCAGCATATTACATATCCCTGCACAGAGTGAGTGATTCCTGTCATGATTCAAGCCAACGAGGCTCAATGTTTGCTCAAATATAATGAAACTCACATGAAAGGGAAGCTCTTTTTCCATTAGACTTCAGGCTGATGGAATACAAATCTGAAGTTTCCAAGGCAACTCGGTGGCCAGAACCTGCCTGGGACTAAAGCCAGGAGAGTAGTACTGAGAGATGGAGAGGGAAGGACACCTGTATGTCAGGTTTGGGCATTTGGATCCAGCTTTATTTGAAACTACTCATGAGTTTCTCGTTTATACGATCAGCTACATTTCCTTTTCTTTTAAGCCCATTTTTGCCTTTTGCCACAGAAAGAATATAACAGAGTTATATTAACTCTCTGCTAAGTAGCTGTGGCCTCATGTCAAGTCCCAGCCTCTGAACAGGTAAAGGCCTTAGTTTCCCCATCTGCAATATAAAATGATTGGACTAGATAAGTAGATTTTGTATTTTGGTTTAGAATATACTTCTTTTTTAAAGAGAGTATTATATGTTATATCAATGTATACAACACATACAGTAAAATCCTTCTATTGAATCAAAAGTATGGGTTTCCAGAAACCTGCTCATATGTCGGTAGATAACTTAAAATCGCGGGACAGTATGTCCTCTAAGATCTTCCTAGCTTTAATAGTCTATGATTCTGATTCTATGAGGCTTTGTTAATATCCATGTGAATGTTTCAGAATGAAATTCATAAAGTTTGAGGGGTGATTTAGCTAATAGGGGGATGATGAGATGGCTACTAGTACAAGAAAATTCCATAGTTGGGGAAGTGTTCCAGAGTAAATTCTACTAGTGTACTAGCAGCAGCGTCAGAGTATATACTCTTGGCTGTGGTTATTAACTGTGTTTCATGTATTTCCCTGGCTGAGCAGGGAAATATCTGACATGTCCATTATTTTGTGTGTGGTTGATTGGTTCTACCAAGAGTTCTGATTGAAATGGTTGGGGAGCAGTTCTTTTACCTTGTGTGTGAGCAAGACCTTCATTTCTAAAATGGATTAAACCAATATGCTGAGTGATCCATTTATTCTTTTCGCATTGCATTTGGATTTCATTACCAGAGAAGTCAAAAGGCCATTTTCATTTTGGACTCTGGAAAGGTCATTTGTTACTCATGTTTTTATTTCCCAGTTCTTAGTTTTGATGATGAGGAAGAAAAAAGAGAACGCTAGTAGTTTTTGATTACACTCACCATGAATTCATTACTTTCTGGCTATGCCCGCTGGGCTTTAGACTCTAATTGTATCTGTCAACATGGTAAAAAACATTTGGATTTAGTAAGACCACGATAGACTGTTTGAAATTGCCATTTCAGAAGGGGAAGCTTCAAATCTTTGGAAGCCTTTCTAAGCTTAAGGTAAGCACAACATAATAAATAAAATAACTTTTCACTATAAAAAAGTAAAAAAGTTGGGGCCGGCCAGGTGGCGCAAGCGGTTAAGTGCGTGTGCTCCGCTGCGGCTGCCCGGGGTTCACTGCTTCGGATCCCGGGCGCGCATTGCCGCACTGCTTGGCAACCCATGCTGTGGCGGCGTCCCATATAAAGTAGAGGAAGATGGGCACGGATGTTAGCCCAGGACCAGTCTTCCTCAGCAAAAAAGAGGAAGATTGGCAGATGTTAGCTCAGGGCTGATCTTCCTAACAACAACGACAAAAAAAAAGTAAAAAAGATATGGAAAAATTTTCATGACGTTATTTTTATGGATTAACCTTGGCCATGGCTCTAAAAGATAATAATGAAAATAGTGATAGTTATAATAATGATCCTAATAACTCAAAAGTTTCGTCTACCTAAGGCTATTATATTGGCAATTTTGATTTCAAGTAATGGAGTCTACATTTTACTCCAAGAAAATAAACTAAATTAATCCTCCTGGTACCTGGTAGAAAGCCTTTATTTGTTTAAATCCTATTTTTATAATACCATACCTAGTGCCACTACAGAAAAGTACTTGATAAAAGCTTCTGGTTATTAACATTCAGAACAGTTTTTGCTCAAAAAACTTAACATGAAAGTACTTAAGAATTTAAAAACTTTTAGGGGAAAAATGTAAGCAAAGTGGCTGCCGCTGAGTGAAACCAATGGCCTCTAAAAATGCCTTTTAGCAAACAAAAGGCGTAAGTACAGTATATCCACCTCCTCTAAGTTTATTCTTGGAAACAGAAGAATAAGATTACCAAAGGACATGATAGAGTAAACTTCCTATTTTTACGTATTGTTTTTTTTTAAACCAGGAAGACATGAAAAAATATTTGAGAAACTAATAATCTGCTATTAACTTATTCGTTTTTGTCTATCTTTTAACCAAGTTGACAAAATGTAGTCATTACTTCTGAAAAAATGCTTCTCTTCTTTCCACCTCTCTTTGTGCAAAAGCATCAGATACGTTGTTGTTTTGCCTTCAAAAGTGACCTTCTCTTTTTGCAACTTCCAGTAATACTCTAAGGTCAATACTTACAAGAGGCACATGAATTTTAGAATTTTTCTGTCTGTGGTAAATGGGTGGCATTTTGCATGTTTACTATTATAATACAAAATGTCTTTTAATGTTGTGAAGAATACTTTCGTTAGTAGCCAGTTTGCTCATATTTGTACCTTTTATACTTCAAGAGATTTATCAAGGGACATCACATTTTGGCCTATCATGATATTCCTGTTGTTACTGGAAAACACATAAAAAATACTTCTTTGTCATTGTCTTCTAGTGAAATGAAAAATGGATTTATTGGAAAAATATACTCGATATTTTATATGTGATCTATTCATAAGTCAACAAATAATTAATATGAGCATATTAAATAGCAGAGACTGGTCTAGACTCTGGGAATAATGGAGTGAAGTAAACAGACAAACATTCCTGCCTCCAAGAGAACTTACATTCTGGTGGAGGAGACAATTAATAAGCAACCAAGTAAAACATGCAGTGTGTCAGAGGAAGACAAGAGCTCTGGAGAAGAAAAGCAAGAAGGGGGGTAAAAAGGATGAGGACAAGGTGGAGGAATTGCCGTATTAAATAGAGTGGCCCAGGAGAGACTCGCTGGTTAGCAGAGACCAGTGAGGGAGAAAAACGTTCAGATTTGTTTGATTTTTTTTTGATTAGTGTCTTATCTCCTCTACTACACCGGAAGCTCCAAAGGGACAGAGTTCTATGTGTTTTTATTTACTGCTATATTTCAAGGTCTATAACAATTACTAAAATATAAGTGCTCAGAAATTTGTGTAATGCATGAATAAACCTTATATAATAGAGTCTAGAATACTCAACTGTGAAAAAATGGCATTAAGAGCTATAAACCACAAAGATAATCTATGGGAAGAGTTAATGCAATAAGTAAACTGTATAGTAAGGAATACTACAGTTCAGAGTCATTGCGAGAATTTTCTGCAAATTCAAGGGAAGCCAGGGTCCAATATTCAAATATATTATTTGATAAAACAAAAATTAATGAGATGTTTCCAGAATAAAATTTTAGAAACTGTGTTATATAGATCACTCAGTGCAATATTCCATTAAAATAAGTTTTATGTAATTAAAAATGTTTAGGAAGTTATTTAGTGCAAGTTATATTGTGGATCTCAACAAGCTAATTCTAATGTTCATATGAAGAGACAAAAGACCCCGAATAGGCAGCACAATATTGAAGGAGAAGAACAAAGTTGGAGGACTGACACTACCCAACCTCAAAACTTACTATAAAGCTTCAGTAATCAAGACAGTTTGGTATTGGTGAAAGAATAGATGAATAGATCAGTGGAACAGAATAGAGAACCCAGAAACAGGTCCACATGAATATAGTCAACTGATCTTTGACAAAGGAGCAAAGGCAATACAATGGAGAAAAAAGAGTCATTTCAACAAATGTTGCTGGACAAATGGACATTCACATGCAAAAAAAATGAACCTAAGCACAGACCTTATGCCCTTCACACACAAAAAATAGCTTAACAACAATAAAAAAGAAAGTGGACAAAGGTTCTCAGTAGATATTGCTCCAAAGAAGGTATACAAGTGGCCAATAAACACATATAAAGATGCTCAACATCATTAGCTTCAAGGAAATGAAAATCAAAACTGCAATGAAATACCACTTCATACCTATGAGGGTGGCTATAATAAAAAAGACAAATAATAGCAAATGTTGCCAAAGACATGAAAAATTGGAACTCTCATACACTGCTGGTGAGAATGTAAATTGTTGCAGTCTCTTTGGAAAACAGTTTTGCAATTCCTCAAAACGTTAAACAAACGTTTACCATGTGATCCAGCAATTCTGCTTCTATATATATATATATGTATATATATATATACCCAATAAAAATGAAAACATATGTCTACATAATAACTTATACATGAATGTTCATTGCATAAGATGAGATCTTACGCTGTTAAAGAAAAAATCCTGAAATTAACCTTGGTTACCCTGACTTTGTGTGTGCTTATCCTTAAATCATTAACCATGGCAAGGGGAACGTGTTGATTTGTTTGGTCAGGTCTAGGTCCCATGCTGCCCCTGGAAATTGGGGTAGTTCTTCAGACAAAAATAAGAGTTTTCTTACCAGAAAAGGGGGAAATCAATGCTGGCTGCAAAATACAATCATGCATTAGGTTAAAACCTGATCATATCACTGCTGTATTTAATTTTTTTACATAATTACTCATTTTTTGAATCATAGTTTCTCAGACCAGGCTCCCACAGGAAACTGGGATTCCACAGTGTGGGGTAAAGTGAACAATGTGAAGTCTGAAGAGAGCCATCAGGACTCCCAGCAACGGTGAAGGAAGTGGAGAATCTGGGTGGTGTTACACAGCCTCTATTATAAAGAAAGGTTGACATGCATGTCTGCGTTTGAGTGTATGGGCCTGTGTATGTGTCTGGATATGTGTATGAGTGGAATTTTATTGTACAGAATGAGAATATAGCAGAACAAGGTTAAAAAAGTCATCTAACACTTGTTGAAAGAAGACGACAGAACTCAACTCTCAATAACGTAAAATTCAAAACATCCAGCATCCAATTAAAATGTTAGACATGAGAAAAAAGAAAATGTGATCCTCAAACGAGAAAAATGTCAATAAAAACAGTCCCAGAAAAGACAGAGATAATAGAATCAGCACATAAAGAATATAAAGGACCTGTTACACATATCCTAAATATGCTCAAGAGTTTAAAGGAAAATACCAAGATAACAAGAAGAGAAGTTAAAGAAGCAAAAAGAACCAAATGGAACTTCTAGAGATGAAAAACTCATCTAAAATGAAAAGCTCACATGAACAAAGTAAAAGAAATTTAGGCACTGCAAAAGACAAGGTCAGTGAACTTGAATCCATACAGCAATAAAACCATCCAAACTGAAGCATAAGGAGAAAAAAAAAGAAACAAAAAAGAACAGATCCTCAGTAACACGTGGGACAACATTAAGCAATATAATATGTGTAAGTGGGGATACAAAAAATATTTGAAAAAATGATGGAAAATTTCCCAACTTGTTGTAAACAACAAACCCATAGATTCAAGCTCTATGAACCTAATGTAGTATAAACAAACACAAAGACAAACACTCTAAGATACATCATAATTAAAACTGCTACAAAGTAATACCTTTTATTGCCATACAAACAGCTGATTAATTCCATATAGGGGAGAAACAGAAATATTATCACAAATGGCTTAGCAGAAACTATGCTAGCCAGTTATTAATGAATAATAGAACAGTAAAATGAAATACCTAAAAACTACATAATTAACCCAAAAGAAATCAAGAAGTGAGAAATGAGGAAAAAAGAACAATGGGACAAACAAAATAATATCAAGATGGCAGATTTGACCTCAAACATATCAATAATTAACTAAAAGTTAAATGGTTTACCACTCCAATCTAAAGGCAGAGATAATCAGATTGGATGAAAAAGCAAGATCCAACTATACGCTGCCTGCAAGAAACCTACTTTAATGTGAAGACATATATAGATAAATAAGTGGATGGAAATGATATGCAATCGGCCCTCTGCATCTGTGTGTTTCTAATCCCCAGATTCAATTAACTGCAGGTTGAAATTTTGGTTGGTTGAATCCGGGGATGCGAAAGCCATGGATACAAAGGGCCAACTGTACTCATTGTACTACACCATTTTATATAAGGGACTTGAGCACCCTTGGATTTTGGTATCTGCAGGGGTTCTTAGAACCAAGCCCCCATGAATACTTAGTGATGACTGTACTTTAAAGTAGTTATTTAAAAAAGAACTGCAAAGGCTATATTAATATCAGACAAATTTCTATTCTATTCCTAGTTTACTGGAAATTTTTATCATGAACAAATGCTATCTTTGGCCAAAGGCTTGTTCTGCACCTAAATATGGCCAATTGATTTTCAACAAAGATGCCAAGGAAATTCAAAAAGAAAAGTTGGAGTATTCAACAAATAACGCTAAAACAACTAGATATTCATGTGGAAAAAAATTAAATATTTTCCATTACCTTATACCATATACAAATTCAAAATGAATCATAAATATAAAAGTTAAATTTATAATGTGTCTATAAGAAAACAAGAAATTACAAGGTGCAAGAAAATACTGCAAGCCTAGAATAGGCAAATATGTTTTAGGATAAAAAAAAGCACAAGTTATAAAGGAAAAAAATGATAAATTTTACATAATAAAAATTATAAACCACTTTTTGAAAGATACCAGAAGAAGATAAAAGTGTCAACAAATTTGACAACCTAGAAGAAATGGATAAATTCGTAGAAACATACAACCTACCAAGACTGAATCATGAAGAAACAGAAAATCTGAACAGACTGATTGTTAGCAAGGAGATTGAATCAGTAACAAAAAAGCTCCCAACAAGCAAAAGTCCAAACATGCCCCGACTGTATTTTTTTCAATTTTTATTATTTTTCATGTGATTTTCATACTTTCAATTACTTATCATCCTTTTTACCTTCTACTTTTGTCTAATCTTGTCTTTTATCACTAAATCTCTTGTTTGACTTCTGTTTACAAACAATGATGTTAACTTTTTTAAAGTGTAGAAAATTTGTCCAAATCCTCTGCTCTTTCCCCCATTTCCTTTTGTGATGCATATTCTTTATGTGTATTTTCCTTAGTTCTTTCAAATTATTGAATGGGGGAAGGCAGTTTTTTTCTGAATAATTCTATGTGAAAGGGCACAGGTAAGTTCTGTGTAAATATTAGAATCAGGTGTGTGGCCTGGGACACTGCGTCTCTAAATCTATCAGGACGCCTTCTCACTAAGTCTTCCTGGTTGTAAACTCAGTCTTTCACTCTCTGCGGTTCAATGAGGCTCACAGTGAAGCACATGAAGTAAGAGGCTCTGACTTCAGAGACTGAATTGTGCTGTGGTCTGAGAATCATAGGTTTTTCTCTGTTTTTCTCCTCAGCAGTCCTCTACAGATGTCTGATATTTGGTGATAAACTAGAAATATCAGAAAATAATATTTATATATAATTTTCACTCACAATATGAAACATTATATGAAAATTGAGAAATACAGTTGAGTACTCAAGTGTTTCTGAATATTTCAGAATTTGGAAACATGAGAACAGATATCTAGGGGCCTGATAAAAAAAATTTTCATCTGGGTATTGTATCAGCCAGAGTGTGTAGTTCAATATTCTGTTATTTTTCTTAAGGATATATTAAAACTACATCCTTGCAAATATATTCTTTATGTTAGGAACAAAAAGTCAATGTCCTTAAATGTTGGCACTTTGATTAGTATTCATGTGAGTATAGTTGAAGAAAATGCACTTATGGCAATTATTATAAAACTTTAAAAATTATATCTTATTTTGTTTTAATCAATTAGACTCCAGCTTTATATATTTTTTGGGAGGGGTTATTTTCTCTGCATGAAAGTGATAGTAATTCCTCAGAGCTGGGACGGGCAGTTCCCACAGTATCTGCTAGATTTGTTCAACTACTAGTTTCTTGAAAATACAGCAGCAAGAAATATATCAAAACATACTGTAATATTGTGATGGAAACCACTAAGTTTTCTGTTCACTTTGTCTTTCCTGAGTACGGCCCACACTTTTCACAGGTGTAGGCTCCAGGCAGCCTTGTTTCATCTGACTTTAGTTTAGTTATGAAGAGTGAAAACCTCATCAAACTGGGGCCAATCAAATGTTCATTCTCAGGATTCTGGAATCAATTGAATACAGAAGATGTCAAAGCTCAGGAAGAGGGATGCAGATATTTACTTTCATATACAAAGATCTACAGTGAGACCAGAGATGAGAGGTGGAGAGAAAATATCCCCTGGATTCTTATAGTGTTCTATTTCTTGGTTCTTTTCCTTTCCTATGGCCCAGATAAAGTCCAGACTTGGGGTTACTTAGGAGTCCAGTGTTTCCTTATAATTGATGATTGCCTTATAATAAATATACTCTCACACTCTTCTTTCTCCTCATTTTCTTTTTACCTCCTTCTTCTTCTTTAAACTAGTGAGAGTTAGTTCTGTTATTTTCAACCAGAATCCTAATTAATGTAATATCCACACACTTTGAGGAAATACAAAATGAAGTAACTTGTCACTTTTGCTAAGAAAAGGAATACACGACAATAAAGTGCATTATAAAGCAGTTTAGAGATTTGCTTTTTAGTGTTTCTCTGATAAGAACAGATTTGAGAAGAGGAGAGGAGAGGAGAGAAATATAACCTAATTATTTTTTACAAGCACAGATTTGTTCGGCTTATATAAGTCATGACCAGCCATTCCAATGACATATATGATTAAAATAAATTCATTATTTAAAGTAATATTGGGTCCTGTGGCGTGAATCCATTTGTCCATGAGTAGCTTTTGCACTGGATTATAGTTCCATATCTACTTCCCAACCCCTGACCTCTAGGACCAAGGCTACTGAAGTCTTTGAAAGACCGTGTATGGGGACTCTCAACTGCTCCTTTATATTGGAGTAAAGGGAAGATGTTTCTGTTTCTGTGGAGGTAAGGGACCATCTAGGTTTTATGCTATTTTCCTGGGATGTCCAAGAATCCATAAGATTTCTTCAGGATATTCACATACACTGGTAGGAATGTGATATCCTCAGAGGAATATCTCTCGATAAGACTCATTTTATGTCAGATCTGAAGCCCTCCCTTTAAGAGTTTCTTCTGAGAGAGACTGAGCACAAGATTTCTGTAGTTTTCCATGGATTAAGCCATCATAGTTCTTTGATGAGCCCCAGTGTTGATCCCACAGTTTTCATTTTTTTAAGCGGCTGATGAGAATGTCTCCCATGTGCTCGCATTCTTCAGTCTTGTCCATTTCAATGACTTCCTAGAAAGAGTTTGCAGTTCTGTGGTGAACTTTGATTACATGTTCCAGTCCCTTTCTGCTTGTTCATTGTGCATGGAGTAAATAAAGAAACGATCTCTTGAATTTTATTTACACAAATCTTTGGTGGCATCTCATTAGTCACAAAACAACTCTACTTGGAATATAATCACAATGATAATCAGACTTCCCTTTCAACTTTTAATTAGCAATAGCAAGCCCATATATTATGATATTTCCCATCCATTACCCCAAACTTCATACATTCCTTTGATTCTGCAGGCCCCTAATCAATAGTCAATTAACTTCACCTATCCTGTAATTTCACATGTTGTTTCCCTTCAATAAACCAGGATATATGTCTAAATTATATGTTAATTATGTCACTTCAGGTTTATTCCGTTTTCCACCTGAATAGTATATCTTGAGATAGTGTTGAACTTTTATTTCCTCCCATTTTTCACAAAATAATTTCCATCTCAGGCTTTTTAGGTAAGGTTTTCCCTTCTATGTCACCTCTATTTCTATCACTCAACTTGTCTCAAGCAATATGGCTGCTGATCTTTTTTCTCATTTAGCCCATCTTTTCTGTAACAACTCTCAGTAGTTTCCTATTTTGCGGAGATACATGTTTATTGCTTATATTAGTTTTGAGTAAGTCCCATATATTTGACAACAGCAACAATAACAACAGCAACAACTAAAACCTCTTCCATTTTTTAGGCCACATTAATTTCCCATTGTATCCAGTGGATATTTAATTGGTTAGATATTTATAGAATTGTGTTATTATTTTAACATTGGAATGAGAGACCACCTCATATTCTCAGACTGTAGTTTAGGGAGGCAGAATGCTGCCTGAAACAAGGTTTATTTCTGATTGTGCATATTATAGATGATACTAGTACATTTGAAAAGGCTCAATTGATTTTTTAAATAAATTCATGAATGAACATATTTTGAAAACCTGTTGCAATTAATATTTAAATTAATTGATTAATTAGTTGCTTAAAGAATATCCCAAACTGGTTTACAAGAGCAACTGACAATTGTGTTATATATCTAGCTGCTTTCAAAATCTGTATTTTTGGTTTTGAATATTTGGTTTCTTATTCAGACATGTCTGAAACTAACTGAATTTGTCTTTCAGTTTTTCATTTTAGTTTTTAGATGAGCTGACTTTGTGATGTTGTGGCAATTCCCTTTGCATACTTTAGTTCTGCTGGACAACGTTATCAGATTGTAGGCCTACCATATATGGGGTTGGGTAGGTTCTGCAGTGTATAACTCCATGGGCACCACGTATCTATAATCTATGTGAGTACACCCCTTGGAAGTGTGCAGTACACAACCAGCATGGCTATAGAGACTTACTCAATGAATAATTTTAAGCTATGAAAATAGAGTGCAAATCACTGATATCACCTAATGACCATTAGATGCTTTAAATTAGTGAAAATCTGCTTAGTTTGGATTTTCCTTTTCCAATTTTAACTAACTTTGCTTCATGCCCGTGAGATCAAATGGTTTTGATAGAAACAGGCTGACACAGAAAATTCATGTGCCTTGGTTCCCTGGGTAACCAGGCTAAGAATAGTTTTCTTTGCTATTTCCTAGTTTCCTCTAATGAGGGCCAATATAAGAATGCAAATACAATGTAACTTATAAATTCCAAGAGATCATTATTTTATGACACTTTTAGTGTACTTTTGTAGATACTCAGATTAGAAAGCATTTCAGATATTTGCATGAATCTAATGATTTCTGAGGTCTTGTGTGTGTGTGTGTGTGTGTGTATGTATGATTATTTTCACATATTGGATTAAAAAAAGAGCACGTGTAAAGAATGAGGTATAGGTTTTGGGCAGCTACCAGTCATAAAAAAAGTTTCCCAAGATAAGACTTTCAAGGTTTTCTAGTTAAAACAAGCTTTTAAAATGCCTATTACAAATTAATTGTGTCTATAATGCTTGTAATCAAGTACTTGATTATTTATTACTCTTAGTATTCACACTTATTGCGATGTTAAATTCTCTTCTTTGAAAGCCTTTTGCTGCATGCATTTATTTATTTAGTAATTAATTCATTTACTTGACAGATAACTTGACAAGCATTGCTTGGATATTGAACATTTGTTCATTATTCAGTAAAGAAAGATTTGGAAGCAAAGTTTCCAAATGTAGCACATGACAAGTTGCAGAGTTTTCTCCATAAACTTTGGAGCATACATTGTGTTTACTAAAACTTTTACATATGTTATGAATCTCATTTTAATATTTCTTTTTATACATTGCCAAAAGGGCATATGTTTGCAAAGTGTGTATCAACCACAGGTATTTCCTGAGGGTTCTGTATGCATAGGCAATGGGAAGAGGGGATTTGTTGCCCAGAAATGCAACTTTCAGGACTTTGGCTGCTCTGTAGAGTAAGCTAACTTAAATCACAGATATAATACATGTTTATAGGTAGGAACTAAACATTCTCTTTCGATAGAAAAAACATAATGGGAAACCTACGGCATATTATAATTATCTACCTAAAATGCAAACATCTTTGAATATAGTAGTGGAAAGGTTTTTATTTATGTCTAGCTATAACTAGACACTAAGCAATTTGGCCCTATCTACCAAAAAGACTCTTCCACATGGAAATTTCAATTAAGGAATCCTTAGTTGAAAGGGAAATACCAGCTGAAATTATAGAATTTCTAAAAAAATTAATGAAACCACTACACATCAGAGAAATTATTGAAGTAGTGATTTGAGGGAAATACATATCACTAAACAATTTTATCTGTAAAAATGAAAATAAATGAATTAAATCTCTAGCTCAAAAATTGAAGAAAGGAATAACAAAGTAAATTATAAGAAAATATAAAGAAGGAAAGAATAAATATAGAAGCAGAATTCAATGAGGTAGAGAACAGAAAAAAAAATGATAGACCTAATTAATTAATCAAAATTCTCTTTTTTAAATTAGAAAAATATACATTACTAGATAACTTGATCAAGAAAAAGAATGAACAAATATAAAAAGAAGAAATGTCAAGGGGAAAGTAACCATTGAAAAAAAATAAAGTTAAAAAAAAATTTTGTGGCTTCTTTGCAGACCTCAGTGCAAATAAATTTGAAAACCTAGAAGAGATGGATAATTTCCTAGAGAAATGCAGATTACCAAAATAAACTCCATTGAAATAAAAGCTTAAATAGTCCAATTTCCATAGAAGAAATAGAGAGAGTTATTAAGAATACCCTGCCTTCCCCAGCACCCCCACCAAAAGCACCAGTTCAGGTTAAATTTACAGAATTCTACAAAAGCTTCAAAGACACAATAGCCCCAATGCCCTATAGATTGTTTCAGAGCATTGAAAATGAAGGAAATTTTTTCCTTTTATGGATAAATATAATATTGATATTTAAGTCCAATAAAGAAAGTCCAAAAATAGACCAATATCAATCATGAATATCAATGTAAACATATTAAATAACATATTAGAAAATAGAATCCAGTGCTGTATTAAGAAAATAGTACACCATGGCTAAGTGGTATTTATTCTAGATTTACAAAATTGGTTGAATATTAGGGTATCTATTTTTTTTTTTTTTTTTTGTGAGGGGATCAGCCCTGTGCTAACATCCGCCAATCCTCCTCTTTTTTTGCCGAGGAAGACGGCCCTGGGCTAACATCCGTGCCTATCCTCCTCCACTTTATATGGGACGCCGCCACAGCGTGGCCTGCCAAAGCAGTGCATCGGTGCGCGCCCGGGATCCGAACCAGCGAACCCCGGGCCGCCGCAGCGGAGCGCGCGCACCCAACCGCTTGCGCCACCGGGCCGGCCCCAGGGTATCTATTTTTAATAGTGTACACCCTATTAAAACATCTAAGGAGAAGCAACACATGAGTATCTTCATAGATGCTTACAAAAAGAATTTTACAAAATTCAAAGCGACTTCCTGCTGACAAACACTCAAGAAAATAGTGATAGCCATATCTAATGTTATTCAATATTATACCACAGCTAGCAGCCAATGCAATTATTAAGAGAAATGCATTGGAGTCATAAGTACGGGTAAAGAAGAAATAGAAATATCTTCACTTGCACGTGATTTGATAGATTCTTGGAAAACCCTAGAGAATCAATGATACAAATAACTTAAACAATAAAATAATTCAGTTAGATGGCAGTATATAAAATTTACATACAGTAATCAATAACCCCATTTACAATGTGCATCATTGTAAAAAAAACATGTTTAAAATTCCCTTGAAAGACACAAAAGTAGATTTGAGTAAATGGAATGACATGCACAGTTCTTGGCTAAAACAACTGTTATAAAGATGTCAGTTCTGTCAAAGTTATTTCATAAACAATACACACCCGATAAAAATACCAAGAAGCAGGACCAACCCGGTGACATAGCGGTTAAGTTCGCATGCTCCACTTCTGTGGCCGGGCGTTTGCGGACCCGGGTCCCAGCGTGGACCTACACACCACTTATCAAGCCATGTTGTGGCAGCGTCCCATGTAAAGTAGAGGAAGATGGGCACAAATGTTAGCCCAGGGCCAATCTTCCTCAGCAAAAAGAGAAGGATTGGCAACAGACGTTAGCTCAGGCTAACCTTCCTCACCAAAAATATAAAAAATAAAAAAATACCAAGAAGCTTTTTTATGAAGTTAGACAAACTAATATTAAAGTTCATATGGAAAAATTAACATGTAAGAATGGGTAAGAAGATACTGTAAAAGTGATACTATGAGGGAGTCCAGCCTTACCAGACATTAAAGTACACTATTTAGGCGCAAAATTAAATGAAGCTGGTACTGGTGGAGGAATAGACAAACAAGCCAGAGAAATAGTATTAAAAGTCTTGAAATAGACTCAAAGGCATATGAAAATGTAGTAAATGACAAAAGTGGCATCTCTATTCCCTGGGATAATGATGGACTTATATTTTTATTTTTAAAAACAGCTTTATTCATGACACATATCAAAAAAACTCCTGCTCACTGGAAATGAGCTAAAAAAATAAACAAAATTCACCTTTTGTCTCCCTGTTCCTACTTCCTCCCATTCCCTGCAAATAAAAGGGAGAAAAGGAAAAGGAAACAAAACAAAACACTGAACGACCAAAAGTGCCCCCAAGCCGCCCAAAGCTAGGTAGTGCACTTCCCCAGGGGGAAAGGGAATTTACACTGGAGTGGCTGGGAGCAGACGGATGGAGATCTTCCAGCTACCCTGCCAAGAAAGTCACTCAAAACAGAAAAAGAAACACAAAAGGAAAGAAAATAGATCACCAGGCAATCTGGAGGGGCAGGGAGCCAGAAAAGAGGGGTGGGTGGGTGGTAGACCTGGCAGGAGAGGACTGTGCAAGTTAGGGGGCAGATGGAGGGACAGTAACAACAGAAGAGCTTGGTGTCCTTCCAGAGCCCTGGGTAAAAAAACCCCTGCTACCACCCATGCCCACCTACCCTTGAGCAGCCCTCGAGGAGGTGAAGCGGACAGGGAATCCAGCAGAGCAGCTTGCGCAGCTGAGACGTGTCCATGACAATCCCCAGAGCGAAGGAGCAGCCCCCTGCCCCACTCCTGGGCCTTCCCCTACTCCCAAACTTCCTCAGTACTTAGTTATGGGATTTTGCCCCCTTCCACAGTAATATCTTTTTAAAAATAATATATATATATTTTTTTCCATCAACGTCATCTTCTGTTTTTTTTTTTTTTTAATTCCTTTTTCCTTTCCCTCTTTCTTTTTTCTTCCCCCTCTCTCTCCTCCTAATACACTCTTTTTTTGGTAAGCGGAATACCATGATGTCACTCTAGCCCAGTCCCTGTAAATGTGACCCTAGGCCCTACTGTTAAAACCACTGTAGGATTGAGAGCCGGAACTGTTGTAGTTGGTGGTCTGGGCACGGTATCGGCTGGAGAGCCGCGGTCTGTTGTGCTGATGCCTGGTCTGTTGGTTTGTTTTGGGATCACCTTGATTTGTCTTCCTCTAAATAGGGTCTCATCTTAGGCCAGGGAAGTCCTCACTGACTCTTTGTCTGAGAACTCTATATATGGCAAACCTTTTGTCACAGAGCACAGCAACACGGTTATCTGAACCACAACCGTGAAAGTGTGTTTCCAGCACTTTTGCTGTTGTACCATAGTCCACAATGCCAACACAGATGAACAGGCACCAGCCTCCATATTCTCAACGGATGTGATGACTGGGCCAGCATTGCCCAGAAGTGGAGTCATGCTCGTCTGCTTCTCTCATTTTGTAGCTCCTTTAGCGTCTCAGTTTCTTCCTCCATCACCCTGATTCGAGCTTTGACCCCTTCTAGCTCTAGGTCTTCAATGGCACTGTCTCCCGTGTCACCCCCCACCAGTCCCAGCTCCTTCTCCTCCTCATGGCTTCTGGAGGCTCCTGGGCCAGGTCTAGGACCCGGAGCTTGTGGGGTGGTGGGTAGGGGGTGGCTCCTGTTAGCGCTAAAGTTCTGACTTGCACTCCAGCAGTAGCTCCTCATTGTCTCTTGAATAAAGGGTGCTGGGAAAATGGGTAGCCATTGGAAGACGATACAATTAGATCCATACCTCACACCATTTACAGGAAGAATCTCCAAATGGATCAGGGATGTAAATGTATTAGAAGAAAACATGAGTAAATTTTGTTTTAATCTTCATCTAGGGAAATACTTTCTAAAAGTCTCAAAATTCAGAGGCAATAAAAGGAAAGATTTATGAAGTTAACTAAAAAAATACAAAATATTTTTAGGCAAAAACAGCATAAAAATAGTCAAAAGAAAACTGACAAAACTGGCTGAAAATATCTTCAATATAATCAAGAAAAAGCGCCAATATACTTATATATAAATAATGCTTTAAATTTGAGGGACAAAAATCCAAAACCCACTGGAAAAATAAGAAAAAGATTTTACCAGACATTTTATGAAATATATGCATATGAAAATGTCCCTTAAACATATGAAAAGTGTTCAAGTATGTTAATAATTAGAGAAATTAGATAAATGCTTGTTATGAAAATTAAAAAGTATTATGAGGGGCCGGCCCCGTGGCTTAGTGGTTAAGTGCGCGCGCTCTGCTGCTGGCGGCCCGGGTTCGGATCCCGGGCGCACACCGATGCACCGCTTCTCCGGCCATGCTGAGGCCGTGTCCCACATACAGCAACTAGAAGGCTGTGCAACTGTGACATACAACAATCTACTGGGGCTTTGGGGGAAAAAATAAATAAATAAAATTACAAAAAACAAAAAAGTATGATGACACATTCTATTGGTGAAGTTGCAGGGCAACATATTTTCATATATCGCTGATGAGATTGCAAACTGGTCCAACTACAGGGCAATTTACTAATACATAATGCTATAGACTGAAGTCTGTGTCTCCCGAAAATCCATATGTTGAACCTAATCCCCAGTGTGATGGTATTTAAAGGTGGGGCCTTTGGGAGGTGATTAGGTTATGAGAGAATGGGATTATCCCCCTTATAAAATATACCCCAGAGAGCATCCTCGCCCCTTTGTCACATAGGACACAGTGAGAAGTTGGCTGTCTTGAACCTTCTGGCTTCCAGAACTATGAGAAATAAATTTCTGTTATTTATAATCCACCTAGTCTATGGTATTTTGTTATAGCAGCCCAAATGGACTAAGACTGAAACTGGTATTGAGAACTGGGGTGCTGCTGTAACGAATACCTAGCGGCTTTGGAAATGAGTACTGGGGAGATAATGGAAGAGTTTTGAGGTATATGCTAGAAAAAGCCTACATTGCCGTGAATGGACCTTTAAGGGTGATTCTGGTGAGGGCTCAGAAAGAAAAGAGGAGATCTATAGAGAAAGACTCGATCACAGAGAAAGCCTCAACATTCTACCTGAACAGATTGTTGGTAGAAATAGTGACAGTGAAGGCCATTCTGATGAGGTGTCAGAGGGTAATGAGGAACATGTTATTGGAAACTAGAGGAAAGGCCATCCTTGTTATAAAGTGGCAAAGAACTTGTCTGAATTGTGTTAACATCCTAGTGTTTTGTGGAACATAGAACTTGTAAGTGATGAAACTGGATATTTAGCTGAAGAAATTTCTAAGCAAAGTATTGAAAGTATGTCTTGGCTCCTTCAGGCTGTTTATAGTAAAATGCGAGAAGAGAGAACTGATTTGAAGACGGAATTAAGCAAAAAGGAAGCAGAACATAATGATTTGGAAAATTCTCAGCCTACCTATGTTGTAAAAAATGAGAACTCTTGTTCAGGAGAGAACACTAAGGGTGCAGCCAGGAAGCCTGAACAGAGGAAGACACCTAATAAGGCAACACATGCAGTTAACTTTTGACCCAGAGGTCCTCCTCCTAGGAATTTGAACTGAAAGTACACCTCCAACAATATGAAAATAAAAATGCACAAATATATTTATTGAGAATGGATTATAGGAGCCAGCCCAGTGGCGCAAGGGGTTAAGTGCACGTGCTCCACTGCAGCGGCCTGGGGTTCGCCGGTTCGGATCCCGGGCGCGCACCGTCTCCCCGCTCAGCAAGCCATGCTGTGGCGGCGTCCCATATAAAGTGGAGGAAGATGAGCATGGATGTTAGTCCAGGGCCAGTCTTCCTCAACAAAAAAAGAGGAGGATTGGCAGATGTTAGCACAGGGCCGATCTTCCTCACACACACAAAAAAAGAATTGATTATAATTACAAATTGTTGAAGACAATCTAAATAGTCATACATGTAAATTTGATTGAATGAACTATGGTGTATTCACACAATGAATTTCTATGTTGCTATAAAGAAGAATGAGAAAGATCTCTATAAACTGATACGGAGTGATTTCCAGGATAGATTGTTAAATGAAAACAGAAAAGTGCAAAAAAACATCCATAGTGTGGTACTATTTATGTAAAAGAGGAGATATAATAAAATATATACATACCTGGTCAGTTATGCAAAACGAAATACAAAGAGTAACCAGAAACTAATGTGTTACTGACAGAGGTTGGGTGGAAACAGTGTGGGGAGAATGGGTGAATGGGAATGAGGAAGAAGAGATGAGTGAGAAGTGATGCTTCTCTGAACTGAATATACCATTTTTTTTTTTTGTTCTGATGCTTTGAGCCATGGTGATTCTTCACATATCCCAAAATATAAATAATTAAAATCAACTAGAATTTTAATTGGGGGGAGACTGAAGATGAAATATGAAGAGGAACAAATTAAATCTAACTAAGTATTATAAATAAATAGCATAACCACACTAAAGACTATGGGAAGAAAATAACTAATTTAAGTTACTTTTTTTTTTTTTGGTGAGGAAGATTGGCGCTGAGCTAATATCTGTTGCCAATCTTCCTCTTTTTGCAGAGGAAGATTAGCCCTGAGTTAACATCGGTGCCCATCTTCCTCTATTTTGTATATGAGATCCCGCCACAGCATGGCTTGACAAGCGTGTGCGTAGGTCTGTGCCGGGTATCTGAACCTGCAAACCTCAAGCCCCTGAAGCGGAGCACGTGAACTTAACCACTGGGTCACCCCCTTAAGTTACTTTTTAAAACAGCATTTTGGTTATATACTTTGAGGCTAAAGACGAAAAGAACTGTGCACAAATATATACTCTTACACTCACAGAAAGAACTTTGCACCTATATATCATATGTATATTACACAAATATATATTATACAAATATAAACTTGTTTCTCACAGGGCTATGGATATCAATTCTGAAACTACTTTATACGTATCCATCAGGACTGAACAAATAGGTATGTATATTGTGAATAATTAGAGCTGAATTTATCACTCAAAGAAAGGAGTTATAAAATAAGGAAACAGGAAAGGTTAGCCTGAACTCCCCTGCTGCCTCTCTTTCTCTGTGTATATATTATATATACATACATACATACAGTGAGATATAGATATATCTGTGTACATGCATGCGTATATGAATAAATGACTGGTTTCTGTATGTATAAATATATACATATATTTACATACGCACATATATGATGCACATATTTGTATATATGTGTATATTTGTATATGCATATATGTGTAGATGATACATCTAGATCTATCTGTCTATCTATCCATCTATCCACCTATCCATCTACTTATCTATCTACTTACATATTCTATTTCTCTCAACTGAGTGGACCAGGAAACAATGACAGCTCAGTACCAATGAAATTGTTAAATCCATGGCTGAGCTAGTGAAAGTACAAAAATGATCCTGGAATATTTTGTTGTGCTAGAAAATAATGAAGCGATCAAAAAATGATAGGAGCTTGTTGAAAAGACATAGAAATCTACACAAAAGGCCTTCCAAAGGCCACATCTGCGAGACTTTAAGAAACACAAATAAATATAGTAATATATTATAAACTATAAAATACAATAAATTTCCATGAGCCTGTAAGAGTATAAATAAGTAATTGAATAAATAAGTAAATGCAGGAGAAAGGACAGATTTTCCTAACAGTAGAATTCTAATTAGTTAAATGTAGAGAAAACAATGGAAATAGAAAAATCACTCTTTGGCAAACACCACAGTAATAATTGTTACAGGCAAGAATCATAGATGGATGCTAAAATTAATAGGCAAAATTGTGAAGAGAAACAGAATATTTGCACGGTCTCAAAGTAACTTCCCCCAATATATTTATTAGTTACAACAGGCAAAAAGTAGTTTCTTTATAGTGGAGAAACCTAGCAAACACTGTCTTAATGAAGTAATCAAGTTAACATTGTCAGTAATAAATCTCATCCACATCCTGTACCTCTGATACGATACACTGTGAAGGCATACAGCATCAATTCTGCAAATAACACTTTTGTGATGTTCTTGCCAAAAATGATGGTAACAAAAACAATCATTGAAACTCCAAAACTGAAAGACATTCTACAAAATAACAGTACTCTTCAACATGTCAAGCTCATGAAAGACAAAGAAAGACTGAGGAACTGTACCATATTGGGACTAGGGAGATGCCATGCTACTGTGCTGTGGGATTCTGGATTGGATTCTGGGCCATCAGAGGGCATTAGTGGGGCAATTGGAAAAATTTGAATAAAGTCTTCAGGTTAATTGGTAGTATTGTGTTGATGTTAATGTCTTGGTTTTAACAATTGTACAATGGCTAGGTAAAATGTTAAGATTAGGGGTAACTCGGTGATAGGTATACTGGAATTCTGAAGCATTTGTGTAACTAAAATTATTTCAAAATAAAAAATTTTCCAAATAAAATATTGGTAACACCTCAAAGAATTTATGGGATTAGTCTCTTTTTTGGCACAGTTTTGTAAATTAACACTCCTTTCTAATCTAACCAGAGAGAACAGCATGACTAGACCGAAAACACCAATTTACTCTCTCAACCCTTGTTTAATTTATTATTCTTAACATTACAAGAAGGAACTTTTAAAAAAATTCTCAATTCCCTAAGGATAAGAAACAATTAGTTGAGAAGATCTGAAATAGCATTATGAAATCAGTGAAATATTATAATTATGCCACTCTCTTCCATTTTCAACATGGAGGCAACACATCAGACTAGAGAATTCATTTATGAAAAGGTATTTACATGTCATCCTTAAACTATACGTAAGGCAATAGCTTCCCACGCCCACGGGATCTTCTATGGTGTGACGAAGACCCTCACACTACTATTTGGGATACAACACTACTCACTAGAAATGAGGTAGACATTTTTCCTACTTGGACCAAGGAGTCACTGAGGTCTTCTGATAAGAAAGGGCCTCTAAAGACGCCACAGGGGAAATCATTGTGAGTTTAGGCCAAATGAATAAGTGATAGGACTAAGAGTAAGTGGTAGGACTTGTTTTGCACAGCAATGGCTGAGACAAGAGGTACCTCCAGATTCAACCTGCCTTGGTAAAAATGCCTGAACATGAGATCATGAACTAAAAGAGCTACCACTTTAGAGAACTAGAGTGTGACATTAGCAGAAACTGGATTGGCAAAGACATCGCATTAACAGTGGGCTGTAGCCCTCCGACTGTGTAGACTCAATCTTCAGTGGTTTTAGAAGCATTGGTCATTCCTTATGGATTAAGGGGACAGTTTGGTAACTGGACCAACCTCTTGAAGTCTGAATCAGCACCCTAGATTCTTGGATAATTTAGATAAAGAGATTTCAAGAGGGAGATATTGGTATTTCTGCAAATACTGACAGATTTTTATTTGTCCAACTAATTGGAAAAATAAGAGCTGTATCTCAATTATCAGGCTCAGATCCTGAAGCAAGTCACAGCAGAACCACACAGGTTGAACTGTATAGTGTATGCAGTGGTAAGAGCAATACTTTATCTCTGGGTGAAGCACTTAGGTAAAGTTACTAGGCCAGTATCTCTACACTAGCTCCAGTCCTGAAACTTGATTTTTCCTGTCTTCAGTTTTGGGGCCCATGTGTATCTTTGTCATGCTGATCCATAAGAGAAGTGATTCATTCCTGAAATTAGTGAGCAAATTGGCAATGCACTTTCTTTAAGGAATTCTTTGAAGTTCAGTATATCTGGCTAAACTGGAGTTTAAGCAATCAATTTCTATCAGGTTATTAATGTGTCTGTTTCTAAACAGTCTTTGCACATTCACGCAATGTCAGAACAGTAGAGGAGAAGTCATGTCTCTGCAAACCTGAGGTTCTCTGCTCCAGGTGCTCTCTGAGAGACTAAGGAGGTATTCTGTGAGGGTGTGAATGTCTTCCGAGTGTTGCCTGCGGAAACCTTAGTGTGTGATAGAATACCGTCTTCAAATCAGAAGGAACTGGATTTAAATCTCATCTTTATTACTTAGTAGCCATGTGACCTTGGGAAAGTTAATTAGCCTCTCTGAGCATTAGTCTTCAGATCTGTATAATAAAGATAATTATATTGTCTTATACGATTAGTGTGAACATTAAATAATAGAATGTGTGTGTGGTAGGCAAAATAATTCCCCTCCCAAGATGTGCATGTCCTAATCCCTGGAATCTGTGAATATGTTAGGTTCCATAGCAAAGGAGAATTAAGACTGCAGATGGAGTTAATATTGCTAATTTGCTAATCTTAAAATAGAGAGATTATCCTGGATTATCTGGGTGGGCTCAGTGTAATCACAAGGATCCTTAAATATGGAAGAAACAGGCAGTATGAAAAAAACTTGACAGGCCAGTGTTGGCTTTGAAGATGGAAGTCAACCCAGGAATGTGGGCAGCCTCTACCATTTGGCAAAGGCAAGGAAACAGATTCTCCCATAGAGCCTCCAGAAGAAATGCTGGAATGCCAATACCTCGATTTTAATGCAGTGAGACCCATTTTGGACTTCTGATCTCCAGAAGTGCAAGATAATAAATTAGTCATATTTTAAGCCATCAAGTTTGTGGTAATTTATTACAGCAGCCATCGGAAACTAATATAGTACGTAAAGAGCCTAGCACGCTGCTTAGTAAATAATTGGAACACAATATATTTTACTTCTACTTCCAACCTCCCTCCCTCTATGTTTTCAGGTGATCTTCTACTCCACCCTCCAGCAAATACTTCTGTTGCAAAATCTGCCCTAAATTAGAATTTAGCATGACCACTTGAGTTGGATTTTGCTATTTTCATTTGCACAAAGGGAGAGCAAGAAAAACTCAGCATCATTTGGACCATAAGTGAGCAAACTTCTTCTGTAACGGGCTAGATAGTACATTTTAGGCTTTGTGGTTCATATGATCTTTGTCTGAACTATTCAGCTCTGCAGATGTGGCAGGAAAGTAGCCATAAGAATATATAAACTAATGAATGTGCCTGTGTTCCAATAAAGCTTTATTTACAAAAAAGGCAGTGAGCCACATTTAATCTGTGGTCTGTAGTTTGCTGAGCCATGATTTACACTGTTTCTCTTCACCTCCATACAAGATAATTTTTTGAAGTTTAAGGTGAGGAATGGAGGTGAATCAAATTCTCCCGTCTCTATAAAATCATTCAGAAGACTTTGCCCTGCTTGTTGTCGCTATCTCATCTGTGAGTTGGAAATCATAATAAAACCAACAATTATAATAGCAACAGTTATCATGTAATCATCATAATTTCTAGGACAATGGAGAGTGGCTTCCTTATCTTCTGGAGCCCTGCCCCAGGCCACAAGGCCATCTGGATTATTTATTTACCTCTTCAGAGGCAGACTCTGCTACTTTAAAACGAATCACCATTTATCCAAAATTTGCTAATTTGAAATCCTGAAGGTGCAATCTTCTGATTTTTAAAAACACAAAAGGCTCTTTTTTTTTGTGAGGAAGATCCACCCTGAGCTAACATCCATGCCAATCCTTAAACACAAAAGACTCTTAATGGCCACCTGAAAGACAGTTAGAAAGGGAGAATATAATTAGAAACTCCTTTACAAGGTCTTAATTTTTCCTCCTTGGATTGAGCACTCTCAATACTTCTGTACTTCTTTGCTTTTTGTCTGTTATCCATTTCCACACGCTGTGTCATTTGCTTTGAAGTGTGACAAAGTGATCTGAGCTCAGGATCCTGCTGCAGTGGAAAGCATTATTGATTTCTTGGAGAGTAGCAAGAAGACTTGCAGTGTCGCTGTTAAACTTGGCTGACAGATCACAACAGCTTGTGACATCTAATTTATTGTAATGAAATCATGGGGTTCTCTGGCTCTCCGGCCCAGAGGGGAGGTGAAAGTTCAAGAAAGTGAGGATCCTAAGCAGTCAGGCATGAAGGGCAGTTCATTTCCCCAGTCCAGTCTCATTCTGAAAGGATATTAGCTGAATTCACCTGCTCTGAGTTAACCAGATGGTCCTCTCAGCAAATGGAAAATTATAAATGTCTGATCATCACTGTGCAGGTTGCAATTTAATTGCTCGCTCAGGAAACCTTATTTTTGGTTTCATTTTGAAGCCTCACAGATTATTTTAATTTTGTAGCTAAGAATATGTTAAACAGAAAATTTCTTTATGCTTGACATTGTTTTTAGCCATCCTTTCAATTAGCTTAGTCTCTTCTTGCAGTAATCTTTGTTAAGCTGTGGAGCACTCTGAGAAGTTTTGAAGTCTATTAAGCCCAGTTCCTGCTTACCTGATATGCTTTCATAACTGTTTATTTTCATATTGTGCATGACTTTTATGAGGAGGAAACAAAAGGAAAGCAAACAAGCTGATAATGGGATTGTCTTTAGCCTCAGTGACTTTCAGTGTTCCTTACAGCCTCTAGTGCACATTCACTGGATACCTAACCTTGGCCACATACTCCCTGAACAACCATGACCTCTATTTTCCTCAGATACATAAAGCGTGGGATAAGTTCTGATAAACAACTAGGAATCTTTCAGCTGATTCTATATTTATATTCCTCTACATGAGTAGTTGGTATTCTAATTGGGTCTTTGAGGCACAAAATGATTGCTGAATCATATAGGCCAAGTTGAATAAAATTCAGCATATATTTCATACTAAAGGCTGTTGTTCACAAATGCAAAAAAAAAATAGTATAGTCCTTTGGAAGAGTGCTGGAATAGACATTAATATAAACTGCTTTTTATTTTCGTTGCCATTGTTTCCGTTTCATGTAATAACTATGACCCCTTTAACTCTCTGAATCTGTTTCTTTATCTTTGAAATGGGGCTAGTAATACAGCAATCATTCCTGAGCGCCTACTTGCCCACAGAGGTAGGCACTTTTACACACGCTATCTAATTACTCCTGACAAATCTATGAGGTCGGTATTATCCTCTGTCTGCACGTGAGAAAACTGAGGCCGAGACTAGATGAGTTTTGCAAAGTGTGATGGCCAAGAAACATCAGAGTTAGCATTTGAATTTCCAAAACAAATGTATTGTTTTTTTTTAACTTTCCTCCTTTGTAAACTATTAGATTTGCCTGAAAACTGAAAATAAAGCCAGAGTTTTGGGGGCTTCTTAATTGAATTTTTATTTTTTCAAATGTTCCATAACTTTTTACCTGATAATCTAAAGAAGACTGAACAGGCAGAAGGAAGAGCTGGTTCCTGCTCTTACTTACGTTGGTAAAGGAAGAGGCCCTTTACTGCAGATTGCACAGGTCTCAGCTGCTCAGTAGGCACTTGGGTAAATTAGAAGACAAGAGAGACACCTCTTGAGGTGGACAGTTGCTGTGAAGCTGTTCTCTCTCTGGTGTTCTGCCTGAAGATTTTGGCTCAATTTGGAATGGTTATGATGGACCCCTGTAAGGATTAGCAGTCACACTCCAGTCAGCATCTTACATGTAACAGTTTTAACCCCTGTTTTACTTGCCATTATTTTAGTTGGTTCGTATATATATATATATATATATATGTATGTGTGTGCGTGTTTCTATTAGGATAAGTGTAATATTTTTTGATAAATATAAATAACTTTCTGTTTGGTATGTTTTATACATAAAAATCTATACTCATAAACAATAGTCATCTTATCTCACCCTTGGACTGGAAATGGAGTCATTACAAACTGTACTGAGATGAAATAAAAGGGGTACCTTCCACAGAAGACTCCCCTTTCCACACAGAGGCTTAGAGAGGATAAGCATTTGCCTAGACATCACAAAAAATAAAGGGTTAGCAAATTTCCATTTCCTATTATGGCAAATTAAGTAATGTATACCAATTCTCCACTGAGCACAGATACAACATCTGGAAATACTATGAAAACATTTGCTTAAAGGTATTAAATTGTGAGCAACACAGTGACGAATGATTTGGCCAGGATCTGCAGGTAAGAAAACCCTGGGCGGATTAACAGTGCTGGGCCCCAGGACTAAGTGTGAACTGATCATCGACAAGCCCCTGCAGGAAACTGTACCTCAGCTTAATATCATTGCAGTCCCTGAAATTGAATTAAAGTGATCCCTGAGTGATAGTGCCCCCAGGTACCTGGCAGAAGCAAAATTAAATTTTGGTGGAGATATCATCCTGGCCTCATTCGTTTTTTGTAGTTTTCCAAAATATTTATAATAAAGTGTTCAAAAAAAAAGAATGAGATAAATGAGAACAGTGTGAATAAAAAAAGAGCTGAGAAATGAAAACAACAATAGAGGAAGGGGATCTATAAATTGGAGTTACCTCATATAAAATAAGAAATAACTTCATGGTATACTCTAGGAGCTAAGACAAGATTGAGGAATTTGGCAAAGAATTTTAAAATACGAAAAAATACCAACAGAAATTAAAGAATTGAAAAATATAATTATCCAAATTAAGAACCTACATGGTAGGTTTAACAGCAGATTTGATACAACTGAAGAGAGAATTAGTGAAGTAGAACCTAGATCAGAATAAAATACACAGAATTAAGAACAGAGAGATGAAAGGGTGGAAAAGATTCAGTATAAATGTAATAATCGTGAAGGATATACCAAGAAGGGTGATATACATTGCTTGGAGTCCCAGAATAAAAGATGGAATGGGGCAGAAAATCTATATGAAGAGATAATAACTGAATATTTCTCACAGTTTCAAGAAGTTTTACAAAGCATAAGAATGATAAACAAACAGAATTCTGGACCAAATGACATCAAACTTCAGTCAATAAACCTCAGAGAAATAAAGAGAAAATGTTAAAAGCAGCCAAACAAA